>NC_037090.1:13690000-15015833 GCF_002994745.2 Rosa chinensis
ATAATTTCTAATTAATTTCAACACATCAATGTGGTAAATTTTTATTCTTTTTCTTCTTTCCCACATCAAGGAGGTGAACTCAGTCAACGAATGTGAACCTAGTCCAAATTCCAATATTCCATTACTTTTTCAAATAAGGTCATAGGACCATATATTAATCTTAAACCAGAATGAACGTTACACATTTTTCCACCGCTATGAATAGACTGACAAGAAGTTATGGTGGTACCACAATGATACATAGGAATAGAATCGCTCACTAAAAAAGAGAGCCTATGATAAAACTTGGACATAGAAAATAGGTCAGGTAGCTACACTCATTGGTGCTTATTAAGAACTAACAAGCATAGCTCTCTGAAAAATTAGGGAATTATTTAGGGAAAAAAATGCAAACAGTACATGACATTTGGCCCATTAGTAACTTTAGTACCTGACAAAAAAAAATATCACTTTGGTACCTGAAGTTCGGACCCCGACCCAACTTTAGTACCTAAAACACTGTTGGCCGTTACGGTGTTTGGTAGGCTGCAAACTTTGAGGGGCATTCTCGTCCCTTCACTCAATATCTTCTTCTTCTTCTTCCTCACGCTCTATTCATCGTATTCTTCCTCCCAACTCTCCCTATTTCTCAATCTTCAAAGTTCAAACTCAGTTTCACCTATCAAGCTTCAAATTTCAGTTTATCCGTCTCTCTCAATCTTGAGTCAATTTCAAGAAGCCAAAATCTGTAGCTAGACTCTTGACTGAACTTCAATTTCCAGATTTCTAAACTTGGGTGTTTCCTTCAAACCCACTTGAAGAACCTAATCAAGTTCTCCTCCACAATAAGTGGAGTTTTAAGCACTTTAACCACATATTCTTCATTAAAGTCAAATCCAAATCCCTGAAACTAGACTCAAGCGACCATTAGCACTACCATGAAGAAGAGACAACAAAGCCTCTAATTCATCGACATCAATCTCATGAACCTCTTCCTCTTTCCCTAACTCCCCAATTTCAATAAATCCCAGTTGCTTGAAACACCAGTAACCCCATCCCCAAGGCAAAATGGGCCATCTCGGCAGCGAGAAGAGTAAAGAGAGGAGCTTTGTCAAACAGACGGATAAGCCAAGGCCTGAACTCTCTCTCACTCTCTCTCTCTCTCTCTCTCTCTCTCTCTCTCTCTCTCTCTCTCTCTCTCGTCGAAACCCAGAACTGTGAGATTTGCAGAAGTGAATAATGGAGGAAAGATAAAAGTTTAACGGCGCCGGAGAGGAAAAAGGTCACTGAGATTAACCGCAGGGAGGTGACAAAGCTAGCGAGGCCAAGAAAGTATAACCCGGATTTTCTCTCTACTTCGTTTCTCTCTCACTGATTCGACTGGAGTCGTGAAACCTGGAAACGTAATTGACCAAGAAGAGAGGTCTGATTCTGAAGTTGTCGGGCGGCACAGTGGCCGGGTTTGACTCATCTGAGGTTGTTGATTACAATAATGGTGGAGGTGAGGCACTGTGGTGTCCGGGTTCGATTCACGCTATCTCTTCTTCCTCCTCCTCCAGCCTCGACAGCCCCACATTCTTCCTTCCCATGCATTTGGCGAAGAATGGTGAGATGGGTGCCCAGAGCAAATTTCTGGGTGCCGGGATAGGATTTGGACCAAAAAGTGAAGGAAACAAAAAACAAATAATATTAGAGACTCAAATTACCCATTTACCCTTTATATTATTATGTCAATTTACTAATGCTGTAACGGCCAACAGTGTTTTAGATACTAAAGTTGGGTCGGGGTCCGAATTTCAGGTACCAAAATGATTTTTTTTTTGTCAGGTACTAAAGTTACTAATGGGTCAAATGTCAGGTACTGTTTGTATTTTTTACCCAATTATTTAATAAAAAACTAACAGTTGTAGGCTAAGGCGCAAAGGACAATGAAAAACCCTAGCCACAACAAAGCTGGACGACAGATTCAGCCTCCCACTTTTCAATGCCTTCGACCCACGCAGACAACAACATGTACTGCTGCGCGACTGCAACTGCCACCACTATCACCGCTATGACCAGACCAAGCAACAACCACCACGACATCGCCCCAAGTGACTCGAACAAAGTAGACAACCCCTTGATGCAATAGCCGTTCACTGGGTATAGATCCAACGCCAAGTCTGACCTCTTCCCAGCTAAACAAAGGTCGCCTGAGTTGGATCTGTACCGCACGCTTTAACTTTGAGGAACAGCTTCGGCCGAACCTGATACCAACTTCATCTTCCTTTGATCTCAACCGTCCCATAACCAAAATCGGAAATAGACCCATTCGGCAGCACCCTCGCAACATTGGGATGGCCAAAGATCATCACTGGTGGTGAGGTGCTGCTGGACGAGGATAGCTTTGCAAATTTGCTTTGAGTAGACGCAAGCAGCGCGCGTTCTTAGATTTTCAGAGAGAGTTTAAAATTCTGATGGTTTCCCCTAATATTCCATTACTTCAACCAAGAGGAATGAATAATATTTGATCCGCGACTCTCGTCCGATCGATGCTTGTCCCCAATTGCAGAAACGTTCGCCCATGGATGTGAATGAATTAGACAAAAGATTCATCTTATTGGAGTTTCATATTAACTTGTTGAGTCCAGTCTTCATAGATTGACGAGTAGGTTGGGAATAATCAGAGGTTGCAGCACAAGAGCAAAATCTGAGGGTGGGAAGCCAAAGAGATGAATTGATCGATTCAACAAATCCTAGGTCGGAACTGATGGGGTTCTAACCCGCAGCTCTTTATATTTTTAGGGGGGTGTATTGTATATGGAATTAGTGGAACTTTTTAAGAAATCTATGGAATTTAAAAGTCTGGGTGTATTCAATATAGACTTTCAGCAGTCCATGAAAGTCTTGGGGTATTCGATTAGGATTTTTAAAGACTTTATGAATTCCATCAAAATCCAGGAGTATTCAATTAGGACTTTTAAAAATGAATAAAAGTTCAGAGGTATTCAAAATTTCATTCATACTTATGGAATTAGAAAATCAAGTATAATCATGGATTTTGTAGTGTTAACTATGCATACCAAATTCGAATAATTTTCTAGCCACCAGACCAAAGATTTGAAAAAATCCATCAAAGATATATATATATATATATATATATATATATATATATAGAAAAATATTTCAGTACATTAATGTACCGATACATTAAGTAGACTAGGTTCAATACAGATGTAGACTAGCTCAGTACAAGAGTAGACTAACTTCATGCATGTCTACCCATGTACTGAGCTAGTATACCTCTGTATTGAACCTAGTCTACTTGATGTATCGGTACATTAATGTACTGTAGGCGATCATATATATATATATATATATTTTTTGTTTTTTTTTTAAATCTATAAAAGTTTTCTCTCTACGCGCAAAGAGGTTGGTTAGCTATCATCTCTTTTTCTTGTTTCTTCTTATTTTTTCTCTAATTTTTTATGATATCAATATTTTTTTATACCCAACATGTTCATTGTAGTTGTTGAATGTGATTTTTTTTTTTTGGTTCAATTGTGATACTTGGAACCCTAACAGCAATAAAAAATGATTTATGAAACCCTAAGACCCAAATATTGTGGTCTACCCTTAAAACCTTGAATAGTGTTGCTATGAAATACAAGGTTTTGTCTTATTAATTAATTATTCTCATCGATTTGAATTTATATCATGGTTCAAAGAAAGCTTGAATAATTGAATTTCGATTGATTGATTATAGATCAAGACATTGATCAATATTTTTATGATATATGTTAATAGGTGAAAACAAAATTGATGAGAATAATTAACCATAAGCATCAAGTGATCTATATTGTATCTTTAAGTTGAGTGGGAGAATAGAAATGAGAACAAACTATCTAGACAGAGTAATAATCATTCATTTGAGTCAAGTTCTACCATAAAATACTTGACTATTAAAGAGGCAATGAATTATTATCTTGCTTTGCATTTGGATTGCATTAGTTGTGTTCTTTGTTTTTTTTTTTTATTTACTAGAAAATCTATAGAAGTCATTCATAATAAAGTATATAGATTTTCAAGAATCAATCAAAAGTCTGTTGCTAAAATCAATGGTTTTAAGAAATCAATAGCAGTCTATCAACTTTTTAAAGAGTCTGTGGACTTTTTAAAAAGTCTGTCAATTAAAAAAAATCTGCACAAATCCAAATACAATACACCCCCCTTAATTGACCATTTAATTTTTACGTTGTCAAATAATAAAATTATTGTATGAGAATAATAACTTTTGATTTTTATTACCAGACAATAATTTTTATATATATTATGTCATTGACTTCCTTTTAGCATTATTATGGTCGATGTCTGTAGGAGGATTTGATGCCTAAAAATGTTGAAAAATGTGATTTATTGTGAGCAAGTAAATCACTATATTGTCATCGGAAAAAAAAAGTAAAGGCTTTTATCCGTTTACGGCATTTCTAAAGATTTTTTTCTCACTTACCCCATTAAGTTTTTTTAATTATCCCTTACTCAAAACACTCTAAGGAAGTCTTTACTAATACTGCATGAAGTTTTTTTAAGACTATTTTACCCTAACCATTTTGTTACATAGAGAGAGAAAAACCATAGGAGACTTCGCCGGAGTCCGGTCACCGGCCGCCAAATTTCGACAAACATTCATCGGGTTCCTGTTACCGACCGCCACCTACCGGACTTTTTTGAAAACCTCGCCGGAGGTCCCCAAAGAGGTCGTCTATCGGAGATCTCATTGGTAACCCGAAAAGTTTATTGCCCCCCAATAGAGAAGCAATAAATCTCTATTGCCCCCTAATAGAACTTTCGGTCGTCGGAATGGGAACTAATCTCCTTAAATTTAGACAAATAAACTTTGATTAAAGAAAAAAAAAACGAGGAGATTACATCAATTCAAAACGTCTATTGCCTCCTAATAGAACTTTCAGTTGTTGGAAAATGAACTAATCTCCCTAAATTTAGACAAATAAAACTTTGATAAAAAAATAAACGAATAAATTACATCAATTCAAAACGTCTATTGCCCTAATAGAACTATTTTTTTTTTTCATTTTTCTTTCCTTCTGGGCCTTCTACCCTAATTTTACCAAAAAACAAAAAAAAAAACTAAACAAAGAAATCGATATCGGCACCCAAAGAAAAGCTATGGGCACCCAATCGGAGCTCAAGGAGTTTAACAGTGAGACGTGAACGACAACACCATCGACGCCGCCGCTGCCAATCTTCTCACCACCACCTGTAAATCCTGATCCTCTCCAATCTCGGCTCCGTCTGCAAAGCTTCGCACCTCTACCTAAAACAAGGTGATGGACCCGGTGGTTTCTGGGAACTGCTCTGAGATCAAGTAACATTTGCAATCGGAGCCTCCGTCGTGGAGCTGACAGGAATTAGAGGCGTTGAGTTTGAAATCTGGGCTGGGCCTTGTTGATCGAAATCTAAATCGGATTGGAATCAGAATCAGGGCTTTCTTCGGTTGCTGTGAAAGTGTGAAGAGAGAGAGAGAGAGAGGAAAGAGAGTGGCAATGTTGTAGTTTAATAATTAGGCTTAGGGCAAAATGGTCATTTGTTGTGAAATTGTGTAGATGAGAATAAAAATCTGTTGTTGGGATAAATGAGATAATTTTTGCTCATTTTGGTGCTTTAGGTCAAGGGCCGAAAAAGTAAATCACTTTATTGCAGACAATTCTCACTTTTTTTGTTCCTCTAGAACACGCTCGACTAGATTATTATTATTATTTTTGCTTTTGATTTCTATTGTCTTGCGCCGAGTCAGACCTCTAGCCTAGTCAAAGTGCAGTGGGTGTAGCTGAATGGGGAATCCTTCAGGGAAGTTCGGTGGCTCTCTACGAGGATTCTATACATGGACAAAGGTGTGGCCAAGTTGAGGGTGACCTAGATCTCTTCTAGATTCGATTGTGGGTTGCGCCGGTTCCTTTTGCTGGGGCGATAGAGGGTGGCTACCAGACTGGTTCGACAGTGGTGGAGACTTTGAAGCTTTGTCTGGCTTCGGGCTGGTGTGACGGCGGTGGGCGACAGTGCTGGTGTTCGGTTCACCGACAGGGTTTTGGACATGGACATGTTGTTGGGTTACTGATGTTGGGCCATGTCTTTGGGCCGAGTCAATTGGTCAAGTTGGACTAGGGTTTTTTGTTTGACAAGTTTTTTCAACAAGTCCTGGCTAGTTTTTTGGCGGGGGGGGGGGGGGCGAATTGAGCTTTGTACCATTCTATTCACTCTATGTGCCTTTTTGTTCTAGTTTAGTGGTTTCTAGTTTTTTGGTCAAGTTTATCTAGTCTGTTCTAGTTGAAGTTTTTTCATGAGTCTTCTTAGAAGTGTTACTACTTTTCATACCATAGTTGCATGGCAACGAGAGTAAGTAACAAATTTTTCTTTGAAGGTGAAGTGCTTTTGCTTAGTTATAAAGTAATGTGCACCAATGTAGGTGTACGTGTGCGGTGTGCCTATGTCATCTATTGGTGTATGTACTATTCATATTATTTTGTTGTTTTCATTAATTCAATGAACCATTTTTCTGATTTAAAAAATTTGACTAATGGAAAGTATTATTTTTGTCCTGTTTGGATGGTAAAATTTTCTTATTTTTATTGGTTAAATAAATAAATAAAATGTTAATACAAAATGCAAGTTGGTCATCTGAATCTTCTAAAAAAAAAAAAAAAAAAAAGATGAGATGAGAAACGGCGTCAAGAGAAAAGATCTCAATTTATTTATCTAAAACGCATTTGATGCAGTGGCGACTGTTAGCCCTTGACTTGTAATGAACAGCTGATATTGAAACCCAAGCAAATTATAGTTACAGTTCTAGCAGAGAATCCAGAGATAGAAATTAGAAAATTAGGTTTCCCCTAATTCCTAGAGGAATAAACAGAGCAAAAAGCTTCTATTTCACTCTCTCCGATTTCAATTCCGTGCTTCCGATTCCGCAAATGGCACACTTATCGTTCCAAAGAGGCGACCAGGTCGAAGTCTGCAGCAAACTCGAAGGCTTTCTGGGTTCGTACTACGAGGCCACCGTCGTCGCAAACATGGGCACCAACTATGTGATCCAGTACAACAACCTGGTCGAGGAGTTCAACGACTCTGTGCCGCTGAAAGAGACCGTCAAGGCGGCGGAGGTCCGGCCACTGCCACCGGAAATCAGGGAGGCTAATGCTGTGTTTCATGTGGGTGATAGGATCGATGCTTACGATCTTGATGGGTGGTGGGTCGGTACGATTTCGTCGGAGGAAAATGGTTCTGGGCATCACTCTGTGTTTTTCGAGACTACTGGGCAAGAGCTTGATTACCCAGTTTTGAAGCTGAGGGTTCATCAAGATTGGCGCAATGGCAAATGGGTGTCGTCCAAGAAGACCAAGAGGAGTGCTGTGCGATGAAGCTGTGTCGTTTTGGGCTCCTGATTGTTCTGATCTTGTTAGCTTTAGTACGTTCTGTTTCAGACCAAGAAACATATTAGCCGATCTGGTTTTTTTTTTTTTTTTTTCTGAAAGGATCTGGTTCTTGTATTGTAAAGGTGTTCCTTCTATTTTTTTTTTTGGGTGAATGAATAATTGTAAAGGTGTTCTTGTATTGTATTGAATGCATTATAAGCTTTTTCAATGCACTGTCTTAATTTTGTTATGGTTTCCGGTTTCACTTGCAATATAATTTTTTTTTTTTTTTTTTTTGCTACGTTCATGAATCATAATCGAGTTTATTTTGGCTAGAAGAAAATCAGAGCAAAAAACAGAGAGAAAATCATATAATGATGGGGTGGTGAATATCAGCATCATCCTCACCATCAAATTATCAAGCAGAAATGGAAAACCCCATCAGTCCAACAGACTTCTCTATTCAGGAACAAAAGTGACATTATGGTTGTACAGAGTCAAGCATCACTTTCTTTTTTGGAGAGATTCGAGTTTCACAAAGCCAAGGGAAACAAGATTTTTCAATGTATGCACGCCACACATTCTGACTTACAATTGTTCTACAAAATTCAAGTTGAGTTAAATAACAAAATCTATCCTGATTCAATCATAGAAATACAACAATTCAGTTGAAAGTAATTACAGGGGAACAGATCCGTAAAAAACTACTTCGGCTGGGCCGGTCATGTAAATATGATTGTCCTCCTCTCTCCACTCGATTTGCAATGGTCCTCCGGGTAAATCAACAGTGCAATTCTGTTACCAAAACAGAAGCATACACAGATGAGCATACAGGAATGCAGGTAACAGAAACTACAGTAATGATGAGGTTAAGTGGACAACATTTATAGCATTCAACAGCAGAACAGCAGTCAAAAGATGGGAATTTTACAATAGAACATCCACTTCTTCACAACTTATACCCTAAACTGGAATTTGATGAGAAGGTGTTTATATGTTTTCTGTGGTCTTTAGAAAAGAAAATGATGCACGATGAACTTGACCACATTTTGTTATAGCATTATTGGGCGATTGTTTACAAACTAATTTGAAGGCCACACGTATCACACTATCCACGCTGCCTTCCTTGGCATAGAGGGGTCATGGAAGGGATATCAACCTCACACAAGTGTTGTTTATATCTAAGAAAACTGGTACTGTAGTTACATTACTCTATTATGAAATGATGTTAAAAACGCTAAAGCACATGTAAGAAATTTATTTCCATGTAAAATATTTCAGTATTAAAACGTTACTCTTCCACAGAAAAGCCCAACACATACCCGTGCAGCACGACCCTCAAGAACTGCTGCTACAACTACAGCACAAGCACCGGTTCCACAAGCCAGTGTTGCTCCTACAATTAAGAGTGATTATGCTTCTCACAAAAACAAAGGACTTTGTATCAGATCACACTCCACTTAAATTTTCTTTTGCTTGCAAAAGAACTAACCTGCACCACGCTCCCAGACTCGCATTTTGAGGTGTGAAGGAGTGAAAACTTGCACAAATTCTGCCAATCACAATCCAATGAAACTTGCGAATACAAAACCATTATAATGAACAATGGCAAACAGATTGAGATTCACAAGACAGGAACAAAGAATCTATGAAAGCCAATAAGAAACAATCATTTAGAGTGCACTAGAATATATAATGACATATAATCAGGTATGAAGGTAACTGTGTCTCCCACCCTGCTAAAGAAAGAGTGAAGAATCTGAAGATATGTGTCATATGAGAATAACAACATGGCATGAGTTTATTTTATAACTTTGAGACATTTAGATCAGAAAGTGTAAACGCTCAGTAGTTTTTTCAGCTGTTTACCAAAAACCAACCATGTAAACTGAAAGAAAGGGTGCACACAATTGAAACGACACTATCTTCCTGATGTATTCTCAAAATCTTAAAGCACAATCCAACAAGTCATAATGAGACCAGGAGTTTCATATGGTTCAAAACTGAAAAATTAATGTATTCTCAATCTTCTATCACTGTCACAAGGCATTAATAGTGAATACACATAAATATGTCTCTGTGTGTGTGTGTGTGTCTGTATGTAAGAATCTGTAGCATCACAATTATAAAGTAAACAATAATTGATTCCAAATTTTCAATCAAAAGCATAACCACAGAGTAAATAAACTCTGACCTGTGTTAGTTCTTGCTGGAAACACCTCATGGAGCTCAAATTTTGGACCAATTTCAGCTAAATTCAATTCATCAACCTGCAAATTCTGTCCCATTGCACCCAAAAGTAAAGAAGTTACAGTCAGCAATGATGGAGTTGGCAAGAAACAGTACTTAGCTTATGCAAGTTAAGCTTTGAGACTTTCCTAAAAGACAAAGAAAATAACCAAAATACACATCAAGGTCAAGAAGCTATAACTCTTTTTCTCCATTTTTAAAGTTTCATTCATAAGAAACTAATATAAACCTATTAAACAGAAGTATCCTCTTGGATAGTTGATATCTTTACTACTAAATCACTTGTGTCAAAATACATTTAAGAGAAAATTATCAGAAGGTATGTTAAGAGAAAACTCAGCAAGCAGGCCTTAGAAGTGAATTGTAAGGTCTGAAGTTATACTACTAATAGTTACCTGGCCTCCTTCTGTACCAAAAGTTATACAATGAGGATTTCCCATACTGACACAAGTTACATTCCAGGTTACTCCATCAACATCCAAACCTGCCTTAACAACAGAATGATCTTTGTTTGGAGGTAATTTAGTGGGTACATCTGATGCTTTAAGAATTGGCTCCCCCATATCAACTCTAACCTGTAATAAAGATACACAATGTCATCTAAAGTGAAGAATATGCAATAGTGGAAGCATGACAAGGCAACAGGAGCAGGAGTTTGAGCATTGTATTGATACTTTCAAAGTTGCATACTTTGTGATCATTTCATGTTTGTTGGGTTAATCGCGTCTTAAGCTCAATTAGTTTACTTCAACTAAAATATAGGGTAACAAGAACATACCTTCCCATCATCCACAATTTCTGGAACAATTAGACCAGCACCAGTATGTACTGTAAAGCTGCAATGATTTACACATACGACTAGTGTTTAGAAAGTCGAACAAGTAGTGTACATGGAATAAGATTCATCAGCATATGCAAATAAAAACTAACACAGTATAAAAGCATGTACAGTTAACCGAAAATTAAAAAAAAAAAGAATTTCGTTTCATCTCAAACCCATACCGTTGGTTCCCATGTAGATTCTCAAGCTCTGTGATGAATCTCGCAAAGCACCGGACTCCATTACCACACATCTAGATGATAAGATTCAACATCAAACTCTCTAAAACACAGAAATACTGCTCATACACACACATATAATGCAATGCAGCTATCCTGTCTAAAGCATCAAGTGATTAGTTTTACTGTAAAATGTGATTCACCTCCGGCTCGCTCCCATCGGAATTGAAAATCCTCATAGTATAATCAGTGCCATTGATGCCAGGAAGCGCGAAGATGACTCCATCGGCGCCAATCCCGAAGTTCCGATCACATAGCCTCACTGCTTGCTCCGGAGTAACCTTAGGCTCCGAAGAATCCCTATTATCAACCTATCACACACAAAAACCAAGAATCAAAACCAAACAAACTAACCCTAACTTTTCCCTTGCTTATTTCAACGATTTCAATATCTTCCAAAATCTGCAGAGAAATCAAATACCAGGATGAAGTCGTTGCCGAGGCCGTGGTACTTGACGAAGTGAAGGATTCCGGCCTCTCTCCGGTCCAGAAAAGACGCCGGCGACGCCTTTTCGGCTGCTTCGACGCTCATTGAAGCAGCCGCCACGAGGCGTAAACGAGGGCTAACGGTTTTTCTGAGAGAGTTGAATTGGAGAATAGGAGAAGGAGACGATTGATGAGGAAGGAAGGAGGTGAGTGATCGGCTAGTTGGGGATGTGAGAGGCACCGAAATGGCGGCGGCTATGGCCATGATTTTGACTGAGTTTCCCCCTCTCAAACAAACCCGGCGGCTATTGTTGTTAGTGTTATTTGTCTCAGCGCCACTGTGCCGTTCGGAGCAAAAAAAAAATATTTTTTTCACCTGAACAATTTACCATGGAGAGTGGGAGGACCGTGAAATTTAGTTACTGTATACAAATTAAAGACAAATATCATTTGGTCGCCTTGTTTGACTTGGAAAATTTGTAAGGCCACTAGAGGTTCAATCATGTTTCAACCCGAGAAGGCAACAATCAATAATGGTTCTGACTTCTGAAGTTGATAAAGAATAAACAAACCCCTAATGCTTGAATGCTAGCTAGAGGTTAAATCATCTTCCAACCCCGAGATGCAACATTAATGCATGTTGCTCATGGTTAAGCAAAATTCATCTTATATAAAAGGGTTTTTTTTACTTAAACTGTATCTGAATTCTTTGAGGACTTTTGAAATGATACCTGAACTTTCAAAGTTATCAATGTGATACCTGAACTCATTTTTTCGTATCAACGTCGTACTTGCAGTCGATTTTCATCACAGAACCGTTAACTATGACCACGTGCCCAGCACGTGAGGCACAAAATAAGGGTAAAAATGACATTTCCCACTTCCTTTAGTTCTTTACGTGTCTCGTCGTACCTTCAGTTCTTCTTCTCCATTTCTATTTCCTTTTTCATCTGCAAATTGTAATCAGATGGGACGATGACGTCATTTCCTAGCAAAATGCAAAACCCAAAGCAAAACTTGAATCCAATTCTCTAATGGACGAACACCGCCGGGGACTCCATCTCGTCGGAGTTCTCCAAGCACAACTTGCTCGACGGCTTTGTTTCTCTGAATTTATTGCAGGCCAGAGCGGTGTAGACGGTTTCACTACTCTTGGACTCCAGATCTGAGACTTGGAATTTACCTGAGATTTCAGATAAAGGGATCAGAGAGAGAGAGAGAATATGGTCGGCGGCAATCCAGACCTTCTTGTGCAACTTGCCGGAGATATGACCGAGGCGGGCCACGCCGTCGTGGCACTCGGCTTCCTCACCGCAACTAACATCACAGCATAAGTTCATGAATTTCAAAAATAGTTCGTGTCTTTGTAATTCAATCAAAATCTAGACTGAGAGTCTCTCTCTTTCTCTTTCTACAACTCTCTTTCTCTCTCTCAACAGCGGCGAAAAGGCGAAGGATGGTGATGATGGGAGAAAACCCAAAACTGATTTTTCCACCACTGCGTGTCTGTGTATAACTATATCTATATGTGTATGATTTATCGAACAATGGGGCAATGATCATTTCACTGATTCTAGCTTCTAATCAATTTGTCCAAAAAAGAACTGGCATTTGGTTATTCGCGGCTATAATATCAGTACTTAGTGGGAGCATCGGATGAGGTACTCCAGCAAGGTAATCGGCGGCGGTCGGGGTGGGTGAGGAACAATCTGAGGGTTTTACGGCAGTGGAGGTGGATGACGGGGCTAGCGCATGGGATGCGCATGGGGCTTCAGGCGACGACGGGGCATTGAGTGGCAAGGAGCTTGAATTTTTGCAAGGTAGCCATATCGATCTAGCTGAGTTCAATGTGGTTGTAGTCAAGTAGTGCTTGGAAAGAGTTGGGTGGTTGAGAGAGAAGGTGAGATCTGATTTGCGACTATGGCTTCCAATCGGAGGGGACAAATCAGAGGGAAGAAGACGTCGAAAGAGAAAAAAAGAAAGAAAGAAAGCAAAAAAAAAATAAAAAATAAAAAACAATACCTTTGAGGGTAAATTAGTCTTTTAACCTCATTAAATATCTCACGTGCTGGGCACGTGGTCATAGTTAACGGTTCTGTGACGGAAATCGACCTCATGTACGACGTTGATATTGAAAAAATGAGTTCAGGTATCACATTGATAACTTTGAAAGTTCAGGTATCATTTCAAAACTCTATAAAGGAAGTGGGAAATGTCATTTTTACCCTTATTTTGTTCCTCACTTGCTGGGCACGTGGTCATAATTAACTGTTATGTGACGGAAATCGACCGCAGGTACGACGTTGATACGAAAAAATGAGTTCAGGTGTCACATTGATAACTTTGAAAGTTGAGGTATCATTTCAAAAGTCCTCGAAGAGTTCAGACACTGTTGAAGTAAAAAACCCTATATAAAAATGAGAATTTGTTTTGTACTGAACATTAACCGAAAATGGCTTATAAAATTGATTCTGATGATCGTAATCTTTTTTTCTTTTTTTTAAAGGGGACTGGTGCGGCTGCCCTCAAGCCTTGATGAATGAAATTGCAGAATACAGGGGGGGGGGACGTAGAGCCTGAACCCCAACTTATAATAAGCATAAAGAGAATATCTTGAAATAATACCAAGACCCTCCACAAAAACTATGTATTCTAACAAGAACCAATTAGCAAAAAGTGCACGAAATGGTAAGACTTTTTTGGTTAATGAATGGTTACTTCGATTGATACAAAGGTAAGACTTAAGAGGTTCGTTCTATGATTCACCAGAGGTACGCCGCCCATGCTTTGCACGTTGGTTTAGTTTCGAGCAAGTCCAAGTCCAAGTCCACTGTCACCCACCTTCCCAGCACCTGTACTTCATATTGGTACGTGGGGACTTGTAATCAACAACATTATATTCACAAGGTGGCCTCTTGTACGAAATTAAGGAGAAAAGGACTAATATATTCTTTGACTCCAGGGGATTTTTTACAGTTTGCCATGATCAAAGTTACAGAGAATGTTGATTACACAAGAGTCAACGAGTTGAGATTAATTGCCTTCTCAAGCAAGAGATCCATTAGTAGCAATTCGTCTTCTTTGCCGACGAAGCCAACCAAGTCGACACTTTTGAGCTGTTCAAGATTCGAAGTATTTGTCTTTACAGTCTTGAAGTCCATCCAGAGGTGAGGTTCATGCCAGTATTGATGGAAGCACGGACTGGGGATGAAGTTCAGCTTGCTCTCAATCTGCTTATTCCACACAATCATGAGAAAAGAGTTGGTGACATACTAATTAATGGTAATCAATATCAGTTGTCACGCTGAGAAAATGTGATTTGTCTAGCATTACTCGTATGTTAAAAAGTAGAATATTTGAAATGCTTACCTCGACGGACAACTTCATCAAGGAAGGACATGAGTTTAGGAAGCAGGCAAGAGAATCCCTTTTGTCCTTACTGATAACAGAATCAATGCAACTCAACTCCTTTAGTTTGTTGAACTGAAACTCAAGCCGCCCAAATATCACTCCCGCCGAGCACAACCACTGCAGGAATATTGCACATTTTGTCAGAAGCTAAAAATGGATAGCGAATAAGTTCAGCTCCGAAGCATCAAAAGTGTGAAATAATATAAGAGAAAAGTTTTATAAAAATTTCATGTAAAACCTTAATTAATCATAAATTACAATGTAACATATTATGTTATCAAACTATCGATCAAGGCTGATCGATCATAATTATTACTTCAACAGATTTATCAATTAACAGTTTGACAACATAACTCCATGCTACAAAAGGAAAATCAGAGGATCAAACATAATATACAATTATACATATATACCTCAAGAAGCCAGCCACTTACGGTGAGAACCTCAACATCCTTGAGAGAAGCTAGGATGGGCAAGACATCCTCACAATCAAACTCATTGCTTCCTGGTCCATCTCTCAAATCGAGCACAACATTAACCAAGCTCACTGTATTCTTTATCTCAATCTGAGCAAGAGCACCATGATACTCAAAAGATATTAGATTTGGAGCAGAAACCACAATAGCAGAAATATCTGAACAGTCTTCCACCACCAAGCTCTGAAGACTCTCTGTCTCTACTTCAAGGCTCTCCAACTCTCTACATTTAACAAGCCTCAAGCTTTCAAGAACATTACAATTTGAAAGCAGCATAGAAACCAAAGGTTTGGAAAGATGGGTGACTGATCTGAGGTGAAGAAGCTTGACCCCGAAGAAACTAGATTTTTGGGCTGGATTGCTATGAAGGCTCAAACAGGTTTTTGCTGCAACATTCTGAGTTTCAAAGAACTCAACATGAAGCTCTTGCTCAACCCCTTTGGTAGCTTTGACAACCAATTCTTTATTGATATGGCCAAGGACTTTGAGATTGAGCTCCAATTTTTCTGGACATGCATAAGACCTCAAGAACATGCCCATAACCTGTTCAATTTCTTGACCAGACCCTTCATTGGTTAATGGGTTTGGATCAAAATCCAAGCTTAGCTGAATTGGAAACCAGAGGCTTCTCCAAAATGTAGAAAGAGTGCTTGTTCTTACTGCTTCCTTCAATGGCAGCAAGGAAACAACTCTTTTCTGTACTTCAAATGGTAAGCTGCTGATCAAATCATCAAGCTTTCCCTCCTGCATGACTTCAATATTCTATAAACCCACCTCCAGAGAGCCTAAGTATTTGTTGGGGGAGCCTCAAAAACAATAAATTATGAACAAAAAGAAAAAGAATATGTGTGGGTGCTTCTGTTTTCCTGAAGAAAAAACCAAAAGTATGAGTCGGCAAGGCAATTTAAAATGCGAATGCCACTAATGACACTAGAGGACCTTTGAGCTTTGTTTATATAGAGATTGATTTTCCTTGTGATTGTGATCCAATGGGGAAAAGGGTCGTTGTCTCGTTGATATATGAATAGTTAAGTCGAGTGAAAGAGAGTATTAAAGATAAGCATATCTGATAATTGATGTGATTGAATGCAATTAGTTTTTTTTACTTGCCAGGGACCCGCGTGTTGATTCGAGTTATTCAAACCAAAGTAATTAATGATCTGAATCGTATGAACCAAACGCTGTGTGTTTATATTATACTATTAAAAGAGCGGATGATGGGCAAAGTTATAGAGACATGAGCGATGGTGTGCTGGAGATAGATTTCTTCTATTTTAGTTGTCCCATTGTCAATGTCTTTGGCTACTGGGCGTTGAACGAACTCACGTAGTGTTAAAAAAAAAAAAGTTGGCCGCTTCCAGAAACTTATTTGTAAGGTTGAAAGTTCAAAACAGAAGCACTAGCGTAGGGCCGTAGGCTGCTGTGGATTCTACACTAGCGTTTTTATTCATCGTGAAAGTTCAGTTTTTAAATATTTTTTATGGAAATTATTCTATAAATCGACGGTGTAAATGACCCAACATTTATAAGATGATCTCAATTCTTGATATTTATAATTAATATTTTTATTAATAATTTAATAGTGTATTTAATATAATCTAACCATTCATTTATGTCGGTGCAAGTGCACTCCTCCCCATATTTTTTATAGTGGTGTTCACCTGTTGGTTACTAATCAAAAAAATTATGTCCAATTACATACAAATGTAGAAAAATAAAACAACTCAACTTAATAATAATAATTCTCTATATCATTATATTTACATCTAATGGTAGTTGAGCATAATTTTCATGATCTCGTGATCAATTACTGATCAGGTGAACATTATTAAGTCTTTTTCTTTTTTTTTGACGAAAATAGGTCAGCCCTTTCATTAGATTCAGCAAGCAGTACAAAAACGAAACACCCCTATAGGGTCGACAGAAAGCAATCGTTCCTTAGAACCTCATGAAACCCTATTCTAGCATAATAAAATCCCAAAAAATCCTGAGTACACCCACCTTTTAGGAAATCCACGCACCATTATTCTAACAAAAACCTAGAAACCTCGAAGCAGACATAAAAGGAAAACAACTAAGGCTCTGATTTCTGCGACCCAAACAAAATTTAAATAGTACTATGGGCCCTAGAGCCCCATTCCAGCCAAAAGCAACCCACAGTCCAGTTGGAATCCCAGATAGCCCAACTTGGCAAGCCGTCAACTGCCAGCCCGCATGCACCTCCACCTTTGTGAAGCCTAGCCTTAGGGAGCCCAAAGCAAGTAGCCCAACAACGGTCATCCCAGCAGGAGGACAAGGCAGCCCTAAAGGCCTTTTGGGCCCGAAGCCACCCAATCCTAAAGCCCACAAAGAGGCCCACATCCAGAACAGCCCAGCTGGAGGCCCAATTAGGAAAAACCCTGGCAGCATCCTCCCTTGCATCGCCACCTCCAGACAGCTTGCTGCATCCATCGCCGACGACAACCTCACATTCGCCTGCGTCCACCTGGGATAATGAATCCCTACAACAATACCAAGACGATCCCAAATCCAACTCCCAAACCCCTAAGCCCCTGCCTACCATCAAAGGGTTCCGGCCGAAGAAGATTGGCTCATTCCTCATCTCCAACCACCCCGAAGCAATACGACCGCCACCACGCTCACACCTATCCCAGAACATAGACGCAGGAATAGAACCATCACATCCAAACTAATCAGAACTAGAGCCGCCGAAAGATCCAACAAACCCAGAGGAGGTGCAAGCCCCACCTCCATTGGTAGTCTGATGACCACGATCTAAAACCTAGTCGCGCCTATCCAATTCAGACCAAACCCGAACCACGCCGATAGAGCTCGGCCTCATATCTGCCACCCAAACATCAAAACTACCACCCCAAACAGCAACCACAGGGAATCCACACCAAGGCGGCGCTCCAAGCAACAATGAGAAAGGAACGCTTAGCCACCAGACTAGTAATAGCCATGAACGTCAAGATTTTGAAACCTTGAGAAATTTGTTGATGGTGGAATACCAACGATAAACCCTAGCAGAGCGCTAGATCGAGAAAAAAAGGCATTGGGTAGTTTATTGTGTTTTTATTCAGTCTTTATATATCGAATCCAAACGCCATTTGTTAGATAGACATTTTTCTTGATTAGTTAATAAAATTTAATTTGCTTGATCTCATAGCAACGTGTCTATGGTTGAAGGGTATTTCATGTGTAATTTCAACATGTAGGAATAAATTGCACATTAAATAGCCATTAATATCATTCAACTATGGTTGAAGGACAATGTATCTAGCTATTACAAAAAACTTTATTTTCATTTTCACATGTATATAACTTTAGGATCCTGAGCTACATGAATCAAGTGTCTCACAAAGAATGTGTATGCACATATACTGAAAGACGCATGAAATGACAAATCGATTATTGGGAAAATTTTAAATTCAAAGCAAGAAAGAAGGAACTACAAATGAAAGCAACTTAGTAATTGTCCGTCTCCCTCTTTGAGAGCGACATTAGCTAGATAAGCATGTAAGGCTTAATTTGTAGTGTTCTGGAGTCAATAAGGATAAACGGACCAACCATCATGATAACGATATTTACAAAAGGACAAAAGCCACTCGTTCTTGATATTTTTTCTTTGCTCGTAAACGTTCATATATAATATTCTTTAAACATCGTTGAATACTTGAATGCACGTTATCACTACTATTATTCTAACTGGTATTATTTTTTGGTTATACACAAAAGTTCAACACGAAAGAAAAAATTATTTGTACTGCCGGAACATCACTCACCGGTAATATTCTTTAATTCAAACATTAATTAATTTACTAGCTCTTTTTAAAAAATATATATGTGTGTGTGTGGGACCTAGGCGAGTTTGTGATCACGTGGTGCTTCGCTCTCCTAAAGAGATGAGACCGCCGCCGATCATGTTTGTATACCTAATTAGGCCATCTCCCACCATAGTCCCATTTATAGCCTAAAACATGCTCCCACGGTCCCACCATAAACTATTTTCATTGACCAAGAAAAAAATTTGGCCTTCTCAAATTTGGGCTCAGAATGCTGACTCTTTTTTTTTATTTCTTTAAGAACATGAATTTTACATTTAAGAAAAATCATTTTTCCTATAAATATGAGTTATTTATAATGTTACTAAATATTAAAATTATATCATTGTAAATATCTTGTTGAGCTCTTTAATATGAGCCCAATATTTGATATGTTTAGAATTTTTAAAATAAATGTGTAATAATTAATTTTTATGATATACTTATTTTCATTTAACTAAAACGACTAGTTTTATTGATAGCTTCGTCAAAACCATACTTGGAAATATATTATGAGTTGGGAAAAAGAGTACTAGAATGTGAAATACTAAAATAGCCGTTTTTTTTTTGTCATTTTCAAATTATAGCTGTTGGATGTGATGATATTTGATTTTTGGCTTACGGAATTTAGCCTACGGTGGTAGCACTGCTTTTTGTTGGTAGGCCAAAAAAGCATATTAGAGGGAATATTATAATGGTTTTAGCCTACCATGGGAGATGCTCTTAGGGTAGGAGACGGCATAAATATTTGCCTGTCTAGGAACTAGAGTACATTTTTATCACTTCATGTATAAAAGAAGAAAACCTTCAAAACAGAATATAGAACAAAGAAGCTAAGGGAATCTATAAGTTGGCGGATCACTCCAATGAAGAGAGTTCAAATGGCCGATAAGAAGCGATCATCTTATTATGAATTTTTTTTTTTTTTAAAGATTGGATGTCGGCCCTTTATTAAAAGACAAGTGAAGATTACATCAAACGAACATCTGTTGCAATAGCAGCTTGAAGAAAAGAAGGTGTAGAAAAAAAGAAATAATCCTGAGATTCACTACATGCATGAGCAGCAAGAATATGAGCCACCCTATTGCCATTCCGACCCTTATAGGAAACGGAAATATCTGGCAGCCAAGATTTCGACCAATTCCTCATACAACCGACCAAGAGTCGATGTATTCCTTCCCTCATGGGAGGTCAATTGACGCTGCACCACCAAAGCGTTAGTTTCCAGCACCTTCGGTCTGAATTCCTATTGAAGAATAAACTCCACTGCCATCGAGCATGGCAAGAGTTCAGCATGTTCTGCATATATCAGACCAGTCAAGGGTCGATCAGGGCCGGTCCTGAGCTTTTTGATGCCCAGGGTGAAATTTTGTGTGTGTGCCCAACTGGCCTAAATAAACATGTAATGATTCTTACGAATGTTATACTCTAAATCCTCTTTTTAGCGGTTTGAAACCTAATCAAGCAGGGCGGCTCATCCCCACGCCGATTTTATTACATAAAACAATATTATATAACAGGGGGTACATAAAACCAAAACCCCGTATAAAAAAGATTACAAATTTTTTCTTATCACATAAAACTCCTAGCTAATCCAAAAGATCACACATAATGTAGCACTTCGACACAATCACACAAATAAGAGACAAGGTAACGCGTGTCTTGGTAAAACTTACAAAGAATTCTGAATCAAAAAGGAAAAACCATATTCAAAAGTTGAACAAACAAATAGAAATGAGATGGAAAAAAATAGAAATTATCGAATATATACTTACTCGTGGTCGTCCTCTATGAATTATATGCTTAAACAAGGAAGCCATATAGATATATTCGTCCAGTATTCTGCCATTTCCACAATTGAATGAATTACACCAAAAGATCAGTAATGTGCATGAAGTTTTATATTCAATAAAACCAATTGAAAAAGGACTAGTATTTTACCTCATCTTGAATATGGTGGCTGACCCCCCAAATGAACAGGGTGCTTACAACATGAAAAGTAGCACAAAATAGCATTGTAGTCCCGAGCCAAATATGATATTTTACTCAAGCTTCAAACTGAAAGTTGGCGAACAACTTTTTTCCTTCTTGTTTTTTCTTTTCTGATCGAGATTGACTTGCAAATCCAACTTCCAATTGCACATAATATTGAAAATTGAAAACCGATGAATGAGCAGGTTGTTAAAAATCACTTTGAATGATGATTGATAAACACTGGAGCATAGAACAATACCTGGAAATTTGGAATTTGCTTTTTTCCTTCTTGTTCTTTCTTTTTTGATCGAGATTGACTTGCAACTCCAACTTCCAATAGCACCTAATATTGAAAATTGAAATTCTTACAAATCAACAGAACTCAAAAAACAAGTAACAAGACTTTTGATATCCAAAATTTTCATTAAATATCAAAATTGAAGAACACCCAATACCTATTTTGATTTGTACCTCATCCTACATTGATGGAAAGCTGAAAAATTCATATGATCACCGTAGAATAACAGAAACATAAAGAGGAGAAAGATTGGGTGATGGATGAGAAGGAACTAAAGAATCGAGTAACCATTGAAACCAATTTAAATAAAAAATTTGCTAGGTTTCAAGGTTTGAGACTTGGGAGAGAGCAAGAGACGCTTGGATAATCAATTTTGTGCTCCCCTTGCGCGTTGGAAGAAGAAGAAGAAGTAAAGACGCAAACTGCATCTAGAAATCTGAAATTCTTTTTTTTTTTTTGTGGTCCAGTTCCTATGCATATATAATTAAATATATATATATATATATTATATTATATTTTGTTTTTAAAATCTGGTGTCCCCCTTTGTGTTGGGCCCTGGGCTGTCGCCAATGTTGCCCATGGCCGGGCAAGGCCGGCCCTGATGCCAACTTGCGCAATTCCGGTCATTCCTCCCAGTCAATCCGATCGCCATTCCCACATTCTGATTGATGTCGAGCGCTATCTGTGATACCTGTTTGAGTCGCTTCTGACCAGGCTGGATACCATCTGGCTCATCTTCTGCTAGCCAACTCGATGCCCCCCACAACAATTCCATTCTTTGTTTCTCATCTCCTTCTGTGAGTCTCCATTCCATTCTTTGTTGTTTCTCATTTGATAGCATTAATCTTTATATTCTCCACCCAAATTTGAATTTATTATTAAATTTTTGTTGCTTTTTCATTGTTAATTCGTTATTCAATTAACAAACCCATTATTTTTAGGGAAAATATTCATTTGCCCAAATTTGAGATACACTAACCCCATTTACTCAAATATCTTGTAAGATTGCCCACTTACTCAACAAATTACATATTTTTTGCCATAATACCCAATTAAGTTATTTTTTATTTATTTTTAAGACAATTATGCCCTCTCTCCCTTTGTCACCTAGAGAGAGAGACTTCACGAGACTTCTTTCGCTGGAATCCGGTCGCCGACGGTAGGAATCTTGTGACCCGTCACCAGCGGCCGGAATCCCGCAGTCAGTTTTATTGCCTCCGCCCCTCCAATAATACCCAATAAACTTTTTATTGCCTCTCAATAAACTTTTTATTGCTCCCCAATAAACTTTATTGCCCCCTAATAAATTTTTTTATTGCCCCTCAATAGAACTCTCCGGCAACATCTTTAAGAACCTTCAGTGACCGGAGCTCGCCGAAGATCTCCAATAAAACTGTTATTGTCCTAATAAAGTTGTTATTGCCCCCCAATAAAGTTGTTATTGCCTCCCAATAAAAATTTTATTCCCCCCCCCCCCCAACCCAAAATAAATTTTCTATTGAGGGTCAATAATCATTGAAAAATATAGATGTTCTCAGAAATAACTAACAATATGAACACTATGGCATTAGCAATTCCCCTAAATCACTTTGACAGAACAAAAATCGAGAAAAAGAGAACAGAAGTTGAATCTAAAGTCAATTTCTATATCAATATGATTTGATCATCAAATACACACCAGACAGTCAACTATCTGTATATAATCAACTTATTACTTTAAGCAAACTGCAATTCATCGATTTACACACAACAAAATGGACCATAATCAAAGTCTCAAAACACAAGCAATAAACAGATAACTAACATGAAAGAATCAAAGCATCACAATCCAGGTGGAGGTACACAAGTATTGTTGCTGACATGCATTAAAGTGGCATGTACATAATATAAATTAATCTCTATTTTAGGGAATCAGAAATTGAGAGATAATCGCTGTGTATTCTCATTGATAATAGGGGCCTCTTTATATAGAGGATTACAATGCATAGAGTTAGAATCATATAAGGAAAGATAATCTTTAGATTCTTCTAATTAAACCCTATTACCACTAGCTCAAGTAACCTAGAGTTTGGTCCAAACACAAATAGAGATATCCTTAAACACTCCCCCTTGTGTTGTCCAAACGCGGTGCTTCTCTCGTTGCCTCGTTAAAAACTTTGTCGAGTAACAAAAACCCAGTGGGACAAAAATAACCTCGGTCGAAGGGGAAAAAGAGTACAACACACCCTTCACGATTCGAGGTGGACATGTAGACATATCCCCCTGATGTCTGCGCCTCCCCCTAATGACTACCAGTTCAGATAATTTCCGCAAGTCAATTCTTGCCACATGTTTCTCGAACGTAGATTTGGGCAATGACTTAGTAAACAAGTCTGCCTCACTGTCCTCAGATCGAACCTAGTTCACTTTGATCTCAAGGAGAGTCTGTTGTTGCTGATTATGCTTGGTGTTATCGCTTTTGATGTAGCCTTACCTCATTTGTTCAAAACAAGCAGCATTATCCTAAATGCTCGTAGGTTCATCTGTGGTAGACTTCAGATCACAATTGTTCAAACATGCGTAATTATGAATCCAATCCATATTCATTCACAAACCACTTCATGAAGAGCAATGATCTCTACATTGTTCGAAGATATAGCGATTAGAGTCTATTCTGTAGACCTCCAAGAAGTCACGGTCTTTTCCCATGGTGAACACTTGACCAGATTGGGAATGACCATTGTATGGGTCAGAGAGATACCCAACATCAGCAAAACCTTCCAAAACACATGTCGTTTTGGGATGGGGATAGTGGACGCAAGCCAGTGTTGGCGGCGTACCTGGTGTGTGATGGGTACGAATCCATCATCTCTTTGTAGGGATATAACAAGCCCAAATGTCGAAAGATATCTTTTACACCAATCTAATGGTGTCGCGTTGGCGCAGAGCTATATCTAGCTAACAAGTTCACAACATATGAGATGTCCGGTCTTGTGCATTGGGATAAGTACAATAATGCGGCTATTGTACTAAGTAAGACACTTCTGCCTCTAGCACATCTTCGTCATCATCCTTTCGACGAATAGGATCCTTTTCAAGATCACGACTACGGATGATCATGGGGGTGCTTGAAGGCTTGACCTTGTCAAAATGTCTAAGCATCTATCGACACGATGCTCAAGTTCCAAATCGAGACATAATCGTGTTCTCCCAAAATCCTTCATCTAAAACTCGGATTTCAAGTGTTCAGCGATTTCCCTTAACTCTTTAAGGGCTTCTAATGAAGATCATGTCCAACATGAACCGCGATAGAATCTGAAACTTGTTATAGAAACGCGTGGGCATATCCCTTCTCAATCAAGTAGTCACTTTAGTGAGCGTTTCAACCTTATTGTAAACTCGCTCCGTGGTCTAAAACCTCTTGACTTGGGTAAATGAAGTTCGCCATGAACCTTCATGTATATTCCGTATCTAGATCCCTATAGAGATACGTAGTGACCACATTTGTAAGCTGCATGTTCAGTTATTCGGAAACTACCAAACTGACAGGGTAGTGGAGTGCAATGACATCCATTACAAGAGAATATGTCTCATCGTAGTCGATTTCAGAGCGTTTTGTGAGAAGCCTTGCGCCATAAAGCGAGATTGTCATCTCTTTTTCTCATCACGCTTTCTAACGAAGACCCATTATTCAATAGGTTTTATGTTAGGAGGTGTTTGCATCACTAGCTCGAAAACCTTCCTCTTCGTTAGAGAATCCATCTTAACCTGGATCACATCTTTCCATTTAGGCCAAATTTCTTTACGTTGGCATTCATTCATCAACGGAGCGTGGTTCGATATCATCGGACTCAACAAACTCATGCGCAATGAAATACGCAGCTACATCATCAATTATGATGGAGTTTCTATCCCACGTCTCATGTACACTAGTGTAATTTTCATAGAGCTCTATATTCTCAGGAATAGATTCTGACGTTAAGGGGTCCCCCAACGATAACCATAACCCGGAAGATACTCATGAGACGGATTTTTGAGTGTCGATGATCGAGGATTGGTTTGTGCCAATGTATCTTTCGAATACATGGGCCTCCCACACATCCTAGCTGGGGCCATGGCCTGTAATGCCAGTGTGCCACTCTCTTTGGCATTGGCGCCATGCCTACCTCCGTGTAGGGTGGCGCTACGTCCTCTCGTAGGGACGTCCTTCCTTGCATGCATGTTTGCAGCATATTTGTGTGATATCGTCACTGTAATAGGGATCGAGATGAGACATAGTGGGGACAGACCATGACAATTCTTGTCGTTCCTGTTGAACATCTGTGTTCTTATCTCCCCCGAACGACAGGAAGACTGTCTCATCAAAGTGACAACCCGCAAATCTAGCTGTAATGAGATCGCCTTGCAAGGGCAGTAAGTGGTGGAAGATCGTTGGAGTCTCAAATCCAACATAGTTGCCCATTCGTCTTGTAAGGACCCATTATAGAGCGCAATGGCGGCACATTTGGCACATAAATGGCTCACTCAAATATGCGTAAGTACGATACTTATACCCAGTCACTAGTTGTAACACAGAGGTACATGGAGTGGTGGTGGGTTGTAGACGAATTAACATAGCTATATGCGATATTGCATCACCCCAAGCGGATATAAGAAGATTGGTGCGCATTACCAATGTTCAGACTATCATCGTACGTAGTCGTTTCCGCAAGACCATTTAGGTGTGTACATGGGAATGTGATGTCCAACATCAAGTCCATTGCAATATCCATCTAAAGTCTTTCGATGTAAACTTTATAGCATAGTCAAATCCAATTGACTGAATAGGATGATCTGGGGAGTGAGCCCATTGTCATATGAGATGTGCTGGGAGTGTAGCATAAGCAGCATTTACATGTGGACAATGACACAACACGTGACCAGCGTGTTTGCGTGTCAACCAACATCAGGAGATATTTAAGCGTCCGCAAGTTGGTTGAATCAATCCACAGAATCCCCATGGATTCTATGTAAGAACATAATGAGTATTGTCATATCCTTTGCATAGGACGGTCTCAGTCCTAATTTCCCTAAGGAAAGGGCTTTGTAAAACGAGCGAGAGGCTTTAGAAGCAACCAATGAGAATTTTAGTTGGGCCTGAGCGTCTTAAACGCTATTCGAAGCAAGTTGGTGATTGCAGCATCACCTAGGGCCCCATCACAATGATAGACGCCATCCATAGCGTCATGGATAAGGACTGCGCCAGCCCTAGGCTGGTGGTGGACGGAGGTAGTGCCCTAGGCAGCAGCGTTGGTCACACTTAGTCCAAGAATCAACTTTTGATTCATGCTTCATTTCGCTCGAGAGAAAGGATGTCCATGTGAAGTCTTTGTAGACGGATCATCATATCATGGCTAGGATGATATATCCTGTCGTGACATAACCAATATGTGTCTAAATCCAAGAGATATTCTCTCATAACTTTTATTGGATTAATAGCTCGAATAGTGACATAGAGTCCACTAGAGAAACACATAAACTTTTCTAAGATGCGTCTTTGTTCGCAATCATTAAAGGTATTGCAAAGGAACTCATTTCCGTTCTCTACATGCATTTTTGCATGGAATTTGTTGGCTATTCATAAGATACGATTTGCCCTAAGAGCGTAGAGAGTTTCTATGATAGTTGTAATCAAGGTGCCATTTGGCAAGTGGAACTTGAGCTATTCCATGTCCTTGAATTAATACTGATGACCCAGCCATCGTAGTCACAAAGTCATATGCTGATAATCAAAATTGAGTCATAATGAAAAGAGCTCGAAATTTTATTCATAAGCCAACAAAGTACATCATTGTCTCTTAACCATTAGGAGAATCTAATCCAAATGCTAGCTAATGCAAAACAATGGTAGTCGTCTAACTTCTTTCGGTAATTCCAAAATAAATGTGTCCAGGTGAGTAGAGAGATGTCGGTGGAGCAAGGCTCGTTTAAGTACCACTAATCTCAGAACCTTCCTAGACATCACACTTACTTTTGGTGAGCCTACTTTGAAGAAAGACTAAACCATTGGCATTTACTACAAAGTATATGGCAATTGCCTATTACATCTCTTGAAAAATAAAGACTTAAACAGAATTGGCGATCTATTGATCCCAGCCATATTTGTAGTCTTCAACCCTTCACTCTAGATCATCTTCTTGATCTTCTTGTTCCACATAGTGAGCTTCTCTTACTTCACAATATGCTTTGTAGGCGGTGACAAGTTCTTCACGAGCTCTACAAATGTGTGCCCAATGCTCAGACACTCCACATCGAGAACATACATCTCTTTGCTCGAACTCCATTGATTGAGGCGCTTTGAAAGCGTCATTTAGATGGCTCTTAGTGTTGGTGGCACCACCAACATGGCCAGAGGCGTTGCCTCCCTCTCTCTTTCCACGCTTACCTCTTCGGTTCCGTGTTCGCCTATTTTGGCGGTTACCTTCCCAAGTAGAGCAATTATATGGATCAGAATGTCCAGAAGTATACCTAAGATTAGGGTTTCGCTCTTAGCGCCCTCTCTTAGAGGTGCGACTATAATTGGATTCCGGAATATGTTCTGTTTCCACGGATCTCGAATTATAATTCTTCACAAGAATATTGTCATGCTTTTCAGCGACATTCATAGCTCCAATGAGCTCATGAAACCTTGTGATCCGTCTTGCATTTACATCGATTCGATAGTTCTTAGCAACCATCAATGCAGAGACGGGGAAGATAGAGAGAGTCTTCTCAATCAACATCGCATCTGTGATCTCTTTACCACAGAATTCCATTAAGGATTTAATGCGAAGTGCTTCCGAGTTATAGTCAAGAACTGACTTGAAATCACAGAAGCGGAGGCTATGCCATCTCACTTCTAGGTCAGGAAGCAAGGAGTCACTGACGTTGCCAAATCTTTCTTCGAGTGAGACCTACAACCTTCTGGGGTCTTCTTCATTCATATACTCGTACTGGAGCGAATCATCCATATGACGAGTCATTAGGATGATGGCTTTCGCCTTATCTCTAAGGCTGCTCTATTTGCTTCCAAACCTTGAGCTTGCTCAGCAGTTATCACGTCCTGTCTAGGCTCGAGAATCATATCCAAGATTCCTACAGCCTTGAGATGCTGCAGATATCACGAACCCACCTGTGATATCCAGAGCCAGTTGTTCCCAATGGAGCAAAGTCCAATTTGTTCAGGTTACTCATCCTAAAAGAGAACAAGAAATTAGGGTTAGTTTCGGAGCGAAATAGGCTACCACGAAAACATATGAAATTTCTAAGCGTAATCGCTTTCAAGAAATTAGGAATTTCCGAGCGTAGTCTCTTCCAAGAAATTCGATTCCAAGAGATATTGGATTAGATTGAAACAATGATGTAAGTGGTCGATCATAAATTCTCTACAAACTCTAAGTTTGGAGATCTTAACAAGCTCTAAGCTTGGAGTGAGCACGAACCCCCACAGTTCGGCTTAATTTGGTCTCCCCTATAATGAAGAAAGGGGGGTAGAAGAAGGGAGGTTGCAAGTCCCCGAAAAAGAAGAGAAATTGAATTTAAAAACTCTAAAAAAACGGGAACGTTTAGTAAAAAATACCTCGAAATAGGTCGCTGGAAAATTTTACAGGAAAAAGTGGTCGGAAAAAGTTGTCAGAAATGTGCCTGAAAGTCGCCGGAAAATAGTTGACCGGGGGTTGACCGATGTTGACCGGCAGGTTGAAGTGGCGCGGATGCTGATGTGGCAGTGGGTCCTTCTGCTGACGTGACAGACTGATGTGGCACTAGTTTTGGTCAGTGGGCCGGGTCCACTTTGAGCTTCTGGGCTTGTTCATTTCTTTCTTCCTTTTCTTTCTGGTCTTTTAATGGCAAGTGGGTCGCGGGGCCCATAATTTTCTTTTCTTCTTCTTTCTTCTCTTTCTTTTCTTCTTCTGGGCCCACTCTTTTTTTTTTTTTTTTCTTCTTCTTCTGCCCATCACGTAGACTCTTCTTTTCTTCTTCTTTATTTTTTTTCTTTCTTCTTTGAGCTACTTTGAGCTTCTGGGCTTGTTCATTTCTTTCTTCCTTTTCTTTCTGGTGTTTTAGTGGCAAGTGGGCCGCGGGGCCCATAATTTTCTTTTCTTCTTCTTTCTTCTCTTTCTTTTCTTCTTTTGGGCCCACTCCTTTTTTTTTTTTTTTTTTCTTCTTCTTCTTCTGCCCATCACGTGAGCTCTTCTTTTTCTTCTTCTTCATTTTTTTTTTCTTTCTTCTTCGTCTTCTTCTTATGCCCAGCATGTGGGGATTGTGGGCTCTTCTTCTTTCTTTTTTTCTTCCTTTCTTCCTTTGAGCGTCTTCTTCTTCTAGTTTTTTTTTTTGACAGTAGTGCTGCTGCGATGGTGTGGAGGAAGCGCAAGCGAGACCGATAACTGGGTTCTTGAGATCAAAGACTTCAAGGTGTGCTGCGGAGGTTGCTAGGGTTTAAAGACTACGATATTATGATTTCAGGGTTAGGGCTTCGTGCTGATAACGTGTTTTAGGGAATCCGAAATTGAGAGATAATCGCTGTGTATTCTCATTGATAATAGGGGCCTCTTTATATAGAGGATTACAATGCATAGAGTTAGAATCATACAAGGAAATATAATCTCTAGATTCTTCTAATTAAACCCTATTACCACTAGGTCAAGTAATCTAGAGTTTGGGTCAAACACAAATAAAGATATCCTTAAACAATCTCATCATTATTGACCTTGAAATTTACAGAATGGCATGCTTTATACATATCAAGCTAACCTCCACAGACCAAAAAAAACAAAAAAAGCTAACCTCCGATTTCTAATCATACAACAACAAACCAAAATATCAGCTATAAAATCACAGGCCAAGCATGAAAAATTGGAATTAAGTAGATCACGAATCATCATCAATTGGAACAAAACCCATTATGCTAAGATCCTCCAAATCCACTCTAACCGCAACAACCAAACCAATTTTCACAAATCAAACAATTCAAAACAGAAGATTATCAAAATGAGAACCACGGTGATATAAGACATTGTTCAATTCACTGTCAAGAGCCTCTAAATATGAAGATAGATCACAACCCCATAGGGGAGGATCCGACTCCGAACCCGGTTGAGGTGGTGGTGGGCGCGCGGAGAATCCCAATAGGGAATCAGAGGCTGATCGGCGCCGGAGCTGGAGAGTCCGACGTAGAAGGAGTGGAGGTCGGCGTTGCAGACGTTGAATGCGGGACGGAGATCGGAGAATGAGGACGAAGAGGTCAAGGTCGTCGACGTTAGAGTTCGAACCTCTTCGTCATTGCTTAGAGAGATCTGTGAGTGAATGCCGAGAGAGAGTGTGTGAGTGGCAATGTGTAATTTATAATTTATCTGAGCCTAAAAGTGATATTTTATATTTAAATTGGGTGAGTGGGAATTTTAATCTATTGGTAGAGGGAGTGGGAGTGTTTTAAGTCAAAATTGGGCTACGGGTCAAAACTCCTTATTTTTAACTTCATCAAAATCTTTTTAACATTTTTTGTGAACACTAAAATTAAAAATTTAAAACACAAAGAAAAAAAAATCAATCTCTTCTTCATTGATCATAGTTGTAAATTTACTAATTTTTTACATGAATTGAAATAGAGAACGTTGAAATTGAAAGTAAATATGAAAAAAATGAGAGTAAATCAGATTATGATTTTATTAGGAAATTTTAATCTTTTTATGAGTATAAATTAATTGAGGTATTTTCGTTGAAAACATTAAATTTTTAATTAGATATGTCATATAAGGATATTGTTGGAAAGGAAAATGGGTTAAATAAGTAAATTTAATAATTGAAATTAAAATGTAGGGTGTAATGAGCAAGTAGGGTGAACAAAGAAAATGATAGGGTGACAATAGCCGCACCCCTAATATTATGGAGGTCATAAGTTTAAATCTCAATGGCATCATGGAATAGATGATGCGAAGTGAGTAGGGGTAGAGATAAAAAAATAATAATAAAAAGGAGGAAATACAAGAAGCTAATACCAAACCCTTTTTAGCATAATCATGATCTAGATTTACGTTGTAGATCATCATCATTGAAGGCGTTGATTATTTTCTTCCTCGCACACTCGGGATCTCGAGTCTCGAGGAAGAGGAGGCAAGTTCCCCACTTCCCCCTTTGATGGTCTTGACATGTGAAATTCCAAATGAACCGTACCAAAATCAACAATTTTAGTCAATTTAGTCTGATGCGATTTTGGTAATTGTTTTAGTTCCAACTACCATTCTTATAAAGTCTAGCGGTATATCTCTTACATACGATACTTTATATAAGGTTTTAAGTTTAAATCCCCTCTCCAAGATCACAAACAAAAAGAAATGCAAAAATGGATCGGAAAACATGAGATTTGAATGGTGCGACTGCGATAAGTTCACTTTCAACAGGAGCTACTTCCGTTTTTTTTTTTGGGTATAATTCGGCCATAAAGAAGAATGCAAACATGGAGAAGAAAATTGTCGGGCTCTCGTATGGCACATAGAGATTAGGCTACGAGGATGGATTCTTTTGTTGAATCACCTTTGTATTAATTTAGTGGACGCGTGCCCTTTCATGGATGGATTTTTCTCACTCTTTTCAATTCCTTGTAGACTTTCAGGTTTTTTAAGACGAGATGACAATTAAGTCTATCTTCTTGAATATAAAAGCTAGCAACTGTAGCATAAACATGCAATGAATGTTCCTTTTACATGTAAACCATATGATTAGTTAAATCACAGAGATTTGTTTTGTTTCTAAAAGAAGAAATATATATATTGCTTCTCAAATCTGTGTTCATGAGCTTTATTAGGATCATGGGACAATATCGTATCTGCTGACAAAAGATGAGCTTTTGGTCTTCAAACTTCTAGTGTAATAACAGGGACGTAGCCAGAATGCAGGTTTGGAGTGAGCTAATTTAAGACTTGCTTACAATTTTTTTTTCTTTGTCGATAATAATTCTATAGATATTGAGACTAAATTTTAGAAGAAAGATTAATAGAGAATGTTGTACTAGAGAAAAAAAGGGAGAACAAAATGTGGAAAGAGTAAAGAAAAACGGACAAGATTTGCATTTAAAAGAAGAAATTTTTAAGAAATACTAATAGGAAAAACTAATAGAAATGTTGTGATAAAAGAAGGGGAAAAAAGGGAAAGTTGTGATAAAAGAAGGGGAAAAAAGAGAAAAAAAAGGAGGAGAAAATGGGGAAAGAGACAAAAAAGAAGAAGAACAGGAACTAAAGAAAGAAAATGATGCAAGATAGAAGTTATGGGTTAATAACAAAGAAAACAGCTTAGGGGACTCGAACCCAGGTCAGAACTTTAGAAAGAGTTAAAGAACTTGTCGGAACCTTGATTATGTAGCCCAACTAACCCTTCACTTGTCAGAGTTAAAGAACACAGTTAAAATATTGGAAGAATTTTGGGTTGGGCTATTGCCCAACTAGCCCTTCACTTGGCTTCGTGCCTATGTACTAAAGGTTTGATAGCCATTCGAGGGTCTCAACTAGAGGTGAGGGTCTCAACTGGAGGTGTTAATTGAAATTTACATTTAGATTTTTGATTTGTTAGTGTTTCCTTTGTTAAACTATTGATACTCCCCGTTCTCATTTTAAATTAAATACGTGGATAACATATATTGAGTGACATGAAACACGTATAATAAAGACACATAAGAATAGCATGAGACTGACCTAGCTTTGCTAGGGTTTGTGAGCCGTCGTCCCTAGCGGATGTAGCTCTATACCTTCTCCATTCCATGGATAAATCTACAGGTCTTGGCCTGTTTTTCTTCTTTCTGTTTCCTCTCACCGGGGCTAGTGCTTTATCATGTCCGTGGTTGGGGTGGACGGGTGTTGATGGTGTTGATAGAGGTTCTGCTATGGTGGACGGAATGGTGTCTGTCGGTTTCTGGCGTCGATATGAGGATGATCGTGGTGGTGGTGCGATTTGCAGTGACGGCGTTTCTGATTTGGGTCGTGTAGCAGGGATTAGGTGGGATTGGGCGGTGGTTGAGGGCGGTAGAACTGTTTGGGGGCTTGTGGGATCCAGGTGTATTGGATGTGATTCCTTGTTCCCACAATGGTTTCGGCGGTTTGACATCAACTGATCCTCTCTTGGCTGGTTTGCTTGCCTCTGGTTATGAATCTGCAGGTATTTGCAGGCTGTCTGGCAGTAAGGGATTATGTACGCGGTGCGATTCGCGGTGGGGCTAGTCGTGGGCGTCGAGGTTCAGTGATCGGAGCCGACTGTGCAAACGGATCTTGGTTGGGGACCCGGCTTTTTGGGGCTACGATGGCGGCGACTTGGCGGTCGGCGCTGGCTGTAGCAGTAAGGCAGCTTCTTTTACTGAAAGTCCCGGGGCCGAGTGTGACGGCGCTGGTACCCTGTTCGTAGGCAGCATGATCCGGATCTGGGATCCGGGTGGAAGTTGGGTTTGGTTTGTGGCCCACTATCTTTGGTGGGCTTTTTATGATTCGCTAGATTGGATTGGGGCTCCTGTGCTTTACTGGTATTGGATCCATGTCCCAATTCTATGGTATTTGTTCGTAAAAGATCGTTTGCCAACATAGCCATGTTCTGACACCTTTGGCCGGCTTCGATCTTTAGGTGGGAGAGCGCCTTCATTCCGGCGCCCAGTTGATTTTTGTCAAATTGTGTGTTGGAGTTCAATGGGTAGTCAAACCACCGACTACTCAATTCACTACACGGCTGTAATCCGTAGTGTAAAATCAGTGCTGCGTTTCGACGTTGTTGCTCTTGCATTTTTAATTCTTTGTATTTCAGATGCAATTTTTGTATCTTTTCATTTCTTTGTTATGCCTTTTGGCATGGTATCGTTGTAATCTTTCATTTTCAATAAAGGGCTGACCTCATTTTACTCAAAAAAGAATAGCATGACATTGATACCATTAAAGAATTTGGAGTAAAATTATTCAGGATATAAAATTCACAATCTGTTATCGCTCATCAATATCACATTACTAAGGTTTTTGTCATTATAAATTTTTCATAGGCTAAAGAAGCAAACTAGAAATAAATAAATATAAGAAAACCTTAGAAAGCCTTCAAAGCCTTCAAAGTCGGCGGCACCTTCAAAGTTGTTTTCCTCTCCCCCTCTCTCTCCCTATATATTTTTTCCTAGGGTTCTCTTTTTTAGGATTTTGGCTCAGGGAGGTGCCTGATCTCTATCTTCCTATAACGTTGCTATTGTCTTTGATGGACTTGTATGGTTGTCAACGGCGTAATAAGTTGTATAGCTAATGTGCAGCAGTAGTACTTTCTCATGGATAACTAGTCCAAGCGTCTAAATATAAGATTTTTAAAGAGTTAATTAGTTAAATTCTTACTTACATACAGCAGCTGCACCGCCACACGAAAAAAATTATAAGCCACGTGGAGCGGCTACTCAATCAAAATTCAGAAGAAAAAAAAGAACGCTAATTTCTAAATTACCTTTGCTTTTTCAAAGTCAAATATCCAAAACACATTCTCTGCATAACACGTACTGATTGGTCAGCCGTATCAGACACGTGGTACAACTAATGTACGGAGGGCTTTCTCAATACAAGCATCACACTTATTTTATGAGTGTTTGAAAATGATACAATATTAACTTTGAAGTACATTATGATTTTTTTCGAGCATCGATAAGGCAATAAAAGCTCCTTATGGAATATGGTAAGGTGAAAGCAATGTATCTTTTTTTTGACATCTTTGATAGAGCTACCCAAATTGGCTAAAATTCAAAATGGCACTAGCTATGCATTTGATCAATGGTATTTAAATCCAACAGTAAATCAAGGTTAATTAGCTATGTACCCTATAGAACTGAGTCTCTGTCGTAGGTAATTACTAATCATACCTGTAGCAACCACCGGATTGAGACATTGAGAGACAAAGGATCCAAATCCCACTAATTATGGGCGAATTAATTAGTGACATACGATTAGGGCCGTGAGTATAATAATGCTACTAGTAATTTCAAGAAGGTTTCAATCATACCTTATATATACTCTTCCCACCATTTAAGATTACGCCTCTGGAAATGGAAGCTCGCTAAACTGTAGCACTTCTGGCTCCTCCTCTTCAATTTAAAAGTCGGCTAGTCCTTGTTGTTCTACATCGCTTCTGTCTTGTAACCACAGAGAGAGTGATAGAGATAAAATGGTTTACATTTGGAGTGATCAAGAGGTTAGTGATTTCTTCAATTCAAAATCTTGGGAGTCCTTTGCATATTAGTTGATGGAGTGATTTCATTTAATTCTTAGTTTTCATATGATTCATAATCTAAATTTGCATGATTGGAGTCCCCATATCCTATATATGATTGCGTAGTCTTAATTTCAAGATTGGTTCTGAAAGTTTTCATTTTCTTGTGTTTGCAAACTAATTTTACCATACAGAAAAATATGACAATGCTGAAAATGGCTATTAAAACTCTTCTGTACTTGTTTATGCCATGAAGGTGATGATGAGAAAAAGTAGGTTTCAAATGTAAAAATCAAAATATACCCTTTGTTGCTTGCTCATCTTCTAATTACATATATATATACCAAAATTGAAATACTTTTTTTCTCTATTACAAAAGAAATGATCAGAACTAAATTTTATCTATTAATGGTTTGTATAAACATTTGTAGTGAATGATATATTTCAGCCATTGAAGTATTGAACTATGATGTTCATTCTGTTCGATCTAAAGGAGCTGTCTTTGTTTGAACTACTTGTATATACATGGCATCTGCTTAATTAGGCCTATTTAGGCTTTGCACATGTCTGTGTAATGTGTCTCTATATTTAATCTGTTAGCTGACTGACAGACCATTGATGAGCTGAAATACAAGCTTCTCAGCATCAACTATGAACTAGAATCAGCGCAAATAAGGGCGAAGCAGGAGGTAAGCAAAAACGAGGAGATCACAAAGCAGTTGTTTCATCTCTTGAAGGTAGCTTGTCGAGAAAGAGATGAAGCAAATGACCAGTTGCAAAAACTACTCAAAATGTTCTTGCCCATACCAGCTGAAAATGAAACAAGCCCTTTGTTCTCTGAGGTCAACAATGAAAATTATCCAAGTCTGCAAAAAGCCTCAAATTTCTCAACAGTTAAAGAATCAGATGTTATATCCAAAACTAGTTCATATCCCACTAAATACAACTTTGCTGCTGATTCAAGTAACTTAGGATTTTCCAACAATGCTGCTGTTCAAGGGTGTGATGAGTCCGTTCAGGTGGCTACGATGTCTTCATCAAACTCAAAGATCATTGATCGTGCTGATGTTTTGATTGATAATATTGTTAGGGTCAGATCACTGCCTAAGAAAGGAAGATTGTTCCAGGCTGTAATGGAAAATGAGCCTTTACTTCAGACACTTCTCGTTGCTCCTCTTCCCAAGTGGAAAAACCCTCCACCTCTTCCTCCTTTAAAAAGTTCATCCAATCTCATTTATGGATGTGACTTTGGCTCACAAGAACAGATTGAAGCAGTCAAGCCAATTCGTGCAGTACAAGGTTCAAGCTCACTCGGATTTTCTCACATACCATCTTCATCTGTGTTGGACTTTGAACATGGTTCTGCTAGTGTGAAGACTCGAGTTGGTAACAGTTCAAGTGATCTCATGCAGAGTCAGATTGGGACTTGTAAGAGAAGAAAAAGAAGGTTCTGATGAGGGCAGTAAATCCTTCTTACTTGTGTCTAAACAGTAGTACAAATAGGGTTTGGTGAGTTATAGTAAAAGAAATCATGGCTTATTTCATACTTTGTAGTTTTCTGGGTTTGGTTACTGTTGTACATGAAATCGTGGTATCTGAATAAATAGGTATGTTGGATTTTGCATATCTTTGATGTTATCCTTTCTAATGGTCAAAAGTGACAATCTATAGCTCAAACTATTAACCTACTTAATGAGTTTCAACTTTCAAAACCTTTATTTATTTCCTTCTTAGTTTAATATTTTTTTGGTGTATAAAGAGGGCAAAAAGCCCAAAACAGCAACAAAACTGAGTCTTTAGATAACAAGATATCATAGGAAGATCGTCACCAGCAAGGTCATCATCAAGAAGAGTCTAAATTATAGAAGGAGAGCAAATCCAAAACACGGGCACCAAACCCAACTCCATGGCCTTATGCAACAAACCCATCAACAACTATTTTGCTCTTTGTAAATGTGATACTTACCTGGACGGCAAAGGGCGTAGCTAGCTAATAACTAAAGGGGTCAACAACTGACCCTCTTGTCTTAAAATTTGCCTAAATCAATTATGAAGTTTTAGTTCTGTTGTCATGGACTCATGGGCTCATGGCTAATTCTTGCAACTTTATTCGCTTGACCCTCCTTTTCTTTAGATTTTCTATCGTTTCTTCTCCACTTTTCTACTAAAGTTCCCTAGTCTCAAAGTCTCAAACCACTTTTCTACTCAACCACTTCCAATTCCAAGCTACATTCCTCAGTCCACAAAACTATGTAGTTTTAGTTTTGGTTCCAAGGATCAAAAGCTACCCAATATGCTTATCACGCACAGCTACTTCCCTTAACAAAACCCACATGAAACCCATATTGTGCAGATTGAGAGAGATACAAAGGACAGTTAACACTTCAGCTTGTGCCCTTCTTACTGAAACCCAGAAAGCTAATGCCTATCTTCCTAGACGTTTAAAGACCTCAGAGACATTCTTGACTGCCCACCAAGTGTTCGACGAAACGCCTGACTTAAACGTGGTCTCGGCCACTACAATAATAGGCAGCTTTGCTCGGCAGCACCATCATGAAACAGCTGTGTATCTCTTTTCAAGAATGCTTGTTTTGAATATTCGACCCAATGAGTACACATTTGGCACTGTCATTCACTCCTCGACCGCGCTTGGAGATTTGAATATAGGCAAGCAACTTCATGCATGTGCAACAAAGATGGGTCTGCATTCAAATGTCTTTGTGGGGAGTGCAGTTTTGGATCTTTATGCTAAGTTGAGCATAATCCAGGATGCTCGAAGAGCTTTCGAAGAAACCCAGAAGCCGAATGTGGTTTCCTACACTACATTGATATGTGCTTACCTGAAAAAGGAGATGCTTGAAGATGCTCTCGAGCTTTTCCGAGTGATGCCAGAGAGGAATGTAGTTTCATGGAATGCAATGATTGGAGGGTATAGCCAAACAGGCCACAATGAAGAGGCTGTGAATCTTTTCATTGAGATGCTTCGAAATGGGTTGGTGCCGAGTCAGTCTACTTTTCCTTGTGCTATAATTGCAGCTGCCAATATAGCAGCACTAGGAATTGGGAGAAGCTTTCATGCCTGTGCTGTCAAGGCTTTGGGTAAGTTTGATGTGTTTATTAGCAATTCTCTAATAAGCTTTTATGCAAAATGTGGGAGCATGGAAGATAGTCTCTTGGTTTTCGATAAGCTCAGGGGAAGAAACATTGTTTCTTGGAATGCTTTGATTTGTGGGTATGCTCAAAATGGTAAAGGAGAGGAAGCGATAAGTTTTTTCGAAAAGATGAGGGTCTCAGATTGTAAACCCAACAGTGTTACAGTTCTGGGGTTATTGTGGGCTTGTAATCATGCTGGTCTTGTTGACAAGGGTTACTCCTATTTTAACCAGGCAAGAATGGAGGACGCAGGCATTCTAAAGCCCGAGCATTATGCTTGTATGGTTGATTTGCTCTCGCGCTCAGGGTGTTTCAGACAAGCTGAGGAGTTTATTAGTGATTTGCCTTTTGAACCAGGTATTGGGTTTTGGAAGGCATTGCTTGGTGGCTGCCAAATCCACTCAAATATGGAATTGGGGGAGTTTGCTGCAAGAAGAATCTTGGCTTTGGATCCTGGAGATGTGTCATCTTATGTTATGGTGTCTAATGCACATTCTGCAGCTGGAAGGTGGCAGAGTGTGTCAACAGTAAGGAGAGAAATGAAAGACAAAGGGATGAAGAGGATTCCAGGTTGCAGTTGGATAGAAATCAGAAGCAAAGTTCATGTATTTACCACCGGCGACAAGAACCATGACCAAATGAATGAAATTTATACTGTGTTAGAAATTCTGTATAGAGCATTTGAGGGAGAATAAATCGAGAGGAGAAAATTCCCTTGATGATAGTTAATTCTCTACTGCACCAACACTTAGCTGGAGCTGACCTTCAAGCTAAAAGTGCTTCTGTGCAAGCAACTTGAGGAAGCTTCAAATACAAAATCTGGGGAGAAAATGCCTAACCAAATTGAATTTTACTGCACGGATCCGAATTTAAAATTCTCCGCTTTTCATTATAATATAATTTTTTATATTCATTTTATGTACAAGTTAAGTGTTATGTTCAAGATTAAAGTTCGAATATCTTTTATTTTATTATTTCACTAAATCTACAAAAATCGTATCCACTAGCAACCAAGATTTTTTTGGAACATGATTTTAATTAGTGACAATGATATGTTACAAAAGATCGGATGGAAAAATCTCCAATAATACGACCAATTTGGAATTTTCCCTTGCATCAAAATTCATTACTAAAAAAAAAGAAAAGTTCCAAAATTCAAAAAATAAAAAACAAATACAAAATTTTAAATTTGAAAGAGAATATGCGCGTGGTATCTCACGGGTCCACCTCTGGACACGTGTTAGATAAGCGCAATGAAAAAGCGCGCAAGAACACACGCAGAGAATACGGGTCGGGCGGTCCCGCGTCCGCGGTTTTAATCAAAATCTGTGGACCCACTTTTCTAACCATAGTTAGAAACATCGAAACCTGCATCTAAAAACTTAAAAGTTCCAACCCCCCCTTAACCAGGGTTAGTTCCAACCCACATTGTTATGTGCTTCAGATCCAAGATTAGGGTTCCAGGGTTCAAAAAATTCCATCCCAAATTCCCCAAATTCGTTTCTCAATTTTTCTAATTCAATTCTCAGAAGCCTAATTAGGTCCTCAATTTCTTGCTTCTCCTTGGAATTTCGATCGCTCCTGGGATAGAGTCTGGTTCTCAGAGGGAGCTCAAAATTAGGGGAAAAATGGAGACGCAGAGGATAATTGAATTTCCTCACCAGAATATGGATAAGCGGCCCAGGAAGAGGCCTCGATTAACATGGGATATGCCCCCTCCTCTTCCTCCTCCCGAGGTTTGTATTTCTTTCAATTTCAAATTTTGTTCAAAAATCACAGTTTTCCGTTTCGATTTCAAAATATGAAACCTTTCTGAATGATTGATTCTTGGATCATTAACATACTCATTTCCCTTCTTATAATTTAATTTCGAGTTCCCTCCCTCTTCTTCATAATTTTTATTAGAAAGAAGATTATTTGAAGAAAGATGGATCCGATTCGTGTCCCCAGTGTTTTTCATTATCCAAATATAGTTGATATGAATAAGAATTTTGAAATGCAATTTAGCTTTTTGGAATTTCTGTAGCAGATGCTGAAAATTTGAATGATTCGTGGTGTGTGTGTATATATATATATATATGTATTAGGTGATTATACTTATGCTCTTTTGTATGTTCTGCAGCTGCTGCCAGCAATATACTGCGGGCCGGAGTTTGGAAGTGGGCCAATTCCCAATTACACATATACGTCTATGTTTTATGGGGGATTGCCTCGGAATGCCTCCCCTCCGTGGAGGCCTGATGATAAAGATGGTCATTATGTGTTTGGGATTGGAGATAATCTAACCCCTCGATGTAAGTCTCTTCAACCGTTGTTACTTTAGATGTTATTCTATGTAAGTAGGTTAAATTGCATCGCAGCATGTTGATGTTTTTGTTGATAGCTTTAGTTGGTTTTTTATCTATCTATCAGTGATACTTGTTATTTATTCGCTAATACGTTTTTCTCATCCAATTTTGCAGATAGGATTCTCAACAAAATGGGAGAGGGTTCGTATTTTATTGCTTTCATGGGAGTATAATACACCTCCGCCAGAAGGGGTGCATATCTCTATTTTTTTATTCTTCAGAAAATTAATATTTGGTTTGACTTTTTCCAGGGACTTTTGGGCAAGTGTTGGAGTGTTTTGACAATGAAAAGAAAGAATTTGTGGCAATTAAAATTATCCGCTCCATACATAAGTATCGTGAAGCTGCGATGATTGAAATTGATGTCCTACAAAGGCTTGCAAGGCATGATATTGGTGGCACTCGGTAAGGATTTTTCATTTTCTGTCCACTTATTGGCTGTAGAAGTTTGATATTGGTATAAGTGGTTTCATTCTTTGCAGTTGTGTGCAAATTCGGAATTGGTTTGACTATCGTAATCATATTTGTATTGTAAGTATTTATTGGTACTTCTGATTTCATTAGCTTGGAGGAGCAATATATATACTCCTTCATGCCTGAATTTTCTGTGAGTTAAAAGAACTTGCGGATGAATTTAAATGGTTTCAACAGGTATTTGAGAAGCTTGGACCTAGCTTATACGATTTTCTTCGCAAAAACAGCTACCGTTCATTTCCCATTGATCTTGTTCGGGAGCTTGCCAGACAACTTTTGGAGTCTGTAGCATGTGTGTGGGCAATTCTTTGCACCATTTTTGTCTAAATTTTTGCAACTTGATGCTCAATCTGTTTTAGTGTAAAGCTGAGATCTGCAATGATACATATTTTAAATCCATATCAGTTTCTCCATCTTTGTAAAGACAGCATTTGTTTGTTTAACCATGTAGTTGATGATAATATTAATGGCAGTTTATTCACTTCGTTTTGATTTGTGTGCTGGTTTACTTTGCAGTTATGCATGATTTACGCCTTATTCATACTGATTTGAAGCCGGAAAATATTCTGCTTGTTTCCTCCGACTACATCAAAGTGCCAGACTATAGGGTATTTTTTTCAAACCCATTACTTTTTATCTTTTTGTTATATTTGACATATTAATTGTGCTTGCATGCACACACAAGCAGACAACAGCATTGTACACACTTAGTTAATTATCTTGCGGATTGTCATATCTTTGTGCCTCATTCTAGAAATACTGTGCAATGCGTGGGTAAGCAGGCATATTTTCTGATTTGATCCTTAATTGGTATAGCTTCGTTTAGTCTTGTTTTCTATAAGTTCATACTTCTGACTTGATGTACTATCCCAAGATCTTGTGCCCCATTATTAGTATAAGCTCATACTTCTGAGACTTAATTGTTTTTTTTTTCTCAACTACTATGAAGTTTCTGGCACGGTCAACTAAAGAGGGTTCTTATTTCAAGAATCTGCCCAAGTCAAGTGCCATAAAGCTCATTGATTTTGGAAGCACAACATTTGAACATCAGGATCATAGCTATGTGGTGTCAACACGCCATTATCGTGCACCGGAGGTTATCTTAGGTAGACAAATTTTGGATGCTCAAATACAAATCCTGGATACTTGAGCAATCAATATCTTTTTTTGTTGTTTTTTTTTAGCCAATGTTGATTTGCATTTTTAGATAACACTCTAATGTTCTTACCTGCAGGTCTTGGGTGGAACTATCCTTGTGACATATGGAGTGTGGGCTGCATACTTGTTGAACTATGCTCTGTAAGTACCCGTGGGTTGATATGGCCCATCATTTATATTTGAGTCATTTCCCTTTAAAGTTAGATAAACTGAACGTTCCAAAGTCAATGTTACCATTTCACTGTCGTGGGTATATATATAATCCTTGGCAATTGAACTCCTTTTATGGCTGACCATGAATTTGTTGCCTCTTTGGATGCGCACAATTTTGAGGGTCTCAGAAAAAGATTTTTTAAATGTCCATTAAGAGATTGCTCGAAGGACTGTTAAGGAATGCAACTTGTATGAGAAACATTGTGAGAAAGAGTCAACATTCTCGCTGTTTGGCCGGGAGAATTATACTTTAGGACTGCTTTGAAATTTAGTTTTCATGCTTGACTAGAGAGGTTGAGACACTTGTCATTCCTTCTATGTTGTCTTTGAACAGGGTGAGGCCCTTTTTCAAACACATGAGAACTTGGAGCATCTTGCCATGATGGAGAGGGTTTTGGGGCCACTGCCGCAGCATATGGTGCAGAGAGCTGAGTAAGATTCTTACTCGACATAGTCCCCATGTCTTATACGTGACATGCAGGTGTTGAGGCTTTATGTTGTGTCTGATTTTTGCAGCCGTCGTGCTGAGAAATATTTTAGGAGGGGAGCACGACTGGATTGGCCTGATGGGGCCGCATCTAGGGAAAGCATGAGAGCAGTATTCAAATTGCCCCGATTACCGGTACTGATTCAATACACAAAAAAGTGTCTACATTAGTTTAAATGTCAATTGGATCTTTAGCTAAGTAGCAGCATACTAACTTTGTTATTAAAAATGCATTGCAGAACTTAATAATGCAACATGTGGATCACTCTGCTGGTGATCTGATTGAACTCCTGCAAGGGCTCCTAAGATACGAGCCCGCAGAGCGGCTCAAGGCAAGGGAAGCACTAAGACACCCCTTTTTCACTAGAGATGTGAGAAGGGGTGGCTATCCCCTGTAACAACCCTACTCATCTATATCATTCATGAGCAGAAAGCCTGAGAGCTTAAATGGGTCAAAATCCACTTGTGTTTTTCATTGTACGATTGTTTTATGTATAGTAAAGCGTCCCTTCCCTCATTTCTTGTCATCGGTTTTGTTTCGTATTCCTGTCTTGTTCTATGGTGATAAATTGGTGTTTGTTTTGTGATTTTGATGACGAAAATGCTCGGACTTGAAGAATAAATTCCAACTTCTCTTCTGCTTGATTTTCCCTTCTGGCCGGACTTAAAAGTACGTTAAAGCAATGAGGAATCAATGGTAAAAAAAAACACTTGTATCAAGTATAGTTCAGCGTCAAACAAAACTATTAGGCCTCTGAGCACCTCCCGAATGAAATCAAGGTCATCTAGCATTTAAGCTCGTCTAACAAATTTTATTTTTGCCCATCTTTTGTACTCCTAGATGCTATATCTCAAACAAAATGAAGAATGGCTGAATGGGATGTTAGTACGAAAAAATTAGATGTTGTTGTAGTATATATGATTCACATGTATAAACATGAGTCATAGTATAAATGTCTATATCATGTATACAAATAGGTACTTGAGTGTATAATATAGGTATTGTGACTTGTGTGACAAGCTTTATGCCAAAGGGCAACAAGCATGGCAATTTATCATCATCACAGCCACCATGTGGAGCTGCAGCTGTAAATGTAGAGGTTATCAAATTGAGTTACTCTTTGAGCATTCACACTTGTAAAATACTCCTATAAATACCTCTTTGTGTGAGATGAATAAACACACTTGAAACTCTATTCTCACAGAAATCTTACTCTCTCTCTGTTTATCATTTCATACTTGTCCTCAAACACGTTATCAGCACGAAATTGCTCTAGAATTAGAATCGAAATTGAAAAGAGGAGAGGTAGTTCATAATCCGATCGAAGTCATTTTTTCAAACTTGCAAAAAACCACCAAACCCTAGCTCATATCAAAGCCCTTGATTCAAGAAGCTCAGAACCGGTTTCAGAACCCCCAGAACCGGCCGGAAACAGCCTGAACCGGCCACCGGAAAAATCGAACCGCTGCTGAACCGCTGTCGAAGTGCTGCCGAGACCTGCCGAAAGCTCCTGCCGAGTGCTGCCGAGTCCTGCCGAAAGCCCCTGCCGATACCTGCCGAAAGCTCCTGCCGAGTCCTGCGCAGCAGCTGCCGAGCCACCTGCTGAGCATCTGCCGAGCTGCTGCCGAGCAGCTGTCGACACATCTGTCGACAGATCTGTCGACGACTTTCGGACAACTTTCCGGCGACTTTCCGACAACTTTTCCGGCGACTTTCGGACAACTTTCCGGCGAATTTCGGACAACTTTCCGGCGACTTTTCAGGCGACTTTCTGACAACTTTTCCGGCGACTTTCGGACAACTTTCCGGCGACTTTCCGGCAATTTTTCGGACAATTTTTAGACAACTTCCGGCAATATTATTCCAAGGTAATATTTACTAAAAGTTCCCGTTTTTTGAGTTTTTACTCTATTCTTCTTCTCTTTATTTTTCTCGGGAACTTACAATCAAAAGCGGAATTCGAAGAAATTCACGCTAAACGAACTAAGAGCGTTCGTAATTATGAACTAAAAGTGTTCATAATATTTGGACTAAGAGTGTCCACAAAACATCATTGTTTTGATCTAAAGATTATTGATTTTAGATTTCGTGGAAGTTTTGAACTCCGAAACTAATATATCTTCTCTTATCTTCAGGATGTCGAATGAACCTAGACTCGACTTTCAAATGCTTGACTTAACGGGTTCGGAATACTATAGTTGGGTAACCGACGTTGAGAACCACCTCACTTCAAGAGGGATATTGCCCATAATTCAAGCTCCTAATCCAGGCCTTGTGTTCCAAAGAACACCTACAAAGCATGCACAAGCTATTATTTTGATGCGGCGCCATATGGATAAAGCTCTCAGACTAGAGTATATGTCAATGAGAGATGCTCGAGACTTATGGGTAGCGCTAGAAGAGCGTTTTGGTAATATCCAAGATACCCTCCTCCCTGACTTGAAGGTTCAGTGGAATAATATACGCTTCTCCGACTTTAAGTCTGTTGCAGAATATAATTCGGAAGCTCTTCGACTCCAAGCCATGTTGAAGTTCTGTGGAAAGCCTCTCACAGAAGATGAGCTACTTGAGAAGACTCTCTCCACCATTCCCGTCTCAGCAATTGTGATATCAAAGCAATATCGCACAGAAGTCAATGCTGGACGAATTACAAGGTTTAATGAGCTTATTAATATTTTGTCGGTATCTGAAAAGCACGACAATATCCTTGTAAAGAATTATCATTCCAGGCCCATTGGAACCAAGAGCGTCCGTGAGGCAAATTATAATGCACCCAAAAAGGGGCGCAAACAGCAATACCCTAATAATAAAGGACAAGAAAGGCGTACGAGCCCATATAACCACCCCAATAAAGAGAGAAACCGCAACTTTAAAGCGGACACTCGTGGTGGCAACTTCACACGTGGTGGTAACTCCACACGTGGCAACTTCACACGTGGTGGCAACTCCACACGTGGGAGAGGTGAATATAATAACAATATGGGCCATGGAGGTCGCATCATAAGGCGTGGTAGTAGCAATAACCCTCCTAGGGAATATCCACAACATGGACAAACTGCACCTCCAATGAAAGGAGGCAACCATAATGACGTGTGTCATAGATGTGGATCAATTGAGCATTGGCTCAAACAATGCCGTGCAAGTACTAAACTAGCTGCAAGCTACAAAGAGTATAGGCAAAACAGGGAGCAAGAATCCAACCTTGCCGAAAATAAAGATAGTGAAGATGTCAATCTCACAATAGAGGACTTCAAAGCTGAACAAATGCACGAGGATGCAGCAGACTTTGATTAGAATAGTCCTTTTCTATTTTCCAAGGGCAAATGTGCCTTAATCAATAACAATTGTATTGACTTTTTCTCATGTGGCGTACCCAATGAAATATGATGTCTAGGAAAGTAATTGAGATCATGGTATTTAAGCGAGCCTCGCTCCACCAACATCTCTCTACTTCCCTGGTCATATTTCATTGGAATTACCAAACGGAATGAGCAATTACAATTTGTATAAAGTTTGATTGTATTTTGGAATAGACTTTGGAAACCTTGATGTAATCATTGGTTATTTTCCTTATCAATAAAGTATCGCATTCAATGTCATGGACATATGTTAATATTCCGAACTTTATTCTTTTTCAGTATGTTTTCCGGAGAAATGGAATGCCTTCTTGATAGTGGCACCACACATACTATATTACGACACAGGCAATTATTTTTATGGATGAAGCCTAGTCAATCTTCAATAACTACGATGGCAGGATCATCACAATTGATTCATGGTCGAGGACCAGCTCAATTTTTGTTGCCAAATGGCACGAATATTAATATCATCGAAGCTCTATATGCTCCTAGGGCTGGAAGAACCCTATTGAGTTTTAAAGATATAAGAGCCAATGATCTTCATGTGGAAACACATTGTGAGAATGGACAAGAGTTCATTTGCATTACCTCTAATAACTACGGAAATACACGAGTATTAGAGAAACTTATGTGTCGCTCTAGTGGATTATATGCAACCACTATCAGAGTAATTGAATCCAACCATGTCATGAATGAAAATTTATGGGATTCTGACACATATAGACTTTGGCACGACCGCTTGGGTCACCCAGGTCGTGATATGATGCTCCGTATATTAAAAACTTCACACGGACATCCATTCTTCAAAACGAAAAGAAGTACGAACCAAAGATTGGTCGAAAGAACTACTTCATATCATTCGTTTTGTAAGGCTTGCTCTTTAGCAAAGGTAGGATCAAGACCATCCTATGCAAAGGACTCTAAAGAAAATATACCATTCTTGCAAAGAATACAAGGTGATATTTGTGGACCTATTCAACCAACTTGCGGACCATTTAGATATTTTATGGTGTTGGTTGACGCATCGACACGCTGGTCACATGTCATGCTATTATCCACGAGAAATGCTGCTTTGCTAAACTCCTAGCACAGATCATTAAATTAAGGGCTCACCACCCTGATCATCCTATTAAGTCAATTCGTCTTGACAATGCTGGAGAGTTTACATCAAAAACTTTTGATGATTATTACATGTCCATTGGGATCGAGGTTGAACACCCTGTACCTCATGTACACACCCAAAATGGTCTCGCAGAAGCTGCCATTAAAAGACTTCAAATGGTTGCTCGAGCATTGGTTATGCGCACCAATCTCCCTATTTCTGCTTGGGGATATGCAATATTGCACGCAGCTGTGCTTATTCGTCTAAGGCCCACTGCCACCCAACCATTTTCTGCTTCCCAGATGGTCACTGGGTATGAGCCCGATGTCTCACACTTACGAATATTCGGGTGTGCAGTCTATGTGACAATTGCGCCGCCACATCGCACCAAAATGGGTCCTCAAAGACGATTAGGTCTTTATACTGGATATGACTCTCCCACCATTATCCGCTATATAGAACCCTTGACAGGCGATCTATTTACCGCTAGATTTGCGGATTGTCACTTTGATGAGACAGTCTTCCCATCATTAGGGGGAGACATGAACAATAATGTTCAACAGAAAAGACAGGAATTGTCGTGGTTTGTCCCCACTCTATCTCATCTTGATCCCCGAACAGCACAATCTGAAATAGAAGTGCGGAGGATTCTCGATCTTCAGAACGTAGCAGAATCAATGCCTGATGCGTTTTCTGATATCACTAAAGTGACAAGATCACATATACCTGCTGCAAATGTGCCTGCAAGGATTGATGTCCCTAACACTAGAGGACACGATGCCATCTCAAGAATACATGAGAATGGCGCCAACGTCCCCTATATGGGTGACGTAGTGGCTAGACCCATGGCTCCCGCCAGGAAGCGCGGGAGGCCCATTGGTTCGATGGATTCTCGCCCAAGAAAGAAAGCGAGTTTGGCACAAAATAATCCATTAATCATCGATACAATTAATCCCTCTCATGAAAATATTCCGGACTATGGTTATGTCAAAGAGATATCATTGGAGGACGCTCCAATAACAGAACCAATTCCAGAGAATAGAGAGATCTCCATGAATTACACTAGTATACATGGGGTGATAGAAATTCTATGACTATTGATGATGCTTTTGCATATCATATTGCAAAAGGAATTATAGAATACGATGATATCGAACCTCGCTCCGTTGAAGAATGTCAACGAAGGGCAGATTGGTCTAAATGGAAAGATGCGATCCAAACTGAATTGGATTCACTAACAAAGAGACAGGTATTTGGGTCTATAATGCTGACACCACCAAATATAAAACCTGTTGGCCATAAATGGGTCTTTGTTAGAAAGCGTAATGAGAAAAATGAGGTTGTTAGATACAAAGCCCGCCTTGTGGCACAAGGTTTCTCACAACGCCCTGGAATCGACTACGAGGAGACATATTCTCCCGTAATGGACGTTATAACGTTCTGCTACCTTGTCAGTTTGGTAGTTTCCGAAAAACTTGACATGTAGCTTATGGATGTGGTTACAGCATATCTCTATGGGGATCTAGATTCATAGATATATATGAAGGTTCCAGATGGACTTCAATTACCCAAATCAAATGGCTCTAAACCACGGAGCGCGTTTTCAATAAGATTGAGACGCTCACTATATGGATTGAAACAATCCGGACGGATGTGGTATAACCGTCTAAGTGACTACTTGATTAGGAAGAGATATATTAACAATGAAATATGCCCATGCGTGTTCATTAAAAGAACAAGTTCCGGATTTGCAATTATAGCAGTATATGTCGATGACATGAATCTAATTGGAACTCTAAATGAGTTAAAAGAAACTGCTAAATATTTGAAATCCGAGTTTGAGATGAAAGATCTTGGGAAAACACGGTTTTGTCTCGGAATAGAACTCGAGCACCGTAGTGATGGGATTATGATCCATCAGTCAGCATATACTCAAAAATTACTAAGGCGCTTTAATGAAGATAAAGCAAAGCCTGTGAGTACTCCCATGATCAGCCGTAGTCTTGAGCCCAGAAAAGATCCATTTCGTCCAAAGGATGAGGACGAAGGCTTATTAGAGGCTGAAGTGCCATATCTAAGTGCAATAGGTGCATTATTGTACTTAGCTCAATGCACAAGACCGGATATCTCATTCGCAGTGAACTTGTTGGCTCGACATAGTTCCTCGCCAACACGCCGCCATTGGATTGGTATAAAGACAATCTTTCGATACTTAAAAGGTACGATTGATATGGGCTTGTTTTATCCCTACAGGGAGAAAAGAAAGGACGGAAGTATGGGATTAGATCCCACATGGCTAAAAGCCACCTTCCGCAATATGAACGCCGGCGACACCTTCCATGGTGGCCGACGTTCTCCTACTCCCCTCCATCAAAATGATAATGATGTTTTGATGGGTTTTGCTGATGCAGGGTATCTCTCTGACCCTCACAAAGGTCGCTCCCAAACAGGTTATGTCTTTACCATGGGAAGCACCGCGATATCTTGGAGATCCACAAAACAGACCCTTGTTGCTACTTCCTCGAATCATGCAGAGATTATTGCTCTACATGAAGCTGTGCGTGAATGCATATGGCTAAGGTCTGTAAATAGACACATTCGAGGAACCTGTGGTTTGAAGTCTACCACAGAAGAACCTACATGCATTTACGAAGATAATGCAGCTTGTATTGAGCAAATGAAATTAGGTTTCATCAAGGGGGACAATACCAAGCATATATCGCCAAAATTCTTCTACAATCAGCAACAACAAACACTTCTAAAAATTGAAGTAAATCAAATCCGATCAGAGGAAAATGTAGCGGACTTATTTACTAAGTCGTTACCAAAATCCCCTTTCGAGAAACATGTGAAGAGTATCGGATTGAGAAGGTTATCCGAACTCCCACGATCTCCAGGGGGAGTCTAAATCAGGGGGAGTATCCAGATACATACTCCACACTCAACGCGCGTTGTGCTCTTTTTCTCCTTCGACCAAGGTTGTTTTTTCCCACAGGGTTTTATTACTTGGCAAGGTTTTTAACGAGGCAATTTCGAAGCGCACGACCTAGACAATTCTATTTGACATGAAATATCCAAGGGGGAGTGTTGTAGTATATATGATTCACATGTATAAACATGAGTCATAGTATAAATGTCTATATCATGTATACAAATAGGTACTTGAGTGTATAATATAGGTATTGTGACTTGTGTGACAAGCTTTATGTCAAAGGGCAACAAGCATGGCAATTTATCATCATCACAGCCACCATGTGGAGCTGCAGCTGTAAATGTAGAGGTTATCAAATTGAGTTACTCTTTGAGCATTCACACTTGTAAAATACTCCTATAAATACCTCCTTATATGAGATGAATAAACACACTTGAAACCCTATTCTCACAGAAATCTTACTCTCTCTCTGTTTATCATTTCATACTTGTCCTCAAACAGATGTGACCTAAAAATTTTTTAAGAAAAAACCGGCCTCGCTTTTCAAAAAGAAAAAAAAAAACCAGCCTTTGATCCCTTTACTAAAGCAGAGTCATTTTGCACTAACGAGTACAAGCAACTGTGGCTCGGACGCTTAACTACGAAGAAATTGATGACTACTAACTATTGTGTTTCCGCTGCGTTCATTCCACCACATTTGCACTCTCTTCCTCACTGAAAACCCTAAAGACCAATTTTTTACTCTTGGGAGGTCTTGAATTGGTGAGAATGGCGGGACAGGCAATTGGGATCGATTTGGGGACGACTTACTCCTGCGTTGCAGTTTGGCAGAATGATCATGTAGAAATCATAGTGAATGATCAGGGCAACAGGACCACTCCTTCTTATGTTGCCTTCAATGAAACTGAGCGTTTGGTTGGTGACGCAGCTTTCAACCAGGTCATCAAGAACCCAACCAATTCCATCTTTGGTACTCTCTCTCTCTCCTTTGATTTCTTAAATGAGCTTTATGTTCCTGTATGGGGTTTCAGGGACTAGGAAATAGATTGTGAAGTATGTGAATTTTGAACAAAGTCCACTGCTTTTGGTTTTATTTTGATTTTATTATATTATTTTGATATGATTTCCCAAAGAGTCCATCCTGTTATGTGAAAATGACTTCATGGATTTCTTAAATATAGAATCTGTAACTTAGCTCATGCTTGTTTGTACAACATCGGCAATTGTATATATAATGATGCATTTGCTTGCTTCTAGATTGAAAGTTTGAGGCTGTAATGTACTTTACCATAGTTCATAACTTTGTGTACAACATGTGTACTTGTAAGCATGATGGTGCATTCGTGCATCTGGATTTCCTCTGTTGGAAGTTTGGGAATGTGTTTATGAATTTGAGATCAATCTGCAGATGCAAAGCGGTTAATAGGCAGGAGGTTCAGTGACATATCTGTTCAAAATGACATGAAGCTCTGGCCATTCAAGGTCATTGAAGGCCGTGATGACAAACCCATGATTGTGGTTACACATGAGGGCCAAGAGAGACAGTTTGCTGCTGAAGAGATCTCCTCCATGGTTTTGGCAAAGATGCGGGAGATTGCTGAGGAGTTCCTTGACTCAACAGTGAAAAATGCTGTTATCACAGTGCCTGCTTACTTCAGTGACTCACAACGCCAGGCTACAAGAAATGCAGGTGAATTTGCAGGTCTAAAGGTGATGCGTATTATCAATGAACCAACAGCTGCAGCAATTGCTTATGGTCTTGAAAAAAAGGCTGGTTGGTATAGCAAAAGAAATGTGATGATATTTGATTTGGGAGGTGGAACTTTAGATGTGTCACTGCTTACAATAAGCTCTGGTGTTTTTGAAGTGAAATCCACGGCTGGAGACACTCACCTTGGTGGTGAAGACTTTGATAACAGAATGGTGAATTACTGTGTTGAGGAATTTAAGAGGAAGCATAACTTGGATGTGAGTGGAAACTCGAGAGCTCTTAGGAGGCTAAGAAATGCTTGTGAGAAGGCCAAGAGGAGACTTTCATTTACATCTTCTATAGAGGTTCAAATCGACTGTTTGGATCAGGGCATTGATTTGTATATAACTATTTCCCGTGCCAAATTTGAACAACTGAACATGGATTTCTTCAACAAGTGTATGGAGCCCGTGGAGAAGTGTATAAGAGATGCTAACATGGACATAAGCCAGATTGATGATGTTGTTCTCGCCGGTGGATCTTCTAGAATTCCCAAAGTGCAGCAACTATTACAAGATGTCTTCCATGGGAAAAAGTTGTGCAAGAGCATTAATCCAGATGAGGCAATAGCATATGGTGCTGCTGTTCAAGCTGCAATCTTGAGTGGGAATGGAAATGGGAAGCTTCAAGACTTCAATCTCTTGGATGTCACACCTATGTCACTTGGAGTGGAGACTACAGATAAAAATATCATGTGCTTTGTTATTCCAAGAAACACCAGAATTCCCGTCAATAAGAATAAAACACTAGTTACAAGGTATGACAACCAATCTGAGGTCCTTTTCAATATTTTTGAGGGTGAGAGTGAAAGCACTTTAAATAATAACCTTTTGGGTGAATTTAGCCTCGTTGACATTCCCCCGGCTCCTAAGGGTTATCCATTCGATGTTTGCTTTGAAATTGATGAAAATGGTATCCTAAGTGTCTCTGCTGAGGACAAGTCCACTGGCCAGAAAAAAGGGATTACAATCATGAGTGACAGGAAGAACTTGTGAGGGAATTGATACCAGTAGTGTGAGAAAAGGAGGCTCTGTTTTCTTCTGTTCACAACAATGAAGGTTGATCATGTGCTTCTCTTTTTTTCTCTCACACTTGGCAATACCAGGTTGATGTAGATCTTAAAGAGTATATCTGTTTTAAGTTCATCTTATAATCACTTGTCAATGGGATCTGATGTTCAATACATGTTTGAGATACATTTATGTCTTTATGATTTTGTGTGCTATTACGGTTTTTATATCTCATAGTATTTTTAGCTCAATTTAAGTCCTTGTAGGAAATGAGACGCTAGAGAACAAAATGGTTTGAAGAAAACACAGGCAAGTGAACAATGCCCTTCCCTCTTACCATGGTGCTGAAAATATCCCATTCTGTATGTCTATGGGGAAGCCTTGACTGGCCTCATCCCTCTTACCTCTTACCATAGGCCATGCTAAAGCTACGGAAGTCTTTACTTGCACAAGATTGCAATAAGAATTTGGATCCTCTTCTTAGATTTGCTTGCATCAACTATAGTGGTGTATTACAAATTTAATTGTTATGAATTCCTAATTGCAACTCCATATGCACTTTTTAAGTGTCATGAGTTCATCTTTTCTCTGGCTTCACATAGGTTTATATAATTATAACTGAAATTGAAGCAAACCCTATTCTATTTTGGCTAATTGCATAGAAAATTAGAAATAGTGCTTTTCTTGAAAGAAGACAGTCGCCAAAACCATTGATCTTGTACATAGATTCCAACTGTTGGGTCTTGTTGCAATTCAAAAAACTGTACACCATTGTTTGATTTTGTATAGATTCGAATTGATGGGTCTTTTTGCATTTTGAAACTGTGTTTTGCTGTTTGCACATTGCTGATTTGAATTAAGCTGCAAGTGGCAAGCCGTGAACAAACTGCAGAACAGATCGAGTCATTACCATCTCTAGCGATAACTAGTTGTGCTCTATGGTTTCGATCACGATGTCTTGCGTTTTGCTTAATGTGCCATTCTTAGGTACCCAAATTCAAACACATCAACTAATGAGGAATTGTTCAATACTAAAACCCTTATGTTTCATGTTAAATGTGGGATCTTTGATTTGCCATAAGTTCGAGGTCAAGCTCCGACTAACCAGGGACTATGAACATAATGAAGATAAGACACCTCAAATGCTCAAACAAAATAAAGAACAATTTTGTTATTTGTTTTCTATATTTAAAGTAGTTCCTTTATATACGAATGTGATGTGAGCCTGTTTTGGGAACCAGCCTCGACTTTTATTTGACCTCACGCGCCCCAATTTGTTGAACTATAAAACCTACAGTTCTACCACTCACTTCCCAGTTCTCACGACATTTCGCTTTCCTCTGTATAAGACCATAAATGCCGGGAGAAGAAAAGGGCAAAGCAATAGGGATCGATCTGGGGACGACTTACTCGTGCGTGGCAGTGTGGAAGAACGATCATGTGGAAGTCATTGTGAACGATCAGGGCAACAGGACTACTCCTTCTTATGTTGCCTTCAATGATGCTGAACGATTGGTAGGGGATGCAGCATTTAACCAGGTCCTCAAAAACCCCACCAATTCCATCTTTGGTAGGTTTGCTTCCTAAAACCCTCATCAATTTATCGCCATTTGTTTCTGAAATTAGATTTATCCATGAATGAGGCTTTCAGTGTTTCACTTTTGTTGTTTCTCTACCACTTGAACTGTATCTTCCAAGAGTAGTTCCGTAAGAAGCGATTATGCTGGGGAATTTGGATGACTATGATTGTAATTGTTTTATTTATGACATGTTTTGTCATCTTTGCTTTTTTCTTATAATTTTGGGTTAATCAGTCACTTTTGTTTGTGTAAAATGTGAATGTTTGATGTTTCTATCATATGATACGATTGCTTTGTTTGTTGAATGTGTTTGTGAATTTGGCATTGGTCCAAAGATGCTAAGCGGTTAATAGGTAGGAGATTCAGTGACCACATTGTTCAGCTTGATATGAAGTTGTGGCCATTCAAGGTCATTGAAGGTGGTGATGACAAGCCTACGATTGTGGTTACTCATGAGGGTCAGGAGAAACTGTTTGCTGCTGAAGAAATCTCCTCCATGGTTTTGGCAAAGATGCGGGACATTGCTGAGCAGTACCTTGACTCACCTGTGGAAGGTGCAGTTATCACCGTCCCTGCTTACTTCAGTGATTCGCAGCGCCAGGCTACAAGAAATGCGGGTGAAATTGCAGGCCTAAGGTGATGCGTATAATTAATGAACCGACAGCTGCAGCAATTGCTTATGGCCTTGAAAGGAGGGCTGGCTGGTATAGCACGAGAAATGTGATGGTATTTGATTTGGGTGGTGGAACTTTAGATGTCTCACTGCTGAACATTAGTTCCGGGGTGTTTGAAGTTTTGGCTACGGTCGGAGACACTCACCTAGGTGGTGAAGATTTTGATAACCGAATGGTTAAGTACTGTGTTGAGGAATTTAAGAAGAAGCATAATTTGGACGTGAGTGGTAACTCCAGGGCTCTTGGTAGGTTAAGAAATGCTTGTGAGAAGGCAAAAAGGAGACTCTCATTTGTATCTTCTATTGACATTGAACTCGACTGTTTGGATAAGGGTGTTGATTTCTATCTAACTTTTACTCGTGCCAAATTTGAACAACTCAACATGGATTTCTTCAACAAGTGTATGGAGCCTGTGGAAAAGTGTTTGAGGGATGCTAACATGGATATAAGTGCTGTTCATGATGTTGTTCTTGCCGGTGGTTCTTCTAGAATTCCCAAAGTGCAGCAATTATTACAGAATGTCTTCAAGGGAAAGCAGCTATGCAAAAGCATTAATCCGGATGAGGCGGTGGCGTATGGTGCTGCTGTTCAAGCTGCAATCTTGAGTGGAAATGGAAATGGGAAGCTTCAAGACGTCGATCTCTTGGATGTCACACCTCTATCACTTGGAGTGCGTGTTCGAGATGATGAAAATTTCATGTGTGTTGTCATTCCAAGGAACACCAGAATTCCAATCACCAAAAAGAGGACGCTTACTACTCGTTTTGACAACCAATCTGGCATCTACCTTGCAATTTTTGAGGGTGAGAGTGAAACAACTTCTGATAACAACTTTTTAGGTCAATTTACACTTGATGGCATTCCTCTGGCCCCTACTGGTGTTCCCAGAATCTATGTTATCTTTGATATTGATGAAAATGGTATCCTCAGTGTCTCGGCTAAGGACAAGTTCAGTGGTCAGGAGAAAGGGATTACATTCACTAGTGATATAAGAACTTTGTGAAGGAATCAGGCGGTTCAGACCAAAAAACAAAAGAAGAGAGGCAACTATGTAAGGAAGGGAGCATTGATCAGGCATGATTAGGAAAGACCATCTGTTTGAGTTCTGTTTTACAGTCTAACTTATAACAGGATTACAGGAATCTTATGTTACTTTTACATCGTGCGCCCTTCCACTCTTCGTGAGATTTTTTTTTTTTTTTTGTCAGTTCTCATGTTTTGTTGCTTGGCATTGTAGGATTTGAGACATTTGAGAACAAAATGGTATGGGGAAAAGACAGGCAAGAGAACAATAGGTATTCCTCATAACCCAACAGCGGGTTTATGTTGCTTAACAACAAAGTGAGGAATTGTATAAGCAACTCTTTTGTCCTCCATGATCCTCAACATAACCATAGTAATTAAAGAAGTACAAGAATGTATACAACATTATACAATGTTCGCGGAGGAAAACCTTGGCCAGGCACTCTTGGAAAGCTAACAACTCGATCGGTTTCTTGGCTCTGGACTTTAACCAACATTGAGTGCCATTTTTTTATAATCAACTAATCAAGAAAGAGGGGATTTGAATTTGGTTTAGACTGTCATTTTGTTGGAGAGAAGATGTCATTATGAGATGAGCTGTAACTCAAGACATTAATCAGTCTACTCTCACTATTTCAGAATGGAAAAAAAAAATTTTTGAAGCAATATATAGAAAAGATTAGCATGACATCGAGAAAAATAAAAGAATTATTAAAGCAATTATGAACCTTTTTATATTTGAATTAAAATTATGAACCAAATAATTCTACGAAACGATTACATTTCCCCATAGTCCAAAAAAGAACCGATTACATTCCTCGATGAGTCTCCGAAAACTTCATTAGGTTCGCTTTATATTGTTCCAACTTACCACCAAGTCCAAATCCTGAACCACTTTTCTTACTTTCAAATTTTGTTCGAGCTTTTGAACTGAGCCAGAATGGCGGGAGAAGAAAAGGGCCAGGCAATTGGGATCGATCTAGGGACGACTTACTCTTGCGTAGCAGTTTGGCAGAACGATCATGTGGAAATCATGGTGAATGATCAGGGCAACAGGACCACTCCATCTTTTTTTTGGTGACCTTAGCTCAGCTAAGGAAGAAAAACTGAATTAAGTAATAACAGAAATTTGCATCGGGGGGGACGTAAAACCTAAACCCCGTACACTAGTACTACAATGATAAAAACAGTGAGGATAATCCTCGTAGAGTACATCCTGAATAATAGCAGGAGTCTCATCTAACCAAACATCATCAATGACAAACATGCTAGCAAGGTGTGCAAGTCTAAGTGCAACTCCGTTTGCTTCACGGTAGATATGTCGAATTTTAACTGACTGAAAACCACGCAGGTAATCCTTACAGTCATCTAAAACTCGACCAATCTCCGACAAATTCTTCTCCCCACTTTGGAGAGCCGCAACTAAAAGGGTGGAGTCACTTTCAATAACAATTTCAAGCCATCCTTGGTGAATACCAAGAAGAAGACCAGCTCTACACGCCTCAGCTTCCATATTCAGAGCTGAGTGTGCATGTACAAAAGGTCTAGCAATAGCCGCAATGCCCCTACCCAAATCATCTCTAACAACCACTCCAATGCCTCCACTACCACTTTCCGATCTGAAGGCCCCTTTAATATTAATTTTCAATCTGCCCGCTGGGGGGTTCTCCCACTTTGTAATCGATCTCCTCTTCTGCTTTCCCCTTTTGGGTTGAACCTTCTGGAAATCTTGTAGCTGCTTAACACTTCGTTGGATCAAATGCATGGGTTGGAAAGAACTATTCCTCCAAAGAATATTATTTCTCTCTGTCCAAATGGACCAAAGAGAAATAAAAAATACATCCACAAGCTCAATAGGTAGTACGTCCATCAAATCAAACAGCCACTCATTCAACATTTGTGATGGGTGCTCTTTTGCTTTCAACTTTAAGGGGCCCAATAACCAAAAGCAATGCAAAGCTTTACAGTTTTTAAACACATGAATATCCGTCTCATCACCATGACCACACAACAAACAGGAATAATCAGGGAGCAGAACCTTACGAGTCCTCAACGCAGCACGAGTAGGTAAAATGCCTCTTGCCAACTTCCAGATAAAAATTCGGACTTTAGGAGGCACTCTAGCCTTCCAAATCTTGTTCCACAACTTGCTCACCATCCCTTTCTCACCAGCAGCGGAAGTCGAAGCTTTATCTAACATATTGACTGAATTCTGGTACACGTAGTATCCACTTTTCACATTATATAGCCCTTTGTTGTCAAAGTGCCACACTAGTCTATCTTCAGCTGGCCTCAGACTCAAAGGGGTCGAAGCAATCCATGTGACTTCTTCCTCTGAAAAAAGCTCTTTTACCACCTCCAACAACCACTCTTTGTCGTTGTCGTCAATTATATCAGCCACTAACCATTCCTCCGTCCCTTCCATAATGGGTGAGAAAGGTCTAAACAAATGCGGAACTGGCAACCACGGATCTCTCCACAAAGAAATATTCCTCCCATCGCCAACTTGGTAGCGTAAGCCTTTCTGTAAAACAGCTCTGCCCGCCATGATACTTCTCCAAGTATAAGATGCCCCACTTTTGAGATTAGCCTCCATAAAAGAACTGCTCGGAAAGTACTTCGCTTTCAGAAGACGTGCAATTAAGGAATCCGGCTTTTGAATTAAACGCCAACCTTGCTTGGCTAGCAAGGCTAAGTTGAAAGCATGCATGTTTCGAAAGCCCATTCCACCTTCACTCTTTGGGCTACACATTTTCTCCCAAGCTAACCAATGGATCTTCCTTCCATTCTCCAAATCACCCCACCAAAACCCCGCCATTAGTTGGTGCATCACATGACATAAATGCTTCGGAATCTCAAAACACCCCATGACATACGAAGGGATAGCTTGGGCTACTGCTTTAATTAACACCTCCTTCCCGGCGACGCTAAGAGTCATCTCTCTCCAACCTTGAGTTCTAGCACGTACCTTTTCATTTAGAAACGCAAAAGCCTCCACCTTTGAATAGCTAATCTCCGTTGGTAAACCAAGATACTTGTCATGCTTTTCGACTCTATTAACCCCCAGTGTTTCTGCTAGCTCCCCTTGGAACTCAATCTCAACATTTTTACTGAAAGCAACACAGCTCTTTTGATAATTAACTTGTTGCCCAGAAGCACTTTCATACTCCTGCAAGATACCTTTTAACGTAATGCAATCCTCCTTTGTTGCTTGGAAAAAAATGAATGAGTCATCAGCAAAGAATAAATGACTCACACTAGGAGCACCAAGACAAATCTTAATACCATGCAGCCTACCAGCCCCTTCAGCATGTTGAATCAATTGTGACAGGGCCTCAGCACAAAGTAGAAACAGATATGGCGAGATAGCATCACCTTGTCTCAACCCTCTATTCGGAACCACTCTACCCCTTGGCACCCCATTGACAATGAATGAGTACGATACTGTGCGCACACAGCCCATAATCCACTGAACCCATTCCATGCAGAAGCCCATCCTTATCATAACCGCTTCTAGAAATCCCCACTCGACCCTGTCATAAGCCTTACTCATATCAAGCTTCAATGCACCATAGCCTATCTTACCACTTCTTCGTCTTTTCAAGCAGTGAGAAATTTCAAAAGCAACCAGAGAGTTGTCCGATATCAACCTCCCAGGGACGAAAGCGCTCTGAAACGGGGAAATCATCCCATCAAGAAAAGGTTTCAACCGGTTTGCAAGCACTTTCGACCCAATCTTGTACAGGACATTGCACAAACTAATTGGCCGCAAATCACCCATATGCTGTGGAATTTTGACTTTCGGAATCAAGGACACAACAGTATTATTAATAATCTTGAGTCGCTCCTCCGAGCCGATAAGACTTCGAACAGCTGCAATGACATCCCCACCAACCAAATCCCAGAAGGTTTGATAAAAGCATGGGGAAAAACCATCTGGACCGGGGGACTTAGAGGGATGCATACTTTTAATGGCTGCGTGAATTTCCCCCTCTCCAAGCTCCTTCGTTAGTTCACCATTGTCAGCATCAGAAATGACTTGAGGAAGGGCTTCTAGAACATTCTGGAAATTCTCCGGGAGAGAAGAAGAGAACAACTCACGGAAGTAAGAGAGGACAATATTTTCCAAGTCATTGTCATCCGTACACCAATCACCTTCCTCATTATATAAACCTGAAATCCAGTTCTTCTTCCTTCTGTTACGGACCCTTTGGTGGAAAAATCTTGTATTTAGATCACCATCAGACAACCAAAAAACTTTTGCACGCTGTTTCCAGAAGTCTTGCTCCAGCCGTAACAACTCTTTCAGCCTAGCCTCCAATGTTGACCTATCCACATCCCCCGCCACAGCTAGAGAGGAATCATAAAAAATGGCAAGTTGAGCTCTTATCTTCTCAATTTCTTGCTTGACCTTCTCAAATAGCTCGGCGCTCCAGAATTCAAGTTCCCTTCTTGTGTTCTTTATTTTATTCCAAATGTTGAGGAAAGGATCAGGTCCAACTGCATTAGTCCATCCTTGCGTAACAACTTCTCTACAAGACTCTTCCCTAAGCCAGAACTCTTCAAATTTGAACCTTTTTTTTCTCCTCTTTTTCCGCTTCCTTTTCTCTCTGACCTCTAAAAGGATAGGCAAGTGATCTGAAGTAGTGGGATTAAGATGACGAACAGAAGAAACCACAAACAGATTCTTCCAGCTAACAGTACCCACAAACTTATCCAACCGGATTTTAATCTCCTGACCTCCTCTGGTTCCCGTCCATGTAAACTTTGGCCCCAAAAACTTCATCTCCTCTAACTCACAAAATTGTAACATCTCTTGCATCCCAGCCATCTGTCTTGCACTTCTCAAAGGGCCCCCAACCTTATCAGATAATAAGGATATCTCGTTAAAATCTCCTCCTACAACCCACGGGAGGTTGCCTTGTAGGCTAAGCTGTCGTAACAAGTTCCAAGTCTTATGTCTATTTTCAACCTTAGGTTGACCATACAAACCTGTGAACCGCCATTGCTTAGGGCTACCATTCTCCCCAACAACCACATCAATATGACTCTCAGAAAAGGATTGGAGAGCCACCTTCGTATCATCATCCCACAGTAAACAAAGGCCACCTGAACGACTAACACCCTTGCTTTTCTTCTTTTTAACAAATTTACAGTCCACCGCCACTGAATGCTTCCAGCCTAACTGCCTCCTAATACCGACCATCTCCCCCTCCGTACACCTAGTTTCACTAATAAAAATTAAATTGGGATGGTTGAGGGCTACCAGCCCTTTGAGCCCCGTAACTGTGCAGGGGTTCCCAATCCCCTGACAGTTCCAACACAAAATATTCATTGTTCGTGATGGGCCAAAACCGGACCCATCACGGTAGGACGCTTTTGAGCACGCCCGGAACTTGGTTTCGGAACCTTAGTCACCACGCGGCTGATTTGTCGACCAACTGCGTACCCTTTTTTTGTAAAGGAGTTCCCTAGCGCACGCGACAGCCCCTCCCCATGCAGGCTTGTGTGAGTGTCCCCCACTTTGCTTAATTTATTCCCATGCGCATGCGGTAACCCTTCCCCATGTATCTTCAAACTTATCCCATGCTCACAAGATGGCCCCACCCCATGTAGGCATGTGTCTCCCCCCTTTAAACTTTTCCCAGACGCACTAGCCATTCCCTTCCCATGCATGCATGCGCCATTCACTCTTTTTGAACTCATCCCATGCTCACAAGGCACCCCTTCCCCTTGCATGTATGTATCACCCATCTTTAGATAATTCAACCCATGCTCACAAAGCAACCCCTCCCCATGCATACACGTATCACCCATCTTTAATGACCTCATCCCATGCACACTAGGCAACCCCTCCCCATGCATGCACGTGTCACCCATTTTTAATGAACTCGTCCGATGCTCACAAGACAACCACCCCTCCCCATGCATGTACGTAACATCTACCATTTTTGAACTCGACCCATGCTCAGAAGACACCCCCTCTGTATGCATGGACGAATCCTGTTCATGAGACCTGTGCAGCCCGGAGTTCAGAACGGCCCGCTTCTGACTCCCCACTTGGTTTTTTACCTTAGCTTTCAGCGTCGGTGCCATTGAAGTAATAACCCCAGCAGTGGGCCCACCCTGCTTATAGTTAACTTCAGCTGTAACCTCAGCAGACAAAGCCACCCCTTTGCTGTCATCATTGTTGACGACTCCCAAGAATGTCGGATTTGAATGCTGCACTCGTGCATCAGGGATTGCATTCAAAGCTGACACAGAGACTGCCGGCGTGCCAGCGGTCATCGAATTCAAGGCCGCAGCGAAATCCATGCAAACCACAATGGGTACCTCCGTCAGTTGAACCACATCCCCCGTACCCGCCGACCGTCGTCTGTCTGCCAAGCACCGCCGCTTAGAGTCTGACACTTCCGGGCTCCCTGAGTCCCTACCGCCATCTTCAACCTCCATTGCTTCCTCTGACTGAGGGTCCGGTTGGGTACAGTCCGTAACCCACTCCTCTCTAGATCTAATTAACCCAATGGTCGGAAACTCCGGAGCGATCATTTTCCAACCTGTACGTCTTGCCGGATGAAGCCCAAACCGAGTCCCACCTCCAGAGTTAGCTGCTTCCATCTCCCTGAATGACTCTTGCTTAACCAACCAAGCCGATTTTCTTTCGGCATTCAACATTACATCGTAGGTAGGTTCGGGGGTCTCACCTGATGCTCTAATGGGACAATCCCCGCCTGTATGAGAGATAAAACCACAAAATAGACAAAAGTGAGGCAACCTCTCATACTCAAGATCAAAAAGTTTCTTCCCGGACCAAGCCGCCCCTGGAATGGACACCCCTTTGCTCAAAGGCTTATGGATATCGATCCCCACACGAATACGGAGGAACCTTCCTAAGCAGCTGCTATTCTTATCTTTCCAAGTTCTGACATAACTCCCCACCGCCTCACCGATCCCCTGACCAGTCCCCGCATCCATGTACAGGGGTGGAATGCCTCTAATACGAATCCAAAAGAATTGTGTTTGTATGGAGACTTTGAGGGGATCAGTCAAGCCATCTGTAACAGCTATAGCGAATAAAGCATTCTTAAACGACCAAGGCGCCCTTGTAAGAACCCAATTCAGATCCGAAACGGAAGTGAAAGAGAAGAGTAACCTTCTACTCCCTTCAATTTGACACACCGTCAACCGAGACCGATCACCCGGGCTCGCATCTGGAATCCAAAGGTCTCGCAAAGTGCTAATCAATGATTCCATACGGAACTGTTTCTTTGTCAGCAGCTCTCCAACAAGGAAAAAGCGATTAGATTGAGACTTCTGTTGCTTTTGTGGTAAAACCACCTCCACCGCGTCCGCCTCTTTCAACGCAATCTTACGAGCAAATCCCCCAATCACTTCCTCCATAATGATACAAATCTTTGTGACAAGATGCCACCCCTCACCAATGATGGGAGGAAACCAGGACATGCAAATAGGAATAAACCACCGTCACTAAGGACACTGGCACCGCACACCAACACGGCTAACCCTAACTCTCAGTCTCTAGAGAGAGAGAAGGGACGTTTTCCTTTTGGCTTCCCATTTCATAGGCCAAATGGTATTGGGAAGTTTCAGGACCACTCCATCTTATGTTGCCTTCAATGATACTGAGCGTTTGGTTGGTGATGCAGCTTTCAACCAGGTCATCAAGAACCCCATCAATTCCGTATTTGGTAGGGTTTCTTCCTAAACCCTAATCTAGTCTACTTATTGCCATATGTTTCTTATGTTAGTTTTATTCCTGTATGAGGTTTCAATATTTCAGATACTTTCTTACACAACAGAGATAAAGTCATATTCTTCTGATCTTCATTTTTTGAAATTTCAATTGTCTTTATTAGATGTAAGTAGTCAAATAATTAGAACGCATATGTAAACTGCTGCTGCTTAACTACTACCCAAGAAGTCAATCTGTTCTGTGAAAAAGCAATTCTGGACTGCTTTAATCATAACTTAAACATAAGAAGTGCAACTTGTTTCAATATATTTTGTGTAACGTGTGCACTTGTAAGTACTTGTAACCTTGTAAATATGATGATGCATTTATGTTGGTATCATATGATGCTTTTGCTCTAATTTTCATTCAATATTGGGATGTGTTTGTGATTTTGACATCGATTTGCAGATGCAAAGCGATTAATAGGTAGGAGGTTCAGTGACGACTCTCTGTTCAAAGTGATATGAAGCTCTGGCCATTCAAGGTCATTGAAGGTGTTGATGACAAGCCTATGATTGTGGTTAGCCATGAGGGTCAAGAGAGACAGTTTGCTGCTGAAGAGATCTCCTCCATGGTTTTGGTAAAGATGCGGGAGATTGCTGAGGAGTTCCTTAACTCGACAGCAAAAAATGCAGTTATCACAGTCCCTGCTTACTTCAGTGACTCGCAGCGCCAGGCTACCAGAAATGCAGGTGAGTTTGCAGGCCTAAAGGTAATGCGTATTATCAATGAGCCAACAGCTGCAGCAATTGCTTATGGCCTTCAAAACAAGGCCGGTTGGTATAGCAAGAGATATGTGATGATCTTTGATTTGGGTGGTGGAACTTTAGATGTCTCACTGCTTACGATTAGTTCTGGTGTCTTCGAACTGAAAGCCACGGCTGGAGACACTCACCTTGGTGGTGAAGATTTTGATAACAGAATGGTGGATTTCTGTGCTGCAGAATTTAAGAGGAAGCATGACTTGGATGTGAGTGGAAACTCGAGAGCTCTTAGGAGGCTAAGAAATGCTTGAGAGAAGGCCAAGAGGAGACTTTCATTTACATCTTCTGTGGACGTGGAAATTAACTGTTAGGATCAGAGCATTGATTTGTATATAACTATTTCCCGTGCCAAATTTGAACAACTGAACATGGATTTCTTCAACAAGTGTATGGAGCCCGTGGAGAAGTGTATAAGAGACGCTAACATGGACATAAGCCAGATTGATGATGTTGTTCTCGCCGGTGGATCTTCTAGAATTCCCAAAGTGCAGCAATTATTGCAAGATGTCTTCAAGGGAAAAAAGCTATGCAAAAGCATTAATCCAGATGAGGCAATAGCATTTGGTGCTGCTGTTCAAGCTGCAATCTTGAGTGGGAATGGAAATATATGGGAAGCTTCAAGACTTCAATCTCTTGGATGTCACACCTATGTCACTTGGAGTGCAGGTTAAAATTGAAAAAATCATGCATTTTGTTATTCCAAGAAACACCAGAATTCCGGTCAAGAAGAATACAACACTATATACCTCTTATGACAACCAAACTGCTGTTACAGTCCCGATCACCTGGTCAGCAACTGACCAGGAATCATTTGCTTCAATCGGACGGTTGATATATATCTGGATTTTGAGGGAGGAGATCTGTAAACCGACTGATTTCAATCGGACTGTAAGTGAGCAAATGATGTGATCTGGATCGACTGCTGTTAACTTTCTCATTTTTGAGGGTGAGAGTAAAAGCGCTTTGAACAATAACCTTTTGCGTACATTTAGCCTCGTGGACATTCCTCCAGCTCCTAAGGGTTATTCATTCGATGTTTGCTTTGAAATTGATGAAAATGGAATCTGAAGTGTCTCCGCTGAGGACAAGTCCACTGGCCAGAAGAAAGGGATTACAATCGCGAGTGACAGAAGAAATTGTTAATAACTGAGAAAATCTTCTCCAAGCTTGATTACGTGCTTTCTTTTTCTCGGACACATGGAAATACCTGGTTGATATTGATTGAAGTAATCTCTGTTTGAATTTTTCAATCACTTGTCAATGTAAGCTTGATGTTAGATTAGACATGAACTATGAATTTCTGTTCTATTACTCTATGTAAGTTCTTCTTTTTTTTTTTTTTTTATGTCTGTTTAGTTATGTCTTAGGTTACCATAAGTCATTGTAGAAAATGAGGCAGCTTTTTTTTGAAGCGCCCAAGGGCGAGAAAATATATTCATTATAAGTCAGAATAGGCCGTTACATACCTTTCTGCTGCCAACTGGACAGACAAGAAAATAGTGGTAGTACCCACAATGGTATATAGAAAATAGACCTACTCATTGTACAATCAAAACCTAGGCATAGCGGGATCCCCCTTTGGTACTACGCCGGAGGCTCTAAAAGGGTCAGGACCTCCCAACCTAACATATACCCAGTAAATCTAGTCGCTTAGAGACCTCAATTGGTATACAACTAGAGACACTGAGAATTAAGTCGACAAGACCAAGACCAATTACTAAAACTAGAAACACAAAGTGCTTAGATTGTCCCTGAAACTAAGGAATTATTGTAAATAGATAAACTAAAAAACCTAGGAATGAGCTTAGAGCAAACACCCTAGCCCAATTTAAAGCCAAAAAGCAGCCCCAAGAGATTGGGCTCAGCTCAAGGCCCAGCAAAAGAAAGATGACCCGAGCCCACCACACCATCCCCAACCTCCAGCCGCCGACCATGCTACCCGGTCAAACAATGCTGTGACATTCTTCACGAAATCGCACAGAAACTTATTAGCCATGCCGCCACTACGATCCTCGCAAATCCATCATAGCCACACCGCCCCAACGATCCCCCCAGACCACTAGAGCCTCACTGCCACATTGATCTACCGCAAACCTCCACAGACACATCGTCACAGGCCCTGGAAATCTCATGTTGAAGATGTGCGCCGCCACAGATCTTAGAAGCACTCAACTCCCACCGTACCTGCCTAGCCGACCAAAACCGGACTCCACTGTCGCCTATTCCACTCAAAACCTTGAACGTCACCCCACCTATGAGACTACTCAGGCGATAGTTTTAAGTCCCCGCCCGGCAGCCACCTAAGACCGGCATGGCCAAAACCAGCGTTGATCTCAAGTGCCGCCGGACGAGAAGGAAGTCGCAAACCTAGACGCAGAGTCTGAGTTTTTTGGAGGAGGCTAGGGTTTTCTTTGATATTTGACGTTGTCAACATATTAGAAAATGAGGCAGTTGAGAATAAAATGGTTGAAATAAAAGGCGGGAAAATTAACAATGACTTCGCCAAATGAGAGTTGGTTCAGTTGGCAAAGGCGGACTTGAGGTGTAAACCCACACAAGTTTGATCCCCGCTACCAACAATCTCTCATTTGGTGGGCAATCTAAAAAATGTCCTGCATAATTCCATACCAATGGGCTGGGCTGAGACATTGGCCAGTTTCGTAAGTCTTGTTGGATTGAGGTCGTAAGTTTGCCCTGTCCCTGATAGTGTAGGGAAGCTTCCCTCTTACCTAAATTTTTTTTAATAAAAAAAATAATAATAATAACAATATATGACTTCTACCATATGCAATTTGTCAAGGCGGATTGCTTCATTTTTCTTCTTTTTCTCACACACCGTTAGATTCATACGGTTAGAATTGAAATTCCAGCAGACCTGAACCCCATTTTGGCTAGTTGCATGGAAATAGGGGTATTCCTGAAAGAAGACAGTTCATTCAACTGTTATCTGGTTCTTGTATAAATTCAAACTGATTGTCTTGTTGCACTTTGAAAATGTGAATTGTAGATTGCTGCATTTAGATGCAAGTGACAAGCCGTGAACGAACAGCAGAGCACACCAAGTCATTATCATCTCGAGCTGTAATTGCACTAACTATTATTGTATAATCTATATTGGTTGGCTTGTATTATCTTAATCCTCCCTTAGTAGATTAAAGTCCACAACGCAATCATACTAGTGCCAATGCCATAATTTGATGATATTAATAAAATTATAAAGATTTGAAACGCTGCTACAGAAGCTAATAAGGATGATAAATCATTTTAAATTAGCGTTTGTTTACCCAATTCTAAATGCTTTTGGGACAAGGATGATCATTATGCTAGCTATTTTTTATTTTATTTTTAGGTTGAAGTGTACTACAATCTATCTTTCACGCGCGAGTACCTTGCAAGTATAAATAATTGAGAGATTCTATGATGAGGCGCACACAGATCCAATGTGGACAAACAACTGCAATTGCTCCCTCTGTAATTAATATTGAGTTAAAAAATAAAGTGTCTAGTAGTTTCATTTTCTTCTTTTCCTGAAAGTGGAGCGTAAGTTGTTTGTTGAGAGATGCTTATACGGAAATTAAGTGTTTTGAAGAAGCAACAAACCCACAAAAAAATAAATATAAAATATTTGACGAAGTGCCTAAAAAAACAAACAAAACAAATTGACTTCTTCATGCTTATAAAAAAAAATTGACATCTTCATCCTGCCCTTTTCTTCTGAACTCATCATTCCCCATACCCATTACAAATTTCACCATTCTAGTAATTAGTAGAAAAGAATACTTCAATTCAAGGTTAATTCGATAATCTATTCATCCCACAATGGGGATATATATATACAAATACAAAGGAGTAGTCTAACTCTAATAGGAAACAATCTTTCCATAATTACAGGATATTCTAATTAAATAAAATCCTAATTACATACAGATTTACAACGATTCTACACTCCCCCTCAAGTTGGTGCATAGATGTCAATCATGCCCAACTTGTCAACCGAGCTGTCAAATACCTTCCTGGACACTCCTTTAGTAAGAACATCAGCTAATTGCTCCTCTGAGTTTACAAATGGAAAGCGAATAACCTTTCTGTCAAGATTTTCTTTAATAAAATGACGGTCAACCTCCACATGCTTTGTTCTATCATGCTGAACTGGATTATGTGCAATCTCAATGGCAGCTGTATTATCACAATGCAAATCCATAGGCTTTTTAAGCTTGTAACCCAGGTCCTTCAAGACATTACGAATCCACAATATTTCACATACTCCATGTGCCATACCTCGGAACTCAGCTTCTACACTTGATCTGGCAACGACTTTTTGCTTTTTGCTACGCCAAGTGACAAGGTTCCCTCCAACAAAAGTGAAGTACCCAGATGTAGAACGTCTGTCCGTTTTATCACCAGCCCAATCTGCATCTGTGTACCCAACAACTTCCAATTCATCTTTTTTCTGAAACAGTAACCCTTTACCTGGCGCCCTCTTCAAGTACCTCAAAATACGAAAAACTGCATCCATATGCTCTTCACTAGGACAATGCATAAATTGACTAACAACACTCACAGCATAAGCAATATCAGGTCTAGTATGTGAAAGATAAATCAACCTTCCTCCAAGACGTTGATACCTCCCTTTATCTGTTGGCACTTGATCAGGATAGATAGCAAGTCCGTGATTCATCTCAATGGGTGTCTCGATGGGTCGGCAGTCCAGCATCCCCGTTTCAGCAAGTAAATCAAGAACATATTTCCTCTGTGAAAGTGAAATCCCCTTCTTAGACCTTGCAACTTCAATACCCAAAAAATACTTTAGTTGTCCCAGATCCTTCATTTCAAACTCCTTTGACAAATACTTTTGCAATTCATTTATCTCCTTCAGATCATCTCCTGTAACAATCATGTCATCAACATACACAATAAGAGCTGTAATCTTACCATTCTTGCGCTTGATGAACAAGGTATGGTCAGAATTGCTCTGTCTATATCCAAAGGCTTTCATGGACTTTGAAAATCTTCCAAACCAAGCTCTTGGAGACTGTTTTAGGCCATACAAAGACTTCTTCAATTTACACACCTTGCCAACATCACTTGGGTAATTCTTAACACCTGGGGGCATATCCATGTACACTTCTTCCTCCAAATTCCCATTAAGAAACGCATTCTTCACATCAAACTGGTGCAAGGGCCAATCTTTGTTTGCTGCAAGTGAGATTAGAATCCGGACAGTATTAATCTTTGCCACAGGTGCAAAAGTCTCCTCATAATCAATCCCATAGCGTTGTGTATAGCCTTTGGCAACCAACCTCGCTTTGTATCTATTAATAGTTCCATCTGCATTAAGCTTCACATGTTGCATTTTTCTGAAGAGCTTCCAATTCTTCATTCATCGCCTTGGTCCATTTTGGATTCGTCAATGCATCCTGCACGTTACTAGGAATAGATACAGTAGATAATTGATCAACAACAAGTGCATGTGACCCAGAAATCCTATGGTTAGACATAAAATTAGCTATAGGGTATTTAGCTTTGGCTTTGATATCTGGTTCATATTGTTTCTTAGGAATTCCCTTGGTAACCCTTTGTGATTTCCTAGGTTCGACACTTTCTAACCCAGAAGACTCATTAAAGTTTAGGGGTACCTGAGGTGGATCATTCTGACTGGGATCTTCAGTTGGTGAGGCAGAAGGGGGAATATCTTGTGTGTGAGCTTCAGATACGTCTTGATTTTGTTTCAAATTATCTAGAAAGGTTGTCTCTTCTGTCTCAGAATTCACAACGCTCTGTTCGGCAGTTTCAGCAGTTGCATTCTCTGTTTCGGAATTCACAACACTCTGTTCGGCAGTCGCATTCCTTGTTTCGGAATTCACAACACTCCGTTTGGCAGTCGCATTTTCTGTTTCGGAATTTACAACACTCTGTTCGGCAGTCACATTTTCTGTTTCGGAATTTACAACACTCTGTTCGGCAGTTGCATTCCTCTGTTCGGCAGTCGCATTTTCTGTTTCGGAATTTCTACCTTCAAATCGTTCCTCCAAATCTTCCAAGTCGTCAAAGACATCAGAATCAATAATAGAACAAGGATTCCCTTCATAACCTCTCTCCCCCTGAAGGGAAGACTGAGAAGTTCCTCCTGAGAAATATGGCTCTGATTCACGGAATGAGACATCAAGAGATATATGTATAGTGCCAGTAAGAGGATCATAACATCGATAACCCTTCTGGAAGTCAGCATAACCAACAAATATACACTTACGGGCACGGGGATCAAGCTTGCTACGTTGAGGCTTGGGAATATGAACATAAGTTGTGCACCCAAACACCCGGGGCTCCAAATTAGGCATAGAAGGGATGGTCAAAAGTGTATGAAGCTTCTGATGAGGATTCTGAAACTCAATCACCCGGGAAGGAGTACGGTTGATAAGATATGCTGCTGATTTCACTGCTTCGCCCCAATAGGACCGAGGTACATTCATGCCAAACAGGGAAGCACGAACAACTTCCATCAACTGCCTGTTCTTCCGTTCTGCTAAACCATTCTGTTGAGGAGTATAAGAATTGGAGGTTTGATGACGAATTCCATGTGACCGGCAAAACTCAATCATAGGGCCATTCACAAACTCTCCACCATTGTCAGACTGAAACACTCTGATGGATTGTTGATACTGAGTTGCCACCATTTTGTGAAATTCGGTAAACATTCCAAATACATCACTCTTATTCTTCAGTAATGACACCCATGTCATGCGAGTGCAATCATCAATAAATGTTACAAAATACCGAGCTCCAGAAAGAGAAGGAATTTTCGCAGGACCCCAGACATCGGAGTGAATCTTCATAAAAGGAACAGGACTTTTATTAAGACTTGGTGAATATGAAATACGGTTACTCTTGGCCAGTTCACAGATGTCACAGTGGAAATCCAAATCACTAACAAGTGAAAACAATTGAGGTTGCAGCTTCTTAAGATAACGAAAGGATAGATGACCTAAACGGCGATGCCATAACCATACAGCTTCCTTCGCATTCTCTACCCCATTGATCTGATTAGCTTGTCCCAAAAGATGCTTCTGTTTCTTTCCAGTCTCTGTCAGATCCAGATAGTATAATTTCCCCCTTCTAACACCATAACCAAGAATCCGTCGAGTCAGAATGTCCTGAAACACACAGAAAGACGGATAGAAGGTCACAATACATGCAAGAGCTAAAATAACTTGACCAACAGACAGGAGATTATAAGCTAGTGATGGAACAACTAAGACAGATTCAAGGGTTAAGGTATCAGATAAAGCAATAGAACCTTCTCCGGTGACCGGAGTTGGAGTACCATCAGCAGTAGAGACAATATTTTGAGAAGAACGTCTAAGGTTTTTCACAAGACTAGGGTCATTGGTCATATGATCAGATGCACCTGTATCAATTATCCATGTATTATTCAAAGTAGCCTTACCCTTCATACCTGACTGCGCTACATTAGCGGAGGCATTGTCGAGATGCTCTTCCTCTGTAGTAGCAATAGCGGCCTTACCCGGATTCTTTCGCGGTTTCCTGGTGAAGTCCCACCAATCAGGGTAGCCAATCACTTCATAGCACCGCTCCTTGGTATGACCTACTTCCCCACAGACAACACATTTTTTGTTTGCGTATGGGTTTGGTTTGTCATGAGGACGGCGTGGAGAAGGACCTGAGAAGCCTGGAGGAGGACCTGGTCGGCGTTGAACGGCCATTGAGGAATTTGGGGTTTTTTTTTTTTCAGGTTTGGTTTTTCTAGGGTTTCAAAAATTCAGGGATGGCTTGATTTTAATGGTGGTGGTACGTAGCGGTTTGTGGTGTGCTTTGGGATTCAGGATTCAGGATTCAAAGGATGCAGGCAAGTTCAAAGGATTGAACCTGCTCTGATACCAAGTAGAAAACAATACTTCAATTCAAGGTTAATTCGATAATCTATTCATCCCACAATGGGGATATATATATACAAATACAAAGGAGTAGTCTAACTCTAATAGGAAACAATCTTTCCATAATTACAGGATATTCTAATTAAATAAAATCCTAATTACATACAGATTTACAGCGATTCTACACAGTATAGGAGAGAGCATGATTAAATTTCTAGCATCGGTTGATTTGGTAAAATATGTATTGTAGATTTGTAGTCACTCATCAAAGAGATCGACTAAAGAAGCCAATTTTGGTGTTGTCTAAATCAACACGTCTAGTTTAGATGTCTTTCCTTCCTAGCCCAATAGGAAAAGAGTTGAATTTGCAAATGGAATCACATGCAGTGAGGTCCACAGTTTTCCAGGAAGAAACAACAGGAACTGTAAATTAGGACAGGGAAAAAAAGGCCGACAAGTGAAAATATACTGTAAATTTATTATCTTCTAAGATGATTGGTACACCAATAATGATCATCATCCGTAGCTTTGTCTCCGCCATTTGAATATGCAGTAGTACTTTGTACACGATCACATGCCTCCCATCCCATTGATCAGAGAAGCTCTTCTGCAGTGAAGCCCATAAGCCCATAAAACTTCCATAATGGCATTTGCTCATGCAAAGAGGATTGCCTGAATACAAACAAGAATTAAAATGCAAAAGAAAACAAGAGACACCGATTGAAGAGCCTAACAAACTCCAGGAGATAATGATATTTCTTTTTCTGCTTGCTGGTCCCTAAAACTCAGCATGCATGACAGTAAATTTACTATAAGTCTATAATGCACTATAGCAGATCCCCTCGGAATCAGAATTGGAATTCCTCATGAGTTTTACTATACTTGAGAGGGATCTGGAGCATTCTTCATACTTTGTTCAGGATTGCTACTTTCAAATCATTCATGTAAAAACATTAGATGTCTAAAATCATTTAAACATATAGTTATCATCATGATTATTTCTGTTAAATGACCGAATAGTTATCAATATAATTGATATCTTGTGACTGAGAATAAGTCTCAACTCTCAAGTACAGATCTACAAATCAATGTTGCGAAAATATTGTCTAGTGTCATCAGAATGCAAACTCTTCGAGTATGAGTTAAGACTGGTCCTTGATTAGAAAGTAAAGTTGTATGTCATAGCACTATGTTTGGAATGATGATGCATGATGAATTCAATTGAAGCTTTAACAATTTGAAGTTCAGCTTACACTAGAATTGAATATTTATGTAGGATATACACAGCTGGACCTTAATTCTTTACTTCAAAATCTTATCCTCACTTTGCTTCTGTTATTGCGATGTAAAAACTAAATTCATTAGTTACTCCAATTACTTATCATCCAATTGATAAGACGAACATGATCTCCCCGTCAAAATCTTACTTCACATTAAAACCCTTCTCCTCATGAAGTGTGGGCGGCCGGAGCAGCGTAAGGTACGTTACCTACATTCGAAGTCGGGTACAGAGGCTTGTAGAAAAAGTCTTGGGTAGGGGCTGCCACGTGGTGGGGCCGTGCGGCCCTCCAATCAAAATTCTCAAATTTTTCTCTCTTTTCCGAAACTGTCCCTGATTTTTGATATGAAATACCCAAAATACCCCCCTGCTTGGGGTATGATTAGCCCGCCCCACTGCCACGTGGTGCGGGTGCCGTACCTAAGACCTTCTCGAGGCTTGTAACACATGTATAAGGTGACAAGACCCCACATGTCACGTGGAGAGTGGGGTCAGTAGCCACGTATAAGAGACAAACAAAGGCTGCTTGCAGAATCTCCTCTAATCCCCTCTCCACCAATCATCTCCTCCCTCCCACGTGGGCATTGCAACGATGACATCACAGGATACTACTACTACACCCTGCACTTTCTTTATTTATTCATCTCTTCCATGTCCCCTTTCCTTATTTTAACCTATAATCAATCCAGTGCTCATGTACAGTCGGCTTGCATACTAAACTTTAATTTCTTGCTCCTATTTGTTATGATCTAGTCCTCCTCTCCCTCCTCCTCATCTCAATTTCTCTAAATCTACCTAATTTGTTCACAGTTTGAACCAAGTCTGTGCTAGAACTAGACAGGTAGAGCTAGCTACTTGTATAGATATATATCTTCTGCACAACATGGGCGATTCTTCATCTGCGTCATACATCCACATGGTAAGCTAGCTACTACTGTGTAAGATGCAGTGACTTTAATTCCCTTAATCGATGATGATCATGTTCAGGGATGAAGTCAAGCTTGTAAGAGACTTGCTCCGTCCCTGATCGATCATAGGATCCATCGAACCCCTGACTTATTCTGGACTCTTTTAGCCTTTGATAAGTCTTGTTGGTTAATTAGCTATTGCTTCAAAGTTTTATTGTACTTCTTTGATTCAATATGTGATCGTTGTTTTTTCTTTTTACGAGTTTTGATTGGATGATAATGATGATGAAAACGATGATATCCATGGTTTGATTAGGTGCACCACTTGATCGAGGAGTGCATCATCTTCAACATGAGCAGAGAAGAGTGCATGGAAGCCCTCTCCAAGCATGCTAATATAAAACCCATTATTACCTCCACAGGTACTTCATCAACTTGACATGTATATATAGGTGTTTTTATCTTTAATCCTTCTCTATCTTCTAACACAAACATGTTTAATTGCATTGGATTGATTGGGCGGTTCAGTTTGGAAGGAGCTGGAGAAGGAGAACAAGGAGTTCTTTGAGGCCTACACAAACAGCAGAGAGGCTGTGAGAGAATCCAAAATGGAGAGAAAGCAAAGAATCCAGAAGATGCTTTCGGGTCATCTTTCTCAAACAGACACAGACGACAGCAGCTGCACCAATACTACCGAATCCGACGACTAGTAATTTGCATTTATATTTAATTCGGACAACGATCGATATCAGAATCAGATGACCTTTTCTGCTTTGCTAGCTAGATCGAGAACCGCTAGATTTTATCTGTAACATCAGCATAAAGGGAGTAAACTAGAAGTGTACGTAGCTGGCTTTATATGTATGCAAAGCTACAAGGACGGCACATACGACGTCCTGGTAGTTATCAGTAGCATTAGTTTTTGTTGTTTTGGCTGCTATTCTGGTGTCATGAATAATAGTTGGGAAATGTGATTTCTGTGGCTAGGGTACCACACGTGGAGTAAACGTGGCGAAGCCTGCTGTGCTCGAACTGGCTTCCATTGTGCGTAACTGCGTATGTGCCTTTCATGCAGATGTGATGGCATCTATTGACCTGTAAATAATTTGCAGCTGGCGTTTGTTCTCTCTTCTTGAAGTTTTTTTTTTCTTGTTTTTTTTGGGAAACATGATATTCTTTCTTCTTTTATTATTGATGAGGCGTTACGACCCTCTCATATGTGCATGTAGGAATAATAAATAAGGAAAGATTACGGCCACATTGACCTATTAGGATGTTTTCGATCACAAGTAATCCGAGATTATTAAATAATTATTTATAAATGGAAAAATTCGTGATACTGCGAAATTATTTGATAGTTAAATCACATCTCAAACGCCACTGACAGTATTAAAGAATCCTTTTTAAAAAAAAAATTAAAAAACATGTATGAATAATTGAATAAATCAATATCTTATGAGAAACATTAAAAAGTTAGAGCTGTCACCTTTCTCTCTCTCTCTCAACAGAGGGTTAGGGTTTCGGTTTCTTTGTTCTCCTATCAACAAGATGAGCTCTGTTGAATCAATGGCCACTAGGCTAGCCTCCTCTCTTGCAATCGCTGAAGGTAAGAGACATATCGATTTGCGTCCAATACATGGCCAAGGTTTGAGACAATCGAATGTGTTCTTGGTGGGCAAACTTCTCACAGCCTGCGACTTCAAGAACAAGTTATTCATCAGGATGTTTCGCAACGCTTGGAGGATCAATGGGGTGTTGTAGGTGGAGGAAGCTGAGGGGCAAAGGGTGCTCTTCAAGCTGTCGGACCCTGCATATAGGGTTCAGATCTGGCGCGGTGCGTTGTGGGGCTATAACCACTCTCTAGTGGCCCTCGCTTGGTACAACGGCATAATGTCGGTGGAAAAATTTCCTCTGACCACGGTGTCGTATTAGATTACCATGCAACGAGTCCTGCCGGCTTTCCGATCTAAACATGTCATGACAATGATCGGGTATATACTAGGGGACTTCTAGGAGAATGACAAGAATGCCAAGAAGGCCGGGAAGCTCCGGATTAGGGTTGACAACTTGAGATTCCGTTGAACAAGCCATTACCGTTCAAGCGATAGTATTGGATAGAGGATGAGGTCGAGTTCCTGTGTAAATTCAAGTACAACAAGCTTTTCGATAGGTGCTCTAATTATGGGCTTGTGACTCATGTGGGACTGCCGTGTTAAGGACCACCATTAGATGAGGATGATGAGGAGGCAGAGCGGACTGTTCAGGGGTCCCAGTCTATGATACCGGAGGCGACATCTGGTGGCTTGCCGGTGCATGGAATCACAACGGCGTCGTCTTCTGGCACTGCTAGTAGCGGCTGGGTTAACACGACTATGAGGGCTAGGGTTCCAAAATCGTGCCCAACTCTCGTGTTCCAGACTCCATTACCAGGTTCGGTTGCTGAACCTCCTCTGAGTGCTTTGTTTCCAAAACAGAAAAGACAGGTGGTGATGCAAACTTGCAGAAGACAGCAATGACTCTGGAGTGGATCAACGGCAAGCGTCGAAGTCGTGGGGATAGTTTGACTATATCTCCAAAAAAGCTGAAGCTGAGTTTGGCTATTGTAACGCCCCAATTTACACATCTCCAAATTAGTTACATTACAGTGTCGCGAACCTTAGGAAGCACAAGTTAAGAAAGCTTAACTCATGTCCTAAAGAGACGCAAGGCAATTTAACTAAAATTCAAAATTTTTGAAATGGTAAGAGTTGGCTGAAAGCGTAAAGTTTAAAGTAAGGTGAAATTGAAAACTTTATTCTTGTTTGTTAAAAGGACATTATAACTAAAACAACGTCAAGAGTGTTTTCTGAACATAACTAGTTAATTGAAACAAAACTGAATGAACAAATTACAGCATTGAAAATAAATTCTAATTTGGTTGAAACCATTTGAATACAAAGTTAAGAAGCCAACAAAGATTGACAAATACAAGTTAACATTCACCTTTATCAAACAATGATAAATAAGTAGAGGTGAATAAAATGTAAAGGCAATTATACCGAATAGTTAAAGTAAAAATGCAGCACCCAGCTTCGTCCCAAAAACCTCCTCAATCCTCGTGCACAGTACCGCAAGACCAACTATAGTAGGGCTAAACTTTCGTCCTTGCTGCTCAAACATCAACCCAGCTAGGTTTGAAATCCAAATAGTAATTAGCGCCACTTGAGTAAAATAGAATAAAATTAAATAAAGAACTCCCAATGTGAAACCATATGAAAATGAATGAGTACCCGGAAACTTGATGACTGGTCTAATACTAGCTAACTACATCCTCACCGAAGATTTAAATCTTCAACAATAGGTGAAAAGTAGCGAGAGTATCAATTTACGCCGTACCACCTAGATCTAGTGTCACACCTCAAAAGATGTCAAACACTATTCCTTCTGTATAGCCCATCCAGAGGCTTAGGGGATCGAAACCCAAGGAAGTCGCTATGCCCCGCTCACTCTCAAGTCATCTCATTAACTCAAGCGTTAAATCTTAAAAACCACTTCAAACCATAAAATAATGTATAAAACAAAAGAGCACAAACTAGAGTGTAGCCTTCCTACTTGGAATCGAATATGACGTAGCTTGATAGCTTAACAATGGAAAACATATCGACGAACTAGCCACCACCCACTACAGGAAAACAAGTCATTTACGGCGTGCAATACATGCTTTAAATGACTTTTTACGACGTGCAAAAACAGGCCTTTAAAGACCGCGCTATAAATGGTGCTTCTAATTTACGACGTGCGTAAATTTACCGCGTGCATTTTGCACGTCGTAAATAAGTTGAATTTATGACTTACATTGCACGCCGTAAATAATAAATTTTACGGCCCGCTGTAAATGTCATTCTGATTTCAAAAAAAAAAAATTAATTTGGCTTGGAAAACATGTATAACAAAACTAAGAGTAGAACAAAGAAAGGAACACTTCATTGAATGTTAATAATCCACTTCAATTACAAAATTATTTGAAGTGTAAGAATATATATATATATATATATAATAACAATACCTATTGATCCTAATCTACAGAAAACTGCATTCCAGCTTTCAACTTATTCACTAAAACAAACATATGAACTCAATCTGTTGCCAGAAGTGATGGAGCCAAACATATTGTTGTCAACATTGGTGCCACTCCTCTCAATGGGGCTTCAAGCTTTGAACCTCCTGCAAACACTTATCAGTTATCACTATATATCGACCAAATCAACAATAAAAGTAATAAGAAAACTCCATTTAGCAATGTTCTTTTAGCAGACAATTTAGCAACCTTTAAACAAGTCAACTAAGAAAGAGGAAAAAGCCATGACAAACAAAATTTAAAACCATGACAAGCACATTTAGCAAATTAAACTTAAATCTGCATGTGTACTATATATATTATAGTATAATATATAACCATGATGAGTAAGAAGCATCAGCAGATTCCATACCTGCGTGGCAACTGGGAAATCATCTGCAAAATCTGGCGGAAAAGAAAAGATCCACTTTTTCTTTAAAAAAAAACGGCTACCCTGTAGACATAGTCAAACTCATTATTTCTTCTTTTAAATTGGTTAGATATAAATGCTACATAAGATTGGATGGTCACTTATTGAGATTAACAAATAAATAGATATGACTTATGGAGAATGATACAAGGATAGCAAGATAAGTCAACCTGCTTTCCATGAGACCCAGTAATTGCTAGTTGCAAGAAACCATCATGATACTTCTTCGCCTTTTGAGTTAGCTATGTGGTGTACAAAGCCTGCCATATTAGTATCTTAGAAGACTAAATATAGTTGATAAAGTTCAAAGATGTGCTACATATATTCATCCTGCATATGATATTAACATAAAATCTACCCATAATGCAGAGACAAAGATACTCAGAGTTTCATGTTATATAAGAAACAGAGAGGATTTCACATTTGTATATGGTCCTGATAAACAGAAATGCGAATAACTACATAAACTAAACAAAAAAATCAAAATGAATAGTTATGGGTGATAGGAGCATTTTAATGTGATATTTTAATAGTTAACTCCTCACATTTTGCTTAGTTAATTCCTTAACTGAATCGATTTTTAATTCAATTTCTATTTTTAGGTACATTGGAGTAGATGAAGGTGAAATGAGCGTTAGGTCCATAATTACTTGGAAATTATGGAGAAAAATGGAAATGTACTAAAAGATCAATTTTACACATATTCCTACTCCGGCTAGGAGAAACCAAGCCAAGCAAAGAAGAAGGAGCGGCCGCCTGACCAAATGAACCTCAAATGAGCTGAAACCTTCCAGATCCATTCTAGACACCCAAAGGAACATTTCATATGAAGAGTACAAGATCCAGATAGAAGTGGAAGGCCTTCAAACAATCAGTCCAATTTTCTGCAGAAGCAAAACTGGAAAACTAGACCTGTGAGGAGTCCAGCAGAATTTCTGGCCCAACCACATGAATTGAAGCTCTGAAAATTAATCAGGATGATCTACACTCATAGAGGAACATTTGATATGAAGAAATCGGAGGCCCAATATGAAGTTTTGATGGAGAAATAATTGAAGGAATAAAGGGGCAGAAACTGACCTGAAAACAGCTCAATACCACATGTTCATGTTTCCTACCCACATGAAGAAAGCTAGATGCTTTTCTCTTTTTCCTTGGATATATTTTTCTTCTACAATCTCTTTAATAGATCATCATCACTTCCATGTTGCTGCACCTTCATGCTTTGCTTTCATTTCATCATTTCTCTATCTTTTCCATATTTTACAAGTGAACTTAGATCCACTTTTATTATTTTTCTTCCACTCATCATTTCACTCTTCTTTTTCTTCCCTATATAAACACCTTCTCCTCTCATTCCAAGACATTCCTTCATCCATTCCATCTCCTTGTCTCTCCATTTCATTTCCATTTTCCTTTCCACCCTCTAGAGCAAGCCACGAGTTCAAGCAAGGCCAAGGGAGAAGAAGAATTGCCGTGAGCATCATCCTCCATCATCATCCTTGAAGCTTGCTTTCGAGATTCAAGAGACTACATCCTCAATTCGTTCATCTCATCTCCATCTCACGGTGTAATCCGATTCTCCTTTGTAACCTTTGCTTTGATTTCGTTGGTTTTGTTCTAGTTGACATATATGTATGAACAAAGTATTATTTCTGAAATTTTTATGATTAATTGATATTTTCAGATTCATATCATTGTTCTTCGAGAGTTGCTTATGTGGGTTTGCTTAATTAAATTTGCGTTATAGATATCCTTTGTGTATTAATCTTATTTGGGTCGACACTTATAGGGTTTATGCATAATTGTTGCTAGGTTTAAGAACATGAAATCGACTTTTCGTTTTGTGTAAACTTAAATCAAAGTAGTAAAGGTTTTGCACAAAGATCGAATTTAATTAACGAGGATTGCAATTAGGTGGACTTTTCCATACTAAGTTGTACACTTGAGTTGATAGCCTTTCTCTATGTGTAATGCATTAAACATGTTGTGATTAACTAGCTTTCTAGTGTTTGAATGCATGTTTGATAGGATTGATCTAGGTGCTTTCGCTTAGGTTAATTAGCATTGAAAAGTAAAATATGGGAAATTATTTGCTTTTAACGTTTCACATGATCAACTCCTTTCTCATGACTTAGATGAACAATATTAGGGTTTGAATCGATTTTAATCATAGTTTTAGTTTTAATCTTTGTTCTCTCATTCCATTCGTATTTTTATGTTTTTGCATTTTAATTGTTTTGTTAACTTAGTTTTATTTTCGAAAATCTAAAAACAAAATCCCCCCTTTTTTCGTAAATAATGTTTATAGTTGTGAATATATTTGTGAATATTATACTTTGTTTTAATTTTAATTGTTTAATTGTTTGACAATGACAGGTGTACCCTCAATCCCCGGAATAGAACGATCCCTATTTGCTTATACTACTAACGATATTTTCAGGGTTAAATTATGCGCTTGCTTTTAGCGCATCAATTTTTGGCGCCGTTGCCGGGGATTGAAAAATCACTTGCTAAATTGTGTCATTTATTGTATATATTTGTTGTATATAAATTGTTTAAAACTTAGTTTAAATATTATTTATATTATTGAACATGAATTTTAATTGTAGGTTGTAAATTGAGAGGAATAGGTGAAGTATTTTTTATTAATATTGGCCTAAACCCCTTATTGGTACCTAGCTCAGGTCCCTAAAGGTTGAGGGCGGCCTTTATTAACACTTGTTGAACTGTCTTCACACTTATGAACTTTTTCATCTTAGTAAGTATAGCCTATGTGGAATGGTGTCTAGGAAGGGGACAACGTTCATGACGGGTTTTTGAATCCAGAAGTGCTTGCAAATGGGCATAAACCACAATGTGGGAGTAGCTCATGCCAAAATGAATTTTTCCTCTCATGTACTCCCCTACCTGGCCATTTCAGTAAGGTTGCCCAAACGATTTGAAAGGGAGTTTGTGTCTAGGCGACTATACTTGGGCCGCACGTCCACTTGATTTACCGCTTGGAATTTGATTCGATATCAATAATGTTTATAATAAAAGAAATACTTGTGAATACTCTATACGTGTAAATTATTTTGTTGTTTCACACTTTAAACTTGTAAAAATACTTTTCACGTTTTATACTCACTTGAGTACTTAACTTGTGTCTTATGTACAATATACTTGTTAATTATACTTGTAGTTTGTAATTAATAGTTATACTTGTTTTTATTTTGTATTTCTTTGTTAATTATAGTTACTAACTTTATTTAATGTAGGTACTGTCTGGCTGAAAGACGTAAAATACAAGCGCTACTTGGGAGGCAACCCAATTCAGAATATAATCAGATTTGCTTTCTCTTTCCCTATTTCTTTTTATTTTTCAATTTTTCTCTTTATTTTTTATTTTAGGATTTGTTTTCGTAAATGTCTTCTATCTATGCTTACTTATTTCATTGCATGCTTTTAATTGATTACATTAAGGATAAAGCAATATTTAAGTGTGGGGGAAGGGATTTATATTTTTGTCTTTCATTTTGAGTCCTATATATATTTTTGTCTTTTATTTTTGAGTCCTATATATTAAAAAAAAAATTAATAATAATAATAATAATTATAAAAAAAAAAACTGCATTCATTCAGTCTTATTAAATTCAACTATTTACAAAATATATATATATATATATATAAAATTAAAAAAAATTTATACACTATACTAAGCCATGTCTGCATCTCCGTAGGAGTTGAGGCTGAGCTCAAGGGAAATGCGAGAGCCACCGCCATAGCCGCTACCTCCCTCGGAAGTAGTCTTCATGTTGCCAAAGATGTCCTCACCATGCATGGGGAATAGTGGAAGGGTTTCAATCTCCTGGTGATATTCTCCTCGTTGTTCCATGATCGATCCATCAACACCATAGCCGACACGTGACCCAAAATTTAGATCAATGGATCTGTCAGTACTAGTAGAACCAGTGGAACCAAAGTTTAGATCAATGGACCTACCATCATCAGTAGAACTAGTGGATCCAAAATTGAGATCAAGAGATCCACCAACCCGAACGTTTCGAAATTCCCTCAACTTCTGCCTCTCACGAGCCTTGAGATTCTGGAACCAAAAGAAGACGTTCTTGCCCTCGATCTGCCCATATTGTTGCAGATGAAGGCAGATCTCTTGAATCTGCTCTGGAGTTGGGGATTTAAGCACCTTGTCATAGTAAAGCTCCTGGAGGATTCTTAGTTGATCTGGTGTGGGAGTCCACCGGTTATTGGTCAGCCTGATAGGCGTGTTGGCACTACTCCCGGCTGCTTGAATGCTTCCTCCCTCCTCGGTTGGTTGATGGGCTTGTAATTCCATTTGTTGCTGGGTTTGTAACTCCATTAGTTGCAGAGTTCGTGGTTCCATGTTGATGAAGAAAGGATGTGAGTTTCGAAAGAAAGGCTGAAGGGTTGAGAGAGAAAGGCTGGAACTCGGAAGAATTTTCTTTTGGAGTGAACAGTCGCTCCCTCAGAATGCACCTATTTATAGAACGAGTAAGCATATCTCCACCGTTGGATGGACGATCTCTGAGATTAAATATATGCGTTGGATTAAAGTCACCCGAAAACACGGAAAAGTTGTTGACGCGTGGAGGACACCTGGGGGAACCAAACGAATCTCGAGGAGCTGTGACAGACAAGCTATAGCCGAAAGCATGCCATAAATCTAGGAAAAGAAAGGACACGTGGGGGAACCAAACGAATCTCGAGGAGCTGTGACAGACAAGCTACAGCCGAAAGCAGGTCTAATTGCCATAAATCCAGGAAAAGAAAGGAATATTTACGCGTGGGGGAGTTTTTCATGTGCATACGTGTTTCTTGGGCCGTGAACTGTCATAACTCTTCTCCTTCCCGGAGAAGCTTTGTTAAAACCGTGTACTTGTTGAGATTTCTACCCTATTTTGTGCTTCATATATACATCATTTTTTGTCTCCTCCAGATTTTACTAAGGTTTGTCTAAGCGTGCAGTTTCAAGTTTCTTCTACTTCCTCATGGCTCGAACCAAGGTTACCCCTCGCAGGGGCGTCAATCAACGCCGTGTTCTCTCTTTGGAGGAAGAAGGTCGTCAAGCGGCCACTAGAGCTGGGCTGACTCGTCCATGGGACCATCGTCCTATCCGTGAGCGTACCCGCAGTCCCCCTCCTCTGCCTCGTCACTCTCCCAGATTGCATCCCGGAGAGTCCTCTTCCTCACCAGTTGCTCGTGCTCCTCGGCCTGTGGCCACCCTGGAAAGCTTGTCGGATTCGATTGATGATTTGCGCTCCTCTCTCCGTGATGGTATTATGGTGACAGATTGGAGAGTCAATTGCATGATCGATTACATCTCTGAGATGAACTTCTCTTTGATCCGCTGTCACACTGCAATAAACAAGCTTGCTCAGGAAGTCAATAACTTGCAGAGTTATCCTCCTGGGTTTCCTCGCAAGGACACTACTGCATCACACCATGAGGACCCTCCTCAGGAGGCTGAAACCAGCAAGAAGGCTGCCACTCGCCCGCACACCGCTCCTCCAAATGAGTAAATGGAGGTACAAGTCTAGGCTGAAAGACTTTAAACATTAAGCGCTGTATGGGAGGCAACCCATTTCAACTGTAGCTGTGGTGGAACCATCAAACGCAGATTTGCTTTCTTGAACTCTTCCTTCTATTTTATTTTCATGAATTTTAAGTTGTTTTAGGTTTCGTTGTGTTAACTTTCTCTTCTATGCTTGATTTATGCTTTGCATGCTTTATATTTGTTTATACATTGAGGACAATGCATGAATTAAGTATGGGGGACGGATTATTGCTTTATTGTGTTTTAAAGAAAAAAAAAATTGTTTATAACAAAAGAAAATGTTGTGATACACTAAGGTATATTGGATTAAACATAGTCTTGAAAAAGGGTAGCTGTTTCAGTCCCATTGCACATCGAGACTCCCTGTTCCCGTACCTAAGTGTTGAAATTAAATTAAATTAAAAAAAATGTGTTGGTTTTAGAGTGTTTTTGTTTGTTTGAGTTTTAGGATGCCCCTAACGTCTAGGATGAACATGTCTCTAAATTCATGGCTGAAAGTTTTCACAATCAATAAAGGACTTAATTGAATTCTGTGGTTAATCGACATTGTGATGCTTGTATGAAGATTTGAGATAGGATTGTAACTTGGTTCATTAAGCATGCTAGGATTAAGTCTGATTCATTTGACCCTAAGTGAGCTGTTGAGCTAAAATACTTTCTTTTCGAGTGCTTACTGATAAATTTAGAATTTCATGGCTGTATTTGCAAAACCTCATCATTCTTTGGAAATCCAATGATCATGTGCCATAGATTTTAATGGACTAGAGAGTACTAGAACTCGGCTGTTGTGATTGTCAAAACTTGTATGCCATAATATGCACTGATCCGGGATAGGATAGAAGGCATTAGGGTAACCACCATAGCCAAACAAGCATGTGTCCCCAATTGTGCCCTTCGTGGGACTCCTTAGAATGAACCCCTTTGAGCCTACGTTGAAAACCTTTGTTTCATCACCCTCACTACCCTACCATGAGCTTAGTACAGGATATCTCTACCCTTGTCTTAGGGACTTAGTAAAGCATGACATAGTATGTAGGGGTGACGATGAAAGACAAGTGTGGGGTGGGGAAAAGCCCAAGAAAAAGAAAAAAAAATCAAAAAGAAAAATTGAAAAGAAAACTCTTGGGAAATTGTTGAAGTGTGGTTTTGGACTTGCAAATTTGTAGAAGGCTCAAAGTTGAAAATTATGCCTTTGTCCATTTCCATATTTGTTAGAGTGAAAGTTGGGCCCAAAACAATGATAATTTGCCCAGAAAAATGGTAACATAAGGTGGTCCTTATATGCTCTGCTAGGTCCTTAGGATTTTTTGTATCCTTAATCTTCATTTCTAAAACCCTAGCTTAGCCCCATTACAACCTGTTTTAAGTGCTGACTTGATCCTTGAGATGGGCAGTCTTTGGTTAGTGGAGTCAGTTACGCAGTCGAGCTTATGGTTTAGGTCTATTTGTGCACTTAGTCATTTCATGAGGTCTTTAAAAATTCTTCACAAAATGCTTTTATTGATGAAATATGCAAACTGTTTGTTGCCTTACAATTTGTTCTCTTGCATATACTTGAGTGTGAAGCTTTTAAGCATAGCCATTTCTGAGAGAAAAAATCGAGAGTATGCCTTATGAGTTTGGATTGGACTTGTTCGAAACATGCTATCATTCACTGTATAACTTAAGTTCTCCATATCTTACTTAGTCATATAAGTATCACACGTTTATTAACCTTGGAATTATCTTTGTGATTTTGATTAAGTGTTTAACGTGAAAGCCATGAGTTTGGAGTCTCTGAGACAACAGTTAGGAGCAATAGAGTCATTTACTTGCTTTTTGTCAAGTCTTTGTTCTGTTTTGGATTTTTTTTTTGTTTTGTTTTGCTAAGGGACTAGCAAAAGCTAAGTGTGGGGTAATTTGATAGGAGCATTTTAATGTGATATTTTAATAGTTAACTCCTCACATTTTGCTTAGTTAATTCCTTAACTGAATCGATTTTTAATTCAATTTCTATTTTTAGGTACATTGGAGTAGATGAAGGTGAAATGAGCGTTAGGTCCATAATTACCTGGAAATGATGGAGAAAAATGGAAATGTACTAAAAGATCAATTTTACACATATTCCTACTCCGGCTAGGAGAAACCAAGCCAAGCAAAGAAGAAGGAGCGGCCGCCTGACCAAATGAACCTCAAATGAGCTGAAACCTTCCAGATCCATTCTAGACACCCAAAGGAACATTTCATATGAAGAATACAAGATCCAGATAGAAGTGGAAGACCTTCAAACAATCAGTCCAATTTTCTGCATAAGCAAAATTGGAAAACTAGACCTGTGAGGAGTCCAGCAGAATTTCTGGCCCAACCACATGAATTGAAGCTCTGAAAATTGATCAGGATGATCTACACTCATAGAGGAACATTTGATATGAAGAAATCGGAGGCCCAATATGAAGTTTTGATGGAGAAATAATTGAAGGAATAAAGGGGCAGAAACTGACCTGAAAACAGCTCAACACCACATGTTCATGTTTCCTACCCACATGAAGAAAGCTAGATGCTTTTCTCTTTTTCCTTGGATATATTTTTCTTCTACAATCTCTTTAATAGATCATCATCACTTCCATGTTGCTGCACCTTCATGCTTTGCTTTCATTTCATCATTTCTCTATCCTTTCCATATTTTACAAGTGAACTTAGATCCACTTTTATTATTTTTCTTCCACTCATCATTTCACTCTTCTTTTTCTTCCCTATATAAACACCTTCTCCTCTCATTCTAAGACATTCCTTCATCCATTCCATCTCCTTGTCTCTCCATTTCCTTTCCATTTTCCTTTCCACCCTCTAGAGCAAGCCACGAGTTCAAGCAAGGCCAAGGGAGAAGAAGAATTGCCGTGAGCATCATCCTCCATCATCATCCTTGAAGCTTGCTTTCGAGATTCAAGAGACTACATCCTCAATTCGTTCATCTCATCTCCATCTCACGGTGTAATCCGATTCTCCTTTGTAACCTTTGCTTTGATTTCGTTGGTTTTGTTCTAGTTGACATATATGTATGAACAAAGTATTATTTCTGGAATTTTTATGATTAATTGATATTTTCAGATTCATATCATTGTTCTTCGAGAGTTGCTTATGTGGGTTTGCTTAATTAAATTTGCATTATAGATATCCTTTGTGTATTAATCTTATTTGGGTCGACACTTATAGGGTTTATGCATAATTGTTGCTAGGTTTAAGAACATGAAATCGACTTTTCGTTTTGTGTAAACTTAAATCAAAGTAGTAAAGGTTTTGCACAAAGATCGAATTTAATTAACGAGGATTGCAATTAGGTGGACTTTTCCATACTAAGTTGTACACTTGAGTTGATAGCCTTTCTCTATGTGTAATGCATTAAACATGTTGTGATTAACTAGCTTTCTAGTGCTTGAATGCATGTTTAATAGGATTGATCTAGGTGCTTTCGCTTAGGTTAATTAGCATTGAAAAGTAAAATATGGGAAATTGTTTGCTTTTAACGTTTCACATGATCAACTCCTTTCTCATGACTTAGATGAACAATATTAGGGTTTGAATCGATTTTAATCATAGTTTTAGTTTTAATCTTTGTTCTCTCATTCCATTCGTATTTTTATGTTTTTGCATTTTAATTATTTTGTTAACTTAGTTTTATTTTCGAAAATCCAAAAACAAAATCCCCCCTTTTTTCGTAAATAATGTTTATAGTTGTGAATATATTTGTGAATATTATACTTTGTTTTAATTTTAATTGTTTAATTGTTTGACAATGACAGGTGTACCCTCAATCCCCGGAATAGAACGATCCCTATTTGCTTATACTACTAACGATATTTTCAGGGTTAAATTATGCGCTTGCTTTTAGCGCATCAATGGGATGTGATGGATACCAGTTCCATGAACTGATCTCACTCTAGTCTAATTGGTACTCAGAGCTCCTGGCCACCTTCTGTAAACTGCCAAAGAAAGAAAATGGTACATTCATATAGGAATAGGAAACTTCAAACAGAATTTTATCACTAAATTGAGACCAATTCACCAAACAGTCGAATATTGAAACCAAGAACCTCATCTCATTTCCCTTTGCTAAGACCCAAGTACATTACCTTAGTAGAGCTAAATACAGTACTTGGATAGTTGGATTGTAGTAGTATAAAGCAATCAAACACTATCTCAGTATACATCAATTAAAATATCAAATACTATGCTACCAGAAATCATAAATGGTCCACTAGAATTCTCAACTCCAACTAATTAAAAGAAAATAATATATTAATTGTCAAAACTGTGGAAGAATATTGTTCTATGATCTATCTAAATGATCCTCTACATGATCACCTGAACTCGGCCAGATCAGAAGTAATAAGATCAAGGAAGGTCTCTTTTCTGCACGGAATATAAGATCACCTGAACAAAATTCACCAAATTCAAGTAGGTGATCAAAATTCAAACTTGAAATTGCAATTCAGTAAATTTAAAAGAAAAGAATAAAATCAAATTGATATACTAATCCAAATCGACCAAATAACATATACAAATGGATTAAATTGAATGAATGTTGGCATCAAATTAAAAAAAAAAAATCAAATTGAAAACCCTCGATTACTTACCGAACTAAGCTGCAAGGAGCGAAGGCGAGGCAGAGGCCGATTTGATAATCGAGAGGTCGGAAAGCGACTTGATTTTGACGGAGGTGGAGAGCTGGTTTGAGATTTTGGCAGGCCAAGCAATTGCCGGACGGCGACAGCCTCGAAGGTGCTTTTACGGGACAATCTCGGTAGTGCTTCCTCCGTCGCGCGAAACTGGAAGCACGTGGGCGACGCGAGTGGTGAAGTTCTTGAGCTCCTCGATGACGCCGTTGAAGAAGGTTCAGCTGGAGAAGACGAGGAGGGAAAGCTGGGCGGCGAGGATTGGGTTGCGAGTTGAGGAGAAGGAGCAGCGACAATGGTTTGGGTTTTGAAGCAGAGTTTGATCGGCCTTCTATCTCTTTTTTCATTCGAGAGGGAAGTTTAATATTTGGCTAAAAATTTTGGAGCTTTTAGCCGAATCACGGCATATACAAGGAGATCACGCCTTTAATTGAAAACAATATTGCAAGTTTAACGGCGTGTATATGGGCACGCCTTAAAAAAATATAATTGAAAAGTATCATTCACGGCACGCTTTTATTATTCGTCGTAAATAATACTCATTCACCGCACCAATTTAATGCACACCATAAATCTCGCGTCGTGAATGATCACTTTTCTTGTAGTGACTTCTATCATTGTTCCTTTGGTGATCAAAGTCCACTGCGTGTCCCAATTCCAATTGTCAAATCAATTGTGTAAACTCAAGATGGAGATGGAAACTTCATGAAATTAACTCAATGTCGTTGGAGAAACATGACCCAATCTGAGTAGAAACTGAATTTGAAAGAGGATTGGACATGCAAACACGAATTAGAATCAAATATCAGTGGTATCTCATAACAAAATTTTCACTAAACAGTAAGCGGTCTCACCTTGATTGAGAACTAATTAACCGTTGGATCATGTCAATTTCTAGCATAGCATAGTAAACACAATTCCAAGAAACTTTCATGAAGAAGTCGTACTGATCTAAAGGCTCAATCATTCAATTACTGGACATTGAAATTGGCTGACAGAAGCAATTCTGGAAGAGGTCAGAATCTCACTTTTCGAAGATGAACTTGTATTGGATGAACTACTACAGTAGCATTTTCATGAACCATCAACCAAAAGCATAATGCAATTGTTTACACACTTAGAGATCGAGGAAAGGAGGAAGATTGATACCTAAATCAACCTAAAAATTGGCTGGAAATGCCGGTAAGGATTCACCAAAAAGTCTGAGTTTGCATGCTTCCATTCTCCATAGCAGCTGGTAGATTCAATGTAATGATTGTACAGAAACAGTGCCATCATTGAGATGAAAATCTCGACACTAAGTTTACAGTGATCGGGCTTTGGACGACACAGATATGGAATGGTGAAATCGGTGGATCAAGTGGGTCGGTGAATGATCTGATGCTGATATGATCAATATGGTTTGACTGGTCTTGAATATAAGCTACGGTAAATATACCCATTTGCCGTTGAACTTTGCTAACCCGTAATTTTTTCGTCTAACTCTGTTTCATGAACCGTGTACGTGTATACGCTAGCGAAATAGATAACTTTCTAGCAATGTAAAATTTGCATAGTTAGTTTAGGAGGACCTAATTGCTAGTATATGGTTGTTGAAAACTAATTTCACAAGATAAATCTAAAATAAATCATTACTAAGGTTCCACTAAGTAAATGGCTAAAGTAAATGGTCCTATCACTTCCTCATGTCCTCGGAGACTAGGAAATTTTCCAATTACGTTACTGAAAAATTCAGGGGTCTCATAGCTATGGGTAAGAGAAACCTCACCTTGGATTCTAATAACCTTGGTATGGTTCCGGCTGTGCAGGAAGAGGCCAGTTGTGGCCATATGAAGAGAAAGAGGGGTTGACCTGTTGGCAGTAAGAACAACTGCCTTCTGGTGAAAAACAAAAGGCTTCAAAGCATGGTGAGGGTACTCAAATGAAAAAGTCTCCCAAGAAAAGCTCTATGGCAAAGCATTTTGTGGGTAAAAGCTCCAACTCGAAAGGGAAGGAGGTAAAAGCTCCAACTCAAAAGGGAAGGAGTTAGTTCTTTTTCAATTTATGTTATTAGGGTTAAGCTTATGTGAGAGTGAATGGACTTCTATGAGTCTTCTATGACATTTTTAGTTTATTGCTTGTACCACAATTGCGTGATTGGTAAGGGAGGGTTAGTTGAATGATTTCCTTTCCGTAGAGGGCGAGGTTTATTCATTCTTAGATAGGCTTGCTTAAAAGTGAGCGTCTTAGAGATTTTATGATCTATTCTGGCTTAGGTAGGTAGTTCAAATTTTCTTGCCGGATTTCTTATGTAAATTTTTGTAGTCTCTAGCTTTTAGCTGTTGATCTTATGAATTCAACTTCTAATTCAAAAAAAAAAAAAAGTTAACTTGATATCTTTTATTTCATTTATTGATAGTTAAATCACAAAAACTTAACTAATCACCTACTTACTGTATAATGACATTTTAAATCGTAGGAAAATAGTAATGAAGTACTCGATATAGCTCAATATACAATCGGAGATTTCATCATTTCAAACTTAAACATATTGAATTATTCAAGTTAAATGACACATCGTGTTAAACAGTGACAACCGTGGCCCGTGGCCCACCATTGTATTGATATTGTCCAAACTTAACTACCTGATAGGTGTTGGACTTTAATTACAAAAGGTCACGGTACAATTGGGTAAGAATCACCCACTTATAAGTTATATTTTATTTGTCACTTTTTTAATGTGAGATTTTTCCTCTCCAACACGCCCCCTCACGTGCAACTTAACTCTAGGTCTGCACGTGAAATTAATTAACAATCTAATTCCCACATTGGAAATTGGGACATAAGTCTTATATCAGAGACTTGGTCAATATAACAATCCAATGCCTAGTGGTTCTTGCCTAGTTGGGTGTGCTCCCCAACCTAGGTTCGAACCCCGAAGCTGTCAAAGTGGTCAGACACTGTGTTGCAATGCACAGTTGGAGCATTTCACATGCGTCGAAAGAGTTTATCTTAGGCCTAGGAAGTCTTTGGGTTCCCCTTGACAAAGTCAAAAAAAAAAAAAAAAAACAATCAAATGCCCACAACGTACACTTGGTAAAAATTCAATCGGAATATTCCGATGGCAATATGCGGAACCCAAATTTAGGCCTATGATAATAGGAGGAGCAATTGAAGAGGGACCCGCTCTGATACCATATTAAAAAAGGAACTGAATAATTCATTGATCAGGGCATGTTTACTTACTTGGAATGGAATGGAATGATTACGGAGTAAAAACACCCCTGTGTTTACTAGCACATAAAGGAATCGGAATGATTCCAAGTAAAAGAATTCATGTGTTTACTAACACATGAAGGAATCGGAATTGGTGTAGGTCCCACCTATTTATCAGGAATCGATTCCTGAATACTCAGGAATTCGATTACGAAGGGGGGAGATGAGTTTAGGAATCATTCCTCCGGAATCAATACTGATTCCTTTATTCTCTCATTCCACTTGTCTCCGATTCATGATTATTTTCCATTCTAAGTAAGTAAACGTGCCAATGTCATGTGTTTTATACCTTATACCGTATCAATGTACAACCTATATACAAGTCAGACTACTTGATGGACAAGAAACTATCCTACAATTAAGGGATAAAAAAGAAATACAATTAACTAGGATAAATCAAATATTCTTGTATCTCAATACATCGTGATTCACTGAGTAGAGACATCAATTTCTTCATATCTTGTATTCAATTTAGCACATTTGGCTGCTCGCATATAATAATTGAGGTGTGACAAGTATAGACAACGATACCCATCATGACATATCGACAGAGGTGTTTTCATTGTCTCCATCGTACTTTACATTGATAGACCTCTTTCATGAGAGATGTGTAACAGTAACATGTCAAAGAAAGCTCTTTAATGAAGCTCATTCACCAAGCTTGAGAATTAGCCTAGAAGACTAAAAGGAAAAGCAGAGTGAACTAAACGATTACGTAGATAGAAGTAAATGAACACGATCAGAAGGTTTGAGTAAGCTAGCATCACCTCAGGCTGCTTATCAATCTGTTAACTATCGTAGTGTACTTGGTAAATCAGAGTAGCGTACTTGGCAATTAGTTCCTCTCTTTTCTTATACATCGGAGTACGAAATGATGTTTAAGTTACTGTTATTGTTTCAAAAAGCTCAAGATGGTGAGATTGAAATGATGTTTAATTGTTTATGTCATTCAAAAAAAAAAAAAAGATGTTTATGTGTGAGTGAGTATTTTTATTTTATTTGTTGAGATTTGGAAAACACAAAATTTGTTGATTTATTAATTTTCTCTTCACATTGAAATATGACCTTTGGTAATTCATATTTCATATGTCTTTGGTTCGCTTTTGAAGATTTTTTTTTTTTTAAGAATATTATGTCGATATATTAATAATTCTCAGGCCAGAAAGGACCATTACATATCCTCCCTCTACCATCTCCGATCATTTGACGGTACTCATGCTCACTTATTCAAATAAATCCTATAAACTATGTTACCAATGACAAGTAAATAGGCAAAAGTTCAAAAGGAAACAAAATTAAATTTTCTCCTTGCCCTTAACACTAGGGCTTGGAGGTTTGTTAGGGCAGATGACACTCAACACATCTTCAGCAGAAACTTTCTTACTCTTGGAGAGGTTTTTGTTCTTTGACCCCAGAGGCCTTCCTTTCTTCTTCTTGATCGACTGCATGTCTTCTTGTTTGATAACTTCTTTCTTAGGAATCAAGATTCCCCCTGGAGCCTCAATCAATCCAAGAGACTTGGCATAAAATTTGGTGTGGAATTCCGGCAACTTCAGCTTCTTTTGGAGAATGGATGGACTTGTAGCGTGGCTACTGAAGGAATTGTGTCCTAAAACAATCATTTTGATGTAATTATTATTGTAATTATTATTAATCAAAAGGGCAAGTTTATTGTTCATTGCTTATATTTGATATTTGATTGAACAAGGTCCAAGGAATATGAGTTAAAGAGAAAGTAATCTAAAGAGTTAGATGTGTGAGACCTTTACTCTTTCACACTCTTATCCTAAAAGGTTCCTAGTCATAGGATTATCATTTGGACATTGATAATCCGGAAAGACTAGCACATACTATGTATGCTCAATATGGAGGATGATATGTCTCTTGTCATTTGTGTGGAGACACTAATACAAGTATGTGGGTGCTCTTAATTTAAAGAGTACACTGAACGCGATCATTAGAGTTCTTGTATGGAGTCTTACTTACATGTCAAACTTGAACTCTAAATTGCAATAATACAAATTAGTCCTTTGACCTGAGACACCATAGTTGTCTTATGAGTGAATGGATTATCTCTTGATGATGCAATAATATTGTGTCCCTTAATGGATATAATAGATGCATTCATTGGTATAATCAATTCGGTCATGGAGACATGTGAGTGTACAATAAGGAATCTCTATCCTTAAGTAAATAAGGTGTATGTTCAAAGATGTGATTCAATGAGTCTTTGGCCAAAGCATTGAATGAGATTAAAAATGAGTTTTTAATCACATTCTAAGAATCACATAAGAATGAAAATCACATTAGGGGATTGACATATCAATTCCATACCCCGATGATGTGATTTAGAACATAGTGTTAGAGAAAGACCGTATTGTATTGTAATTCCAATTGAATAGGTTCTTTGTCATTCTACATTAACTAGGGTAGTCATGATATGTTGCAAGACGTCACTCATGACTTGTGAAGTCCCCGAGGATTAATAAACATTTATAATCCTAATAACAAGGGAGAATCAAAAATGGAGTTTTTGATTCGTAAACAAAATAGAATGGTTTCTATAAACTTCACTGCCTTGTTAATTAGAACCTAAGAGATCGCACACCATATAAGTGGATCCTTGAGATTGTATATGAAGAAGATTAAACAAGAGTTGGTTATGACCAAATAATTAATTAGATTTATTATTTGGACATAATTAGGTTTTTCGGGTAAAACCGAACCTATTGGGCCTAAACGATTGTCGGGCTTTTCGTGTGGACTTGGGCTTCACTAAATGAGATTTAAATGAAAGCCCAAGACACATTTTTAGTGCCCAATAACAAGTATGGACCAGCCAAAATATTGGCTTTATGAAAGTCAATATTTTCTTTTAGTAATTGGAGTTATTTCCTATTATATAAAAGTGAAAGCATGGACAAAGAGAATAAGTGTGTCTCCACACTATTATTTTCAGATTAGAGAGAGAGAGAGAAAGAGTTCTCTCTTGGTCCATTACCAAATTAAAGGAAAGAAGAACACTTGCATAATTTCTTCTTTTCTTTCATCTTTCTTCATCTCTTGATTCACTTGGTGAAGATCCTTAGAGGCCATATTTTTTTGTGGCTTTACTTATTACATCAAGGAGAAGATCACAAGCACAAGAAGGAGTACAAGAAGGAGTTCTTAATTCAAGGTGCTTCAAGGTGGAGGAAACACACACAAGGAGAGATCAAGGAGAGGAACTTTGGTGGTTCACTTGGATCGGATTGAGATCACGCTCCAAGGGTGAGTAGAACATAAACTACTTCTTTGTTCTTCCTTACTATGCATGCTATGTTTATATACATATCACAATAAGCCAAGATCATGGGTTAAAGGAATGGTTTTTATGTTTAGTTAGTAGTTTAATGGTTAAACTAATTCCGCACTAATTAAAAAGTTTTGAAATCCATCCATTCCTTCAATTGGTATCAGAGCCATTGGCTTAATTTTGGTATGTTATAAACATGGCTAAGTATGTTGGTTGATGTGATTTTCTTAAGCTTAGAGTAATATGTAATTTAGATCATAAAATTTGCTTTGTCATAAAAGTTATGAAGCATGTGATGTAAGGTAGATTTTATGATAGCTAGAAAAAGTTTCTGGAAATTACATGTAGGAAGTGGTTTAAGTTTTATGAAACTTTGATGCATATAAGAATGGATTAAGGGGTTCTATATGTTTCTTAATTAAAGTGTTAATCTTAGAAACATATTAGATTATATATGCTTTAGGGTATGCATGATTTTTGGCTTCAAAGATGAAGTAAACAAATGTTCAATGGAAGAACACAAAGCTGGAAATAAATTTCCAGCTTTGGAACATGTCTAAACTAGTTATGAACTAGCTAATTTTTCATGGTGTTTGCTCTCACTTTTGATCCATAAATTCATGAATTGAAATTTATCCAATAGTTAGTGATGACATAAAATCATTTCCATGATTCCCTCACCAAAAGGTTAGTAGAGTTAGTCATCTTTACTATTAGTTTCTCTAAATTACCCACCAAAAGTTGGAATAAGATAAGAGACATGTCTCCCTAAATTACTCACCAAAAGTTGGTGGATCATGATGTAAAACATCATCCCCTAAATCACTCACCAAAAGTTGGTGATGCATGATGTAAAACATCATCCCCTAAATCACTCATCAAAAGTGATGTGAGACATCATCCCCTAAATTACTCACCAAAAGTTAGTGATGCATGATGTAAGACATCATCCCCTAAATCACTCAACTAATTTACTTGCATTAAATTAAAGTAATTTAGTGGTTAATTTTTTTTTGATGGAGTTAATTATGCTTGTTTAATTAACCTTATTAATTTTGGTTAATTAAAGGATGATTATGGACTATGGCCTAATATAATTGAGCATGTGATTGGCCGACTATTCATTTTGAATGAATGTGGTTATGTAATTAAAGTAGTTAATTCATTTGGGTTATGTAATTAATTTAATTAATTCATTTGGTTGTGTAACTAAGTAGCTTATTTAATTTATTCAAGTTTGATTAAATTTAAATGGGAGCTTGTATGCCCCTTATCCACTCTTGTAATCGAAGATGGATGCACATGAGGATGATCCAAAGAAGAAGTTTGAAGTCATCTAGCCTTGAAAGAAGTTCAAGTGCAAAGTGTAATAGCTTAGCTTAGTTATTTAATTTTCGTAATCGTTACGCGTAATTAAAATCAACCACCCAAACATGACCTTGATCCAACATATTGGCTCATGTTGGATCAAACAACAAGTCCATAATCATCCTATGTGACCTATTATAATTGTATGTTCATTGCACTTGATTAAGTAATTTTATATTTCCCATGATTCCATTTGAAAAATGTTTTTGATGAAATCAAATTGTTTTTCTGAAAACAATTAGTGGGAGTATTTTATTATAGATCAAGTATAATGAATGTGTGATTGCAATAGGATCAAAGCAAATGCAATGTGATTGTTATTAATAAGATTATTAAAGATGAGACCTTAAAATTCCCTCAAAGTGATATTAAGTTGAAAAACGAAGAAGTCATTATGAATGCTTCTTTGTGGCCTTCCAACATTGTAATCTCCTAGTAGATGTTCTTGCATGTGAATATCATTCCGAACGGAGGTATTTCTTGCTAGGAGCATTAAAGAGAGGTTATTCAACATTTGATGTTGTAAGGTAGGGACAAATCTTGGTCAATATTCTATTATGATGAGATTTGATTTTTGATCTCTATACTTACATGAGATGTTGGGTATAGCTTAACTAGAGTAATTTATCAATATCCTATTATGGTGAGACTTAATTACTTTAGAGGCCAAAGTTATGGATATTCACATTTGATGTGATTGGATAAGAGTATCCTCTCATGGAAATTAAGTTGACTTATAGTTCTATTATGATGCGGTTGGCTTAATGAAAATGAGTCTTCCATACTCACTAAGAGTTTTAATTTATACTCTCGAATTCCTTTGAGGGATTTGGAATTTGTTAAAATAGTGAGAGGGTGCCATTTGATTCTTAAGACCCGGGTCACTTGGTTTTAAAATAAATCTTATTTATTTTATTTTATGTTATGTAGAGTGCAATATGTCAGGACACCCTATCACCAAAATTCTCAATGAAAATCGTCTTGAGGGCCCAAACTTCAATGACTGGCTCCGCAATTTGAAAATTGTATTGACATTCGATAAGATCGCTTATGTCTTACAAAATGCACCCCCTCACACTCTTTTGGCTCAAGATGCAACCGATGAGCAACGTGTTGCTTATCAAAAGCATAAGGATGATGACACGCAAGCTAAATGTGTTATGCTTGCATCCATGAACTCACAACTTCAGAAGCAACATGAGAATATGGATAACGCCAGTTCTATATTACTTCATCTCACTGAATTGTTTGGTGAGAGAAATAGAAATGTGCGCTTCACAGTAGTCAATGAGCTTGTTAAGACAAAGCATGTGAGGGGTGCACCTGTGCATCAACATGGTCTAAAAATGATAGGCCTTATTGAGCAAATTCAAGACCTTGGATTTGCGCTTGATGCGGAGCTAGCTCAAGATCTTCTTCTAGCCTCCCTAGATGATTCATTTTCTCAGTTCATAATGAACTATAATATGCAAAAAATGGATCATACTCTTTCTGATCTTCTCAATATGCTGGTAACAGCTGAGAAGCAAATCAAGAAAGAGAGTGGGAGTGCGGCCATTATCGCTTCTTCTTCATCCAGTAAGTCCAAAGGCAAAGGGAAGAAGAAACAAGTGATAAAGCCTAAGGGAGCAGTCCAAAAGAAGAAGAAGAAGGAACAAAAGGAACCAAAAGGTATTTGTTTCTTTTGCAACAAAGATGGGCACTGGAAGAGGAATTGCAAAGCTTATCTTGCATCCTTGAAGAACAAGTCTTCAACAGAAGGTATGATCAATGTGATTGAATCAATATTTACAGTTAATAATACTTCCACTTGGATAATTGATTCAGGTGCATCCCACCATGTTTGCACTTCGTTGCAGGACCTAGTGGGAGCAAGGAAGCTTAAAGCTGGAGAAATTTCCCTACGTGTAGGAAATGGCACAAGAGTTGATGCCAAAGCCGTGGGGACTTATATTTTGAAGTTACCATCAGGAGATACATTGGAGTTAAATAATTGTCTTTATCTTCCTATATGTATAAAGAACCTTATCTCCATCTCCATGCTTTTGAAGGATGGTTATAGAGTAGTTTTTGATAAACTAAGTGGTTTTGTATCTATTAATGAACGCATGATATGTCATGCTAATATTATTGATGGTCTCTTTCATCTAGCTTTAGATGGTAGTATTAACTGTATGAAGGAAAATGCTTTGGGATCTAAGAGATTTCGAGAAACGGTTAACCCCATTAAGATGTGGCACCTTAAACTTGGTCATATTAGCCAAGATAGAATTCACAAATTATCCAAAAATGGATACTTAGAGTCATTAGGATCTGATCCTATGCCTACTTGTGAGTCTTGTCTAAAAGGAAAAATGACCAAGTCACATTTTGGTGGACAAAGAACAAGAGTTAATGAACTCTTAGGCCTAATACATACCGATGTATGTGGTCCCATGTCCACTATTAGTAGAGGTGGATTCTCATACTTCATAACCTTTACCGATGACTACTCTCGGTTTAGTTATATATACCTTATGAAGTACAAATCTGAAGCCTTTGAAATGTTCAAAGAATTTAAGAATGAAGTTGAGAAACAAACCGACAAGAGTATTAAGGCTCTAAGATCTGATCGAGGAGGTGAATACTTAAGCAATGAGTTTATTGATTATCTCAAACAAGAAGGCATTGTTTCTTCATTAGCTCCTCCTGGAACACCACAACTCAATGGTGTCTCTGAAAGGAGAAATCGAACTTTGTTAGACATGGTTCGTTCCATGATGAGCTATATTGATTTACCTATATCCTTTTGGGGATATGCACTTCAAACAACAATTTATTTGTTGAATAGAGTGCCTTCCAAGTCTGTCCCTCTTACACCATATGAGATGTGGCATGGGAAGAAACCAAGTCTTAATCATATTAAGATTTGGGGTTGTCCGGCTTATGTCAAAAGACTAGAAGCAGGCAAGCTTGAAGCTAGATCAAGCAAGTGTTTATTTGTGGGATATCCTAAAGATAGTTTAGGATATTATTTCTATCAACCTGAAGAACAAAAGGTGTTTGTTAGCAGGAATGCCACTTTCCTTGAAAGGGACTACGTCCTTGATGGAAATGTTGAGCAAATGGTAGAACTCAAGGAAGTGTCCAACAAGCCACAAACTAATACTTCATTTCCCGTTGAACAACTTCCTGAACCAACTATAACACAAACTCCAAGAATATCTAGTAGGATCCGGATACCTCCTAAGAGGTATGGTTTGTGTCATGAAAGCCTTGGGGAGTTAAATCTCCTTGGTGACAATGAAAACCTGCATGATCCTTCTAGTTATAATGAAGCAATGTCAAACGTTGACTCAAAGAAATGGCAAGAAGCCATGGAATCCGAGATTGACTCTATGTATACCAATCAAGTCTGGACTCTCGTTGACCCTCCACCTGGTATTAGACCAATTGGAAACAAATGGGTCTTCAAGAAAAAGATAGGCTCAGATGGTAAAATAGAAACCTACAAAGCTAGGTTGGTGGCAAAGGGCTATAAGCAAAGAGAGGGCATTGACTATGAAGATACGTTCTCTCCTGTTGCCATGGTTAAATCTATTCGGATATAAGCAAGCTTCAAGGAGTTGGAACATCCGTTTTGATGATGCAGTCAAATCTTTTGATTTCACACAAAATATGGATGAACCTTGTGTTTACAAGAAGGTCAGTGGGAGTGCTGTTGTGTTCCTTGTACTTTATGTAGATGACATCCTACTATTTGGGAATGATGTAGGAATGTTATCTTCAATTAAAGTTTGGTTGTCCAAGACATTCCTTATGAAGGATCTTGGAGAAGCTGCCTATGTATTAGGAATAAAGATCTATAGAGATAGATCAAAGAGATTAATTGGATTATCTCAATCCTTGTACATAGACAAAGTGCTGAATAGATTTCACATGGAACAATCTAAGAAGGGTTTTCTGCCTGTCAGACATGGCATTCACCTTTCTAAGAAAATGTGCCCACAAACGATTGAGGAAGTGCAAAAGATGAGCAAGATCCCATATGCATCTGTAATAGGGAGCCTCATGTATGCGATGCTATGCACAAGACCTGATATCAGTTATGGCGTAAGCATAACTAGTCGATATCAGTCCAATCCAGGTTTAGAACACTGGAATGCTGTTAAGAATATTCTAAGTACTTGAGAAGGACTAAATATTTATTCCTCGTTTATGGAGGTGGTGATTTGCAATCAGAGTTGCAAGTGGAAGCATACACAGATTCAGATTTTCAATCTGATGTGAATGACAGAAAATCCACATCAGGGTTTGTCTTCACCTTGAATGGAGGTGCAGTATATTGGAGAAGCTGCAAACAAAGCATTGTTGCAGATTCCACTACTGAGGCAGAATACATTGCAGCATCAGATGCTGCAAAGGAAGCAGTTTGGATGAAAAAGTTCATCACTGAACTTGATGTTGTTCCTACCATTGAGTCACCAATTCCACTTTATTGTGACAACAATGGGGCAATTGCTCAAGCCAAGGAACCAAGGTCTCATCAAAAATCCAAACACATCGAAAGACGTTTCCATATCATAAGGGAGATTGTTAATCGTGGAGACATTAACATTCTCAAAGTAGCATCTACTAATAACATATCGGATCCATTCACTAAGCCTTTATCACAAGCAAAGCTAGACCAACATCTTGAGAAGATGGGTGTACGTTTCATGGCTGATTGGGTTTAGTACAAGTGGGAGATTGAAGGAATTGTGTCCTAAAACAATCATTTTGATGTAATTATTATTGTAATTATTATTAATCAAAAGGGCAAGTTTATTGTTCATTGCTTATATTTGATATTTGATTGAACAAGGTCCAAGGAATATGAGTTAAAGAGAAAGTAATCTAAAGAGTTAGATGTGTGAGACCTTTACTCTTTCACACTCTTATCCTAAAAGGTTCCTAGTCATAGGATTATCATTTGGACATTGATAATCCGGAAAGACTAGCACATACTATGTATGCTCAATATGGAGGATGATATGTCTCTTGTCATTTGTGTGGAGACACTAATACAAGTATGTGGGTGCTCTTAATTTAAAGAGTACACTGAACGCGATCATTAGAGTTCTTGTATGGAGTCTTACTTACATGTCAAACTTGAACTCTAAATTGCAATAATACAAATTAGTCCTTTGACCTGAGACACCATAGTTGTCTTATGAGTGAATGGATTATCTCTTGATGATGCAATAATATTGTGTCCCTTAATGGATATAATAGATGCATTCATTGGTATAATCAATTCGGTCATGGAGACATGTGAGTGTACAATAAGGAATCTCTATCCTTAAGTAAATAAGGTGTATGTTCAAAGATGTGATTCAATGAGTCTTTGGCCAAAGCATTGAATGAGATTAAAAATGAGTTTTTAATCACATTCTAAGAATCACATAAGAATGAAAATCACATTAGGGGATTGACATATCAATTCCATACCCCGATGATGTGATTTAGAACATAGTGTTAGAGAAAGACCGTATTGTATTGTAATTCCAATTGAATAGGTTCTTTGTCATTCTACATTAACTAGGGTAGTCATGATATGTTGCAAGACGTCACTCATGACTTGTGAAGTCCCCGAGGATTAATAAACATTTATAATCCTAATAACAAGGGAGAATCAAAAATGGAGTTTTTGATTCGTAAACAAAATAGAATGGTTTCTATAAACTTCACTGCCTTGTTAATTAGAACCTAAGAGATCGCACACCATATAAGTGGATCCTTGAGATTGTATATGAAGAAGATTAAACAAGAGTTGGTTATGACCAAATAATTAATTAGATTTATTATTTGGACATAATTAGGTTTTTCGGGTAAAACCGAACCTATTGGGCCTAAACGATTGTCGGGCTTTTCGTGTGGACTTGGGCTTCACTAAATGAGATTTACATGAAAGCCCAAGACACATTTTTAGTGCCCAATAACAAGTATGGACCAGCCAAAATATTGGCTTTATGAAAGTCAATATTTTCTTTTAGTAATTGGAGTTATTTCCTATTATATAAAAGTGAAAGCATGGACAAAGAGAATAAGTGTGTCTCCACACTATTATTTTCAGATTAGAGAGAGAGAGAGAGAAAGAGTTCTCTCTTGGTCCATTACCAAATTAAAGGAAAGAAGAACACTTGCATAATTTCTTCTTTTCTTTCATCTTTCTTCATCTCTTGATTCACTTGGTGAAGATCCTTAGAGGCCATATTTTTTTGTGGCTTTACTTATTACATCAAGGAGAAGATCACAAGCACAAGAAGGAGTACAAGAAGGAGTTCTTAATTCAAGGTGCTTCAAGGTGGAGGAAACACACACAAGGAGAGATCAAGGAGAGGAACTTTGGTGGTTCACTTGGATCGGATTGAGATCACGCTCCAAGGGTGAGTAGAACATAAACTACTTCTTTGTTCTTCCTTACTATGCATGCTATGTTTATATACATATCACAATAAGCCAAGATCATGGGTTAAAGGAATGGTTTTTATGTTTAGTTAGTAGTTTAATGGTTAAACTAATTCCGCACTAATTAAAAAGTTTTGAAATCCATCCATTCCTTCAGCTACTCTCTCCAAAAGGAGTTTTTAGTTTCTTTGGGGATGTGAATGGTGAGGATGGACGCCCTATCTTGACTGCAGCTTAGTCTGTTTCACCAGGAGGTAAGGCTAACACAGTATTTGCCTCTTCAGGCCTCACATCCTCATTCCTGATGACAATGGGACTCCTAGGTTTGTGTGCAGATGGAGCACCAAATAGATTCCAAGCGATAGATGGCAATATAGGGACTTGAACTCCATGAAAACGAAAGGTTCCATTTTGAAAGCGGAGATCAGAGAGACCTGGAAAATGAGACGCTAGAGAAGTCCCAATTGTAACATGTGCTTCAGTGTAACCCCTAGAGGGCATTCATTCTATTCATGGATAATAAAATTGCAATCTCTGCACTTTCCATGTAAATTCTCAAAGAAATATGTTATCTCCTTCACCACACCAGGGATCAGTTTCAACATACGTTTCAGAAGGAAGGGTTGGGATATAGCATGCGCTACATGAAACCTAATCAGGCCTTTGTGATCAAATAGCTTCTGATCAAAGTCTAGATACTTGCCTGCAATCAAAGCCACATTCAGAATAGTTTTCTTATCCTCTAGGGCAGGCAGAATATCAAAAATTTTGACCCAAAAGAAGAGGTGATTCATTGGAACCACAAGCAGATCTGCAAGCCCATCATATTGTTGCAGCAATACAAGAGATCTACTAAAGTACCATGGCCCTCCACAGATAACCTTGTTTCGGTCTCTCTTCAGATCAAAAGTAAACACTAACCGGCCTTGCCCGCTAGCTTGCACTTTGAAGCCTCCATCAAGGACCCAAATACGTCAGAAATGGCGTTGAAGGTCCACAGCTTCATATTTCTTCTTCGTCAAGGGTTTGGTTAGAAGAAAAGCTTGAGAGTTTGATCTATTGCCTCCATCGTTTAGGTGGGAGATGTCGACAATATCAGAGCCCACCAGAGCGAGCGAAGCAGCAAAGCTTACGGTAACATCCTCGATGGATGCCATGCTTACGGTCAGGGGAGGTTGGGATGCCGTGAAGAGAAGGCTAGGGTTTGGAATATGGGAGCGGCTACAAGGAGCAGCTAGGGTTTTTTAGCTAAGTGAAACTTATTGGTATGTAGGCGCAGGGAGACATAGTGAACATGTTTAGTTGTTTATTATCATTTTCCTCGGTATTTTTAGTTCGCTTTTGAAGATTAGTAAGGGGGAATCACAACATAACCATACATTTTAAGAGGATAACCCTATATTTGTGTTGTGTGAACATTATATTCATCTCCTTTTCTGCTAGTCAATCAAGCACTGACACGTGTTTTACTATTGAAGAAATAAAATATCAATTTTAAATTTTAATTCATCTTGACGTTAACTCATAATGTTTTCCAAAATTTCATATTTTCCAATTGAACACCTGCAATTCTCCACTCGAACTCTATCAAATCCAAAATTCTCTTGTTTTTGTTCAATTAGGATTTGAAGTCATGCACAAGTTGGGTGATAGGAGCATTTTAATGTGATATTTTAATAGTTAATTCCTCACATTTTGCTTAGTTAATTCCTTAACTGAATCGATTTTTAATTCAATTTCTATTTTTAGGTACGTTGGAGTAGATGAAGGTGAAATGAGCGTTAGGTCCATAATTACCTGGAAATGATGGAGAAAAATGGAAATGTACTAAAAGATCAATTTTACACATATTCCTACTCCGGCTAGGAGAAACCAAGCCAAGCAAAGAAGAAGGAGCGGCCGCCTGACCAAATGAACTTCAAATGAGCTGAAACCTTCCAGATCCATTCTAGACACCCAAAGGATCATTTCTTATGAAGAGTGCCAGAGCAAAATATGAGTGGAAGGCCTTCAAACAATCAGCCCAATTTTCTACAGAAGCAAAACCGGAAAACTGGACCTGTAAGAGGTCCAGCAGCATTTCCGGCCCAACCACATGGATTGAAGCTCTGAAAATTTGTCAGGATGATCTACACTCATAGATGAACATTTGATATGAGAAATCGGAGGCCCAATATGAAGTTTTGATGGAGAAATAATTGAAGGATTAAAGGGGCAGAAACTGACCTGAAAACAGCTCAACACCACATATTCATGTTTCCCACCCACATGAAGAAAGCATTTCTTTTTCCTTGGATACATTTTTCTACTCTAAAAGATCATCATCACTTCCACATTTCTTCACCTTCATGCTTTGCTTTCATCATTACCTCATCTTTTACATATTTTACAAACCACTCTCATACTCCACTTTCATTATTTTTCTTCATCTCATCATTTCACTCTTCTTTTTCTTCCCTATTTAAACATCTTCTCCTCTCACTCTCAATCGCCAATTCCTGAATCCATAACACACATTCCTTCATCTATTCCATCTTCTTTGTCTCTCTATTTCCCTTCCATTTTCCCATCCATCCTCTAGTCATCTCCACGAGTTCAAGCAAGGCCAAAGGAAGAAGAAGAGAAGCCGTGAGCATCACCATCCATATCCATCCTTGAAGCTTGCTTTCGAGATTCAAGAGCCCACAACGTTTATCATCCATCTCATCTTCATCCACGGTGTAATCCGATTCTCCTTTGTAACCTTTGTTTTGAATTTCGTTGGTTATGAACTAGTTGACACATGTATTTGAACAAATATTAATTTCTGGAATTTTTATGATTAATTGAGAATTTTCAGATTCATATTATTGTTCTTCGAGAGTTGCTTATGTGGGTTTGTTTAATTAATTTTGTATTATAGATATCCTTTGTGTATTAATCTTATTTGGGTCGACACTTATAGGGTTTATGCATAATTGTTGCTAGGTTTAAGAACATGAAATCGACTTTTCGTTTTGTGTAAACTTGAACCAAAGTAGTAAAGGTTTTGGACAAAGATCGAATTTAATTAACGAGGATTGCAATTAGGTGGACTTTTCCATACTAAGTTGTACACTTGAGTTGATAGCCTTTCTCTATGTTTATTGCGTTGAACATGTTATGATTGACTAGCTTTCTAGGGCTTGAATGCATGTTTGATAGGATTAGTCTTTGTGCTTTCACTTAGATTAATTAGCATTGAAAAGTAAAATATGGGAAATTGTTTGCTTTTAACGTTTCACATGATCAACTCCTCTCTCATGACTTAGATGACAATATTAGGTTTGAATCAATTTTAATCATATGTTTCGGTTTTTGATCTTTGTTCTCTCACTCCATTTGTATTTTTATGTTTTTGCATTTTAATTATTTTGTTAACTTAGTTTTATTTTCGAAAAAAACCAAAAACAAAATCCCCCCTTTTTCGTAAATAATGTTTATACTTGTGAATATCTTTGTGAATATTATACTTTGTTTTAATTTTAATTGTTTAATTGTTTGACAATGACAGGTGCACCCTCAATCCCCGGAATAGAACGATCCCTATTTGCTTATACTACTAACGATATTTCAGGGTTAAATTATGCGCTTGCTAAAAGCGCATCATTGGGCATGAAGATTGGAACAATTCTAACACTCTCAAGTGTAACAAAAGGCTTCAGTGGGAAAGACCATTATTAATCTAATACCTAAATTGAGTTTATATATATATATATATATATATATATATATATTTAATAGTAATACTTGTGCCCATGCATAATCCGCTAGCGAGAAAGTATGTAATCCTTTAACAATATTTGAGAACTTATCTGTATAATAGAAGAAGTTTTGTTACTTATCTGTATAATAGAAGAAGTTTTGTTAGTTAAAATTGAAAAAATGTACTAAAATAAGAACAATTCTTAGGTTCACCCCTTGGGTGAATGAGCATATTCACCCTCTCTTGCGATTAAGGCATAATAACATTATAATTTTCTAATCCGACCATTCATGTTGTATAACGAAACATAAAGATTAGCTCTGTAAAAAACCAATCAAATTGAAGACCGTTTAGTTATTTGTGTCTATGAAATACATGGACGGTTCATCATAATAGTAGTAAGTGTTGTTAGAACCATCTAATTGTTTGATTCGATTAGATAATTAAACGATTTCTGATTCGATTGATTTTTTGCAGAGATGATCTTTAAAGGCTTATTTGAAATATGGACCGTTGGATTATGAATTTATTAAGTAAAAGTATGTTAATCGACAGTGGGGGTGAATATGCTCGTTCACCCTAGGGGTGAACCTAATAATTGTTCCTAAAATAATTGTGAAATATTAAAAAATAAAACCTAACTTTTGTTCTCCAGGGACATAATCGTCAATGTATTGAAACAAAAATAAATGAGAGATAGATGGAAAAACATGCAAATACAATCCACTTTCGCTGCAGACAACTACCAATTACCTATGAGATCTCATTATCTATACTCTTATTAAGAGACGAAGTTTTGTTAGCCAAAATATAAAAAAAAAAAAAAAATTAACAAATTACCACTACCTACACTTTTAGCCCATAAATTACCATCAACAGGACTGTTTTGTGAATTCCCATGTGCTACTGTGCAAGGCCCATGCGCAAGGTATTATACCTTGCGGTCAGATTCATTCTGTTTTTAAATTGTTTCTATTGACAAGTAAATTATGAAACTGCCCTTATGGTTTGGATAATGTGGATTAACACCGTCGAATGTCAGTAGTATTATGAAGAAAGAATATTTTTACATTTCATCTTTTTTTTTCTTAGAAACAACTCATTTATTTGATAATCCCAAAAACTATTTATACATATTACAGTATGAAACTTGAACGCTATATCATTTATCTCTAGCTTTGTTGCTTTCACATATAAGTTGCTTTGAATTTCACCTCTTCTCATGGTGAGAAGTTTCTCTAGCAGGATTTCCTGGAGTACTGATCCACAGTAGTATACTAACCCCCAGTAGTATATTAGCCCCAGTACTATACTAACCCTCAGTAGTGTACTGATCCCCAGTAATATACTGACCCCGAGTAGTATACTAGCCTGGCCTTCTCTCGTTTGCTTTCATTAGCTCTATCCTGCAAGTCAACCGGCAACACATAGCATAAGGGATGACAAAGTGTGCCCAAAAATGGTTTGGCGATTACAACTCTAATCCTTTCTCTTCAAAAATCATAGCATTCAAACACATGAGAACTATCACTAAACTTGGAGCCTAATCTCTATAGTTTCTTCCATTTCTTTCCGAGATAAAAATTGAAAAAGAAAAAACAAAAGGAAGTAGATGATACACGCAGCAAATTTTGCAACTAATCCATGAACTTGCAAGAACACATAACCAAAAAAAGTAATAAATTTTTGGTCAAACTAACATAAACACAAAACTAAAGCTACTGACCCTCAATATAAAACTGATAATCAGACTATAGCTACTGACCTGCAAACGAAATGTTGCTAAGTCTTGTAGAAATAACAAACAAATTAAGATCAGTACAGCTCCATCAAAATTGCAAAACAAATAAACAACACACAGTCCATTATAGCTTACCCAAAACATGTGACAACACGAGGCTGAAGGTACTGACCATCAGAATTTCTCAACCAAAATTTCTCAACTAAAGATACTAAGCATAATAAAATTTCGACATTGTTGAATGCATAATCAGACTATAGATACTGATCTTCAACAACTACAAATTTCTCTACTGACCTTCAAGCCCTAGCTTCGCAAAAGCCTCGCCACAGAGGTCGCACCCTCGCTTCGTCGGCTGCTTCGCCGGAGGCCTAGCTTTGCAGCCTCGCCTCGCCTCCTAGCTTCGCCAGATGCTTCGCCGCTCGCTTCGCCAGAGCCCTAGATCGATTTAGGGAGGATCTGGATTTTTGGGATGGTTTCGATTTTGGAACTGTTCTGATTTTGGGAGAAATGGGTTTAGTGAATCTCAGTGGCATATTTCATAATTTTCTTAATATTTGAGTTTTTTTCTTTACGATGGTCTGCCACACAGGATATTGATTTTGGAGCCTGCTATTGGTATATAACCTTTTTGTAGTTAATGGTAAAAAGCTAAAAAAAATTATAGAAATAACCCTAAAAGATTAAACCTTTGAAGATTAATTAAATCACAAAAACAATTACGATAATTACAAAATATACTTTTATTAAAATAAATACAGAAAAAAGATCCCACAATCCATTTTTCTCTCTCACTATCTTTTTTATGCAATAACTGTTTTCTTCCATTATTATTTCTTTTTTATTTTCTAAAAAAAAAATTGGCATGTACAGAGCATGTTTCTCCACAATGCTAGTTTTTGTACCCAAAAAAAAAAATGCTGGTTTCTTTTTCACAAACCGAATCGAACCAAAATCAAATTAAAGATACAGTTTTCGAGTGTTGAAGACCTCGGTTCAAACAGTACCAAAATATTTAATTAAAAAAAAAGGGACAAAATCAGCTGGTTCAGGTCAATTTTTCAGGTTTACGACTTTCAAGTCTTTTTTTAGGAGAGGATCCTCTCCTGAGCTAAGTTTTTAGCTGAGCTACCTAAGCTTTCTCTCAGATTAAGACACATGGCTAATATCACATCTAAAGGTCTACATCTCTTTTGAGTAGAGATTTTACAATAATACCCATTCAGGTTTTTGAGAGAGTAGGGACTTCACTGTTCTTTCTCATCGTTTACTAACTTTCCTTCATTGTTCTCTCTCTCTCTCTCTCTCTCTCTCTCTCTCTCTCTCTCTCTCTCTCTCTCTCTCTCTCTCTCTCTCTCTCTCTCTCTCTCTCTCTCTCTCTCTCTCCCCCCCCCCTATGTTTCTATCTTTTTTAGGAGCACCAGAAGGCAAAATTAAACACTAGCTCAAAACTCTTCAAAGTTCAAATAATGAGAAGAAACTCTTGCATCTTCCTTTAACCCACCCCCTTGTACTCTTGCAAGTTAAAGATTAAATTTGGGGCTGAATTTGGGTTTGCGAGATGGGGCTGAATTTGGGTTTGCGAGATGGGTTTGATTCGGGGCTGGGTTTTCCATTCATGGGTTTCTTCCTTGTAAAATTTCTTTGACTAATCTCTTCAACAACTAAAGGATCAACCACATTATCATACCTCTTAATTTGGTTGTTTTATTTTACTGTTGGTATTGATTAGTTGATGTTTGTTCCTTCATACCCATTGAAACGACAACTGCTGGGTTCTTCCTTCATACCCATTGAAACCCACTGGATTTATTAATGCCTGTTTTGATTAGTTGATGTTTGTATTGTTGCAAGGACTGAAAAATCGAATGGTTAGCCCAAAACAATAAAACAAAGGACTGACAAAATAATGAAAGTCGAGAGTTTTTTCTCTCGAAGCTTTAGTGACACCTCCTTAGGGTTTCTTCAAAGGAGACCTTTGTCGCCTCCACACACCATTATTTCTCAGCGATCATGCCAAGCGGCAGATCATTTCAATCCTCACTGTGAGGAAGATAGGGCTGCGAATTTCTTGGCAGCGTTTGCACATTGGCTCATATTTGAGTTATGACCATGGCGGGGATGGGTCCGTGGTTTAGGGTGGAGATCCGTGATTGGACTTGGGCGGCGGTCTTCCTATAGGGCTTGGCTGATTTCCACATATAGAGCGGGCCTTTTGGCTGCGGTGCTACAAAGTGGTGACTGGCTCCTGCTCTGGTGGATGGTTTTGATGTTATCGGCACCAGAGTTGCTGGTTTGGCTGATCAGGTTCCTAATCCAGCCAGTTTCATCAATCTGGTTCTGACCAGATTCGATGTTCAACGGCTTGGTTGCACTTGAAGCTTTTCGATGTGGTGGTCGTCACAGCGCTGGGTGGCAGTGCAGCCCTCGGTACAGAGCTGCTAGGTCATGATCATGCGGCGGCAAGATTGGTTGGGCCTTTTGGGCTTGCTTACTCCTTTTGGGACTGGGATGAGGTCTTCAGGCCTTATCTTGGGCCTCATGAAGAGTGGGCCGGCTTCCTAAGGATGGGTCTTATTTAGGCTTTATTTCCTTTGCCTATTTACTTGTCTTTGGTAACATAGTTTATAGGCTTTCTTAAATAAGTTAGCATGGGTACCTTCAAATGATCGACCTAATCTATGTATCGCTGTAGTTTGCCACAAACTCTTTATCTACCTATAGATGGTAGAGGGAGGGTATGTAATGATCTTTTCTGGCCTGAGTATTATTAATATATATATCGACATGATATTTTTTTAAAAAAAAAAGGACTGAAAAATCGATAATATCCTTGATATTTCCCTTTTTTAGGGTCTTGATATATCTTTGACTTACTAAGATAATATCGTGTGAAATTTTTGAAATTTCGCGATATTTCCATAAATATTCTAAAATTTCGAGATATTTCTAGAAATATTAGAAATTTTAGCGAAATTCCTGATGTTCTCCCGAAATTCCGAGATTATTGTCACCTCTCGAGATATGTGGGTTGGTCAGAAAGTATTTTGACTAAAATTGAAGCCAAATTTTGACGAGGTTGGGGTTCAAACCTGATACCTCATGAAAACTAGCCATTGTCCTTATCTAATCCGACTATACTGTATAACATCTAAAGAGGAAAACTTTAAAAATTTATAGGGTCATGTATCGCGCTTTGAGTCTTTTCCCTCCATGCTTCTAAATCTTCTGATTATCTAATTTGCTAACCAGTAAACATTTGGCTCTATTAAAAAAAAAACTTTTCTATGTATTTCTTTTCCTGTTTGTTTGAAGACCGATATTCATTTTAACATATCTATTTAATTGTAAAATATTATTATAATTGATAATTAACTCTCCAATCTCCTATTTAAGTCATTTTGAGATTTCTCATGTAGAATTTTATTTCTTTGTCATGTTAGTGTATCTTATTATGATCTAAATTACTACAATCATTATACAATTAAGTTTATCAAACACTTTTTTTTGAAATACTATAGATAATTGATCATGTAAACATTTCATGAAAATTCATTAATAATTTACATGTTACTTTCTAAATTTCCATCATTTTTTTTTAAATTTCCTTAGATTAAAATTTTCATTTTTTGGACTATTGATATTTCCTCGATATTCGATATTTTAGTCCTTGTATTGTTGAGTGAAGTAGAATCAGAAAAGTGAAGTAGAATAAGAAGAGTGAGGCGTGGCAGGCGTGAAGGAAAAAGAAGAATGGGACAGAAAAGAACGGAAAAAAAAAAAACTAGAATTATTGTTGACCATTGGAATCATTAAAACCCCGTGTTGTTATCTAGTAAAAAGGTTAGGAAAACTATGATAGAAATGAGCCCCTGTTTTTTGCCCTCTGAACTAATAAACCAAATTGGGCCAATTTTTCAGGTTTAGACAAAAACCCAGAACGAGCAACAAAACCTCTATTGGGTCCAATACCTTGCGCGACGTCGTTTACTCCTCTGTAAATTGATCCAAACATGCAAAACGGCATATTCGTCTCTCAGGGTTTTGAACTTTCCCTTGTTTCCCTTCCACCTCCTTTATTCATCTCTCCTTCCATTTCATCAGGGTTTTAGACCTCTTCCCACTCTAACCCTCTTCACACTTCCATCCATGGAGTCCCTCGCTAAACTCAACCACCGTCACCAACCTCTCCACCTCTCCATCAATCCCCACCGTCCATCTTTCCCTAACCCCATTTCTTCCTTCCGGCCGCCGCGCTCCTCCTCACCCCTCAACTTCTCCCCCCTCAAAATCCGAGCCACCTCCTCCTCCTCCGCCGACCCACCTCGTCGAACCCCCCAAAACCCTAAACCCTCGTTCCTCCAAACCCTATCCCCTCTCGCCTGCGCTGCCATAGCCACCGCCGCATTCTTCACCATGCGATTCCACCCCACCAAGCCAGCCGTCGCCGCCCCAATCGCGCCGGCCACGGTGGAGCCCAGGGAAGAAACCGCCGGGAAATTGCCGTATGAGGACGCGGAGAGACAAATTGAGGAGCGATTGAGCCGTGACCCGAACGATGTCGAAGCGCTTCGGTCTCTGATGGAGGTGAAAATCAAAGCCCACAAGCTGACGGAAGCGGTTCAGGTGCTGGACCGGTTGATCGAGATCGAGCCGGAAGACTATGAGTGGCAATTGCTGAAGGCCAATGTTCATACTTATTTGGGTGAGAATGACCTAGCTGCTAGTGAATTCGAGGACATTTTGGCCAAGGACCCTCTTCGGGTTGAGGCCTATCATGGGCTGGTGATGTCTGCGTCGCAGTCCGAAGAGAAATTGAAGCTCGTGTTGAAGAGGGTTGAGAAGGCAATGGAGGGGTGCAAGAAGCAGGGGAACACTTCGGATGTGAGGGACTTTAAGCTGTTGATTGCTCAAATTCGAGTAATGGAGGCCGAATACAAGGATGCATTGGAGCTCTATCAAGAGCTTGTGAGGGAGGAGCCGAGGGATTTCAGGCCGTATCTGTGTCAGGGCATCATATACACTCTGTTGAGGAAGAAGAATGAAGCTGAGAAACAATTCGCAACATTCAGGAAGCTTGTTCCCAAGAATCATCCTTACAAGGAGTACTTCGATGATAACATGTTTGCGACCAAGCTTTTTGGGGCAAAGGTGGACAGGGAGACAGCGGGGTCGAACATGTGAGGTGAGGGAAATGTGACACTTGATTTAGTGTTATTGTGGATGCCTCAGCTTTCGAGTTAACACTTGGGCTTGTAGTGTTTTCATTGGGACCGTAGGTAACTTAGTAGTAGTGCTATAAGTATTCAGAATGTAGAGGTATCTTGCACATCAATCAGTGAAATTTCAGTGCTTTGTTGAACCAGTTTTGTTTCAATTTTTGAAGTTATAGATAGAAAGATTTATTTTATGATGTTCATTCAGACATGTTGGTTTCATGGGTTTATACCAAAAGAGCATGCTTTTATATCCTCCCATACATGAAACCGTATAATGCATGTAATTAAAGTGGGAATGCTTTTTTCTGTTTTTGCAGAAATCATTGTGATAATTTCTACATCCTGGTAAACAGTATGGATAACTGTGTTGTAACTTTAATCCGACACCATGAGTTATGGTTTTCAATCTTAGCATGTTCACTTTCAAGTTCAATAATGCTAGCTGTCTAGTTTTATTATTAGGCAAAGAAAAGAGAGGAGAGGGGGGAAGGTGATATGGAAATTTATTAAGAAGTGCAGAATGTGGAGACAAAGAATCACATAACTTCAGCTTGTTGTCCTTAGTGTTTGCCTTTGTCTTGGTTTAATGCTTCAGCTAGTACTGTTTAGTCAGACTATAGGTAACTTTAGTAGATAGTAGTAGCTGCAGAGGTATGTTGCACATCAACTAATCTAATGACAAAGAGTCTCTTAATTTCAGTTATCATCATTAGATTAGTTGCCCTTGTTTTCCGGTTAATGCTTCAGCTACTAGGGTTCAGTCAGACTAGTGGAATTATAAGTGTTCTGACTATAGATCAGTGAAATTTCATGTTTTGTAACTCTGTTTGCCTAAATTTTCAAGTTAAAGATATAACTAAATGATTTTGGATACTCTGCTGAAAGAGTTAACTTCCCGTTATGGTTTCTTGTGTTTGTATTTGATCAGTATGCCTTGATATCCCATAAACATGCAATGTTGTTCTATGTGGGTGGGGGATGTTGCATGAATGGTTGCAAAGATTTTGGATAAATATGCTTTTGTTTTAACTTTAAAATCAACAAGACACCACGAATTCAGATTTTGACTTCTTATTCAAGCTCTGCTGCATATTATGCATTTATGCCTACACATTTATAAGATGCTATTTTATTCTTTTGATTTCTATGCAATGTCTTAATCTACACTATATAAGTTTCAGTCTTGTACATTATCTGCCTAACTATCAGTAACTATTGTAGTTATAGTCATGATCACAGTCGATATTACCATTTTTTCTTCGGAAATCAGTCAAAGATTTAGGAAGGAGTGCATTTGTTCCAACACTGTACTTGGTATGTGGATATGTAATCAAGCAAATTCATTAGATAGAGATATTAGATGTATGGAAGTTGGTGTCACTGTTCATAAGTCAGAACAGGAATGCTGTTCCTGATGAACTCCAAAAACTTTTCATATACTTTGCATGTTATTACTTATTTTGAGCTTTATACATATTCATGCACAGCAATATGCTGGTGTATAGTACTGGTGATGTTGATAGTAGCGGTGAACAGGTGATCACTTTGCATATAATCTGCATAGCCTTGCATATAATTTATACCAGTTAAATACGTAGTTGTAGTTGATATTATATGGAGATATGCATACTACTATGGAGGTGGTGGTGGTGTGGGGAACTGGTGTTGAGTGTCAACTAGGTATATTCTGGAGCAGATGGAGATTCTTGTTATACATCTCTCTATTGCATCACTACTCTTTTCTTAGTGTCTTTTTTACTCTCTGTATTCGTGTTAATTTCTAGCTCAATTGATCTCCCAGTACCGCAGTACCTGGCTTCAAGCTCCCACACGAATCACTGGCATGATTTTTTTTTTTTTTTTTTTTTTTTTTTTTTTTTTTGCAATTGAGACTACATTGGACCTCTAAATGAAAGATTTTGCAAGTTTTACCAGTCGCTACCACTTATCAAAGTAGATGTTGAATTGTGTTATATGTGTAGCAATTTTACTGTTAGCCGGTGCAGTGTATTACTTTGAAGTTGTCCAATGCGCAAAGTGTGTACTTCTGATACGCAACTAGGCAGTTGCATAGAATCATTTCAGTGATGAGTGTTGGACCTTTGCATTTGTTTATGCTTACGTTATATATCAGAAAGCGCCATTCTTGCTTATGGTAGCAGACCATTTTTGCTTTTGCCGTCCACTGGCTGTTTGCTTGAAAACGAGTCTTTTAACAGCAGGTTTCTCTACAGCCCTTGCCAGTCCAGGCCTTAAAAGGTAGCTGCAAGTTTCAGATGGTGATCCAAGCCTCTGTAATAAGGCTACTTAAGTAGTTAAGTGACAAGTCTTTAGCAGGAAGCTAGTGATGCAACCTGTTAGCACAAGGGTTATGGGTTAATGGGTAAGCATGGTTTGGCCCCGCTGGGAGTTATAGGCAAAGTCCAATTTAGAGGTCCAGTTCTGTCTACCGCTTAGAAAATCTTTCATTTCTTCTTACACCGGAATGGATCGAACTTTCAAATGTTGAACCATCATGGCATAGTTACATTTAACCACGAAACTAATTATATTGAAAGGGATTAAACTCTTGAGCTATCTTTATTCTAACCCATTTTAGCATCCTCCTTCTTACTATGCTTTCAAGATTCCTTCTTGCCCGCTCCAAATGGTGGTTGAACCTTAACATGCGAACACTTCTTTTGGAGAAAATTCTACACATGAGCATCTTGTTGTTACAGACATGCAAAAATGGTTTCAGACTGTGGTGGCCTGGTGGTACGATTGAATCAGGGTATTTTTGTTTTGGTCATGAAGGATTTAGGATTCCTCTTCATATGTATCACAATTGAAGCGGGTTGGTAAGTTCTTAAAATCCAGGCCATTAAGGTCTCACAAACACTAGAGTTCTGTTTGACATTGTTACTCTACGAGTGCGTCCTTTTGATATGTAACTTTTCGATTTTGATTTGTAACTTTTCTACCGGAAGTGACTGTGGAAGCACATAGGCATGTTTGGGATTGCATTGCAGAGATCTAAAAGCGATTATGAATTAATAAGAAAATTAATTATAAGTTAAAAAGAATTGCAAAAGAAAATGTAACTTGGGTAAAGTGATTATGGGAAGCACTCGGAAACAATTTCAAAACATGCTTAGAACTTTTTTGTAATACTTCTCTTGAAATGCACCTTAAACCCTAAGCCAAAACAACCACTTAAAACAAGTCATTATAACTCTTTGGCAAATTATACATAAATTTTTTTTATTATCTGAAAGCGCTTTTATCATTTTCAAAAATAATATCATATAGAGCCTAAATAATCAGATTTTATTCGATTCTCTCGCCCTCCCTATGTACATAGTACTTGACAAAGACCCAAATCCAGTACAAAATTTGTGTGAAACACTGAAACTCCTGTGATTCGTCCTTGTAATGTGCACGTCACACTACTATTTTCTTTTCTTTCTTTCTCAATATGAACAAAACCAGTCTAGTCATAATGTGACACAGGAATTGTATGGGAGCCAAGGTTCGTAGCAATAATACCAAGGGGAGCGTCCTGGAGTTCGAAATTGGATGAAATGGAGGAGCCTGTGAAATCAAATCACTGTGGTTTCAAATATTGAAGGTATGGACTGTGTACTCGATCTGTATGTCTCATCCATTGAAGGCAGGGTCCCGAAATATGAGGTCTTCTTTTTATCTTTAAATTTCTTTCCCACCATTATGTCTCAGATTCTTTTCTTGATGTGATCAGTCGTGCTTGGCGGAGATTCTTCAGCCACGGTAGTGTTTGTAATGTTCTGTCGTAGCTAGCTAGCTAGCTAGCTAGGTTTCATGGAAGGAGGCTTTTACCTTTGCCGTGAAACTTGTACAAGAAGATGCACGGTTTCTGGGTTGTGTTTGTAGGCAATCAAATGAGTCCTCGGGTGACATTTACAGGTAGATTAGAAATCAGGGAGTTCAGAGAACTATAAAAATTAGATTCCGAAAATATTTCTAAGCACTTAAAGTTAATAAATGTGTTAGGGAGAGTTAAAAATAAAGTTATGATTAGGCTAGGTACTTGTTTCAATTGTTATATTTAGAAGCGTTGAATTTCTAAACTTATTGTTTATTATTGTCGTCTGGCGTAACAAATTACTCACCTAATTTTTGTTGATGCATCACATCCGTCTTTATTACTAAAGTGAAGGTTAATTTGCTATAAGTGAAAAGATGGACATAAGCAGAGAAAATTAGCATCTATAACTCCCGTCCATTAAAAAGTATTTCAATAACTAGAAAAATAATGCCAAACAACAAAAAGGAGTGAAAAGGGAAATACAAAAAGTGGAATGGAACGCATATGTTCAAGACATTTGATCCAATCATTGTTGTAGATGGTGGTATTATTTTTCTGACTAAAAAATATATTTAAAGAATACAAATGACGTGCTATTATTTATTTAAACAATGGATTGTCACGTCAGTAAAATATTATTTTATACGACTGTGTTACACAAAATCACAAACAAAGAAATCAAATGAGGCTTATGCACGCTAAACCTATCAAAATCATGTCATAGATTTGATCTTATGGAAATGGATTCGATTTGGCATTTGTCATATTCAATTCATTAGCTGTGCATCGACTAGAGTATATGACTTTCTTGCTCCTAGCTTAATTTACTAGGTTTCTCTACATAATCCTCAAGCCGCAATAATTAAGACTGAAAAGGTTTAAGGTACCAGAAAGGAGACTAATTCAGACATGTCTATTGACTATTAACCGGAGTTTGGGGAGATTAATCTAGATGATTAGTTAAGATATGAACAATGTCCTAATTGAGCCTTGTGCATGCTTGCCTAATTAGGGCTACAATCTTTTGTTTAAATAACCAATGTTATTGTAACATGTATAGTTCTAGACTTCTAGTTAGTTAACCTAGGCATCTAGTTTGTCAAAAAGTTCAAAGATAATTGCGGGTTCAAAAGCCATAATTGTGGATTTCCACCTAATTAAATTACACTTTAGCTTAGTCAAGATAGCTTAGCTAGTTTGCTTTAACTTTTGCTTTCATAATTATAGAACACTCTACCAACTAGCAATTAGTAGCAACAAAGAATAAGAAGGAAAATCCAATCACCCAATCTCCTTTCTCTCTTCTTCTTCTTTCGTCCTTCATGAATTGGGGTCAAACATGATCCTACAGGGCTTGTGGGGAATGAACCCAATTGCTTTGGCATGCTTCTATGGAAAAGTATAAACCAAATTAGAAACAAGAAAGTAGGGGGAAAGAAATGAATCAACGCACATAGAAAATCTCTTGATGATGATGCATATAGACAAGTAAACTAGGCTTAGCCTTGTCAACTAGCTAACGGTAGATATTGGGGACAACAATGATCTTCTTTGGCTTGGATTCCATATATGGACACTGAAATAAAAGAGCGAGCCAAGCAAATCATGCAAATTATATATGGGGGGCCAAAAGTGTGGGGTATGTGATCATATCATATGTAAGAGTAATACACACACATTGCATGTACATGCTTTATTAATGGATTTGCCTATATGCAGTTATATATTTTTAGGGTTTTGTTTTGCTCAGGATATTCATAATGTGGGTCGCTTCAATATTTTACAATTTATAAACATTTATAATACTATGATTTTGTTTTTGTGGGATGCAGTACACTAATATTGACATAAACTAAAAGAAGGTAGACAATGGATGTGAAAAACATTAAGATATCGTAAAACTAAGTTTATTAACTAAAAGAAAATAAACAACAAAATTTTTAATTGATCAGCAGGCGTCGCTAGGTGTCACGGACCGAACTTTGCAATGCGCAAAGCGGACCATGCGGCACTTGCTAGCAAGCAAGTCAGCCAAGTGAGTACCTATACTAGTTCACTAGTTCAAACTATGCCGACTAGGAACTCCTCCCCAAAGAGCATATCGGCCTTACATGAACATGACAGGAGGAAACATGAAAAAGGCTGAGGAGACTAATGCTAAAATAAAATAAAATACATAATTTGTAAATTACCAAAACATCCCTAGCACGCAAGCAAACCAACCAAAGGCTTGACTAATGACCCTGGACAAGGTTGCTTGCGGCATTACAAGTGCGGCCCCTAACATCCTCCCCCACTTAAGCTGTCGGCGTTCTCGACGACAGCCATGGTCTTGAAGTCTTCAATCTTCTGCTGGAACTTCGTCTTCAGGACTTCAGCATTCTCCCAACTGGTTTCTTCATCTCCAAGACCCTTCCACTTGACCAGGAACTGCTGGCATGGGCGCCTTGACACTCGGACCACTCTCTCTGCTAGGATCTCCTCCACTTCTTTTGGCTTGGGTGGTTTGATGTCGACGTGCTCTCGAACAGGCTTGTTGCGTGCTTGATCTTCATGGTCTGGCTGGTGTGGCTTGAGGTTGCTGACGTGGAAGACGGGGTGAACTCTCATCCAGGCGGGAATATCGACTTTGTAGGAGCATTTCCCCACTTTAGAAAGGATGGGGAGCGATCCTTCATACTTCTTGAATAGTCGCTTGTCTCTGGAGCGCAGGAACCTGAGTTGTTCCGGGAGCAGCTTGACAAGGACCATGTCCCCTGCTTGAAACTCCCTGGGCTTGCGGCCTTGATCTGCCCACTTCTTCATTCGCCCCACTGCTTTCTCTAAGTAGGCTTGAGCGATCTCAGCATTGGTCTTCCACTCTTTTGTGAAGTTGAAAGCACGCGGATTCGCCCCTTTGTAGACTTCTTGAACAGTGTGAGGCAAGAGAGGCTGTTGGCCAGTGACAATTTCAAAAGCACTCTTGTTGGTGGATGAGCTCTTCTTTGAGTTGAAACAAAATTGTGCAACATCGAGCAATTGTGCCCAATTTTGTTGATTGGCATGAACGAAATGGCGCAAGTATTCCTCCAACATCCCGCTGAATCTTTCTGTTTGCTCATCAGTCTGTGGGTGATAACTTGAAGATATGTTGAGCTCAGACCCAAGCAACTTGAATAGCTCGGTCCAGAATGTCCCCGTGAACCTAGTGTCACGGTCGCTGACAATGTTATGAGGCACACCCCAATACTTTACCACATGCTTGAAGAAGAGGCTTGTTGTGTCTTCCGCCGAACAATACTTTGGGATTGGCACAAATGTGGCATACTTCGAAAACCTATCAACCACCACTAGGATGCCTGATAAGTCTCCCACATTCGGGAGGTTAGTAATAAAGTCAAGGGAGACACTTTCCCACGGGCGAGTCGGTATAGACAGTGGTTCCAACAGCCCTGGAGTTTTTTGGCGTTCAATCTTGTCTTGCTGGCATGTTAAGCAAGTCTCGGTGTATTCTATGACATCGTCTCGCATCTGGGGCCAATAGTAACCCTGCTTGAGGAGTGCATGAGTCCTCTGCCATCCAGGGTGACCTACCCACAGGGTGTCGTGACACTCCCTCATGAGCATTCTTCGCAATCCGTCAGCTCGCGGAACAAACACTCGTCCTCCTTTGGCCATCAATATGTCATCCTCCATCCAAAACCGATGGCTCTTCCCTTCCTTCACCATTTTCATGAGGGATTGCGCCACATAATCCTTCTCCAAACTCTCCTTGATACGTTGCTTGATGTCGGTGGCAATGATGCTGCTCGACAAAGTGGGCAACACCTTGAGGGTGGCAAGGTCGGCCTTGCGACTTAGAACATCAGCAACTTGGTTTGTGTGCCCGGCCTTGTGTTCGAAATGGAAGTCGAACTCAACGAGAAACTCTTGCCATCGAGCTTGCTTCAGAGTTAACTTCGGCTGGGTCAGAAAGTGGCTGACGGTAGAATTGTTTGTCTTCACCAGGAACTTTGACCCCAACAAATAGTGTCACCACGTCCTCAAACAGTGAACTACGGCTAGCAACTCCTTCTCCTGGGCAGCGTACCTCCTCTCAGCTTCCGAGAGTTTATGACTTTCATACGCAACAGGATGCCCCCTTTGTAGCAGGACTCCCCCTAAGGCGAAGTCAAAAGCATCTGTTTGGACTTCAAATGGCTGATTCAGGTCGGGTAAAGCAAGGACCGGATCTTCCATCACGGCCTTCTTCAAATCTTGAAAGGCCTTCTCACAATTACTACTCCAGTCTCATGTCACTCCCTTCTTCAAGAGTTCAGTTAAGGGGGTCGTCTTCTTTGAGTAGTTCTCAATGAAGCGTCGGTAGTAATTAGCCAACCCAAGGAAAGAACGTAGCTCTTTCACATTCTTGGGGTTTCGCCACTCCTTTATGGCTTATATTTTCTCCATATCCATCCTGATTTGACCCCTTTCAATAATGTGACCTAGAAACTTGATGGTCACTTGCGCGAAGGAGCACTTTTCGCGCTTGACATACAACTGATTATCCCGCAACCGTTGGAACACCAACTTTAGGTGCTCTACATGTTCTTCTAGGGTATAGTTGTACACCACTATGTCATCCCGATAGACTACCACGAACTTATCTAAGTATTCGTGGAAGACTTGGTTCATCAACGTGCAGAATGTGGCTGGCGCATTGGTCAACCCGAATGGCATCACCAGGAACTCAAAGGCGCCATAACGGGTGACGCACGTTGTCTTAGGTTCATCTCCTTCTGCAATGTTGACTTGATAGTACCCTGAGCGGAGGTCTAGCTTTGTGAAATACTTGGCACCACTGAGTTGGTCAAATAGATCTACAATCAGAGGGATCGGGTACTTGTTGCACACCGTGACTTTGTTGAGGGCCCGATAGTCCACACACAGTCTCCAACTTCCATCGTGCTTCTTTTGAAACAACACGGGCGCACCAAAGGGGGCTTTAGATGACCTAATGAATCCTGCCTTGAGCAGGTCCTCAAGCTGCTTTCAAAGTTCCGCCAGTTCTAGGGGAGCCATTCTATAAGGTGCCTTTGCAGGCGGTTTGGCCCCCGGTAGCAGTTCAATCTTATGGTCCACACTCCTTCTCGAGGGTAATTCCTTGGGAAGTTCGGGAGGCATCACATCAACATAGCTCTCCAATACCCCATCGATCTCCTTCGGAATCACTTCTCCTTTAATCTCATCCCTTATCATGGAAACTGCTACATAGGTAGGCTCATCGCGCTTCACGCCCTTCTTGAACTGGAGGGCGGACAAGAGGCGGGGTTCACTTGGTTGTTCGATTCTTGCGGGAACCACACACGGCCTTTCTCCCATAATGAGCAAGTGTTGGGCACTAGGAATGGGATTGGCTTTGTTCGCCAACAAGAACTTCATTCCTAATATGACATCAAAGTCGTCCATCTGAACAACTACGAGGTCGGTCTTCCCTTTCCAGTGACCCAACTTGAGTGATACCCCTCGAGATAGGCCCGTTGTGGGTGAGGCCTTTGAGTTCACAGCTTTCATGCGGCCCACATCCTTCTCCAACTTCAACCCCAACCTCCGAGCTTCAGCTTCTGACACAAAGTTGTGAGTGGCCCCTGTGTCAACCATCACACTCTTGGCTCCTTTCCCATTAATACTACCATCTACGAACATCAAGCCTTTAGCTTGGGACTTCTTAGGTGATCGTGGTTGTTTCTCCACCACACCCAAGAATCTCAAAGCTCCCATGTGACCAGGTTCCTCCTCCGGCTCTTGCTGATCCTCTATTTCCTTCAATTGAATATGAGCCTGTAGAGCAGAGAGAGCAGTTATGAGGGCATTCATTCACTCTATGAGGTCCTCTGCATAAGAAGCATGCTAGTGGCTTTGGAGCATAGCCCGAGGGATTAAAAGGTCGAGGGGTGAAGACCCATGTCGAGGCAACAAGTTTGGACGTTGCCGTGTCCCTCGCGTTCACTGTTCTCCTGTCCCCTCCTCCTGAGTTGGAAAATTTGGACTCCGCTCCCCCACTTCTACTTGGTCCGGGCCTTACATTTCTATTGACATTCGCATTCGAAAGCGGCTGAGTCTTCTTAGAAGAGTTCTCTTCGAATGTGTAGTCAGTCAACCTTTCAGCAGCAGCTTGTGCGGAGGCCAAATCTTGGACCTTCTGCAGCTGAAGTTCTGTCCTCGCCCATGGCTTTAAGCATTCAAGGAAATAGAACAGCCGATCCTTCTCTGACATATTCGGGATGTCAAGCATGAGCACAGAGAACTTGTTCACAAAGTCTCTGATGTTGTTGGTGTGCTTGAGCTCCCTTAGTTGTCGTCTGGCAATGTATTCAACATTCTCGGGGAATAATTGAGCCTTGAGCTCCTTCTTAAGGTCTTCCCAAGTGTCAATGGTGCATACTCCCCTTTGGATGTCATTATACTTGGTTCTCCACCATAGTTTTGCGTCTCCCGACAAATACATTGTTGCCATGTTCACCTTCAACTATTCCGAGTCTGGCTTCACTGCTCGGAAGTATTGCTCCATATCAAATAAGTAATTCTCAAACTCCTTGGCATCTCGCGCCCCTCCAAATGCTTGAGGTTCTGGTATCTTTACCTTCCTGTAGTCCGTCACAGGTTGGTTTCCCATCGCACGGATGGTAAGGTTGAGCTTGGTACTCATCTCCACCAGCTCGTTCCTGAATGCATCAATGGTGGCTCGGACATCTTCTGTCATATTGTCCACCGTCACCTGGAGTGTGTCAAGGGCATCACTCATTTCCCCCATTTGCTCGTTCGGAACGGGAGTTTCTTCCTCATCTCTCTCCCTTCCGCTTCCTTGAGCTTTACATTTTTCAAGGGCCACAACTCGGTCCTTTAGGCTCTCCACTTCTACCATCCGCGCCGCTAACCCATCTAGATCGACGCGGTCCAACACATTGGTGATATCAATCAACCTGTTGGGCACCCCCGCAAGTTCTCCGAGTTGCTGGTCATACCAATCGAATCTTTGTTGGTTTGTCATCTTGCCTGTCATCGTAGTGAGCTTCTTGAGCCGAGTTGGCTCTGATACCAACTGTCACGGGCCGAACTTTGCAATGCGCAAAGCGGACCGTGCGGCACTTGCTAGCAAGCAAGTCAGCCAAGTGAGTACCTATACTAGTTCACTAGTCCAAACTATGCCGACTAGGAACTCCTCCCCAAAGAGCATATCGGCCTTACATGAACATGACAGGAGGAAACATGAAAAAGGCCGAGGAGACTAATGCTAAAATAAATAAATTACATAATTTGTAAATTACCAAAACATCTCTAGCAGGCAAGCAAACCAACCAAAGGCTTGACTAATGACCCTGGACAAGGTTGCTTGCGGCATTACAAGTGCGGCCCCTAACACTAGGCTTCATGCAAGACACCGGGTGGATAAAATGGTAAAATGACTTTATCTGAGTGTCAAAATCATTATCTATATGTTGAATTCGTATTTTTAATACTTGTATTTTGATTAAATTGCAATTTAAGTCCGTGTTGAATTAGCCATTGTGATCTTGTCATCTTGGTATTAATAATCTTTATAGTCAATGTTGTTCCATTCCATTCTAATGAATACAATATAACTTGTTTGTGAGAAAATCACATGATTCTTAACATCATAACTTCAAAGTAAATATGTCAACTTCATATTTTTTTGTTTTTTGTTTTTTCGTAACTTTATGTTGCTGTAAGTAGGGCTGGGTTCGGTTCGGTACCGGAACTTGCAGCCCAATACCACCTATCGAACCGAACATTGTTGGTACACAAAATGGGTTACCAATTACCAGCCAAAAAGTCGGTATACCGAGATAGCCGGTTGGTATCGGTTAGTTGGGCTTCCAACCGACTTAAGATTGGGCCAGCTTTCAGCCCCAGCCCAATTGCAATTGTAAAAGCCCAAACGGCCAAACCTGTCCAGCAAATAAAAAACTGCAATAATCATTTGAATTTAAAGGCCCAACCATAAGCAAATCTGCAAATGAAAAATAAGCAAAGTTCAACACTTCAGTTCAACCATAAGCAAATAAAGCAATACAAACTTCAGTTCATCTTTATCTCATCATCATTTCAGTACAACCATGAGCAAATAAAGCAATACATCAACTTCAGTTCATCTCATTATCACTTCATAGTTCATACAATTTCTAATTCAAACACTCATAATTCACACTTCACACAAATGAATGAAATGATACGTTGCTCCACGTCTAAGTCGGCCTTGATTAGATGATTACTTGAATTTCTGAGATTGGAACAACACCTGAAAAGCCCAGTAAGAAAAACAAACTTAAAATTTACGAAGAACATAACAATTCACAGGTACATGACTATATTTTCTTCAGTCTTAATTCTACCTACAGCCATCACATATAGATAGTGAGTACTGACATTACTCAAAATTACTAATTCATAATTCATTTGACATTATTTCGAAGAGGTATCAGTCCAGGTTGTTACTAATTCTACCTTATTCTCAAGATGAGATGTATCTATTACTCACAAATCAAACCTACCACAATTGCTGCAAATCAAATCTACGAAGAATTATCAATTGTGCATAAAACGAATTAATGAATTATACCTTCAATTGTGTAGTGACTTTGCCTTCGTCTCCCTCAAAGTCTCAAACACTCAAACTCAGTCCTTGGTCCTTCTGTTCCTGCAAGCATAGAAGGGAAACCATGAAAACCTAGAACATATTGGTAAAGAAAGAGCAACAAATCACAGGTTAAGAACTCATAGATGCCACTTGAGATTAATGGCAATAGAGACCCATTCCACTTGAGATCCACGGTAGCAAGATGCAAAGCAACAAAAGCATTAGAGTCTTAGAGATTACTCAATTTAGAACATGAATCGAATGAATCCATGCGCTTCTGGCTAAAATTGAAACAAAAATCGAATGAGTCTGAGGGAAAACTCACCGGCCGTAGGACATGAATCTCTTATCTCTGGGTTCGATGATTGGATAGTTCGAACATCATCACTTCAAAGGGCTGAAGGAGAGGTCGAGAGGCGCCGAGGAGGAGAGGGTTCGGGTCTGAGAGAGACTGAGAGAGGGCTATCTAACCCCCTTAGGGTTTAGAAAATTTAAAATCGAACGGTTATAATTTAATATGAAATAAAACTAATAATAATCAACGGTTCAGATCGATATATATATATATATAATATATTTAAATAAATCAATAATATATACAATATACGGTTCGGTACGGTATACCATATATGTCTAAAATTCAGTACCAATACCGTACCAATATGTCTCTCTTGGTTCAGTACTACCGTACCAAACTTTCAGTTACCGACATGGTCGGCTACCAACTTTTCCGGTTTGGCTTGGACTCGGTTGGTTGGTTTGTCTCGGCTGAAAATGCCAACCCTAGCTGTAAGAATGAAAATAATCTAGGATTAATTATATATATAAGTGCATATTTGAATGTTTTTTAGGCCATAAGGCCACCAACTAGTTTTTTTTCCCTGATAAGGCCACTAGATTAAAAATAGTGTTATAATTTGGATATAAAAAATAACATATTTACATAAATGCCACTAGAGTAAAAAGTCAACTATCATTCTCTCTCCTCTCCGGCGAGGTCTCCTGCCGACCTCTGGCCAACTCTGACGAGTCACCTGCCAACTTCCGGCGACCACAAAAGTTACTGTCACAAGCAACAAAAGTTACTGTCGCTACAAAAAAAAAGCTACTTTAGTGAGATTTCCGGCAACCTCCGATGAGGTCACAAAAACTACTGTCACCAACAACAAAAGCTATTCTGATAAAAGTTCCGGCCATCTTATGTGAGGTCACAAAAGCTACTATCACCAACACTAAAGCTACTCCCACCAACAACAAATATTACTGTCACCAACAACAAAAGCTACTCTGATGAGTTCTTTGACTAGATCACAAAAACTACTGTCATCAGCAACAAAAGTTACTGTCACCAGCAATAAAAACAACTCTCAGCAACACTAAACGCTACTCCCACCAACAACAAAAACTACTATCACCAACATCAGAAACAAAAGTTACTGTCACTAGCAATAACAAGTAATGTCACTAGAAACAAAAGCTACTGTCACCAGCAACAAAAACTACTCTCACAAATATCAAACCAGAATCCAAAACTACAGATGATTAGCTCTCTCTATTTTGAGGCTGTAATGCTGTGCATTAACATTGTTTTAAGATAATCACTAGATCTTAATAGGAAAATAGTGGTAAGCTTCGGATTCTATCTTTTATAAGATCAAAGTAATTATTAGAGAGTTGTAAATTATTGACGGATTTAAACGGGATGAGTGAAGGCAATCGTACTCTCTCAAAATTTTGTTGAGTTATAAAAATGTTTAATAACCATACATATAGCTCTCTATCATAAGCTTTAAGGGCAAGTTGATTGTTACGGAGAAAATTAGATATGGAAAATATGTTCAGAGCATGAGGAGTACATTATAAAGGCTACAAAATGTTCAACGATTGGTCTTAAAGAAATTACGACAAAATGAATACAACAAGCAAAATAAATTAACGTGTTAACTTCTTAATTTTGTCTTTGTCTGGAATAAAACAATTTGCTCAAGCTCAACTCTTCAAAACACGAGAGATTATTCAGAGCACCGCCGTGCACTTGCACCAACATAAATGAATGGTTAGATTGCATTAAATACACTTTTTGTTTATTAAAAATAAAGTTGATAATAAATATCAAGGGTTGAGATTATTTTATAAGGGTTGGGTCACTTACACCGTCGGTGCATAGAATAGTTTCCATCAAAACACAGAACCACTTGGTTTTCATAAGCCAATTACACTGTGTGCGCCCTATCCACTCTGCTTGTCATGTATTAGATATGGGTCCAAACACTTATTAATTGGTTACCCATTTCATATTTTATGGCATATAATTTAATTGAGATACACAAGTCCCATGATTGAAATGACCATTGTTTGCTCTTACCCGGAAGAAAACAAAATGGTGGGTGTGTCATAATGTTACATTTTCACAAACGAAAACAAAACCCTCACCTACAAGAGTCTACCAACACTCCTCTACATGTTCCTTATTAATTTCTAGACCTACCTATACCCCTTTTCTCAGCTGAATATATGATTATTAAAGATTCCTCTCTTTGTTTGGTCTGTGTCACTGTGGGCATCATAAAGATGATCACCACATTCATCTCCAAAACTAAAGATTAAAAATGACAGTGCCAGCCCGAGTTAACTACAATGAGTCACCATCTGTTACAAAAATGCATTTGTTAAATTTAGGATGTTTTTCAATCTTGGTAGGAGGGATGTTATTTGTTAAAGACTGTGATGCATATTTTTATCAATGTAGTTTGACAATAACATCTTTTCATATTTGTCTACATGCTCCTTTAGTACCAAAACACTCCATAGTTGAAATCTTACCCTAATTAGTTTTAGGGTTTTCAGTAAAAGGGAAAACTTTCATGAATCACTCTTTTAATCAACTTGAGTGTAAGGATTTATGATAAAGATCAAATACATAAAGTTATTATAAAAGTTGAGCGTTTTTGCATTCTTTAGGGTTTAGATTTTAGATAATTGAGTTTAGTAATGCAACTGAGATACATTGACATCGTTTGTCATGTAGATGACGAATGTTCGCCTTCAATTTATCTGATCCACGTAGATTAGATGGTTCAGTTAATGCGTGAAACATTCCTCCGTAACATGATCCTGCTTTAAATATGAACTTATATTGTAGACTGTTTTTGGAATAATTCATGAGAAACCACGTCGTCTTGCGATTAATGATCAATCATATGAATAACTATTAACTACTACATCGAATTCTATCCCATGCAATGACATATTCTACTCTTAACTTTGCAAATCTTCTTTCGAAATACAGTTTTTAAACATAACGACCGTTACAGATATCGTATATCTTTATTAATTAAACCAAATATGTAGAGAATGGTTAAATTTTTGAAGTACCTGGAATGCTCATAGTTTATTAATATAAAGAATAGCAACATTTTCATCATGAGAGGGTGAAATTGATATTAGCCATAAAACTGAAAATAACTACCCACTATCCATTTATTTTCTTTTTTGTTTTTCAATCTTTATCTATTTTCATAAATTTTCAAAAATAAACGGCTAAATGGCACGCACAAAATGCGTGTCAAGAGGCTAGTTCACATTAAAATAACCGATCACATAAGATCTCAAAACGAACGAATTAACTTCAACATACCGAAACTAACCACCCATTCAAACACACGCACTGTAGCTCCATAATCAAAACTAGTCATCTCTCAGCTCCATCCTAATCTATAGCCAGAGGTAAAATCCCTTTTCCATATGAGGCAAACACCGGAAACCAGTCAAAAAAAACAACTTCACACCCAAGCAAGAAAATAAGAGCGAGCTACACATAACCTCGGATCCCATAACCTCCCCCCACTGGACCAAGCAGGAGCGGCACGTGTCCCCCCAAATCCCCGCCACGTGGAAAATAGGGTCAGGGTCACAGTCAGTTGTGTACACTCGCCCTTTACCCTAGTCCACAGGCACACTGGTGCCCTCTTGCCCGCCCAGACCCTTCTCCCCTCTGTGTCAGTACCATCGGTATTTGAAAGTTCAAAAAACCCAAACCCTCTCTCTCTCTCTCTCGTTCTCTCTCTCTCCCCTCTATTCTCTACCCACGTCCTTCTTGTCACGCCCACTCTTCGCCATTTGCCTTCTTTCTCTCTCAGTAACCGTCCCTCTTCTTTATTACTCTCCAGTCTCTAGTCTCTCTCTCTCTCTCTCTCTCTCTCTCTCTCTCTCTCTTTTCGATCTGTGCGGTTCTGGTTTCGGCAATGGAGCTGGTAATCTAGGGTTCGGGACTTCATTTTCTCTCTGTGTGAGGTTCGCGGAAGCTTCCAGACTCGGCGGAATTTCCGATCCGCGTTACGCTGTGCTTTTCGGAATCGTTTGATTTTAGGCTTTTGATGAGCGAAGATGGAGAAGTTGCGGCCAACGAGGTCCAAGATTTCGAGCTTTTCTGATCGGAGAAGCTCCGGTGAGAGATTCGCCTCCAAAGAACGAGCTTCCTCACGAGGTCTGATAACTCTCATTTTCAAATTCTGGTGCTGTTTAGCTCGCTTCAGCAGAATTTTTAGTAATTTTTTTTCTTTCTGATTAGTGAAATTTTGAATTTTGTAAGTACTTTTCATCGATTTTTTCTTTGATTTAGTCACAAACTTTAAATTATTTTCTGATTCTGCAATGCAGGTTATTTTCGGGATTTATGTAAATTTGGAAAAGTTTGTGACTTTTTTGTAGTGCTATTGCTATGATTCCTTTGTTTCCATGATGAATTTTTTGGGGGATGATGAGCTATAATTCTATTGCTTTTTGATTAGTGAGAAAAAAGGAACAATCAACGTAGGCCTGTGATTTCTGCACGCTATTTTCCAGACATTGCCATGCTTTCTTTCTTTTCTTGTTCAACTGATTATGTGCTGGATTCTAGCCATTTTGATTTCGTACTTTTTGTATAATTTATAAAGTTGAACCTCACGACTGCTTTGGAATGACCGTCCTGATGTTGTGTGAGGATTTTATTCCAGGAAACAGGCAAGTTCAGAAGCAGAAGAAATTAGGCTCTGATTCTGGCTCTTGCAGTAGTGGCTCTACAGGGGAAGATCCGGTGAGCTCAATTTCTAGTTGTGTTTGTTGAATTGTAACATTTGATTTTCTTTTTGCTGTTCATTTGTAAATTGTAACATGAACAGAGTAACGATTTTGCTTTGTTGAAATGGGCCATCAGTTTCTCTTTTGCTGAATTTTGATTTGTATTGGTATTGAAAGAACAATTAAAGAGTTGACATTCCTGATCAAGTGTATTTCGCCTTTGCAGTTGACGTTTGAGTTGGGGTGGAGATCTTCAAAGCAAGCTGTTGGAGCTCCAATAAAGAAATTATTAGCTGAGGAGATGTTGAGAGAAACTGAATCCAGAAGGAGATCACCAAGTGTGATTGCCAAATTGATGGGTCTTGATGGGATGCCACCCCAACAGCCCATCACTCATAAACAACAAAAAGGGATTCTGGAGAATCGTTATCAGAGGACAAGATCAGTAGAGAAAGAGCACAGAAGTGGCGTGTGTTATGACCACCGGTCATCTAGGAAGAACTCAAAGGAGCAGCAGGAATTTAAGGATGTGTTTGAAGTTTTGGAAACTTCCAAGGTGGAAAGCAGTAGGAAGAACTCATCACGAGCAGCTGCTAACACCAAGCTCAGTGATGCAGAGATGGCTTTTGTTCGACAGAAGTTCATGGATGCTAAACGACTTTCAACTGATGAGAAGCTACAAGATTCAAAGGAATTCCATGATGCCCTTGAGGTGTTGGATTCTAACAAGGATCTTCTGTTGAAATTTCTTCAGCAACCAGACTCATTGTTCACAAAGCATCTGAATGATCTGCATACTGGTCCCCAATCCCATTGTGGCCGAGTAGCATCAATGAAGTCATCAGAAGCTCAGCAGTATGAGAAAATTGACCTCGGCTGGACATCAGCAAGAGAAAGGAATTACTGTAAATCTCCTCAGAGGCATCGTGATTCTTTTTCTAGCTACTCTGATAGTAGACATGCTACTCGTTATTCTCTCAAGTCATCACAATACCGATCAGAAGCAAAACATGAAACTGCCATTACTCCCACACGGATAGTTGTTCTGAAGCCAAACCTTGGGAAGTTACTGAATGCTACCAAAACTGTTTCATCACCCTGTTCTTCTCAAGCTTCTATGTCAGTTTGTAGGAACCGCTCAGATTTTCCTAGCATTGGAAATAGGGAGGTTGATACATGGGGAAATAAAAACTTCCCAGATAATGAAGGGCAGTCAAGGCATAAGTCTAGAGAATCTAGAGAAGTGGCTAAGGAAATTACAAGACAAATGAGAAATAACTTCAGCATCGGTTCTGTGCAATTTTCATCATCTGGATTTAAAGGATACGCTGGTGATGAGAGTTCTTGTAGCATTTCAGAGAATGAATCAGGAAATGAATCGGAGGTGATTTCAGTGGCTTCCAAACAATCCTTTGACATACATAACCACTCCAGGCGCTCATCAACCTGCTCTACTGAATCTTCTGTAAGTAGAGAGGCCAAGAAGAGACTCTCGGAGAGGTGGAAAATGACTCATATGTCCCAGGAAGTGGGAGTGGCTAGCAGGGGCAGCACACTTGCTGAAATGCTTGCTATCCCAGACAAGGAAACGCAAGCCGCAAAACTGGATGCCATGAAAGGTGAGGCAGGATTCAGAGATAAATTTGCAAGAGAAGATGGACCTGTAGGGTGGGGTGGACCTCTTGGTATCAGCAGTAGGGATGGCTGGAAGGATGGATGCATCGCAAGTTTATCAAGATCGAAATCTCTCCCTGCTTCTTCTAGTGCATTTGGGAGTTATAAGACAAGTATGCGCCGGGAAACCATACGTGATGACAGGTATCTGATACCAGCCGAGGCATTCAAGCATAAAAGAAACCAATCAGTAGTTGATTTTGACCATAGAGAAGGTGGGCCCAGAAACTATAGATCCAGGAATAAAAGATCTTATAGTTCTCGCTCCTTAAGTAGGGAAAGTATGGACATTTCACCTGAAACTCCTAATACTCCTGATGGAGTAAGAACTTATCCTGAAGAGAACAAGCAATCCCAGCAGAACGTGGCTGTTGTGGAGTCATCATCTGGTAATGGCATAGATGCTAGTCCAGCTTCAGTAAAGTTGGTGGATGTGGATGTATCCATGTCTTCTGAAACACTCGATGCATGCCCTCCAGAATTATCAGCCCGCATGTCGGTGGAAGGCGATTCCTGTAGCAGTCACCAAGATAGCCCAATTGCAGAGGTTTGTGCTTAAATTTTCTGATTGAGTTTTGAATACTGTACTTATCACCAAAATGTTGGAAACCTGTTGCTGCAAGAAAACATGGTGAACTAAAAACACTGAAGTGATCCTTAAAACTGTTACATAATTTAATTTTGCCATTCCTGAGAAAAAATAATTGTCTGGTACATTTACCCGGTTCTGATATATTCTTTGTCCTTGAGCATTTTATCATGCGCCATTTATAAAATTTGTGGATGCATCGTCATACTTTATGTGTTTTGAATTCCTTAGATTTATTGCTCAGTTGACAGAGGAGTTCCAGTTTTGCATCAAGAGTATTTTTTCGCTAATATTTCATTGAATTCCAGGAACCATCAACCAGACCATCTGATGAAAAGTCAGTTCCGTCTGAACGCTCTGTACCTGGTATAGAATCTCTTGCAACCTCTAAAGAGTCTGATCAGCCCAGCCCGGTTTCAGTTCTGGAAGTTCCTTTTATCGATGATGTGTCATCTTCTTCCGACTGCTTTGAGACTCTCAGCGCTGACCTGCAAGGTAACTGGAAGACCATTTGTATTGATTTTCTGTTGCTAGTGATAGTTACCTTATGAGCTTAAAACTGTTTCATATCAATATCCATTAGCATGTTGGTGTTAGGTTTGCATCTAATTTTGCTGTTATTATTTCATACGATGATTTAAGCCTCGACAAATATGCTAGTTTTGCATCTAACTGTGCTGTTGTTATTTCATACGATGATGGAAGCCTCGACAAATAAAATAAAATAAAACCAAAACTTGCTTGATATTGTTTCTTCTATTCTAGAGTTGACAATGATACATGAAAGTACTAGTTTCCAATGCTTTCTATTGAAAATCATTGCCATCATCTATGATAGGAATATGCCATGGTTGAATAAGGAAAGGCTTTAATTATCATCTTGTACTCATCATTGGGAGTTGAAATTTTGTCTGCTATCTCAGTTAGATTTTGAACACTGCAATCTAATTTTGAGTTTGTTTACCAACTGTGATTTTCTACCATGAATTCCACATTGTGGTTGCTTAATTTGCACTAATGTGGTTGCTTAATTTGCACTCAGTTTTCTTTTACTCAGTTTACCTATTTCTTTTATTTGCTCTAATGTTTCATCTTCTTTTCTACTTCTAGGGCTTCGGATGCAGCTTCAGCTACTCAAGTTGGAATCGGATTCATATGCAGAGGGATCCATGCTAATCTCAAGTGATGAAGATGCAGGGGAAGGATCTACTTGGTTTCGGGATGCAATATGTAGGGAAGAAGAGAGCTGGGAGTCTTCATACATGGTTGATATGTTAAATGAATCGGGTTTAAACAATGCCAACCATGAGACCTTCTTGGCTACATGGCACACTCCAGAGTGTCCAGTGAGTCCTCTACTATTTGAAGAGCTGGAGAAAAAGTATTGTGACGAGACTTCTTGTCCAAAATCGGAAAGGAAATTACTGTTTGACCGAATAAATTCAGGACTTCTGGAGATGTTTCAGCAATTCACTGATCCTCACCCATGGGTTAGACGTATGAAGATAACGGTTGGCCCAAAGTGGATTAACAAAACTGCCCTCCAAGATGGTCTCCTTAAGTTGCTGGCTAGTGAAGAGAAAGCCAATGAGGAGAGTTTGGACAAACTGCTGGAAAGGGACTCACTGTGGTCGCATTTCGGAGACTACATTGACATAATAGGTAGGGAAGTAGAGAAGTCGTTGTTAGATGAGTTAGTTGCAGAGGTAGTGGTTATGTAGCGCAAATCAGAGCCATTGATTTCAACCAAACTTCCTTTCCATCTAGAGTGCTGAAAGATTAGTATGTAAATGAGGCAATGAAATGGTTTCATGAGAAGATGAATAAACTGATTAGTATTTGGCAGAAAGCAACTTAATACAGCCACAGAATCTCTAATAGAAGCTATACAAGCACTTCAAGGATGTTTCATATTTCAAATACCATGAAACCTACCCAATCTCTTCATTTAACTGATTAGTATTGGGAACGTTGATGTTGATATTAGCTATGAAAATACAGTGCTCAATCTATTATAAGTTAAACACACAGGTACTGATACTGAGCAAATTAGATAATGAAGAACCAATACGTTGATGCCGATATTAGCAGTGAAAACTGAAAATCCAAGAACACATTAGATACATGTTCACCGGATTCATTTCGAGTATAGAGTTTAAGCCTAAGGCTTCGTCACGCTTGTTATTAGTTTCAGTGTTTCACTATGCAGAAATATGGTTTACATTATAGAGTTTGGCTGTAGTAAACTGCAGCGACAAAGTCGAGTAAAAACTAAAAAGTGGGTGGAAAATAGTCCTCTAATCCCATTGAATAGGTAGCGAGTTTCTTTTATGGGGAGTGATCAAGTGAAGGAAGTCAAGGAACTTCATCCCTTAAAGCATGGAATTGAAGCTCCTTAAAATGGGGAACTGGGTCTCCTTGACTTGCTCTATAGGTCTCATCGTGGCCTGTCCATTGGCTTAGGCGTTCTTGAAGAGTCGTTAAAGAGCTAGCTGGAGACAAAGAGCTACCTGCTTGAACATCAACTTGGACTGCAATGAAAAATCAATTTAATTCTATGCCTAATCCCCAAAATCTGATCTTGTATCTAATGTCAACAATGCCATCAAAAGGCTGGTACCAAAATAATGACGGAAATCTTGATCATTGGTTTGCTGCAAAAGGAGAAGGAAGAGTTGGTCTACATGTTTAGTACATATTCCAATCTGGACAGAGCGAGCAACAGAAACAGAGGTTATACCTCTCCATGCAGCACTTTGAAGGACACTCCGAACCGAAAGCATCTGTTATCTGAAAGGGAACCTGTGGGAGACAGTATCTGAACAAGTTGATCAGCTTGACTTGGCAGTTGCCACCAAGGAAGACTCGAGTCGTGGGTTTTCCTGCTAACCACAGGAAAATAGTCTGATATTTGCCGCAGAAGAAACCACCAGCTTGGGTCATGAAATCTAAAATACTTGACATTCATCTCTCTGAAAGTCATAACCACAACTAGTATCAGATCACACACACACCAAAAAAAAAAAAAAAAAAAAGAAATGGTCATACATGGAGGAGCCTTCCTTTTCAGGAGAACAGCTTAGCCTGAATTTATCTTACCTTTACAACTTGGGACACCAAAATAATTGGCAGGTATAGAGGCCCACCAGAAATCCTCAAACCACCACAACTGAATCTCTTCTGGTCGAATTTCTTGCCCAGCATTAAGACCATGCATGAACTTCAAAAAAATTAAGTGCCTCAATTACTCTCACATTCGGAGTCTGCAAATAATACCAGTCGCAACAAATTTTCCTCCAGTTGAGTCAAAACTTCCTCCAATTATGCCAAAAATAATAATAGATGCTCCTGCAGACAACAGAATGAGTACAATATAAGCTGGTTAAATGCAATAAGAGAGAAACATAAGAAAAGGCAAGGACGAGGTGGTTTGCAAAGCATACTTGCTTCAATGCTCAAAATTCAGCAATTAGGAATTCCATCGTCTCAAGAAGCGACTTAATGAGAAGTTTGGCTCTGAAAAGAAAAAAAGAAAAAGAAAAGATGAGGGTAAACAAGTTAAGACTGTTTAGAGATGCTTTAGAAAGAAAAGATAGCTTCATCAGAGTAGGTGACTTGATTTCACAACATTTCCACTCAAGCCACTCTAAACTATTTTACCAATGGGGACTTGGAGTCTTGGGCTATTAAATTTGGGTTCTATCAAGGTTGACAAATCTCCTCTTTCTTATATCTTCATTTAATTTATTAAGGAATCTAGTATAAAGCTAGTATGTTGAATTAATGGAACATGTGTATGCCTGCAAGATGTTAAAAGAAAAAGAAATGAAAATGAAAAACTTACTGAGAGTTCAATATGGCCTTTTTCAATTCATATTACATCGTATATGCATTCTCTACTAATGAACTCATCAACTGAGACGAGTACAGAATAGAAGAATCTAATGAGAAGTTTGAACAAAAAGAAAATGCCTTCTTGTTATTGATTTTTATGTCAAGAAATTGGTGATCTTCACTGTATCTCTCATCAGAGATTCATTATATATTCAAAGCTAAGACTATGTAAAGGAATATTGATTCCAAGCCGAAGCAATTTCAGGAATTAGAATAGAGAAATCACTAGCATAAGATTAGGTTATAGACATAACTATGGCAGCTAGAGTAAATAGTGAAGGTACCTGTGGTTGACTATTTAGAACTGAATATTAGTTAAGGAGGTGGTTTAACAATAGGATGGAAACAAGTCATCAAGACTAATGTCTATGTAGTCGAACTTCTCATTAGAGGGATGTTATAGAACTACTGATAATTTCAAAACAGTAAGTCTCATGAATTACTGTAACCTAAGAAATAAGTAACAAACCATGCAGGAAAAAGGAAACTGCAGTACCTGGACTCTGTTTGGTGAAAGCCTCCTAGAAACACACTTACAAATTATGCCAAAATAATCATATATGCTCCTGCAGAAACAAAAAAGTGAGAGGAACATATAGAGGAGAGACTAGAGAAACATCAGAAGAAAAAAAATTGTGGTATTGAAAGCTTACCTTGCTTCCACCCGACATTTAACGTAACGAGGAATGCTTGTATCTAAACCTTTAACTCAGGACGACAGTAATATTCTGCAACTCGACACACACCCGTAGGCACATATTTTTCTTGCAGTTGGTGTGTAACATATCTTCAGGAAACTAAGAAAAAAGAAGTTTGGTCAATGCTGGAAACCACAAGAAAGGGATAGGATAAACAGATTTTATTCATTATTAGATGCTTCAGAAAATAAAAGCTATAACCTTAGAAGTGATCAACTGGAGTTATATGATTAGCTCTTTAAGTCAGTAATGTAGCTTCAGCATACTTTAGAACTTTGAGGTCAAGCTATAGTGTACTTGGACAAGCCTACTAGATGAGGCAAAGTTCTTAGCAAGTTCAGTTTTGTACTTGTTATCACGTGCCTAGAAACCGGAAAGGGGGTGGCAAATTCTCAGGAAATAATATTGATGGGGGTTCCTCTGAACTGATTAATATCACTATAAGGATAATCTCTGATATGAACTCATGAAATCCCTTCATTTGGAGTCTTTTTCTTCCCAACTAAATGACGGATAAAATGAGCATAAAAGAGAAGAATCTGATCGAGGACAATGAGATCAAAGTGCCAAACTATTTTTGTTACTGATTCATATGAGTGGATAAGGTATATGATGAAAACATATCTAGCAGATTTATCTTGTAATTTACACAACCCCGTAATTGCAAAGCACAAAATTCCAAATAGTACAATTATTTCCTAGTCTACGGAAAAATTCCAATTCATAGTTTAGAAAACGAGGAAAAGAGGCCTACAACAGAACAAGTAATTCAGCAATATGAAAAGTGAGAGAACTGTTTAAGTATAATGTATTTGAGAGAGATTGATGAGAGAGATGTGTACTTATTATTGAGAATAGGAGCCCTATATATAGGGATTACAAAGTGCTAGTTCTAATGTTACAAGGAATACCAATCCGTGTAGGATTGGGAAATTTAGAACCTTCTCTCCTATTCCTATTCCTAGTTTGATAAGGCACACTAAACTTGATTTTCCTTCAACACTCCCCCTTGTGCCGCTCAAACTTGGTGGTGACGCTTCATCCGTTGCCTCGTTAAAAACCTTGCCAGGTAACAAAAACCCTGTGGGACAAAAATAATCCTGGTCGAAGGACAAAAAGAGCACAACACGTCCTTCACTCTTCGAGATCGAACATGTAGACATCATAACTCCCCCTGATGTCGATATCTCCCCCTGATTGCTACAATCGTGGGAGTTCGGATAACTTTCTCAATCCGATGCTCTTCACATGTTTCTCGAAGGTGGATTTAGGTAACGACTTAGTGAATAAGTCCGCTACATTATCCTCTGATCGGATTTGTTTCACTTCAATCTTTAGAAGTGATTGTTGTTGCTGATTATAAAAGAACTTAGGCGATATATGCTTGGTGTTGTCGCCCTTGATGAAACCTAACTTCATTTGTTCAATACAAGCTGCATTATCCTCATAAATGCATGTAGGTTCATCTGTGGTAGACTTCAAACCACAACTTCCTTGAATGTGTCGAATTACAGACCTTAGCCATACACATTCACGTACAGCTTCATGTAGAGCAATAATCTCTGCATGATTTGAGGAAGTAGCAACAAGGGTCTGTTTCGTAGACCTCCAAGATATCGCAGTGCTTCCCATGGTAAAGACATAACCTGTTTGGGAGCGACCTTTGTGAGGGTCAGAGAGGTACCCTGCATCAGCAAAACCCATCAAGACATCATTGTCGTTTTGATGGAGGGAGATAGGAGGACGCCGGCCACCATGAGCGGCAGCGGCGCCGGCGCCGGCAACATGGCCGGCGGCCATTCCATGGACGGGGGCGTTTTGCCTTTTGGGGTCCGATCCCAATTTTCCGTCATTCCTTTTCTCTCTGTAGGGATAGAATAGGCCCATATCAATCGTACCTCTTAGGTATCGAAAGATGGTCTTTACACCAATCCAATGGCGGCGTGTTGGCGCAGAGCTGTGTCGAGCTAACAAGTTCACTGCGAATGAGATATCCGGTCTTGTGCATTGAGCTAAGTACAATAATGCGCCTATTGCACTTAAATAGGGCACTTCGGCCTCTAAGGGTTCTTCGTCCTCATCCCTTGGACGAAACGGATCTTTTCCGGGCTCAAGACTACGGCCGATCATGGGAGTACTCGCTGGCTTTGCTTTATCTTCATTAAAGCGCCTTAGAATTTTCTGAGTATATGCAGACTGATGGATCAAAATCCCATCACTACGGTGCTCGAGTTCTAAACCGAGACAAAACCGTGTTTTCCCAAGATCTTTCATCTCAAATTCGGATTTCAAGTAATTAGCAGTTTCCTTTAACTCATCTAGAGTTCCAATTAGGTTCATGTCATCGACATAAACTGCTACGATTGCAAATCCGGAACTTGTTCTTTTAATAAACACGCATGGGCATATTTCATTGTTAATATATCCCTTCCCAATCAAGTAGTCACTTAGACGGTTATACCACATCCGTCCAGATTGTTTTAATCCATATAGTGAGCGTTTTAATCTTATTGAAAACGCGCTCCGTGGTTTAGAGCCACTTGATTTGGGTAATTGAAGTCCATCTGGAATCTTCATATATATCTCTGAATCTAGATCCCCATAGAGATATGCTGTAACCACATCCATAAGCTGCATGTCAAGTTTTTCTGAAACTACCAAACTGACAAGGTAGCGGAACGTTATAACGTCCATTACGGGAGAATATGTCTCCTCGTAGTCGATTCCAGGGCGTTGTGAGAAACCTTGCGCCACAAGGCGGGCTTTATATCTTACCACCTCATTTTTCTCATTACGCTTTCTAACAAAGACCCATTTATGGCCAACAGGCTTTACACTTGGGGGTGTCTGCGTTACAGGCCCAAACACCTGTCTCTTTGTTAGTGAATCCAATTCAGCCTGGATCGCATCTTTCCATTTAGGCCAATCTGCTCTTCGTTGACATTCTTCAACAGAGCGAGGTTCGATATCATCATATTCTATAATCCCTTTCGCAATATGATATGCAAATGCATCATCAATCGCCATAGAATTTCTATCCATCATCTCATGTACACTAGTGTAATTTATGGAGATCTCTCTATTCTCTGGAGTTGGTTTTGACATTGGAGCGTCCCCCAATGATGTCTCTTGGACATAACCATAATCCGGAATATTCTCATGAGATGGATTATTTATATCGATGATTAATGGATTATTCTGTGCCAAACTCGCTTTCTTTCTTGGGCGAGAATCCATCGAACCTATAGGCCTCCCGCGCTTCCTGGCAGGAGCCGTGGGCCTAGCCATAACGTCACCATCATTGAGAGATGGGACGTTGGCGCCATGCTCATGCATTCTTGAGTTGGCGTCATGTCCTCTACTTTTAGGGACATCAATCCTTGCAGGCACGTTTGCAGCAGGTATGTGTGATCTCGTCACTTTAGCGATATCAGAAAACGCATCAGGCATCGATTCTGCTACATTCTGAAGATCGAGAATTCTCCGCACTTCAATTTCGGACTGTGCGGTTCGAGGATCAAGATGAGACAGAGTGGGGACGGACCACGACAATTCCGGTCGTTCCTGTTGAACATTGATGTTCTTATCTCCCCTAACGATGGGAAGACTGTCTCATCGAAGTGACAATCCGCAAATCTTGCGGTAAAGAGATCGCCTGTCAAGGGTTCTATGTAGCGGATAATCGTTGGAGAATCATAACCAACGTAAACGCCTAATCGTCGTTGAGGACCCATTTTGGTGCGCTGTGGAGGCGCAATTGGCACATAAACTGCGCACCCAAATATGCGTAAGTGTGAGACATTGGGCTCATACCCAGTCACCATCTGGGACGCAGAAAAGGGTTGAGTGGCAGTAGGCCTCAGACGAATAAGCACAGCTGCATGCAATATTGCATAGCCCCAAGCAGAAATAGGGAGATTGGTGCGCATTACCAATGCCCTAGCGACCATTTGTAGTCGTTTAATGGCGGCTTCTGCGAGACCATTTTGGGTGTGAACATGAGGAACAGGATGTTCAACATCAATCCCAATGGACATGCAATAATCATCAAAAGTCTTTGATGTAAACTCTCCAGCATTGTCTAATCTTATAGACTTAATAGGATGATCAGGGTGGTGAGCCCTTAACTTAATTATTTGTGCTAGGAGTTTAGCAAATGCAGCGTTCCTTGTGGAAAATAACATGACATGTGACCAGCGTGTCGATGCATCAACCAATACCATAGAATATCGAAATGGTCCGCATGATGGTTGAATAGGTCCACAAATATCACCTTGGATTCTTTGCAAGAATGATATATTTTCTTTGGTGTCCTTTGCATAGGATGGTCTCGATCCTAACTTTGCTAAAGAGCAGGCTTTGCAGAACGAATGATGGGCTTTAGAAATAACCAATGAGGATTTTGGTTGAGCCACAAAGTCACAAGTGACTTTAGAAGTAAAAGTTGGAGACAAAGGAGCCTTGGTGGCGTCAATGCCACCCTGAGGCCGCAGGGGGAAGGCGGCGCCGGCCAAGGATGGCCGGATTTGGGGGTGAACGGCGCCGTGAGGCGCAGGGGCTCCTTCGGTGTCCAAAAACCGAGTTTTACTTCTTTTTGTTCTGAAAAAGGGATGTCCGTGTGAATTCTTTAATATACGGATCATCATGTCACGACCTGGGTGTCCCAAACGGTCGTGCCAAAGCCTATATGTGTCGGAATCCCATAAATCATCTCTCATGACATGGTTGGATTCAATGACTCGAATAGTGGTTGCATACAACCCACTAGAGCGACACATAAGTTTCTCTAAGACTCGTTTATGTCCGTAGTCATTAGAGGTGATGCAAAGGAACTCTTGTCCATTCTCACAATGTGTTTCCACATGAAAACCATTGGCTCTTATATCTTTGAAGCTTAATAGGGTTCTTCCTGCCCTAGGAGCATAAAGAGCTTCGGTGACATTTAAAGTTGTGCCATTAGGCAACATAAATTGAGCTGGTCCTCGACCATGAATCAATTGAGATGATCCAGCCATCGTAGTCACAGAAGATTGAGTAGGCGTCATCTCAAGAAATAACTGCCTATTTCGAAGTATGGTGTGCGTAGTAGCACTATCCACGAGGCATTCTAGCTCTCCGGGAAACATACTTGAAATTAATAAAGCTCGAATCAAAATCGACACTTTATTTCAATGAAAGCCAATGATTACGTCAAAGTTTCTAAATTTAATCCAAAAAAAAAGAAAAAAAGGGTAATCAAGCTTAGACAAGTAGTAGTTACTCAATCCGTTTGGTAATTCCAATTTGGTTGTGACCAGGTAAGGTAAGGCGAGATTTTGGTGGAGCGTTGCTCACTTTTAAAACCGTTCTCTCAGTTCAAACCTTGCCTAGACATCACAATTACTCTTGAGTACGCCTAGTGAGAAAGAGTTATAACCACTGTCTTTGTTGATAGTTTCCAAATTTTTTTTTTTTTTTTTTTGGATTATGGATTGAAACCAATGACGCTTATATGGTCAGATTTTTATGCTTACGAACGCTCTTAGTCCGTAGCCTACGAACGCTCTTAGTTCGTAAAAATCGATGCTCACAGACGCTCTTAGTCCGAAGTCTTACGAACGCTCTTAGTTCGTTAATTGCGTGAATCCCCACGATTCCGCTTTTCAAGAATCGAACCCACGTTATAAGAAAGGTGGGATGTAGAAGAAGGGAGGTTTTCAAGTCCCCGAGAAAAGAAGAAATAATATAAATTCCGAATTATAGGAACTTCAAAACTTACTCTTTTGAATACTTACTTGGTGAAAATTCGGAGCAGATTCTGTTCTGAACAGCTTGTACCTCGATTGGTATACAGATCTCAATATGACTCCGATAAGGCTGAAATTCGGAGGTTAGATGGAAGAGACAGAGACGAACAACTTTGATGAAGAAAGTTTTTCGATCTGAGCTTCCGAACTAGACGTTTCGAGGCTTGCAAGAAGACGGATGTGCACAGGAACGGGAAAAAGATGCAGTGGGTGTGCGTTGGCTTGTTTGCGCAGCAGGGATGCTTCGGTGGCAGCAGGCTGGAACGCAGGGCTGCAGGAAGGGGGCAGCAGGGGCTGCTGTGCAAGGTTGCAAGCACACGGGCGCTCGGGCTGCAGCGAAGGCTCGGCTAGCTCGGGCTAGGGGCTGCTTTGTGAATGAGTTTTGGTTTTCTGTTTTGTGGTTAGAGTCGTGCTGATAACGTGTTTAAGTATAATGTATTTGAGAGAGATTGATGAGAGAGATGTGTACTTATTATTGAGAATAGGAGCCCTATATATAGGGATTACAAAGTGCTAGTTCTAATGTTACAAGGAATACCAATCCGTGTAGGATTGGGAAATTTAGAACCTTCTCTCCTATTCCTATTCCTAGTTTGATAAGGCACACTAAACTTGATTTTCCTTCAACAAGAACAAAATAGAAAAGATCATGTTTAATTGATTTAAGAAAAGAAATTGAGAAAAAGAAAAGGCTTACTTCGGATATCAGGGATTTGACAGATCTTAGGCCACTCTGGGCCGCTCTCCTCCATGCATCTTTCAATCAGAAGGGGACATCTAGAGATGTATATCCCGTTTAATTTGGTGAGGCGTTGCATAGCTTCAATAGATGGTAGATACATCAAGTTCTTGCAACTCTGAATACGTAAGGTCTCCAGAGATGCAAGCTTTCCTAACCATTCTGGAATAGCCTCTACACCATCAAAGGCTATCATATTCAAAGATGTCAAAGAAGTGAAGTGTTGAATTTGTTCAGGCAGAGACTTGAGCTTAGGCCACCCTTGCAATGTTAATGATTCAAGTTGTGGTATAACCTGAATAGCAGGGAATGTACCGAGCTCATACCAAAACGGGCCAATGTCCAAGCTCTTCAAACTAGTGAGGCAGAGTGGGGATGCTATTGCTAACCCACTGGGTAGACACCTCAATTGAAGACAAAAAGAAATTTCCAAGCGGCGGAGAGATGCGAGCTTTTCTAAACTTGGAATAGACTCTAGATTATAGCAACTTCTTATATGCAACACTTGAAGAGAGACGAGGATTTGAAGAGAAGCACAAAATTCTACCTCAATTTGCGTACTCTTAGAGTGTTCGATTGTCAATTGACGGAGGGATGTGAAGCCGCCGTGTAAATTTGGAAGACACTTTACATTACTTACAGACAAGTTGTGGAGGGATGTGGGGCTGTCGATCGGAAGAGATGTTATTTTATCACACCCTGTTACAGTCAAATTCTCAAGAGAGGTGCAATAGCCACTCGGTATGCTTGACAATTTAGAACACGACCCCACCTCTAACTCACGTAGCGATGGGAGGTGGCATTTGATTAGACTGGATAACTGATCACACCAACGGATAGACAATCTACGGAGGGATGGGAGGCCACCGTGTAGGATTGAGATGGACTCTAGACGGGGGCAATAACATATTTCCAAGTCCTCTAGAGAGAGAGGGCGAAGCCCATCAGGTAAATACCTCAGATTGGTACAAAACCAAATAAGCACCGACCGAAGAGACTCGCAGCAGTACTGAACCCCATGGGGAGCAATACAAGTTAACTCATCACAATTCCATATCTCCAGATATGCCAGATTTTTGTTGTTTTCCAACATGCCTTCCGGCAGACAAGTAAGTGTCTTGACAGCGCCTATTTCGAGATAAGTGAGAGTGGTTAGTTCATTGCTTAGAATACTTGCTATTGGCATGCTGCTATCCACTTCTTCCATTACCAACTTTTTGAGAGATGGAAAATGGCTAGGAGCACTTCTCAACTGGTTACACTTTTTCAGAGTCAACTCCTCAAGGCAAGGAAACACCCTTAATCTTTCTCCTGGCAACACTTCTGCTTCCACCCATTCTACTAGATTTTCAGCCTCCTCAATATGCAATGTTTTCAATGCTGGGAACAGAACTATTGTCTTCTCACTCGTAGTAGCCACATTGGATATGTGATCATAACCATAAAAGTCGGACCCCAAACACCTTAGGTTCTGCATGGTCTTGATCTTAATATGTCTAAGATGGGGCAGATGGCCGAGTACTGGGACTCCTTCACATTTGTTGCACCCCAATAATTCAATCTCTTTCAAGTTGTCGGACGGCAATAACCATGATGGAAACTTGGCACCCATGAACCCCTTAATCTCCAAAAATTCCAAATTAGAATGCGGTTGCAGCCCTTCAAGAACACCTTCTTCATTCTCAACATTGTTGCTTGGTCTACTCAGCTTCCACTCAAGAGTTAACTTGCGTATGTGTTCCTTCTCGGCTAACTTTGCTTTCTCTGCTTCTTCTCCATCTCTCACATGTTCCAGACTATAAATAGACAAGGTGTCCCGCAAGTGGATTAAACCACCCAACTCCTTTATCCCAGAACCAGTCTCCTCACCCACTCTTAGAGAAGGTAATGATCGGAGATTAGTCAATCTTCCCAATATCCCAGCAGGAACTTTCACAAATTTACCAAAATAAATATGTCTCAAGTTGGTCAAACTTGCAATTTCTCTTGGGAACTCTTCAATGTGATAAGGCATTTTTAATGTCTGCAGGTAGTAAAGTTGACCAATTGATTTGGGAAAAGCTTTGACATTTGTTTTCATAACATTCAAATACCTCAAGTGTCTCAACTTTCCAATTGAAATTGGCAACTTGTCAATGTCTGCCTTGTATAAATTTAAGACACGTAGAGATTTATAGCTATGCAAATTGAAGTCCTTGGGAACTTCCTTCAAAAAGAGTGAGTGTGTGTTCATTGCATTTGATACATGCTTTGCAAGATCATGCACAAGATCGTGCATCTTGCATTTGGTAATATTACCATGGGAATCCCTTCTAATGTCTTGAAAAAGGGACTTTTCTAATAAGATATCAAAATATTCGTTACCTCTATCCTCCATCTCTGAATGGTGAAGCCATCCTTGAGCCATCCAAAGTTGGACCAAGTCATCCTTTTCCATTTCAAAATCTTTGATGAACATTGAGCAATATGCAAAACATTGTTTCAACTGTGGAGATTTCAATTCATCAAAACTCAACTTCAAAATTGACAAGATTCTATTTTCTTCTTCTGGTAAATCCCATATTTCACTTTCCAAAAGTGATTTCCATCCAACAATCGTTTTAGAGCGCATGATGTTTCCCACGACCTACAAATATATTGGTAATGGAGTTAGACTTCTCTACAGCAATAGTATAGTCATATTCAATTGAACTAGTAACTACTTATTCAATAGCATTATAATTGTTAATTTTACCTTACATCAACAATCTTTGTGAACCGGAACAATAGAGTTCTTTTTTATCATATAAAATACAGAGAAAGAATGAAAAGCTTCATATTGATATCCAACATACCTTTGCCACTAATGGTACACCACCACACTTTTTGGCAATTTCCTTTCCAATTCTCTCTTGATCTTGAGGCATTGGATCACTTTCATCTGGAACTGCTCTATCCTTCAGTATAAGCCAACATTCATCATTTGATAGTTTTCTCAAATCACACCTCGGAAGAGTCTCTACTGTTTTTGCAACTTTATCACTGCGGGTAGTGACAATGATACTGCTTCCTTGATTATCAGTGACTCTTAGCAAACAACTGATCAAATCATGCCATTTTTGGGACTCTTCATTCCAGACATCATCAAGCACAAGAAGATACTTTTTCTCTTTTAAGTTTTCTTTGAGGACTCTACATATTGCACCTATAGATTGTACTGCAGCATGTTCTGGTCTAAGAAACTCCAAGATTCCCCTTAGAATCGAATTGACCTCGAAAGGGGTAGATACACAAACCCATATTCTTTCATCAAAGTGTTTGTCTATCTTATCATCATGGTACACAGATTTAGCCAAAGTTGTCTTCCCTAGTCCTGCCATTCCCACAATGGCCATAACAGATAAATCATTTTCCTGTTTTTTGCTTGAGGTGGTCAAGGCTTCCACTATATCAGACACAACCTCCTCCCTTCCAAGGATTTTATTTTCATCTATTTTAAAGCTCGGGTAGGTTTCCCTGCTAATTCTTATATCATGGGATGTTGCTGCATCTGCGGTTAGCCTAGCAATCCCAATAGCACTTGCCATTTTATACAAATCATCTAAAGATGCGTTGATCTTCTTAATTTTATGTGCCATTTTAACACGAAATACAATGGGATTGGAGAGGGAAAAGAAATCTTGAACCTTTTTCTTCATCTGGTTTCGCAGTTCCACCTTACGCCGGAGAAGCTCATATCCATAGTCATCTAACAGATCATCAGCACGATGAACTATGACTTCAAGCTTCTTCACCCACAGCTTCACAGCCTCTCCCTTATCTTGTCGCGGATGTTCAGCATCTCGTAGCATAGATTCAAGCACCAGCAGTGACTCACGCAGCTTTGTTACTTCTCCATTGAATCCCCACACAAGATTGAACTCTTGAGCGGCAAGTGAAGTCACTCTGGTCAGCATTTCCTGGGCAGGAAATGTAAGAAATTCAGCCATCGATCCCTACTCAAGTGATTGAATACTCGAGGCAATGAACAGAATGCTTTGTTAGTTGAAGAAACTAGAAGAGGGATGAAAATCTCTGCTTTATGAACTTAAAGGGTGTTGGACTGAACACAATTGTGGATAGATTTCTGTCCAACAGTGGGGTTGTGGATAGAATTTCTTTGGCCAATACGTACTCCAGCTGTTAAAAGGTACGTGCTTTATACATTATTACATAGTGCATTTGCCTAAATCTTTTTCTATAAATCAATGATTAAGATGGTCCAATTCAAAAGGAAAAGCGTCTAAAAGCATGATTTTAACGTAATTATATGCATTTTACTTTCGCTCTTACAAGTCCGATGATTATCACCTCGTATAGCAATTAGCAAGTAATAGAGGGCGGTGGGAAGGAGTTACACAAGACATCAACCCTGGTCCTATTCCTGCGACCAAGCTGACACAAAGAGACCTGAGACCTGAGAGCGAGGATGCTGCTTACTTGAAGAAGAAGCTCGGATTCATACTGTTCTTGTACTTCTGCATACGTTAGTATGAACAGAAAGCTTTATCAGGCTAGCATTGCATTCGTATGCATTTTATCTAATTTTACGAGAAGCCACTCATTCATACAGATATAAGGGTAAAGTAAGATGTTCAAAAGGTTCATGAGCAAAAATGAGACGAGGAGAAGTTACTTGGCATGCACAACCCAACTCAAAAATTCCTAACTAGCTTTTAGCATATTTTTAGTGTTTCCTTTTATGATTTTTCAAAGTCAAAAAACAAGAAACTTATGAACAAAATCTGTTCAATATTTTCAGTGTCAAGCTGTTAGCAAATTCGTACATGTTCTAAAAGTCATGCTCTACGAATATTAAGCTCATGAGTCATGACACGAGTGAAAATCAATTGACATACGGATTTCAAAAGGTGATCTCGTGGCACTTCCAAAACGCTAAATATTTAGATATGCATGAGTAGATCACTTCTGAAAATTATCTTCCAAATTGATAATTATTAAGATATCAAACTAGATTAAATCAATTAATAAATCAAATATGTCAAACTCATGGGGGTAGGAGTGAAATCTTTTGATCCTTTATAATTAAATAAATAAATAAAATCTGTCAAACCTGAATTTTTCATGATCATAAATGATAAATCACGATTATGAATGTCTTAATGATTTTTAATTTGGTTAAAAATTTACAGAAATGATATACCTATGAATATCTAAACATCTAATGGTTAATTTGTCAAATTGTGGTTGAAAAGTAATTCTTACGACCGTTGATTTGAAAGTCCTCATGAAATTCTCATCTTAATAGTTCTCATTAGAACCTCACCCTTCCTTTTTATACCAAAACCAAACTAAACAAAAACTTTGGGTTGGTCCGATTGGTTTGGATCGAATTTTTCACAGCCCTGACTGTAGTAGTAAAGAGTTATTATAGTCCACTAACATTTTTAATGGTCCTTAACCTCTGACATCAAGGAGAATTATTTTACTTCTTTTATCCTTATTTTAAAAGCTCTAATAAGTTCCAGGTCAAAAAGATTTCTTATGAACAGAAAGAAAATGCTGATTTCTTAAGTACTCAGCCACCAGTTATGAGGTTCAGTTAAAACTTTCCATGCCAGTTTGGCAAGGGCTGTTTTTTTTTTTTTTTTTTTTGAATAGGAATTGATTTCATTAGTAATCAAGCCATGAAAACAGGCCAGAGTCTAACCGAACTTACATAAGAAAATCCAGGACAAACCGGATAACCTATCTAAGCCACAACTAAACTCATTAAAGTCTAAAGAGACGCTCGCTGAACAGCAAGCCTAAACTAAGCAAGAATAGTCTCGCTCTCTAAGGAAAATATATTCATCTAGCTTAATCGGCCAATCACGCAATTGTGGTACAAATATCAACTAGAAACATCTTAGAAAAGCTTATAGAAATTACCACTACTTCAAAAGGCTTGAGTCCAGAATGTCTAACAGCTTAGAGAATTTAAGAGAGCGCTAGTCCCTCCCCCTTGGGGTCAGGACCAACACCATCTTCAACCTCCTCAGTAGCCAACACCCTCGGCAACAGGTTGCACCTTGGGCTCTTCTTGAAGGTTTGCAGCCCTCTCCAGATTTGAGCCTCCCACTAGGCCCAGTTACCAATGGCCCATAGAAAGAAGCCTTAAGCCCAGTCACCTACACCGGCCCATATGCTCCGACCAGCCCAGTCAAGTGATTTACTTTTGGCTCGCGAAGAGCAGCCCTAAGCCCAGTCAACTGTGGCCCAGAAACCAGCCCAGTCAAATTTCCTGATCTTCCGCCTCACTGGTGACCGACCCAGTCATCGTCGGCCTTCCATCTGCCTCCACAAAGCGCGGCACATCTACATATCCCAAATAAGGGTCGTCCCAGTCCGACGCCACCGAAGCCAGCACCTTTAACAACCTTTGACGCCGCCACAACAAAGAAGATCCAACTGTGCGGGGCACCCATCTTTGTAAGACCATGGAGTCAGCATCGACTTCCGGCTCAACTCCGCCATCTATCTCAGCCTGCATCCTCAGCCAGGGTTATCTGCACCGCCGTCACTATTCCGCGTCTCTTTCCTCCTCATCCAGAATTTCGCCCAATCTGGGTTTTCTCTGCCAAATGCTTGCAACCCAAACACGGCACATAATCCACCAAGACCCGTCGTTCGTAGTCGAGCCAAATTGTCAGGAGGCCACACTGAGATAGCATATACCTTCCCACCATCAGCAGCCCAAGAGGCCAGGCACTCATCAGTACTCCCCCTCAAGAGCTTAAGGGGGAAGAGAGGTCCGATCGAAATCAGAATCAACATCCATACAAAGAACATGTGGAGAGAAACAACGCCAGAACGAGCCTGGCGCGCTGTACGGGAACAGTAGAGACCGCCGTCCTTCATTCTCAGCGCCTCCAGTCGGCGTTGCTAGGGTTTGGAAAAGCACTTCGTGTGTAGGGCTGCTTTATTAAAACTCAAAATTGAATATTACAAAATTATTAAAACAATTAGTTTTTCGGTATTTATTTGCCATCTTCACCTGTGTTGTTCCATGCAATAACTGGAATAAACTTTTTTCTCTTTTCAAACATAAATGTGGATATATGTATATTTAAAGTTGTTTAATGAATTCATTTAATTTCCATCGCTAGTTTAATGAATTCATTTTATTTAAAAAAAAATAATGATCAATGTTTTCTTTTCGTTACATTATTAAAGAAGATTGAACTATATGTCAGTCCTAATCCGCCACTTTCTCACAATTCCTTACCAGTTAGGCTAAACCTCAAAAAACTTCTAACAATTGCCTTCTTTCAACATAAAGGCTGTCATTCTAAAAAAAACAAAAAACACAAGGACGGTTGTATTCATTATCAAACTTTTGTAGTTATATTAAAAGTCATCAATCACTATGCATGGATGCTGATAGGAGCATTTTAATGTGATATTTTAATAGTTAATTCCTCACATTTTGCTTAGTTAATTCCTTAACTGAATTGATTTTTATTTCAATTTCTATTTTTAGGTACATTGGAGTAGATGAAGGTGAAATGAGTGTTAGGTCCATAATTACTTGGAAATGATGGAGAAAAATGGAAATGTACTAAAAGATCAATTTTACACATATTCCTACTCCGGCTAGGAGAAACCAAGCCAAGCAAAGAAGAAGGAGCGGCCGCTTGACCAAATGAACTTCAAATGAGCTGAAACCTTCCAGATCCATTCTAGACACCCAAAGGATCATTTCTTATGAAGAGTGCCAGAGAAAAATATGAGTGGAAGGCCTTCAAACAATCAGCCCAATTTTCTACAGAAGCAAAACCGGAAAACTGGACCTGTAAGAGGTCCAGCAGCATTTCCGGCCCAACCACATGGATTGAAGCTCTGAAAATTTGTCAGGATGATCTACACTCATAGTGGAACATTTCATATGAAGAAGTCGAAGGAATATAATGAAGTCTTGTTGGAGAAATAATTGAAGGAATAAAGGGGAAGAAACTGACCTGAAAACAGCTCAACACCACATATTCATGTTTCCCACCCACATGAAGAAAGCTAGATGCTTTTCTCTTTTTTCCTTGGATATATTTTTTCTACAATCTCTTTAATAGATCATCATCACTTCCATGTTGCTGCACCTTCATGCTTTGCTTTCATTTCATCATTTCTCTTTCTTTTCCATATTTTACAAATCACTTTCATACTCCACTTTCATTATTTTTCTTCCACTCATCATTTCACTCTTCTTTTTCTTCCCTATATAAACACCTTCTCCTCTCATTCCAAAACACATTCCTTCATCCATTCCATCTTCTTTGTCTCTCCATTTCCTTTCCATTTTTCTCTCCATTCTCTAGTTCTTAGTTTTGCATTTTCAAGCAAGGAGAGGAAGAAGAAGAAGGAACCGTGAAGATCATATCCTCCATCATCCACCTTGAAGGCTTGCTTCCAAGATTCAAGATCCAACCATCTAGCTCTCCATCTCCATCTCCACTCACGGTGTAATTCAACCTCTTTCTTTGTAATCTTGCTTAGTTTCGTGAGAATTATTTTTAGTTGACATTTATGTTTGAATAAAGTTTATATTCTGAAATTTTATGATTGAATAAGGATTTTCGATTTCTATGTTGTGATTCCATAGTTGCTTATGTGTGATTGTTCGATTGAATTTGCTTGATAGAAAACTTTTATATGTTTATCTTATTTGGGTCGACACTTATAGGATTTGCATGTAATTGGTGCTAGGTTTAAGAACATGAAATCGACTTTTCGTTTTGTGTAAACTTGAATCAAAGTAGTAAAGGTTTTGGACAAAAATCGAATTCAATTGAAGAGGATTGCAATTAGGTGAACTTATTCATACTAAGTTGTACACTTGAGTTGATAGCCTTTCTCTATGTGTAATGCATTAAACATGACATGATTGACTAGCTTTCTAGGGCTTGATTGCATGTTTGATAGGATTGATCTAGGTGCTTTCGCTTAGGTTAATTAGCATTGAAAAGTAAAATATGGGAAATCATTTGCTTTCGAATGTTTCACATGATCAACTCCGTTCACATGACTTGGAAGAACAATGTAGGGTTAATTCGAATTCAATGATAAACTTGGGTTTAATCTTTGTTTCTTATGTTTCATTCTTGTACATGTGTTTTTATATTTTCTTTATTTTAATTTTGAATTCTATAATTCTTAAACCCCCCCCCCCCTTTTTATTTTGTTACTTGTATATATTTATATTCTTTATTTTATTTTTGTAAATAATACTTTATTATTTTAATTCTTTATTTGTTTATACAATTGTATATATTTATATTCTTTATTTTATTTTTGTAAATAATACTTTTCTTTATTTGTTTCACAATTACAGGTGTACCCTCAATCCCCGGAATAGAACGATCCCTATTTACTTATACTACTAACGATATTTCAGGGTTAAATTGCGCGCTTGCTTTTAAGCGCGTCAGATGCCACTTTAACCTAACAAATAGTTCGGCAATATGAGAACTACCATCAAGTGGTTAGATATGGCTATTGGCTATTGGCTATGGCTACCATCAAGCAGCCCAAATCCTAGCTATTTTGATAAACAAATTAGGCTTAGTTTGTGATTGATTCCTGAGCTGCTTTTGGAGCTGGGTCTAGAGGATGGTGTAGTCAAATAAGGCGAGATATAGAGAATGAATTGTCTAATAATCTATTCATCTCACGAATGGACGTATATCAAGAGGATTACATGTATACAATTGACTTACGTCTCTATTCTCTATCACATAAAGAATAGGTAAGTATTAACTATAATATAATTACAATATATTTCATTCCTAATATTAGTCCATGACTCACGCTAACACTCCCCCTCAAATTGGCGCATACACGTCAACCATGCTCAACTTGCTTAGTGAGTCATAAAACGCCTTCCTGGAAACTCTTTTGGTAAGTATATATGCAAGTTGCTCTTCAGTTTGGACGAAATGAAAGCTAATAATTTTGACATCTAGCTTCTCCTTTATAAAGTGAGGATCAACCTCCACATGCTTAGTACGATCATGCTGTACTGGATTCTGTGATATGTCAATAGCTGCCTTGTTGTCACAATATAACTGCATAGTACTTTTGAGTTTGAAACCCAGATCACGTAACAGATTTCTCAGCCACAGCAACTCACACACTCCGTGAGCCATACCTCTATACTCGGCCTCAGCACTAGATCGTGCCACAACTTTCTGTTTCTTGCTCTTCCATGTAACCAAATTACCTCCCACAAAGGTAAAGTAACCCGATGTTGACCTGCTGTCTGTAATATTTCCAGCCCAATCTGCATCTGTGAAGCCACAAACCTAAAAAATGTTGTTGTGTTTAGAAAACAGCACTCCTCTTCCTGGAGCTGACTTCAAGTACTTCAAAATTCGCATAACAGCATCCATGTGACTCTCACTCGGGTTATGCATGAACTGACTTACCACACTCACTACATATGCAACATCTGGTCTAGTATGAGCCAAATAAATTAAACGCCCAACCAACCTCTGATAGCGAGCCCGATCAGTGGGTATCTAGATACTCAGCTAAACAATGGCTCTGCTCAATAGGAGTATCAATAGGTCTGCAATCCAACAAACCTGTCTTTGTCAGCAAGAACATACTTCCTCTGGCACAGGTAGATTCCTTCTCTCCCCCTGGCTACCTTAATTCCTAAGAAGTACTTAAGTTCACCCAAGTCCTTCATCTCAAACTCAGAGGCTAACTGTTTCTGCAGTCTATCCATCTCAATAGTATCATTGCCAGTGATTACCATGTCATCTACATAAATAATTAGAGTTGTTACATTTCCTTGTTGATGCTTGAGAAACAAGGTATGGTATGAGTTGCTCTGTCTGTAACCAATCTTCCGCATGAACTGTGAAAATCTTCCAAACCAAGCACGAGGTGACTGTTTGAGACCATATAGAGATTTTCTCAATTTGCATACAAAATCACCAGGAGAAGCAACTACATACCCAGGTGGAAGGCTCATGTACACCTCCTCAGCTAACTCTCCATGAAGGAACGCATTCTTGACATCAAACTGTCGGAGTGGCCAGTTTAAACTAGCAGCAAACTAGAGCAGAACCCAGATAGTGTTCATCTTGGCAACAGGAGCAAATGTTTCATCGTAATCTATACCATACGTCTGAGTAAACCCCTTTACTACAAGGCGTGCTTTGTATCGACTCACTGATCCATCTGCATTATGCTTCACGGTAAACACCCAACGACAACCTACTTCTTGCCCTGTGGTGGAGGCACAAGTTGCCAAGTATTGTTCTTCTACAACTCCTCCATCTCTTCCTCTACTTTGGATCCCCCAATGCATCCTGCACTTTGTTAGGTACTGACACAGCAGATATTTCATTCACAAATGATTCATATGACTTAGACAACCTCCTAATGGACATATAATTGGCTACTGGGTATTTTGATTTAACAGTAAGAGTATGTTCAAACCTTTTGGCTGGTTGACCCCAAGTAGTCTTATTTGGTAACACATATTGCCCAACATTAGACTCACTACTACTAGTACCAGTGGGTGGACATACCTTAAATAAGTGATCTTCAGCACCAGGAAGCTGTGGGTCAGGGGTAGGAGCTACAATCGGAGGGGCAGTTATGTCTTCAACTTCATTTTCTGTGATTGAGACTGGTGCCTGGATGTCTGGACCTTCTGCTTCTGGAGGTGACAGGTTGATGGTCTCAACTGGATCTGTCAAAATACCTCCTGCTTGTGTGACTTCTTCTCCTCTTTCTGATTCCTTGCCCTCTCCATGATACAGCTCTTCAAAATATGAATTCTCCCCCTGAAGAGCTGTATCTGAAGAGGAAAAATAGCTCATGTTCTCAAAGAAAGTAACATCCATAGTGACATAGTACTTTCTGGTAGGTAGATGATAGCACTTGTACCATTTCTGATAGCCTCTATAGCCAACAAACACACACTTAAGCGCCCGGGCATCCAACTTAGACATCTGGTTTTTAGGGACATGGACAAACGCAACACAACTAAAGACACGAGCTGGAAGATTATGAAATGAAGGTAAGGAGACATGAGTTGCAAGAACCTAAATGGAATTTTTCCCTGAACGACACTAGATGGAAGACGATTGATAAGATGGGGGGAAGCATGTACAACATCGCCCCAAAGATACTTAGGCATATGGGCACTAAAAAGAAGGGCACGAGCCATATCAAGTAAATGACAGTTTTTCCTTTCAGACACTCCATTTGGTTATGGTGTTTGTGGACATGTAGTTTGGTGAACTATCCCATGGGTTTTGAAGAACTCTTGGAAAACATAATTAACATATTCTCCCCCATTGTCAGAACAAAGAATTTTAATGGTGCTATGGTATTGTGTTTGAACAAGAGTATGAAAAGTTTGAAAAGCTGGAAATACTTCATCTTTAGTTTCAAGAAGAACAACCCATAACAACCTCGTACAATCATCAATAAACAACACAAAATATCTCATACCCGATACAGTGGGCTCTCTAGAAGGTCCCCAAACATCAGAATGAATCAACTCAAAAGGAATAACACTTTTATTAGAAACACTAGGAGAATAAGTAGCACGATGACTCTTGGCCAAAACACGTGTTTCACAATGTAAAACAGACTCATCCACACCAATAAACAGAGTAGGCATGGTTTTTCTCATAAGACTAAAAGAAGGATGCCCTAAACGGCGATGCCACAACCAAATTTCACTTCGCTTGTCAGAACTCGAAGTCAAAGCTGCGCGGGACTGTGCTCCTGGATTCTCCCCTGCGTATGTCTGATCCAGATGGAACAACCTGCCCCTCAGATACCCTCGACTGATTATCTCCCTGGTGAGAATATCCTGAAAAATCACATACATAGGATAAAAAGTTACGGAGTATTTAGACTCAGTATTCAACTGTGGAATAAATATCAAATGATGAGACAAATCAGGCACATATAAGACATTATGAAGTTCTGAAGTGGGAGTAATACGAACTGACCCACCCTGACCCTAAAACAAGAAAGGCCTCACCATTGACATTTGTTACATAAGACACTGGTGCGGAAGACAATTCAGTAAAATTTTGTGCCAAACTTGCTTTCTTTCTTGGGAGAGAATCCATCAAAAGTTTGGGCCTCCCGCGCTTCCTGGTAGGGAGTTCGGCCTGAGCCACTGTGTCACCCATATAGGGGACGGCGGTGCCGTGCTCACTTCCTTTGGGTACAGCGTCATGTCCTCTAATTTTAGGGACATCAATCCTTGCAGACACGTTTGTAGTAGGTATGTGTGATCTCATCACTTTAACGATATCAGAAAATGCATCAGGCATCGATTCTACTACGTTATGAAGAACGGGAATTCTCCGCACTTCAATTTCAAACTATGCTGTTCGGGGATCAAGATGAGACACAGTGGGGACAGACCAATACAATTCCTGTCGTTCATGTTGAACATTTATGTTTTTATCTCCCCCTAGCGACTGGAAGACTATCTCATCAAAGTGACAATCCACAAATCTAGCGGTAAAGAGATCGACTGTCAAGGGTTCTAAGTAGCGGATAATAGTTGGAGAGTTATATCCAACATAATTGTCTAATCGTCTTTGAGGACCCATTTTGGTGCGCTGTGACGGCGCAATTGGCACATAAACTGCACACCCAAATATGCGTAAGTGTGAGAGATCGGGCTCATACCCAGTCGCCATCTGGGGCCTCAGACGAATAAGCACACTTGCATGCACTATTGCATAGCCCCAAGCAGAAATAGGGAGAGGGAGACTATTGCGCATTACCAATGCCCTAGCAACCATTTGTAGTCGTTTTTTGTCGGATTTTGCGAGACCATTTTGGGTGTGAACATGAGAAACTGGATGTTGAACTTTGATAGGAGCATAAAATGTGACGTTTATAATGTTTAAACCCTATATTTTGCTAAGTTATTTCCTTTATCTTGATCAATTTAACTTAGTTAGTGTTTTTACAGGTAAAATGGAGATCTACTCATACTAGGAGACCTGTCGAAGACATGTGGAAGCATCTAAGAAGTCTCATGAAGATCATTACCGAATTGAACACAAATTGTGCTTTAAAAATCAAATCCATTACAGATTCGGAAAACTGCCACTGCAGATCAGTCAACTTCAACGGAGTGTCAAAAATCATTCAGAGCTCAGAAAATTATGATCTTTATATGGATGGAAAGCTACGGATGTCTAATTTCCAGAACTTTTTACATCTCATCGATATCTATTTTCTAGAAGAAGTTATGACAGTTTTAGTGCACTGAGGTCAAGTCTGCCGGAAATCTGTTTTGTGTCAAAGGAGTTCTAACTCAATTTTGTTTCTTCATCATCTATCTTAGTTTGTTTTCAAACTTGAGTACCATTTGCACAGAACATTTAGACTGTTATAGTATAAATATATTATAGTATAAATATCTATATCTTGTAATAGGTACTTGAGTGTATAGATAAGTACTTGAGTGTGTAAATATAGGTATGAAGACTTGTGTGGCATAAAGTATATGGGGAAGCAACAAGCATGGCAGCTCTCATAATTTCAGCAACCATGTGGAGTTGCAGCTATGATCATTGAAGCCACTATAATGGACTTCTTACCATTACATTCACACTACAATGTATTCCTATAAATACCCTCTTTTGTGAGAATAAACATATACCTTGCTTCATCCATCTCATCTTCTTTGTCTCTCCATCTCCTCTCCATTTTCTGTCCATTCTCTAGTTTTCTTGTTCTTCATTTTCAAGCCAAGAGAAAGAGAAGCCATGCAATACATCAATTTCCTAGCCGCCATCCACCCTTGTGTCGTCCCTAGAAGATTGCTTGCTTTCAAGGATCTTCAAGTTTTTCGTCTCAAGGCTTTATCATTCATCTTTCAAGGTGTATTATATCATTTCTCTTGTTTTCTTTGTTTGATTTTGTAAGACTATGAATTCTAGTTAATGTTAAGGGCAAAGTTTAAAGCCCGTTTATATGTTTTGAAATAAAGTTGTGATTTCTATATGTTGATTTATATGTTACTTATGTGAGATTGATCAATTGATTTTGTTTTATGGAAAACTTTTATATGTTTTTGTTCTTTGGTGCGCAACTTAGAATGATTGCATATAATTGGAGCTAGTAATTAGGTTCATGCTTTGTGACCCTAATTCGAATAAGTAGTAAAGGCTTTGGACAAAAGTCGAAATCAATTGGTTTGTATTATTGAATAGACATGCTTTGTGTACTAGGATTAATACAATTATTGACTAAAATTTCACTTGCTCTTAATGATTTGAAACTTGAGTTTGCATGGTTGCTTTGATTGTGTGAAACCTGTTTTCAAAATATATTGGTTAGGTGCTTTGCTTGATCAATTGTGTAAAGGGAAGTAAAATAAGGGACATTGGTTGCTTTGATCTTTGTTTCTTGGTTGATATATTCTCGTCTCATAGATAACCAACTATTAGAATTGTGACCGGATTTCTTGCATATGGATGTAGTTTTGATCTTTGTTCCTTACGTTCCACCCTTGTAAATGTGTTTTTACATTCTCTTTATTTTATTTAGTTTAATTTTCGCAACCATAATTCTTAAACCCCTCTTTTGTTTAGTTATTTGTATATATTTCTATTCTTTATATTATTTTTATAAATAATACTTTATTGTTTAATTTCTTTATTTGTTTACACAATTACAGGTGTACCCTCAATCCCCGGATAGAACGATCCCTATTTACTATATACTAACGATGACTTATAGGGTTAAATTGCGTGCTGCTTTACAGCGCGTCAAACTTCAATTCCAATGGACATGCAATAATCATCAAAAGTTTTTTATGTAAACTCCCCAGCATTGTCAAGTCTGATAGGTTTAATAGGATGATCAGGGTGGTGAGCCCTTAACTTAATAATTTGTGCTAGGAGTTTAGCAAATGCAGCGTTACTGGTGGACAATAGCATGACATGTGACCAGCCGGTCGATGCATCAACCAACATTATAAAATATCTAAATGGTCCGCAAGGTGGTTGAATAGGTCAGCAAATATCATCTTGGATTCTTTGCAAGAATGGTATATTTTCTTTAGTGTCCTTTGCATAGGATGGTCTCGATCCTAATTTTGCTAACGAGCAGGCTTTGCATAACGAAATATAGACATTAGAAGCAACTAATGAGGATTTTGGTTAAGCCATAAAGTCACAATTAACTTGAGAATTAGAAAGAGAAATCAAAGGAGAGTCAATGGCGTCAAAGCCATGGTGGGGCCATAGGCGGTGGACGGCGCCGGCCCTAAGTGGCCAGTTTTGCACATTCTTGGCACCATGAGGCACAGGTGCATCTCCTCGAACCAAGTGTTAGTTCTTACTTCTCTTCATCTTGAAGAATGGATGTCCGTGTGAAGTCTTTAATATATGGATCATCATATCATGACCTGGGTGTCCCAAACTGTCACGCCAAAGCCTATATGTGTCAAAATCCCATAAATCATCTCTCATAACATGATTGTATTCAATTATGTGGATAGTGGTTGCATACAACCCACTAGATCGACATATAAGTTTCTCTAAGACTCTTTTATATCCGTAGTCGTTAGAGGTGATGCAAATGAACTCTTGTCCATTCTCACAATGTGTTTCCACATGAAAACCATTGGCTCTTATATCTTTGAAGCTTTAAAAGGTTCTTTCAGCCCTAGGAGCGTAGAGAGCTTCAGTGGCATTTGTGCTATTTGGCAACATAAATTGAGCTAGTCCTCGACCATGAATCAATTTAGATGACCCTGTCATCGTAGTCACTGAAGATCGAGTAGGCGTCATCTCAAGAAATAACTGCCTATTTCAAAGTATGGTGTGCATAGTAGCACTATCCACGAGGCATTCTAGCTCTCTGAGAAACATACTTGAATGAATAAAGTTCGAATCAAAATTGACACTTTATTTCAATGAAAGCCAATGATTAAGTCAAATTTTCTAAATCAAAATTTAATCTAAAAAATGACAATCAAGCTTAGACAAGTAGTAGTTACTCAATCCTTTCGGTAACTCCAATTTGATTGTGACCAGGTAAGGTAAGGTGAGATTTTGGTGGAGTTGTGCTCACTTTTAAAACCGTTCTCTCAGTTCAAACCTTTCCTAGACATCACAATTAATTTTGGATGAGCCTACTTTGGAAAGAATTATAACCACTTGTCTTTGTTGATAGTTTCCAAATTTTGGATTTGGATTGAAACTAATGATGTTTATATGGTCAAATTTTGATGCTCACTAACGCTCTTAGTTCGTAGCGTACGAACGCTCTTAGTCCGTAAAAAGCAATGCTTATGGATGCTCGTAGTCGAAGATTACGAACGCTCTTAGTTCGTATATAGCGTGAATCCCCACGATTCCTCTTTTAGAAAATCGAACCCACGTTACAGAAAGGTGGGATGTAGAAGAAGGGAGGTTGCAAGTCCTTGAGAAAAAGAATTTAAATTAAAATTAAATTCAAAAGCAGGAACTTTAATATAAAACTTACTTGGTAATTTGAAGCTTGAAAACCTTGATACACGCGCGTGTTGATGCAGACGTTTAAAGGTCTTTAGGATTGCTAATGTTTTTTTATCCTTTCTGTAGGATTGCAAGGCAGCTTTCGATCCTGATTCAGAAGTAGGTGGCATGACGCCGCTGGCTGGCTGCGATTTCCAGTGGAGCGGGTAAGTGGTTGACTGAATATGGCTGGACTTCTTGGCCGCAGGCTGGTCGGCAAGTCTAGCCGAGATGGCTGCAAGGGCAGGCGGGCTAGCACGAGCTAGGTGCTTGGCAAGGCTAACGTTGGAAAATTTTCTGGTTTTTGGATTTTTGATCTCAGGGTTAGGGCTCGTGTTGATAACGTGTTTAAGAATAAGAGAATTCGAGAGAGATTGATGAGAGAATTATGTATTCCACTATTGATAATAGGAGCCCTATATATAGGGATTACAAAGTACATATTCTATTTATACAAGGAAAACTATTCAGAATAGGACTAGGAATTCTATAACACTCTCCTATTACAATTATAGAACTAATCATAGTTTGATAAGGCACACAAATGTCAACATCTTTCAACATTGGGTGCATTGTTTTGCATGTTGAATTTATTTCAATATGATAAGTTTTCCACTTGACCATATATCTACATATTTACATAAGATTTTTCTTTTTCTTTTTTGAATAAACACACAAGATTTCTAAATGTAAAGGAGTCGTGAATAAACATGGTAGACTTGTAGAGTGTGAGATGAAGCATAATAATTTATAGTCGCTGTAGACATGGTTATTTCTTGGTTTAGTTGTAGTGGGCACACATTAATATATGGTGCTTCTCGAGTATGATCTGCTAGTGTTGTTTGTTTTCTTGATATATAGAGTTTCACTTTCCTTTTTTTAAATTTCGAGACAGAGAGTTCTTGTTTGTTTTCTTCGAAAGTGGTTTATACTCAACCAATCTTTATTTGTATCTAACATTTTCATCAATAAAATTTAATCCAAGTAGAGGCGAGCTCTTTTTCATTTTACTGAGGAGTTCGGTTTCTGCTCATCCAATCTCTGTTTATAAAGATGCATTCTTTTTTCACCCAATTTGGGTGGCCCCTTCATCTCGGGTGGCTCCGATTAGGGATTTGCTATTGATCTCAACTCAAAAAATCTGAGATGAGGTGCACCGTGCACCTATCAGTATTCAAATATGGGATTCAGGCCGCTTGGTTTTGTCCGTTCATAATCTCTTTTCTTCTCTGCCTAATAATATATAGATTGTTGCACCCTGTACCCAAAAATGCCAAAATTACCCGTTCACTAATCAATTGGATAGTAAATGATAGGACACTCCTCTTTTCACCTTCGTAAAATCATTTTGGGGTATCTAGAGTTGACTTCTTTATCAATCCAATTTTTAAGAAATTTTCTTTACAAAATTTCTAGAGGACGTTAAAACGAGTTCGTAGCCGGACATGCAGTATGCCGAAATTAGAGTTCGTATGAATAAGTTACGGTCTACCAAATTTTATTTCTACGTTGGAGTTTTTATTTCTTCAGAATTTTTGAAGAAGACAAAATGGACATCTCAGTTATGAGTATATATAAGAGGTAAGCCTAGCAGATTAGGGCACCCCCTCTTTTTCAGGTCGTATACACATCGAGAAAACTCGACCGGGATCAGCTTTCAAACCTGACTTCAACCCGACCCGACCCTCTCTTCTCCACTATATATGGAGGCCAGGCCTGGTTGCCACCCGACGAGCTTCATTATCCCAACCCTATTTGACAAGTATAAGGTTGTTATGGTTGCTCTACATTCAATTAAAGACCTCAACATATGCTGACATTTAAATTCCTCTATTGATCTATTTCTTGTTTTTTTTTTGGGCCCTAATTTTATAATTTTTAGCTGCGTCATTGTAGATAAAGTGATTCATAAAATTTTTGTTTCAGTAGATATCCATAACTCTGTTTATCATGTTCTATGTAAGATATTTCTTATAATTGATCTTACATATAATTGATACCAGTACCGAATTCTTGGGCAACATCTTTTAACGAAGATAGGCAGCAGTTTACTAAGGATACTTGGCCTTCATAATAACTTTACTCTCAATTTTGAATTTGAAGTTACATATGCAGAAAATAATGAAAGGATGTCGCAAAGGAAATGAAGGATGTACAAAAGAATTGGAGAATGCCCTGAGCTCATTCACCGTAACTACGCTTTTTTTTATTTACCAGAAGAATTTTGATAAACATTTTTACACCAAAATTAGGGAATGCTAATTTTATGAACGGATATAAATTGGAGAATGCTAATTTATATCCCAATTTCATGTTCTCTTTTGTCAATTCTTATGTGTTGAGTTAACTAGCCAGCTAGTGAATGAAAATTCTCGATCAATGGAGTATGGAACAACTACTGCTTCCACACGCATATATGGTATATATGTGATGGAGAAATGATGGCAGTAACTGAATCAATTCAGGGAGGATTTATTCTGAAAAAATCCAACAGTCAATTGGAACACGAGTTTAAAGAAATAGATTAATCCAGCAATCACTTGGAACACTAGTTTAAAGAAATAGATTAATACAGCATTCACTAACCAAACTAACCCAATGACCAACCAAAACAAATCAAACCCTTAAAAGACATAATAGCCATTGCCAAAACAAACTAGAGTTGATAATTAAACAAAATCACATAACCTTGAATATCGAAAACCACCTGAAAACTCAACTAAGCAATTCAGAGCTAATATGACATAGTTTTCCGTAGGGGAACTTAGTACGTATCTAATAAGTATTTACCTCGGCACCCAACGCGAGACTTAGCCAAACTTCCAATCCGTCCTTCCGTATATCAAATATCGAAGGGTCCATTCGGCTCAAGTTGTTTCAACAGTCCCAGATAAGTAAGATACAAAACCCGATCTTTAGCACCGGTCCTGTGATTCTTGGTGTGCTTGCAGAAGTACTTCAATTCATTGAGTTTGCACATTCCGAGCATTTGACCCAAAAGCAAGAACAGCCAATTGATTGACCTCTTCTTGTCCATCTCAGGCTTCACACAATTTGTTTGACCACAGAACTTGCAATCCGGGAGTGTGGGAGTCATCCAAACTGCAGGTGCCCTATCACGCATTGCACTCTTGTGCTGAGACACATAAGTCGCCACTTCCTCGAACTTTTGTTCCAGATCATACTCAATCTCATACTTCTGATCACACTTTTTGCATTGGACCGCACCACTGATTTTCTTGATGCCATTAGAAAGCAAATATCGACGAGAGTACACTTGAGCACGTTTTGTGGTAGCCCAAGGATATGGGGCTGGTATGTCTTCAGTCTTCCCTTCTCTTAGGGTTTGAGCTGAAGATCTGCGGGCACGGGACGACCTGGAACTACCAGCCGCTGAAGCCTCGTGATTAGAGGCAGAAGGAGCAGGAGGGTTAGAGTTTTGTGGTGATGTCATGAGGAAATTCGTTGCTGCAAATAAAGTTAGAGACTGAGACGCTGTCGAGATCAAAAGAGGAGATTGTTGGATGGGTCGGGTTGAATGGTTTCCGGTGGAGAGTTGAAGGGTTAGGAGCTCTTCATGTTCTTCATTGATGTGATCAAAAGGAATGGAGGAAGTCATGTTGGGATTTTAGGGTTTTGATTTTTACAGTTTCAGAATTTGAAGAGTCGGAAGAAGGAAGGATTGCAATATTTGCGGAAGAGAAACTGAGCGAAGACAACAGAATGAAGGGAAGACAGAGCGATTTTGAAGGCTGGAGTGTAGTTTCAAACGTCTAGTGATGGAAGGACTCTTGATTTTAAATCTTGGAGAAAGGATAAATTTAAAGCCTGAACTTAATAGTGTTTATCCGAATTTGTTGGGGTTTATCAAAAATTTAATGATTTTGGATCTCAACAAAAAATCACATCACCCAACTCGAACTTCTCTAATTTTTTGTTTTTAATATCTAATCCAGCGTTAAGAACTATCAGACATGTATAATCTCTCCCTCTCATGAATCTCATTGTCTAGTAAGAAAGCCGATCAGTTGACATGGCTATATCATGAAATGCCACCAGAAGTAGAAGTGGATCAAGGCAAGAGAGAAATCAAGAGTCAATGTAAATACTGTCCTAGCATCCACACATGCGAGGAAATTGAAAATTAGGCGTGTGTCTATTGTACACTATATGGTGGATCTTTATCAAGACACTATCAAAATGGCACTAGACAAATTAAATTGCATTGACTAATAAGAAATTGAGATTATCATAAATGCCTAATCTTTTTTGCTTACAATAAGAAAAGTTGAAAGCATTATTGTATTATTTCATAGATTTATTGTAACCTCTTGAGTCCCTATTGATACTAAATGCTTCTTAATCTAATTATCTATGAACTTGTTGTTCCTTAAGAGTTTGTTATAAAATGGAAAAATTGAAATCTTAAGTTTCTTGGATCTCCAATTATATGAGGGCTTGAAGTCCCCCCCCCCCCCCCTCCTTTTTTCTTCTTCTTTTTTTTTTGAATAAGAAAATTCATTAAACAGGGCAAAGCCCAAACAAACCCATCAAAGATGAGGCCCGGAATACAGAAAGAGAAAGTTAGGCTCTCCATCTCAAACTAGATAGAAAGAGAAACAGGAGGCCAACAGCTCAAAAGATGTAGGAACTCTAAGAGTTTCGATTACATAGCAGCAGCTGGAGGACAAGGTAGTCCGTCATTCCTGAGTACCAACCAATGTGATAGATGGTGGTGGCTAATCTGCCTATCTGCAAAGACCCAACGTCCGATTACCAAGCACGACAGCTTCATTAGCTGCTCGATTTGCTTCTCTGGGAATCCATTCCCAAAACACTTTATCAAAAAAGCTCTTCCTCCATTTGATTTTCTCAATGATCATATGAGTCTTCCAATTCTTGCATGTGTCATTTGAGTTCAATTATGAGATTAGATTGAGAGAGTCAAATTGCACTATTTTATGAGTTAGAGAGTTAGATTAAAGTCTCTCCTCTTTATGACTATACATATATACATGCTAGAGAACTTGAGGTTCTTCACGTGATAAAGTTACTTTTTAGTATGGATCGCAGTCTTTAGCTTGAAATTTCGAGTTCATCATTTTGGACAGCAGTTCAAAATAAATTTGGTCCATTGCAATTGTCATTATTTCACAATTGATGTTTACTAAAGCTAAGGTAATACTCATATCAAGAGTTGTAGATCTTGATTTATGACTCCGAATGAGCTGCTCTTATGTTACCGAATTTGAAATATTGTTGCACTGAGTGCCTCCTATATAGTTGGAGAAGACTTTTTGCCATCTCATAAATAATGTATCAAATTTCTGTAGTAAATTTAGGCATATAATGTCATGAACCAGAAGTTCATTAAATCAAATAAACTATTTTTGCATGATCGGTTACAACATCTTTTGTCTACCATGTTGCGTGCATCACTTACAAGTTTTGATGACTGCTAACCTTACTCACAAGCAGATTGTTCATTTACTGCATATTTGCAAGTTGTCACTTTAATGAGACAGTCTTCCTCCCATCAAGATGAGAGAAAAAGATTGTTCCTGAAGAACGATATGAATTGGTGTGAGATATTTATCCACCGTCTCATTTTGATTTCGAGAAATATCTAAATTAGTGAATTGATACAAGATAGTGACAAAATTATATGCTAAAAGCAAAAACATCTCCTTGGGTTAAAGTCCCTAAAGCCAACCATATTAGAGCAAACAATCTAGACCCTATTTGATTTGTGTTATGTATGTATATCTAAGTGAAATGGTTCTCCTGAAGAGAATGTCATTAAACAATGTCAGAGCACCTAATATGGCTACACATATGTACAAAGGTTGTAAAGTACGCTATTACTGAATGATGTCTTGGTGATACAATAATACATCAATATGGTTGATGCTTATGAACTGCATGTTTTTGACCTAAAACTTGGTTTAGGTTCGCCACCAGACAATGAACATCTTCACTCCAAATAAAGTGATAAATCTCTGAATGCATGTTTTGTGCATGGTCATAATAAGACAGTCTTCCCGCTGTTGGGGGGAGGAAAGACTACTTGTATCAACCAAATCTAAAGTTTTAAGCTCCCAAAAATGGAAGATTATACAAGCCCTATGATGCTCTACATGAGATTATAAGTAAAAAGATCCACATTCGCTACATGATTCATCTGTGAGAGATGATTGTCCTAGAAGTGTCAATGTATGCACCAAAAGTGGCATGAGTACCTAATATCAATAAGCTTGTTACAACTAATGCATGCATATAAGAATGTGTGGGATCTATGATTAATGATCATCGATAACAATTTATACATGATAGATTGGTAGCTACCAAAAATCATTGAGGGTTGTATTAATGCTATACTACGTTTCATTATGAATGTCGTCAAAATATATTATTGGCCAAATCGGAAAGAGGCAATTCCAATAAAATTGAATATTTGAAATGTGATGGAATATTTGGACCGTTAACCATACAAGTTACAAAAGGATATTCATTAAAGTGAAGATAAATCACTACGACACAATGTCTATTTATAGAGACATGGAATTATGAATATCTTCTCTTATATGAATGGCAATTTTCTATAAGTACAATGTTACATCAGGTGTTATATATATTGACGAGAGATTTATAGCATGTTGCCATTGTATATTATGAATATCTTAAAGACATATTGCTAAAAGTAAAATTTCAAAAGTAAAGTGTCATTATAAGGGTGTTGCTTATCAAATCCTTGAATGATTCAAATACATGAAGGATTCAAATGCAAGTCCATGAATGATTAAAAGTGCTTGAAGCTCACTCATGGAATTAAAGAGTCTAAAGCTAGTTTATATGTACTCATTTTATTATAATTAGCGCGACCTAAATTGCCTTAATGAGTACTATGATAAGACTACATAATCGAATTCGAAATAGGCAATATATTCTAACTTTTGCAAAATTACGAATTATTTAGAGCTCTTAAGGAGCTTATATGAAACGTATCAGTACACAAAGATATTAATGTGTATGGTTAGGTATGCCATGATGATTTTTAAATGTTTTAAACTATACAAAGGTAAATATGTTAATTTCTTTATATTGTTTAGGTATTACTTAGTGTATGAATTTGTTTCTAACCTTATTATATGAGGTAAGGTTTATTGAAAATCGTCTACCTTTGTTGGTATTACTTTAACTTTGCAAGTATGATAACTTGTGATGAGCCCTCATATGCAAAGTACACATGGTCTTGCTTTAGTGATAGACACATCAAATCGCTATACATGGTACATGTAGCTTATCGCCATACATAATCTCTAATTTTCTTCCGCTATGGGTCGGGCCGGGCTTCAAACCCCTAAACCAAGCCCGGCCCTCTTGCCACTAGGCCGGGCCTTATGCAGGTTGAGCCGAGCTTTTACTCGTCGAGCTTGCTGACCTCCATCGGCAAATTTTATCCACGGGCCAAATGATGAGGCCTATTGTAGTGTGCTTTGAAAAATCGATCTCCCATGAAGCCCCAAGCCCAAGATTATGAAAGTGATAATTGAAATTCTATCTTTTTACATAAATCCGGGTCAATAGCTGGAGTAACTCTAACAAATCTACCTCCGTGTAAATATCCTAATTTTTCAGAGAAATTAAAGACCAAAGTTTATTGAGGCCTCTTTGGTTTTGCAACCAAGGGGCTGATTTAACCTTCAATTTTCCATTACCAAAAACTATATTAATATACTATGATTTTTTTTGTTTTTCACCATGTACTTGTAGAGTTGCCCTTGCATGGTGCATTATTTCACTATTGGAATTTGCGAGTTGTCCTCTGAGGCTCTTACCTCATTTATTTCATACCATGTGCAACCTCTTTATGTGTCAACATCAATTAAATTGAACCACAAGGAGCATTTTTGTTCTTATTAACCAAAAACTGGTAGTTGGTTTTTGCCTGGCTGCCCCATTCAAATCTGAAGCCCCTTGAACCAAGGGCATGGTCCTTGAGCCAGCAACCCAGAAATTAGGATTTTATTACTGTTTCCTAAGCACCATTTCTGAGTATAAACAAACTGTGGTAAATACAGGAGGGAAAAATAAAAAGCATTTAGGAAGCACAAGAGCATGGCATGCAGTATTAAACAAAAAACATGGGGAATTGATAAAATAAAACAGAATGGGGCCATAGGCTAGCTCATGGCTAAGCAGACTTCTAATTTGTTGGGTGTTTCCTCAAAGACTCCACCTTTTCTTAACAAAAGGTCCCAAACTCATAGCAAAGTTCAAAAACAAAGTGAACTTTCTCTTCTACCACTTAAGTTCCTCGCTAGTTCCTACTAACCAAGCAGATACAGAATCTGGTTCTTCCACCCATGCTAACAGTGCATTTACACTAGATTAATCAGTTTTTTAATTCACATGCAAACCATAATATTACAATACTGTTCCCCAAATTTTTGTTTTTCTCCTTCTTTCTCCTTCTCTCTCTCTTTCTTGAATTACCTTTTGCGCGCATTATGTTAATTCTTGGCCTTTAGTTTGGTAGGACAAGGTGCTGGTGATGCAGATGGGGTTGCAGACACAGTTGGCCAAAACTGAGCATTCTTCACCTTTGAGACACTTGCAAGCACACTCACTGGGGTTACATCTCCCATTACAGTCACCTTCTTTGCTGCAAAGTCTATGTTGAAAGACGTCACTCCTGCTCACATTATTATCAATAACAATAATTAGTTCATATTTTAACGGAGATATATAGATACATAAATGTGATTTGCCAGATTAATGAAGTAACCAGCTCCAATCTTGTAAACGTTTGAATGTGTAATTAATGATATAAACAAACAATTGATGTACCTTCCATTCTTGATAGATGCTTTCTCAGTTTTCCTTCACAGCCTTTGCAGTGCAGTGACACCCTCAACACTACAACCTGCAAACAATCATCATCAAATTATGAAAAAAAAATGTTATAAGGTGAATTCAGATAATTGATTAGATCGGTTTTTGTCTGAATGTGCGGTTAAGACTCGCAAATAATCTCGCAACCTAACTACACTGTTTGGCAAGAGAACGTTACCCTTATACAAAGTAAGTAACTAAGAACTTATATCATACATGATGGTTATACGTGATGGTTAGTTTTTTGAAAAGAAAAAATAAAGGAAAGAATTTGTACAAACCTGGTTGGAAGGAGGAGGTGGTTTTGACAGAGATGAGGAAGAGCTTGCTGAAGAAGCAGATTCATATTCTTGCTTATTCATCACTGTGTTTTGGTTTTCCTTGTCTCCAACTGGAACCAATGTTGAAACCGGATCATAATCAGATAACCCATCGAAGAACACCTTGTCACTCAAAAGGTATCTGGATGATCCAGGAGGAGTAATACTGATAAGATCAACTGGCTCAGTAGAGCTCTTCCTAACAACACTTCCACTTGGGACTGAAGAGTGCTTCTTAACATTATCATCAGACGGTTTCTTACCGTTAGAAGAAGTACTCTTCCTCTTTTGCTCATACTTTTCTTTTGAGAAGCTCACAATCTTCTTCTTGCTCTGATCACTACTTGTCTTTGAAGATGAGAAGTTTTTCTTGCTCTTCTGGAGTTGATGGTAAGTTTTGGGATTGATGGGTGGTTGAGAATAGCAAGGAGGATTAATAAATCTAGTACTAGTACTACTAGTGCTTGATCTTCTTGAATCTTGGATAATGGGATTGTGGCGATCGATGGCTCGACCACCAAGTTGGAAAACTGATGAGGAGGATGAGGCTTGATCCATACTGAAACATATGGCTGTTGAAGCTTGGGATGCACAGAAGATATCTATGCCTTTCAGCTTCATTTTGATAATGATGACACTAAGGAGTAATAGTGGTATACAGAATCTGCATAAAAGGGAAAGGGGGAGAGAGAGATAGAGAGAGAGAGAGAGAGAGAGAGAGAGAGAGCTTGAAGCTTACTCTAGCTAGTAGATAAAAGGGAATTCAAGAATCATTACATGGTTTGTAGATTCCAAGCAAATTAGAATATGATTTAATTATTCATGATTTAGTACAATTAAGATATGATTTAATTAAGTATACATGATAGAGTACAAATCTAATATTTCTGTAGATTGTAGAGTTTGCATCCAGTATATTTGAAACTCTTAAGCCTTTAATTTTTACTGTCACTAACTGTTTAATTACCAAATTTGACAGTGTCAAATGACCAGCAGAACTTCACCTATGGATTGACAGTTCACAAACAACTTTAATGCTAAATTTAAGTTTTCCAATAAAAGGGTTATCCACATATTATTGAGATTGTGGTGAAAGCTGAGTGTCTTAGCACAGTATAGGAGACCTGGACTATTTTTCCATGGCAGATGTCTAGCCTGATTAATAAGACAGTAAAAATGGAGGAAGAAAACAAAAGCGGTTGAAGAAGAGAAGTGGGGCAACATTTTCTTTCTCAACAGCAGCCTACCATGCATTGCAGAAAGTGATCTTTATGATTTGCATCTAACTTTTCTGTGGATTTAAAGGGATGAAAATGATATGTAGTAAGTGCCTTGTTCCTTTTTTTCTATCTCAATTTGGTTACCAATTGCATTAGGGATACAATTTCAACATCTTCACCTAGCTTTCATTCTTGAAGAAGACGCTTGCAATTTAATTAAGTTCCACCTAAAAGTGTATCAGCCTTTGGAAGTTTCAAGGAATAATGGATATTGTCCAATTACTTTTGGACAAACACATTTACTTTTTCAATAGCGAGATAACCCTTCACAGTTCACTCTAGTTATCAACTATGAAGACTTTAACTAAATGTTAGATACATGCAATTACTTGCAAATCATATCAAAACAAGTTCTGATTTTACAGCTCTATCTCATATTGCAGATGTCGGTGTACCATATACAAGGTAAATTTGAAACTGTATGTTAAATTCTTAGTTCTTGGTTATCTTTTTAATTGCAAGTAATTAAGGGTTTCAATCATATATCATATTGCAGATGTTGGACACTAGGACCAATATAAATGTGTATTCAAATAGGGCATTTGAGATGTAACGCAATAAAAATTGCATTAATTGTGCTTATATATACTTCCGTATGAGCTTGGAGAAGAGTGGAGCCAGTACCCGTGACATTTGCGTAGGATGCGTTGCCCTTAAGATTATATATACAGGAAGGTGAATTTAATATAGAACACATCCTGCAGGGGTGCCCTAAATTAATGGTGGGTACTGTGTTCATTGTTGGCTTGTTGGGCATGCATGCCCTACAAATTCATATTCACGCTTAACAGCAAAAACCAGCTTTGTCCTTGAGGTCAGTTTCAGTTTTTGAAAGGAAACATAGGTCAGAACGTCACCAACGGCATTGTCTTGGGAGATAAGGATTGAATATCTTTCTTTGGGAGGTGAAAGAAGAAGCCTACACTCCGGTTTGGTTGCTATTGTATTTGCACCCTTCTCTCTTTGAGGCAATTGACCAAACATTTTGACTTGGAAGAAGTCCAAATTTCGGCATAGCAAGCAACTTTGTGCTTTACTCTTTTTGACTCAATTCCTCGAACATCTTCACGTTGGATGCTCTTCATTCCCTCTACACCTACATATTTTAGCTTTTTAAGCATTTAACAACTATCCTGCCACCTAACCTACACCCTTAAAATAAAATTGAAAACACATGAAATTGCTCGGTACTTTAATAGATTCAAATATTTGAGTATGGGCGGTTAACTAACGCCCTCTTGGATCTCTCCAAGCATGTTATGTATGTGGAAGTTTAGATGAAAATCGATCAAAATGAATTTTTTGCTTGGTAATTACTTAACCTGGCAGACGATTTGTCCGTGCAATTAAAGAACTTGCAAGAACTTTTGGCTACAAGGAATTAAAGTAAAAGGTCCACCACAAACGTTTCTAAGAAGCTCCATCAATCATACCAGCAAGGCAGCAATGGAATAGAGATTTGTAAGGAAAGCTTTCCAGATGATATTTATCACGCAATTATTTAGATTCCTCATGGGGAATAAATTCTGCCAGCAGATTACAAAACCATTTGGAATTTTTCTTTCTTTCTTTTCTGTAGATGGATGAGACACAAAGCTAGCCACTCTCTTTTCTCTAGCAACCACTGATCGATATCAAAATGCTACTTGGCAAGCTCATAGAATCAGATGCTTATATTAATGGCTTTCCATCATTCATACTCTCTTCTTTTGCTCCCTTTATATCCCTGCCTACCTTGCACTTTCACCACCGAGAGTTCCAAGTCTAAACGTTTCATTTTTAGTTATTGTTTTTATCTCGCGACTTTATATAAGTGGAAGAATAACAAGGGGGTCTTTACATTGTTGCTTCTTGTCTAAGATTATCATATGCGTGTTATGCCATTGGTCTTGCGATCCTGCTTACAAAATTCTTCAATGTTCTATTTCTACTGTAGCTTCAACAGAATGAATAGTATTCACTTCATTTACCCGGAAGGCAAAAAAGAACTGAACTTTATTGTTTATTAGAAATAATTCTAAGCAAAAGATTCGACATATTGAGTACAAATTTTAAGGTAAACCTCGTATACTTGTAAATCATGTCAGCTCACATGTATTTCCACGAGTGTTCATGTTTATATAAGAGTTCAATCCTAAAAGATCCAAGTTTGTAACTTCTTCCATGCTTACATTCTTAAGGGTGAAAGAAAAAATTACACTTCTTATTTCAGATATCAAGTATAAAACTCGAGTTTTAACTCAAATAATACGTGTAGTCCCACCAAAATAGAAGTATCAACCTCCAAACTTCCCTTCCTTTACTACCCCTTCTTACCACCAGTCTTCATATAGTGGAGTTGTTGGATTGTAAGCCCTACATTGCTTTAAAAGTTCGGTAAAAACTTTAGTCTTGCTTTCATCACTTAGATGGGGTTTGGTACTTTTCCTCTCTAGGTAATAGGGAGGCATGCATAACCAGTGTCCAATCCAAAAACCACCAATGATTTTGATCCCCGTTTACCCATCAAAAGAAAAGGTCGAAACAAATAAAATTTCTTGGCTTAGCTTTTAGGTCGGCAAACCTGTGGAGCCTAGAGACTTCATACATAAAATTGATCAGTGATGGAGTTCAGTCGTTCTTTCTAAACTTTTTCCTACAAAACAAATGGGTTAAATCACCCACTTGTAAAGCAAAGTAATAGAGATGATAGCTTTCATTTTAAGGAATAACATTTTGATGATAAACTCAGGTGTTTTGCTCAACTATTTTCTAAAACACCGATATTGATGGTAAGAATGTCTCTGTGTTTATAGATTCCCTGATCAAAATCTATTCCCTTCATCATGGAGAATGGATAGAGCCGTAAACTTGTAACTTGAGGAAATGTGTCGGTGATGCCCAAATTTAAGCTATGAAAAACTCATCAATTTCCTCTATTTTATAAATGGCTGAAACTGCTCAACTTTAAGGTATGAACAATCATTCCACGCAATTATAATATCATGTGGAAGGTTATCACTTGTCAATATTCCAATCAAAACCAAATACACAATTTCGGACAGCATGCGGTACTAGTGCAAAGTGAAAAATCTAGAATTAGAATTTTGTGCATATAATAACACTTTCCTTTCAAGATACCAAAACTGTCAACAAAAATAATTGAGGATTACATTCCACCACCACAGATTGTGCCAGAAACAGTGGTCAAAATTGTCAAAATCTAGTGATTGTGGATTTCGTGCTAATCAAGCACAGTGAGAAACAAGAGATACATCTTCCTACTATTGCATTTTGCTAGAATTGCCAGATAATGTAAGTTGAGGATGACAAAAATAAACGAATGAATTAAGATACAGCCATGCTTCACACTATACATACTGGTTGTCCTTTCATTATTAATTAATTCCCTTTTCCTTCATCCTCATTTAAAATGCGATTCTGGAAATCACTCACCATTAGAGGCAGTCCCTCCCTCAGTGATACTTTTGGCTCCCAGTTCAACAGCTCTTTTGCTTTGCCAATATCAGGTTTCCTCTTATGAGGATCATCAGCAGTATTTGGCCTGAATTCTATTGTTGCACTGGAATCAATTGTTTCTTTCACAACCTGTTCATTCAGGACAAAGAGAATACTTGAGCATTCCTTTGTAGATCACTCTCCATTTGCAAGCAAAAAAATCATTCAACAATACCTAACACTTAAGTTTTTAAATCTAAGAACAATCAAGGATTAAAGGAGAACGACATTAAAAATGCTTAAGCACAATTAACATACAAGAACTTTGGAGCATTTTCGAAAGTGTAAATAGATTATATTGAAAAGATTAAGATTATGGAAAATGAGTCTCGTAAACATACCTCAGCAAGCTCTAGCATGGTGAATTCCCCGGGATTTCCCAGGTTGAAAGGCCCCACATGTTCGCCTTCCATCAACGCCACCAGTCCATTTACCTATTATAGCAAAGAAGTGTCTCAGATCATTCATTAATTATTTCATCCGCTCAACCTGTTTTAGGTGACAACCCTTTGAAGTCCAAATCCATACAAACAAATAAATAATGCCCTGCAGGCTTTCAGCTCATGGTCTAAATTTCAACTGGACGCTGATGATCATAAGATTTATAGTACCAGGCGTATAATATAGATGCTTCAAAGAGTGTGTCATAACATATAAAAGCCCCAAGGAAAAAATGTAAGAGAGGGCATCTGCTAAGGCTCCAGATGAAAAAGTAACTACTTAAGAGAAAAGGAAAAAGAGAAAAAACTTCCATACCAAATCAGAGACATATTGGAAGCTTCGTGTTTGTTTACCATCACCGTACACAGTCAATGGTTGTTTGCGGATAGCCTACACATATAGCCACAGTTATAAGTAAACATATGAGGGATAATCACAATGAGAAACACCCCATGTACTAGTCATGAATCATGAATAAAGAAATAGGTAAGTGATTGACCTGAGCAACAAAATTGCTGACAACACGCCCATCATCCAAACACATACGTGGCCCATATGTATTGAAAATTCGAGCAATACGAACCTGAAAACAGAAAGCCTTATGTGAGTCTGACAAGCCAACTATTGAAAATGAACCAAAACACAACACATCTTACTTGGCAGTATTTCAAAAGCATTCAGATGAAACAACGTGCTTAAGAGTGAGAATGGACAAAAAAGAGTGAGAATGGACAGATTAGGACTTGTAAACCCTAGTCTAGGATCAAATAAAACTTAGAAGTGCACTAATCCAGGGCGAGAATTGGTATTACCACAAATTTCAAGCAATCATTCAAGGAAAGCTCAAACAACTGAGCTACCTTCCACCCTAGTTTAATAGAATCTAGGCTTATCTCTGGTTTGCAAACCTCTACAAAAACCTTCCTGAATATGCATATAATAGATAAACTTTTCATTCACACTCTACTACACAGCCCTACATTAACTTCAAAACTATGCCATAATTAAAAGTTACATTGAATCAACATCCAAAAGAAAAGAAAAGAAAAGAAAAAAAAGCAGAACATAGAATACATATAGCCATTCTCAGAAAAAAACCAGCCAACTCCAAGTTTTTCTTTTTTACTTATATTATTATATTTCCTTTTTGGCCAATAGGTAATCCAAGTCTTCTGTAGCTGTTAGAGCTCTCAAAGCAAGAGATACAAGGGAGGGCGCTTACTAGTAAAATAAAATAAAACTACGAATCTGAAGATTAAACTGGTATGGAACAAAGACTGGAGATATGTGTATAAATCAGACATGCTGAATATGATACAACCATTGAGACCATAAAAAAGAAATATGATACAACCATGTCAACAGTCTACATCCCTAGGCCTAAAGGTCCTGACACCAAGTTATGGATTTCACAATTTAACTAATCTCAGAAAGAAATCTTCAGTTACCTCAACACCTGCACCTCGATGATAATCCATTGCCAGAGTCTCTGCCGTCCTCTTTCCTTCGTCATAACAGCTCCTCTCACCTACACATTTTGAAGCACACCCACATTATATATGAACACATCAAGCAACACAACAGAAGTACATTACAGTTATAAACATCCAACATATCAAAACCAATAACTAGCAACACACCTATAGGATTGACATTTCCCCAGTAAGTCTCCTTCTGAGGATGCTCCAGTGGATCACCATAGACCTCACTGGTACTAGTGATTAAAAACCTAGCCCCAATTCGCTTCGCAAGGCCTAGCATATTAAGGGTCCCCATCACATTGGTCTTGTAATCACAGTCAAGGGCCTCAAAAACCATTTCGAAAATGCATCCCTTAATACAAATAACAACACCAAATGCCGAAAATTCAAACAAAAAAATCAAAAATTTAACGAACACGGCTCAAAAAAGGATATGATTGTCTTGACCGGATTGTACTTATAGTGAACAGGCGAGGCCGGGCAGGCCAGATGGTAGATCTGATCGACCTCCAGCAGAATCGGCTCAACGACGTCGTGGCGAATGAGCTCGAACCTGGGATTCCCGAAATGGTGCGCCACATTCTCCTTCCTCCCGGTGAAGAAATTGTCAATGACGATGACGTCGTTCCCTCTGGAGAGCAACTGATCGACGAGGTGGGAGCCGACGAAGCCGGCGCCACCGGTGACGACGATCCTGAGCCTGCGCTTGCCGAGGCCGGCGGGGACCCTGCCGGCGTTGCTGCGGAGGTCGGTGGAGAAGGAGGCGGTGTTGATACGGTCGTGGAGGGAGGAGGAGGAGAAGGATCGGGGGATGGAGGGATTGGGCTCGGAAGGGGAGAGGCGGGAGAGAGTGGGCTGGAGGATGAAGAAGGTGGAGCCGATGAGAATGCCGACGAGGATGAAGAGGAGGCGTTGCTCTCTGAAGATGTAGTTGATGGATCTGGGGAGAGATCTGGGGTGCTTGAAGGCTTTGGGGGAGTAGGAGGAGGATAGGGAGGTTGGGATCTCTTCGTCCCTCCTGTGATTCACGCTCGGTTGCTTGTGTAGCTGTTTCATGCTTCTGCACTCTGCCTCTTCTTCTTCTTCGACGCAGAGATATAGAGATAGAGATGGACTAGGGTGGATGATGGTGACGGAGTGAAGCAGGTGGAATGGAATGGGAAGAAGGAGAGGAGGAATCAGATCATTTTTGTGAGGTTAGTTGAAGGGTCTGTTTCAGAAAAAGGGAGTTAGTTATGAGAGGAAAATGAGATCGGGCTCTGGAGTAATCAGGAAGGGAAATTGCTTTGGTCACACCCGCAATGCATATCAACGCGCGCACCAGAAACGAGTGTAGCCCAACTCTACAGTCCATTTCCTTTTTCTTTTTTTCTTTTTTTTTTTCAATAAGAAGTCAAGTTTTGAATGCGGTCTGTGTAATACGATGAATCACATAGTTACTTACTTCAGGGCTAAAACTAAATGTGTGACATATATGGAACGTTTACTTATTTGGAATGGAAAATAATCATGAATCGGAGACAAGTGGAATGGGAGAAGAAAGGAATCGGTATTGATCCCGGAGGAATGATTCCTAAACCCATCTCCCCCCTCCGTAATCGAATTCCTGAGTATTCAGGAATCGATTTCTGATAAATAGGTGGGACCTACACCAATTCCGATTCCTTCATGTGTTAGTAAACACAGGAATTCTTTTACCTGAAATCATTCTGATTCATTTATGTGTTAGTAAACACATAGATAGTATAATATAGTATATAGTGGAGAAAATAAATCAGTAGTATTGAGATACAATGATAAATAAGCGATTTGAATAAATGAATTATCATAAAAGTTTTATGATAAATAAAATGACAAACACATTACTCTATTTTGCGGCATTTATTATTATTGAGAAATAATAAACTATTATGCAAACACTCTCCATGAGTACTATATATTGAGGAGGATGGGAGGAGGAGTAGGCAATTGGAACATGAAACTCGAAGCATTGTGTAAAGTAAGGGGAAAATGAATTCGGAATAGTAGTCACCCAAAATGTTATCAAAGAAGAGCCTCGCTCGAAATTGAAATCTCCTAGCTCGTTGTTTGAGGAAGTAGGGCTAGGACAGTTCAGGTTGTCAAAAAAAAAAAATTAAACCGAAACCGAACCGCATCTCAATTTTTCAGTTTGGATTTGTCACTTTGAGAAGCTGGAACCGACAAGGACCCGAACCGTTTTATTTTAGTTCAGTTATGCTGGTTTCTCAATTCCTAAACTTTGTACCAAAACTCACGTTAGCTTTAAAAAAATAATAATAAATAAATAAATACAATAAAAAAAATAGCTTGACATATAATGCAAACCTGAGCTTTTTTTTTTTCTTTTTTCCCCAGCCTTTGAACATTATGAAGCATCACTGGCCTTTGAAACGTTTGAAACCTTTGCAGCCTTTTGGCTTTGTTAAGCCCTCATTTTATTAGTGTGCAATGGACTCCACCTCTACATTCTGGCTTGAAGATTAATATAGATTGACAGGACCTGCTCCAGATTTCACCCTGAAATCCGAAGTGACCCTGCAGGGCCCACCTTAGAAGAAATTCTACCAAAAATTTGGCGGAACTTCCCCTAAAATGGGCTACCCAAACCTGTAGAAAACATTTACACTTCTCAATCAATTCATCCTTATGCTCCTGGAGCCACCATGCTCCCCAAATCAACATCAGTCTCCAATTCACAAAACACACATCTCAACTCGAGTAGCATAAATCCCATAGGTAATCAGAGCAATTCTAACAGAAATGTATAAGAGGAAAACCTAATTCAAAGGCAGATGCGGAAGCCATGTTGATGACTATGCCTCGACTCCGTGTACGCCCAACCTCAACCAATTCGCCTGCAAACTGGGCATTTGAAACCGAAGGGCCCAGGGGAAAGTACATAAAATACGTTAGCGTGAGTGGACAAAATAAACAAATTTTTTTTTTTAAAAACCAAATGGATTTTTATACTTTCCCACATTTATTTCCTTAAAACTCTCGATGCATGCAACGATTTAGAAAACAATTCACGAGAAGCTCTTCTCAAGAAATGGGCTAGTAACAAATAACCACAAATAAGAATTTAAATTCTCATGCTCGAGAAATAAGACCAGCCCCCACTGGTTAACGGAAAACGGACTAGCCCCGCTAGTCAAAAACAACAATAAAAGGATACGGGGAAGAGAGTTCACCATACGGGAATGGAGCCTCTCAGGCTCTACCTACCCTCGACTGCCACTCACACATAAATTGTGCGAGGAGGAGAACTAATAACCTCTACTTCCACTCACACATAGATTGTGCGAGGAGGAGAACATTACCTCGACTGCCACCCACGTGAGGAGGAGAAGGCTACCTCAACTACCACTCACAAACACAAAGTAAGTGAGGAGGAGACCTAATCACATGACCCGCGTATGGTGAGGAAGAAGATCGTCGAAAGCCAATGAATCTGTATAGTTTCCCCACATATCTCACGAAATAAGAATCCAAGTGTATAAAGACGTGACCCCGCACGCCAAGATCATCTCAAGTTCCAACATAAATAGGGTATAAATAAATATAAAGTTTTACTTCATCGAAATCTCAATATAATCTCAATTCGCTGAATATAAATATAAAATAAATAATATAAATTCCGAATCCGCATAAATCAAAGTAGTATCATAAATCAATCAAATCCAAAATCCTTAATTAGGCATTCCCGATGCCAAAACCGAAAGTCAATAAACAATTGAGAATATCCAACTCCATTGAAACTCATCTTTAAAATCTTTCAGGAGCTTAACTCGGTGATTAGGGATATGCTTAATTCCGGAAGTTTTACCTCAGAAAATAAGGAATTCATCAAATAATATAATAAATCAAAACCAACCTTTGAAACTCATTATTGAAAGCAAATCCATGATATAATTATTCGAAATCAATTTCCGAAAATTAATTCATTTCCTCAAAAAGTTATATGAATAAACGCTAGAGCATTATTTTAAGAGAATAAATGCATGCATCGCTATTTAAAACAAAAGTCCACTGATAGGCGCATTTTAATGTGATATTTTAAATGTTAATTCCTCACATTTTGCTTAGTTATTCCTTAACGAATCGATTTTTAACTTAATTTCTATTTTTAGGTACATTGGAGTAGATGAAGAAGAAATGAGTGTTACGTCCATAATTACCTAGAAATGATGGAGAAGAATGAAAATGCACTAAAAAGTCAACCTTGAATATTTTCTTACTCCGGCTAGGAGAATCAGAGCCAAGCAAGGAAGAAGGAGAGGCCACCTGACCAAATGAACTCGAAATGAGCTGAAACTCTCCAGATCCATTCTAGACACCCAAAGGATCATTTCTTATGAAGAGTGCCAGAGAAAAATATGAGTGGAAGGCCTTCAAACAATCAGCCCAATTTTCTACATAAGCAAAACTGGAAAACTGGACCTGTAAGAGATCCAGCAGCATTTCCAGCCTAACCACATGGAATAAAGCTCTGAAAATTTGTCAAGATGATCTACACTCATAGTGGAACATTTTTTATGAAGAAGTCGAAGGCTCATTCTGAAGTTTTGATGGAGAAATAATTGAAGGAATAAAGGGGAAGAAACTGACCTGAAAACAGCTCAACACCACATATTCTTGTTTCCCACCCATATGAAGAAAGCATTTCTTTTTCCTTGGATACATTTTTCTACCCTAAAAGATCATCATCACTTCCACATTTCTTCACCTTCATGCTTTGCTTTCATCATTACCTCATCTTTTACATATTTTACAAACCACTCTCATACTCCACTTTCATTATTTTTCTTCATCTCATCATTTCACTCTTCTTTTTCTTCCCTATTTAAACACCTTCTCCTCTCACTCTCAATCACCAATTTCTGAATCCATAACACACATTCCTTCATCTATTCCATCTTCCTTGTCTCACCATTTCCTCTCCATTTTCCTTAGTCACCAATTCCTTCATCCATTTCATCTTCTTTGTCTCTCCATTTCCTTTCCATTTTCCTTCTCCATTCTCTAGTTGCAAAGTTCTGCGTTTTCAAGCAAGGAGAGGAAGAAGAAGAAGGAGCCGTGAAGATCATATCCTCCATCATCCACCTTGAAGGCTTGCTTCCAAGATTCAAGATTCAACCATCTAGCTCTCCATCTCCATCTCCACTCACGGTGTAATTCGTTCATTTTCCTTGTAACCTTTTTGGTTTCCTTGTTTGATTTCGTATGAACTTGTTTCTAGTTAACAATAATGTTTAGGGCAAAGTTTAAGCCCAATTTCTATGTTTAAATAAAGTTTTCGAATTCTATAATTGTGATTCTAAGTTGCTTATGTGAGTTTGTTCGATTAAATTTGCTTTACAGAAAACTTTTATATGTTTATCTTATTTGGGTCGACACTTATAGGATTTGCATGTAATTGGTGCTAGGTTTAAGAACATGAAATCGACTTTTCGTTTTGTGTAACTTGAATCAAAAGTAGTAAAGGTTCTGGACAAGAATCGAATTTAATTGAAGAGGATTGCAATTAGGTGGACTTTTCCATAACTAAGTTGTACACTTGAGTTGATAGCCTTTCTCTATGTCTAATGCGTTGAACATGTCATGATTGACTAGCTTTCTAGGGCTTGATTGCATGTTTGATAGGATTAATCTAGGTGCTTTCGCTTAGGTTAATTAGCATTGAAAAGTAAAATATGGGAAATCATTTGCTTTCGAATGTTTCACATGATCAACTCCTCTCTCATGACTTGGAAGAACAATTATAGGGTTTGAATCGAATTTGATTACATGGAATTGATTTTGATCTTTGTTCCTTGCGTTCCACCCTTGTATATATGTTTTTACGTTTCTTTATTTTATTTATTTTAATTTTAATTTTAAGAATCCTAAACCCCCCTTATTTTTGTTCACTTGTATATATTTATTCTTTATTTTATTTTTGTAAATAATACTTTTCTTTATTTGTTTCACAATGACAGGTGTACCCTCAATCCCCGGAATAGAACGATCCCTATTTGCTTATACTACTAACGATATTTCAGGGTTAAATTATGCGCTTCCCAAAAGCGCGTCATCCACTCACAGTACTATTCCGACGATCACGCATTTGTGTTCCGTCATCGAGCAATAGCTCGGTATGTCGTCCTGTACACAATTATATTCCGTGAATAATTATTCAACAATTTAATACGATTCCTAAAATCAAATCCTTACAATTACATCTCCCATTCTCCTCAGATTCAGCCCAAATTATACCACTAATACCAATTCGTTAATTTAAAGGTTCCAAGGCAGAACCGAGAGATATCCGACGGTCGGATTCTCGTAATTTGATGATCGAAACCCTAAACTTCAAAAATTCATAATTAATTCCAAACTTCTCCAAAATTCACCAAACTTCACATATATACTCTATGATAATTATAGAATTTAACTAGCTAAAAATTGAAATTAAAAAGCTACCCTAGCCGCCGCTACAGCCGCCCACAGTGGCGGCACCGCTGCCACCGCCACCAGCTCCGATGGCCACCAAACTTTGGCAGCAGCACCTACTCAACACACTGATTAATTTTCTCAACTACAACACATCTCAATTTTACCTTTAAACAGTCGAAATCAACTGGTGAAGAAAACCCAGAAATTCAAGAACCCTAGGTTTTCAATTCTGCCTCTACACTTCAAATCTTGATTCGAGGCTAGGGGCAAAATGTAATGCCCCGTACCTATTAATTACTTTTTACCGTGGTTGACCGAGGAGTGACTTTTTCTTTAAGTCCAGTAAATTAGGAAATTTATGTGAGATTGTCGTAGAATACGCAAAATCGAGTTCGTGGACACGAAGTTTGTTTAAATCGGAGTTTCTACGGAAAAGTTATGATCAAAAATAGAAAGTACTATTCATAGCATGGTTATTTTTTTTTTTTAGATGAGTTTATAATTGTGGAAAATAGGAAATAAAAACAGAAAAGGAAGAGAGAGAAATCAGTTTCCCGATTCCAGCCCCCCCTCTTCCTTTCTTCCTTCTTTCTTTTCTCTTCTTTCTTTTCTTTCTCTTTCTGCAAACCGGAGCCACTTTTTCCGGTGAAACCACCGCCACCGGCCGCACCACCGGCCATTAGAGGATCTTCTCTTGCTCCTCTTGTATCTAAGGTAAGATTTTTAACTTGGGTAGCTTTGGTTTGGAGATTTCGAAGAGAATTGCAGAAATGGGAAAAATTGGATTTTTGCTTTGATCTCAGTTTTCCGGCGATTTCCGGTCGAATTTCTTTGGGTTTTGGTTGTTGGTGAGTTGCTGAATGAGTTCCTAACCTTGTTGCAGCTTGTTTTGGGCTGTGGAGGAAGAATTAAAGGTGTTTGGGGACGTGAACAGTAGCGTGAACAGTTCCATCCGAGTTCTTGAGTTTGGGTTTGGAATTCCGGCTTTTTCTGCTTGTTTTGGAGATTTTCGCCGGATTTCTTTGAAGTTTTGGGTTGTTGGGTTGTTGTTGATGATCATATCTAACTATTGCAGCTTGTGTTGGCCAGTGGAGGAAGATTTGAAGGTGTTCAGAGACGTGAACAGTGGCATGAACAGTGCTGCCGAATTCTTGTTATTTTTGGGTTTAAATTCGGCTATTTCTGCTTGTATTTGGTGGCTGCTGCAGGTATATAAAAATGGTTGTGGGGGTTATGAAGTTGATTTTGGATTAAATAGGTTGATTGAAATTTGATTTAATCTTTGAGTTTTGTGTTAAACTTGAAATTGTTGGGTATTGAGATTTCTTTGGAAATTGATGTTGATTATGGTTGTTTGATGATTATGGTTTATAAATATTTTGGGTTAAATCTCTTGGTAAAAGCTATTGTTGAATGATTTTTGTTGGGAAATTGGAGAGGAGATTGTGATTTGAAAAAGAAAAAATTTAGAAAGAAATTGAGATTTTTGGAGATGAAATTGTGGATTGAAAAGGGAAAATTAAGAAGGAATTGGAATTTCGGAAAGGGAATGGTATTATAATTTTTGTGGTTAATTATGGTTGAGGAAACGAAATAAAAATCGGTTGAGTTGTTAAAGAGTTTTGAGGGCGTTGGAATTTTAAGAAATTCTGAAATTCGAGAATTTAATCCTAAATTGGAGAATTTGGTCGTTAGAAGAATTATGTGTAATGAGATTAAATTCCGAAGGATTAAGCTTAATTTGTTTCTTAGATTGTTTCCTCATTATGGTTAATTTTATCCTGCCAATTGTTACAGGACGTATTGAGCCCTCGAGCGAGGGTGACACGGGCAGGCAGCAGGTTTAGCTGCGGGACTCACTTGTGAGTGGACCTTTATTTTATTTAAATAATGCATGCAGCATGGTATTAAGTTTTGAAATGTGATTTTGTGGAAAGAAAAGGATTAAAAAGGAAACAGTTGACAAGGAGGCCAGTTTTGGCGCATGCGTATCTTACCTAGTTGGCAGTCCCTTCTAGGTAATAGTCTGGTCGGCAGTCCCGTCCAGACTACAGCTCGGTTGGCAGTCCCATCCGAAGTGTCATCTGGTTGGCAGTCCCTTCCAGATGACTTGATGTAGTTAGTCGGCAGTCCCGTCTACTACTTGTGGCTAGTTGGCAGTCCCAACTAATCACCGCCTCCTATCCGGTTGGCAGTCCCTTCCGATGCGTCATCGGGTGGCAGTCCCTCCCCGATGGCATGAGATGCCTAGGAAGCAGTCCTTCCTAGTAATCAAATGAGTTTCTTGGGAAAAAGATTGAGTTGGGAATTTTCATGAAGTATCGCTGCATGATGGTTTTGTTAAAAAGAGAAATGGGGAAGCATACCATAAATTGTTTTGATTCTAGTTTCGGTTTTGTCCACTCACTCTAATGGATTTTATATGTTTTCCCCTGGGCCCTTCGTTTTCAAATGCCCAGATTTCAGATTAGCCGAGATTGCGTCCAGGCTCAAGGACTTTGGAAATCAGCGCTTCCGTTTTTGTTCGTAGGTTATTACTTAACCTACTTTGTATGATATCGGCTTAGTTTAGTGTTGCTCTGATAAACCTTTTCTTTTAAGTTTGGTGGATGTTTTTGTTCGAATTGATGTTTATTACGGAGGTTGTGATGGGATTGAACTTTCCGAAGGTAACATATATGCTTGGAATGTAAATATGGTTTTTGAGTTTTTGATTAGGAGGTAAATATTAATCATATCCAGGTTTGTGAACTATTTGGGTAGCCCATATTAGGGGAGGTTCTGCCGATTTTTTGGTTGGATTTCACCTAACGTGGGCCCCGCAGGCTCGTATCCAGGTTTCGGGGTGATTCTTGGGTCGGGTCCTGTCAGTTGGTATCAGAGCACTAGGTTATTAGATTCTGTGGCCGATATCTTCTTATAGTTGTCTTACATGCTTGATAGTATTTAGTACCTCCCGAGTGATGGCCCGACTGCAGCGGTTCCCCATCGTATACTCTTCGGTGCTGACGTACCAATTAAGTATGTAAGATAGTTGTTGTTGGTGTAAATATCTTGGTGTAACTCAGTTATGGGAATTTCAGGTGGAATGAGACGCGGACGTAGATCTCGTGCTAGTAGTGACCCTTTACCCGCTGGTGAGGGTGATGATGAGCAGGTCCCTCGTGGGTTGCTACGGACCATGGAGCAGTTGTTTGAGCGTTTTACAGCGGCACTCCCAAATCCTAGTACCGACTATACTGTGGAGCGTGCCAGACGCCATGGGGCGTATATTTTTTTCCAGGGCTCCTACGGAGTCCGTAGCAGGAGACTGGATTACTCGTATGGATAGAGTATTTGAATCCTTGGTTGTCCAGCTGCTAGGAGGGTTCCTTTGGCTATTGACCTCCTAGACGGGGATGCATGGCTTTGGTGGCAGGGTACTAGGAATATGGGTTTTGACCCAACTACCATGACTTGGGAAGAGTTCAAAACGGAGTTCTCAAATCGGTACTATAATCAGGCATCCCAGCATCGTCTCCGAATTGAGTTCATGCAGTTGAAGCAGACTGAAGAGATGACTGTGTTACAGTATGAGGAGCGTTTCATTGCTTTGTCTCGGTTTGCCCCTGAATTGGTGACAATAGAAAAGTTGAAGGTTGAGCAGTTTATCAATGGCCTTCTACCTGTATATCGAGATTGGTTGGCGCCTCATGATTATCCGACTTTTAAGTTAGCTGTGGAGGCTGCTATGAGGTGTGAGGCTAGATATCTGGACGGTTCCCGACCTTTGGAGATTGGCGGTCCCAGTCAGGGGCCATCTAAGAGAATTGCCTCTAGTTCGGGTTCTGCATCGTCATCAGGCAGTAGGCCGAGCAGTTCAGATTCTAGCTCTCGTCAGCGTTTCAGGGGACGCTTCAGGAGGCCTGGGCAGACAGGTAGGAGACAGTTCAGGGGTGGCACTGCTAGTTCCAGTGGAGGCTTTGGCAGACAGGCAATTCAGAGGGACTATCCCCAGTGTGCTACTTGTGGTAGGCACCATGTGGGCCCGTGTCAGGCAGGTGTGGGGACTTGTTACTAGTGTGGCCAGTGGGGTCACTACAGGAGAGAATGCCCTCAGTTGACCCAGGGAGTCTTCACTACTACTAGTCAGAGTATGGGTCAGACCTCTGCGGGTGCTACTAGTTTGGGTTCTCATGGCAGTTTATCAGGCAGGAGCAGCACTCAGCCGGGTCGTGGACAGAGAGGGCGACCAGTGACCCAGGCCCGTCTTCATGCTATGACCCAGCAGGAGGGTCGCACTGCACCGAACGTCATTATGGGTATGTTAGTTGTTTTTGGTCAACCAACTTTCATTTTGATTGATCCTGGAGCCTCTCACTCCTTCATGTCTAAGAGGTTTTCTTTCTTTGCTAATGTGCCCCCATCTCTCCTACTTGGAGAGTGGCATGTTGTTCTACCATTGGGGGAAAGACATAGAATTGAGTGGGTACATCGTTTTTGTGGAGTGTTTGTAGAAGGAGTTTGTTTAGAGGCGGACTTGATTCCATTTGAGTTAGTGGAGTTTGATGTAATCCTAGGAATATTTCCTTTGGATGCATCATGCCTTAGTGGATTGCTTTTGTAGTACTGTATTATTTCGGAGTCTGGGTAGCAAATTGTCACCTTTTATGGTGAACGGGAGGTTCTCCCATCTTACATAATCTCAGCTTTAACTGTTAAGAAGATGATGAGTAGGGTTGCCAATCTTATTTGGCACATGTGGTGAATTCAGATGCCGAAGTTATGGATCGTAGCCAAATTCCGATTGTTGGTGACTATCCAGATGTATTTCCAGAAGAATTGCCTGGTTTGCCCTCGGTGCGAGAGATAGACTTTACCATTGATTTACTTCCAGGTACAACACCTATCTCTCGAACACCTTATAGAATAGCACCGGCAGAACTGAAGGAGTTATATATTCAGTTGCAGGAGTTAACGGATAAGGGATTTATACGACCTAGCGTATCTCCCTGGGGTGCACCTGTGTTGTTTGTGAAGAAGAAAGATGGTACTTTGAGGCTTTGTATTGATTACCGGAAACTAAACAGGGTGACTATAAGGAATAAATATCCCTTGCCCCGCATTGATGATTTGTTTGACCAGTTGAGGGGTGCTAAAGTTTTCTCAAAAATTGATTTGGTTATCATCAGATACGGATTAAAGAGGAGGATGTAGCCAAAACTGCTTTTCGATCACGTTATGGTCATTATGAGTTCCTTGTTATGCCTTTTGGGTTGACAAATGCACCCGCTGCTTTCATGGATCTCATGAACAGGGTGTTTCGCCCGTATCTTGACCGCTTTGTGATTGTGTTCATTGATGACATATTGGTTTATTCTAAGAGAGAAGAGTTACATGCTGAGCATTTGAGTATAGTATTGGAGACTTTGAGGATAAATCAATTGTATGCTGAATTTAGTAAGTGTGAGTTTTGGTTTGACCTTGTGACAACGAAGACAACGAAGATGGATGGAATTGTTTGAAGACTATAATTGTACCATAGAGTACCACCCTGGTAAGGCGAATGTGGTGGTGGATACACTCAGTAGGAACCTCTCTGTGACTTTGTCATATTTAGGGGTCATTTGGGTACCGCTATTGTCTGAATTGAGGTCTACTGGGGTTGAGTTATCGGTTGATGAGGATGTTGCCATGGTGGCTAGTTTCCATGTGAGACCAGTGTTCATTGATAAGTGCGTGAGGCACAATCTCTTGACCCAAGAATTGAGGGGATTAAAGAAGGTGTTCGTGGCGGTTGGCAACCTGAATTCTCTATTCGAAGAGATGGAACTTTAATGTTTGGAAAGAGACTTTGTGTTCCTACTTAAACAGGAAATACTTAATGAAGCTCATAGTTCCGCGTATGCTCTACAAACTGGTGGTATAAAAATGTATCAGACTCTTAAAGAGTACTATTGGTGGCCAAATATGAAAAGGGAAATTGCAGTTTTTGTGAGCAAATGCCTTGTGTGCCAGCAAGTGAAAGCGGAAAGGCAAAAACCGTCGGGGTTGTTGCAACCTTTGCCAATTCCGGAATGGAAATGGGACCATCTCACCATGGATTTTATTTATAAAGTACCGCGTACGCAGAATGGTAATGATGGTATTTGGGTGATTGTAGATCGACTCACCAAATCAGCTCATTTTCTGGCGGTTAAGGAAACCTTTAGTTTGGATAAACTGGCAAAGTTGTATGTGGACGAAATTGTAAAGCTTCATGGTGTTCCCGAGTCCATTGTTTCCGAACGCGATGCCCGCTACACATCAAAGTTTTGGAGGAAGGTTCACAAATGTTTAGGAACAAAATTACAATTTAGCACTGTTTTCCATCCTCACTGAACGGACTAGACAGACTTTGGAAGACATGTTGAGGGCTTGTTCTCTACAATTTAAAGGAAGTTGGGATAAGCACTTGGCTTTGATGGAGTTTGCATATAACAACAGTTACCATTCGAGTATTGGTATGGCTCCCTACGAAGCTTTATATGGGAAACAGTGTAGGACCCCATTATGTTGGGATGAAGTGGGAGAAAGACAACTTATTGGTCCTGAGATTATTGAGATCACAACAGATAAAGTTAAGGTGATCAGAGAGAGACTCAAGATGGCTCAAAGCAGACAGAAGAGCTACACAGATAAAAACAGGAAGCATCTTGAATTTCAAGTTGGTGATTGGGTATTTTTGAAGTTATCTCCGTGGAAGGGTGTGGTAAGGTTTGGTAAACGAGGGAAACTAAGTCCAAGGTATATTGGTCCCTATGAGATTGTGGAACGAATTGGTCTGGTCGCTTACCGCTTGGCTTTACCTCCACAACTATCTCAAGTAGACGATGTATTCCACGTCTCCATGCTTCGCAAGTACATCATTGATCCTTCACATGTGTTACCAGATCAACCCATTACACTTACAGAAGATTTAACCTATGAAGAAGAACCAGTACAGATCCTTGATTGTCGTGAGCAAGTACTCCGAAGTAAGGTTATATCTTTGGTTAAGGTATTATGGAGGAATCACCTGATTGAAGAAGCTACTTGGGAACCAGAGGATCAAATGAGGCAACAGTATCCACATCTTTTTCCTTAACAGGTATAATTTCGAGGACGAAATTTTATAAGGAGGGGAGATTGTAATGCCCCGTACCTATTAATTACTTTTTACCGTGGTTGACCGAGGAGTGACTTTTTCTTTAAGTCCAGTAAATTAGGAAATTTATGTGAGATTGTCGTAGAATACGCAAAATCGAGTTCGTGGACACGAAGTTTGTTTAAATCGGAGTTTCTACGGAAAAGTTATGATCAAAAATAGAAAGTACTATTCATAGCATGGTTATTTTTTTTTTTAGATGAGTTTATAATTGTGGAAAATAGGAAATAAAAACAGAAAAGGAAGAGAGAGAAATCAGTTTCCCGATTCCAGCCCCCCCCTCTTCCTTTCTTCCTTCTTTCTTTTCTCTTCTTTCTTTTCTTTCTCTTTCTGCAAACCGGAGCCACTTTTTCCGGTGAAACCACCGCCACCGGCCGCACCACCGGCCATTAGAGGATCTTCTCTTGCTCCTCTTGTATCTAAGGTAAGATTTTTAACTTGGGTAGCTTTGGTTTGGAGATTTCGAAGAGAATTGCAGAAATGGGAAAAATTGGATTTTTGCTTTGATCTCAGTTTTCCGGCGATTTCCGGTCGAATTTCTTTGGGTTTTGGTTGTTGGTGAGTTGCTGAATGAGTTCCTAACCTTGTTGCAGCTTGTTTTGGGCTGTGGAGGAAGAATTAAAGGTGTTTGGGGACGTGAACAGTAGCGTGAACAGTTCCATCCGAGTTCTTGAGTTTGGGTTTGGAATTCCGGCTTTTTCTGCTTGTTTTGGAGATTTTCGCCGGATTTCTTTGAAGTTTTGGGTTGTTGGGTTGTTGTTGATGATCATATCTAACTATTGCAGCTTGTGTTGGCCAGTGGAGGAAGATTTGAAGGTGTTCAGAGACGTGAACAGTGGCATGAACAGTGCTGCCGAATTCTTGTTATTTTTGGGTTTAAATTCGGCTATTTCTGCTTGTATTTGGTGGCTGCTGCAGGTATATAAAAATGGTTGTGGGGGTTATGAAGTTGATTTTGGATTAAATAGGTTGATTGAAATTTGATTTAATCTTTGAGTTTTGTGTTAAACTTGAAATTGTTGGGTATTGAGATTTCTTTGGAAATTGATGTTGATTATGGTTGTTTGATGATTATGGTTTATAAATATTTTGGGTTAAATCTCTTGGTAAAAGCTATTGTTGAATGATTTTTGTTGGGAAATTGGAGAGGAGATTGTGATTTGAAAAAGAAAAAAATTTAGAAAGAAATTGAGATTTTTGGAGATGAAATTGTGGATTGAAAAGGGAAAATTAAGAAGGAATTGGAATTTCGGAAAGGGAATGGTATTATAATTTTTGTGGTTAATTATGGTTGAGGAAACGAAATAAAAATCGGTTGAGTTGTTAAAGAGTTTTGAGGGCGTTGGAATTTTAAGAAATTCTGAAATTCGAGAATTTAATCCTAAATTGGAGAATTTGGTCGTTAGAAGAATTATGTGTAATGAGATTAAATTCCGAAGGATTAAGCTTAATTTGTTTCTTAGATTGTTTCCTCATTATGGTTAATTTTATCCTGCCAATTGTTACAGGACGTATTGAGCCCTCGAGCGAGGGTGACACGGGCAGGCAGCAGGTTTAGCTGCGGGACTCACTTGTGAGTGGACCTTTATTTTATTTAAATAATGCATGCAGCATGGTATTAAGTTTTGAAATGTGATTTTGTGGAAAGAAAAGGATTAAAAAGGAAACAGTTGACAAGGAGGCCAGTTTTGGCGCATGCGTATCTTACCTAGTTGGCAGTCCCTTCTAGGTAATAGTCTGGTCGGCAGTCCCGTCCAGACTACAGCTCGGTTGGCAGTCCCATCCGAAGTGTCATCTGGTTGGCAGTCCCTTCCAGATGACTTGATGTAGTTAGTCGGCAGTCCCGTCTACTACTTGTGGCTAGTTGGCAGTCCCAACTAATCACCGCCTCCTATCCGGTTGGCAGTCCCTTCCGATGCGTCATCGGGTGGCAGTCCCTCCCCGATGGCATGAGATGCCTAGGAAGCAGTCCTTCCTAGTAATCAAATGAGTTTCTTGGGAAAAAGATTGAGTTGGGAATTTTCATGAAGTATCGCTGCATGATGGTTTTGTTAAAAAGAGAAATGGGGAAGCATACCATAAATTGTTTTGATTCTAGTTTCGGTTTTGTCCACTCACTCTAATGGATTTTATATGTTTTCCCCTGGGCCCTTCGTTTTCAAATGCCCAGATTTCAGATTAGCCGAGATTGCGTCCAGGCTCAAGGACTTTGGAAATCAGCGCTTCCGTTTTTGTTCGTAGGTTATTACTTAACCTACTTTGTATGATATCGGCTTAGTTTAGTGTTGCTCTGATAAACCTTTTCTTTTAAGTTTGGTGGATGTTTTTGTTCGAATTGATGTTTATTACGGAGGTTGTGATGGGATTGAACTTTCCGAAGGTAACATATATGCTTGGAATGTAAATATGGTTTTTGAGTTTTTGATTAGGAGGTAAATATTAATCATATCCAGGTTTGTGAACTATTTGGGTAGCCCATATTAGGGGAGGTTCTGCCGATTTTTTGGTTGGATTTCACCTAACGTGGGCCCCGCAGGCTCGTATCCAGGTTTCGGGGTGATTCTTGGGTCGGGTCCTGTCAGTTGGTATCAGAGCACTAGGTTATTAGATTCTGTGGCCGATATCTTCTTATAGTTGTCTTACATGCTTGATAGTATTTAGTACCTCCCGAGTGATGGCCCGACTGCAGCGGTTCCCCATCGTATACTCTTCGGTGCTGACGTACCAATTAAGTATGTAAGATAGTTGTTGTTGGTGTAAATATCTTGGTGTAACTCAGTTATGGGAATTTCAGGTGGAATGAGACGCGGACGTAGATCTCGTGCTAGTAGTGACCCTTTACCCGCTGGTGAGGGTGATGATGAGCAGGTCCCTCGTGGGTTGCTACGGACCATGGAGCAGTTGTTTGAGCGTTTTACAGCGGCACTCCCAAATCCTAGTACCGACTATACTGTGGAGCGTGCCAGACGCCATGGGGCGTATATTTTTTTCCAGGGCTCCTACGGAGTCCGTAGCAGGAGACTGGATTACTCGTATGGATAGAGTATTTGAATCCTTGGTTGTCCAGCTGCTAGGAGGGTTCCTTTGGCTATTGACCTCCTAGACGGGGATGCATGGCTTTGGTGGCAGGGTACTAGGAATATGGGTTTTGACCCAACTACCATGACTTGGGAAGAGTTCAAAACGGAGTTCTCAAATCGGTACTATAATCAGGCATCCCAGCATCGTCTCCGAATTGAGTTCATGCAGTTGAAGCAGACTGAAGAGATGACTGTGTTACAGTATGAGGAGCGTTTCATTGCTTTGTCTCGGTTTGCCCCTGAATTGGTGACAATAGAAAAGTTGAAGGTTGAGCAGTTTATCAATGGCCTTCTACCTATATATCGAGATTGGTTGGCGCCTCATGATTATCCGACTTTTAAGTTAGCTGTGGAGGCTGCTATGAGGTGTGAGGCTAGATATCTGGACGGTTCCCGACCTTTGGAGATTGGCGGTCCCAGTCAGGGGCCATCTAAGAGAATTGCCTCTAGTTCGGGTTCTGCATCGTCATCAGGCAGTAGGCCGAGCAGTTCAGATTCTAGCTCTCGTCAGCGTTTCAGGGGACGCTTCAGGAGGCCTGGGCAGACAGGTAGGAGACAGTTCAGGGGTGGCACTGCTAGTTCCAGTGGAGGCTTTGGCAGACAGGCAATTCAGAGGGACTATCCCCAGTGTGCTACTTGTGGTAGGCACCATGTGGGCCCGTGTCAGGCAGGTGTGGGGACTTGTTACTAGTGTGGCCAGTGGGGTCACTACAGGAGAGAATGCCCTCAGTTGACCCAGGGAGTCTTCACTACTACTAGTCAGAGTATGGGTCAGACCTCTGCGGGTGCTACTAGTTTGGGTTCTCATGGCAGTTTATCAGGCAGGAGCAGCACTCAGCCGGGTCGTGGACAGAGAGGGCGACCAGTGACCCAGGCCCGTCTTCATGCTATGACCCAGCAGGAGGGTCGCACTGCACCGAACGTCATTATGGGTATGTTAGTTGTTTTTGGTCAACCAACTTTCATTTTGATTGATCCTGGAGCCTCTCACTCCTTCATGTCTAAGAGGTTTTCTTTCTTTGCTAATGTGCCCCCATCTCTCCTACTTGGAGAGTGGCATGTTGTTCTACCATTGGGGGAAAGACATAGAATTGAGTGGGTACATCGTTTTTGTGGAGTGTTTGTAGAAGGAGTTTGTTTAGAGGCGGACTTGATTCCATTTGAGTTAGTGGAGTTTGATGTAATCCTAGGAATATTTCCTTTGGATGCATCATGCCTTAGTGGATTGCTTTTGTAGTACTGTATTATTTCGGAGTCTGGGTAGCAAATTGTCACCTTTTATGGTGAACGGGAGGTTCTCCCATCTTACATAATCTCAGCTTTAACTGTTAAGAAGATGATGAGTAGGGTTGCCAATCTTATTTGGCACATGTGGTGAATTCAGATGCCGAAGTTATGGATCGTAGCCAAATTCCGATTGTTGGTGACTATCCAGATGTATTTCCAGAAGAATTGCCTGGTTTGCCCTCGGTGCGAGAGATAGACTTTACCATTGATTTACTTCCAGGTACAACACCTATCTCTCGAACACCTTATAGAATAGCACCGGCAGAACTGAAGGAGTTATATATTCAGTTGCAGGAGTTAACGGATAAGGGATTTATACGACCTAGCGTATCTCCCTGGGGTGCACCTGTGTTGTTTGTGAAGAAGAAAGATGGTACTTTGAGGCTTTGTATTGATTACCGGAAACTAAACAGGGTGACTATAAGGAATAAATATCCCTTGCCCCGCATTGATGATTTGTTTGACCAGTTGAGGGGTGCTAAAGTTTTCTCAAAAATTGATTTGGTTATCATCAGATACGGATTAAAGAGGAGGATGTAGCCAAAACTGCTTTTCGATCACGTTATGGTCATTATGAGTTCCTTGTTATGCCTTTTGGGTTGACAAATGCACCCGCTGCTTTCATGGATCTCATGAACAGGGTGTTTCGCCCGTATCTTGACCGCTTTGTGATTGTGTTCATTGATGACATATTGGTTTATTCTAAGAGAGAAGAGTTACATGCTGAGCATTTGAGTATAGTATTGGAGACTTTGAGGATAAATCAATTGTATGCTGAATTTAGTAAGTGTGAGTTTTGGTTTGACCTTGTGACAACGAAGACAACGAAGATGGATGGAATTGTTTGAAGACTATAATTGTACCATAGAGTACCACCCTGGTAAGGCGAATGTGGTGGTGGATACACTCAGTAGGAACCTCTCTGTGACTTTGTCATATTTAGGGGTCATTTGGGTACCGCTATTGTCTGAATTGAGGTCTACTGGGGTTGAGTTATCGGTTGATGAGGATGTTGCCATGGTGGCTAGTTTCCATGTGAGACCAGTGTTCATTGATAAGTGCGTGAGGCACAATCTCTTGACCCAAGAATTGAGGGGATTAAAGAAGGTGTTCGTGGCGGTTGGCAACCTGAATTCTCTATTCGAAGAGATGGAACTTTAATGTTTGGAAAGAGACTTTGTGTTCCTACTTAAACAGGAAATACTTAATGAAGCTCATAGTTCCGCGTATGCTCTACAAACTGGTGGTATAAAAATGTATCAGACTCTTAAAGAGTACTATTGGTGGCCAAATATGAAAAGGGAAATTGCAGTTTTTGTGAGCAAATGCCTTGTGTGCCAGCAAGTGAAAGCGGAAAGGCAAAAACCGTCGGGGTTGTTGCAACCTTTGCCAATTCCGGAATGGAAATGGGACCATCTCACCATGGATTTTATTTATAAAGTACCGCGTACGCAGAATGGTAATGATGGTATTTGGGTGATTGTAGATCGACTCACCAAATCAGCTCATTTTCTGGCGGTTAAGGAAACCTTTAGTTTGGATAAACTGGCAAAGTTGTATGTGGACGAAATTGTAAAGCTTCATGGTGTTCCCGAGTCCATTGTTTCCGAACGCGATGCCCGCTACACATCAAAGTTTTGGAGGAAGGTTCACAAATGTTTAGGAACAAAATTACAATTTAGCACTGTTTTCCATCCTCACTGAACGGACTAGACAGACTTTGGAAGACATGTTGAGGGCTTGTTCTCTACAATTTAAAGGAAGTTGGGATAAGCACTTGGCTTTGATGGAGTTTGCATATAACAACAGTTACCATTCGAGTATTGGTATGGCTCCCTACGAAGCTTTATATGGGAAACAGTGTAGGACCCCATTATGTTGGGATGAAGTGGGAGAAAGACAACTTATTGGTCCTGAGATTATTGAGATCACAACAGATAAAGTTAAGGTGATCAGAGAGAGACTCAAGATGGCTCAAAGCAGACAGAAGAGCTACACAGATAAAAACAGGAAGCATCTTGAATTTCAAGTTGGTGATTGGGTATTTTTGAAGTTATCTCCGTGGAAGGGTGTGGTAAGGTTTGGTAAACGAGGGAAACTAAGTCCAAGGTATATTGGTCCCTATGAGATTGTGGAACGAATTGGTCTGGTCGCTTACCGCTTGGCTTTACCTCCACAACTATCTCAAGTAGACGATGTATTCCACGTCTCCATGCTTCGCAAGTACATCATTGATCCTTCACATGTGTTACCAGATCAACCCATTACACTTACAGAAGATTTAACCTATGAAGAAGAACCAGTACAGATCCTTGATTGTCGTGAGCAAGTACTCCGAAGTAAGGTTATATCTTTGGTTAAGGTATTATGGAGGAATCACCTGATTGAAGAAGCTACTTGGGAACCAGAGGATCAAATGAGGCAACAGTATCCACATCTTTTTCCTTAACAGGTATAATTTCGAGGACGAAATTTTATAAGGAGGGGAGATTGTAATGCCCCGTACCTATTAATTACTTTTTACCGTGGTTGACCGAGGAGTGACTTTTTCTTTAAGTCCAGTAAATTAGGAAATTTATGTGAGATTGTCGTAGAATACGCAAAATCGAGTTCGTGGACACGAAGTTTGTTTAAATCGGAGTTTCTACGGAAAAGTTATGATCAAAAATAGAAAGTACTATTCATAGCATGGTTATTTTTTTTTTTAGATGAGTTTATAATTGTGGAAAATAGGAAATAAAAACAGAAAAGGAAGAGAGAGAAATCAGTTTCCCGATTCCAGCCCCCCCCCTCTTCCTTTCTTCCTTCTTTCTTTTCTCTTCTTTCTTTTCTTTCTCTTTCTGCAAACCGGAGCCACTTTTTCCGGTGAAACCACCGCCACCGGCCGCACCACCGGCCATTAGAGGATCTTCTCTTGCTCCTCTTGTATCTAAGGTAAGATTTTTAACTTGGGTAGCTTTGGTTTGGAGATTTCGAAGAGAATTGCAGAAATGGGAAAAATTGGATTTTTGCTTTGATCTCAGTTTTCCGGCGATTTCCGGTCGAATTTCTTTGGGTTTTGGTTGTTGGTGAGTTGCTGAATGAGTTCCTAACCTTGTTGCAGCTTGTTTTGGGCTGTGGAGGAAGAATTAAAGGTGTTTGGGGACGTGAACAGTAGCGTGAACAGTTCCATCCGAGTTCTTGAGTTTGGGTTTGGAATTCCGGCTTTTTCTGCTTGTTTTGGAGATTTTCGCCGGATTTCTTTGAAGTTTTGGGTTGTTGGGTTGTTGTTGATGATCATATCTAACTATTGCAGCTTGTGTTGGCCAGTGGAGGAAGATTTGAAGGTGTTCAGAGACGTGAACAGTGGCATGAACAGTGCTGCCGAATTCTTGTTATTTTTGGGTTTAAATTCGGCTATTTCTGCTTGTATTTGGTGGCTGCTGCAGGTATATAAAAATGGTTGTGGGGGTTATGAAGTTGATTTTGGATTAAATAGGTTGATTGAAATTTGATTTAATCTTTGAGTTTTGTGTTAAACTTGAAATTGTTGGGTATTGAGATTTCTTTGGAAATTGATGTTGATTATGGTTGTTTGATGATTATGGTTTATAAATATTTTGGGTTAAATCTCTTGGTAAAAGCTATTGTTGAATGATTTTTGTTGGGAAATTGGAGAGGAGATTGTGATTTGAAAAAGAAAAAAATTTAGAAAGAAATTGAGATTTTTGGAGATGAAATTGTGGATTGAAAAGGGAAAATTAAGAAGGAATTGGAATTTCGGAAAGGGAATGGTATTATAATTTTTGTGGTTAATTATGGTTGAGGAAACGAAATAAAAATCGGTTGAGTTGTTAAAGAGTTTTGAGGGCGTTGGAATTTTAAGAAATTCTGAAATTCGAGAATTTAATCCTAAATTGGAGAATTTGGTCGTTAGAAGAATTATGTGTAATGAGATTAAATTCCGAAGGATTAAGCTTAATTTGTTTCTTAGATTGTTTCCTCATTATGGTTAATTTTATCCTGCCAATTGTTACAGGACGTATTGAGCCCTCGAGCGAGGGTGACACGGGCAGGCAGCAGGTTTAGCTGCGGGACTCACTTGTGAGTGGACCTTTATTTTATTTAAATAATGCATGCAGCATGGTATTAAGTTTTGAAATGTGATTTTGTGGAAAGAAAAGGATTAAAAAGGAAACAGTTGACAAGGAGGCCAGTTTTGGCGCATGCGTATCTTACCTAGTTGGCAGTCCCTTCTAGGTAATAGTCTGGTCGGCAGTCCCGTCCAGACTACAGCTCGGTTGGCAGTCCCATCCGAAGTGTCATCTGGTTGGCAGTCCCTTCCAGATGACTTGATGTAGTTAGTCGGCAGTCCCGTCTACTACTTGTGGCTAGTTGGCAGTCCCAACTAATCACCGCCTCCTATCCGGTTGGCAGTCCCTTCCGATGCGTCATCGGGTGGCAGTCCCTCCCCGATGGCATGAGATGCCTAGGAAGCAGTCCTTCCTAGTAATCAAATGAGTTTCTTGGGAAAAAGATTGAGTTGGGAATTTTCATGAAGTATCGCTGCATGATGGTTTTGTTAAAAAGAGAAATGGGGAAGCATACCATAAATTGTTTTGATTCTAGTTTCGGTTTTGTCCACTCACTCTAATGGATTTTATATGTTTTCCCCTGGGCCCTTCGTTTTCAAATGCCCAGATTTCAGATTAGCCGAGATTGCGTCCAGGCTCAAGGACTTTGGAAATCAGCGCTTCCGTTTTTGTTCGTAGGTTATTACTTAACCTACTTTGTATGATATCGGCTTAGTTTAGTGTTGCTCTGATAAACCTTTTCTTTTAAGTTTGGTGGATGTTTTTGTTCGAATTGATGTTTATTACGGAGGTTGTGATGGGATTGAACTTTCCGAAGGTAACATATATGCTTGGAATGTAAATATGGTTTTTGAGTTTTTGATTAGGAGGTAAATATTAATCATATCCAGGTTTGTGAACTATTTGGGTAGCCCATATTAGGGGAGGTTCTGCCGATTTTTTGGTTGGATTTCACCTAACGTGGGCCCCGCAGGCTCGTATCCAGGTTTCGGGGTGATTCTTGGGTCGGGTCCTGTCACAAAATGATCTCCGTGGAAAACCCAAGCTTCGACGGCAAGATGGTGACCGGAGGTGGCCGAAGTCGCCGGAAATCGGCAAAAGTACCCAACTGCCACCGTAGCTTCCTCCGCTCCAAATCGAGGTTCTCCGGCCAAATCGTCGTGAAATACCTCCACAGACGTGACAAGGGGAAGAAACCGAGCTTGGGGGTGGCCGGATTGTGTCCTGGGTCGGCCGGAGGAGGAAGATACCGGATGATAGGAGCATTTTAATGCGGTATTTTAATAGTTAATTCCTCACATTTTGCTTAGTTAATTCCTTAACGAATCTATTTTTAACTCAATTTCTATTTTTTAGGTACATTGGAGTAGATGATGATGAAATGAGCTGTTTGGCACTAAAATGAGCATTTTGGCCTGAGAAAGCGTGTCTTGGATAAATTGAGCCAATGAGAAAGCGAGCTAGACAAGAAATGAGGAGTGGCAGACTAACCATCCGAACTTCAAATGAGTTGAAACTTTCCAGATTCATTCTAGAAAGCCCAAGGATCATTTCTTATGAAGAGTGCCAGAGCAAACTATGAGTGGAAGGCATTCAAACAATCAGCCCAATTTTCTACATAAGCAAAACTGGAAAACTGGACCTGTAAGAGGTCCAGCAGCATTTTCGGCCCAACCACATGGCAATACATTCTGAAATTTTACCACAGTAATCTACATTCATGGGGGAATATTTGTTATGAAGAAGCCTTGGGCAGAATCTAAACTTTCGGTGGAGATAAAATTGAAGTAAATGAGTAGGAAATCCATCATCATCATCACCCAAAAACATTCCATGTTTTAGGGTGTAATCATCATGTTTTCTCCATCATTTCTCACACTAATCCACCACAATCATCACCCAAAAACATTCTATGTTTTAGGGTGTAATCATCATGTTTTCTCCATCATTTCTCACACTAATCCACCATCATCATCACCCAAAAACATTCCATGTTTTAGGGTGTAATCATCATGTTTTCTCCATCATTACTCACACTAATTTACTCCATCTTTTCCAATTTCACTCTTCTTTCTCTTCCCTATATAAACACCTTCTCCTCTCACTCTAACACATATTCCTTCATCCATTTCATCTTCTTTGTCTCTCCATTTCCTTTCCATTTTTATTTTCCATTCTCTAGTTCTTAGTTTTGCATTTTCAAGTAAAGAGAAGAAGAAGAAGCCGTGAGGACATAGCCTCCATCATCCACCTTGAAGACTTGCTTCCAAGATTCAAGATTCCAACGTTCAAGCTCTCCATCTCCATCTCCCCTCACGGTGTAATTCATTCTTTTTCCTTGTAATGATCTTTTGTTTTCCTTGTTTGAATTCATATGAACTTGTTTCTAGTTAACAATAATGTTTAGGGCAAAGTTTAAGCCCAATTTCTATGTTTAAATAAAGTTTTCGAATTCTATAATTGTGATTCTAAGTTGCTTATGTGAGTTTGTTCGATTAAATTTGCTTTACAGAAAACTTTTATATGTTTATCTTATTTTGGTCGACACTTATAGGATTTGCATGTAATTGGTGCTAGGTTTAAGAACATGAAATCGACTTTTCGTTTTGTGTAACTTGAATCAAAAGTAGTAAAGGTTCCGGACAAGAATCGAATTTAATTGAAGAAAATTGCAATTAGGTGGACTTTTCCATAACTAAGTTGTACACTTGAGTTGATAGCCTTTCTCTATGTCTAATGCGTTGAACATGTCATGATTGACTAGCTTTCTAGGGCTTGATTGCATGTTTGATAGGATTAATCTAGGTGCTTTCGCTTAGGTTAATTAGCATTGAAAAGTAAAATATGGGAAATCATTTGCTTTCGAATGTTTCACATGATCAACTCATCTCTCATGACTTGGAAGAACAATTATAGGGTTTGAATCGAATTTGATTACATGGAATTGATTTTGATCTTTGTTCCTTGCGTTCCACCCTTGTATATATGTTTTTACGTTTCCTTTATTTTATTTATTTTAATTTTAATTTAAAGAATCCTAATCCCCCCTTATTTGTGTTTACTTGTATATATTTATTCTTTGTTTTATTTTTGTAAATAATACTTTATTATTTTAATTCTTTATTTGTTTATACAATTGTATATATTTATATTCTTTATTTTATTTTTATAAATAATACTTTTCTTTATTTGTTTCACAATTACAAGTGTACCCTCAATCCCCGGATAGAACGATCCCTATTTGCTTATACTACTAACGATATTTTCAGGGTTAAATTATGCGCTTGCTTTTTAGCGCATCACCGGAGGGGGAAGAAATCGGCCGAGAGGGGAGAAGAAATCGGCCGAGAGGGGAGAAAGAGTAGGGGAGAGAGAAAGAGAGAACTTACCCGGTTGGGTAGGTTTCCAAATATAGAAATCTATCAACAGTAAATTCCCATATAAATATATAACTTACCATGAACAGTAATTTCTACACTTTCGCTTATAACTTTCGTATACGAGCTCCGATTTTTACGTACCACATATGCACGCGCTCGGTTTAACGTCCTCTACGACTTCCATGAAGAACATTTTCCCAAATTTTGACCCGAACAAAAAGTCAACTTTTAGGGCCACTAAACTACCAAATTAGGGTGAAAAGTGAAAGTAATTGTCGTTTACCGTCCAAATGACTAGTAAACGGGTAAGTGACGATACGGGATGTTACATTGATGGTTCCTTCAGAAGCCCTGGGCTTGTGGGATTCGGTGGGATAGCTCGTGACCATGATGGTTCATTTGTACTTGCCTTTGCCTCTAAGATCAGGGTGTTTAGCTCTTTGGACGCAGAAATTCTAGCTTTCCTTGAGGCTGTTCCTGTAGCAAAGCTGCGAGAATGGAATGACTTATGGATTGAGCCAGACTCCCTGGCAGTAGTGAGGTTCTTCAAAGCTCCATATCTTATTCCATGGAGGCTGCGAACTAGGTGGTTAAATGGGTTAGCTTTAACGCGTAATATGCACCTAAAGGTGACCCATATTTTCGGTGAAGGGAATGTCCCTGCAGATATTTTAGCTAACTATATATGGTGCTACGGACAATGGGAGTCATGTGTGGGACGTTCTTCCTCAATTCCTTGCCCCGGCATTTGGTCGCAATTTCTCTGGAAGAGTGGCTTACAGGTTCAGATGAGTTTTGTTTTTCGTCCTTCCTATCTTGGTTTTACATATGGTTCTTCATGTTGGTTATATTCTATTGTTTAGTGTGTAATGGTTTGGTACTTTCTAGAATCTTCTATTGCTTGTTTGAGCTTGTTTAGGGCACGGCTTTGGTTAAGTCCTCCGGCCTGTATGTACTCTTCTTTATCTATCAATAATATTTCGGGAGAGGACGATGAGTTAGTCCTCGCCCCGCTACCTTTAAAAAAAATAAAAAAATAATTATAATAAAAAAAAAAGTGGCTTGAGTCTTTTCAACTTCCATTGCCTGCTCTATTCTTAGTCTCTCTTCTTTTGCTTATTCTACATAGAAAACAAAAGTATTACACAAAATTAAAGCTGAAAAAATGGGACAATAACACCAAAAAGTAAAAATTAAAAATGCAACACTGTATACTTCTTTCAACATCTTCAAAGAACTGCATTTCCTCAATGGTTTGAATATATTTCAACCCCATTATTGCATCAGACTTGAACCAGTTTTGGAGGCACATGAGGGCTTCAACTGTTCTAAGAGTTAAAGAACTCCTAAGTGGATCAATTACCCTTTTTCCTGTGCCGAAACTACTTTCACTAGCACTGTGGAGACTTGGATTGCTAAAACATCCTTTGCCACAGCTTGCAAAGGATACTTTGAACCATTAACCTTCCATGCACCAATCTAAAATCTTTCAATCTTCATCTTCTTCAGGCTTTTCTATGGGATCTACAAGTATCTATCAATCTCTCTTCCAACCACCATTGGTTCACCTTCAAGCTGCTTGTTCTAATCTACTAGCATAGCAGCCCTCTTCCCTGTTAGTCCTCCTCCTCATTTGCCAACACTTGGTCTTGGTGTACTGCATACCCTCTCCCACCATTTTTTTTTTCTTTTGTGCACTATGATCACCATTAGAATATGCATAAAGGTCGCACAAATTTACAACAAGCTCTCTCACTTCCTCTTATTTCCTCTTAATCTCTTTCCTGTCCATGGCAAGCAGTGTTTCACACACTCTCTCAATTTTTTTTTAGTTTATACCTTGGAGCTAAGACAAGTGCTCAGGAAAAAGCTTATTGATGACTTATAGTGATCCAAAGTATTTTTTGAACTTGTTACTCGTTTTGTTAGCCATACCAAACAAAATTTTATCACTCTCACTTGATTGATTGTTTATGTGCTTATAAAACAGCTCATCCAGCTCTACCTTGATTGTAACTATATATGTCATGGAAGGCTTTGTGTGATGTAGGGTGAAGTTGTGCATGCACACTCACTGTAACATCATAGAAAACCTTTAGAAACCTCACAAAAACAGTTGCTTTCTCCCAATCTATTTCAATTGGGGGCCTTACCATCTTCACATGTTGTCTTGCTGCCTACTTTGAGTAATTTCAACTTCTTCATATTCATTAACCAACTCTTCATTTTCATGTTAGCCAAATAGTCACCCTCAAGTATAAGGGGTACAAGTTATAGGGATTTAAGAAAGGTTGTCGAATCCACGAGAATTGGATTCCTTTCACTAGCTAGGGTGTGAACCTAAGGAGAGCTAGAATATGCAAATGTACAATCACAAACCTAAGTTTACAAGAAAATCTAGGCTCATGGTGAGTATGTGCAAGATGGAGTAGTGATTTGATTTTGGTTTTTTAATATAGTTTTGAATTGAAAACAACTAGATACTCAAATGTAAACTAAATTACTCTAAACTAAACTAGTGATCAAATGGATGAAAGTTAGGATTTAGATTGTCTACCACTAACCTCTCTTGCAAGTATTGATGCATTTCAGTATAAATGATGCTAAATTAATTAACCAATTTCTCTTCTTGCATCCCTCTCGGGTATGACAAGTGACATGCTCCTTTTGTGATATCAAGCAACCCCTCTCGGGTGTAGTACTTAACTACTTAAGTCATGCATTTCAATTCGGTTAGGTATCTAGTGCATTACCCTAAGTGCATAAAGTTTGGAGATGAAGAAATCATGCAAACCAACCAAGCTTATCTCTAAGTGATTGTAATTCATAACCCCTACATGCACATCTAGTGTGCTTTCATGCTTTAACATTCAAAGGTTACCAATCTCTAAATATTATATTATGACATAGCAAACACACATACTCAAAGTGGTAAAGTCTAAGCATATGCATTCAACTCTTGAACTAGCATGTAGGCATATTAAATAAAATTACATCACATCATATTATAACATCAATTCATACAAGATTGGCTAGGGTTTTCAACCCAGCCCAACAAAGTAACTACTCCCTCATAATCATACAAATTAGCATCAAATCTATAATATACATCAAGGTAAATTAAAGAGTTAAAGGAAATAATGAACTAATTGAAACTTGACAAATCAATGGCTAGCTTCTCCCTTATTTTCCTCCTTAAATGCTCCTTAAATCCTCTTTGATGGTGGAATGGATGGATGATGAACTTCTTTGTTGATGATGAATGAAATGGTGATGAAGATATGATGTTTCTTTGGCTAACTTTAAGTGGTAGTGATAGAGTAGTTGTGGTGGTGATAGAGTAATGGTGGTGGTGATGGAGTTTGTGGTGGTGGAAGATGGTAGTTGTACTGATGGAGATGGAGGTTGAGGAGTATGGATATTATGAGTTTGGATTTTGGGAGGTGGAGATAGAGAGAAAAAAGATGTTATGGGGTGGAATGGGTGATGGTTTAAGAGTATAATGAAAGGTTGCTTGTATAGAGAAGAGAGAGAGGAGTAAAATGATGAATGGAAGCAAAGATAGCAGCTCAAGCATTGTAAGAAGCATGGAGGTAGAGTATGAGAGTAGTAATAGATCCTAAAAATAAGGGGAAAATGTATGGAAGAGAATTAGTAAAAAGAGGGAAGTAATAATAAGTTATTAAAGAGAGTAGAGTAGAAAAATATGGCTAAGGGAGAAGGGAGGAGCAGCTAGCTCTCTTTATTATACACGGGAGACATGAAAATGAAGAGTGTTGGAGTGGTTTTGGGTCACCAAAGTCAGGATGACAAGCATGGGAGAGAAAGTGTACAAATGATGCCTATTATAGATAATATGTTGGATTAATCTTGCCATAGTCTTGTAGGATTCTTCTAGGGCTCTGCTTGATAATTTTAGCATCATAGACCTTCCAAAAATGCACAAGAAATCCGCCTAAAAATGGTTCTAGGCCAAACTGTCATGTTTTGACTAGGATACGTCTTTGAAGCTTCCTTCAATTGAATCTCCACAGAGACTTCAGAACTAGCCTTTGACTTCTTCATACCAAATGTTCCTTCATAAGTCTAAATCATTATGGTAAAATTTTAGAACTTATTTCATTGTGGTTTGACCGAAAATGCTGCCGGAATCCGTACAGGTCCAATTTTACCGTTTTCGTCTTTTAGTCAGAAATTTGGACCAATTTTTTAAAAGTCTTCTACTCCGAACTAGCTCTTGTACTCTTCATAAGAAATTATTCTTAAGATGTATATAATTGATCTGAAAAGTTTTAACTCATTTGGAGTTCTTTTGATTAGGCTGCCACCCCTCCTTTCTTGTCTAGCTCGCTTTCTCCTAACCGGAGTAGGAAAATGTGCTATGATTGACTTTTTAGTGCATTTCCATGATTCTCCATCATTTCCTAGCATGATAAGGAAAACATAATAAATATATAAATAAACACAAAGGTTAAACAAAAGTACAAGATTAGGGGAATAATGGAATTGGATTAGTCAACATTAAATTGGACTTTAGAACAAGTAATTTCCATGTTTTATGGCACAAATATGTATATGAATTATGATCCAACACTTCATCAAAATCGCTCAGATATTTCACATCCTTCTCAGCAATTCTATCAAAAGCCCTCTGTAATTCTAAAGTTGTGTCTAACGTAATGAAAGTGGAATTCCACCTTGTTGGCACATCTAAGTATCAAACACACATACTTTCTTATACTCTAACTTCTCTTTCTCAACATAGAGCTTAAATGCATCAAGTCTTTGTCCTGAACTCCTCACATATCTAACAACATTTCTAATGCTAGCCACTTTCCTATCCATTATATGTAGACTAGACCTCACAATAATGTTTATAATGTGAGCCAAGCATCTTACATGCGTAAACCTCCCTTCAAACATTGGTTTCCTTAGACATCCACTCATTTTTTTCTTAAGGTACTTTATGGTGCGCAACCCTGTTTAGTGATGCATTGTATTGATATAGTCAATACCCTGTCTAAGTTCCACTCAACCAAGCAAGTTTGTAGAATCTTTCCTATGATATTGCCACTGTAGTTTGGTATTACACAAAAATTAAGCACTCTTTTGTGCATATATATTCCACCCACAATCTATGAAATGTGCAGTGATTACCATATAGTTTATGTTTTAACATGAGGTTCATGTGTCTGTTGTCAAACAAATAGAAGGTGACCTTAATTCCCTTTTTAGTGTCTCCTTTTTGGCATCATACATGCGCAAAAAAATTGTTACTGCCATCTTTCTACAAGGTACTTCCCGCCTTGGTATTGCTACCTTACAAAAATGCCTAAACGCTGGCCTTTTATCAGCATTAGAAGGTAATTCATCCAACACAAGCATCACACAAGCAGCATCTAGACATGCTTCTTCTAACCATTGCCTTGAAAATAAAGTAGATTTTTGATCTAAGACATCACTACTTAAGAGATGTTGACTCTCTTCTAAGTTATTCCTACCACGGTACGCTTTGCAAACCAGCTCTATATGTTTCCTAAGTGAACTAGTACCATTGTTCCTAGAATCACAAGCTAAATGAATGGGGCAGTACTTACACTGAGCTTACTTTGTATTGTCGACTACCTTCTCGGCTTCTCCTTTCCAAATGATCTCCACTAATGGCTGGTCGAATTTGGTGAAGTATATATCCACACCATTGACCTTTCTGTCTTTATCTTCTTCTCTCTCTTTCTCGTTTGACTCTTCACAGGCTCAAACTTCTTCTTCCTTTTCTGTTTCGAAGCACAAGTTGTCGATGTTGGACTCAGAGAAGGTGTTTCAGCATTTTGTTCATGTTCATCACCTCTAGTTTATTCAGTGACCACGATCTCATTACTGCCTTACGGAGAATGAGTAGAATGGGAGGTCATCTTTCCTGATGAACTAGAGAAGAATTTTGGGAATTCACTAAATTGGATTAGGGTTTTTGAAGATTTTCACCTTGAATTAGAATTTGGGTTTAATTAGGTTGAGTTTAGGGTTTTCGAGCAAGGCTGTGAAATTGGGGAACAACAAGCTGTGAGGTTGAAAAGCTGAGTTTAAGGTTTTGATTGAATCGGTCAAAATAGTTACTCGCACGCCAATAACAGCTTTAATTGTAGTGATATTTTCTTCTATATATAACGGTACTTGCATGAGATCTTAGCTTTGTATTTTTCCTCTACAAGTAAATATTTCTATAACTAGAAAAGACATTTATGCTCTTTACAAAGTGGAAGAGTTCCCTAAAAACAAATTCTTCCCAGAGCCGTAGTTTTTCGTAGCATTTAATTATTGTATGGTATAAAAAATTGTGTTGAAGACGCTCGAGTGTTCTTATAAAAGAAATGCTTGAAATATCAACAAAACCTAACAATGCATGAAGACACTCGGCTTTACTGGCCTCAAACTTGAATAAACTCACTTTGATACTAGCAGACATTATAGACCTTCACCCAGGACAATAGAAATTTTACAATAATCTACATTATGATTATCGTGTTATTTGGCAATCTTATGTTTCTAACAAAATACATTAAAAAGAAAATGAAGGAGGAGGAGGTCTTAACATAACTGGGAAAAAAAACCAGAATATAATTATGAAATTGTATTTCGACCACAGTGGGAGTCGAACCCACGACCTTTTGATCCGAAGTCAAACGCGCTAATCCACTGCGCTATGCGGTCTTCTTGGGATAATGTTGCTGCTCTTTTTTATTTCTCCTCAGTCCGTGCCATTATTCACGATTACCACGCTGAAGTATGAGGACCTTTTTTTGGCTTTTAATTAGGCTTCCATGTATCCTTCACGTAATAGCTTGTCGTCTTGGAACACTCTGTTTTGAGTTTTGACACACTTGGTAAGAAAACTCAACTGTCCTACATGGCTACATGTACTAAAATATCTTCAAAATTTCTAATTTTTACAAATACCAATATTAATTTTCAATTTTTTTGGATATTTTATTTTTAGTTAATTATAAAAGTTAAAAAAAAAATCGGTAAAATTTTCATTGATATCCTATATTTTATTGATATTTCTGTTGAATTTTTTTTTCCACACTATTGATATTTCATTGACTTTCGATATTTTGATCTAGATAATCTGGATCCTAATTAACATGCATATATTGTCATTAGTATGACCAGGTTGCTGATAACCTGGATGTGCAATGCCGCATGAGTATATAGACATACAGTATATGTTTTTCGGGGATTTGACGTGGGCAGAAAACACTTCTGCTGCAATGCAAATATGCAATTGCAGTATCTCATGTGTCAACTTATAAATTTTTATTATATAACGAATCTGTATGTGTAAGTAAATCTTGGAATGGGCTGCCAATTCATTTGGGCCACAAAGGAAACTATGATTGCTTAGCATGTTGTTGGATTATTTCCTTTTGTTCGGTCCGTTGAAGTGGACAAATGCTTTTCTAATTTTGTTTGCTTACAGGAATGACTATATGTCACTCGAATGAATTTATAAGTGAATCACAATAGCACAGGGGCCTTTAGCACTTGGAATTTCATCAGGTTATAAGTTAGGTAATTTGATGCATGTTGTTGTTTTTGGCTTCTGATGTACGTGCCTCTATAAATTTATCAATTTTATTTACTGATATTAAATGATTCACGGAAAAAAAGAAGAAAAAAAGAAGTCATTAAGTGAAATTACAAGTGAATAATGATCACACACTATTCAGATGCCATAGGCCCACAGCAGAAAGAGCCATTAGTTGAGCAAGTTAAGCTATTCTTCCGAGAGACTTGTACAGCTTGATATATTCTCAAAGTACAGATACAAATCAGATCTGTGGAATCTACATCTCATATTGGTACATATCTAATCTTACATGAAACCTTCTGATTTTGATTAGTTTTAAACGTGTATCGATCATTAACTATTATTGGTATATGATGCATACGCATACGTATGTTATTGGATTTTCTGAATTAGTCTTGTCATTAACTACCGGAGAGCTCTACAATTCAACGTCGAGTAGACTACGCCCACGTGTCCGGAACACCAAGTTTCCGACCCAATTAGACGCTATGATGCATATACATGTCCACAGGTCGATCAAGGCCAGATGACTTGATCACTCCAATATTCAATGCCATTAATGGAAGGGAAAGGGTAGGCACCGGCCTTAGGGCTTCACCTTCTTACCATGAAAGTGATGAAACCTTGGTCGAGGATTCTGGTGACTTAGTCACCAACCTTAAGTCAAGAAATCGATAACTTGGGAACAATGTTAAGGTGATTCAAGTCTGGTAATATTATATATCAGGCGATTCACCATCCAATTCTTATGTTGTTACTGCGTATTTAATTAAGCTACAAAAAATATCATAATTAAACATGCAAAGGCAGTTCAAGGATGAGGAATATGAGTTAGGCTTAGACCTATATTCAAAGTGATATAATTAATAATTTAACCAAAAAAAAAAAAAAACGGTGCAATCGTAATTTTCTAGTAATTAAGAGCTAGAAATATCATTGTTGATGATGACCCATATGTAAAATGAATTTAATGTAAGAAATAAAATTATTGGTGGGCACAGATCGATATTAATGAGAGACAGAAAGTCTTATTATTTTGAATTGGGTATAACAACATATATAGCGCGCAGCACCTCAAGTACTTCAATCACATCCCCATCAATATTACGACAGATCGAGTATCATGAAGGCTAGCTGAAAGGGGAAACACTCCCACAAGATCTTAAGAAAACGAAACTAATCGAATTTCTGATCACTCAAAGCTAGCTAGCCATGTTTATTTTCCAGCATCCACGTAGAGTGATTGAATTGCCATGTATAATGTGGGCATGCCTAAGACTTCTCTGGGGACAAGCTAAGCGATTTCAACCTCACAGAATCACAGCGATCTCGCGAATTTTGACAATGACGTCGTTGGCATATCTGATCTGTTGATATTATATGGTGTCCCTTTATAGACTTTGGATCGAGTTATAATTCATGAAGAAATGCTAAGAGAATAGATTCCACATCGAAAATATAAACTTTGCATAACAATATAAAAGATATTATATATTAATTTCATCCTAGTGTTCTTAGGGGAGCAGAGGTGAAATTAATCATTATGGTGACCAAATATGATATCAAATGGAAACCTTTCCCTGAGATATCCAAATGACCTTAGTTTAACACTGATCGACAAAGTGACTGAACACTGACGGTATACTCTAGCTAACAGCAGCAAATCTATCAACTAGACATATAAGCAGCACTTTACAAATTCAACAAAATATAATGTATAATGCTCATAATTAACTAGTATGAGTGCATCGCGTTGCAGATGCATTAGCGAATTACGGTGCGACTTCTAGTGATCTGACTTGGTGGGATCTAGCTCCTCCTTTCATTGATAGACATTGTCAGAGTGATAGTTTGAGAATGCCGAATTTCCGTTTTTGTTAGTTGTTTTTTCCTATAGTTGTTTTTTGTTTGGTATGGGAGGTTTTGGTTTTTGTTCCCCCTCCCTTTGTGTATTTTTTCTTTCTTCTTTAATAAATTCTCAAAGGTTAAGGTGGCTCCTTGCCTCTCTTAACCTTTGACTTTAGCCAAAAAAAAAAAATTAACTAGTATGAGTGCACTATTTAGCTTGTAAAGAAAAAAAAAGTATACAAGCCATTTGGTCATTTGGTCAAGATATTATATAATCCGAACCATCTATTTTTTAGATATATTCTCAAGATCATCCTACGAAAAATTGAGTAATTTCAAATTTCTTTAGCCATTTGGTCAAGATATTATATAATCCAAACCATCTATTTTTTAGATCTATTATCAAGATCATCATGTGAAGTTGTGAACATTTGAGTAAATTCAAATTTCTTTAATTATTTGGTCAAGATATTATATAATCCGAACCATCTATTTTTTAAATGGATTAATTTCAGTTTACCCCCCTGAGGTTTGGGGGTGTCATCATTTCACCCCTGTACTTTAAATTTTGAATTTTTACCCCCTAAACTTTCCAATTTCAATCAGCCGTGTCTAATTTCTACTATTCCGTCCAAATTGGACGTTAAGTTTGACTTTTGAGGGCTAAAATGGTCATTTCAACATAAAAAAATTAAGAAAATAAAAAAAAAATTATTTTTTTCTGTTTTTTAGTTTTTTTTTTCAGTTTCTTCATTTTTTTTTTTATTTATTTATTATTATTTTATTTTTTTTTGTCTTCAACCTATACACCACAAGTTATAATAGGTTTATAAAAACAAAAAATACTCTAGGTAGTTGAAAGCCGCTCGCTGGTCTACGATATTTGTGACAAATCTCCGATAAAATGAAGAATTTAAGATATATCCCCAATAAAGTGAAGAAATATCTGTAAAAAATAATTTTACACTTTATATGTAAATAAATATCTATAAAAAATGATTTTACACAGATACTTCTTCACTTTATTGGGGATATACAGATATTTACAGATATAGAGTAAAATCATTTTTTACAGATATTTCTTCACTTTATTGGGGATGTATCATAAAATTCTTCAATTTATTGGAGATATATCACAAATATCGTAGACCAAAAATGATTTTACACAGATATTTCTTCACTTTATTGGGGATATACAGATATTTATTTACAGATAAATTGTAAAATTATTTTTTACAAATATTTCTTCACTTTATTGGGGATATATCCTAAAATTCTTCACTTTATCAGAGATATATCACAAATATCATAGACCAGCGAGCGGCTTTCAACCACGTAGAGTATTTTTTTGTTTTTATAAACCTATTATAACTTGTGGTATATAGGTTGAATACAAAACAAATTAATTAATTAAAAAAAAATGAAGAAACATAAAAAAAAATTAATTAATTAATTATTTATTTTTTTATTTTTTTATTTTTTTTATTTTTTTATGTTGAAATGACCATTTTAGCCCTCAAAAGTCAAACTTAACGTCCAATTTGGACAGAATAGTAGAAATTGGACACGGCTTATTGAAATTGGAAAGTTTAGGGGGTAAAAATTCAAAATTTAAAGTACAGGGAGTGAAATGATAACACCCCCAAACCTCAGGGGGGTAAACTGAAATTAATCCTTTTTAAATCTATTCTCAAGATCAAAAAAATTGAGTAAATTCAAGTTTCTTTTGCGAGTTGGTCAAGATATTATATATCACATACACTATATTCAATACATTTGTTTCATTTTGTGTTCATTGTGACAAAGTGTGCTTTTTCGAAAGGGAATTGAATGAGCCCGACTTTGTGCAATATTAAGTCTGCAAAATTGATGAACTAACACTTCGTAGACTTAATTACGCGTGTGAAGACGGACGTTGAATTGAATTTCCAGATAATTAATTTTTTAATGGCATCAACTTAATAATTAAGCTGCCGTCTAAACAAGACCAACTGTGGCTATATACTTAAGCAGATACGTAGGTCATCAAAATTCAACAGCCAAATACATGCATGTTATAGCCTTAATTTACTTATACGAAGACCCAAAATGGTCCTCAGTTGATTTAAAATCAGACAGTAGCCGAAATCTTAGGGTTTGAGTTCATATATGTATGGAAAATTGGGACGTACTAATCAAAGTGAGGCAAACTATTCCAAAAAAGACTCCAAGTCGATTGGTCAAAATTTTGGCGCGAAGGAGAAATCATGAATATCATGATGCTCTAGTTAAATAACGGCGTGTTTGATCTACCACAGCACGCAGTAAAGAGAGATATAGGTTGGGGATGATAACGATGTCTCTCTATTTATATGCCTCTATATCCACACACGTCTAAATCCAACCACCTTAAACATGCAAGCATGGACTTTCGAATATGCATGCCATGGATTACATGTGAAACCCTAACTAGCAATAAGTCGAGCTCTTTTGAAATTTACGTAAGTTTCTTTTGAAAACCCTACCGTTTGTGGTGGTGTTTTCCTTGAGAGAAATGAAAGCTGGCTTCCAAGTTTCATCTAAAGTTTGAAAAAAAAAACTAAATGGATCAAGTAATATAAGTATTGAAATTTCATCATGTGGGCAAAAAATTAAGTATTTTTTTCTGAATGGAATTGTTATTTCTTCGTCAACTTATACAAACATTAGAATCTAGTCTCTTGATTTCTTTCTTTTTATTTAATTAGTTGTATATTCAATTTACTTTTGAACATCAATTTAAAAGGCCTAAGTAATTAAATAACCTCTTGTTTCGTCATACAATTCATACCTAAAATGCATTTCACGAGGGAGCTGCAACAAATTAAAGTTTGAGTACTAAGAACAATTGAGAGTAAGTTGATTAAGTATTGTAGGACAACTTAACTTTAAACAAACTTGCACAAGAATCATCACTTTTCCTGAACTGATATGATAACAACAATGCAATAGGTTGTAACTCCGAGTGTTCAATCCAATGCCTATTAAAATTTTCTGTCTCTTATCTTTCTGTTCAAGAAAAGCAGGCAACATATACACGTCCTGTTATCCTTAATTAATCAGTAATAGTATATCCCCACTCCCCCAACTGATCGATTATCCCATGCAAGCTTAATAGCTTATACAAACGCGTTCTCTGGAAAACACCATATGCTTTAATCCAAATCTAATTTGCTGCTTTCCGGATGGTCTAGAATCCGTACATTTTGGAAATGAGACAACGATATAAATTGAATTGTTTCTGCTCTAAAAAATCACATGGAAATAATGGGAAAAAAAATTATTACTTAAGCACAAATAACACGGTGAGTGATCTAATGATCCAACCTTATTAGGCAGGCTAGGCAGTGGTCTCTGAACCCTAAAACGACACTATTGGAGATTTGGAGACAAAGACTCAACTCAACCCATCAATTATTCTCTGTTCTCTGATCAATTACTATATATATATATATATAGTAATTGATCAGAGAAGAGAACAGAGAATAATTGATATATTATAATTACGAATATTGGCACATATATGCCAATGCAATTGCTGCCATAATGTAGATTATTTTTATTCCAGACCACGATAATATTGAAAATCATGATGCATAAATCCATCACATGCATGTTCAAAAAGTTCGTAGAAGAAGGTTCTTTTTATGGTTTGGAAATTATGGCGCAGGACTGGACTATGTATGAAAAAAGTGCATTATGTTTTATATATGGAAAGGCGATCGTTTAAAACAACATTCAATCTTGAGCCATCATTATTTGCAAAAAAAAAAGAAATCTTGAGCCATCATTGCTTTGTGGAAATCTATGATGATACAATTATCGACTTGTGTAATCCTTGTAATAAACAAGTAGTATCTACGTTCAGGATTGGACGTGGTCTAAAAAGCGATGCCACTAGAATACCAACGTCAATGTGAAGAAGTACTTTGGCATATGTAGGAATATTTTACTACCGTCATTTAATTTCGATTCTGTCAAAACGGAATTAACTATGGTTTTATAAGCTGGAAACTAGGTTGAGAGTAGAAGACTTTTTAACTAGTGATTATGAAGCGTAATCTCACTATTCATCATATAAAGCGTATCATTTTAGGAGGCAAAACATTGCACCCTGATAACATTGCACATATGTGGAAACTTGAAAGACGAAAACGAATTGTTACAAGATTTTCCAGGCATTCGAGAAGGAGTATTTGTGCATATACAGCTAACTTTAGTTTGAACATAACAAGATAGACACATTTGAATACTTGTCACATATAACTAAATAGTGTCGGCCGCTCGGGCACAAAATTTAATCGTACAAATCAACTACACTGAAAATAAATAAATTAGTCCTCATAGCTATACAATATGAAACTAAATCTTACTGAAAAATTCAAAATTTGAAATAACCAACAATATAGATGTCACATATTTAAATCTCACTGACATGGTGTGATAGGCGGCCAGGGGTGCTAATAAAATAAAATTAAAAATTAAAAACTTGGCAGCTTTTTCTTCTTCCTTTTATTTTTATTTTTTTATTTTTATTTTTTTTTATGACATTTGCAAAACAAAAACTGAAAACTGAAACACAAACCAAGACATTTAAAGCTAACTCTAATCTCGTATTCACTTATTCAAATATGGAGCTAAACGAAATGCCGCCACCCCAAAACAGGCCACAACTACCCTCGAACAATGGAGGCGCTCAACACAACCACCTAGAACCAACAGTCCACCAACACCTAACAAAGCTTAATTAATGATACAAACCGTTGTAGTTTTTTTTTTTTTTTTTTTTTTTAATAAAGAGGATCAAAGGGTTTCACTCATGCTCCCATGGTGACTCGAACCCATGATTTCGTACATAGGTAGTGGGTGCTCTAACCACTGAACTAACACCACTTCGTCATACAAACCGTTGTAGTTATAAAAACTATGTGGATCGTACTGAAATCTAGATTTGGTCACCTAAGACAATTTGTTCTAAAGTGGGGATTTGAGAAGGTCGAATAACCTCAATACTACATTTAAGGTAATAGCTGACTATAGAGACTCAATTTTTTTTTTCTTTTGAAGGGAGTTGGAACCCAGCTTAACTGAAATGCTCAGCATCACGGCCGAATATTATTAATAATAGAAGGATGATTGTACAACAAGGGTATATATAACCGGTACTAGTGTAAGAATCCTCATAGAGTACATGTTGAATAATAACATGTTTCTCCTTCATCCAATACTCATCTAAATAAGAAAAACTAGCAAGATGTGTCAATCTACGTGTCACACTATTTGCTTCATGATTAATAGACTGTACCATTGATGAATAAATTTGTAATAATATTAGTGTCTATGGGACTGCTCTTTTCTTAATAATATTAGTATCGATATGGATTTCTAAATTTCATTTCACCAGTAAAAGCGGTGCTTTAAAAAGGGAAATGAAATGAAATTAAAAATAAAAGAGTAGCTGAAATTTAGGAATGATACGTGCGTATCAAGTACATATCGATCATACACTTTGATTGAATGTTTTAGTCTTAACATACATTTCTAATTAATTTGTATTTTTCTTCTTGGGTTCCTCTCGCTAAGTTCAGGTGAAGACGTCATGGCTTATTTGTTCCTCACTTGAACTTATTATCAAACACTTTCATAAGCATCTAAAAATGATACATATGCTTACGTACCAATCTTATTAGTGCTTGCAATTAAAAAATGAAGCCAGAAATATTGGAGTATTAGTCATGAGATTAGAAGTAAATTTCCAACATAAATGCGGTCAGCCAATTGAAAACAACCCCAAGAAAACAATAGCCTCTTATTATAAAAAGCATTGGCTTTTGTCCGCTCATTTTTTACTGCAAGTAAAACTACTAATACTTTTGCTCATTGTATGAAATTGTCGTCTGACAATATGAATGAAACGCGTCAGTCAATTACATGGCTTCATTTTATATGACTTCTCAAGTCCTACGAGATTTAAAGTCAAACTCCGCTACATTGGTCTTTCACAAGCTACGTCGTCGTTCCTCCATCTCACTCTATATATACCCCTCCACCCACATCGAGTTCCAACATTCCAACTACATCCCAAAATCCCAAACGCAAACCACAAACAAACACCATCACAGACCTGAAACACTGAGAAGTGAGCATCACTTTGAGCTTGAAAATGCCTACAAAAGCAATGAGAAGCCTCTTCTTTCACCCAAAAGCGCCATCTTTTTCATTTTCATCTCAGTCTTCCCCATCAAGAAGCTCAATTTCATTCCCAACCCCACAGAGCAGCAGGAGCGCTTGTTCTAACATTTCGGAGACGATGGTGGACGAGATGTTGGAAAACGCAGCCGTTATGATCATGAAATGGAACCCTGAATCCTCTGCATTCGGGAGACTCACCTCCTTATTCTACGAGAGCAAAAAGGAAGCTCAACAATACATCAAGTGCGTGAACGATCTCCAGAGAGTCATGCAATTCTTGGTCTCAGACGATCCCACCTCCGAAAAATTGGTTCACGCCCAGAGCCTCATGCAGATTGCAATGAAGCGGTTACAGAAGGAATTTTACCAGATTCTTTCTATGAACCGAGCTCAGTTGGACCCCGAATCAGTTTCGTCCCGGTCCAGGTCTTCCCGCTCCGCTTCCAGCACATCAGATGACGACATCGATGACGGAGAAGACAAGGATTTTGCAGGAGATACCATCTCCAATGTGGAACAAGCTTCTTCCATGGCCATGACTGACCTCAAATCCATAGCGGAATGCATGATCTCCTCCGGTTACGCAAAGGAGTGCGTTCACATCTACAATATGATAAGGAAATCAATCATAGACGAAGCTATGTATAAGCTCGGAGTGGAGAGAATTTCCTCTTCTCAGATCAATAAGATGGATAGGGAAATTCTCGAGCTCAAAATCCAGAGTTGGCTTAATGCGGTGAAGGTGTCTATGACAACACTCTTTTACGGGGAGCGAATCCTCTGCGACCACGTTTTTGCCGTCTCAAAATCCATCAGAGAGTCTTGCTTCGCTCACATAGCCAGAGAAGCCGCCACTCTTCTCTTCGGTCTTCCTCAAGTATTCGTCTCGAAGAGCAAGAAGAACTATCCAGAAGAATTCATCTTCCGTCTTCTCGACATGTACACCGCAATTTCCGAATACTGGCCGGAGATAGAATCTATCTTCTGTTTTGAGTCAACCGCCACAGCTCGGTCTGAAGCACTCAACTCGCTCATCCGACTCAGTGAGTCAGTTCGCTCAATGCTTTCCGAATTTGAGACTTCTATTCAGAAAGACTCGTCAAAATCCCCGGTCACCGGTGGTGGAGTCCATCCTCTGACTCTCCGCGTGATGAGTCACCTCTCTCTCCTCACCGATTACAGCAACGTGCTGGCCGACATTTTCATTGATTGGACACCTCCGGCGAAGCTGCCCCTGCCGGAGTCTGAAGACTCGTCGGTGTCGGCTATATCTCTCCGTATGGTTTGGCTCATCCTTGTCCTTGTCTGCAGGCTCGATGACAAAGCCAAACAGTACAAGGAAGTGTCCTTATCGTACCTCTTCCTCGCAAACAATCTCCAACACGTAATCTCAAAAGTCCGTACTTCAAATCTTCAGTTCCTTCTCGGCGAGGAGTGGATTTCGAAGCATGAAGCGAAGGTGAGACAGTTTGCGGCGAACTACGAGCGGTTAACTTGGGGAGTTGTGCTCTCAACATTGCCTGAAAATTTGTCAGCGGAGATGTCTTCGCAGGAAGCGAGGTTGATTTTCCGCAACTTCAATTTCAGTCTCGAGGAGACGTTTCAGAAACAGAAGTTAAATGTGGTAGCTGATGCGAAACTCCGAGACGAAATCAAGGCGTCGGTAAAAAAGAAGCTTGTCCCGGTTTACAAGGAGTTTTACGATACACATAAGGTTTCGGTTGGTAGTGTGAGAAATGTGGCGATGTACGTCAGAATAACTCCCGAAGATGTTGCACATTACTTATCGGACTTGTATTAAGGGAATGACGGATCCTCATGTTTTTTCGGCGAAGTTTTGTATCTAATCGCCGGCACAGATGTATAGAGAAAAATTGAAAATAGATCGATGAAAACTGTAGAGTGATTCATTATGATTGTTAATATTGTTCAAGGACTTACTCTGTTCTTAATGATTGTCAGCTTTTTTTTCTCTTTTTTTTTTCTTTTTTTTTACGAGCACGTAGTCGAATTTCTCAACACTGAAGAGCCCAGCTTAACTCTGTAATGAGCTCGCTCAAACAATACTAGGTTGCCTAGCCTATCTGTGAATTAAGAAGTTTGAAAGTGCATGGTCTTGATGTTGAACTGTTGAATTCATGAAGAGCATGTATATAATCCTTAAACTCATTAATAATCTAAGGAACGCTCGCTGAAAGCAAGCCTACACTAAGCAAGCTAACCTCGCTTCCTATTTTTGCCAGCACGCAATTGTGGTACAAAAACAAACTAGAAACATCTTACAGAAGCATATAGAGATTAAACCCTACTCAAGAATAAGACTTGCATCCAGAATGACTTCTAAGAAAGAAACCTAAAACAATGCCAACTCCTTCCCCTTAGGGTCAGGATTAGCACCATCTTCTACAGCTAACAACCTCGGCAGCAGGTTGGTTTTCTTGCTATTTTTTAGAGTTTTCTTCTGCTCCTCATCCTTCTTGACTGTTTTATTCTTTCTCGCAGTATCATATGGCAGTTTGTTGAGACTGCTTACAGGGCAACCACGTTTTCTCTTTGGTTGATCATTAGTGCTAGGAGTCGCCTCAATAAGCCCCATAGTTGTTGCATCCAATTTTTTCTTTCCCATAGCCAAACTAAGACGAAGCTTCTTTGGAGAGATAATTACCTCGTCATCATCACGAGGACGACGCAGCTTAGTAATCGGTGGCACCTCTTGTCTTGATTCCCCAATATCCCTGATCTGTATCTGCCTTCGAACCCAACCCATTTGCACCACGGTTTGTGGCAAAAATGCTTCTAAAATAGACCGAGGGACTTGTGCCTTAAAGACTAAAGTTGGACCATGAGGCTAAACCCTAGTTGCCTCGGTGCTTGTTTCTGGCTCTCCACGCAGCACCGCCAAAGCAGAAGGCGGCTCCACATACCAACAGATCCCTCCTTTTCCTCTAGTAACTCAAGCTCAGAACATGGTAACCCGACGTGTGTAACTCATCTTCCACACCGTTCAAACATCTTATCGTACTTAAAGTACCATGAACTAAACGACATTTTCAACCTAGAAACGACACTTGAGCAGCAGCGGCCTTATATAATCTATCTCAACCCGAATCCGCAACACCTTGGTCTGGAAAGCCACCCTATCATACTCCATGAACTCACCAAGCGTGCTTCCAATGAGACGCATGATTCGCTCGGATCGGAAAGCCGGAGGAAACCCCATCAACGTCATCCAATACGATGACTTTTGCAGCTGGATTGACATCACCGGGCTCACACCATTATATTCCGCTAAAACAATCGGGGCTCGATTGAATCCCCAAGGGCCTCCTTTCCAAACCCTAGTTCGATCTACCAGATCTGAAAACGATATCAGAGCACGGTCATCCTCCCCAGCTTCTTCGACACGCATCATGCCATTGATCCTCCACGCTGACCTAAACATGCCCAGAAAAGAGCAGCGCGTATACTCCCTAGCAGTTAGAAGCTTTCCAAGCATAAACACTTCCGGCAGACGAAGTCCCTTGGACAGATGAAGATCCACATGTCGTTTCCCTTCCGCAATGGCAAGGGAAGAGGCAAGACTGGCTGCCATCACATCAACAGAGGACATGCTGCGTTGAAAAGTTCTCACAGACTCAAAAAACCCTAACCCTAGAGGAGAGCAGAGTTTTGCGGCTTCCAGTATGTGTAGATAACTACCATGCTAACTCTTGACAGTCTACAAATAATTAATTACCAACATCGAGCAGAGCAAAATATGTGAAACCTTGTCTTGCATATGAAATTTGAAGAACCAAAGCAGGATTTGGGCAATCAACGATGAGTTTTATTGCAGAGCACGCTGGCTCTCCATGCACAACAGAGAAGAAAGGTCACAAGGCCGCAAGGGTTGGCTGATAGGAGCATTTTAATGTGATATTTTAATAGTTAATTCCTCACATTTTGCTTAGTTAATTCCTTAACTGAATCGATTTTTAATTCAATTTCTATTTTTAGGTACATTGGAGTAAATGAAGGTGAAATGAGCGTTAGGTCCATAATTACCTGGAAATGATGGAGAAAAATGGAAATGTACTAAAAGATCAATTTTACACATATTCCTACTCCGGCTAGGAGAAACCAAGCCAAGCAAAGAAGAAGGAGCGGCCGCCTGACCAAATGAACTTCAAATGAGCTGAAACCTTCCAGATCCATTCTAGACACCCAAAGGATCATTTCTTATGAAGAGTACCAGAGAAAAATATGAGTGGAAGGCCTTCAAACAATCAGCCCAATTTTCTACAGAAGCAAAACCGGAAAACTGGACCTGTAAGAGGTCCAGCAGCATTTTCGGCCCAACCACATGGATTGAAGCTCTGAAAATTTGTCAGGATGATCTACACTCATAGTGGAACATTTCATATGAAGAAGTCGAAGGCATATAATGAAGTCTTGTTGGAGAAATAATTGAAGGAATAAAGGGGAAGAAACTGACCTGAAAACAGCTCAACACCACATATTCATGTTTCCCACCCACATGAAGAAAGCTAGATGCTTTTCTCTTTTTCCTTGGATATATTTTTTCTACAATCTCTTTAACAGATCATCATCACTTCCATGTTGCTGCACCTTCATGCTTTGCTTTCATTTCATCATTTCTCTTTCTTTTCCATATTTTACAAATCACTTTCATACTCCACTTTCATTATTTTTCTTCCACTCATCATTTCACTCTTCTTTTTCTTCCCTATATAAACACCTTCTCCTCTCATTCTAAAACACATTCCTTCATCCATTTCATCTCCTTGTCTCACCATTTCCTCTCCATTTTCCTTAGTCACCAATTCCTTCATCCATTTCATCTTCTTTGTCTCTCCATTTCCTTTCCATTTTGCTTCTCCATTCTCTAGTTGCAAAGTTCTGCGTTTTCAAGCAAGGAGAGGAAGAAGAAGAAGGAGCCGTGAAGATCATATCCTCCATCATCCACCTTGAAGGCTTGCTTCCAAGATTCAAGATCCAACCATCTAGCTCTCCATCTCCATCTCCCCTCACGGTGTAATTCATTCTTTTTCCTTGTAATGATCTTTTGTTTTCCTTGTTTGAATTCATATGAACTTGTTTCTAGTTAACAATAATGTTTAGGGCAAAGTTTAAGCCCAATTTCTATGTTTAAATAAAGTTTTCGAATTCTATAATTGTGATTATAAGTTGCTTATGTGAGTTTGTTCGATTAAATTTGCTTTACAGAAAACTTTTATATGTTTATCTTGTTTGGGTCGACACTTATAGGATTTGCATGTAATTGGTGCTAGGTTTAAGAACATGAAATCGACTTTTCGTTTTGTGTAACTTGAATCAAAAGTAGTAAAGGTTCTGGACAAGAATCGAATTTAATTGAAGAGGATTGCAATTAGGTGGACTTTTCCATAACTAAGTTGTACACTTGAGTTGATAGCCTTTCTCTATGTCTAATGCGTTGAACATGTCATGATTGACTAGCTTTCTAGGGCTTGATTGCATGTTTGATAGGATTAATCTAGGTGCTTTCACTTAGATTAATTAGCATTGAAAAGTAAAATATGGGAAATTGTTTGCTTTTAACGTTTCACATGATCAACTCCTCTCTCATGACTTGGAAGAACAATTATAGGGTTTGAATCAAATTTGATTACATGGAATTGATTTTGATCTTTGTTCCTTGCGATCCACCCTTGTATATATGTTTTTACATTTTCTTTATTTTATTTATCTTAATTTTCAATTCTATAATTCTTAAACCCCCCTCCCTTTTTATTTTGTTACTTGTATATATTTTTATTCTTTATTTTATTTTTGTAAATAATACTTTTATTTATTTGTTTCACAATTACAAGTGTACCCTCAATCCCCGGATAGAACGATCCCTATTTGCTTATACTACTAACGATATTTTCAGGGTTAAATTATGCGCTTGCTTTTAGCGACATCAATTTTTGGCGCCGTTGCCGGGGATTGAAAAATCACTTGCTAAATTGTATCATTTATTGTATATATTTGTTGTATATAAATTGTTTGAAACTTAGTTTAAATTAACTAGGATGTTATTTATATTATTGAACACGAATTTTAATTGTAGGTTGTAAATTGAGAGGAATAGGTGAAGTCTCTTTTGTTAATATTGGCCTAAACCCCTTATTGGTACCTAGCTCAGGTCCCTTAAGGTTGAGGGCGGCCTTTATTAACACTTGTTGAACTGTCTTCACACTTATGAACTTTTTCATCTTAGTAAGTATAGCCTATGTGAAATGGTGTCTAGGAAGGGGACAACGTTCATGACGGGTTTTTGAATCCAGAAGTGCTTGCAAATGGGCATAAACCACAATGTGGGAGTAGCTCATGCCAAAATGGATTTTTCCTCTCGTGTTCGTCCTCCCCCACCTGGCCATTTCAGTAAGGTTGCCCAAACGATTTGAAAGGGAGTTTGTGTCTAGGCGACTATACTTGGGCCGCACGTCCACTTGATTTACCGCTTGGAATTTGATTCGATATCAATAATGTTTATAATAAAAGAAATACTTGTGAATACTCTATACGTGTAAATTATTTTGTTGTTTCACACTTTAAACTTGTAAAAATATTTTTCACGTTTTATACTCACTTGAGTACTTAACTTGTGTCTTATATACAATATACTTGTTAATTATACTTGTAGTTTGTAATTAATAGTTATACTTGTTTTTATTTTGTATTTCTTTGTTAATTATAGTTACTAACTTTATTTAATGTAGGTACCGTCTGGCTGCAAGACGTAAAATACAAGCGCTACTTGGGAGGCAACCCAATTCAGAATATAATCAGATTTGCTTTCTCTTTCCCTATCTCTTTTTATTTTTTTCTTTAGTTTTTATTTTAGGATTTGTTTTCGTAAATGTCTTCTATCTATGCTTACTTATTTCATTGCATGCTTTTAATTGATTACATTGAGGATAATGCAATATTTAAGTGTGGGAGAAGGGATTTATATTTTTGTCTTTCATTTTGAGTCCTATATATATATATATATTTTTTTTTTTGTCTTTTATTTTTGAGTCCTATATTTAAAAAAAAAATTAAAATAAAATAAAATAAAATAAAATATATATATATATAATATTAAAAAAAAAAAACTGCATTTATTCAGTCTTATTAAATTCAGCTATTTACAAAAAAAAAAAAAAAACTTTATACACTATACTAAGCTATGTCTGCATTTCCGTAGGAGTTGAGGCTGAGCTCAAGGGAAATGCGAGAGTCACCGCCATAGCCGCTACCTCCCTCGGAAGTAGTCTTCATGTTGCCAAAGATGTCCTCACCATGCATGGGGAATAGTGGAAGGGTTTCAATCTCCTGGTGATCTCCTCCTCGTTGTTCCATGAAAGATTGTCCTCCTGTTGTGCTAAAGGAGGCAGTACTGGTATTAGTGTTGAAGGGTGAGGAGGAATATGGGTCAACACCATAGCCGACACGTGACCCAAAGTTTAGATCAATGGATCTACCATCATCAGTAGAACTAGTGGATCCAAAATTGAGATCGAGAGATCCACCAACCGGAACGTTCCGAAATTCCTTCAACTTCTGCCTCTCACGAGCCTTGAGGTTCTGGAACCAAAAGAAGACGTTTTTGTCCTCGATCTGCCCATACTGTTTCAGATGAAGGCAGATCTCTTGAATCTGCTCTGGAGTTGGGTACTTAAAACCCTTATCATAGTAAAGGCCCTTGAGGATTCTTAGTTGAGGCGGTGTGGGAGCCCACCGGTTACTACTCCCGGCTGCTTGGATGCTTCCTCCCTCCTCGGTTGGTTGCTGGACTTGTAATTCCATTTGTTGCTGGGTTTGTAACTCCATTAGTTGCAGAGTTCGTGGTTCCATGTTGATGAAGAAAGGATTTGAGTTTCGAAAGAAAGGCTGAAGGGTTGAGAGAGAAAGGCTGGAACTCGGAAGAATTTTCTTTTGGAGTGAACAGTCGCTCAGAATGCACCTATTTATAGAACGAGTGAGCAGATCTCCACCGTTGGATCGACGATCTCTAAGATTAAATCTACGCGTTGGATTAAAGTCACCCGAAAACACGGAAAAGTTGTTGGCTCGTGAAGGACACGTGGGGGAACCAAACTGATCTCGAGGAGCTGTGACAGACAAGCTACAGCCGAAAGCAGGTTTAATTGCCGTGAATCAAGGAAAAGAAAGGACGCGTGGGGGAATCAAACGAATCTCGAGGAGCCGTGACAGACAAGCTATAGCCGAAAGCATGCCATAAATCCAGGAAAAGAAAGGAATATTTACACGTGGGGGAGTTTCTTGGGCCGTGAATTGTCATAACTCTTCTCCTTCCCGGAGAAGCTTTGTTAAAACCGTGTGCCTGTTGAGATTTCTACCCTATTTTGTGCTTTACATTTACATCCTTTTTTGTCTCCTCCAGATTTTACTAAGGTTTGTCTAAGCGTGCAGTTTCAAATTCCTTCTACTTCCTCATGGCTCGAACCAAGGTTACTCCTCGCAGGGGCGTCAATCAACACCGTATTCTCTCTTTGGAGGAAGAAGGTCGTCAAGCGGCCACTAGAGCTGGGCTTACTCGTCCATGGGACCATCGTCCTATCCGTGAGCGTACCCGCAGTCCCCCTCCTCTGCCTCGTCGCTCTCCCAGACTGCATCCCGGAGAGTCTTCTTCCTCACCAGCTGCTCGTGCTCCTCGGCCTATGGCCACCCAGGAAAGTTTGTCGGATTCGATTGATGATTTGCGCTCCTCTCTCCGCGATGGTATTATGGTGACAGATTGGAGAGTCAATTGCATGATCGATTACATCTCTGAGATGAACTGCTCTTTGATCCGCTGTCACACTGCAATAAACAAGCTTGCTCAGGAAGTCAATAACTTGCAGAGTTATCCTCCTGGGTTTCCTCGCAAGGACGCTACTGCATCACAACATGAGGACCAGCCTCCGAAGGCTGAAACCAGCAAGAGGGCTGCCACTCGCCCGCATACCGCTCCTCCAAAGGAGTAAATGGAGGTACAAGCCTAGGCTGAAAGACTTTAAACATTAAGCGCTGCATTGGAGGCAACCCATTTCAACTGTAGCTGTGGAGGAGACATCAAACGCAGATTTGCTTTCTTGAACTCTTCCTTCTATTTTATTTTCATGAATTTTAAGTTGTTTTAGGTTTCGTTGTGTTAACTTTCTCTTCTATGCTTGATTTATGCTTTGCATGATTTATATTTGTTTATACATTGAGGACAATGCATGAATTAAGTATGGGGGAAGGATTATTGCTTTATTATGTTTTTAGTAGTTAGTATATATAAAAAAAAAAAAAAAAAATAGTTGATGTTGGATTGTGTTTTTATTGTGTTTTTAATTGATGTTGTGATACACTAAGGTATATTGGATTAAACATAGTCTTGAAAAAGGGTAGCTGTTTCAGTCCCATTGCACATCGAGACTCCCTGTTCCCGTACCTAAGTGTTGAAATTAAATTAATTTAAAAAAAAAATGTTGGTTTTAGAGTGTTTTTGTTTGTTTGAGTTTTAGGATGCCCCTAACGTCTAGGATGAACATGTCTCTGAATTCATGGCTGAAGGTTTTCACAATCAAAATAGAACTTAATTGAATTCTGTGGTTAATCGACATTGTGATGTTTGTATGAAGATTTGAGATAGGATTGTAACTTGGTTCATTAAGCATGCTAGGATTAAGTCTGATTCATTTGACCCAAAATGAGTTTTTGTGCTAAAATACTTTCTTTTCGAGTGCTTATTGATAATTCTAGAATTTCGTGGCTGTATTTGCAAAACCTCATCATTCTTTGGAAATCCAATGATCATGTGCCATAGATTTTAATGGACTAGAGAGTACTAGAACTCGGCTGTTGTGACTGTCAAAACTTGTATGCCATAATATGCCCTGATCTTGGATAGGATAGAAGGCATTAGGGTAACCACCATAGCCAAACAAGCATGTGTCCCCAATTGTGCCCTTCGTGGGACTCCTTAGAATGAACCCCTTTGAGCCTACGTTGAAAACCTTTGTTTCATCACCCTCACTACCCTACCATGAGCTTAGTACAGGATAGCTCTACCCTTATCTTAAGGACTTAGTAGAGCATGACATAGTACGTAGGAGTGACGATGAAAGACAAGTGTGGGGTGGGGAAAATCCAAGAAGAAAAAAAAAAAAATTTGCCTTGAAAAAAAAAAGAAAGAAAGAAAGAAAAGCGGCAAAAGAGAAGAAAAATTGAAAAGAAAACTCTTGGGAAAATGTTGAAGTGTGGTTTTGGACTTGCAAATTTGTAGAAGGCTCAAAGTTGAAAATTATGCCTTTGTCCATTCCCATGCTGGTTAGAGTGAAGGTTTGGCCCAAAACAATGATATTTGGTCTACAAAAATAATGACATAAGGTGGTCCTTATATGCTCTGCTAGGTCCTTAGGATTTTTTTTGTATCCTTAATCTTCATTTTGAAAACCCTAGCTTAGCCCCATTACAACATGTTTTAAGTGCTGACTTGATCCTTGAGATGGGCAGTCTTTGGTTAGTGGAGTCAGTTACGCAGTCGAGCTTATGGTTTAGGTCCATTTGTGCACTCAGTCATTTCATGAGGTCTTTAAAAATTCTTCACAAAATGTGTTTATTGATGAAATATGCAAGCTGTTTGTTGCCTTACAATTTGTTCTCTTGCATATACTTGAGTGTGAAGCTTTTAAGCATAGCCATTTCTGAGAGAAAAATCGAGAGTATGCCCTGTGAGTTTGGATTGGACTTGTTCGAAACATGCTATCATTCACTGTATAACTTAAGTTCTCCATATCTTGCTTAGTCATATGAATGTCACAGGTTTATTAACCATGGAATTATCTTTGTGATTTTGATTAAGTGTTTAACGTGAAAGCCATGAGTTTGGAGTCTCTGAGACAGCAGTTAGGAGCAATAGAGTCATTTACTTGCTTTTTGTCAAGTCTTTGTTCTGTTTTGGATTTTTTTTTTTTTTTTTTTACTAAGGGATTAGCAAAAGCTAAGTGTGGGGGAATTTGATAGGAGCATTTTAATGTGATATTTTAATAGTTAATTCCTCACATTTTGCTTAGTTAATTCCTTAACTGAATCGATTTTTAATTCAATTTCTATTTTAGGTACATTGGAGTAAATGAAGGTGAAATGAGCGTTAGGTCCATAATTACCTGGAAATGATGGAGAAAAATGGAAATGTACTAAAAGATCAATTTTACACATATTCCTACTCCGGCTAGGAGAAACCAAGCCAAGCAAAGAAGAAGGAGCGGCCGCCTGACCAAATGAACTTCAAATGAGCTGAAACCTTCCAGATCCATTCTAGACACCCAAAGGATCATTTCTTATGAAGAGTGCCAGAGAAAAATATGAGTGGAAGGCCTTCAAACAATCAGCCCAATTTTCTACAGAAGCAAAACCGGAAAACTGGACCTGTAAGAGGTCCAGCAGCATTTTCGGCCCAACCACATGGATTGAAGCTCTGAAAATTTGTCAGGATGATCTACACTCATAGTGGAACATTTCAAATGAAGAAGTCGAAGGCATATAATGAAGTCTTGTTGGAGAAATAATTGAAGGAATAAAGGGGAAGAAACTGACCTGAAAACAGCTCAACACCACATATTCATGTTTCCCACCCACATGAAGAAAGCTAGATGCTTTTCTCTTTTTCCTTGGATATATTTTTTCTACAATCTCTTTAACAGATCATCATCACTTCCATGTTGCTGCACCTTCATGCTTTGCTTTCATTTCATCATTTCTCTTTCTTTTCCATATTTTACAAATCACTTTCATACTCCACTTTCATTATTTTTCTTCCACTCATCATTTCACTCTTCTTTTTCTTCCCTATATAAACACCTTCTCCTCTCATTCTAAAACACATTCCTTCATCCATTTCATCTCCTTGTCTCACCATTTCCTCTCCATTTTCCTTAGTCACCAATTCCTTCATCCATTTCATCTTCTTTGTCTCTCCATTTCCTTTCCATTTTGCTTCTCCATTCTCTAGTTGCAAAGTTCTGCGTTTTCAAGCAAGGAGAGGAAGAAGAAGAAGGAGCCGTGAAGATCATATCCTCCATCATCCACCTTGAAGGCTTGCTTCCAAGATTCAAGATCCAACCATCTAGCTCTCCATCTCCATCTCCCCTTACGGTGTAATTCATTCTTTTTCCTTGTAATGATCTTTTGTTTTCCTTGTTTGAATTCATATGAACTTGTTTCTAGTTAACAATAATGTTTAGGGCAAAGTTTAAGCCCAATTTCTATGTTTAAATAAAGTTTTCGAATTCTATAATTGTGATTATAAGTTGATTATGTGAGTTTGTTCGATTAAATTTGCTTTACAGAAAACTTTTATATGTTTATCTTATTTGGGTCGACACTTATAGGATTTGCATGTAATTGGTGCTAGGTTTAAGAACATGAAATCGACTTTTCGTTTTGTGTAACTTGAATCAAAAGTAGTAAAGGTTCTGGACAAGAATCGAATTTAATTGAAGAGGATTGCAATTAGGTGGACTTTTCCATAACTAAGTTGTACACTTGAGTTGATAGCCTTTCTCTATGTCTAATGCGTTGAACATGTCATGATTGACTAGCTTTCTAGGGCTTGATTGCATGTTTGATAGGATTAATCTAGGTGCTTTCACTTAGATTAATTAGCATTGAAAAGTAAAATATGGGAAATTGTTTGCTTTTAACGTTTCACATGATCAACTCCTCTCTCATGACTTGGAAGAACAATTATAGGGTTTGAATCAAATTTGATTACATGGAATTGATTTTGATCTTTGTTCCTTGCGATCCACCCTTGTATATATGTTTTTACATTTTCTTTATTTTATTTATCTTAATTTTCAATTCTATAATTCTTAAACCCCCCCTCCCTTTTTATTTTGTTACTTGTATATATTTTTATTCTTTATTTTATTTTTGTAAATAATACTTTTCTTTATTTGTTTCACAATTACAAGTGTACCCTCAATCCCCGGATAGAACGATCCCTATTTGCTTATACTACTAACGATATTTTCAGGGTTAAATTATGCGCTTGCTTTTAGCGACATCATTGGCCCGAATGAAAACCTAAATATATCTACAAAAAATCAACCAAATCTGTAATCATACAAAATTGTGTAAATAAATGTAATTTGTTAAATAAAATTAAAAAGAACATTCTACTAATCGAATGGTTAAATATTTTTCAATTTGGCTAAATTTTAATTTGTAGAATAATTGCTAAAAAATAAATTGTTTAAATTATTAAACTACATGCTAAAAATTTAAAAAAAAAACACACTAAAGATGTCCTCTCTCTATATATTTTGTCTTGTGTGTATGTAAAGAAAAAAAAGAAAAAGATTGGTTGTGCCAATGACAAATATGAAATTGTTAAACTAAAGCTTCTGCTGAATTTTTTGGATTAACATTGTTGAAACGCGCGTTTAGAGCTGTCAATTCCAACACGACTCGAAACCCGCACGAAATAAAGAGGGTTGAACCCGGATGATTAAAAAGCGGGTCAGCCGTGGGTCAACCTGCCATGACCCATTTAATAAATGGGTCGGCCATGGGTCAACCTGCCAACACGAAGTGAACCCGTATAACCCGATTATGCTATAGTTCATCTTGAAATTTTGGACGTTGGGAGTATTTGATCATAGGATTAGACAATTTGAAATACTTTGCGTTATAATCATTGGATTTAATTATTTATGAATCATATATAATAATTTATATTATTCGTCTTGTGGAGTTTTTAGTGAATTTAATCAATTTATACATTTTTTAGTTAAATTGGTCGCATTGTTAACCCTTAAATGAGTCATTTTGTCTACGACCTATTTATTAAATGGGTTAAGCGAGTTGGTAACATGTAACCCGTTTAATAAATAGGTTGAGTTTGAGTTTAAATTTTTGACACGATTATTAAATGGGCTTTGAGTTTGTCTCCTGCGACACAATAAATACCTTGACCCGACAAGACTCATTGATAGCCCTACGCGCGTCAAGATCATGCAAGGCTTTTTAGAAAATTTAGGTCCGTATTGTCCAAAAAAAAAATCTAGGTTTGCTATTTGCCGAGCAATTTCAATCCCACTTGTAACGAGACTCGTGACCTACATTCTTTTCAGTTCCCTTTCATATCAGCTCAGCTTTTTCGTGGAGATGGCTATTAGGAAGGCCCTGTGAGGGACTCATATATTTGCCACGAAAGGACCTCCTTGGAATATTATTCTATTCTTACATCAAATATTGGCCACGAAAAGAACCTCCTTGGAATATTATTCCGTCAATAAATATTGGTGAGCCCTAAAATTCAACGTTTGGAAGACTACACCACGTGTCCACTCACAAAATTTTCAACCGAATCTCATTTAAGGCTATGATGCATATATACAGGTCGATGCAAAGTTTGATCACTTCAATACTACTACTCATTCAGCTTAAATAGAAAAGATATTGGGGAATAAGAAGCAACGTTTGCTCACTTATATTCTGACTAATTGATCGTTCGTTTATGAAAGAGTACCAATATTTTTTTCATTTCTTCTATTTATTTTTCGTGAATATAATCACGCAACTCATAAGTTATTCTAGAAATAAATTTTTGTTTTTTACATTAGGGTGTGTTTGGATGAAGAATGAATTATTATGGTTGTTTGATGTACTGTAATATTACAATTAATGAATTCTCTCTCAAGATTTGCAAAAACGAATACGGTTCTCATTTGTAATTGGTCAGTAATTAAAGTAAATTATTGTTCATATACATATTCGTTTTGATATGAGAAGTTAAATTATGCTGAGCATCGAAGATTTAGCGCTCAAAGTTGTAATATTTTTAATATGTACTATAACAATATTGCACTGCAAGAATTTCAATCACATCAATTGCCATCAATACATGATCTGAATAAATTATTCACCATGAAATTTCAATTTGTTGTACCACTTATGATTAATTTTGTACATCAAGTAATCAATGTTGATGGGAGACTTGGCCATTACATATTTTTCACAAATAATTGAGAAAATAAAACTTTGAATAGAAAAACCCTAGAAGAAAAAACGCGCTCCTTGTCAGAAGCTATAGTCTTCGCCCTCCATCCAGTGGCGTCTCCAAGTGATGCTGTTGTCGAATGGGATTATCTTAGAGGCCTTCTTAGCTTATTGGCTTTGGGTGCGGCACTAAAGCCTAGCTCTATTCAAGATAACGGCAAGGGAGCTGGCGGCTAGTGACGAGGCCGTATTTCAGGTAAGCGAGTCAGCGACTGGATCTAATTGGCGCGCGGTGGTGGGTGGCTACGGATGGATTGATCAGCGCCGTCCACAGCCTTCATATTGGCTATGCAGTCGTTTGACTGTGGAAGGGAGACAAGGTTTTTGGATGCTTGAAACCAATAGGCGACATGTGATAGAAATCCAGATCGAAGTGGATCGGATCTGGTGGGTATTTGGTCTGGGGACGGGTGGTGCTGGATTAATAAGGGTAGGTTGGTACTGTGGTGGGTGTTCTCGCATGAGAGCTGGGCTAGGTAGTCGAAGCTGCCCTTGGCTAGTGGTGCGACTGTTTGCCTCAAAATTGTCTCGGCTGAAGTAAGAGGCTAAAAGGGATTTGAGGTCCAATTGTCCTTCTAGATTGCGCGGGCGTGCCAACTTGTGGTCGATTGCCCGAGCGAGGTTTTGATATGATTTGTTAGATCGATCTAACTTTTTTCAAGTGACTGTTGGTTGAGGGAAAAAAGCATTCTCCTGGGTTCTCTTGCCTCTTTTGCAATGATTTTCAGCGTTTTCACCGATGTTGCTTCTCTTTTTTATTTTTTTGATATATGTTGCAGAAAGTAAAGGTGCGTAAGTTTTTTTTTTTAAATATCGAAAAATCAATGAAAAATATAAATTGCGCGAAATTTAAAGGCCCTGAAGAGTAAATTGCAGGAATAATAAAGTGACTGAAAAAGCGCCCATAATTTCTTGCTATTTATAGCTTTATTCTCCTTGATTTGATATATATATATATATATATATATAATTTTTTTTTAATAACCTGATTTGATATTCTATGCAAGGTGGGTTCCTAAGTCCAAAAACCATGATCTATTTTGAATATAATCCGGACAAAAGTTTTTGTTAACTGCGGTCCAATGTGTAGGCATCCACATGAGCTTACTTTCTTATATAAGCATGATGAGTCAATTTCTACTTTTTCACATACCGAATTTACCCATAAAAATATTACTTAAAACAATCAATAATTTATCAGTAAATTAATTGAGAGTTAATGTTGTTTTCTAATTAATTTGATATTCATAAAAATCATACCAATTATAATATGTCATCAGCACAACAAAATCCTTAATTGATGCATAGTCATTAAAAAATTTATAACTTAAATAAAATGATCATACCTTACCATCATTTTTCAACACCCTATATCTTCTCTCTTTTCTTCTCCTTTATTCTCATCACTTTCTTCTTGTTTTTACACCTTCAATGTAGAATTGTCATGTTGTTCAACTTCATTATACAATCAAATAGATATTTCAGATGGATATTCATAAGAAGGTTTTAATCCATCTAAAGAGGTAATATTCTACATTGTGCATATCTACCTTTGCATCTTAAGATAAATCGTACAAAGGAGAGATATTCTGGAAAGGGGGATGCATTTTTCATATCTTAAGGGAAAGGCAAGTTGCAATGGGTTTTTTTTTTTCTTTACCTTTTGATTAGGAACAATGTTAAACTAAGTTGCTTTTTTTCATTACTTGTGCATAGATATCTTTGTAATTTTGATACCTAGTACAAAGATACTTTCTTAAGGGGAAAGCCAAGCTGCAATGATTTTTTTTTCCTGCCCTTTTATTAGGAACCATGTTTAAACTACCTTGCTCTTTTTTCGTTTCCTTGTGTGCATATATATATATATATATATATATATATATATATATATATATACAGATCCTATCCAAAGCGAGGCATCGCTTTGAAATTTCAGAGCGAGGTTAGGGTTTAGGGTCACTTTTCGGTCGCATATCCACATCTCAACCGTTCAGTTTTTAGGTACTAATGTATAGATCATCTCTGCAAAATTTCAATGAAATTGATGGTCTTTAAGGCATCTAACTCGCTTAAACCAATGGACGAACTGAATCTGTCCAACCTGAACCGTACTAGCTTTAAGGCAGTTATCAATGCCTTAACGACCATCAATTTGGCTGAAATTTTGTAGAGATGATCTATACATTAGTACCTAGAAACTGAACGGTTGAGATGTGGATATGCGACCAAAAAATGACCCTAAACCCTAACCTCGCTCTGAAATTTCAAAGCGATGCCTCGCTCTGGATAGGATCTGTATATATATATATATATATATATATATATATATATATTTGTACTTTTCATGTTTTCATACATATTACAAAGATAATATTCTAGAAATGGAGATCCATTTTGCATATCATAAAAAAAGGTAGAGTAGTGTTGGTTTCTTTTTCCCTACCTATTAATTAGGAATAATATTGAAACTTGACCATGGACTAGTCTATTATTATGTCTCTAAGTATTGTTGTGTCGTTAAAATTTTGGGTCAGTTTTTCAAGGCAAGATGCATGCATGCTTGTATTGCTTTTATGGGTGATATTCTACCTTCTCTATAAAGGTAAGATTTTGGGTGAGTTTTTCAAGGAAAGATGCATGCTTGTATTTATTTTATTAGTAATATTCTACCTTCTCTATAGATTCTTTTGCACATTAATATGCCTAAAACAAATGTATGATATTTTTGAGATTTTTTGAAAGGAGTTCATCACGTTTATCTTAATTATAGGTACACAAAATGCATTGTCAATGAGTTAATTTACCTTTAGATTAGGTATGGTATGTTTTCTTTTGCCTGAAAATGTTTTACATGTTGTTTTGATACTTTAGGTAGATTAAATTCAAATTCAAAAGTTAAAATTTAGAGTAACAAATGAAAAAAAAAAAAGGGATTTTAATTTGTTTTATTTATTTACTTGAAAGGGTAAAATAGACAAATGACAGTAGTTAAAGGACCGCAAATAAAAGCAAAAAATAGATGGACTGCATCTAATTATCACCTACCAAATTAGACTTGGAATCAATAACCTCATTATTTTTTAAGTTGCTACCATTTCTTAGTAGGACAAGATGGGCTTTGTCCCTGTCTGCGCACCTTGAGTATTGTGTCTGGCTTGCATTGTCAAATGATCACATCTTCTTAGTGACAGGAAGAATTAAACTGAGTGTCACTGAATTTATTTTGTTGGTGGCGCAACATAGTGGGAAAGCTGGTATTGGTGTATTATGACTTCAAGTGAGCATTATCTTTCAGGTATGTCTCCAAAATTGTAAAGTAAATAGAGTAATAAGTCGTGCACTCCTTGATAATTAGTGCGTGTTAGAATACACATGATTAGTACGTAGAGACTTTTGATATTATTATGTGAGGTTCTCTTAAGGCTTATTGTCATATGGGGTTTAGGTGCTATGACCCTCCTTATATTCTATGGTTTTATTATTAATGATTAAAACTTAAGGACGGCTTTTTGGCCCTACCTTAAAATAAATAAAATAAAATAAAATAAACAGTGTCGATTGTTGAAAAATAAAGGTTGAAAGGAAACACTAGCCTTTTCAAAACAGTTAGGATTTTAAGATGTAAGTGTTGAAAATTCAGTTCTAGCACTCCACCTACGAATTAAGCTCGTGTTTTATTTTTAAATTTTTTTATAACCGATAACGGATTAGACGATATTAGTTTTTCGGAGGTAGACGATGTAGGGAACAAGTCCCACCCTCAATTCCAAATGAGAAGAGTTTACCACACTCTGGGAACCCACCGTCCATTCTCTTATCATAAAATTTTATTAATGAAAAAGCTAAAATTACAAAAACATGGGACAAAAATGTACCCCCAAATACAATGTAGAAAAATAAAAGAAGATGGAAAAATTGAATTTCATCTACTACTCTAAAAAGGTTACAACATAACCATAAAAAATAATAGATGAGCATAAAGCTCATTAACCATAAACATGTGGTGCCGCAGTAAATCCTTACTTCAATGGAACTATAAGTCCACCAACTTTTAGCCATCATGCTGATAGTGAAAACCCAAGTCATCCATTCGAAGAAAAAGACAGAGAGAGCAGGTGGTGGAACCTCATACCATACCAACGAAGAAGAAGCAAAACCTAAGTTCGCCATTCTATTTGCAACAGTATTCCATTCACGAAGAATATGAGAGCAATAAAAGGACATTGATTGGATGAGTGATAAACAATTTAACCATGCAATACGAAGAGGCTATGTTGGAGACAAGGAAGAAGAGGTAATGCATGCAAGAACAATAGTAGAATCACTCACTCTCAAGCCAAATGTAGTGCCAACCAAACTTAAAAGCATACTCAATTCCAAGAATAACTCCCATTAATTCAGCGAAGAAGGCAGTTTGGTTACCACCAATGTAATGACCATTACTATCTCTAGACACACCACCATAAGCGTTGCAGTGGAAATTATTCTATGCATCGACGGTGCAAATGACCCAACACTTATAAGATGATCTCAACCCTTGATATTTATAATTAATATTTTTATTAATAACGTAAGAGTGTATTTAATATAATCTAACCATCCATTTATGTCGGTGCAAGTGCATGTCGGTGCACTGAATCGTCTCATAGCGTTTGCAAGCGTTGCAGGCCCACGACAAAAAAAAAAAAAAAACTCGTGTTGTTATTAAATGCTTTGATTGATTAGTCGCACTCATTATATGATGACTTTGGCTAGCTACAAGCACGCAAATTGAGTGATCGTTCATCTATGATTAATATTTGTTCAGTAGCAAGAGTTTTGTATTTATAAATGAAAGGTTTTGATTTCGAGTCAACAACAACCAAGTTGTATGATTATAAATGATCGAGTAGTCGTTGATTACTATTATACGAGTTTCCAAAACGTCCCGTTGTAGTTTGGTGTGAAAGTGGTGCCAGGAGTGTTTGCATGTCTAACAGTACTTGATTTTAACTCCACAATACATTGGCCAGCCAGGTGCCTATATTTTAACGTCACAATTACTGACTTTTGATTTTGATTAGTAACCATCTCTTAGTTGTTGAGATGCACACGTACACATTGTTTGAAAATCATTAGGACAATCTACAAGACGACGCAGAAGATTTTGGACAATATCTAATACCGTTTGATTTCAAACTCACCTCATAAACATGAGCCCAATATTTTTTTATTCTTCACAGTAGAGGAGTCTCTAATGCAAGATTTTATTTTCGAGTGTACTGTTTTGTTAAGCTCGTCGAATGAAGAAGTGGCTCGTTAATCCCTTTGACTAAAAAGTACTTTTAATTTGAAGAAAGGTGTCTCTTGCTAATTCCCTTCTTCGATCAGTTCAAATAATACAATAAACGTCAAGATTTATCAGATAATTGAAATCCAACCGTCATATATCAAGACAATAATGTCATTATAATTGTTGAAAAGGGAGGGATCGACTACCTGCTTTGCCGTCCACTGCATGTTTGTCTGTTGGACCTTCCACTAAACCTAAAAGCTTAAGCTGCAAAGTGCATCGTTTTAGTTGTAAATATTCTTTGAGTTATTGAGTAAAAGGAGTATATTATCGAATTAAGTAGGATTTTCTTTCTCTGTCCTAAATTAATTAGAGATTTACTTACCTATTGTAAACATGTTGTATCACTACAGATGCCCCATTTCAAAGAAGAACAAATACATCAGCAAATTCTTCAATACAGTGTTTAGTGTTGTTTCGCAATCTCTCCGTAGGCTTCAGATGTTCAGATCTATTATTACTCACCCTTTCAAGAATGGGCGACAAATATACTTGCCATTTGATGAGATTGCAAACTTTCTACACAGACTGCTTGTAAAATATTTGAAATGTTTCCTATGTGTCTGCGAACCCTGGTATGCTCTTATTACAGACCCATACTTTATCACTTAACATCCCATCAACCAATTCAATACAGCAAACAACAACAACAGAGCGTCCACAAGAAAATTCGGAATAACTCATTCATTTTCATTCCGGTGAGGGAGTACATGGATGAATCTAAGTTTTCATATCAAAATTACCCCCTTTTTTACAATTATCCAAAAACACTCTTTTGTTTGTTCGATAACACACATTATTTGTACTGAAGAAACTCTTTTTTTTTTTTCCTTTTCAATGATCCAAAAATACATGCGTATTTTTTATTCCTATTCCATTTGCTTGTAAACACCTTTTAATCAACACAAACAAAACCCTCGATCATAGGGATTTTCTAGTTGACGTGTACTATTCTTATCTGTTTTTGGCTACTGATAAAAATATAGAAATGTTTCCCTAACGAAACAATATACATTGCGTGTATCAGGGGTGGAATGGGACTACATTAATGAAATAGGATTGGATCAAATTTCAACATATTTAAATTTTCTAATATGGCATCAAAGCTGTCTAAGAAGACCGGGTTATATACCAGAAGATATATGTGTTACTCTATCATATCAAAATTCAACAATGTAATACATGCATGTGGATACCTCTTCTTATAGAAAGACCTATAATAGTCCCCAGCTTGATTTAAAACCCGATATGTATCTAGCCGATTTCTCATGGTTTGAGACTTTGAGTTCATATGTATAACAAGTTAATTTGCAAATTAATAAGGTGGAAGCTAGCAAACTGAGGCAATAAAATCATACAGAGACTCCAAGTCAGTCAAGAAATTGGAAATTAAGTCAGGGATATTATATTAATGGCTATGAAAGTCATGTTGAGTAACGGTTTATTCGATCTGCCACAGTACGTATTACGTAGGAGTCCAGCATACCAGCATTTTCAGCAACAAAGCAAGGAAGCTTCAAGTTTCAATATCGAAATAGAGATATATAGGTGGGGCCGTAGGGGATGATAATTAATGATGTCTATGACCCATTCATATCCACCCACGTGTAAAACCAAACCATCACAAATATATATATATATATATATTGTATATTTATTTATTTATAAATCGATTTAGTTTGATATACGCATGCCATGGATTAATATCTGTGAAACCCTCTAGCTGGCCGGTGGCCACAAATAATTCGTCAATGTAACTTTTCTTTAGCTTCACAAGATTTATGTTTGAACTTTTGATCCTCAACCTCTGGATACCTTATCGTACTATCTTCCACTCTTCCGCAGACACCAGAGTAATCAATATCTAATACCTTCAAGAAGTCTTGAACCATAGTTTGTTCTTGTCCGTCTTCAAAGAAAAAATAAATACATGTTATATACGCGTTGTCTACAATTGCCTCCCCAGCCCGTACAGACAAAGTAGTTTGTTCATTCTTAATATGGTTAAGACATGTTGTAAGCCTGCAACCCAATACAATCATACAAACGAGTTATTTGGAAAACATGTGTTTTAATCGATCTATATCCAATTTGCTGCTCCATCGTCTAGAATCCGTACATAATCGAGGCCATGATAATATATATTCGTTCTTGGATCACCCTAATCTGTATCGCATGGGAAGAAGGAATCGTTTCAAAAACTAATGAAGGATAACAGCATTTGGTGATCTGCTGCTCCAACTTTATTAGGCGTGCAGTGATCACTAAACCCTAAAACGACACTACTGGAGACAAAAACCCTGTATATATAAATTCTAGCTATATACATATATGCATAATATATTGATTAAGTAGAGCATATATAATTTATACCCATTATTGTGAAGATTGTCATATATATGCCAATATCAAGAGGACACAAGAGCCTTATGTGATATATAACTATCACTTTTATTCCTTCAAGAATCTTATATAATTAAGCCAATTCTTGAGTGAATGGTTAAATTTTTGAAGTACTATATATGCCCCCACATAATATAAACTAGTATTTCTCCACACATGCTCTGCACGTGCAAGTTTTTTTTTTTGCAGATAATATTAAAGAAAACCGTTATTGCAGACATAAGATCATGGGAGAGAAAAGTGGATTGTGGCTTTTTTTTAAATTTATTTTTTAATAAAAATATATTTTGTAAATGTCATAATTGTCCTTGTAATTTAATTAGCACTTAAAGTTTTTTAATCTTTTAGGGTCATTTCTGTCAAAATTTTTGATTTCGACTAACAAACCCTCTTCTCTTAATAATAATATAGATATTAATAAATAAATTATTTCTATATGAGGATAAGATAGTTAATAGAGTATATCATATTTAAAAAAAATTGCAATACCTCCCATGAAAAAAAGGAGAAGCTTCTCTAAAATTATGAGAGAAATTTCAGTAACTTTTTTAATTTAAAAAATAAAAGTCAATTGATATGTGCGGAGCGCATGTTAAGTAATTAGTATAAATAATATGAAATCAACTTAAAAGGAACTGTGAGCTTTGTGTTAAATGATGCATTACATCACGTGCTATATATAAGAAATTCTTCGTAGAAGAAGCTTCTTCTGTGTCATTTTTATGCTCTTTCTTGTGCAATTTCTAGTCAGATTATTGTTGGGGGGAGTTGCAACTCTTCAACTTGTTGGAAAAAGACTTGTCTATGTATCAAAAAGTTCGTGGATATCATATTCTATTAGGGTTTGATTTAATTAAACCACATTCAACCTGAATCATGATTGTGTTGTGGAATTCTATCTTAGTTAACAATACTTACAATCATCGACTTGGGAAATTCCGATCCGCAGTGGAAAGGGTCTAAATACTGATGCAACTAAGAATGCCAATGTCAAAGTAATATATGGATTATTAGTTTTCCTACCACTAATTTGGATTCCATTTCATGGTGTCGACCATGATTATAAGCTGGTAGTTAAAGTGATTTGGGAATTATTAACTGATAATTAGTAATACTAATCTCTCACTTTTCATTTTAAAAAGCGCACGTATTAATTGTTAATTCCTGAAAATAATTACAGCCTTATATTTGCATGACTAAAGTCTCGATCAGGAGAATAAGGAAATTAAAGGTTTTCCAAGAGCATTCGAGAAGGAGCAGTCGTGCGGAGAATTTCACCATTGCTAACAGTCCATTAGCTCAGTCATTTAAAAGAAATCATTTTGCAAGTAATTATGAAATCCAATTAGCTAGGTTTGTTTTGTTTGTCTCTCTCTGTGTTTTTCTTCACGGCGATAAACTTTGGACTTCTTGTCTTGTTAAGCAAATGATTTTAGAGACAAGCAAGACTTCCGACCATCCATACAATACGTAAAAATTTGAATTATTCCTAAGATCATCAAGTAGTCCGTAGACTAAAATAAATGTGATATTTAAGGTACCTTTAATGACATTTCATCAAACTAACTTGAATGATGTGAGGTTAAAACAATTGGTTCATCATTTTTTTTATATTGTATTTTCATTCTCTAGTAAACTGTATTCAAACCTCACAAGGGCATCTCAGACTTTAAAAAAGAATGGAAATTAAAGAAAAAGAAAAAGAGAAACTCATAAAGGGCATCAAAATTCCTACCAAAGCTCTCAAAGCCATCAAATTAGCAGCCAAACCTTTATCAACATTTTGCTATTGGAATTTGAATTTGAGAACATTAATTACATCAAATGATCATATAAAATTGCTGGATACTAACTTAAAGGGAAAAAAATACAAACAGTACCCAATCTAAGGCCCACTCCGAATTTCTATACCCAAAATTTTGAAACTATTACAATGGTACCCAGAATAGCCAGCTCGACCTAATATTCGTACCTGCCGTCCATGACGGCGTTAAACCGCATGTCACGTGGGGTGTTTGATGGATATTTGTGTCATTTACTTACCCAGCCCTGTTCCTGAGTCCCCTTTCTTTCTCCCTCTCTTCGTTTCTTTGCCTCTGTCGTCTCTCTCTCTCTCTCTCTCTCTCTCTCTCTCTCTTATTACGAAACAAAGAAGGAAGCAATGGCTCTAGACCTTTATTGATGAACACTTCTTCTCTCTTTGAGTTCTTCATGTTATAGTAGCAGCTGCCAAGAGAACTCATTACTTCATATTTATGTTGATGATGCTAATCGTGAACCAACTGGCTCAGAGAGAATTATGAATGGATCTGTGGCTATATCAACTTTCATCTTAGAAAGGAATTGAAGTGGGTTCTTTTGGTGTCAGAATCTGGGTTACTAGAGGAAAATCCCATTAGCCTCTCAATCCAATCCATAAATTACATTCATACACTGAACACACTTGGATTTGCATGTCCACAGGTCTAAAGAGAAGAAGAGCAGGACTCCGATCCACCATTCTACCAGATTTCTTTGACCAACAAAAAAATCAACCAGATTTCATGAATCAAAACCCATCACCCAAATCCCATAATCCAAACCCGAATTTTATAAAGATGCATAATACCCTCATAATCTGCTTCCGGTCTGAACCTTGAGCTTGAATCTGAACTCGTAGATCTTCTTAGATAGGTTTAGGAACAAGAATGTAAAGCAAACAAAGCCTGACCCAGAACCCAGATTCAAGAACGTGTTCTCGGCGAAAGAAGGTAATAGTAGATTTTTGGGTTTTGAATTTCTCGCTGACGACGCCAAACACGGGGAGGGAGATCATCGGAAGTCCGTTCAAGATGGCAGAGACTTTATCGGGAATTTGGGGAAGAAGAAGAGATAGAGAAGAAGCTGATTTTTTTTTTTTTTTTTGAGAATAAAAACTGCCAGGCTTAAAAAATAGAGAGAAAAAAAAATTAAAAAATAAAAGTCTGAAGTGACCAAAATATCCCTTAAAATATGCCACCAATCACAAGAGTTGACGCCATCATTGACGGCGTGTACGAAAATTAGGTAGAATTGGGAACTCCAGGTACTAATGTGATAGTTTCGAAAATTTGGGTATAGAAATTCGGAGTGGACCTTAGGTTGGGTACTGTTTGTATTTTTTTCCCTAACTTAAATGATTTTGTAATTTCAAATCTAAAGAGTGAGCAGAAAGTTATCCTATACTAATTATTCTATTCTAGAAGGTATATACGAGTATTTCAATCCATATACCCATTCCTATTTTGTATTTCTCTTCTTCATATTCTTTTGTTTTGCTCGTAAAAACGTCACGCCTTACTTGTATTCCCTACGTGAGCATCTAAAATGATGCAAGTTATGAGGACTGAAATACATGTTCAACATAAACCAGGTCACGTGGACTATGAAGTAGGAAGAGAAAGTAAAAACAAATAGTTGAAAAGTAAATGTTACTATTCCCTATCCAGTTTACAAACACCGCCATTGCAAATAGCGTTAAACACAAGAAAACAGCAATTAATCTCTTATTAACCTCCACCTCTGAGTTTTCTACTGAAGCTATTTGACGACTGTTTCTTTGGACGAAAGTAAATCAAATTTGTTTGCCTCTCGGCTCCATAGTATGAAATTGTCGTATCATTTGTCAATCAAACGCGTATAGAGTCAAATTCGACTCATGGTTTCGTTTTATATGACTCGATACAACTCCAAAGTCAATCCTTCCCACATTTCCTCTTTCTCAAGCAACGGCGTCGTTCTTCCAGCTCCCTCCTATATATACCCCCGGGCACATCTACGTCCAACATTCAAACTCATAATCCCAAATCTCTCTTGTCTAATCTCACTACCAACCACAACAACCAAATATTCTCTCATCTGAAAAATTGAGAGTCCGTAACCTAAATCACACTAAACTAAACCGAAAATGCCGACCAAAGGGATGAGGAGCCTCCTCTTTCACCACAAGGCCCCGTCTTTCTCTAGACATTCTTCACCCTCAAGGTCCTCCATTTCATTCCCCACTCCTCGCCGTAACCCTAGTGCCGGCCTTAACTTCTCAGACGCGATGATCGAGGAGGTCATCGGAAACGCCGCCGTTTTGGTGATCAAATGGGACCCGGAGGCCTCCGGATACGCGAAAGTAACCTCCATGTTCTACGAGAGCAAAACGGAAGCTCACCAGTTCATCAAGTCCGTGAACGACCTCCAGAAGGTCATGCATTACTTGGTCGCGGAGGACCCCACCTCCGAAAAACTCGTCCACGGCCACAGCCTCATGCAGATCGCCATGAAGCGGTTACAGAAGGAGTTCTACCAGATTCTCTCCACGAACCGGGCTCACCTCGACCCGGAATCGGTCTCGACCCGGTCCAGGTCTTCCCGCGTTTCCGTCAGCACTTCTGACGACGAAATCGACGACGGAGCCTTAACAGACGAAGATGTACGTTTCGCCGGAGAATCCATCTCCGACGTTGAACAAGTCTCCTTTGTTGCCATGGCCGACCTCAAGTCCATCGCCGAATGCATGATCTCCTCCGGCTACGCCAAGGAGTGCGTTCACATATACAAAATCATCAGAAAATCGATAATCGACGAAGGAATGTATAAGCTCGGAGTGGAGAAATTCGCCTCTTCTCGGATCCATAAGGTGGACAAAGAGGTCCTCGATCTCAGAATCAAGAACTGGCTGAATGCGGTGAAGGTGGCCACGACCACGCTATTCAATGGAGAGAAGATCCTCTGCGACACCGTTTTCGCCGTCTCCAACTCAATCAGAGAGTCTTGCTTCTCTCACATCGCCAAAGAAGCCGCCACTCTTCTCTTTTCATTTCCTCAAATCCTCGTCGCCAAGAGCAAGAATTTTTCCTCGGAGGACAATATATTCCGGCTGCTGGATATGTACACCGCCATATCGGAAAATTGGCCTGAAATAGACTCCATCTTCTCTTTCGAGTCCACCGCCAGCGTCCGATCCCAAGCGCTCAACTCGCTGATCAAAATCGGCGAGTCGGTCCGGTCATTGCTGTCCGACTTCGAATCGTCAATTCAAAAGGAATCGTCAAAATCACCAGTCCCCGGCGGCGGAGTTCATTCTCTGACTCTCCGTGTGATGAATTACCTTTCTATGCTCACCGATTACAGCAACGTCTTGGCTGACATTTTCGTCGACTGCCCTCCGCCGGCGAAGGGTTTGCTGCCGGAGTTCGAAATCCCCCAAGCAGAAGAGTCATCGGCGCCGCCGATCTGCCACCACATCGCTTGGATCGTCCTCATCCTCATCTGCAAGCTCGACGGCAAAGCCAAGCATTACAAGGACGTTTCGCTCTCTTATCTCTTCTTAGCCAACAATCTCCAACACGTCATCTCGAAAGTCCGGACGTCGAATCTCCAGTACCTTCTCGGCGAGCAGTGGATCACGAAATACGAAGCGAAGGTGAGACAGTTCGCCGTCAACTACGAACGGGTGGCCTGGGGGAAGGTGTTCTCCACCTTGCCGGAAAATCTAACGGAGGAAATACCCCCGGACGAAGCTAGGTTGATTTTCCGGAACTTCAACTTCGCCTTGGACGAAGCTTACAAGAAACAGAAGTCGTGTGTTGTACCGGACGAGAAACTCCGAGAAGAACTCAGAGAGTCGCTGACGAAAGCCCTCGTTTCGGTTTACAAGGAGTTTCACGATACGCACAGGGTTTCGATTGGGAGTGCGAGAAATCTGGCCTTGTATGTCAGATTAACCCCTGAAGATGTTGCACATTACTTATCGGACTTGTTTTCCGGGACGACGGAATCTGTTAGTTCTTCGTCTCGTCGGCGCTCTGGCTGATCCATTTCCCGGCGACTTTAATCGCCGAGTTTTTTTTTTTCCGATTTACCGGCGGTGTATATATATGTTGTGTGTAGAACATTTTGAATAAGTTAAAATATGTAACGACTTTTTGGAACATACTTCTACTTTGTGCTACACGTAAGATGACCCTATGTTGTTTCTGTAAATTCAATCATTGCTTCATGTTTTCATATTCGAATTTCTCTTGCTTTCACATTGTTTTCAAAACAATCACACCGTGGATTGTAAATCGGTTTGTCATTTTCATTTCGAAATGTCAACACCAACATTCCCACTTGATGCATGTTCATATCCGAGGAGCATGAATCTACCCGGATTTGTCATTTTCAATCCGCCAAAAGGTTGTAGAAAGAGAAACTACAAATTCGAACTTAAAATTGGCCTTCCGAGCAAGGTGACATCTTCCGTAGAAAATAGTTTCTAACATTAGCTCGCAATATTTGAATGATCAAATATTAAGAGTATAAGTTATATATAACTGTATAGAACCGGCAGTTAAGAATTTCTCCATTGTTTACTGAGCATGCGGCTCATATTTAAGCATTGGTAGTAATTCAATTTGATGGTGACCCCAAAAGGTTGGTGTCTTCGTTTTTTTATTTTTTATTTTTATTTTTTGTTAAAAGAAAGGCGAGGATACATCACTTTGAAAGGGAAACTGTAACACATTTGTCAAAGGAGGGTACGGTTGTATAGCTTTGCCTCGTGTGTGTCTCACTATTTTTTCTTCTTTGGAGAAAAATTATGGTTCTTGGTGGCTGATAGATTTTGTTGAAACCTCAATAATTATTGCCTAATTATTGAGAAACTCAATAATTATTGAAATTATGATAAAAACCTCAATAATTATTGAAATTATGATAAGCAATAATTAAGTAGTATCAAAAACTGAAACTACTCCAATTATTAAGACCATTTCAAAGACAGAACGGCTGAATCCTGAGAAGAAGAGGAATTATTCTTCATAACTATGGTTGATTGTCCTCACTCTCACTCTTTGGCGGTCTTAAGTCTCTTAACTCCCAAAGTTTGAAAACTATGACATGCCGGACTTGAAAAATCATACAACTGTAAATGCCAAGTCAACTTTCATTTGTTTAGGAAAACAAATGCCAAGTCAACTTAGAACTGCTGCACAGATGGTAAAAGTAAAACAGAAGTTTCCAGTCATGATTTGCAAATAGAATCTGTTAGTTCCGGGGAACTATATAAAAACGAACTATATAAAAAACTTATATAGCAGCATACATTTCCCAATACGATAAGAACTTCCACATGCCTCAATTGACATTGCTGTAGTTATTGCATCATCATCTCCTTGAATTCAGTTAAATTTCCAAGATTATGTGATCCAATCTTTGACGAACACCAGTTCCATAAATGCATGTTAATACTGTTTTACTGTCTCAAAAGATTGCTCATGGTTTTTTTTACTAAGAGTAAATAACATTAAGTGCACACCAGTAAATATTCATCTTTGTTATTGAGAAGAACAGGATACACACAGGAAAGCCATCAGGTATTCAGGTATAGACTATATAAACACTGAGAATTGAAGATTAAGTAAAACGTAGATATAAAGTTTTAAGGAAAGTCAGTTTCCTTCAGGTTACTGTGCTACACTTGCCTGATCAGCTGGCCGGGGAATGGACTGCCATCCGGTGCAATGTTGGAGAACATGTTTCAGATCATCCACTGGAGGTCCTACTGTCCATGTCTGGTAGTGTTGGCTAGGATGAAACATGCAATTTTCACCACCCTCGGTGGCTAATCCTGCTTGAGTTCCAGTTATGAATAAGTCCCCTTCCGACCTAATGAAGCCAGTCGTTGCCGCCTCCCTGTCCACTGCCTAAAGAAAAGTCACGACAGTCAACAATTTATTCTTGTTATAGGAAAGTACATTTCAATAGTCATATCTGTTGGAAGAACCTATGTAGTTTCAGTTGCACATACCAATTTAACAACAATATTTCTACTGTCAATAACTAAAGGTTGTTAAGAACATCTTCATCCTTCATTGAGTCTTGTAGTAGGATAACAGAATAAAAGAATCTCATTGTCTGCGTTCATTTTCAAACAACCCAGACATTCAGGACCTATCTCAAGAACAAAAGCTGGTTCAGAGAGTTTGAACAAAAATTACTCAAGGGCTTATATACCAATAACCATTTGGACCAAGTTTTCTCTGTGATTACAGATAGATTTTCGCATATAATCTGTGGTTATCTTCATATGCCTTAACCATATGCCTATCCTCATTTACTTGTTACTTTGTTAGCCATGATCCTATCCTAATCAACATGTCCAACATCCATTTAGCCAAGAAAATTTCCCCCATCTAAAATTTTCCAAGTGTTACTTCCAAATTCTCACTTCTTCCCAGTTTGAGGTCAGCCTGTACTGTTTCCACCAAGCTAATTTTTGTTTAACCTGTTGGAAATAAGTGTTTCCAATGGTTATGAGCTACAGTACATTTTGAAATGCCTCAAGAAGTTAGTTTATATGAGGATAAACGCTTCTAGTCCTGCATCATGGGAAGAGATGACTTATAGAGTTATATATAGATCATGGAGTGGGATGATTAGAAAGGCTAGGATGGGATCAAAAAAGTCAAGCTCCTATAACAAGTGCCCCCATTTATATGGTAATATTACTAATATACAACTCATTTGCATATTAGTTCCAGAACATTTTCTAAATCTTGATACTACATAAAACTGCAGAATCTATACACGGGAAAGAAAAAAAAAACGAAAAATACAAGTCACACACCTTCAAGACATGTAGTTAGTAACCAAAAATAAAAAGGGGCATACCTTCTCTGTAAGGTATTTAAACGCTATTTTCTTCTGTCCTGCTTCATATATATTGCATTGAGAGTATATCTGGAGTGAAAACATAATAACGAACATGTTACGATCGTATGATAATACGATTAATACTCTTAGAATAGATTTTAGATAATGTCAAATATACATTGCTAATAGCATCTCACCTGTGATTCTACACTGGCACAAACAGCATATATGCCCCAGTTTCGGGTGTAATTGTTGTATAGATGTACTTTGGCGAATCTAACACGAGGATGCCGCTGTCGGGTCCCATCAAAGAAACAGTGGTGAATTGTAACCCGGATGCATCTGTCATCTACATGAGAGGGGTCTGCTCCGATTAGCATTGTCTTATCATGCTGCGAGAAATGACACCTGCGCATTGGCTAAAGACATGAACTTCAAATTCCAGGAGACTAAAAATGGTAATATCCAACATTGGGATTCACCTCACCTCGAAATTGTAATATCCGTGCTGCATCTGGTGATATCTATAAGTCCGTCTTCATAATCACGAAGGCTGCACCGGTCTATCCATATGTGCTTAGAGTTTGGTTTTATCTGAATACCATCAACATCTGGTCCTCTACCACCTTCAAACTCTAGATTGCATATAATCACATGCTCACATTCCTTCAGCCTCAACCCCTTCCCAGTAAACTTAATCCTCTGACCCCGGCCATCAATTGTCTTATGTGACGACACATTCAAGTAAGACGAGAGATGGATAGTGCCCGAAATATCAAAGACAATCCAAAGTGGCTCTTTCTTTCGACAGGCTTCCCTAAGTGACCCTGGACCATCATCTACAATCACAATGAACACAAACACATCAATGTAAGCTTCCAACACGCATCATATGGTTCATCTTTAGAACAAAGATTCCGACTTTATATTTGGCATACAAACTTAGAGCTTCCAAATTCAATGATCAAGTTTACCTCCACAAACTTTGCATAAGAAACCAAAGCCCAAAACCCAAAACAAACACATTTTACAAATTATTGCAGGAATTGAAACTATGTGTTAAAGAAAACAGAATTAGATTAGAAAACATTACCGGCTAGAGTAGTAACGTGGTAAAGAGGACCATGGAGGCCGCCGATTGCTAAGCGGCCAAAGCCTTCAGCTTGGGCAGCGAGGGCGCGAAGGGTGGAGTCAACATGAGAGTAAGGCAAGGACACCGCCATGATGGGTTTAGCTGAGCTGGGGATATGTGCTTGCGGATCGGACGGGCCATATTTAAAGGGTGGATTGGGCGTTACGGGGCGGTTTGCGCCGTTACGGTGTTTGCGGTGGCCGTGGGAGTTGCCCATTTATGGCAATTAAAAACAGAAAAACGTCGCCTTCTGGTGAGAGAGTGGAAACTGACTCTGATAAATGCTGTAGAGGAAGAATGGAAGATGGTGACTCATAGTGTGAGTGGATCGATTGTGCCGACATTATCTTCCTCTTTGCGTCGGTTTTGACCTTTTGATTAAAGGTTGTTTGCTGTCGGAGAGAGTGAAGGGATCGAATGAAAAGCGGACGCGCATTTACCCAATGGGGACACCTCTTCTCCAATCGGTAAAACTAACGCAGATTTTATTCGAGTAAGTTCACCGCTTCACCCGTTAGATTAATGAGTGAGAGTTATTAGGTTGGATCAGACACTGATAACAATTTTTTTTATATTTGTTTTCACACGTTGGATCTGGGTGGGTGATCCAAACCCAATGGATGGAGACTAACATAAAAGAAAAGTGAACAATATTTAATCTAGTGACCCAATGACTCTAACCTAGGTCTGGGATCGGTTTGGCTCGGCTCGGTAACATGCCTATACCGATACCGATACCGACTTATATAGTCGGCTTGGTTCGGTTCGGGACATCGGAAACTCAGCTGCCATACCGATTAGGCCCAAATCCAATCGGTTCGGTACAAATCGGTATCACCTGCTTTGAATAGCAAAATTTTCAGAAACCTGATAAAATGCAGCATTGTAAATTTGCAAACATCTCTAATTAGTTCTCCAATGAACTTCATGCACATTTCTGTCCAAAATGCAAATCGAAGCAGAACTTGGAACTACAAGTTAAACCACAGTAGCAAGTTCTGCTTAATATAGAACTTAATATTACATGTTCTAAGCCTATCAGTTTAATATTACATGGAAATGTTCAGAAACCAGTTAACCACAGTAGCAAACTAGCAATTGAAATAAGTTCATGAAAATATGAAAGAGTCCATCCTTGCAGCATAAACCAAAAAGTCAGAAACTGATCACATCAAGGCATCAACTGTTTTCTGAATCACCAGATACCATTTCATCCTTGGAGTCATCTTCACTGAGTTGAACAACTTCATCATTAGTTCCAATACCATTCTTTCCCTTAGCTTTTGGAGGAGGACAAGAGGTTGAAGAGGCTGAGGTTACATGATCTACATACCAAAGTACAAAACACAAGAAACTATAGTCAGAATGTAAAAAATAAATGCAGAAACTGAAATGTAAAAACTAAAAAGCGAAAACTGAAAACTAAAAAAATAAACACACAAAGTTAAAAATCTGCACCTTTCTCACACTTTTCATAGAACTCATAATCTTTGATGCATGGTTCATCTTCTATGCAGCTAATATCATTCCCCCTCAACCAACTTTGTAGACAAATCAATGCTTCGACAGATTTAGGAGTCAATGAACTCCTAAAATTGTCGATTACTCTCCCTCCGGTGCTAAAAGCGGACTCCGATGCAACTGTCGAAACTTGAACAGCCAACACATCTTTGGCTATTGCTTGAAGTATAGGGTACTTGGCTCCATTGATCTTCCACCATAACAGAATCGGGAACTCGAACCCTTCCTTCTCATTTGTGAATTCAAGAGGGTCCAACAAGTATTTGTCTACTTCATGTGAAACCACAGCCACATCAAGCTCAGAAACTACTTTCCTCCAATCATTGATGTAAGATTGTCTTCCTCTGCTGCCGGTGATTGTTACAGTGCTTTGTGAAGATGAGCTTTCAACCTCTGTTTGACCTCTCTTTTGTGCAGGGGCCTCTTTTGGTGCATACTCTTCATACAAGGACATCAACACATCACGTAACTCCGTTGTTTTAGTCCGCACATCTTCCAATTCAAACCCTTCATTTGTCAAAAGATGAGTTACATGCCTTAGCTTGAATCTAGGATCAAGGATCAGCCCCATAAACACCAAGGGATTCAAATCCCGAAAGCCACCATAATACTTGATGAATTTGGACCTCATATTTTCTGCCATATCACTCAAAACCTTCTGAGTGTCCAAACCTGTTGCAATTTCAGGTTCTATGAAGAGCTTGCTAATCTCCGATTCGATTGACAACACATCATGAAAAGTGGTATGGATTGTGGGCCTATTACTTGCACTAACTCTTAGAGTTACTTCATAAAATACCCTAAGAAACTGCACAAACACTTCCGCCTTATCCCATTCATCCTCGGATGGAGGCCCCACTCTAGGCCTCTTGCTTTTACTTGGAACCAAATTCCCATCCTCATCATACTCTTCGTCAGGCTCTTTGAAATAGGCTGAAAAGCCGCTGTCCGGTTGCTCCTCCATCCTTGCAAAGGCTGCTTTGAACTTCAAGGCAGCTTCCAACATTAAGAATGTTGAATTCCACCTCGTGGGAACATCCATAACAACCAATCCTCTGCAAGGGATCTGTTCCAGTTCTACACATGCCTTAAAACTATCTAACCTTGTTGGTGAAGACCTAACAAACTTCACCGCATTTCTAATGGCCAACACTGATCTATTTAGTCTCTTCAACCCACTACCAACAATCAAATTACAAATATGGGCAGTACACCTAACATGCATGTACTTACCCTCTAAGATTGATTCTGGTTTTTCTCTTTTGTTAAGTTTGGACCTAACAAACTCAATAGCACACTTATTGGCTGCTGCATTATCTACTGTGATGGTTAAAACCTTGCTAATCCCCCACTGAAGCAAACATGACTCAATCAAAAGACCTATGGAATTCCCACTATGATTACAAATAGTGCAAAAATTTATTATCCTCTTATGCATTTCCCACTTATCATCAATAAAGTGTGCAGTTAGCACCATGTAGTTGAAATTTTGAACACTTGTCCAAGTGTCAGTGGTTAGGCAGACCCTATAGTGTGCTAAATCAGTTTTCAACTTCTTCTTTGTCTTATCATACAATGTAAGAAAATTTTTAACCAAAGTTTTCCTACAAGGGACCTTAAACATTGGCACTGCAACATGACAAAAATGCCTAAACCCTTGCTTTTCAACGAAGCTAAAAGGAAGCTCATCAACTACAACCATTTCAACACATGCTTTCATAACTTCAAGAGGATTAAATGCTACCATTTTCATAGAATTACCCCTACTTTTATCACCAGCAAGCACTTTCTGATTTTTATCTATCGCTCTCCTTCCGGGATAATACTTACATGATTTGTTTATGTGCCTAATCATCCCTTGAGTCCCATTTTTGTAGGGATCACAAGCATAGTCTCCTAAAGGACCCTTAGGACAATATATACACGTAGCCCTCCTAAATTCTTCTACAATATCTGCTTGACCCTTTACTTTAGTGACTTTTACATCCTTATATTCCTTAAAGTGCTCCCACACCCAACTACGTTTTCTATCAACTCGAGGATTGCTACTAACCTTGTCAGATGAGGAAGCTGGAGCTCCTCCATCCGTGACATCTTCTTCAGCTCTGTCAGGGATTGAGGGAGAGGTACCAGTTGAAGAAACAACTAGACTAGAATCTCCTTCTTTCTGTCCTTGAGCTTTCTTCTTACCGCTTTTAAACTGAAACAAGTAAATTACACAACAGTCAGGTTACTCGATTACACAACAGTCAGGTTATTCATATGCAATGCAGCTTATGAAGTTATGAACACGAAAACAGAAATTACAGAGCCTCAATCAATAACTAAGACCATCTTACCATTGTCAATTTCAAATCAACAGAATCCCAATTTCAAATCAACAGAATCCCTTGAGCTGCAGCCTTGCCTAAGAACAAGTCCTGTTTTTCATCATACGACAATAAGAATTTCTAAGTGACGTTGAGATATATAAGATAATATTTATGCACTAGATTCTTGCATAAGCAAAAGTTAACAGCTGAAAAAAGAATCATTTATATATGAATGTGTGTTGACTTGCTAACAAGGAGATACAAAAGAGAAAATTCAGTAAAGACACTAGCAACTTGGTGCACATTCAGACTTTTTAAGCCAATTATAACTAATGTTTTATCGACTTGATTTTCATGCAAAGCGGGTACAAAAAATTACCTCATCAAAATCTAGACAAAAAATTGCATATGATTTGGTACTCAATCCCTGACAGGTTACTCGATTACACAACAGTCAGGTTATTCATATGCAAAGCAGCTTATGAAGTTATGAACACGAAAACAGAAATTACAGAGCCTCAAAGACTTTGGCTTTTTCTACAAACCATTTGTGACCTTGTGACCCGCAGACAACCACAAATGAGGCATAATCAATAACTAAGACCATCTTATCATTGTCAATTTCAAATCAACAGAATCCCAATTGCTGCTACACAATCCCAAATTCAAATCAAGCTACACAATCATGCTGCTATTCAAATCAAGCTACACAATATGCATGCTGCTACACAATCCCAAATTCAAATCAAGCTACACAATCATACTGCTACACAATCATGAAAGCAGAAAAATCTGCGAAAGTGAGAGACTTACTCCCAGTTTTCCCATCGAGGCTGAGAGTCGGAGGCTTGAAGAACGAGTTGAAGAATCGATTCCTCGATGGAGGCCAGAGAGGGGTGAGAGCCTTCGAATCTTCGAGGAGGGTAGAGAGGAGTGAGAGAAGATCGACAACTTCCGATCTTCGATGGAGTAGAGGAGTGAGAGAAGAGCGAGAGCCTTCGAGTCTTCGAGTCTTCGATAGAGGAGACTTGGATCGAGTAGGTTGAGCTGTTGGATCGAGTAGGTTGAGCTGTTGGATCGAGTAGGTGTGAGACTGTGAGAGTGAGAGGCTGAGAGTCGGAGGAGAGCAGAGAGGAGTGCGAGGTTGAGACTTGAGAGGCTGGGGCCTGGGAGTCTTCGATGGAGGAGGAGAGAGGCTCGATTTAGGGTTTCAGAATTGGGAGCGAAGTATGGAGGAGAACTGGAGAAGAGGCTCGAAGTCTCGAACGGCAGAACGCAGAAGAACGCAGTGTTTAGGGTTGAAATCAACGACAAGTCGTGCGCTGAGTTTGGAACATCGGGTCGGGTCGGTCAAAACGGTATGTATTTGACCCATACCGAGGCCGACCCGTGTTCATGCTATTCGGTTCGGGTCGGGTCGGTATTGTAAGGAATTGAAGTTTCAGACCGACCCGATCGGTATCAGGTCGGATCGGTCGGATTCGGTTTCGGTTGTTCGGTAAGCAATTCCCAGGCCTACTTTAACCTAATGACTTAACACGTAAACTTGCTCTTAATGATTCTACTAGAATTCTTATAAATAAATATTCTTCAGATTACAAAAAATTATTATTTTAGAGAGATTATTATATTACAGATACATGAATAATTTGTTTATTTATTGACTAATGAATATCTATTAATTTAGAAAGAAATTTATGTTGTCTAGCACCGATTTGTCTATTGGCATAAGTCTCCCTTTTGCAAGTGAGAAGTTGAGAGTTCGACTCACAATAGTTGTTGTATTTGATAAAAAAAAAATTTTGTTTTTCTTAGTTAAATTACATAACTTATTTAGAAAAAAAATTTACATAACTTAGTCTAGTTTGATTAGTTTAGGACTAAATTCAGTTTGCCCCCTCAAACTTTGGGGCAAACATCAGTTTGGTCCCTGATTTTTTTTTTTTTAATCATGACGGTCCATGTTCTTTCATTTTTGGATTAAATACAGTTTAGTCCTTGAACTTTTGCCTGAAAAACACTTCAGTCCATGATCTTCTAATTTCACACGTTTATTCTTTGTACTCTCAAATTTTCAACCAATAGGTCCATTCCGTTACTCTCCGTCCAAAAACTCCGTTAAAGTGCTGACGTGACCGTCATTCCGCAGGAAAATGTCCATTACACCCTCACTTCCTTTTTCTTTTTTTAATTTATTATTCTCTCTCTCTGTCTCTCTCTCTCTCTCTTCCTGTTTATCTCTTTTTCTCTCTTGCCTGCAGAAACCTCAGCACAACCCCTCCGTCGATCTCCTCTGCAACATTCCCCTCCTTCTTCAAATAAACAAAAACCCATTGTCAAATCTTCTCTCTACCTCGACAACATTCCCTCCATATTAGTCAATTGCTTCACTTGAAATTGTCATGAATAAGCAAATTCTAAATGAACTCGCTTCAACTCCAAATTAGCAAATTCTAGCTACCACAGTTGCATAGTTTGTGCAGGTTAAACTTACTTATTACATGCCTAAATTCCCTGTAATCGATCAAACACAACCAAAATGGACATCTGAATCAATTCTACTATTTCCCATAAAACACAATCCAAAATACAAGTAGCTTGGTTCATCAAGGCATTATCACAAACACCTACCAAACAAAAAAACAAAACTCTCCTAATCACTCATCTTCTTCATCACCAGATTCATCGTCTTCCACAACAACACCATCACCTTTAAAATCACAAACTTTCAACCACACATCCTTCGAAACCGGCACAACCGACAGCCTCTAGATGTCGGAGATTGGATCTTTTGCTGATTAAGTGTATTGTTGCCGATCACATGGTGGTGCAGCAGACGGTGGATAGCGGTTGGAAGCGGCAGAAACTCGATCTGTTATGGTCAACATCAGTGACGCCAACATCAGCGACCCATCAGTGATGCCAACATCAGTGACCAGATCGTGAACCATCTTCTGAAGCCAACATTAGTGACCCAGACATCTGACATCAACAACCCATAAACATCAGTGACCCAGACAACCAACATCGCCTTCACAATTCAACCCGGCATGCTTAAGCTTCGAAACCCTAGATTAAATTCTCAATCCCTCTCACTCTCAAAGGATAAAGGTTGAAACTTTGGATTAGAAAACCGAAACGAGGTTTTGGGATATTTTGGTTGCAGAGAAAAAGTGGTCGCGGGTTGAAGAAGAAGAAGACTAAGAAGAGGGGAAAAAAAAAAAGAGTTGTCGAAGGTGGGGATGGAGGCGGTGAAGGTGGAGCAGGTGAGGAAGAAGAAGTGAGGAAGAGATAAACATAAGAAGAAAAAACGGGAAAAAGAGAGAGAGAGAGAGAGAGAGAGAAAAGAATAAATTAAAAAAAGAAAAAGGAAGTGAGGGTATAATAGACATTTTTCTACGGAATGACTGCCACGTCAGCACTTTAACGGAGCTTTTGGAAAGAGAGTAACGGAATGGACTTATTTGTTCAAAATTTGAGAGTACAAGAACTAAACGTATGAAATTAGAAGGTCAGGGACTGAAGTGTTTTTCAGGCAAAAGTTCAAGGACTAAACAGTATTTAATGCTTCATTTTCCATCACGCGTCTCCAAAATTCAAAATTGGCTCGAAACGTGACGTCAGGTGCTGAGTTGGACCTGACATTCGGACCCAATTTTCAGATTTTAAACTCCTAAGAAGGGCAAAATAGACATCTCTAGTTTAATCTAATTTTTCTTCTTCTTTTTATCATAATTTAATCTAATTTCTAATTTTCTTTCTTTTTTCAGTGTATTTCTCTCTCTCTCTCTTCTGCTTCCCTTTACCTCTCTCTCATATCTCTAAGCCTAAAAGCCAAATCGATCAGAACCAAAAAAAAAAAAGAAAAAAAAAAGCCAAATCGATCCAACAGCTCTCAATCTTCACACAAATTCAATCAGCAAGAGGCAAACCCATCATAACCAGACTGAAACTCGGCCAGCCGCCTCTCAGGCATGACCCAAGCCCGGATGCCTTCCCACGACTCCAGTACGCTTATGATCTCGTCGTTGACCTCAAACCCGGTGTGAAAAACGATGTAGTTGAGCCGGTACTTCGGGTCCAATAGCCACGCGATGATGTCATCTTGGATCTTGAAGAGGCAGAGGTTGTGGAACGTAAAGACGAGCTCAAAGGTGGAGGAGCGCGACTGAGCTCTGGCTTTGTCGCTTAGCGTGGTGAACCGGATGGGGCTGTAGTCGTGTGATTTCCAGTTCTTGTAATAGTTGACGATTTCGATGGGGAAGATTGAGTCAGGTCCCAGAAGGGGTACTGGTATGGGTCAAAAAGAAGAAAAGAGAGAATTGGAATGGGATGTGGGAGAGAAAGAAGACGGAGATGTAGAAAGTGAATGAAATCCCGTTTTCTTTGTGTTTTTTAGACTAATTTAGGCTATGTTCTTATGGGTTTTTTGTATGACATAGGATTGATTGTTATTGTTTGAGATATGAGATTTGAGATTTAGGCATGCTTCCTAGGCTATGTGTATTTCAACCTCAGGAAGAATAAGTTTTTCAGGGTCTAGAATTGGGTATTGGGGGATTCAAGGAATTTGTTGGATGTTGGTAATTGAAGAGATATGTTGGGGAGCTGAGGCGGACATATGAAGAGGTTGATCATCTCTATGGAATAAATAGATGAACTGAAATCTGGGATTGCTGAAGAAGAAGCTGGATCGTATGGAATTGGAAGCCAAAAAAAGAGAGAAAAAGGAGAAGTCTATTTCGCCTTTTGTGTGGTAAAACCCATATTAAAGTGGGCCTGAATGTCGGATGCAACTCAGCACCTAACATCACGTTTCGAGCCAATTTTAAATTTTGGACGTGCGATGGAAAATGAAAGTGCAGGGTATAGGAAAATATATTATGCCATAATGAATTCCTTGAAAATGAGCAATATGTACAGAGTTTACATCTTCACAGCTAAGAATCTCCATCTAGTTAGGAGGCTAAGAAGGAAAGATAGCTAACTTGATTGTGTACAAAATGAATACAGATTGATGCTGAAAATATTCTAAAAGTTTATCGTAATTAAATGCCAATACACTTTCTAACACTCCCCTTTAAGTTGGAGAGTGAATGTCAAGAACTCCCAACTTGCACATGAGCGATTTGAACTTGTCTTTCCCCAAAGCTTTAGTAAACACATCTGCCAATTGCTATAAAGAGATCACATGTCGAGTGACAACTTCACCTTGTAAAATTTTACCCCGAATGAAGTGGCAATCCATTTCAATATTCTGTGTTCTTTCATGAAATACAGGATTTACAGCAATATGTAAGGCTGCTTGATTATCACAATGTAAAATAGCAGGACTTGAAATAGGCATATGTAAATCTGCAATAAATATCGTTGTTTGAACCCAAAATGAGCATTTTTGTCCTGACAAGGCGTGTCTTGGAGAAATTGAGCCAATGTCAGTGGCTCAAGCTATATATTGTCGACAATTTTGAAATATATTATTTAGAGGCTAAATAAAGCCTACCTACAGAATTATAGAAGATTATGCAAGCTGCAAGAAAATGCACGCCCATGCGAATATTCATACTCCATTCAATTAAGGAATATGACATGCACGTGGGGAAGCATTCAACTACATTTCATGGTGACCAACAAGGAAAACCTATTATGATTCCATTAGTACTTAATTGGAAAACCTATCATGATTCCATAAGTTCTTAACCCATCATGATTCCATAAGTGCTTAACCCACCATGATTCCATAAATGCTTAACCCACCATGATTCCATTAGTGCTTAAGTGCTTAACCCATCATGATTTGTTTAAGGCCAACCACTATGGCTTTGTAGCCTATATATAGAGGCTACGACGAAGTAACAAAACAGACAATTCATCAATTCATCTCTACGACTACTCAAGTCTCTCCGGAGAACCCCTCTCATTCTCTTATCGGTAACCACACTCCAGTCCCAGAATCCTCAGGAGCCGACTGTCAGTGCCACTAAACCCTCTGTCAATGTGCTTCAATCCTAGTCTCCTCGGGAGCCGACTGCAGTACTGCGACTACAACGGTTACGGAACTAGCTAAGCAAGGGTAACTCCCTCGCAAACCAGCCAAGCTAAAGTCACGCTTTAGCAAGTTCTCCCCACTTCCCAATGATTTTCGCTCTGCTCTATCTACTACTTCGAGTATCGATTGTGTGATTTTGAAGAAGCTTAGCAAAAGTCCTCACCACGAGGCACAAAGAATCCCGCGACGAGGTTGGTGCTCTCCTCGTCCACAATCCCTCAAAAGAAGTCAGGTCGAGGGACACCCTCGATGACAGCACCCGAAAGGTTCTGGCACTCCCAAGCAGAAAAAAGACTATTGACCAGCTCAAGAAATACTGGAGCCAAACATTTTGGCACACCCAGTGGGACCTATTGCATAGCATTTCTTCGCGATCGCAGCCATTGGAAAGTCAAGCGCAAACCCTTATCAAAAGGTTTACGTTTACTGCCCGAAACACAAGACCTCCAAGTACAGACCTCACTCACGTGCAGACTGTCATGGTCTTTTTGAATAACTGGTAATTCAGAGATTTTCCCTCAATCCACCATCGACCGAGATGACAACCGAGCAAGGAGGAAATCAACAGCTTACTACTGAAGGCGAGAAAGTTCCCACCGCCCAGCTTAATGAGGCTGGCGATATGTCTAGCATCACCCAGGTAGCCGCGAGCGCGGTTACAACTATTGACTTTGTGCCTATTCCCGTTCGAGAGAATGCGACCATAGAAGAGCGGCTTAATATCATTCAACAGAATTTTGCCGCATACCATGAGAAGATGGAAAAAGCCCTTGCGGAGGACCGCCGACGGCTTGATGAGTTCACGATCTCAGTCAAGAGGCTTGAGCTAGGGTCACAACAAACACAAGGCCAATTAGATGGCATGAACCAAAAAATACAGAAGAACCACGAAGAGATGTTGGCCGCAAGCAAACACATCGCCACAGACGTCGCGGCTATCAAAAATGAGGGATCCAATCTCGTGACCCAGGTTGCCATGCGGAGAGCTGACTTAGACCAGGCTAAAGAGGTTATGAATAAAACACTGAGAGATCCTAATGCCGTCAGGCAAGTACAGACTGCCGAATTCTCGAGAAAAAGCTAGTGGCGGTAGTACGGCCACATCTGCTCTAATTACAACTACTGCATCAATCATAGGTAAAGAGACTACTCTGGCAACGAGTGGAAAGAACAACACCGCGTCATCAGTCAAGCAAGGAACCAGGACTTTGAAAATCAATGAGGGGGCCCTTGTTGACTATGCTCGTCTCCCCAATACGATAGTGACGTAGTTGGATACGAACACCAGGACCAGCCTTCAGCGAGCCAACAGGTTGGAAGTCCAGCAATGATCATCGCAACCGCAAAAGGTGGGTTTTACGTCTCAGACGTTGACCTAACATAAAATGACCCATGGAGGCGGCGTATCTTTGGTTAATCAGGCTTCACAAGCGCCACCACTGATCCGGCCAGTTGATGATACAGTGGTTCACCCACCTCCTCCTAATCTAAGATATATAAGGAGAGAGGAGGTAAAAGCAATGATCAGGGCCGCGAACCAGAGGCCTAACCTGGAGGAGGCCTACTAGGGGCCTTTCCCACCACATATTACACAATAGGGGTGGGTTCGGTTTTAGGCCAGAACGAAGAACCGAACACTAATTTATTTCGGTTCGGTTCGGTTCAGTTTTGTAAATTTTAGAAGTTGAAACCGAAAACCGAACCAACCGGTCCGGTTAGGTTCGGTCCGGTCCAGTTCCCTTTTTTTAATTAAAAATTATTTAATTATAGTTTTTTTCCTGGTCCAGTTTTTTCAAATAAAAATTCTATAATAAAGGTACTTTTTTCACTACTCCTGTTTGATAGTGAATTCTTTTTCTCTTTTTGCAGTTCTTTTAGGCCCTTGAGAAAAAAAAAATAAGGAAATTCTGAATGAAGGTCATTGGAGCCTTTTTGATATAAAAATAAATAAAATTAAAAAGAACAAACCATTAATTGAAAAACCCAAAAACAAAAATATTAACTCCTGGCAGTGATGATCCTGATGAGCTCCTTCATATAGGAAAGCACTCACAAGAGGTACTGTCAATTGTACTATCAACATGTCAAGAAACCTCAAAACGGAACACTACTCTTCCTAGTCCTCCAAAAGCTTCAGAAGTAAATCTAGTTAAAAAAATTACACAAAAAGAGTTATGTATTACAATATCAACATTGGTGAAAAAAAATAAAATAAACAGAGTTATGTATTGAATGGCCAATTTTAGCAGGTGAGAGCTAAATTTTATGAGAAGAAACATTGAATTGACAAATGAACAGTTAAATGGATGAACAAAATATTAGTCTGCTAGATTATAAATTAAGTAAAGCACAGGACCAGCCAAATAAAGAAAAGAATATATCAGATAATCAGATATGCAAAGGCATTTGACAGCTGCAACATCGAGCCAAATATAACTTGTTCAACGAAAACATAATAGTCAAAGCAACCTTATCTCTATGTTTCTTCAAATTCCCAGAAAGAACAAACAACATTGGGTCCATTATATAGTCAACAATATACGGCTCCCTCCCATTGCTTTCATGATTACTTAAGTTTCAGGTGAGATTGATGCATGAGATAAAAACATGGTCAAGCTAAACATCAAAAGTTTACTGATAAAGACATACCCACTGAGAAGAATGATATACAAGAGGTATACTCTGGTTTAACATATAATCCTCCTTTTAGCCTTGCTTCACCTTTCAACCGGATCAGATCTATTCACCTTGGCTACTGGATCTAATAATCCAAACAAAAGAATCCAAAGACTTTTGTCATCACATAACCCATTTTAGATTGAAGGCTAACAATAAATGACAAACTACTCTGAGATTGCATAACAAAATTGAGAACCCACAGATCTACAAAAAGAAATTGAACAAGAATTAAAGCAACTTACTTTGCTGCAGGAGCAAGAATCTGAGGCTTCCTTTCCACCATTAACACCTCTAGCAGATACCAAGTTACCACCTTTGCCCAAATCAAAACAAATCTGTGATTACCATCCACAATATCAGAATGATTGAACAATCTTAACTGAAATTCGATACAAGGAACCTACCTCAGTCCTCAGGCTTCTTTTCCAACATTAATTCCTGATGTTCTTGTGATTGATCCAACCACCCATCCAAGTTCAATTGCTATCAGTCTGTAACATGAAGAGGATATATCAGCATACCTTTTCAGCATTGGGTTTGTCAGAAAGACGAAATTAATATAAAATAAATATATAAATCCAGCATCAAGAGTAGAGAGATTTGAAACTGAAAAAGCTTGAAATCGTACCAGATTACCAGCACCTCAACATCGCCATCGGTAATCTATTGAGTTTGAAAATCCTAGAGATCCTTGCCTTCGACCCTACACCCAAATGAGAGAATCTCCTTCACGGTCCCGCCCAGGTCCTTGGCCCTTGATCTGGTCTTCATGACCCAACCGAGGCCTTAGCCTCGTGAGCTTGATCTAGTCCTTGGAAATCTCTAATTTTTTGTGACAATGAGAAAACTGTGAGGATTGACGAAGAGAGGAATGAGACGGCGAAAGGCTAGAGACGAATGAGAGGGAGAGAGAAGCTGAAGAGCAGTTCTCGAGAGAGAGACTGAAGACTGACCAAGGGAGTTAGCATATATATATATATATGGCGGCTACTAGGGTTTCCTGAAGTTAAATCCAAAACGATGTCGTTTAGGCTGACTTCGGTTCGGTTCGGTTTATTTCAGTTTTTGACACCCATAAACCAAAAACAGAACCGAACCAGTTGGTTCGGTTTTTGTTCGATTCAGATTTTTTCGGCTGCGGTTCAGCTTTAGGCTCGGTTTTTGTCGGTTTTCGGTTTCGCGAACCCACCCCTATTACACAAACACCTTATCCTAGGGGATATAAGAGCATTACGTTGTCTACTTTCTCGGGAGAGGAAGTCGAAAGTGCCGCGACCCATTTGGTCAGGTTTCGAGTACAGTGTGGCCAATACCAGAACGATGACAATCTGAAGTGTAACATCTTCGCTACTTTTTTGTCAGGATCTGCCTTCACCTAGTTCACTAAGCTGTAACTGGGATCAGTTGCGAGTTGGCCCGTGATGGAGAAGCTGTTCAAGGAAACCTTCAGGACTATTGAGCCGGAAGTAGATCTAGCTTCACTCACTCAGATGGTTCAGCAGCCAATTGAATTCGCTGTCACGTACCTTCAGCGCTTTCAAATCCAGAAAGGAAAGTTGAACGTGATTCTGCCTGAGAAAGAACTGGTGAAGTTGGCATTCAAAGGCTTAGAGCCCCACCAACGCAAAAAACAGCATGGAAGCATGTTCAATTCCCTGGGGGAACTGATCACAGAAGTAGGAAGTTTCGAGCACTTGCTCAGACGCTATGAAAAACGCCTCGAAGGGACATACATCTCAGGGAAACTCCAAACAGTGGCTGCGCTTAGCCATCAATCCAGTTCCTTTGATCCTTACTACAAGAGTGAGGAATCTAGCATAGCAGAGGCTGACAAGTCTGAAGAAGACGAGATAGCTGCGCTGGAACTCACGAGGAAAAAGGCTTCAATGCTAAAGCAACTGAAGTTATACAAAGAGCCGGTGAAGCTCAAGTCGGTGGTTTTCACCAAACTAGAGTTTTCGAGTTATACTTACGAAGCGAACAAAGAACATGAAATCTTGGGTGAAATGATCGCCACGAAGATGGTGAAAATTGACTTCAGCCCATTTCCCAAACCAGAGTAGCTAAGGGGGAAGAAATACTGTAAACTCCATAATATGTGGAATCATAATACAGCCGATTGTGTTAAGCTGAAGATCAAATCCAAATCTGGTTAAATAACAGTGGTTTGCAAGTAAAGGCGTCGACAACAGCAACAGCGTTGGTGGACCTAGATCATTTCCCAGATACCGGCATCAACATGGTGGACGTAGCATGAGGTGCAAAAGATCAGCAAAATCAAAGTCTAGACCACACGGCTAAGGATTTGAAAAGGGCCGGAGACAAAGCCGCGAAGCGGGAATCCAAGACTTGTTATCGTCCTATGCTCGCGGTGCAAGGAAGAATGTGACACTCAAGCACTACCTGAGGAAACATCCCAGACTGTCCGCTTTGGATCTCTGCCACCAATAAGGTTAGTATCATCTTCTAGAAACTTCCAACCATGCAGCTTAAGAGTGCACAGTGGTTCAGAAACTCCTTCTCCAAGGGACTCAAACTTATTCAAAAAGTTGAAAACAGCGAGGGAAGAAGGGCAGGCAGATAAGCGGCATGGGGTTTTAATCAGACCTTACATTCCGCCGGTATCGACTTCCTCCATCAGAGAAGGGAGATAGTAAACACAGAAGAAGGGCAAGGCGGTGGAGATGAGTTCTTCAAGGAAGAGAAAACTCCAGCGGAGGTTTGGAGAAGCAAAGCGAACCTTGGAAGCGCTAGATCAAGGATTGATCAAACCATCACAATTACTGAAATCTCCAGAAGAGTATCAAAGACCCCCCGAGTTCAGAAACAGCAGCCCAAAGTATCACGCGAAGAGCGAAAGCCACGTGCCCCCAAGAGCAGCGTTCAGGAGAAGTCCCTAGTTCTCGCGAGGCGAGAACTGCCGCCAGCTAGTAAAGTCATTGTTTGGCTGGGAATATCTCGAGAAGGAAGAAATAGAGAGCCTTCAATCTTTGACAGGCTAGGGGGCAAAGACAATAGGTCCGCGACTGTGCAGCGGAGGAGTCATAGACAGTTTCTTCGCATAAGACATGGGGGGAAATTTTAGTGTTCCTACACTCGTGAAGCCCATTCATGAAGGCCTATTTTTGAGGCCCATAAATGTTTCTTCACTACGCCTAGCAACACTACACTATATTAAGCCGAGTCAGTGGCTCCGGAATTTTTTTTTAGCATTGTCTATTCTATCGCAGAGAAAACACCTTCACGGAAAATAGGGTTGAGGTGTGGATTTTCTCAAAACCTTTGCCGCGAGGCTCTTTTTGACGCGGAGCATATTTTAAAGTTCATATTATTTTTAAAGCTCCTAAATATACAACTATGGGGGCCTATATTTGGGAGACACAATTATTGGCTTCTCACGGATATTTGAATATCAGGATAAGAAAATATTATTGTATTCATAAAGTGACTTTGTGGCCAAAAGGAGTACATTCATTCAAAGCCAAAAATGGCTAAAATACAAAACAAGAGTCTTCGGATATCTTCTGAATCTTTCTTCAAATGGAAGCAGTTGAGGAACCAAACATCAGTTTGAGCCACGCCATTATTCCAAGGAGGTCAAACTTTAGGGAAGGATAAAGAAGAGGAAAAAGAAGAGGAACGGAGCCCCCGCGCCCCCTTCAAATGGAAGTGGCAGAGGAACCCAACATAGGCTTGGCCAGCACCATTATCCATAAGAAGGGGAGACTCCACTGAAAGAAAATGGAGCCTCCAAGCCCCCTCAATTGGAAGCAGCTATGGAATCCAACGTCGGGTTGAGTCGTGCCATTATCTCTAAGTGGGGCAGAGAGTAAGGGAACCGAATATTAGCTTGAGTCTCTGCACCCCCTTTAGCCTTGGTAACCACTATTAGTTGGACGTGAAGTATGGGAACAACCATTCTGTAGCTTGAACCCATTCCTTCAAAGAGTCCATCCCTCCTCATCCCTCCAAGATTCTGTCAAGAAGAGAGAGGGGGAGAAGGAGGTGAAAACCAAAGCCCCTTCTATCTAGAGGGCACAATAAGGGCCGGGTCCAGAAGGAAAGAAACAGAGGAGGGAAGACGAACCACAAAGTGGCCTTCCTCCTTTTCCCCATTTCACTCCGCGTGTGGGATTCTAACAAAGATGATCTCGCATAACCGGAGATCCCACACTTGGAGCCCCATCTCGTTTCTAAACCAATATGAAGCCTGGCATTTTCCATCCAAACTTCTAGAAGGCCGAAACAAGGGGTTTCCTTAGATTACGCCATAAGGCCTAACCCAGGCTTGATATTACGCCATAAAGTCTAAAATTTAGAGGCTAAGGGCCATTTCCTGAGGGGAAGATTTGTGAAGAAGGAGAAAGAGAAGCAAAGATTGAAAAGCCATTGTTGAGGATTTGAAACTCAGAGGAAGGTTTTTGGCGTGAACGTTCCCATCCCCAGAATGCACCTATTTATAGGAATAGGGTATGCAAATCTCCACCCTTGGATGGACAGTCGAAGAGTCAAACTAAGTGTCAGTAAATCTTGATTAAATTGCCCTAAATCTCAGAAAAGAAGGAATTATTGGCTTCTGGGGGAACCGAACAGTTTTCGAGGAGGTAACTGTTCCATTTTCAATATTATCTTCTCACGGTCGAGTTTTCAACAGTTAGTTAATGTGAAGTTAAAGATTCATTAAGAAGATAAAACCAACAGTTTTGAGTTTGGACCAGCAAGTGGATCCAAAAGATAAATATTAGTTAAGAAATAAAGATGTCGTCGGTACTACATGAAGAATATATATATATATATATATATATATATATTGTACTACAATTGGGCCTAAGGAAATCACTACTATAAGTCATAAGAGGCCTAAAGTGGCTGGCTCGCCAAATCAAGCTTCACATAAAGCACCTCAACCTGGAGGCCTTCAGCAAGGGCCCCTTTTTCAATCAACAAGGCTCTTTCTTCAGCTAGGGCCAACCGGTGAGTCAATTCTTCAGAGGTAGCCAAGGGAGAGTCTAGTTGGGCTTCCTCCGCGTTGAGCTCGTTGTTTACATGGGCCAAACGAGCTTGGAGATGTCAGATCTGGGCTTCTAAGTCTAACTTCTGGAGCCTTATCACCCCCATGCGAGTGGCCCGATCATTCAAGGTGCCTCGAAGAGTCTCCATCTGACTAGCGAGGTTATTCCGTACCACGCGGGTAGCATGAGCTCGAGCCTCCATGGTAAATTGGAGAGCGCGGGCCACGTCAAGGTCTTTCAACAACTTCTCTATAGTGTCGAGCTGAGTTGGAATGACCGCATGCTCTCGGCGAAGGAACACAATGGTTTCCCAGATCCTGCGGAGTTCTTCAGGCCCCAGCCACCGCTGTCCCAAAAGGTCTTGAAGCTCTGTCCTCGCTAGTTCAGTGCTTGTAGGAGGAGTTTCCTCAAGGATTCGAGCTAGCTTTTCAAGCCTAGTGGGAGGGGGAGACGGAGGATTCACAACACTATTATAAGTCACCAATGCTAGAGGGTCGATTTGTTCCTCAATTCTTTCATCTTCATCATAATTTCCCTCAACAACCCCCTGAGCTTAGTCTGACATCTCAGCAGCAGGAGATTCTGGAAATTCAATGCGAGGTTCATTAATAGAGTGTTGGAAATGAGCAGCTCCGAGAGCAAAACTTTCGGCCTCAACGCTCGGCTCGTCTATTTCTGAAATCAAAAGACCACCACTGCTCGCCTCATCCCCCGAACTTGGGATGTACGTCCCGCTGGCCAGAGCTTCGGAGTCAAAGACCACCTCTTCGGTACAAACAGAATCCTGGTCAGGTTCAGAAATGCCAGAGAGCGGGTTTGGAAATGGAAAGCATTGGCCAATAGTGGCTTACCTCTCGAGCTGTCGGGTCGATATCTGGTACATGGTCACCAAGAGGAACCCTCTTCATTCACCACTTGGACCTCTAGTGCCACGGGAATCTCTGTCGTCATTAGTTCCTCATAAGCGGCAGAAGCCTCAGAATGGCTTTCCACTCTTTCATGCTCCGGGGAGTCGTCATCGGAGATCAATATTAGAATGGTAAGACCTTGTCGATGCTCTATAGATGTGGGAGAGGGAAGAGGCGCCATAGGGCTAGTTGGTGCAGAACTAGCAAGAGAATTGGCTCTTTTGCAGCGGCTGAGGATCCAGCCTTGCTCAGGCGAGAGGGATCAGTGGTCCTCTGATGGAGCTGTCAAAAGATACATAGTGAAGATCCTGCCCAGATTCTAAAATTTAAATAGGATAAGATGTGGCTTGAGTTTATCAATCGCATTCCCAGAGGGTTGTCATCTTTAAAACTCTCTTTGACAAATTGAGCTTGACCGCATTGCGAGCGAAGACAGCAGTGGCCTGTATGAGAAAAGAATCACAACTAAAAAAAGGAGGAAGCACCAAATATACATGTTTGGGATCGTGCTTAACCAAATTACCTCAGCGGGATCTTCATAATGAGAAGACTCTCCCTCAGGAGTCTCCTTTGCTATTGCCTTTTGTTTCCCGGCCTGAACAAAGGCTGTCCTGCTCCGAGTTGTTTGCTACAAAACACACTCAGGAATAAAAGTAGGAAAATCAAGACAAGGAAAAGGAATGGTGAAGAAAGATAAAAACTAACTGTTGCCCCAGTGACAGGATCCACCCCGGATTTCACCCCGAAATCTGAAGTAGCCCTGCGGGGCCCACCTTAGAAGAAATTCTACCAAAAATTTGGTGAAACTTCCGCTAAAATGGATTACCCAAAACCTGTAGAAAAACATTTACACTTCTAAATCATCCATCCTTACTCTCCTGGAGCCACCCTGCTCTCTCTCTATATCACAACATTCTCCAATTCATATTGCACAATTCCTAACTTAATAACGTAATCCCACGGTTATCAGAGCAATTCTAAAACGAAAGGTATAACAGAATAAAAAAGTAGATAGCGTAAAGGATCAATAAATCCTACAATGCGGAAGCAGTGACAACTATGCCTCAGCTCCATGTACGCCCGACCCCAACTAATCTAGCCTGCATACTGGGCATTTGAAATCGAAGGGCCCAATTGGAAAAATATTGAGAAACACGTTAGTGTGAGTGGACAAAAATAAAGAATTAAGATGATTTAAATGAAGAAAACTTGAATACTCTCCCACTTATTTAAATTTATAAAACCCCGATGTATGCAACGTTTATAAAACATATTTCTTTAAACTCAAAATCTCGTAACAACATACTAGCCCCGCTGGTTAAGAAGAATCGGACTAGGCCCCGCTACTCAAGTAATAATAGGATATGGGGAAGAGATATCACCATACGAGTAAAGGAGCCCCTTAGGCTCTACCCTCGATTGCCACTCACACATAGATTGTGTAAGGAGGAGAGCTAATAACCTCGACTACCACTCACGTGAGGAGGAGAATCCTTGACTACCACTCACAAACACAAAGTAAGCGAGGAGGAGACACTAACCGAATGACCCGACTATGGTAAGGAAAAACAATCGAAAACCAGTAAATCCATAAATCTTTCCTAATATCTCACGAGAAAAATAAGTATATTCTAGTGACGTGACCCCGCACGCCAAAATATTCTCAATTCATAATCGAGATAAATCATAATTAATCTCCGAAAAACAATTCATAAATCCAAAATCATCATTAAGGCATTCCCAATGCCAAAATCGAAAGTCGATAAATAAATAAGAAATATAACTCCATCGAAATCCCATTCCGAAAAAAACCCTCAAATCAACGAATAGAAATATAATTAATTCCGAAAACCACCTCGGAAAATAATTCGTTGAATATCAATATAAATCATAAGATCAAATCCATGCATAGGAAACTCACGCTCAACAATCATGATGGAAAATCCAATCAAAATTTCAATAAATATTCAAAACCAAAATGATATGCTCAATGAATAATATGATTAATAAGTGAAGCGTTAATTCGAAAATTAGATGCATGCATCATTTCTTAAAACAAAAGTCCACTCACAGTACTATATAGGCGACCACGCATACGAGTTTCCTTCGTCGAGCAGTAACTCGGTTTAGCGTCCTGTACATAATTATATTCCGTGAACAAAAATTTGACAATTAAATACAATTCCAAAATCAATCATCTTAAATCAACATCTCCATTTCCTTCAATTCAACCCAAACTTTACCACTAACTCCATTTCATTAATTTACAAGTTCTAGGGCAGATTCGAGAGAAATCTAACGATCGGATTCTCATAAATCAATAACCGAAATTTTGAATTTCCAGGAATTTATAATCTATTCAAAACTTCCCTAATCTTCACCAAACTTCATATATAAGCTCTACAACATTTATAGGATTTAATAGGCTAAAAATTGAAATTAAAGTTGCCCTACGCTCCTCCACGCGCGACCTCCGATGGCCACCAAATTTTGGCAGCAACAACTACTCAACACGCCCAACATTTTTGTCAACTACAATACATTCCAATTTTACCTTTAAGCACACGAATTCAGCCGGTGAAAAAAATCCCAGAAAACTCCAAACCCTACAATCGGGTTTTCCTTGATTTTCCTTCTACGCTGCAAATCAGAGTCAATGGCCTTAGGGGAAATGATCACCGGCTCGGGGCGCCTCTACTGAGCCAATTTGGTGGTCGGAAATGGCGAAATTGCCTGAAAAGCTCAAACTACCCCCGTGAGGTTCCTTGCTTCAATTCGGGGTTTTCCGGCGAAATCGCCGAAACCCAAGGGCACTAGCGTGGAGAGGAGGAAGAGGCGATCACGTGGTGGCCAGTTGCCCACTGTTTGTTGGCCGGACGATGGTGAATCAAGAGGAAGAAGAGGAAAGCCGAAAGGGGAAAGAGAGAGAACTCGGGGGAGAGGAGAGAGAAAGGTGGGTTTCCGGTTTTGGAAACCTACCACAGTAAAAATCCCATATTTATAACCAATTTACCATAAACAATAACTTCCGTATTTCATTCATAACTTCCGCATACGAGCTCCGATTTTACGTACGACATATGCACGTGTTCGGTTTAACGTCCTCTACAACTTTCATGAAGGAAATTTTCTCAAATTTTGACCCAAACAAAAAGTCAACTTTTAGGGCCACTAAAAGTATCAAAACAAAGTAAAAAGTGAAAGTAATTGCCGTTTACCGTCCAAATGACTAGTAAACAGGTAAATTTAGGTTTGGGACGTCACACCCATGCTCGTGGATTTGTATCCCTGGACCCGATGAGCAAGAAGGTAGAATAGGTTGCGGGGGTTGTGCTGTAGGGTTGGAGAAGCGCTCAAGAATCTCGCGGTCCTCCGGACCAGGACTACTCATGCCACGAAAGATCAGGGCGAAGAGTTCGTCATATGGCAGGTCTCAACAGTTCACGGACACTTCTTTCCACCAATCAGCATAATCATCGTCGACATTGTTGAGAGGGTATAGCGCTCTGACCCTAGGGCGAATCACTATCAAAGCAAACTGACTCTGAAAGGGAGCAGACCCAGGCGGGGTTAATCTCTGCCAAGAGGTGTAGTAATTGACAGAATCAACTAGAGGCCAGGGTACCAACTGGGCCAGCCTAAATTGGCGAGCAAAGTGGTTAGGGGCATAGAGCTTGTAGCTTACGCGGTCGGTGGCAAGACGAATATCCAAGCAGGAGAAGGAGCGATGAAAGGCCAGGAGGGCTCTTTCGCTATGATCCTGTCCACTGGGCAGAAAGCCATCATCAAGGGGAGGAGGGAATCGCCTAGAAAAGACTATTTTTAGGTCCGACATCTTTTCCAGCAAGTACAAGTAAATAAAACACTCGGAGTAAGGTGGAGCTCAATACCTTACATTGAGGCAAAGCCAATTCCCTAAAAGGGAATTGACTGGAGGATCCTTTGAATATCACCCCGACTGAAGCGAGGGAAATAAATCTGCAGCCAAAAGGCGAGGATCTAGAAAGGGCCACTAATGTTGGTATCGAAGGGGCACATTACGGCTTTATAAAGGGAGCGATATAACGCACTGACACACCCAAAATAGGTGTATAAATAAATCCCTGCAATCTCAGTAGTTATCGATGGTAGTATAGGAAAGAGGGTGTCTCCCGCAGAGGATTGTGACTCAACAATTGCAAAACTGACTCGAAAACTCGAAAACTCGAAACAGACACTGAACAGAAACGAAAATAAAAACTATAACTAGACTCAACTAAAAATTATGAAATTAAATACACACTAACTAGACACACAGAAGAAGACGCATACAAAAATTGGGGTAAATCGGAGTTGAACTGATATACTAAATAAAATAAAGAAAATTTACAGACAGAAAACTAACGAAAATAGAAAACGACTTAGGGTTTTTGGTTTTGATAAAATATGAGAAAACTAGCTAGGAACTACTTCTCACCACTAGACCATGATTACACCTATGATGTGTTTACTAACAAGCTCAATTCATTCGAATATCCTTACTCAAGCTAAGCCAATGATGTGTTGTACTTAACCTATCAATCTTTCTTACTTGGCATGTTAAGAGAATGATGTTTCCAACTTAACTTAGCTTCTAGGATGGAACCTAGAGTGATGTTCTCGCACAGCTCTCACCTAGTAGTCATTAAGGTCTAAAAGATTATGAATAAGGCTAGGCAATTTCGGTACTGGTGTTGTCCTAGTATACCTAGACGTTGGTTTATATGAATGGGGCTCAAGTCATTCATTCGCTACTCTAGAATGCAAGTAGACATGATGATCATACAAGACACTCATAGCCTTACAACCTAGCATGCATACTAATGTTGCGCACCATCAATAAACATACAAAATTGATCAATGAACAAACAATAAACCAATGAATATCCGAAATCCTTAGAACTTATTAAATAAACGCCAACATCATGGTTACACCATGTCTAGGGCTGAAAGCAGCCCCTAACTATAGGAAAATTAGCTACTCATCATCTTGGAAAACACACAAAAGAAATACATGAGTTTTGGAAAGAAGGAATAAAATCGAAAACTGGAAAACAGGGGAAACGATCGATCTTCAGAGTGAAACGATCGATCGTTTCTGGGGCTCCGAATTTACTTCTTCTCCTTCCTTGCTCCAATCGTTCCTTCCTCCTTGTGTGCGTGTGTATCCCTCAAATTCTGACTTCTCCGGGCCTTTATTCCCCTTGAGACTCTTCCACTTTGTTTCCTTGTAAATCTCCAACTCTTTGCTTCAAGGGAAAGTCTTCTTCCATCAAGAATCCTTAGTGAATCAAAATTCCACGCAATTTCCTTCTTTACACCTTCTTTTCCTTATTTGCTTCGGAAAACCTAATAAACACAAAAACAAATAAATTATCCAAAAATAATATAAACTAACAAAGAAAAGCATAGGAATAAATAATAATAACGTAGCATAAATATGCTCCTATCAAATTCCCCCACACTTATTGTTTGCTAGTCCCTTAGCAAAATCGAAACAAACAAAGACTCAAAGACTAAAGACCACAAACTAATAAGACTCAAAACTGACGCCATAACATACTACTAAGCCTTCCAACATTTTGTCTCAGCAATCCCTACTTTCATGGCACATAGATTAGCACTTAACCAAGAATTAATCATTAGCAATTCACGAGTTACTCAAAACATATAGTCCACATATAAACATGTAAGACACGGATGTAACAATGGTGATGTAGTGGAGCTCAACATGTTTCGAACAAATCATGATTCATCCTCACAAGGGTATGCACTCTTTCTTCTCTCAGATTTCAAGGTTAATGCTTAAAAGCTCATTCACTCAAATGTATGAGACAAACAAGTGGCTCATAAAGAATAGAAATGAAAAGCTTGTATGAATTTTTTCAATTATGACTTCATGAAGGACATCAACTACTTGCACGGATGGACCCAAACCATATGCTCACTCCCACACACAAATCTCCACAGGTCAAGCGCCGTCCCCAAGGATCAAAGAGGTCTTACTTAAAGGTTGTAATGGGGCCAAGGGTATAGAGTTTAAGAAAGAAAAGATTAGGATATCACAAAAGTCCTAAGGAAATTTGGTGGAGCACCAGATATTGATGTAGAGATATAAGAACTACAATGAATTTCCTCAAGGCAATCAAACTCGAAACACATGAAGCAAGTCAGCAATTTTTCTTTTCGAGGCCAAATGTCATCTTTCTGGGCCTTTGCTTCATTCTACTCACTCCCATAATACAACAGAACCATGTATCAAATCCAAGGAAGATGTTTATTTACTGATTTGTCTTTTTTTTTTTCTTCGGCTATTTATTTATTTATTTATTTATTTATTTTTTTCGATAGCCAACATTGTTTTCTTCTTCCTTGGACCGATATTTACAATAGAACTTTCCCCCACACTTTCTTGCAAATAATACCTTGAACATAGTAAACCTCAAATGTAATTGCTCCACCAATTCCTTAAGATAGGGTAAGGATAGGTTAAAAGGTAAGGAATTTTGTGGTTGGTGAAAGAAAAGGCTAAATGTAGGCTCATAAGGGTTGACTAGGGGTTTGCACATCTTGTGTGCATAAAGGGGACACAGGTTAATTTGGCTATGGTGGTGATTCCTAGTGCCTTTGTCCCTTCCAAGGTTCAAGCGTAGTGACAAAAGTTTCGACAGGCATAGAAGTGAGTTCTAGTAATCTCTATAGTCCATCAAAGAGCTATGGCAAGTAGTCAATCAAGATGAATAAATAATGAGGTCATGCAAATTCATCACCAAGAAAACAAGATATTTGTCATGTAAACGCTCAGAAAGAAAAGCACATATAAGGCTCAGAAGCTCACAAAGGTTATGTATGAATCACAACTTGTCCTAGCATGCTCAATTTCTGTACCATGTTAACAATGAACCACATCTACTACACATACATATGCTTTCTATACATCTCAGTTAACCAACGAATTCTTTTGACATAATCTCAATCTTGTGATCCTCTATTAGCCAAAAATTCAGAAGATATAAGCTCGTCCTAGACAGTTGAAAGGCATCCTAAGACTCACAAGAAAATTAACCCTAAAAACTAGACTCTTTTTTTTTTTTTTTTTTTTGGTGTCGACGATCGATCGTTAAAACTGAAACGATCGATCGTTTCAGATTTTGCTTCTGACCCTTTTTCTGCTTAAAAACAATCGATCGTTTAGCCTGGGGCGATCGATCGTTTGTCTTGTATTTCGAAAAAAATCAGAAATTTGACATTTTAAACATATTTTCAACACCCAATGACTCTAAGGTGACTCTAAAACAACAAACACACTAGAAACACAATGTTTTCCTTCCCCCACACTTATTCTTAACATTGTCCTCAATGTTGGGTAAATACGAAGCATGCAATGAAGAGAATAAAGCATGGAAATAAAGAAACATCCACAAAACACACAAAACACAAAGCAAATATAGAACAAGAAGACAAAAAAGATGGATTTAAGAGAGCAAATCTGGATGTAGCAAAGCTCAGAGCTGCGCCCAAGTCCTCCATCACTGGGTTGCCTCCCAAATAGCGCTTGGTTTAATGTCCTCAGCCTGACTGTACCAATGGTGATTACTCAGAAGGAGTCGGGTCGTGGATGGGTACGTCCTCCACATCATGCTCCACGAACGTCTCATAGTATGGCTTGAGTCGATGCCCATTCACCTTGAATTTCTCATGTGTCTTGAAGTTCTGGATTTCCACTGCACCATGAGAATATACGTTAGTAACACGAAAGGGTCCAAACCACCTAGAACGTAACTTACTAGGAAAAAGTTTAAGGCGAGAATTAAAGAGAAGGACTTTCTGTCCAATAGAAAAATCCTTTCTGGAAATCATGCGATCATGGAACGCCTTAGTTTTCTCCTTGTAAACACGAGAACTTTCATACGCATCATTGCGGATTTCCTCTAACTCGTTCAATTGAAGTTTTCTGTGCACACCAGCTGCATCGACGTTCATATTAAATTGCCTGACAGCCCACCATGCACGATGTTCAAGCTCGACCGGCAGATGACAAGGCTTACCATACACCAACCGAAAAGGAGACATTCCAATTGGTGTCTTGTAAGCAGTTCTATATGCCCATAACGCATCATCAAGTCTCAAGCTCCAATCCTTCCTACTAGGGCCAACGGTCTTCTCCAAAATTTGCTTAATTTCACGATTAGACACCTCCACTTGGCCACTTGTTTGAGGATGATAAGGTGTTGCCACCTTATGAGTAATGTTGTATTTCCGGAGTAGAGCTTCAAACGTCCTATTGCAAAAATGGGATCCTCCATCACTGATTATTGTCCTTGGTGTTCCAAATCTTGAAAAGATATTAGTCTTAAGAAAATCTGAAACCACTTTAGAATCATTAGTCTGGGTGGCTTTAGCCTCCACCCACTTAGACACATAATCAACAGCAAGAAGAATATATAATTTACCATACGAAGAAGGGAATGGTCCCATGAAATCAATGCCCCAAATGTCAAAGAGTTCAACACTTAGAATAGGAGTTTGTGGCATTTGATGTCTAGAGCCCAAATTACCTGTTCGTTGACAACGATCGCATGACTTGCAAAAGAGATAAGAATCCTTGAACAAGGTAGGCCAATAGAATCCACTCTCAAGGACCTTAAGAGCTGTTCTCTTTACTCCAAAATGTCCACCACAGGCATAGGAATGACAAAAGGTGAGAATAGAATGAAACTCAGAATCATGAGGGCACCTTCTTACCAATTGATCAGCACAATACTTCCATAAGTAGGGGTCATCCCACACGTATTGCTTGGCGGTTCTGATGAGTTTATCCTTCTGTGCTCGAGTCAAGTCATCCGGAATCAGCTTGGAAACTTTGTAGTTCACGATGTCAGCGTACCAAGGATCAATGTTTTCCTGGTTAGGCTGCAGACGATCGATCGTTTGAGAGAAACGATCGATCGTTTCCTCTGTTTTCTGTTGTTGCACAATCGACGATCGATCGTTTGAGAGAAACGATCGATCGTTGCCTCTGTTTCCTGCATCTGCCTGCTTCTGCACAACGAAAAGTTGCTCGTCTGGAAAGCTATCTCTCAATGGTAATGCATCCTCCTCCTCCTTGGAGCTATGAATAAGCCTGCTCAAGTGGTCTGCAACTACATTCTCACTCCCCTTCTTGTCCTTGATGTCCAAATCGAATTCTTGGAGCAGGAGCATCCATCTAATCAAGCGCGGTTTTGCTTCCTTCTTGGTAAGTAGGTATTTGAGAGCTGCATGATCAGAAAATATAGTAACCTTAGTACCAATTAAATAAGAGCGAAACTTTTCAAGAGCAAAAACTACAGCAAGAAACTCTTTCTCCGTTGTGGAGTAATTCAATTGGGCATCATTGAGTGTCCGAGATGCATAATAGATGACATGGGGGATTTTCCCCACACGCTGCCCTAGTACAGCTCCCACAGCATAATCTGAGGCGTCACACATGAGTTCAAATGGAAGACTCCAATCTGGTGGTTGAATGATGGGTGCGGTGGAAAGTAACTCTTTCAACTTGTTGAATGCAGCCACGCACTCTTCATCAAACTCAAAGGTTACATCCTTTTGAAGCAAGCGACACAACGGTCTAGAAATCTTAGAGAAGTCGAGAATAAACCTGCGATAAAGACCTGCGTGTCCAAGAAAAGAGCGGACCTCCCTAACAGAAGTAGGGAGGGGTAAAAAGCTAACAAGTTCAACCTTAGATTTATCAACTTCTATTCCCTTTGCAGAAATTATATGGCCCAAGACTAACCCTTGTTGTACCATAAAATGGCACTTCTCCCAATTTAAGACCAGATTAGTTTCCTGACAACGTTTTAAAACTAGGGAAAGATTATCTAAACATGCATCAAAAGAATCCCCATAAACTGAGAAGTCATCCATGAAAACTTCAATTATCTTTTCAATCATGTCAGAGAAGATACTTACCATGCATCTTTGGAATGTAGCAGGGGCATTACAAAGCCCAAAAGGCATACGACGATATGCAAAGGTCCCAAATGGACAAGTAAAGGTCGTCTTTTCTTGATCCTCAGGTGCTATAGCAATCTGATTATAACCAGAATAACCATCAAGAAAACAATAATGAGAATGACCGGCTAACCTTTCAAGAATTTGGTCAATGAAGGGAAGGGGAAAATGATCCTTGCGTGTGGTGGCATTAAGCTTGCGGTAGTCAATACATACCCTCCACCCAGTTTGCACACGTGTAGGAATCAACTCATTGGCTTCGTTCTTCACAACTGTCACCCCTGACCGCTTTGGAACTACTTGCACAGGGCTTACCCACTTGCTATCTGAAATAGGGTATATAATACCCACATCTAGGAGCTTAAGGACCTCCTTTTTCACTACTTCCATCATGGGAGGATTTAGTCTGCATTGTGCTTCTCGAGTAGGCTTTGCATCCTTCTCCAATAAGATCCTATGCATGCATGTGGCGAGATTTATACCTTTTATATCTGCTATGCTCCAACCAATGGCTGTTTGATGCTCCCTAAGCACACGGATCAGTTTGTCCTCCTCCACTGCCGTAAGATTTGCAGCTATAATGACCGGCAATGTCTCATTTTCTCCAAGATACACATACTTCAAGTGTTCGGGCAGTTGTTTGAGTTCCAATGTAGGTGCCTGAACCACAGAAGGAAGTACCGTTGCATTAGAAATTGGAAGAGAAATATAAGAGACATTATGCTTACCTGATAGATATGGCAATGATTCAAGAGAGGCTGCTGCCTCTTCTATGGTATTATCAAAGTGCACGGCCCTTTTTGGGTTCTTAGGTAATTCATGTTCAAATCCATGGGCAATAGCAACTTCCAATGCATCCTCCTTCATTACATCAAAGAATTGCTGCGCTAACGAGTCGAGAATGTCAATGGAGAAACATGAATGCACATCACATGGATACCTCATTGCTTCAAAGACATTGAAGCTCATAACTTCCCCATCAAATTCCATGGTGAGGGTTCCTTCATAAACATCTATTTTGGTGCGAGCAGTTCTCATGAAAGGTCGGCCAAGAAGTAGAGGAGTAGATGAAAAAGATGTTGTAGCATCCTCCATTTGAAGCACATAGAAATCAGCCGGAAAAATAAGATCATTAACCTGTACCAAAACATCTTCCACAACTCCTCTCGGATAAGCATTAGAACGGTCAGCCAATTGAATAATAACACCTGTATCTTTAAGCTCACCTAAGTCTAAGGATGCATAAACAGAGTATGGCATTACATTGATTGATGCACCTAGATCTAACATGGCCCGTTCAAACCTGGTGTTACCTATTTTACAAGAAATGGTGAAACTCCCTGGATCCTTGCACTTTGGTGGAAGCTTCCTTTGAAGTACCGCTGAGACATTCTCACTGACTGCGACGGTTTCATTCCCTTGTAGCTTCCTTTTGTTGGTGCAAAGTTCTTTCAAGAACTTAGCATATTTTGGAATCTGTTTGATCGCGTCTAGCAAGGGTATGTTCACTTGGACCTTCCGGAATGTGTCCAAGATGTTTTTCTCGAGCTGCTCCTTCTTTGACTTAGCAAACCTACGAGGAAAAGGCACAGAAGAAGAATTAGTAGAAACTGGAACTTCAGGGGTTACCTTAGAATTTCCGGAAGATTTCGGATGCCTGACCAAACGATCGATCGTTTCCTCTGGGCGATCGATCGTTTCTGATGTAGGGGCTAAACGATCGATCTTTTTAGCTGTGAGATCGATCGTTTTGCTTCTGTGACTTTCTGGAACACCAAACGATCGATCGTTTGGTTCCTGCGATCGATCGTTTTTAGTGGCCGGGACTTCGTCTTGTTCTTCCTCTGCATCAACAACCTTCCTAACCCTGTTGTTCACCTTTGGAGCCTCTAGGACTTCTTTTCCACTTCGTAGAGTGATAGCACTTGCATTCTCAAACCCCCCTTTGGGGTTCACAACCGTTTGGCTAGGAAGTTTGCCGGTTTGAGGTTGTTGGCCCGCCATGTTTGCAATTTGTGTCACTTGACGCTCAAGATACTCAATAGCTCTATCCGTCTTTTGTTGATATGCAGCTGTCGTCTGCACCAAGTTGGTAGCAGTAATAGTCAGATTTTTAATCATATCTTCCACAGACATACCTTGGCTTTGTTGTTGAGGGGTTGCTTGATATGATGCTTGTTGCCTTGCTTGTTGAAACCCAGGTGGAGATCGATTGAAGTTGTTGCTTGGAGGCTGCATGACATTGTCATTATTGTTCCAACGGAAATTTGGATGATCCCTCCATCCCGAATTGTAGGTATTTGAGAAAGGATCATATTTAGCTCGTTGCTGCCCTTGAAACCCTCCAATCGCATTAGCTTGCTCCCAGCCACCTTGATCATTCAATGATGGGCATATATCAGCTGCATGTCCCATCATTGAGCATACTCCGCATACTTGCTTGGGTAGCACTACCTGTTTCACAAGATTAGTGAGGTTAGCTATTTGTGCTTCTAAATTAGAAGTAGAACTTACCTCATTGACATTTTGCCGCGGCATCACATCTCTCCCTCCATATTGACGAGTGTTGGAGGCTATATTCTTGCACAAAGCATGTGCATTGGCAGGTATCTTGTCCACAAAAGCTCCTCCACTTGCTGCATCAAGCATTATGCGGTCTGTGCCACACAATCCCTCATAGAAATAGATTATGAGAAGATGATCACTGATTTGATGGTTTGGGCATGAAGAAATCAGGCGATTGAACCTATCATAGTACTCTCCAAAGGACTCTCCATGCATCTGTCGTATAGCACATATGTCTTTCCTTATGCTTGCTGCTTTAGTAGCTGGAAAATACTCTTCAAGAAAAGCTTGTTGCACTTGATCCCATGAATTCATAGACCCTGGAGATTGATTGTACAGCCACTCCCTTGCCTTCCCTTCCAAGAGAATGGAAAGGCACGCAACTTAGCATGCTCTTCAAGAACTGCTTCAGGCTTCATCCCTGTAATAATCATATGGAATTCCTTGAGATGAAGATTAGGATCCTCGGTTGAGAACCCATGAAACTTAGGCAGATGATGAAGAATTCCCGACTTAAGCTCAAAGCCTTGTGCCCCAGCAGGATAAGCGATGCACAAGGGTTGTTGCACAGCAGTAGGTGCGGTCAATTGCTTCAAAGTACGATTTCCTGCCATGTTAACCAACTGTTCTTCCTCTTCAACTTCACTCGATTTGAAAGATTCCTCAGAGTCTGAATGAACAACACCCACAGGAAGAGGTGTGATCACAGCTTGTTGTAGCTCAATAGGTGATGGTGGAACTAGTGAATGTGGTGGAATTGGTGGAAAAAACGAAAGAATCCGTCTTGTCCTGCTCTCCCACACGTTGAGACGCACGTTTCCGATGTGACCTAGCTGTGCGTTCAATCTCACGATCCAAAGGAACAAGGTTATTGCTCCCAAAGCCCCGAGTTTGCATACACAGCGATTAAGTACCTAAAAACACGAAACAAAAGAAAGATTAGTAAAAACAAATAAGATTTGCAATTATTAAAGGAAAACAATCCCCGGCGACATGGCGCCAAATTTGACACACCCAAAATAGGTGTATAAATAAATCCCTGCAATCTCAGTAGTTATCGATGGTAGTATAGGAAAGAGGGTGTCTCCCGCAGAGGATTGTGACTCAACAATTGCAAAACTGACTCGAAAACTCGAAAACTCGAAACAGACACTGAACAGAAACGAAAATAAAAACTATAACTAGACTCAACTAAAAATTATGAAATTAAATACACACTAACTAGACACACAGAAGAAGACGCATACAAAAATTGGGGTAAATCGGAGTTGAACTGATATACTAAATAAAATAAAGAAAACGACAGACAGAAAACTAACGAAAATAGAAAACGACTTAGGGTTTTTGGTTTTGATAAAATATGAGAAAACTAGCTAGGAACTACTTCTCACCACTAGACCATGATTACACCTATGATGTGTTTACTAACAAGCTCAATTCATTCGAATATCCTTACTCAAGCTAAGCCAATGATGTGTTGTACTTAACCTATCAATCTTTCTTACTTGGCATGTTAAGAGAATGATGTTTCCAACTTAACTTAGCTTCTAGGATGGAACCTAGAGTGATGTTCTCGCACAGCTCTCACCTAGTAGTCATTAAGGTCTAAAAGATTATGAATAAGGCTAGGCAATTTCGGTACTGGTGTTGTCCTAGTATACCTAGACGTTGGTTTATATGAATGGGGCTCAAGTCATTCATTCGCTACTCTAGAATGCAAGTAGACATGATGATCATACAAGACACTCATAGCCTTACAACCTAGCATGCATACTAATGTTGCGCACCATCAATAAACATACAAAATTGATCAATGAACAAACAATAAACCAATGAATATCCGAAATCCTTAGAACTTATTAAATAAACGCCAACATCATGGTTACACCATGTCTAGGGCTGAAAGCAGCCCCTAACTATAGGAAAATTAGCTACTCATCATCTTGGAAAACACACAAAAGAAATACATGAGTTTTGGAAAGAAGGAATAAAATCGAAAACTGGAAAACAGGGGAAACGATCGATCTTCAGAGTGAAACGATCGATCGTTTCTGGGGCTCCGAATTTACTTCTTCTCCTTCCTTGCTCCAATCGTTCCTTCCTCCTTGTGTGCGTGTGTATCCCTCAAATTCTGACTTCTCCGGGCCTTTATTCCCCTTGAGACTCTTCCACTTTGTTTCCTTGTAAATCTCCAACTCTTTGCTTCAAGGGAAAGTCTTCTTCCATCAAGAATCCTTAGTGAATCAAAATTCCACGCAATTTCCTTCTTTACACCTTCTTTTCCTTATTTGCTTCGGAAAACCTAATAAACACAAAAACAAATAAATTATCCAAAAATAATATAAACTAACAAAGAAAAGCATAGGAATAAATAATAATAACGTAGCATAAATATGCTCCTATCACGCACCCAATACAGGTTGCCCAAGGCCAACGCAAATACCATTGTAGAGAGCAGTGGCTAGAGAATTCCAGGGCCTAGTAGGTTTGTTGGAAGAAGTGCAAAAGATAAATTTTGCAAAGCCAGAATTCCAGGAATGCGATACCCCATGTGTGGTCACACTGGGTGCAGTAATAGCCATGCCAGAATGGGTAGGATTTGCTGTGATGCCCCCGACCAGCCATATCCATTCTCAAAGGAAATTGAATGCCATGAAACTGACCATGCACATAGGAAAGTCAATGGGCAACCCTGTGATGGTAAGAATAGCCAGTAGAGTTATGCTCATCTGCCCAAAAAGGAAATTGAATGTATTGCTGGAGGTGTTCCAGAAGCAAAGAGCGGCGGCTAGCGGTACAGGGCTGGTATTTTGGAGAAGACAAAAGCATAGATCGATGGTTTGGGTTATACCTACCGCATCCCAACGGACCAAATCTCTCGCTCGGACCTCCTGATACCAAACATTTTCCTCGGGAGCAATGGTAGGTTGGAAACCCACTTTCCTCCTTGGTCCCCAACTGCTAAAATCACCGGGCACCTGCCGAAGAGCCACTATGAGACTGTTGGTGGGAAGCCTATAATAGGCCATAACATCATCTGGAAAACGATCGCGAGGTGTGGGACCCAGGCTCGCTTGATTATCACCTCCACCAAAGCCCATCAGTTGACTTCTCTCCTATCCGGTCTGACTTCTGCATCAAACACCCATGTTAGTCCGCCAGGTGAATGCGGCTTTCTCAGTGATTTCATCTGCCTGATCAATAACGAATGGTTTCTTGGGTGCCATTTTTGGGTTTTTTTTTTTCGGAAATGGAAGATGAAGTTTGGAGGAAAGAGAGAACTTGAAACAGTTTGCTTTTGGGTTTCTCCGGAAAAGCAAGATAGAAGAAAAGCCTCCAAGAGAATCCGGCCAAGAGAGATGCGGTCTTGCTACTGGACGCTACCACGGTCACGAAAGTGATAAAAAATATGCTCAAAATGGTCAACTCAATTATCATGCATGTGGCTTTCATGGTTATGGACGTTGTCATGCATATCATAAATTGAGCCATGGCCAACTTAATTATCAATTAAGTTGTGGCCTTGGAAAACCAATATGTGGCTTTATTGGTCAATTCAACTTCAAATTCTTCACCAATGTTTCGGGGCCATGCGGTGGCTTTGATATATGTGGAGAAAACATCTATAATCCACGTTGCATGAATGGCCAGAATAAATATTCTAGTGGCCAAAAGGGCGAGGGAGGTCAGAAATCTCCTTAGCCTTGAGGAATCACCATAAGGACTGGACCAATCTCTGTGGTCTTAATTCGATTGTTCAAAAGTACCAGAGCAAACCATCATCTACTGAGAGGAAGATGAACATCAAGATGAGAAGAAAACAGCTGAAGTGATGGAACAAAACACTCAACCTCAAGGAAATTTCTCCTTACTCGTTTATGCTTCGAGGAGATTTATCCTCAAATAAATATTGGAGAAACATTTTAAAGGTCTTGGGTCCTTATTAAACCAAGATCAAAGAGATTTCTCCTCACTCAGATCTCTCTTGAGAAGATGTCTTTTTACTCAGATCTTCCTTAAAGGAAATAGTCAGAAAATGTTCACGAAGAAAATTTGTTCGCAAGGAACACTTCTCCACTACATCTTGATTTGTGGCTCAAATATTTTTGAAGATTAATTTATTAGCTGGGCCAGTGAGTGGCTCTAGTTGATAATTAATTAATCATTATTTCATCTTGAGAATTGCATCTGAGGCGGCGGTGAAGAGATGGCATTACACCTTTCCCTACAACCGTAGGGCCAGCGTAGTGGCCTGATGTTTTTTAATTAAACATGATTAAAACCCATGCGGTTTTAGATGTTAAAGTTGCAGCAAGTATAGTGGGTTCACTTGGTCACATGTCATGATGTCGATAGCCATGATTCAATCATCCTCTTCAGCATAAGATTCGCGAAGGATTAAATGGTAGCAAATAGTTTGCTAGTCAACATCTTATTTCACCAAGTACGTAGACCTTGATCAAACTTGATCTAGCCATCGAAGCGGCTCCAGTACGTACATTTGAGAGAATCAATAGAGAGCCAGCGAACAAGGCAGATACTTACTACTATACACATGGCGAAGCTATCACCAAGGAAGAGAAGGATCCTCATTCGCGATCAAAAGCAGTCTCCTAAGGATCCTCACTCGCAATTAAAAGCAGTCTCATTCTCATGAGGGGACATGCTAAAGTTCTGATCTCTTACAACCTGCCCAAGTTTCGCCAATTCACTGCATACCAGACATCAGATACATGGAGAGGGGGGGGGGGGAAGTTAGCAAAGAAAGCGTCAGTTCATGACAAAGGCAATTCAGATTGTGGCATTCAAGCTTTATGGCCTGTTTAGAGGCCTATATGGAATCAGTCAAGTAATTTCAGTCAAGCCAATACTAGTGGCTTTGGAGCAACGATATTATAAGAGCAGTGCTGATTCAAGACCTCTTCATTCAAGACGAAGACCTTTGATTTCGAGGTCTGGGGGCAATGTTTGAACCCAAAATGAGAATTTTTGGCCTGACAAGGCGTGTCTTGGAGAAATTGAGCCAATGTTAGTGGTTCAAGCTATATATTGTCGACAAGTTCGAAATATATTATTTAGAGGCTAAATAAAGCCTACCTGCAGAATTATGGAAGATTATGCAAGCTGCAAGAAAAGGCACTCCCATGCGAATATTCATACTCCATTCAATTAAGGAATATGGCATGCACGAAGCATTCAACTACATTTCATGGTGACTAACAAGGAAAACCTATCATGATTCCATTAGTGCTTAATTGGAAAACCCATCATGATTCCATAAGTTCTTAACCCATCATGATTCCATAAGTGTTTAACCCACCATGATTCCATAAGTGCTTAACCTACCATGATTCCATAAGTGTTTAAACCACCATGATTCCATTAGTGCTTAAGTGCTTAACCCATCATGATTTGTTTAAGGCCAACCACTATGGCTTGGTAGCCTATATATAGAGGCTACGACGAAGTAACAAAACAGACAATTCATCAATTCATCTCTACGACTACTCAAGTCTCTCCGGAGAACCCCTCTCATTCTCTTACCGGTGACCACACTCCAGTCCCAGAATCCTCAGGAGCCGACTGTCAATGCCACCAAACCCTCTGTCAATGTGATTCGATTCTAGTCTCCTCGGGAGCCGATTGCAGTACTGCGACCACAACGGTTATGGAACTAGCTAAGCAAGGGGTAACTCCCTCGCAAACCAGCCAAGCTAAAGTCACGCTTTAGCAAGTTCTCCCCACTTCCCAGTGATTTTCACTCTGCTCGATCTACGATGTCGAGTATCGATTGTGTGATTTTGAAGAAACTTAGCAAAAGTCCTCACCACGAGGCACAAAGAATCCCGTGATGAGGTTGATGCTCTCCTCGTCCACAATTGCTAAAAAGAAGTCAGGTCAAGGACACCCCCGACGACGGCACCCGAACTGTGCTGGCACGCCCACTCAAAAAAGAGACTATTGACCAGCTCAAGAAAAACTGGAGCCAAACAATCACAACCAAGTAAGCTCACAACATGTACCTGCCTATTCAGCTTCTGCACTTGATAATAAAACAATCTTTTGCCTTTTGCCTTTTAGTCCTCCACGAAATTAAAGAACTTCCCAAGACTACACAATAACCAGTAGTAGAGCGACGGGTAATAGGACAACCCGCCCAATCAGAATCACAAAATGCCTTCAAGTTTAAAGAATCATGAGAACGAAGAAGTAAAACTTGACCAGGAGATGATTTTAAGTAACAGACAACTCGAAGGGCAACAGCCATGTGAGGTTGGCGTGGTTCATGCATAAACTGGCTGAGAACATGTACTGAGTATATGATATCGGGTTTGGTGATGGTCGAGTAAATCAATTGACCAACTAGGCGCCGATATGCAGCAGGATTTTTGAGCAGTTTTCCCTTGTTTAAAAGATTGGATTCTTCCATAGGAAACTCAACCGACTTAGCACCCAAGTAGTCACTATCTTTGATAATCTCCAAGGCATATTTACGTTGAGATATGTAGATCCCTTTCTTGGAACGAGCTATTTCAATGCCTAGGAAAAATTTTAGATCACCAAGGTCCTTTATATGAAAATGAGTATGAAGAAACTGCTTCAGGGCATTAATAGACTCCATATTGTTCCCTGTGATCAAAATTTCGTCCACATAGATTAATAAGACAATGAGAGATGTACCATCTTTGCGAACAAATAAAGAATAGTCGGCTTTGGACGGAGAAAAACCAGCAGCAAGAATAGCTTCTGTGAACTTAGAAAACCATTGACGAGAGGCCTGTTTCAGTCTATATAACAACTTGTGGAGGCGACACACAAGGTTCTCTCCCTGTCGCAAAAGACCAGGAGGATGAGGCATATAAATTTTTTCCAATAAATCACCATTGAGGAAAGCATTATTAACATCCAATTGATGTAAAGACCATTTCTGACTGGCAGCACAGCAACGAGGCAGTGGACAGTTACCATTTTGGCAGTGGGAGAAAATGTGTCATTATAATCGATGTCTGCAGCCTGAGTAAAACCCCGAGCAACAAGGCGAGCCTTATAGCGCTCGACAGAACCATCAACCTTACGTTTGATCCGATAGACCCATTTACAGCAGATTGGACGTTTGTTAGGGGGTAAAGGAACAAGACTCCATATTTGGTTGTCAGTGAGAGCTTGAAGATAAGAATTCATAGCCTGTTGCCATTTTGGATCGGCTACGGCAATATCATAGGAGGTCGGCTCCTTGTCTCGACTGACATTGGCAACATAACAAAGATGTGTAGGAGAATACAGATAATAAGATAAATAGTGACAAAGGGGATATCTAGTACCTGGTGTGGGACTAGGTGAGGTCGATAAAATTTGGTGTGGAGGCAGAATCACCTGCGAGCAAATGTAGTCCTTGAGGCGGACGTTGGCTTCTCGGGTACGGTGAGAAAGACAGAGAGGCTGAATGGCGGCCGCCTGTAGAAGATCGGGATTGGCCAGAGGAACGTCTGGATTGACTAGGTGATGTGGCAGAGGAAGTTGGGGAAGATTTGGAAGACTGCCAGGAAAGGCCGATGAAGAAGAAGGTATGAGGTCATAAGTGGATAGGTCGAGCTTAGGTAGAGTAGGCGACGGAGGTGCTCTGGGTGATTAAGGAATTTTGTCGGTGTCGGTAGAATGAGGAGGAGGTAGGTGTTGCTCTTGCTGGTGTAGGAATATCAGGTAAGAAAGGGAAAGGAATTGGCTGGGCCGGATTAGTGCTGGGTTTTGTGGATGTAGTTGGGTGGGGTGAGTAGTGAAAAGTGTCCTCTAGAAAAATGACATCCCGATTAGTGAATATTTTCTTGGTCTCAATATTGTACAGTTTGTATGCTTTTTGACCCATGGGATAACCAAGAAAAATACATTTGGTGGCACGAGAGCAAATTTGGAAGATAGGTTGACAGAAGTTGCAAAGGCAACACAACCAAAAACTCTCATACGAGAATAATCAGGAGGCTTATTATAAAGAATTTCAAAGGGTGTTTTCTTGTGGAGCAACAAAGTGGGAAGACGGTTAAATGGCAGTGAGAATACATTCTCCCCAAAAATCAATAGGTAGATGGGATTGAAAGCGAAGGGCTTAAGCTGTGTCAAGGATGTGTCTATGTTTCCGTTCGACAACACCATTTTGTTGAGGTGTGTAGACACAAGAGTGTTGAAAAATGACGCCATGTTCAAGAAAAAAATTTTGTAATGAAAGGAATTCAGCTCGATTATCGGATCGAAATTGTTGGACTTTGGTGTTGAATTGAGTAACAACATAATGAAAGAATTGGCGTAGTAATGTTTGCGTTTCACTTTTGTGACGCATTGAGAATACCCACGTAAAATGTGAAAAATAATCCACAATAGTTAAAAAATAATAAGCACCAGATAGAGAAGGGATTTTAAAATGACCCCAAATGTCATAATGAATATGGGAAAAACACTTAGAAGTTGAAATTGAAATAGGAAGAAAAGGTTGACGAGTTTGTTTCGCTAACGGACAAACATCACATTTATGACTAGAATCAAATGAAAAATGAAGCAAATTATTGCCTAAATACTGTAAATTTTCGGAGGAAATAATCAGATTGCAAGCAAAGCGGGAATGTGGAGCAGAGGCCAACGCCATAAGGTAGTAGAGGTCACCACGTCGCTTACCCACACCAATCATCATCCTCATAGCCAAGTCCTGTAAAATACACCAAGAGGGAAAAAAAGTCACCGAATAATGTAAATCATCAATTGTTTTGCCAACAGACATAAGATCAACTCGAAAGGTTGGCACACAGAGGACATTATTCAATTGAAATGAATCATTAAAGCGAATTGAGCCAGTCATAGTGATACCGGCCTTTTCTCCGCTAGGTAAAGAAACCGGTGCTAAAGAAGGATGCTCATCAATACTCATCAACAATTTAGGAGAACAAGTACTGTGATGGGTTGCTCCGCTATCAATTATCCAACGATTGGGATCAACCGGTAACAAACCTGATGCAAATTCAGAGACGGAAGCAGCTGCGACATTGGCCTGTGGGACGGCAGGCTTAGGAGTTAAGGCACTAAGTATTGAGTGTATTGGTCCTCTATCAAATTGGGCAGAAAGGACTGAAACTCCTGAAAAGTGCGGGTAAAGTCTACAAGATTGGCAAAAGGAGTACTACCAGATGCCAAGCTTGAAGAATTATTCCTATTGCCTTGGCATTGATGCTGAGCTTTATTCTTGTGATGACCAGAAGGGTACCTAATTTTCTTGTAACATGTTGCCTTCCTGTGGTATAAGTCACCACAATAAGTAACCTGAAAAGACTCCTTGTTGTGTGGATTGTTGAATTGGTTTCCATCAACCTGATTATTTGGTCGACCCCTAGGCATATTGGTATTGCCACCACGTATAGCCATAGCTGCTGTATCTGATGGAATAGTCATAGATGATGCTTTTCTTTTTGTATAACTGAGGCATAAGCTTGAGGAACAAATGGTAAGGGATTCATCAACAAAATTTGACCACGCGTACCTGAATAGGATTCATTTAGTCCCATGAGGAACTGCATCAGTTTGGTACGATCATTATTTCCACATATGCAGGTCATTGAATTGAAGGATGCAAGTGTTAGGATTGCGGCTCAATATCTAATTCCTTGTCTGTTTTGGATTCTTTACTTCTGAAGGCTTTGGGTAAGCAATTCTAGTGTATATAGGATTTATGGAGTTTTTCCTTAGAAGTAAAGGTTTAGGATTGAAGATCCTATTGGGAGTCGGACTAATCGTGTGCCTATAAATAGTCATTCAGGGTTATTGGTTTGGGGTGTGCTTTTAGAGATTGGAAGACACCATTTAGAGAAGATGTGAGTTGAAAGAGACTCATTCTAGGATGTGCCGTTGTGGGTTGAAAGAGACTCATTCTGGAGGGTGCCATTGAGACATTATTTAAAGAGATCCGTGTGTGGATTAATTGAGTGTTCTTATAATTTCAGAGATTTTAGAGAGTTGCAAGCTTTGAGAGATCGGGTGTATTTGGGAATTCTCTATTGAGAATTTGGGTTGTGAGGAGAGAGGTTATTTGAGTGGAAGAACCAAAACGTTCTTCAAAAGTTTGCAATCTTCTTCTCGTTTAGTGGATCCACCATCATCATCACCCGGGGACGTAGGTCAACTGTTTGACCGAACCTCGTCAACAATCTTGTGTTTGCTTGCATAGTTTGTGATTACTGTCTTCATTACCTTTCGGTCTTGGGCTAGGGAATTCGGAAGGTGACCCGAATTTCCTAACACGCAAGTTCATCCCAGAGTCCCTTCAATTTGGTGTAGTATGCAGCAACAGACAATTGCCTTTGTTCAATCTTGTATATGTCTCGTTGGATCTGGAATATGCGGGGAGCATTGCCTAATGAAAATCTCTCCCGCAGGTCTTCCCAAACAACATGAGGAGTAGCACACGAAAGGACAGAGTCAACTATTTTCGGTTCAAGAGAATTAAGAATCCAGGATAGCACCATGTCACTGCAGCTAGCGTTGCTGGAGATCATGTACATTAGAGTTTGCAGATGGTTCCTTGATTTTCCAATAATTAAACCGATTTTGTTTTTGGCACTGAGAGAAATCCTCATGGAACGATACCAAGAATTATAGTTGTCGCCATTCAATTGTTTTGTAACAAGGAGAAGACCAGGATGGTCAGAATGATGAAGGAATAAAGGGTTGGCGGAATCGTCAGCAGAAGAGCCACCTGAAGCAGAAGAAAAAACTTCGTCTTCAATCATGGAGATTGGTGAAGAAGGAAAAGAAAGAAATGCAACAAGTGCGGCAGAAAAAGAAGAGCTAGGGTTCCAAAATCCGCTCTAATACCATATAGGAAAAGATATTATGCCATAATGAATTCCTTGTATTGAGTATGAGCAATATATTCAGAGTTTACATCTTCACAGCTAAGAATCTCCATCTAGTTAGGAGATTAAGAAGGAAAGATAGCTAACGTGATTGTGTACAAAATGAATACAGATTGATACAAATTGATGCTAAAAATATTCTAACAGATTATCCTAATTAAATGCCAATATATTTTCCAACACAGGGACTATCATGATTAAAAAAAAAATCAGAGACCAAACTGATGTTTGCCCCAAAATTAGAGCTAACGTTTTTTTCATGGATCAATGCAGATTACAGCCATAGACATAAACCGGAAAGCATATAAAATAGGCTAACCAATCATCTAAAAAGCGGTATAGAGGACAAAATTGACTTCATTGAGTCCCCAGCTCTGCCTATTCTTGGCAAACTCTCGGAAAATGTAAACATATAAGATATTGAATTCATTTTGTTCTTATCAAAGTTTCAAGTGTTTGAAATTGGTTGTTGTGCTTCATGTTGTGGTCTGCAGCCAGAGAAGGAAGGGAGTTTCGACTTTGCTTATTTGTTGATGCAGACAAGAACAACTGCTGGAATTACCGCAAGAGGCTAATGAAACTAGTTATGGTGAGTGGGATGGTAATTTATGCTAACACACTATGGGGAGGGACAGCTGCTTTGCCTGAAGAAGATGTTCCAGAGGCCAAATTAAAGGGAATGGAGGCAATGTGCAATGGAGTTCAATAAATTGGTTTCTGCTGACCCTCGCATCGATCAAAATGTTCCAAGTTCCATTGGGTGATGGGATCACAATTTCATCAATTTGCAGGCGCATTTGCTGAACGAAGATTATAGAAGAGAAAGGAATTATGTGACTCTCAATATATAATACCATATATATACAGTTCATGTTCATCGATGCTCGGTGATAAATTAATGACTTTAAATCTTGCTCCCCATCTTCGGTAATAGAACCGTTTGCAATCTATCGATGGCATATGGTCATGTTCTAATAGTCAAAGAATCAAAGGGTCTGTCACCATTAGCTCAAAACATGGGGAATCAATGGCACGTACCTGTTGCCTACTTTTGTGGTAGTGTCAGTACAAGCGATAAGGCTGAACTTATTGTAATAATCACTTGGCAGCACCAAAGTCATATAAAAAGCAATGACCTGCAATTGGGAAACTGGCTACATGTGCTATTTTGAGTAAAAATACTAATAATAATTAAATAGCCGCATATGTAATTGAGGTATTATTATTTAGAAGCCAATACTTCTACAGACATGACCTGTTCGTATAATTTCTGAAGTGGGCGGCAATGTAATTGAGGTATTATAAGCCAATAATTTATGGTATTTACAGACGCGGTCTCTGTGTGAGTGCGCGTCCGCGCAATGTGTGTGTCAGTGTGTGTATATATGAGAAAAAGACATTCACCTTTTACACCAAGCCAGCAGAGGACTAGTTCAAAACTCACAGCTCTCCAGATTCTAAACCCCGAGTAAGATTTGCAGGGTTAGTATGTTTTTCATCATTATTTGGTTCATACTTTTGTTTTTGAATTGGGATGCATTTTAATTCATCATGATTACAATGTAAGTTCTACGGATTGATATATATTGTACGTAAATAGAGTACTACTTTGCATCATAGTTTCCTCTTAATATATATATATATATATATATATATATATATGAATAATTGTAACAACTGATTTGATTGTGATAAAAATTAAGGACAATGGAGTACACTGGAAACAAAAAGATTCTGCCTAATCCAGTCTTGCTGCAAGATGAGGAATTATATAAGGTCTTGTTCTCATTCTCTCTCTTCTATTGATTATATGCATGTCTTGATGTATCATTCAAATATATCAACTTTCAATGGTAGGAGATAGCCTACTGTAGTGGTCATGGGTAATAAAAAAAAAAAAAAGGGTTGATTGCTGGAGCTGAAAATTCCAAGGAAGGCAACTAGCTAGATAATTAAACGATATATTGATGCTGTTAATTCAAAATTATTGTAACATTTTTTTACTTGTATGTGATTAATGCAGTATCTACTAGATACTAGTGTGTACCCGAGAGAACCAGAGCCACTCAAGGAGCTGAGGCAAGCTACTGCAAAACTCCCCAAGTAATTGATCTTCAACTTTACTTGCAATTTTACCATTGTACAGGTAATTAACTGATTATCGATATATAGTCTGACCAATTTTTAACATATGAAGTGCTTGCTTTGGTACTTCACCTGATGCAGGTCAGTTAATGGCCATGCTCTTGAAACTTGGGAATGCAAAAAAGACAATTGAAGTTGGAGTTTTTACTGGCTACTCTCTTCTCCTTACCGCTCTCGCAATTCCTCATGATGGCAAGGTGGCTATCTAGCTCTTTATATCTATTCATTTATTAGTACATGTGAGATAATCCTATATGGATCCATCCTAATCCATCCTATATATTGTTCATAATTAGCAAACTAATAATAAAGGAATGGATTTTTTGACGATGGATGCAGATCATGGCCATAGATAGAGATCGCACAACATACGAAATAGGCCTCCCAATCATACAAAAAGCTGGAGTGGAACACAAAATCGACTACATTGAATCACCAGCTCTGCCTGTTCTTGACAATCTCTTGGGGGAGCCAAAGAATGAGGCTGATTTTGACTTTGCGTTTGTTGACGCTGATAAAGGAAATTATTGGAATTATCATGAGAGGCTGATGAAGTTGGTGAAGATCGGAGGGATTGTTGTATATGATAACACGCTGTGGGGAGGGACAGTGGCTAAGCCTGAAGAGGTTGTTCCAGAAAACAAAAGGGAGTTGAGGCGTCATGCGGTTGAGTTTAACAAGTTAGTTTCAGCTGACCCTCGAGTTGAAATATCTCATGCTTCTATAGGTGATGGGATCATCATCTGCAGACGCATTTGCTAGGTTTCTTTCATCTTCTATGAGTGAATAAGTGCAGGTTTATAGCTTCAATAATTGAGCACTTGAGAGAGTGCTAATAACTGTTGGATGTTGATCTATTGTCTCTGTCTTTAGTTATTTGAGATTGTAAGTAACTGAACCTAGTTTTTCTTATTGAAACTACTCGGTGTTGAATAAGTGCAGGTTTATAGCTTCAATAATTGAGCACTTGAGAGAGTGCTAATAACTGTTGGATGTTCTATTGTCTCTGTCTTTAGTTATTTGAGGTTGTAAGTAACTGCACCTAGTTTTTCTTATTGAAACTACTCGGTGTCGAATAAGTGATTAATATAAATTTCAACTCTGTGAAATTGGTTCTTCTCCTCCTCCTCCTCCTCCTCCTTCTTCTTCTTCTTCTCCTCCTCCTCCTCCTCCTCCTTCTTCTTCTTCTTCTGCTTACACAATTCTACTTGGTAATGGTTTCTGTTGTTACATTTTAATATTTTATTTATTATTGAAATTAAATTTGGGTGAATTTATTTTGTGTTTAAAATCTGAATTTATTTGTGTGTTTAAATTCAGAATTTATTTTGAATTTTACTTTGTAACTCATGGTGTTTTATTTTGATTTATTTTGGGTTTTAATTCTTGTAACATATGGCTTTTGGTTACTACCCTATTAATGGTAGGGAGTGTCCTAAGAGCCTATAAATAGCACCATTTGTTGCATGCTAAAATAAATCAAACTTTTACTCAACTATTCACCCATCAACTTTCTTTCCAAAATCCCCCAAAAGAGTCTTGTGTGTTTCTTGGCCAAAGAAAGGTGTTCTTTTGGTGGAGCTTTGGGTTCCTCCAATTTGTGCAGATTGGTGTGAGCAACACAACTTGTTGTTGGGCTGTTGTATCCTGGAGGGGACAAGTCAAGAGATTTCTGGTGCACCGGCATTGTTCCGCAGAGGGCTTGAATCTCCTTAAAGAGAGCGAGATATCCGCGCCTCAGCCTTTTGTCAACGAGTTTCTCATATAGAAATTATAAATTTATTGTAATTTCTCCAACAATTTTAAGGAGATTCAAAGAAGTTGGGGAGTACTCAAGAGAAGCCGCTTGACAATGTGGGAGATCTCAATAAGCCTTTCCGCTTCAAAGGTGCACATTTCAAGAGATGGAAGGGAAAAGTTCTCTTCTACCTTAATCTTCTCAAAGTTGCCTATGTGCTAACGGAGAAGAATCCATCAAAGAAGAGTATCGAAGGCATGAAGGATGATGAACTCCTTGCTCATGAAGAAAAAGTTGAAAATTTTCAAAAAGATGAGTATAATTGTCGGTACTATCTCTTGAACTGTCTTGCTGATCATTTTTATGATTATTATGATATAACATATTCTTCTGTCAAGAAAATTTGGAAAGCATTACAGAGCAAATATGACACCGAGGAAGCTGGTGCAAAAAAAAATATGTTGCAAGCCGTTTTTTCCGATATCAAATGGTGGATGGCAAGTCGGTTGCGGAGCAAGTACAAGACTTCCAAATGATTGTAGCTGAAGTTACATCTGAAGGTGTCAAAATTGGTGAAAATCTAGTGGTGGCTGGTATCATTGATAAACTTCCACCTTCATGGAAAGAGTTTCAAAAATCCATGCGTCATAAACAAAAGGAGATTTCCTTGGAGACCTTGACTACTCGCATCTGAGTTGAGGATGAAGCAAGAGGTCAAGATGTTCTTATGCAAGATACAAACAATGACACCTCCAAGGTAAATTTAGTATCTTCCAATAATAATATGCCCAATGGTCATTTTCATAAAAATTCTTTTATGCAGCCAAAGAAGAAAATATGAAAAAAGTTGGTAAACCTCACCAACAGAATAAAGGCAAACCAAGCTATGTGAATAAGAACCAATATCCTCCTTCAGAAAATAAGCAACAATATACTTGTTATTATGTTTGTGGCAAAAGTGGGCATATTGCTCGAAATTGCAATTATCGAAAACGTGAGGCTGTTCCTCAAGCTCACGTCACTGAAGAACCATATGTGGCAATCATAATTGATGTAAATATGGTTCAAAGTGTTGAAGGATGGTGGGCAGATTGTGGTGCTAATAGGCATATCTGCTATGATAAAGATTGGTTCAAGAAATACACTCCTTTTAAGGAGCCCAAAACAGTTATGCTTGGAGATTCACATATTACTCATGTGCTTGGAACTGGTGAGGTGGAACTCAAATTTACTTCTGGTAGGGTGCTAACTTTGAAAGATGTGTTGCATACACCCTCCATGAGAAAAAATTTGATGTCTAGTTATCTTCTTATTAAGGCTAGTTTTAAACAAACTATGGAATCTGACCAATATGTGATCAACAAAAAAAGGTTTATTTGTGGGCAAAGGTTATGATTGTGATAACATGTTCAAATTGAATGTTGAGAATTATTATAAAGCATCTACTTCAATTTATATGCTTTCTTCTTTGAATTTTTGGCATGCACGTTTATGTCATATAAATAGTAGATATGTGGGAATCATGAGTAGCTTGGGTTTAATTCCTTCAGTGCAAAAAGATTTTGAAAAATGTGAGACTTGCAGTAAAGCAAAAATTACTAGAAGGCCTCACAAAAATGTTGAAAGGAATACCGAGCTATTGGAATTAATTCATACAGACTTGTGTGAATTTGAGGGAATTTTAACTCGTGGAGGTAACATGTATTTTTTGATGATTGTTCTAAATATGCTCATGTCTATTTGTTGAAAAATAAAAGTGATTCTTTTGCCAAATTTAAAGAGTTCCTCCTTGAGGTTGAAAATCAATTCGGTAGAAAAATTAAAAGACTCCGAAGTGATAGAGGGAGAGAATATGATTCTTTTGAATTCAATTCTTTTGTTCAATCTTTAGGAGTGATTCATGAAGTTACTCCACCTTATTTACCTGCATCTAATGGTGTGGCAGAAAGAAAAAATAGAACTTTGATTGAGTTAACAAATGCCATGTTGATTGATTTAGGTGCTCCCTCTAATCTTTGGGGTGAAGCAGTTTTAACTGCTTGTTATGTGTTGAATAGAGTGCCACATAAAAATACAAAAATTACACCTTTTGAGGTGTGAAAGGGGCATAAACCAAATTTGGGTTATCTTAGAGTTTGGGGTTGTCTAGCCTTTGTGAGATTAACTGACCCTAAAAGACCAAAATTGGGTGCTAGAGCTACTACTTGTGTTTTCATTGGATATGCTTTAAATAGTACAGCCTATAGATTTCTTGATGTTGAAAATCATGTTGTGATTGAATCTGGTGATGCAATTTTTCATGAAGAAAAATTTTCTTTTAAATAAAAAAATAGTGGGGGTCAATAGTCTAGAGAAAATATTTTTTCACAACCTAGTTCTTCTTCTTCTAATTTGCATATACAAGAAACTAATGAAAATGAACTTAGAAGAAGTAAGAGAGCTAGAGTTGAAAAAGATTTTGGCCCTGACTATTATGTTTATAATGTTGAGGAAAATCCTATTTCTTTACATGAAGCTTTATCATCACCAGATGCAATTGTTTGGAAGGAGGCTGTGAATGATGAAATGGAGTCTCTAATTTCTAATAATACTTGGAAATTAGTAGATTTACCTACAGGTTTTAAAACCATTGGGTGTAAATGGGTCCTTAGAAAAAAGCTCAAACTGGATGGAAGTGTAGATAAATATAAAGCTAGACTTGTTGCTAAAGGCTTTAAGCAAAAACATGATCTAGACTTTTTTGATACTTTTTCTCCGGTTACAAGGATTACATCAATTAGATTATTGATTGCTATTGCTGCAATTCATGATTTGATTATTCATCAAATGGATGTGAAAACAGCTTTTCTAAATGGTGATTTAGATGAAGAGATCTATATGGACCAACCAGAAGGTTTTATAGAACCTGGTCAAGAGCACAAGGTATGTATGTTATCTAAATCCCTTTATGGTTTAAAGCAGGCTCCTAAACAGTGGCATGACAAATTTGATTCCTGCATGATTGGAAATGGTTATAAATCAAATGAATGTGACAAATGCATATATTATAAATCTTGGAAAAATTCACATGTTATTATTAGTCTCTACGTGGATGATCTGTTAATTTTTGGCTCAAATTTGCATGTAATTAATGAGACAAAAACAATGCTTGAGAGCAATTTTGATATGAAAGATCTTGGTGAGGCTAATGTTATTTTGGGCATGAAAATAACAAAAACATGTGATGGTATTTTTCTTGATCAGTCACATTATATTGAGAAAATTTTGAAGAAATATGATTATGTTGGCCACAAGCATGTGTCTACTCCTTTTGATTCTAGTGTTCACTTATTTCCTGTTGAAAGTGAAAATGATGTGATTAATCAAAAGGAATATGCTAGCATAATTGGCAGTTTGCGCTATGCAACTGACTGCACTAGACCTGACATTGCATATGCAGTTGGAGTACTTAGCAGGTTCACAAGTAAACCAGGTAAAGAACATTGGCATGCAATTGAGCGTGTTATGAAATATTTGCTTGGTACTAAAAATTATGGATTAATTTATAAAAAATATCCTGCTGTACTTGAAGGCTTTTGTGATGCCGATTGGAATACTTTGTCAGGTGATTCTCTCTCTACCACTGGTTATATTTTTACATTAGGTGGATGTGCTATTTGTTGGAAATCAAAGAAGCAAACAATAATTTCTAATTCAACCATGGAAGCTGAACTTATTGCTCTAGCTTCAGCAAGTGAAGAAGCAAATTGGTTGAGAGATTTATTGCATGAAATTCCCTTGTGGGAAAAACCTATACCACCTATATTGATTCATTATGATAGCACTGCAGCTATTGGTAGAGTAAATAACCGTTATTATAACGGTAAATCCAGACCTATAAGAAGAAAGCACAGTACTGTGAGATCATATTTGAGTGATGGAATTATTAATGTGAATTACGTTAAATCATGTGATAATCTTGCAGATCCTTTAACTAAGGGCTTGGCAAGAGAAAAGGTCTGGAATACATCGAGGGGGATGGGATTGAAGCCCATATCGTCATGAGCCATATATGAGGACACCCAACCCGGTGATTAGAGATCCTAAAAACTGGGTTCAATGGGAAAAACGAATCATAAGGTGGCCGTAAGAAAAATGCACTATATTTTCTTACTCATCCCTATGATGTAAGTGCATTAATCTTGTAACGTATATGAAGGTTGAGTTTACTTAAAACTCTTAATAAAATCTGTAGCTCATATGAGTGGGATGTCATAGTTACAAGAGCATCCTTGACGGATTTTACCTATATGAGTGGGAGAGTGGGGCCGCTCTCTATAAGAATTGGGCTTATTCTTGAAATACACTCATGAAAACCGGGATAAGCACAAGGCCGTAACGTGCTGGCTAATAAAGCTCATATTAACACCTGAATTATTATGTGTGAGCAGTAGTTCTTATTTTCCCTTAAACAGTTGTAGTTCAAGTCTGAGACCACTATCAACTCTGGAGTAGGGATTGCTGTTTCACTAAGTGAAGGTTCAATGCAGAGCACACCTTCATGATGCATAATGGTTTGTCTTTGGCCGGTAACTTTGGTTGATATTTTTTTAAATATTAAAATGAGTGGGGGAATGTTGTTACATTTTAATATTTTATTTATTATTGAAATTAAATTTGGGTGAATTTATTTTGTGTTTAAAATCTGAATTTATTTGTGTGTTTAAATTCAGAATTTATTTTGAATTTTACTTTGTAACTCATGGTGTTTTATTTTGATTTATTTTGGGTTTTAATTCTTGTAACATATGGCTTTTGGTTACTACCCTATTAATGGTAGGGAGTGTCCTAAGAGCCTATAAATAGCATCATTTGTTGCATGCTAAAATAAATCAAACTTTTACTCAACTATTCACCCATCAACTTTCTTTCCAAAATCCCCCAAAAGAGTCTTGTGTGTTTCTTGGCCAAAGAAAGGTGTTCTTTTGGTGGAGCTTTGGGTTCCTCCAATTTGTGCAGATTGGTGTGAGCAACACAACTTGTTGTTGGGCTGTTGTATCCTGGAGGGGACAAGTCAAGAGATTTCTGGTGCACCGGCATTGTTCCGCAGAGGGCTTGAATCTCCTTAAAGAGAGCGAGATATCCGCGCCTCAGCCTTTTGTCAACGAGTTTCTCATATAGAAATTATAAATTTATTGTAATTTCTCCAACAGTTTCTATGTCTATTGGAAATAAGTTTCCAATGTCTTAAAGTTCGGGTTAGATATCTATAAATAGGGGCATAGGTTGTAGTAGTAGATCAACTCTTGAAGCATTAAACAGAGAGAGCAAGTGAGGTCTTGAGAGTTGGTGAGAACTTCTTGTGTCTTCGTGTATTCTTCTTCTTCTATAGTGAAACCCAAGTAGCCCGGGGACGTAGGCAAAGTTCTTTATTGAACCTCATTAACAAGTTCGTGTTTATTTTTTCGGTCATTTATCTATATTGTTTTGCACTTGCCTGCTTCCGCAAGAGGGATTCTAGGTCGAATTCCTAACAATAAGGTCAATTATACATCAATATTTAGAAGGGATAATGACCATCTACACAATTTCAGTCTAAAAATTGCCTGCTTACTCCAGTAAGAAAATAGTGTGCCCATTTACCCAATTTAAAAGAAAAAAGACTATTTTAGACAAAACATGACATATAATTACATATCCATCCAGTCTCTCTTCTCAAACTCAGACGACGTCTCTCTCTCTCGGCCTCTCTCTGTCACTGGACTCTGCTGGGTCGACGACCTCCAGCGACCCAGACGGCCTCTCTCTCACTGTTATTGACGCTCGACCCAGGTCTCCAGCGACCCAGGCCTACGAATCTGCCAATCAGACCGCCACGACTTCTCTCTCTCTCTCTCACTAATGCTCAACCTAGGCCTCCGGCAAATTAGATTGCAAATCTCCCAGAGCCCCTTCGGCGACCTAGGCTTCCGGCGAATCAGATCGCCTATCTTCCAGTGCCACTAGAGCATCTTCCACTGGTTATACATGTCCGGGTCCATCGGGTTTTCAGAGACCCGAACCTTCGGGACGAACTCTTTCTTGGATGCCTTGAAGCAGCAGACCAAGCGCAGGTAGTCATACAAGAGATCGATGCCGTCGTCGTAATCTACGAGTTTCGGATCTGAAGATTCGGGTTCTAGTTCTACCGGGCCATTTTCAACTTGGGCTTTTTTGGAGCACTGGGTTTTCTTCGATGGTAAAGTTGAAGCATAAGTTGGGGTCTTTTTCCTGCCACGGCGACCGGGCTTCTTAGGTTCTTCAATGCTCCCACTATCTTCGCCGAAAGCTCTGAGTGGGTTCAGCTTGTGAGGTTTGAAAGGTTTAAGCTTGAAGAAATGGGGGTTCGCGGTTATACTCCAAGATGCTCTCTGCACCAATCCCGATAAACGTAAAGTCGCCGAGCACAACTTTAATTAGCTTCTTACAATTTCAGACATTTTGATTGTCTATCCGGGTTAATTGGATATGTAAACTTGACTCGTATTGATCAGAATTATGTGGATTAGGGGGCCAATAATAATATTATTGAGGGGCAATAATGTCATTAGTGGGTAATAAAAAAATTATTGGAAGATAATAATAAGATTATTAGGCGGCAGTAAAAAGATTATTGGGGGGCAATAAAATGTTTATTGAGGCAATAATAAGATTATTTATTTTTCAAAATTATTAAAACTACTAAAACTATAACTTACTAAAAAGATAGTTTCAAAAGTTTCAAAAGATAAACCTACTAAAACTTACTAAAACCTACTAAAACTTTCAAAATTATAAACATCTTCATTTTTCATTAATTATTTCTCCCTAATAAACTTGTTATTAGGGGGCAATAAAATCAGATTCGATAGTCGGAATCGGGATTCCAGTGACCGGTTGCCGGATTTATGTCATGGGTCGCCGGAGTCCTCAGTCGGCCAGTGGTCACCGGAGTCCGGCAAGGTCTCCGATGACTTGTCTCTCTAAGTGACAAAGAAGGAGAGGGCAAAATTGTCCCAAAAATAAATAAAAAGGAATAAAAAATAATTAATTGGGTATTAGGGAAATGATCTCTTAGAGTGTTTGGGTAAATGGGCAATCTCTTATAGTGTTTGGGTAAGTGGGCAATTTTTATCCTAAAATTGTGTAAATGGTATGTACTTACATAGACATTTGCAAGTATAATTAGCTATAATAAGCCACGCTCATGCTACCCCCCAGCGGTACCGACTCCGGCCAAAGGAGTGACCTACGGGAACACAGCCAAGCAAGCCACCGCCTGAGCCCCGGCTCTCACCCAGATCACCGATGACTCGCCCCGCCTAGATAGCACCAGAAGGTCCAGAAGCTGGGACTGAAACATATCAGTCCCACTTCGAAAACATGGAGAAGATCAACTATCTCCTCACCTATAAAAGGTTATCTCCTCTCTCCTCATTAATTACGCATTTGATACTTACCTACTGTTACTTTGTCACCATAAATACATTGACTAACTTAGGCATCGGAGAAGAGAAGACCGCCCAGCGCGGTCTCCCTCTGACGCCCTCTGTATTTCACTTGACAGGTAGCAGAAACTCTGAGAATATCATAGGTAGCGGTCCGCCCATCGGACCAGCGTTAACAAAGGTTTAGCTACCGCTGAACTTTAAACATTAACATATATAGTCATTATCCGTATTTAGAATAGTTGATATATTATTGAGCTTATAACAGCTGATTTGTGAAGTGAACGTATTATATCAAATATGATGTTATACGTTAAATATTAAGAATCATTGATATCAAATTTGATCAAATCCGTTATTATACGTTAGATATTAAGAATCATTGATATCAAATTTGATCTCGAATCAATGATATCAAATATGTTCTCGAATCATTGATATCAAATCTAATCTCGAGAGCTCGTGAAGAACGAAGTGCTGCAATTGTTGAAGATTCAAGGAAGTGAGAATCATGCTGATATGTTGACTAAGTCTGTGCAAATAGGTAAACTGAAGTTGTGCTTGGCTTCAGTTGGTCTCCAAACTTGAAGAAGGAGATGTTGGCTATGATGATGGGGTTTGTGTTGCTATGATTGAAGAGTATTGAAGAATGTTAGCTACTAGAGTAATCGGCTTCAAGTGGAAGATTGTTAGGTGTGTGGATCCAATTCCACATAAGATCAAGATTCGTTAATCCTTGATCAAAGAGGAATTTTTAATTGTTTCCTACCTGCTTACATAATCCTACTTGGTAATGGTTTCTATGTCTATTGGAAATAGGTTTCCAATGTCTTACAGGTTCAGGTTAGATATCTATAAATAGGGGCATCAGTTGCAGTAATAGATCAAGTCTTGAAGCATTAAATAGAGAGAGCAAGTGAGGTCTTAAGAGTTGGTGAGAACTTCTTGTGAGAGATTCTTGTATTATGTTTCGTGTATTCTTCTTCTAATATAGTGAAACCGAAGCAGCCCGGGGACATAGGCAAAGTTCTTTGCTGAACCTAGTAATTAACAAGTTTGTGTGTTCGTGTTTATTTTCTCGATCGTTTATCTATATTGTTTTGCACTTGTCTGCTTCCACAAGAGGGATTCTAGGTCGAATTCCTAACAGTAAGCTCAATTATACATCAATATTTAGAATAGTTGATATATTATTGAACGTATAACAGCTGATTTGTGAAGTGAACATATTCTATCAAATCTGTTGTTATACGTTAATTAAGCATTAAGAATCAGTGATATCAAATCTGATCAATGTGAGCCCTGGAAAGATTTATCGAGTTTAATTGAGATTGTTTGATAAATTACTTATCGATCTTGGTAATTATTAACGGTGCTCGACAATAATTTCAGAAATTCTCACGAGGTGGAATCCTCAATGTAAGAATCAGATAATAAAGTATGCAACACGACGAGTTTGTGGAAATTTTTAGTAAATTTTTCAGATACCCGAGCTAATTATGGTGATTTTCCAAAGTTCTGGGATTTTAGAAAATGGTTTAGAGAAAAGGGAAATTCCTCCGATTCAATCTTGGTTGTCCATCTAGCCACCGCTTCATCCTAACCCTTGAAATAAAATGGAATTTAGGGTATTTATACCCCTCGATCAGATCAAGGCTTCAGATTTCTCCAGAAGATCCCAGCAGCTTCGAGTTTTCAACCCGAGAGAGAGAAACCCGACAGGTGTGCAAAAGGTTCGACCATAGTGACGCCTTCCGGCCACTGATCGACGGCGCACCAGCACCGTTCTTCTCGTTTCTTCCTCGTTGTCACACTTCTGGAGGTGGTTTATCCAATCGTCAGCTGTGGAGAGATAATAGGGGTCGAGAAGTTTCGACAGTACCAGCGGTTCTCCGGCGACCGATTGGGTTGCATGTGGTATGAAAACTCATCCTCTCGTCGTCCTCTAGGCTCTAGTGTAATTAGTTTTTGAAATTGACGAAGTTTGGTTGATTTGGGTTTCTGGGCTAGTTCGGGTTCGACGCTGTCACCAACGTCGGAGACATTTCCGACTCTTCTCTGTTAGTTCTAGCTTGGCTTTTGGTTCGACTGCTTCTGTAGACGGGGCCTAACCTCAATTAGGAGTTAAATTCCAAAGATTTATGGGTTGTGGATAGTGGATATCCGCAACCAGAATCATATATAATGAAGATCTGACCGGGGCACGGGACCCACCGTGCCCTCAACGTGGCTCCGCCTCTGGTTGTGGACGTCGAAACTTGGATATCAGTTTGTCATCGGGTTTTCAGAAAGCTACTATAAGAGGACGTAGAGGCCTAAACTGCAAATCAGACTTATTGAGGTAAATTTCGAAAGTTCTGTCAAAATTGTTAATCCCTGAAAGTTAAGGAATAGTGTTGGCTAAGCGATGTTGTTTGCATGTGCAGAATGGGTGTTTATGTCTTGGTTTGAATTGATTGAGTCGTGGCTTGAGAAATTGTTTGAGTTGTGCTAAATGGGATATTGTTAATACATGAAATTTCTCTGTGAAATTGGTTCTTGAATGAAAGGTTGTAATTAGGGGTGCATTTGATTTAGTCTATCGGTTCTTATAGTGAGAGTTTGAATCTAAGAAGCACCGATACGGGTACGAGTATCCGGATACGATACGATCAGATACGTGGAGACGGTAAATCTTAAATGTAATAGGAAACGGGTACGTGAAGGAAACGCCAATTATATATATATATATATATATATATATATATATATATATAATTAGAAGAAGAAAAAAATGAAACATAAACAAAGTACTAGTTTATCACAATCAAATATTATCAATCCAAATGTTCAAATAAAAGTCTATAATGGAGATGGTTATGCAAATATGATTTGGGCTCCACCACCAATTGGAAGGCTTAAATTAAACTGTGATGCATCAATGGCTGTTAATGGAGAACAAGTGGGTGTTGGTATTGTATGCCGAGATAGTGAAGGAAATTTTGTGGCAGCTTTGGGAGAGAGGCTTGTTGGAAGATTAAGTCCATGTGTAGCTGAGTTGTCCTCTATATTGAGGGGTCTTGAATGGGCTATGGACCAGGGGTGGACTGGTTTGGTAATTGAAGCAGATTGTTTGGAGGCTGTGAGGATGGTAAACGGAAGTGATGAATGTCTTGCAAGTGAGGGTATCCTGGTGGAGCGAATTAGAGAGATTTTGGCCGCTTTGGATATTCCCAATATTCATCATGTTCCAAGGGCGGCTAACATGGCGGCTCATACGATGGCAGGAGTTGTAGCCCGGGGTAATGGGCGTAGTAGTTGGTTAGGGGTTGGGCCTCCTTGGCTCATGGATGCCATTGTTAATGAAGGTAACTGGTTCAGGTTATAGGGAGGAGAGTGGGGAATTTTTGTCCACCACCGGTTATTCCCATGTTTTGTAATTTGGTTAGCCATTGAATAAAAGTCTCATTATTCTAAAAAAAAAAAAGGGTTAACACAACTAATAACAAGTTAACAACCATCAACTTCATTCAACTTGGACAACATCCTTAAGGTCTTCATCTTCATGATCAACATTAAACAAAACCCCCTCAAGATCTACTACTAGCACCGGCGTTAACAGAACCCCCTCAAGATCCACTACTAGCACCGGTGTTAACAGACCCGACACTAGAACTAATAGGAGGTGTTCCTCCGCTGCTCATGGTTGTTGAAAAATATTGGTCACAATCATAATTAACATAACTGAAAGTAGTGGAATTATCTTGACCAAAACCCACAATATCTAAATACTATAGAAATGGAAGCTGGAGATTCAACTAGATTGAAAGGTCCTTGACCCAAAGCACCAAAATAAGCCAAAATTATCTCACTTACCCCAACAACAGATTTTTGTTCCATCTACCCAATTTAACACCAAATGATCATTTTACCCTTAATCTAATTAAGAAATTACATCCTGCCACTGTCTATCTCTCTCATTCCCTCCGGAAAATCGATCTGTCTCCTCTCTCTCTCTCTCATCTAGCTCGTACAGCTTCAGCGAGTCGACAATGAGAGCCAGCAAGCTCCCCTCAAGTTGTTCTCATAAAGATTCAGGCCTTCCAGCCGAGTCGACTCATCGGGAATCGCCCCGTCAGCCGGTTCATAGACGCGTCAAGCAGCTGGAGCTTTTTCAACTTCTCTCTCTCTCTCTCTGACTCCGTAGACCATTATAGTTGGGGTTGTGGTGGAGGACGAACATGGCAAGAGTTGCGGGGGCTGCGCCGACGCTGTTGCACTCTAACTTGCTGCCGCAGTCGCTGGTGAGGCAAGAGAAGTGGTTGGTTAAGTGGGAGCTGCCTGTACAGGCCCAGATCTTGCCCCACCAGGTATGGGTCGGAGCAAGGAAGGAGCGATGGGTGAGGCTGGGGAGGGCGAACCCCTAATTTTCGAGGATGGGGCTGCCGGAGTTGGGTTGGATGGCGGGCCAGATAGGGAAGGGTCAGTTGTTGAATTGCAGTTTTTTGTTTTCTGGTGGTGACCTTCTCTACACATTCCTGGGCAATCAAATCACAGTCACCACGATTTGTTGTTGTTTCGGTCATGTTTTTTTTTTTTTTTTTTTTTTAAGTAATGGAACAGAAGAAAAAGAAAAAAAAACACAGTTTTGAATGTCTATTGGGGGCCCAAAAGACGTTTTAAAATTGATATAATCTCTTCATTTTTTTTCTTTAAGCAAAGTTTTATTGTCTAAATTTTAGGAGATTAGTTCATATTCTGGCAGCCGAAAGTTCTATTGGGGGGCAATAGGCATCTATTGGGAGGCAATACATGGTTGATAGACATCTATTGCCCCAATAGACGTCTATTGGAGGCAATAGACGTCTATTGTCCCTCTATTTGAGGGCAATAGATGTCTATTGGGGCAGTAAATCTTTCCGGTGGGTGGCGGCTGGTGATCGGAATCCGGCGACCGGTGACCGGAATCTGGCGATCTTTGACCGGGCTCCGGCGAAATCTCTTATAGTCTCTCTCTCTCTCTCTAAATAACAAAGGGGTGAGGTTATTCAAAAAAAAAAATGTGAGGGTAAAATGGTATTAAAAAAATAAATAACAAAAAAAAAATCTTAATGGGGTATTAAGGAATACCTCCTTAGAATGTTTTGGGTAAGAGGGAATTAAAAAAACTTAATAAGGTAAGTGGGAAAAAAATCTCTAGAAATGGGGTAAATGAATAAAAACCCTAGATTGAAACCAAAGATAATGGCTGTGCAGGTAATCGATGGGCCAAGAAGGAGATGAGCGATTAGAATATATGTAATGGAGGCAAGGGACCCAGCCATTAGAATCAATAAACTGATCGATCGAGAAAAGCAAAGAGGATAAGAACTAGCTGGCCCATAGTTGCTGCTATACACACATGGCATAACAAATATCAGAAGAAACTCCAAGCTCCAAATTGAAGAACAAATATGAGAAGAAGAGCAAAACAAATGTACCTGAAGCGGCTAGAAATTCAATCTCTAAGCTCCAAGGTCCAAGCGAATTGAAGAAGAGGAGAAGTCTTGAGCAGAAAAGATTCCGACTTGAGAAGAAGAGCAGAAGAGGAACGACGAAGCCAGAAGAGAAACGCTCGATCTGGGTCTCGTCTTTTGCAGAAGAGAAACGATGAAGCGGCTGAGATAGTGAGATTAGGTCGTCTATCTCTCTCTCTCTCGATCTACGTCTTTTTTTTGTTTTTTGTTTTCAATTTTTGCAAGGTAAAAAGTCAGTATTACCCCCACATTTCTGATTTATTTACATTCTTACGTTTCCGCTTAGGATACGGACGTATCCAAACCGTTTCCAAATCAGATACGAGTTTCAGAGCCGTTTCGTACCAGTTTCCCAGATCGATATGGGATACGCTGGCAATTTCGCGTTTCCGTGCATCATAGGTTTGAATGCAATACCAAATTGAGAAATATTTGAAATTGTGGATGGAATTAGTATTGGTTGTGAAGTCTGGAAAAGTTAAGTATTGTGAATGCCTAAGGAATGGCCTAAAGTGGTATTATGGGTGTCCATAGTAATTCCGTTGAATTACTATGCGACGAATTTACTAAGAAAATAAGAATCGGACAATATTTTGAATTCAAATGATAAGTCCGGAAATTGGTCGATATTCCAATTTCAAGTGAGCGTCGAGTAATCGGAACTATTTGTCAATACAGTCGTGATTGGTCAAGCATGGTCAAAGTGGTCAATCCAGGAAAAGTTGGTTGGACGATTTATTAATCGTCGAGATTTTAATGATTTGTTCAATAGATTACTAACGATTGAAATGTCAGAACTTAGAACTCCAGCTACCTGAGGAACGGAAGGTTCGCGACTCTTAGAGTACGTGAGAGAAAGCATCAGAATCCAGGTAGGGGATTCGGTACTGTCCTCAATGTGTGATTTTATTTAGTTAAGTTGTTTTTAATATGATGCATGTTAAGTTATGTGGCTTGGTTAAGTTAAAATGTGAAGCATACTAACCAAACCATATGAGAAATGTGATGGCTTGAGAGCGAAGGGTGGTACTGACTTCCTTGGGTTCGATCCCCTTAACCTCCGGAGGGTTAGCTACACCGATATGTGTGCGTAGTTAGGTAGCAGACGCTCTCGCTACGCTTACCTGGTTTACAAATTAATTGAGGTAAGGTCGTGTAATGGGTCCACGGGACAGGCCATCGGGTAAGATTTAGCGCGCGTGGTTATTCGAGTAACATGGATCGATTTTCTAGTCAAAAAGTATTTTTTAAAGTTTGTCGTTCCTTGAAATATTTGGTTTAAACATGTTTTCATACTGGGCAGCCCAAAATTTATTTACTTAATGGTTTTCAAATCTAGTCGGTGTAAACTTCATGTTGAGTAGTGAGGACGAAAGCTCACCCCTAGAACAATGTGGAGGCTGGTATTGTGCACTGGTGGCGGGATAATAACGGACGGAGCTGGGTGTGTGGAGCAATTTCGGTAAACCACCTTCCGAACTTTATTTTACATTATATTTCTCAAATTTCATGTTCCGAAACTTATTGAAAGCTAGTTTGGTGTCGAATCTAGTTGAATTCTTATTTCTTGAAGTTCGAAATTCCCTCGAGTGATTATCCATATTAAGTTCAGGACAAACAAATTAATTTAGTGATTTAAAGAATTTCACCTTAAAAATTATTGAAATATGATCTTGAATCATTGTTATCAAATATGATCTTGAATCATTGATATCAAATCTGATCTCAAATCATCATTGATATCTCAAATTATTGAAATCAAATCCGCTATATAACCTTCACAGACTGCCATTTCTTGATACTCTCTTGGGAGAAGTAAGCATCAATATATAGCAACTATTTTATGTTGGGATGATATTTATTTACCAGTTTCTTGTTACTTTCGAATCATTCTGTACCAGTTGCTTGTGTGGCAGCCAAAGAATGTGGGTGATTGCGACTTTGCCTTTGTTAATGCTGACAAAGGTAATTATTGAAATTACCATGAGCTGATGAAGTTGGTGAAGATTGGTAGCATTGTTATCTATGGTGACAAATTGTGGGGAGAAACAGTAGTTCAGCCCGAAGAAGTTGTACGTTCCGGAGATCAAAAGGGTGCCGAGGCGGTTTATACTTAGAGTTGAACAAATCAGTGTCAGCTGACCCTCGAGTCGAAATCTCTCATGCTAAGTTGTGAGATGGGAGGGATCATCATCTTAATTTACACGCACTTGCCAAGTTGTGATCTTCTGCTATATATGAGTCAATAAGTGGCATTTGAGCACTTTAACATGATTTATTCTTGTGCTAAGCTGTTTGATGCCTATGCATTTGAGATGTTAACGTTACTTGTTTTGATTGAAATTCACTATTATAAAGTGATTAGTTTACTACTATCCACAAACAAAATGGGGTGGTTCTAGTTTGACCTCTAAATTTGATTTTGGAAATCTCCTACTTATTAAACCTCTAATTCATTTTTTTGAATACTTAAAAAACTAAGTAAACCTCCTTAAATTTACCAAAACACACTTGAACAAATAAATTTGTATCTTCAACAATTTGTTTTTTCTTTTTTATCCCTATCAGTTCAACCACGAATAATTTTGTAAGGGAGTTGCCTACATTTTTAATTGGTGTACAACTTTCATTGACGCAACCAGAAAGTGATTCTTGGAGGGGCCGAACAAGTAGACAATTATAAAGATTTTTTTATTAGACCATAATTTTTTTTATAATTTTTTTCTTTCTATATGGATGGTTCTCGAGAAAACTTTGGTTCTCAAATAAATAATATATATATATATATATATGTGTGTGTGTGTGTGTGTGGTGCGGCTATTGCCATCCTACTAATTACTTTCTTCACCCTGCATTCTCTTATCACTATACATATAGTTTTTTGGACTAAATTCAGTTTGCTGTTGAGACCAACAACCATACCTTCACAATTATATCTACAAACCCATTATCAGTAGGCCCAAACCAATTAGCCAACCTCCAGCTGTGGTCCTGATGGACACGTGTAGAGCAGCTGATTTGTATGAGCAGCCTATATGTTGTACCTGGAGCTATTCTGGCTAGCATCTTTTGACAATGAAATGAAATCAGTTTATCTTTTTGCTTTTTCAATCCTTATCGCTCTGCATTTCCCTTCTTGTCTTCTGTGTGTATTTTGAAACCCATCAACTCATTCCCTCCGGGACCGTGTCAAACGTAACAGTCCAAATGCAAGGCTACTCATTTACAGATGACTTCCTTCTCTTACCAGTGGCTGGCTGCGATTTGGTGCTTGGCGCTAAGTGGCTTGACCAATTGGGATTTATTGGATGGCATTTCGCCGACAAAATCATGTTCTTCATTGTAGACGGTAAAAGTTATTCTCTGCAAGGGATCACTACGAAAGCTCCACACACGGATACATCTGAGTTTTTGGCCTTAATTCACTCGGATGAGTTGGGCTACAAGGACTTGTTACCTCATCCCATGATGGACTAGTCCACAACACACCATGAAGGTATTCATTCTCTGCTGCAGACTTACCGTGACCTCTTTGAACCTCCCACTGGGCTTCCCCCTAAGCGGTCCATAGATCACAAAATAACCTTGTTGCCTAACACTGGGCCGGTCAATGTTCGACCCTATCATTATCCTCATTCCCAGAAGAGTGAGTTGGAGGCCCAAGTCCGCGACATGCTGTCTACAGGAATTATCCGACCCAGTGCCAGCCCATATTCTTCTCCGGTCCTTCTAGTAAAGAAAAAAGAAGGTACATGGCGATTTTGTGTGGATTACCATTCACTCAACGCGGTAACGGTCAAGGACCGATTCCCAATTCCAATTGTGGACGAGCTACTAGATGAATTGTATGGGGCTAAATATTTCTGTAAATTGGATCTTCGTTCAGGGTACCACCAAATACGAATGCATGAGGGGGATATTGCTAAAACTGCATTTCGTACTCATGATGGCCGCTACGAGTTCCTTGTCATGCCATTTGGTCTTTCCAACGCCCCATCGACATTCCAAGCACTAATGAATCACATCTTCCGGCCACTGCTTCGTAAGTATGTCCTTGTTTTTTTTGATGATATATTAATCTACAGTGCCAATTTAGTTGATCATATTAATCATCTTCAAGTTGTTTTTAACCTGTTGCGCGAACATGCACTCAAAGTTAAGCTCTCTAAATGTTCAATAGCTAAGCCCAGTGTACAGTACCTGGGCCATGTGATCACTGAACAAGGTGTTTCTGTGGATCCAACAAAAATGCAATGCATCCAGGATTGGCCCAAGCCTACCACAGTTAAAGGCTTGAGGGGCTTTCTCGGCCTGGCAGGTTATTACAGGAGATTTGTCCAACATTTTGGAACTATAGCTCAACCATTAACAACTATGCTCAAGCATGACAACTTCAAATGGTCCCCAGAATCAGAGCTAGCTTTTGCTCACCTCAAAAAGTCTGTGACCACAGCCCCTGTGTTGGCACTACCGGATTTCTCCAAGCCATTTACAGTAGAGACGGATGCAAGTGCGAAAGGCATAGGTGCTGTGCTAACCCAAGAGAAGCATCCAGTCGCATTTCTCAGCAAAGTCCTCTCCCCGAAACACCAAGCCATGTCCACTTATGACCGTGAAATGTTCGCTATCATGTTCTCCATTGATAAGTAGCGCCCTTACTTACTGGGCAATGCCTTCACCATCAAAACAGATCACCAAATGCTAAAACATCTGTTGGACCAAAGGATTTCAATTCCTACACAGCATAAATGGTTGGCCAAGCTACTGGGTTATAACTATACCATCGAGTACAAGGCTGGGAAGCTTAATACAGTACCTGATCTCCTTTCACGGCGACATGAACTGCTTGCCATTCAAACAGTATCAGCCCCTCTGTTCAATAGTATTGCTCTAATTGACAGTGCCTGCAAACATGATCCAGAAGCACAGTCCATCATTCAGGATCTCACTAATGGCAAGACAACCAAGACAAAGTTTACTTTGGTTAATGGCCGCCTCTTGTACAAAAACAGAATCTTTATCCCTGCGTCTTCTGAGTGGCGTGCTAAAGTTCTGCACGAGTTCCATGCCACTCTTCAAGCTGGTCATTCCGGCTACCTAAGAACTTTAGCCCGCTTGTCTCGTAACTTCGCTTGGCCTGGTATGAGAAGAGACGTCAAGCTCTATGTGTCCTCCTGTGATCAATGTCAAAGACAAAACTATGAGTTAATACATCCTCCTGGCCTACTTCAACCCTTACCAATACCGGAGGAAACTTGGGAAGACATTTCTATGGACTTTGTTGAAGGCTTACCAGTTTCTCATGGGTCTAATGCAATTCTTGTGGTTGTCGACCGTCTCTCTAAATTTGCACACTTCATTCCTGTTTCCCACCCATTCACAGCAGCTCAAATTGCAGATGTCTTCATGAAGGAAATTTTCAAACTCCACGGTATGCCCAAAAGAATAGTGAGTGATCGCGATCCTATTTTCCTGAGCAATTTTTGGACTCACTTCTTTAAGCTCCAGGGCACTCACCTCTGCCACAGCTCGGCCTATCACCCGCAATCGGATGGCCAATCTGAAGTTGTGAACCGCTCTCTTGAACACTATTTGCGGTGCTTTGTGCTCGATAAACCTTCTGACTGGAAAAACTTGCTTCACTGGGCAAAATTCTGGCACAATACAAGCTTCCATTCCACCATCGGCATGTCTCCGTTCCAAGCCCTTTATGGTCGGCCCCCTCCTACAGTTAGCAACTACATCCCCGGCACCACCAAAGTCCATGCTGTGGACACGTCCCTACAAAACAGAGACAAGCTGCTACTCAGTCTCAAGAGCCACATGACATTGGCACAAAATCGGATGAAACAATATACTGATCAGAAAAGAACGGAGCGGGAATTTCAGATCGGAGACTGGGTTTTTCTTAAACTCCATCCTTACCGGCAGAATCGTTGGCGAATCGATCTGTGCATAAACTCTCCCCACTGTACTACGGGCCATTTCAAATTGAGGCACGGATTGGAGCTGTTGCTTATCGTTTGAAGCTTCCACCCACTGCTAAACTTCACCCGGTTTTCCATGTCTCGCTGCTGAAACGTCGAATTGGCGATGACACCCCAATCTCAACATCACTGCCTCTATTTGATCTGTAAGGAGAATTGATTTGGAAGCCAATCAAGGTTCTGGACATGGGATATCGCACCAAGAAACACCGCCGGATCACAATCTGGCTCACCTAATGGGCAGGCATGCCAGAGGAGGACGCGACTTGGGAGGATGCCAGCATCATTGCTGCCCGTTTTCCAGATTTCTGCGCCTGAGGACAGGCTCTTTCTCGGGGGGAGCAGTTGTTGAGACCAACAACCATACCTTCACAATTATATCTACAAACCCATTATCAGTAGGCCCAAACCAATTAGCCAACCTCCAGCTGTGGTCCTGATGGACACGTGTAGAGCAGCTGATTTGTATGAGCAGCCTATATGTTGTACCTGGAGCTATTCTGGCTAGCATCTTTTGACAATGAAATGAAATCAGTTTATCTTTTTGCTTTTTCAATCCTTATCGCTCTGCATTTCCTTTCTTGTCTTCTGTGTGTATTTTGAAACCCATCATTTGCCCCCTCTAACTTTAGGGCAAACATTAGTTTGGTCCCTAATTTTTTTTTTTAATCATGATGGTCCTTGCACTTCTATTTTCTATCATGTGAGTATAAATTTCAAATTTAGCTCCAACCTAATCTTTTTTTTTAATCATGATGGTCCTTGCACTTCCATTTTCTATCATGCGAGTCTAAATTTCAAATTTAGCTCCAAACATGATGTCAGATGCTGAGCTGGACCCGATATTAGGGCCCACTTTTCAGCTTTGTCCCCTCATTTTGGGTGAAATGTCCAAATTACCGTTGTTACCCTCTCTCCACTACTACAAATTTCCCCAAACCCCACTGATTTGAATTAGTCCCTATTGGGACAAAGCACACTGATAACAGTGACTAATGGCATTAGCCACTATGCAGCCACTAATGAGGAATTAGTCCCCTCTATAGTAGGTGCTATTGGGGCAATAGGCACTGACAAAACATCAGTGGAATAACTTCATCCAAGGCAAGACAGAATCTAAATCCACACTAATATTAGTAGCTTTGGAATGCCACTCATATCAGTGGTAAATTTGTGAGGTTGGATTAAAAAAAATAAGGTGCCAATTGGCACCTCTACATTCTGTATTGTACTTTATACGGTATTTTAAAATGTATCATACAATAAATATACTAACTAAAAATTTACAAGTGCAAATATCAAAATATAAACATAAAAATTCTTTATCCCACAGCTGCAACTCTTCTTTGATACAGACAACCTGCACATTACACTAGGTAGTTAGTTCTTATTCTAACAATTACACAGACGGCCATCTTAACATATAAGACTCACACTTCGCATATATATATTTTTTTTGAAGAATATCATGTCGATATATTAATATTAATACTCAGGCCAGGAAGGACCATTACATATCCTCCCTCTACCGTCTATGGGTAGATAAAGAGTTTGTGGTAAACCACAATGATACATAGATTAGGTCTGATCATTTGATGGTACCCATGCTCACTTATTCAAGAAAGCCTATTTAACTATGGACAGTAATGCATAGTAATAGGCAAGGAAATTTGAAAAATTACTAAGTAAAAAATGGGCATAGAACCCATTAGTTATTCTGGACCCAAGAGAGAGCAGACCCAAGATCCATTTCAGAGCCCTAAGTCCAACCATCAACCAGCTAAGCCCATCAAGAACAAAACCTAGCTGTCTCCAAGTTGTTCCTGCAGCCGACAACAATATTGGCGCTGGCCAGCCAAGCATCCATGCCGACCAATTCGAAGGTAGCTCCAAGTCCACCTCCTTTGTCAGACTCCCCGAGATCTGGGCTTGGATTGGAGCCCAAAAACAGCCCAACCACATGCTCCTCCACTTTGATCTGGACACCCAAACTCGTCTACACTTCATTTGAAGTTTCAGCAACATCTGCAACACCGGCCATGACCAATCCCCGAGCGTAACATGATGACCCATAGTTCCGCCCCTTGTGAACGTTACAGAGGAGACCCGATCGTTGCAGAAAAGAACCGACCTGCAAGGCCGCACACAGGCCACTATAGCGTCGAGGTTGATGGCCTTCGTGGGGAGGGTACGAGCAGCAATGAAGTCTCCAGTGGAATGAACAATGCCACCCTTGAATTTGACATCGATGGCTATAGAAGATTATTCTGACAAGAAGTGCAGGCCATCGTTTGGGTTTAGGAGCAACCAAGCAATCTGCCGGCCATTGAAGGGCAAGAGACGCTGCCATGGCCAATGCTGATGTCTCAGTCCCTATAAGATGCAGGGGACCATATATGCCTAGGACGATCAGAGGATGGTGCCGGACAAAGTTGTTCGGAATTTGGATGGCGAGTTCCGCCATTTTTGTCACATTAGGACAGTGGCAACGCTAAGATGAGCGCGAGTGTGAGTGCCACTAGGGGGAATAGAGTGCTAGGGTTTCTCATAGAAAATCTAGAACTATATGTTTTGTCTCCTATCTAGTTGGACATTCACACTTCGCATATGGGTAGACCACCATTGAACAAAAACAATTATATTACCCAATACAGAAAATTTTAACAAGTTATAGCTTATACATGAAACAATTAGCACCAAACATTCACCTTATTCTGGATAGAGAAATTGATGAAGTTGGTATCCACCAAAACCCAGTAAAGCTTCGAATCTCTTCCTCAGGCTTCTCAGAACTCAATAACTAACTCCATTTCACCAAACTAAGGTCAGACATCTTCTAATCTAATAAATCAAACTATAATCAATTAATCAAAGTATCAAACCAACTAACAAAGCTCGGAGCCTCACTCATCTTCTAATAAAAAAAACAACACAACGGCACACAAAAAATTCACTTTTCGTTTCTGATAGAGGAATAATTGCCCACCAAAAAAAAAAATCACGACTATATGAAGAATTAAGGAAGAAAAAGGAAAAGCCTTATATTGAACAATCCAAATCTCAATACCAACTCCAATGCAGTTTCTTCTCAATTATTCAAAGTATCTAAGTATCAAACCAAGTAACACAAGAAAAAACGTAGTAGAACTGCAGAACCCAAGTAACGAAAGAAAATTCCACAGAAAAAGAGGAGTTTACCTCTTTAGCATTAATCACGACTGTATGAAGGCAAATGATATGTGATTGAAGAAACGATTATGATATGTCTATGCCCAAGGCTTGGCTCATGTGTCTGAGATTTGCCCCAAATTGAATTCGGCATCAGTCCTTAATCCTAAAATTTGTCCTTTTGCAACCTGACACAATATTAAAATTCAATCACCGTTAAAAAAGTGGACTGACTATAGTAAGTTATCAGTGAGAAAGTTAAAAGAAGTGGATATACCATATATCCATACATATACAGAGAAGTCAAAAATTAAACATAATTCTCCACTGACATCACAGCTACCAAATCAATAGCAGCTTCCTGCCAAAAACAAAAAATGTAGATTAAATCAGATATCAGTTCCTAATAAAAGGACTTAAAATTAAACGAGATGACATCCTATATCTGGAGAAATTAAGCAATATATCTATAATCTCAATATAGAAGCCAACTTCTCCCTTCCAGAGGCAATACGCTCTGTTATGGCCTTACCCTGAACTTCCTTGAGAAGAAACTGAAGCCTGTCATTATCTGCTTCAGCACCAACTGTGAAAAAGATGAATGTGTTTGCACTATGAACATTAAAACCCGACCCTCTACAAGCACAGTTCTACTCAATCAACTGATCAAAATACACATAACAATCCCGATTTACAATATTAATTGCTCTAAAATTCATTGGAGATAGATAATGCAAATACTAGAAACACTTGGGAAAAAGAAAAACTACAATGTAGTGAAAAATGTATACGAACAAAAGTGCTTCTAAATACAAGTCATGTAAATCCTAAAACAGATTTCAGCGACTCAAAAAGCATAGCATTTAAACCCAATTCCTCTAGCCCCAATCCATTGTAGTCAGTAATAAATCGTTTTCATTGGATTGAGTCTTAAGTAATAACAAACAAAACGCTACGGTAGAGTTACAGAATAGAAAACGCTATTGCTAAGTCTCAAAATTGAAAATCCACATGGTAAAGTAGGAATACAGAACATGAAATTAGAAATCAAAAACATTAATCGATCAGAAAGACACAAATTTTGGGCATATGTTTAACAACACAATAAATAAATGAAGCAAAGAGAGCAAAAAGAGGTACCGGCGCCAAGGATGCTCTTGATGTCTTCTGTTCTGGTCTTGCCCCCCCCCCCAACACAACGAGCAAATAAGCAGCGATCACCTTTATCTTTGTTTTCACGAACAGTTAATATCAATCAGAACCGAACAGGGAGAGATAGACAAATCTAACGCCTTATACAGATACAGAGAGATAGAGAGACAGACAGACATAGAGAGAGGTTGTGGATCTGTAGATTATGAAGAAGGGGGAGTTACCACGAGCACCCTAAGATCTAGGCTTAGGCCCCCCACTGCCCTGCCCCATCTAACGCCTTTGAGACCTTGTAGATCCAAATCATCGTCGTCGTTGGAGAACGTAACTACAGATCCACCGGTCCACCTAACCCAACCTCAAATCACCAAAGCCTCGAGGATGCTTTACATCCAAAAGTAACATCGCTTTTGAAACTCTTATCCAGAAAATCAAGCGATTCTGGAGTAACACTCAAAAAAATTGCATGATAACGAGAGAGAGACCGGAGAGAGAGAGAGAGAGAGAGAGAGGCAGAGAGCAGGCTAGGGTTTTTAGTCGAAGCAAGTGAATATATACCAAAGAGTAGGGCTGTCAATGGGTCGTGTTGGGTTGGATTCGTGTCGGATCAAGGTATTTGTTGTGTCGCAAGAGACAAACCCAAACCCAACCCATTTAATAATCGTGTCAAAATTTAAACCCAAACCCAACCTATTTTTTTAATGGGTTACCCGTTTCCAACCCGCTTAACCCATTTAATAAATATGTCGTATAGTGTTAGACAAAATGACCCATTTAAATGTTAACAATACGACCCATTTAACTAAAAAAATGCATAAATTGATTAAATTAGCTAAAAACTCCACAAGACAAAGAATATAAATAATTATATATAATTCATAAATAATTAAATCCAATAATTATAAAGAAAATATTTCAAATTGTTTAATCCTATGATCAAATACTCCCAACGTCCAAAATTTTAAGAAGAAGTACAGCATAATTGGGTTATACGGGTTCACTTCGTGTTGGTGGGTTGACCCGTGGCCAACCCATTTATTAAATGGGTCATGACGGGTTGACCCGCGGCCGACCCTCTTTTTAATCGTGCATGTTCAACCAGCTTTATTTCGTGCGGGTTTCGAGTCGTGTTATCGATTCGTGTCAGAATTGACAGCCCTACCAAAGAGGATAGGTTTGCTATCTCGACACCACACCATAAGAGTTCTCAAGAACTCAGCCCAAACATAGGAACCCCGGAGCCCACTTATATTATAATTATAATGCATTTGGCACTGTTTCAGTAACAGCATGATCTCTATTCTCCCATTAGGCACTGATAACAGTGGAAGGAAAAAAAGTCTCACTGATTTTTTTAATCAGTGTGATACTGTTCTCTTTCACACTGATGAGTTTTTAGTGGCTACAAAAGAGGTGCTATTGGGGAAATTTGTTGTAGTGTAGCTCTCTCTCTCTCTCTCTCTCTCTCGTTTTAGGTGAAAGATCAAGCGAAACTATGAAACACACATCCTTCTCCGACTATGCTCTAAATTTTGATCATTTCCTCACAAGCTCCTACGACCTACCACCTCAACCAAACTCCACACCCTCTCAAAACCGCCCACTCCCCAACTCTTCAAATCACTAATATCTGAAAGCAAAATTCAGCACCGGAAACTAGAAATTCACACCATAAAGAAAAAACCATAAACTCACACCAGATCAAATCTTCCAATTGACACCAGGAAAAAAAAATCAACAATTTCTGCTTTTGCGATTGTGATTGATATTTGATTCCGGTTGCAAAAGGAAGTCAGGAAGCAGATCTAAGCCAAGAAGGAGGAGCTCTATCAACTTGTCAGCCCTTGTTATCACGACCTCATTGACTTTGCCAACTTCATCGTCCTCATGAAGCTCTCCTCCCACTCCATCCCCCACAACCTCTCCTCCGTCCACCACGCCATCATCCACTCTCTCTCTCTCTCTTTCTTCCCCTTCCCATTCTAATTATGATTCTTGTTCCAAGTCCTCCGACTCCTCCATGCATCTACCGAATCACCTGCTGAGTCAAGTACCCGGTCGACACCCCCAAGAACATCTGCTCTACCTCAGCGAGTCCAAGTCAATCGCTAGAGAGGAAGTCGAGGATGACACCGATCAAGAGGCAGAGGCGTAGGCGAAGAGAGAGGCTTCGACGGTGGATTTGATCAAGGCCTCCTGTTGCTTCTTGAGGCAAAAGTCTTTGTAACATTTGGAGCAGAGATTCATGGTGGCCAGCTGGTGTTCATGGTAGCTGGGAGAGAGAGAGAGAGAGAAGAGGAGGAGGTTTTACATATGAGTGAGAGGAAAGTGAGGCAAAAGGGAGAGAAACTAAGAGAAAAAAAAATTAGAAATTAGATTAAATTTGAAATGTCCATTTTGTCCTTCTTGTGGGTTCAAAATTAGAAAAGTTGACCTTTATGTCTGTGCCAAGTCAGCTTATGACATCATGATTGGATCTAATTTTGAAATTTGGACTCGGATGATGGAAATTTAAAGTGCAGGGACCATCATGATTAAAAAAAAATATCAAGGACCAAACTAATGTTTGCCCCAAAGTTGGAGGGGGCAAACTGAATTTAGTTTGTTAGTTTACAACCATTGCAAATTGTTTTCCACTGATGGATATTTGGATCATTTTGTTCCTGGTTGCGGTGGTGATGGGTGGTGCGAGTGTCACTAACTTGCTGCTGGTAACGATGGAGAAGTTGCAATCTGGCAGCAGCACAAGGAATTTGATGTTTTGGCTCCTAGTCTTGGTCGGTGCCCACTGTGCTCAGGGTGGTGACCTTGATGGGGTTGTTGACAGTGGTTGGACTGGTGGTAGTAATCTGTTAGGCCAAGGACCCTTAGTATTTGGACAACCCAAAAGAGTATCTTGGGTGCTCTTAGTGTTTAGGGAGGCTAAGTAGAAGTGTGCTCAACTTTGGACTTGGGCCCAAATGTGGACCAAGGTGACACGCTCATGCACTATAGGTTTTCGAATTTGGGATCCCAGAGAATGGATTCAACTAAATATGCTTATGGTTTGTGAGGGTGATTTTGTGTTTTAAATTTCCGACAGCAACCCTCTTGATAAAGCGAGACTAGGCCCAAAATAGATCAAAGGTTAGACCTGAGAACGATGTTGTTGTGACTGGCTGGATGGTAATAGCAACAATTAGAGCTAAATTCACATAACAGAGCTTATAGGAGGATATGGCTCGGGAGCTAGATGCTTGAGAATTTAGCAGAGAGAGAATTCTAGCAATGTCATGGTTTTGGGTTAAGGTTGTTTAGGTATTGATGGCTAGGTTTTTAGAGATGAAGCTTGATCTCTAGCTTCATGTTTTTGGGTTGTTGTGGCTTGATTTCCAACGGCAATTAATGAATCTTCTTTTTATAGCGGAGGTAGGCAGGGAAGATCGGTGATAAGAACCGAGGGTTTTGAGGGAGTATTCTCAATTTTGGTGGGATAATTCGAAAGCTTTGTTTTGTTTTCTCCATGAAACCAAATGGGTGAAAGCTCATTAAAGCTATGAGGGTGAAGGTCGATGGTATAGGTATAGGACGGTGATAATCCCATATTCTACGCTGCTATGACATTTGAGGGATTCTAATCCCCTAATTTCTGCTATTGCAAATCGTGATCACAAAGTCTTAGGGTTATTGGAAATTGAAGCAGGATTATTGAGGATATGAATCAGAAAGCTTCTTAATAGATTCTGGGCTCTTATCGAAAATGGTGAAACACTAATCCCAGCAGCAGCTTTAATAGAATGATATTTCTGGTTAGGGGAAGAAGATGACTTCAATGGGTTTTGGGCTAGAGACTGGTCTAATGGACTTTGGGTGAGGAAATGACTGTAGTGGGCTTTATGTTTCGTTGCGCCTGCTTTCATCTCTCTACTAGCCTTTGTTAAGATTTTAGTCCCTCAAGCATGAATTTTGGTGCCCAAGTCCAAAATTGTCGATGGGTCTTACCTTAACAATAGGCCTCACATAATCTGTTACCTTCTACACCACATCCCTCAGTATGTATAAGCCTCAAACGTAGCTTGGGTCTACGTGTATAGCGTGGTAATTAAGATTGTTGGTTTCTTGAAGATGCATTTTATTATTTGAGGATTTGGGCTTGTTGTATCTCTTGCTAACTAGAGGGTTTCTTTTGAAATGAAGTGGGCTTGTTTGAAGGCCCAACTAGGTTACGAGATTGATGACTCGCCTTTTCACTTGTCACTAGTAAAAATTGGACTTGTGGAATTTTGGGTGTCAGCAAGGTTATCATAAGTGGTACCAACTTAAGTTTTTTGTTTTTACTTTACCTATGTACTATGCAATGTTTAGTCATAGTATTATATGTTTGCTTAGAATAAGTAAGTATCGAACGTCGAATGAGTGAACCTATTCCTATGTACCACTGTGTATTAGATGTAGGATACCATATTTGATTGGGGAAAATTTGCTTGTGAGAGAGAATGTGGATCCCCCGAATATGCACTAAGAAGGATATATAGCATGAGAGCTTTTCTAGATATTTTTTGTAGAGGTTGTTCCATTCTATCTAATCCAAAAGCAAGAAATATAAGATAATATAAATTTAGTAGTCGAGACTGGCAAACCAAACTCGGACACAACTACCAGAAACAGCAACAACCTAGCTTGTCTTCAACGCCAACGCACCCAGACGAGCCGAGAACTAGGCATAAAAGAAGAGGTGACAGACCAGAGAAAAATGAGAAATTTTTCCGTGCTACGGTCAAACCATGTCATCATTGACATGTGGTTTGACTTCCCAATAAGATAAAGATATGTGTGTAACTAGTACACCTCAGCCACAACAACAAACATTACACTTCTTGCCCTTAACACAAACTGTTGCGGTTATCATAAAATCGGAAAAATCACATATCATTGTCATGTCAAAAGTTTAAAATTGCAGATTTTTTTTTTCTAGAAGAATTGCATATTGATATTGTATTTTAAAAGTTTTTTTTTTTTCTCGTAAGATAAGATCTGAAGATTTTGTTTTGTTCTTTCTCATCTTCTAATTATCTTACCTTTGGTTCTGTGACTTCTGTCACATGATAGAGCACTTGAGTTCTCTAAGCGGCAGCAGAGCAAGTCATCGAAAGGAGAACGACAACTAATGCAAAACAAAAATCAAGCTAAAAGCCTAAAACCCAGATCTAAGGGGGGTGTATTCAATTAAGAGTCTACAAGATTTTTTTGTATTTTAAAAGTCTGTGGGTATTCAACTGAGATCTTGAATAGTCCTTTAAAATCTTGATGTATTCAATTAAGATTTAAAATTATCCATTCAAATCTGCTGATATTCAAAAGTATATTGATTTTTAAGGATTTCATTAAATGCTGGATTTTGGAGGATTTTATAGTGCTTTTTATACATATCAAAACTCAAAAACAATCCAACCACTTCCCAAAAGATTTTGATGGATTCTTTCTCACTCAAAAAATGAAGAACCTCTTGTCTTAAACCTATTTTCCCACTATCTTCCTCTGCCTCTGCTCCCATCTAATAATTTTTTATTTTATTTTTATCACTATAGCTCTAGAAGCCTTAATCCTTCTAGCTAATGAAGCTCACTTTCAATGGTATTATTAAGATGATACATACACACATGATTCTTTTGTAAATTAGATATGAAATAAATTATGTCATTAGTTTATTACTTTATTTTTTGTGTAACATTTTGGCTGGTTAGTTTTCTCTTATTGTTCATATATACACAACATAAAGAATGGTAGATTGCCATACTTTCTTCTAATTGACATAGCATTATAGTTGGATCCATACATCCATTGCTTAATTAAAGAAGAAGAAGAAAAAAAAAATTAACCTACCAAAAACATCATAAGGATTTGTAAAATCTAAATAAATACTAGTGAATCAATCCATTAGAATCAATCAGAGTCCATATAGAATTTAAACAATCCGTGGATTAAGTAAATCTATGGATTCTAAAAAGTAAAAACTCAAACAAAGTCTTTTAAAATCTGAATTGAATACATCCCCCAAAATCTCAAACCTAGATCTAAATCTCAAACCTCTTCTTGAAATTCTACCCAGAAATAGAAACCTATTTTTGATTGGATATATGGGGTTTGCTATTTGATTGAGAAGATGAAAAGAAATGAACTGAAGAGTAATCAGATCTCAAGTAATAGGTCTGCATTAGCTTAGTTCTTCCGAAGTGTCTGCTAACGGCAAAGCACTTTGTTAAACGGCAAAAAGTTTAAGACTTGTGTTTAGTGGCTGATTTGTATCAATTGCACACGTGTATGTATCTTATTGGGAAGTCAAATCACATGTCAATGATGACATGGTTAAACCGTAGCACAGTTTCATTTTATTTAGCTAGAAATAATCAAGGGCTAGTTAGCTGCATGTGATTAATTTGTTTTGGGTCAATGAACGAATCAGAACCGATTACTTTTCTGATTTCTGTATGATAATTAGTTTTGCAAAATTTCAGAAATATATGTCAAAAACAATTTAGACGTCATCTGAGGCAATGGGAGTGCAAAATCTGAATGCAGAAGGTTTTGTGAAACACGTGAAACCACGTACAAGGTATGCTTGCTTGTAGATTTGTCCAATTGTCCGTAGTTATCCCCTTGAAGTACTCTATTATGATTTATGAAAGATTAATTTCCACCTGCTCTTCGATCACCAAATGATTAAGAGACCTATACTTCATAGAATTAATAAATGCATTCTTGGGTGCACCATGCAGCAAAGAAGCATGCAAGTACGGGGCAATATGTAAGACCGAAGATTTACTTCTGGTGATGGAGTTAGAAATTTTACATCCGGTGAATTGGGATGTTCGAGGATTTTATAGCCACTGTTCCATTCACGGTTCGTTGTTCACCCTCTAGCAATTTAGTAGCCGTACGGCCTCTGTTTCATTTGTCGGAGGGAAGAGCAATGATAGTACAGCTAGTTGGGTATCTTTTCCTGATCGATATAGAAAGGATTCCTTTAGCATGGGTTCAAAAAAGAAAGAATGAATTTGGACTCGACATATATGGATGGCTCTTCAGGATTGCCAAATTGAGTAACATGATCATCATTTGCTGGGAAAAAATAAAACAAATCAAGAAAAGTATGAAAAGTAATAGGCCAGCAAAAAGCCTACGTACAATTATTACCGTATGAAATTACCCGCGCGCTTTGGAGGGAAATATCAGTTCGGTTGACGTGGGCAACCTGGTCTGGCATTTACTTCCAGACCTCTCACTCAAAAACCAACAAAAAAAAAGAAAACTAACAACCTCAATTTCTTTACAATTTTATTTTGAAAAATCCCCCCAAATAAACCTTTTTTTTTTTTTTTTTCAGATCGTTGGCCTCCCGCCACCCCCAACGCACCAGCTCCTTCCTCGCCTTCAAAACCCTAACGAATTTGTTCGTTTCCCCCACATTCAGCCTCTTCGTTTCTTGATAATGAACGAATAAATAAAGGGATCGAATTTTCAAAAATGCTGAATGTCCGTTTGAGAACGGCACAAGATGCAGGTAACATTATCTGATCTCAATTTTTATTGAAACTCGATTGCAGGAAATGGAAATGATGATTTCATTGTTGTTTAATGGACGATGATGATGTGTTAGGAGGTGAGAGGGACCTGGAGAAGGGGCTGCTGGAGCCCTCAACGCCGGGAACTCGATCGGAGCCGCCGATGTCACCGCACACATCGAGGCTGGCGCCGTTTTTGTCCAATTCCAGCAAGTCTCTGCTGGTTTCGAATTCTAGCAAGTCTCTGCTGGTTTCGAATTCCGGCAAGTCTCTGATGGTTTCTAATTCCAGCAAGTCTCTGGTTATGTCGAATTCCGGCCAGCGCTTGGATCAGAAGAAGAAGTACGTGCGGCAGGTGACCGGCCGCTTCAATGACACGGAGCTCCACCTGGCGGCGAAGCGGGGCGACGTCGCCGCCGTGAAGCATATCATCGGCGAGATTGATGCACAGATGATGGGGACCACGAGTGGGGCTGATTTTGATGCGGAGGTGGCTGAGATTAGGTCTGCGGTTGTGAATGAGGTCAATGAGTTGGGAGAGACGCCGCTTCTCGCCGCCGCCGAGAAGGGGCACCTTGGTGTGGTGAAGGAGCTCTTGCCTTTCACCACCGATGAGGGGATTTACATGAAGAATAGGATCGGCTACAATCCATTGCATATTGCTGCTAGTCAAGGGCACCATGGTAACCATAAACTTCAAATCTGTTATATCATCATTTGTTGATTTAGGTGTCTATGTGCTTATGAAAGTTTGAAATGGAATACATTGCATAATGGTACTTGTTTACATATATATAACAGACTTTTAATGGTACTTGTTTACTTGCTATTGTCCTTACATGTTAGACTGTAGATGAATTTCCTATGTTTACATCATTTCTTGATTCATTTTACGTACGAGAAGAAGGAGAATGGCAAGCATGGTAGCTTATTCACACTAGACTTGGATTGGTGTTGTGTCCTTGACAATCATGGCTGGATTGGTTTTTAATTCAGGGACTGTAGGTTTTCTGCTTATTTGAAAGCATGTCTTGTCGGTCACTGCTCACTGTTTGCTTGTCTTTTGCTGCTGATGTTAAGTTTCTTGCAGCTCTGTTCTGGATCTGATTGTAAATATATACATACTAACTAGCTTTGTGCAGCCATTATCCAGGTCCTGTTAGACCATGAACCAGGACTTAGCAAAACACTTGGCCCGTCAAATGCAACAGCTCTTGTGGCTGCAGCTACGAGAGGGCATACAGATGTGGTTAAGGAGTTAATGAATCATGATCCTAGCTTGGTAGAAATTTCTAAATCCAATGGTAAGAATGCATTGCATTTTGCGGCACGGCAGGGCCATGTAGATATTGTGAAAGCTTTACTTGACAAGGATCCACAACTAGTAAGAAGAATTGACAAGAAAGGACAGACTGCTTTGCATATGGCCGTAAAAGGTCATAGCTGTGAGGTGGTGAAGTTGCTACTTGACGCAGATTCAGCTCTTGTCATGCTCCCAGACAAGTTCGGTAATTTACCATTACATGTGGCCACGAGGAAGAAGAGAACAGAGGTATGTATTTCCATTACTGGATCTTCACAATTTTTAGGCTTTATTGCATTCTTGTATAAAGGGCTCCTTTGCTATTCAGTTTGTCTCCTTAAACGTTGCACGAAATATGATCTATACACATTAGGTTGAGGTGATGTGAGATTTTGTATGCCAAGTTTTTGCATTGTTCATTGAGTAACTTGTATCGGACTAGGTGAATATCTTTAGCAATTTATATCTCATTATGCTTGCAGATAGTAAATGAGTTGTTAGCCCTTCGTGACACAAATGTGAATGCTTTAACAAGAGAACAGAAAACACCCCTTGATATAGTTGAAGCACTTCCTCTCTCTGAAGAATCCACGGCAATTAAGGAAAGCTTAACTGAGTATGGTGGTCTCCGAGCCCAGGACCTTAACCGGCCAAGAGATGAGCTTAGAAACACAGTGTCAGCTATAAAAAAAGATGTCCACACTCAGCTGGATCAAGCCCGCAAGACCAGTCGGAGTGTTACTGGAATTGCCAAGGAGATCCGTAGGCTACAAAGGGAAGGAGTCAATATTGCAACTAACTCTGTCACAGTGGTTGCATCGCTCATCGCAACAATAGCATTTGCAGCTATATTTACTGTACCTGGTGGTGATTTAGATTCTGGGAAGTCTGTGACGGTTTCAACTACATCGTTCAAGATGTTTTATTTTTTTAATGCTATTTCACTCTTCGTAGCATTGGCTGTTGTCGTGGTACAGATCACCCTTATTCGGGGGGAGACGAAGACTGAGAGGAGGGTTATAACAGTGATTAATAAGGCGATGTGGTTGGCCTCTATGACCACTACAGTAGCATTTATTTCTGCAGCATATATAGTGGTTGGTCGACATAATCGGTGGGCCGCAATCTTTATCACAGTTATAGGAGGGATTATAATTTCAGCCGTTCTTTGTATCATGACATATTTTGTGATAAAGTCCAAAAAGATTCGTAGATTGAGAAAGAGAGAGAAGCTTCTTACAAGGACTGGATCCTCCTTGCACTCAGACTCCGGTTCAGAAGTGAATCGTGTTATGGCCCTTTAATAGATTTGTTCTTTCGAACTAGCCTGTGGTTCAATGTCTGACTTTTATACATGAAGAAGAAAACCAAAATGGGAGCACTTGGGTCATTTGAGGTTCTTATCTATGGAAAATTCTAGTGTGCTGGTATGTATCCCATACCCACACTTACAAAGTGAGAACAAATTTGTTCTCAAAATTGGAATTTGAGTCCTACTTTGTGTAATCTTTGTTCTAATAATGATAATTACACTTCTTACGACACTTTTACAAGTTTTGAACAAATTCGTTGTCAATGTTGTAATTTTTGTTCTCAATGTTGTAAATAGTGTAAATGAATATGGTAACTTTTGTTCTCAATGTTGTAATTTTGGTTCAAATAATTGTAAATTTTTGTTCAAATACTTGTAAATGAGGGTATCTCATAATGGTAGGTACCATAGCTTGTCTCCTTATCTATAGTGTAACAAAATGAGTGGCCATTGAAATTATAATAATAGCGTCAATGAGTGGATCTTTTGGAAGGAATTTTAGTTTGGGTGCCTCAAGGGTTATATAAGTTTGGAACGAAACTAATGGCGGCCTCACATCTGCAAAGGGAGCTAGTGTGATATATCATCTGTATATTGTATGGTATATGCACGGTGTCAATCTTGATTTGTAACTTGTATAGGTTTCATTGCTGGTGATATCTATACATATATATTTGATAATAGATAGTGGCTTGTTGAATATTAGTTAGTTGATCACAATTTTGGATGTGACTTTACTTGACACATTTGACTGACAAAAGAGAATGTATCTGATGAGTCGAATAAAATCTGAAGCACTGTATTTTGTGCATACGATATGTGCCGATATGGTAGTCAAAGAATTTACTATGGTGGATTACACTACTTTATATAGATTATACACCGAATTTGTTCCATGCAAGTCTCTGGTACAGGTTTCCGGCCACTTCTATCAACTTTTCCCTGGTATTCTCTAAATCCCAATGATGCTGTATTATACTGTTAGTAATGGTCACCTCTGTAAACTTTCCTTCCGGGTTAAAAACTCCATGGTGTTTCATAGAGAAAAGGCTTATCTGAGCTAATGCAGGAAGATAGTTTTGAGCCCAAGTGATCGTTGAGGTTCTTGTTCATGGAGATCAGGTGACAAAGGATATTTTTCTGCAAAAGGTACTGATTGCCGAAACACACACACACTCACTCTCTCTCTCTCTCTCTCTCTCTCTCTCTCTCTCTCTCTATATATATATATATATATATATATATATATATATTGAGGTCAAGTTTGTAATACTCGATTCACACTAATAACTTTTGTATGATTCAATAGAAACAAAGGGAAAGAGATGACGAACAATAAAAGAGTGGCCTGGAATTATGATTTCATTAGTACTTCTTCCTTCTGTACTTGAGTTTATTGGGATGCTTACACATTGCTCATTTTTCACCTTTCTGATTTATCAGGACAAATGATGATCGACTTGCTTTGGTCCAACAAATCTGGTGGATGGTAATCGTGTAGCTCAAGTGGCATATTTTTCACATATGCACTATGGAAGCACTACTGCATTAACACCTTCCGCTTATTAATTTGTTGGCAGAAGATGGAATTCAAGGTTAGACGTATCAAGTGCTTTTCGAAATCCGTAAGTGGACTTTGTTTTAGTTCTTCCAGTAATTGGCAGGAATTATTCGATTGAGTTTCTTGAGTTGCACATGTTTTATGTGGGATCTAAGCTACTAACAAATCAATGCAACTGTTGATGTCCAGAAATCCACCTCATGGAAGAGATAAGCCATTATATTTTCGATAGTGTTGGCTGTGCTGACAGCAAGAGAATATTTGGTGCTCCCTTGCTAGCTGCAATGTTCTTTCTGCTTAAAATTATTGTGGTTAATTTTCTCATTAGTCAATTATGGGTCCTCGATCTGCTACCAGAAGAACCAGGTGCATCACATGGTGTGGTCTACAGGAGATCTATCCGTGTGCTCGCTATAACAATTAACAAGTGAGCCACTTGATAATCTTGGGAATGATTATTCATTTCAATAATGTTGGGTGGTTGTTCTAAGTTTAGAAATACTTTTCACCTATTTATTCTAGAGAAGGCAACTGTATTTATCTTAAAGTGTTTTAGACACGGCTTCATATAATCGGCACGCATGATCTATAATGATAGATTAGTTCACGCATGATTTCAAGATTGTTTATATATGAAGTTAGTCTGTCACTATAAAAAGATAGTCTAATTTTAATGTATTTATATATTAATATATGATAAATTTTTCTGTCACATTCATAAACACTTCTAGCAGAATATTTATGAATTACCATGGATATTAATGAAACAAATTTGTTTTCCTGTGGGAAGATTTTTAAGGCTTTTTTTTTTCTTTTTTTTTTTTTTGTTACAAAATTTTTAAGGCTTGTTAAATGACTGGATAAAGAAGAAGCGTATGGGCCGCTTAGCATCTTCAACCAATCAAAGAAAGAAAGAAAGAAAGAAAAGAAGGAAGGCGTGTAACGCTGTTCGATGTTCGAGGATGATGCTATCATTTTTGTCTCAATATATGACCTGCGAGTACCAGAGGCTAAAAGCCAACGTGGTCCCCCGAAAGCTAAAAACACAAGGGGCCGTGAGCTTCCTTCTTCCTCTTTCATTATATATCCCACTTTGCTGTCGGACCCATCTTATGCCCGAGTCAATGCTTCGTTTTTTATTCTAATACACCCACAATTTATCTCTATGCCAACATCATTATTGATATTTGACACTAGGCCACAATTAATGCATCGCCGGATAATCCAATCATAGTTTTACTTCTTATTTCGTTGATTTTAATAGAGAGAATTTGAATTCTGGACCTATTGGGGAATTCCACAAGAAATATTATTGAAACAATAACTATTTGTAGTATTTTTTTTGTATAATAAATAATCCCTTCAACGATGTATCGTTCTTACATGGTATTTCTTGAGGTAACGAATTGTCAATATTTAATTGTAAAATTTTGATTACATATCATTTGTATGAACTGCATATGTCTATTTATCACATTGAAGCATGCTGTGAATATGGGATAACATGTTGGTAGTTAATGATGAGTTTGAACATCATACAATCACGTGATTATCTCTCATTATTAGACGACTTGGTGATTTAAGCAATGAGATAACTAGACAGATGGCATGGTTTGGTATCTATTGGCAGGCACAAGTTACTCTTTTTGGTTGGAAGGGAACAACTACTCTTGTGCATTTTAGTTTCAACCAAAGATGCTGACGTGGTAAAACATGAGCGGCCATTGTCCAAAACTTGAAAAGAGCCCAACATGATAAAACGAGTGAACCCAATCATTATTGCAAGGAAGCTGGTTGCTACAGAGTACACAGTAAATCGACCTCTCCTTCTTCATCTTCCTAGTGCCCTGTCAACATCATCTTTTGCAAAGTGTAGTTACCTCATCCTCCACTGGTTCACTGAACTTCAAGTTTTGGGCTGTACCCTTTTCACACTCGGTTTCATTCTAGTTTCTCTCTGTTTTCAAGTGTTTCAGTTTGGTTGTTTGGGTTGTTTATCTCAGTTTCTTCGTTGCCCAAGCAAGAAGTTTTCATTTTTGAACCCACTAGCACAAGATCAGTAAGTAGTTCATGCTACGTTTCAAAGTTCACTTATTTATTTATCAATTAGTTCAACAATTGTGGTTTTGTATTTATGTTAAACTTGGTGCTCAACTATAGTTTTATTGGATGGCTGTACATGATTGGTTTTCAAACAGTAAACACGGTTTCAACTTTGTACCTCTTTTGTTCTTTTCTCTTTGCACTCTTGTAATGAGTAGTAACACTGATGGATGATGAATAACAATGCGTATTATATATATTAAGAGAGACAAGGAGAGAGTCAGACAGTTTACTTTTATTTTAATGCTGGAATTGTTTGTTTGGGTGCAGAAGATGTCAGAGTGAGTAATGGGAATCAAGGAATCAAACCTCCAGATTTCCCACGTGCAAATTCATGGAATCATCTGAATAATCTTATCCTCATCATTCACAAATTGATTTTTCTGGTGTGCTCTTTGCTTCACTTTGATTGAGGCCTTCATGGTGAAAAGGGGAACTTTTGATTAAATTTTAGGGAGAAATTTGGATTGGAACTCTTGGGGAATTTTCTTTGAACTATGGAGCACCTGTGAGGCAGCAAAGCTTCTGCGAGAAGAAGATGACAAAGCAGTTGACAGGGAAGCGCGAAGATGCCCCCTTGCATTTGGCAGCAAGAGCAGGAAATTTGGGATTGGTGTTAGAAATCATCTCAAATGGTGGGGATGCAGAGTTGAATGAAGTGTTGATGAAGCAGAATCACTCGGGTGAAACCGCCTTGTATGTGGCGGCTGAGTGTGGCTATGTTGATTTGGTGAAGGAAATGATCAAGTACTGTGATGTTGGTTTAGCTAGCATCAAAGCTAGAAATGGCTGTGATGCATTTCACATTGCTTCCAAGCAAGGTCACTTGGGTAAGTCTCTATGGATGTTTCAAAGTTGTGATATGCTTGCTTGGCGTATTATATATAACCTTGTTTCTTATCCTAACATGATGTTAAAGCTATTCTGGTGATTGCATAAAGTTAATAACCTCATGTTTTCATATGTGATTTATGTAGAAATCTGAACAAATTTGGTAAACCATGATTGTAATTGGAAATCATCTAATAGCATGTTTTGTTTGGGGAAAATCATATTAAAAGTCATTGTTTTGTTGGCGTGTTTCAGAGGTATTGAAGGTTCTCATGAAGGCAATACCAGAACTTTCAATGACTGTTGATCAAACAAACACCACAGCGTTGCACGCCGCAGCAGCGCAGGGTCACATTGAAGTAGTAAATTTCCTTTTGGAGAATGGTTGCAGCTTGCTGACCATAGCAAGAAGCAATGCAAAAACCGCCTTTCATTCTGCAGCAAGAAATGGGCATTTAGATGTCGTCAAGGCACTCTTGAGAAAAGGACCTGAAATTGCAACGAGAAAGGATAAGAAGGGGCAGACAGCTCTCCATATGGCAGTTAAGGGACAGAATGTTGAGCTGGTGGATGAGTTAGCAAAAGCGGATCCTTCTATGATAAATATGATGGATAACAAGGGCAACACTGCCTTGCATATAGCAACCCGGAAGGGTCGAGCTCAGGTACTGAAAGTTGGTTTTTGATTTCTAATCTGAAAGAACATTCTTACAAATGTTTTAAGACATGGACTAAGCTTCTAACTGTTTCTTAGGAGTATAAGAATGATAACATCTCATAATATCGAAATAACAAATTCTACCATATATTATCTTTTGCAGATTGTTCAGCAGCTGTTGGGTTATAAGGGAATTGCCACAAGTACCATTAACAACTCTGGTGAAACTGTTCTTGACACTGCACAGAAAAATGGGCAATCTGTGATTGCTGCCATTCTAGAAGAGAAAGGCATTCAAAGTGCCAAATCCATGAAACCACCAACCATAATCGCAAACCGAGAGCTCAAACAAACTGTCAGTGACATAAAACATGAGGTGCATGACCAGATCAAGCAAACACGACATACACGAAAGCAAGTACATGGAATGGTAAAACGGCTGAGCAAAATGCACTCAGATGGGCTTAACAACGCAATAAACTCCACCACTGTTGTGGCTGTCCTCATTGCCACCGTTGCCTTTGCTGCAATTTTCACTGTCCCAGGCCAATACCCCAATGACCAGGATAATCTTCCACCTGGATACTCTCCTGGAGAAGCAAACATTGCCCCAAAAGCCGGGTTCATAGTCTTCTTCATCTTTGATTCTTTTGCACTCTTCATATCATTGGCTGTAGTGGTGGTTCAGACTTCTATTGTTGTTATAGAGAGGAAGCAAAAAGAGAAACTGATGACAGTTATAAACAAGCTGATGTGGATGGCTTGTGTGATGGTTTCGGTTGCATTTCTTGCACTGTCTTATGTAATCGTCGGAGAGAAAGAGAAATGGTTGGCTGTTGGAGTAACAGGCATAGGTACAGTGATTATGGGAATGACATTGGGAACAATGTGTTATTGGATGGTTGTGCAGAGAATTGAGGCTTCAAAACTTCGTAGCATCACTCGGAGATCATCAATGAGCACTAGGTCACACTCACATTCTGGGTCTTTCTCAGTGATGTCAGACTCTGAGCTTATCAACACTGAGTTCAAGAAGAAGAAAGTGTATGCAATTTGATACAGCTCATGTTATGACATACAATCTTCGATTAAGCACAGTTACAAGTAGCACTTGATCGATGTATCTAACAAGGACAGCCAGTCAAGCATGTAACAGCATAGACAGCTGGTAATAATTTGTATATTGATTAAGGAGAAAAACTTGTTACCCAACTAGTTTGGGTTATCAGTAGATATGTTGCGCCTTAAATCAATAACCATGGCAATGGCATACCCTCTGGAGGAGCTTCCCTAATTCCAGGATCAATTTTTTGGGCCCTAATAGTTTCCCAAATTAAAGAGTTCTTCTTTCACAATCATGCTGATTCATAGAAATTAATGACTCTTTTTGGCTTCTTTAGTAACTAGTATCAAAAGAATTAATGAAGATGGTCAGTTTTTGTATCTGTCAATGTTAAGATTTGAGTAGTTTATCCATAAAAAATACCATAATTACCATAAAGATGATCACTCAAAAAGATGTAGAATTGACATAGTAGAATAATTGTGGAGGGAGATCAAAACTCATATTTGGACCACTATGCTGAATTCTTTTGAAGAGGAAAGTATCTGCCTTTCCGCTTTAAAATTAGAGGGAACAAATTGTTTAATGTTTACAGGAGTCTGTTTGGTCCTTTCTCTAAAAAGAGGCATACAAGATAAAAAGGAGAAATAATTTTCCCTCTCTGCAATCTTTTTCTGATTTACTCGTCCAAAAAATATATTTTTTTTCTGATTTTACAGGTGGTCATGTAAGTTATCGAGGACATGATTTAGGCCAAATGGGTTGAACCAGTCGAGTTTTGAACCAGCTCAAACTGAAATTTCGGCTTACCGACAATTCGGCTTAGCTTTGGTATGAGAAAATGAGATATTGCAATACCTCATACCGAATAATTAAACAAAATATATAAAACTTTGGAAGAGTTATAAAACTTTGGAAGAGTTAAGGTTCGAACATTAGATCTTCTAATTACAGCATATTCCATCATCAAATCAACATCATCAGATCATCCTCATCTCCAATGTTAGAGAATCTCCGCCAGCAAATCCACCCAAAACCGAACAATACCAACCGAAAATTTGGCTTGTCGACAGTCGGTATACCAACTATGTCGGATCAGTGGCCGTTTGAAAATCCTGATACCGACGGAGGTTTGTTCGGCAACGGTTTGGCCAAAAATAGATTCGGTTTAGTACCGAATCTAGCCCCATATTTTTGCATATGCAAACACCCCTGCTATATATTTCCGAGTTTTTATCACAAAAAATTCTTAAAGGTTGGGTCATTTGGCACTTTAGTTCATAATATTCTAAAAAATTATTACTGGTACCTCAAAATTAATCATCGACATTCCGTTAGTACCATATGTTAATAACACCGTTAACCCTTATTTGTTGCTAACGGTATTTTTCATCTTTCCCTCTCTTAAGTTAGTTAATTAGTAGTTATCCTAATTATTTATCGTTTTGCATATTGTAGTCCGTAGGTGAACATGCCATTATATACTAGTACTATTTATGCTTGCCTTTTTTTCTAATTTTTAGTTAGTGATCAGTGTTATCTCGATCAAGTCGATGATAGATTTGCGATGGGGGAGAGAGAGAGAGATGGCAAGACGAAAATGTCCTTGGCAAAAAAGAGTTAATGTTGTTATTAACGGAGGTACTAAAAATATGTCGGAATTAATTTTGAAGTATCAATGTGATAGTTTTAGAATGTTGGAATTAAAGTGTTGAATAGCCCAAACTTTGGGGATTGTTTGTGACATTTACGCTATATTTCCTTAAATCATTTATATTCGTTATGATGTGTGATTGATTGGATGCAAATTTGATATGATTTGATTAAATTCACTCTCCTTCAAGCCTTAGCAACTTCGAGTATGTTGGTTAAATTTGTTATACAGGATTTCACAAATGAACTTCAAATCTTCACACATATTTAGATAAGGGAATAAGGTAGCAGATGTTCTAGCTAATCATGTAACATCTTTATTGGAGCAAGTATGGCAGGATGTGCCTCCTGTGTTTATCTTTTCGTATTATGAGAGTGATATTTTGGGTCTTCCGTTTAGATTTCTTTAACTTGTTCGTTTTTGTTTATTTCTTCTAGAGATTTTGGTTAGGTCCCGGCCGTTGTCATTTACCTTTTTTTAAATTAATAAATGAAGTGTTAGAAAGGTTCTTTTGCTATCACTCGATTCATCAACAAATAAATAAATAAAAACATTAGTATCTAATTTTCAGTACTTTTAATGTCAGACCAAAGGTAGCTAGATAGTAACTAGCAGAGCGCCGCTGTCGCCCTAGCCTTTGTTTTTTGCCCTAGCTTCGCGCCTACGCGATTCATCGGTTTTTGAGACCAGCATGGCTTACCGGATCCTTGTATGGAACTGCAATGGGATTGCTAATTCAGTTACACGTCGGAATCTGTTGGATGTGGTTCGTAAGGAGCGGCCACGACTTATTTTCTTGGCAGAGACGTTGTGTGATAAGAAGCAAATTGACACTTTGAAGATTAAGATAGGGTTTGATCATGCCCTTGTTAAAGAGAAAGGACAGTTTAGTCAAGGGCTTGCGTTGTTATGGATGAATGAAGTCCCAGTCCATATTCATCATTATTCTGCACGACATATTGATGCATGGATTGGAGCACCAGGAGATCCGGACCGATGGCGGTTCACTGGTATCTATGGATACGCATCTACAGCTCGCCGGAATATCACGTGGAATCTCATGAGACAGTTGCATTCGGAATCTGACCTTCCATGGATAATTGTGGGCGATTTTAATGAACTTCTATGCTCAAGGGAGAAGACTGGGGAGGCATCCCGTAGGGTTTCACAGATGAATGAATTTCGTGCAGCTGTTGCCGATTGCTCTCTCAGAGATATGGGGTTCCGGGGTAGTCCGTTTACCTGGTGGGATCACCAGACTAAGGAGCGCTTAGATAGGAGCCTCTGGTCAGCCTCATTGCAAGCTTTGTTTCCCTATTCTCGTACCATTCATCTTCCACCAGGGGACTCAGATCATATTCCACTTTTGGTGGAGTTAGGCAGAACACCGTTCTTGCAAAGGCAACAGGTGAAACGAGGCTTCAGGTTTGAAGAATTTTGGGCCAGACATGGGGATTGTGATGCTATTGTTACAAAAGGTTGGGCAACTCCGGTTACTGATGATCCCATGAAACAGGTGTGTCTGAAGATTAGTTCTACTAGTAAATTCTTGCAAACATGGCAACATGGTGTGTTTCGACACCGCCGGGAGGAGTTACAAAGTATCCAGCACAGGTTGCAAACTTTGCTCAGTGCGCCATTTTCAGAGACACAAGTGGAAGAAAAGAAAATTCTTAATGCCAGGTTTCAGGAACTGCAGACTATGGAGGATGATTATTGGAGACAACGCAGTAAGGTTGATTGGCTAAGGGATGGAGATAGGAATACCGCCTACTTTCATCGCCGAGCATCAAATAGGAAACATCGTAACGCCATTAGTGGTTTATATAATGCAGAGGGGCAGTGGGTTACTAGCTCACATGAAGTTGAGGATGTTATTACACATTACTATAATAATCTCTTCTCTTCTCAAGGGGTGGACGCAGCAGCATTAACTATTATCCTGGATACGGTTTCCCCAAAGGTGAATGCATCGATGAACCGGAAGCTGTTGGCGCCTTATACGGATGAAGAGGTTCGAACAGCAGTATTCCAGATGCATCCATCAAAGGCACCTGGCCCGGATGGGATGTCCCCTTTCTTTTATCAGAAGTTTTGGAAAACAGTTGGCCCGGATGTTTGCCCAGCAGTTAAGGAGGCTTTGAAGTCTGGCTCAGTGCTTCATGAGATTAATTATACGCATGTTACTCTTATTCCCAAGGTTGAGAATCCGATGGATATGACACAGTTGAGACCAATTTCTTTATGCAATGTTCTTTATCGTATTTGCTCAAAAGTTTTGGCAAACAGGTTGAAAAAGATCTTGGGAGATATTATTTCACCCTTGCAGAGTGCCTTTGTGCCTGGCAGACTGATCTCTGATAATACGTTGGTAGCAAATGAAGTGGCGCACCAAATGCATATTAATCGGCGAGCAGGTGATGGTACTTTTGCGTTGAAGTTGGATATTAGTAAAGCATATGACCGGTTAGAGTGGGATTTTCTCAGGTTGATGTTACTTAAATTGGGATTTGACAATAGTTGGGTGGAGTTGATCATGTCTTGTCTCACTACAGTCAGGTATTCCTTTAATTTTAATGGAGAACCTAGAGGATATGTGGTGCCATCTCGGGGTATTAGACAGGGAGACCCCTTGTCTCCATACTTATTTATTTTGTGTGCAGAAGGGCTTTCCTCCTTGATCTCATATTTTGTGCAGCAAGATTGGTTGCAAGGAGTCATGTTAGCACCTACAGCGCCTAAATTGCATCATTTATTATTTGTTGATGACTCATTTCTTTTCGGAATGGCTACTATGGAAGAATGTCAACAAGTTCGTAATATTTTGCATACTTATGAAGTCGCTTCAGGCCAACAGGTGAATCTCTGTAAAAGCAGTGTTGCTTTTTCAAAGAATGTCAGGATGCAGGAGCAGGAACAATTAGCTAGTATATTGGGGGTGATGAGAGTGGATAAGCATGAACGGTATCTGGGGCTTCCAACACATGTGGGAAGATCGAAAACAGAAGCATTTGAGTATCTGAAAGAAAAGTTGTCAAAGAAAGTCATGAGTTGGCGGACGAAGTTGTTGAGTGGAGCAGGAAAAGAAATCCTGATTAAGGCAGTGGCACAAGCAGTACCCATGTATGTCATGAACTGTTATTTACTCCCCCAGAGCATGTGTCATGATCTCCATCAATTATGTGCCCAATTTTGGTGGGGAGATACCGATTCACAGAAGAGGATACACTGGCAGTCTTGGGAGAAATTATGTACTCCCAAAAATGAAGGTGGCATGGGGTTTAAAGACTTGCATTTGTTTAACCTGGCAATGCTTGCCAAGCAAGGATGGAGACTGTTAAAGAACCCGACATCTCTTATTGCTCAAATATACAAGGCACTATACTTTCCAGAATGCTCTTTCTGGGAGGCGGAATTGGGTCAACAACCTTCCTTTCCCTGGCGTAGTATTCTTGAGGCCAGGTCCGTGTTGACAGTTGGTACGAGGTGGATGGTTGGTAATGGAGCGAATATTCGCATTTGGGAGCATCGTTGGCTACCGGCAGAGCGGTATGCGCTTACACCTTGGTCACAGCCTCCTCTACATGGCCCTGTTTTTGTCTCGGAGTTGATTGATCACCCTTCAGCTACCTGGAATGAACCTTTGATTGATGAGTTGTTTTCACCCCCAGAGGCGCTGCTTATTAAATCCATCCCATTGAGTAGGCACCTACCTTGTGATAAACTTGCTTGGCATCCACATAAAAGAGGGTTGTTTACCACCAATTCAGCTTATTATGTGGCTCGCGATATTGCGTCTAATCGAATCAGCTTTCCTCCTCCTGCTGATGGATTCCAAGTTTTGTGGAAGACAATATGGAAGGCTAAAGTTCCAAAGAAGGTGGCTGTGGGTGTATGGAGAGCATGTCAAAATATCCTCCCTACCCGGGAACGCTTGTTAGCAAAAGGCTATGAAGGTGAAACCTCCTGTTTACTTTGTGCTTGTCCTCTGGAGTCAGTTGAGCATGTCTTGGCAGATTGTCAAGTTGCTAGGGAACTGTTGGGGCGGTCTCCTTGCAGATCACTTGTCCGGTCACACCTATCTTTATTTTTAAGGAATGGATGTTGGAATGTGTCAATCGGGTCTCTTTACAGCAGTTTGAGAAATTCATGGTGTTCTTGTGGGCGCTTTGGAATAACAGGAACGCTGCCCTATGGGAGGATAAGCCACGACTGCCAGCAGACATAGCTATTGCTACCATGAGTTGGTTTAATGAATATAAGTTGGTACATGCTTCTTCCAGTCCAGAAGTGAAGGTGTTTCAAAGGTGGTCCTCACCTACAGAACATGTGTTCAAGTGTAATGTTGATGGTAGTTATAATTCCCATCAGATGAAAGGTGGCATTGGTTGTGTAGTTAGAGACCACATAGGGGACTTTAAAGCAGGTTTGACGAGGGTGGTGCGCACTGCTAGTTCTGCTTTCCAGGTTGAGCTCTTTGCTTTGCAAGCTGCAGTTCAGTTTGCGATATCTTTGCACCATGAGAAGGTTCACTTTGAGACAGATTGCCTCCAACTCGTGCAAGTTATTCATGCTGAGGAGGAAGATGCTTCAGTTGTTGGCCATATTGTGGAGGAGGTTCATGGGCTGTTTCATAATTATCCTTTCTTTTCTCTAGCTCATGTTAATCGTCGAGCGAATAATGTAGCTCATATTCTTGCTTAGACGGCTCTTCACTCTGAGCTGTCTCATACTTGGTTCTTGTATGCTCCCGAGTTTATACGGGATGCCATCTTAAGCGATATTCATCGCTAATTTCAATGAAAGTTCGTTTATCAAAAAAAAAAAAAAATGTCAGACCAAAGGTTTCGAAATCGTTACAGTGTTTAAACCCTCCGATCCCAAGTTTTAAAGATTTTGAAGATTGGGAGCTGAGTTGAAATTCACCCAATAGAGCGGTAATTGACCATTGTTTCTTTTAAGGTTAGACAAGTTAATATTGAGGCATATCATTTCATAGGAGGAGAAATTTTTTTTTTTAGTAAATACTGTATAGTGTAAACTACTTCTGTGATTCTAAAAATCGTTCGTTACTTTTCAAAACACAACAAGGTTCAGTCTCTACTGCTACTCATCACATATCAAACATTTGGTCTTGTATCTCGATTGCTACGCATCACATATTGGTCTTTTCCAGCGGCCCAAACTTATGAGGACCTCTAGTTTCTATAAGTCTATAACTATGATTAAACCTTTCTTTTCTGGGTTTAGAGGGCATACTGGTCTGAACTGGATATAATTATCATAAAACAGCCTTATACATATCCTGAAACCCTTCTTGGAAATTGATCATATTGGTAATTTGTATCGCCTATGCATTACACTATGTGATATAGGTAAACATAACTCATTTACAGAACTTTCTGGACACACAAGGCCTATCTTCTCTTCTTAGAATAGACAAAAATGTTGATGGTAATGGTGGGGATCTTAGTTTCTTATATTGTATGCATCTTCTAGTGCTCTACAAATGAGTATTCTACATCAATTTTCTTAGTTAGTCCTGTCAAAAATCTAGCAGACAGATTTTCACAAGATGAATGCTTAGTCACAATCAAAAAGAACATAAATGGAATGCTAAATTGTTCTTGGTCTGAAAACTACCATTTTCAATCTCTCTTTAATAATAATTTAGGTGTCACATTGCTGTTACATGTTCTTTAATTTGTTTTGGTTTCTAGTGCATGGAATAGTCCTTGGATGCTCTGTAGAGCTAGACAGGAACATTTTGTGAGCACAATTATTAGCAATTAAATTAGATTTTTCATTGCAGTTAAATTATAAGATAATACTTTTGACAGTTTTACTTGTTTTTGGTAAGATACAAATTGGGTGATATGATTGGAACTTTTTATTCTTGATTATGAGGTCCATCTGTATTTGGGAAATTCATGACTTTCATAGCAGATAAAGATATATGGATAACTTTCACGCAGCAGTGTCTAGAAGTCTAGAATAATTTCAGCAACAGTTCTTTTAGATACAAGTTCAGCTAAAAGGATGATGATGATAATGATAATGATAATGATAATGATGATGATGATGGACATAAAGTCTGGTTCCTTCATTGAGAATCTAGCAGTTTGGAAAAGAAACTTACATTAAAGTAGCTAGTGTGGACAAAGACCTAGCTAGCTAGTTTTCCAGTACCCAATCTCCACCAGAAAGTTTTGCTCACTTTGCAGAAAAAGGTTTCCATAACCTGGGCGCGTTAATAATAGACTTCACTTTCTCTTTTACTCTTAACAAAAAAGCAGAAAATCTTTATGTAATTTTTGATTGTCAGCAGAAACTCATATTACTTTCATAATTTTAATGGGTTCAAAACAAAATTTTAAGTATTATGCTTTAGATATCTTAAAGAGTGTAGTAGTTGCTATTGTGGGACCAAAGGAAAAAACTTTGAGAATCTAAAGATACATTAGTAAACTATTTGGCACATACATTAGTAATGTACTCTACTAACCAATAACAATAATCAAACCAAACACTGTTTGATTCAAACTCAAATAACTACAAAACTTAAACCACATAAAGTGGGTTTAGACTTTCTGATTTGAACTGTAAATCATCTAATGATTGAAGATTTTAGTCTAACAGTACTGCCTGTACATCATACTTCACATGAAGCCCAAATTCAAAACATAAGTAAGAAACATGGTAGTGGGAACCATCTCAATTCCTCAATCCTATAATGCAATCATGTGTGTCTCTCGCATGGCTTTGGATGTGGCATTGGGCAAATCCTGGTGTCTCTTGACCCCCACAAACTGTCTCTTCACACCCACAATCTGCTGTGACTGTTTACAGTGAGCAATGGCTCCTTCAATGGAGCTCTCAATCTCAGAATTTGCACTGATACTCCTCTTGAGCAACTGTGAATCTGAGAACCCACTTGAACTAAATGAAAAGGAAGAAGATGAAGAAGAAGAAACAGATGAAGTTGTTGAGGAACACATTGAGTGTTGTTGAAATGCCCCAGAGAATGACTTTCTGTGATTTGTGTTGGCATTTTCCTCAGCCATTTCTTTCTCAATGCTCTTCATGAGAGTAGTACTTGAAATCTGATATCTCCCATTGTCAATTTTCCCAAATGGATTCTTCTTTGCCATCTTCATGTACTTGTTTAAGGAATCCTTGTTACCTTTTGAGCCATTTTCTGGTTCTGCATTGCTTGCTGACTTGGCTGAGGAGTACTCATGATCTGCACAAGTGGACTTACTGAACAAGGACTTAACATATGCCCTTGAAGCCTTGAGCTTTTGACTCAAAATGAACTGCTTTATTTGCTTCAGCTTTTTTGACCAATTAGATTTTTTTGAAGGATCATCACCAATGAAAGCACTCATTTCTTCTGTCCATTCAGAGACATAATCATCGGGGTTTAGCTCACTACTTACTCTGCAAGACTCTGAGGGTGAGATATTGCAGGACCTATCCAATGGGGTACTTGTGTTAGTGTTGGGAGCAGTTCTAGAGCTTTTGATGAAGGGAAGGTTGAAGCTTTGTTCAATAGCTTGTTGGGTTTTGGTATCAAGTTTGGTACTGTTTGAGGTTTGGAGGATACTTTGGACCATTTGCAAGCGAGGTGGGAGATGAAGAGGGAGGAGTGTTCCTTTGTAGAAGAGCTCATCAGCTGGAGAAGTAGTGGACTGCTTGTCATGGTCAGGAACTGAGGACATTTGGAACTCAAACTCTCTGGTTTGTGGTGGACTAGAGCTAATGGAATAACAGAAGAAGTTTGAGGAAGAAGAACTTACTTCCATGTCTATGTAGTCTTCATCTGACGTTTGATGATCACTTGAAGCTTGGTTTCTGGCCATTCTCATGTGAAACTCTCTCTCTCTCTGTTTGTTTTGTATGTCTGGGTATTGTGTGAAGATGCTTATGGGGAGAAGAGCGTGGTGAGGCACAGCACCTTTAAAGCAAAGATGTTATGTAGTTTGAATTATAAATAATAGAACCAAAATCTCTCCGATTTTTTTTTTATTTGCATATCTTGAGTACTTCCAAGGACTAGAATACAGAAAGTAAAAAAGTACGAACTTTTTTCCATACTGTATAGTCACAAAACCTAGACTTCAGATTTTCTCTTTTCTTTTAAAGATACGTGTTGTTTTAGATTTCTATTTGATATTTGTTTCAAGAAAACCCTTAAACAACATTTATCAACCCAAAAAGCTCAACTCAAGCACCAAAACAACATTAATTTGGACACAAACACATTAGAAGCACATATATATTAATTTCCCTTAATCCTGTTCGACATATGTCACCCACATATGTGTTCTCTTATTCCTCGTCCACTCTTATCAACTATCAAGTACCATGAACTTGGATCTTTAAAATGTCTGTGCAGAGGCTTTAGACTCTCTCCCACTAACTACAAGAGATGTTGACAGAGCAGTGCTGCTGTTTTTATTGTGAGTTTCAATGTAAGTAACATATCCTAGCTATCTTACGAATTATGATACAGTGTTAAGAAAGTGAAAGTACATAGAACCAAAGCAAAATCTCAGCTAGAATCTAATCTGAAATTTATGATATGCACTATTTTGCTTCCTATTCAGGTTACTGAAAAGATTAAACCCATATTTTATGTTCTAGGACAAAGACCAAGTGCTACTATATCTGAGATCCAGGAAACAATAGAATTCAATTTATTTATTTGAATAGGAGTATATAATTTAGATTTCTGACCTTTTTTTTTTTTGGAAGAACATGCCTTGGTTTGGATTATAGGAACAAACCTCTATTCAAAATAATGCACCTTATGTTTAGAAGCATATGCCAATTCCATATGTAATTTTGTGATTCTTCTGCAGCCCTCCACTAGCCTCCCTGCAACCAAAATTTGAATTTGAAAAATCCAAAAAATCCAACCCATTTTTTGTTTTTCTATTTTACTTTGGGAGAAAAACCCACTTCTCGAAATGTGGTTTTCTGCAACTCTCACTATTCTATAATCATGGGAAGGGAGACAGAGACTTTTACCTTTTTGAGTTCATTTTTTTTCTTGAGAAACGGAGAAGAAAAATTTATTGTATATCTCCAAATCTAACATGGGCTATCATCATACGTATTAATGTGTGTTGGTGTCCTTATTCTGACCTAGTCAAAATGTTGGCAAGATCATGGTAAACCTAAACATATTTTTAAAGCTCCTTTCAAAAAGAAAAGAAAAAATATATATTTTTAAAGCTTCAACTGTTGACCTCAGTAAATCAAATGCAATTTCAAAAGCAATTCCAACAACTTTCCTATATTTTAATTTTTCTTTATTTTAGAGAAAACTGAGCATCTTTTGTTCCAACAGATTCCCTATAACTATTCTCATTTTAGAGATAGTGAGGAAAGAGAAAGCCAAATTCCCTAAATTTACAGTAATCTCTAAAATTTTAAGGAAAAATTAGAAATTGCTGTAAAATAGGGAATCTGTTGGAGTTTGAGAAAAAAAAAAGAGGCTAAAACTTTAATTTTTGCTTATCTATAATACAAAAATTATAGGAAAACTGTTAGAGTTGCTATAAGTAAAAAGACATTTCAGAACCAAAACTTCATCTATTTCAAGAACAATCGACTTGAATTATGAGTCGTAGTTCTTGTTTACAGAGTGATCTATTCATAATGGCATTATACTGAAAATGCACAGTCAAAATTTGTTAAAAGTGGGGTGAACGAGCAGGTCACTCATCATATGAAATGTACAAAAAAAAAAAAAAAAGATAATCGTTTTCCTTATATAATACTAGAATATGTTTATCGTATAAAAATCATGTACTATTTTGTTATTGTGTCGTGTCATGTCGTGTCGGACATTTGCCACCCTTGACTAGTTGACTTCCCCTTATTTGTTTTCATTTTCTTGTTTACATGGTTTGTAAATACAATTTGGGAATGGAATTGGAGCCATGGGCAGCATAAAAAGGAAAAATAACGTACGGTGGAAGCTCACCGCCGGCGATGGTAGTAACCACGTTTCTACACGAGACAGAGGAAGAGGTCACGTGGTTCTATTCTGAAGAGATGCTCGAGTAAATCAGTAGTGGTATACTGAGCACATGATTGATCAAATTATAGCTCCCATGCTTTGTGCATAATTGGTTTACTGGGGACGCCATGAAACTGATATGTATAAGTCATTGCAGAGTTAAAGCTCCTGGCAATTTCCACTTGGTTTTTCCACTTTTAAGAGTTAAAGCTCTCTGACAACCATATTTCCATCATCATCTTTGACATATCTTCTGTTCACCATCGTTGATGGTCTAATTATAGTCCATGTTACAAAGCCTTGATTTTGCAAAACACAAACTAAGTAGCAAATCTGAGACAATAACCTCAGTTTATTCATCAATGCATATTGGCTATATAGCCTACAAAAGACCTAACTTGAAGATAAGAAGAACAGCCCACGTTATCAACTAAACGTGGTAAATGTGGAAGGAAAGAGTCAACAACAAGCTACACTACCCTAACATTTAGGTAGGTTGTTAACAAAAAACTCTAATATGGACCAAGGTGTAGGTAGACCATAGGCAAAATGGGGCATTTGGTGGCAAAATATCTGATTTTTTTGCCTAGGTGCAGGTGGACCTTGGTCCATGGAAGTCTCTTTGGTTATTAACAGAAAAACAAAAACCTAACAGAACGTCCTAAAAACCTGACATTCCCTCCTTTAAACTAACTGCACTAGTAATTAGTTTATGAAAGGTTCTTCACACACTCCCAACGAACCTCGCAGTTTCTGAAATAGTTCTAGCTTGAGTGGCTTGGTCATTATGTCTGCTATTTGATCCTTCGTCCCACAATGCACCAACTCTACAATTCTTTTTTTTTTTCCGTCAAGTCCCTTAAGAAGTGAAATCTCAAGTCTATGTGCTTGCTGCGACCATGTAAAACTAGGTTCATAGACAATTTGATTGCTGAGCTGTTGTCACAAAACACAGTCGTACAGTCCTTTCGCAAACAATTGAACATCTTTAGGATTCTCTGTACCCAAACAGCTTGACATGCACACCCCGCTGCAGCCACGAACTCAGCTTCGGTTGTAAACAATGCAACAATGGGTTGTTTTCTAGAGGACTAAGAAACAACACCAGAGCTCATCATAAACACATAACCGGAGGTGCGTTTACTTTCCTCAAGGTCTCCGACGTAGTCACGGTCAGTATACGCCACCAAGTCATCAACCCCTCCCTTTCTATAAAAGATTCCAAAGCCCGTAGTTCCTCTCAAATACCTCAAGACCCTTTTTGCAGCTTGGAGATGAAGTAGAGTTGGCCGAGACATAAATCTGCTGATTAAGTTCACTACAAACATTAAGTCTGGACGTGTGGCTATTAGGTACATCAAGCACCCCACAATTTGCTTGAAGTGGTTGAATCAACTTTGACACCATCTCCATCTCTATCCATCTTGAAGCCTGGAACAATGGGGTTGTGCATAGCATTACTGCCCTCCATTCCGAACCTCTTAAGCACATCAAGAGCATACTTCTTTTGACAAATAAAAATCCCATCATCCTTCTGTAGAACTTCAATACCGAGAAAATATCTCATCTTCCCCAAATCACTCATATCAAATTCATCTCTTCATTGACCTATGAAACTCATCAATCATCACCTCGTCATCTCCAGTAAATATTAAGTCATCGACATACAAACTAACAATCAAAATGTTACCTTCTTTGTTAGTCTTAGTGAAGAGTGTTTGCTCGCTGTGTCCCCTCTCGAAGCCTTCCTTCAGAAAGTATGATTCAATACGACTAAACCAAGCTCTAAGAGCTTGCTTTAGACCGTATAGTGCTTTCTTCAACCTGCAAACCTTGTGAGGCTCATCCTTTAGCACATATCCCTTCGGCTGCTCAACATATACTTCCTCACTCAACTCCCCATGAAGGAAAGCTGATTTTACGTCAAGTTGATGAATGCTCCATCCCTTTCTTGCTGCAAATGCAATAACCAACCTCACTGTATCTAGTCTAGCTACCGGTGCAAATACTTCCGAGTAGTCTACTCCATATTCTTGTGCATACCATTTCGCCACCAACAGTGCCTTGTGTTTGTCAATTTCTCCCAACTCATTCATCTTAGTCTTGTACACCCATTTAACCCCTATTGCTTTATCTCCTGTAGGTAGGTCAGTGAGTGTCCACGTTTCATTTCTTTCAATAGACTTCATTTCTAACTCCATAGCTTTTCTCCACTTGCTATTCTTCACAGCTTCCCTGAAAGGAATCGGATCTGTGCTTGTGAATAAAGCTAGATTAGCTTCATCTCCAGACAAGCCTTCTCCGCTTTCATAATCTTGCATCCAAACAGGTGGCCTTCGATTTCTTGCTTCTATTGAACTTGAAGAATCTTCACCATTCATTGAGTTCCTTGAACTAGAACCAGATCCTTCTGAATCACTGTTTTCTGCTTCACCATTCTCATTGCCTTCCAACCCACTTGTACTGTCTAATTCTGCATCTTCTTATGTATCTTCCCATTCTAAGTCCATCGAAATCTGCTCTTCGTAGCTCTTATCCCAGTTTCAGATTTTCTCTTCTTCGAAAATTACATCTCGACTGACAATAACCTTCTTTGCTACCGGATTATAAAGCCAGTAACCCTTTAACTCTTCACTAACTCCAACCAAGACACAAGCAACACTCTTATCATCTAACTTTGTCCTCTTAACATCAGGCACATGTACGTAAGCAATGCAGCCAAAAACTCTAAAATATTCAATTGAAGGTTTTCCTCCATTCCATGCCTCTTCCGGGGTCTTGTTTTGCACTTCAATTGTAGGCCTTCGATTAAGAATGTGCACGGTCCAATTTGCAGCTTCTGGCCCAAAACGTCTTGGGGACTATCTCCTCCAACAGCATACTACGTACCATGTTCATGGTGGTCCCGTTTTTTCTTTCCGCCACTCCGTTTTGCTGCGGAGTGTAAGCTGCGGTCAACTGTCTCTAAATACCATGCTCTTTGCAGAAATTGTTGAACTCGATTGAAGTGAATTCACCCCCACGGTCAGTGCGTAAGCACTTAATATATTCTCCTATTTCCTTCTCCACACTACTCTTAAAAACTTTGAAAATACTCAAAGCATCTGATTTTTCTACAAGAAAGTAAATCCAAGTTCTTTTGCTATAATCATCGATGAAGGTAATGATGTACCTTTTATGACTATTGGAAGTCGGAGTGATAGGCCCGCAGATGTCAGAGTGAATTAGTTGAAGTTTCTGTGAGGCTCTCCAAGTGCTTTTCTTCGGAAATGACTCTCGATGTTGCTTAGCCATCAAGCAATCTTTGCACACATCTGTTGAAGCTTGTAACCTCGGCAAACCATGAACCATCTGCTTGTCTTGTAGAGTTCTAATACCTTTTTGGTTCAAGTGTCCATAACGACGATGCCACAAGTGTGAGAGATCTTTTGTGGCAGCGTTGAAGTAGGAAGGTCTTGTGGAATTTGATTGAGTCATTGCAAGCAACACAAACATTCGATTAGCAGTCCTCTCCGTTTGAATGATAAGGCCTTTTTGAGGATGGTAAATCCTACACAAATCATTCTGAATGAGAATAGCTAGCCCCTTCTCCTGCAACTGGCCTATGCTTAACAGATTGTTCTTCAAGTCTGGTACAAAAAACACTTCAGTTATGACATGACTCATCCCATTCACTTTCAATCTCACATTGCCTTTCCCCATCACCAACATCCTTGTATCATTCCCAAGTTTCACTCTCTGCTGAATATCTTCCTTGAGCTCACAAAACATGGTTTTGTCACCACACATGTGGTTACTGCACCCTGAATCTAGGAACTACACATCCTCCCTCCGAGCACCTTTCATCTCAACATAGGACATGAGAAGCATCTCTTCTTCTTCTCCAAGCTCTGCATAGTTCGCTTCTTTGTCCCAAGCGGGACATTCATATTGAAAATGTCCAAGCTTGTGACATTTATAACATTCCACAGTCGCTTTGTTGAGCTCGGTTCTACCTCTTCCTCTGCCCCTGCCTGTGAATGAGCCACGTCCGCGTCCTTGACCACCTTCAAAAGTCACCTTCAAGGCCTGTTCTTCTTCAGGTGTTCTTCGAAACTTCTGCTCATGCACGATTAGAGAGCTTTGCAGCTTATCAATAGAGAGTGTATCAATGTCCTTTGACTCCTCTATAGAACAAACGATATAATTAAACTTATCTATTAATGAGCGAAGTATCTTCTCCACAATCTTCACATCCTGCATTGATTCTCCATGGACTCTCATTTTGTTTGCCATCGTCATCACCCTTGAAAAATTCTTTGTTACTGCTTCTCCGGACTTCATCTCTAGAGTTTCGAATTCCCTTCTGAGAGCTTGAAGGTGTGACCGCTTAACTCTTGCACTTCCCTCGAATTTCTTTTTCATTGAATCCCATATTTTCTTTGAAGTGTCTTTCTGAAGAATTGTTTCCAGAATAGTGAGGTCTATAGCTTGAAAGAGATAGTTTTTCACCTTGAGATCTTTAAGCTTCAACTCCTCCAATCTCTTTCGTTGTGTTTCTGTGCCTTCTGCTCCGTTCTCCAGCTCAACATATCCTATCTCTACGAGAGCCCAATACTCCTTTGATCTGAGGAAGTTCTCCATTAACATAGCCCAATGGTCGTAATGACCATTGAACTTGGATATGGAGGGCTGAACAAAGCTGCCTCCCTCAGTTCCCATCTTTCAATCACTCTTCTCACCTGTTTCTCTCCTTCTCTCTCTTTAGGGAACTGCGGTTCCTTTCTATTCTTGATCAGGCCTTGTAAGGAGGCTCTGATACCAGAATGTTACAAAGCCTTGATTTTGCAGAACACAAACTAACTAGAAAATTTGAGAGAATAACCTCAGTTTATTCATCAATGCATATTGGCTATATAGCCTACAAACTAGACCTAACTTGAAGATAAGAAGAATAGCCCACGTTATCAACTAAACGTGGTAAATGTGCAAGGAAAGAGTCAACAACAAGCTACACTACCCTAACATTTAGGTAGGTTATTAACAGAAAAACAAAAACCTAACAGAACGTCCTAAAAACCTGACTGTCTAACATAGATTTTATATTATTTATGATTAAATTGAGATACCATCTTTATCTCTCCAGACTTTAATTAAGGAAATACTATGTGCATGCACAACATTCTTGAACTCATATTCTCAGAAGGGGTAGACCTGCAACTGGGTTTTGTTGACTGATAGAGAAAAAGAAAATCTCATTAGGAATTCAAAAAAGTTACTATAAATAACAATTTAATTCGTCTTTCTTCTCAATTCAAGAGTGCATTTCAATCTCTCATAGTATATATTGCAGAAGATATCCTTTTGGGCAATGATCAAATACTTTTTTAATTCAATCGATTGCTGAGACAACCCACCATGAATTTGGAAACTGAGCTTGATCAAAGTGTAAACTTTGTTCTCTGCCTTTTAATTTGAGAAAAACCCATTTATGTTTTTTTCTTTTTCTTTTTATGTGCCAGTTCTCAAAATCTGTGTTTATTGTGCTCGAAGGTAATTTCAATGGTGAATGACGATGGATATTTGCTTTGTATTCATTGTTGTGGAAGTATGGAGAAGAAGAGGTAAATAGAGAAATAATTATGACAAAAATATAATAGGTCTGCTAGGGTTTGCTCGACAACTTTCGTCTTCGATAAAATTCTTCATCATGGCTTTTGGTGATGCTACTACGGCTAGGAGAGCGGGGTTCTTCTCCTTTATCTTTTCTGGTTGGCCTAAGGATCATGGCTACGGTGTTTTCCGTTAACGTGTCTCCTTGAATTGTTGAGGCTGCTGGGTTCTCTTCTTCGGTGGTGCTCTGATCTCTGGATGGGGAGCTTTGCTTCCTATGTCGGTTCAGGTGCCGTCTACCCTGGTTACTGGGGTGGGGGTAGATCGTTGTGTTCTTGACTCGGTTTTGGGTCGAAAGACTACTACAATGAAGTCCTTATTCCTGGTGCCGGGCTTGGGATTGGGATCATCTTTTGAGAATCGCAATGGGATTGGCTCCGGCTGTTGACTTCAGTTAGTGCCGGCTGGTATACTAGGGTTGAAATCAAGATTAGGATCGCGCGGGATCAAATCTGGATGCCTGATTCGGGATCATGCTTGTGCTCTACTCTGGAGTACTGGTGGTAGAAGTGAAGACCTAATTAGGCCTCCTGAGATCGGGGTCGGATTTGGGATCCCGATTCACGAGGAAAGTTAGGATGCGTCACTACATGGATTCAACAAGGATGGCGGCAGCGGCGGCGTGATGATGGGAAAAGCCACTCCTTAAGGTGTCCTTAGCAGATTTGGTTGGGTTTGGGCCCTTTCATGGGCTTTGGCTTCAATCTTTGCTAGGGTTCGGGATGCTTTTTTCATTTTGGTTTTTTCTTCTACTATGGTAGATGAGGAATTTGTGAAGTCATCTACTAGTAATATTTAAATTTCCTTTGGGTCGCAAAATCTAGATGCTCGGTTGTTATATTTATTTAAAGTGCTTCTGAGTTTTCTAGGTTTTGTTAGAAATAAGGTGCGTGAATTTCCTTAAAAGGTGGGTGTACCCGGGAGTGTGAGGTTCTATTTTCTCTAGAATAGGTACTTTATATGTCCTAAGGATGACTCTTTCTGTCGGCCCCTCAGGGGTGTGTCGTTTCTGGTACTGCTTGCTGAATATTATAAAACTGTCTGACCTACTTCGATTCAAAAAAAAAATTTAGGTGTAAGACGTTAAAATAGAGGTCAAGTGAGAAAATTTGTAGGTTCTAATAAAATTTCTCTAAAAAAATTCTAACACTATAATACACGTACAAATAGAGTCAGGGTTGGCCCCAAGCCAAAGTGGACTAAGCCTAGACCAGTAACCCTTTATGTATAAAAATGGAAATACATTTGTCATTTGCTAATGAATTATTAATCGGTAAAAATCTCTCATAAAGAAAATATAAAAAAGGGAGATGCACTTTGCTAACAAAAATGTTGTCTGAATTGGTGTGTCCATCGAGACCCTCCTTCAGATAATCTTCCAGTTCCAACAGGCAACAAACACCTTAGCCAACAAACCGTTCGTCACTTCGTTGTCATAAACGACCTCCCAAAAAATAAAATAAAAAGTTACAGATTTATGCTGGCTGAGAGCATCTCCAATGAATTGGTTAAATCCACGTGGAGTGCTTGAACAGTAATAAAAGACATGTATACCCTCTCCAACCCTTAAGTCATATATGATGTGTAATTGACATTTCGACCAAGTCTGTCAAATTTGACAGAGCCATAGTCATCTGTCTTTTATTTTTTTAATTGTTTCTCTCTCCCTCTCTCTCTTTCCTTCTCTCTCTTTTCTTCTCCTCTCTAATTCTCTATCGTTCTTCCCAGACCAAACCCATCAGTTTCCTACCCAGATCTCCTCACCATGAATAGCTCCTTCTCACCATGAATAGACCAAAATCTCTATGTCCTCAACCTCACCACGAGTAGCTCTTCACCATGGATGAGTTCGATTTCAACTAGAGTTCTAATAAAATCATAAGAGAATAACATACTAAAACTGATGGGGAAATGGTATCGAACACAGACCTCCAATAATCACTCAACAGACACCAGAAATAAAGAGTAGCAAACTCGTAGAGTATGGCAAATCTATGCCGCAAATAAACTGATATTATTCATAAACTATAAGCTGTCTGACAACGATTACAATACCCATATTTATAGGGTTCACAATTCTTCGATAATAAATAGATTTAAACTAAATTGGAAAGAGAATTAAAAGTAAATCCCAAATTAGATGCAAAAAATATGCCCTAAAATTGTCTAGACAATAATTATTGACGATTACATATCCATAATTAAATATCAAATGCATCATTTGATATTGCCACATATGCTCCTGCATCAGACTCCCCTGGTTGGAAAGAATTCGCCCTCGAATTCGAGTCATTGATTGAAGAAATCCTGACAAAGTCTTCCATTGCTTCATATCTTTTGTTGAACCTTTAACTTGCAATTGAATCCTTCCTTTCCAAACAAATAGATATTTGGAATAGATATTTGGCATAAATTTTCTCTCCGACATTAACTTCGCAATCCCAAAATTTTTCTCACCATCTTTTATCTGAGTGACAAGATCAACTAATTCTTTGGGAATATGCATAATGAATGGATTAACTCCAACAAAATCAACAAATTTATGCTCAATATGTTTCCACAATTTTGACTTGATTGCGGCTTTATTGTCGTCTTCATCATCACAATTTCTAGGAACAAATTCATTTTTCCTATGGTCCTCCACACCACCATCACAAACTTCAGAATCTTCATAACAATCATACTTCGGTGGTATATCAAAACTCATGAATTTTTTTTTTTTTTCTAAAAATACTTCCTCAACAAATGGAAAATTAAAGATAGTGGACTTACAACCGGAATAGTTGAAAGTACTATGTCCCTCTTCATTTGACTCACACAGCGGAGCACAATTATGAATTGGGCCAACGCATATCTCCCCGTCGGAACCATCACCATCTTGGTAGAAAGTTTCGATGCGATCAGCACGTTGATGATAGATGGTAACATCTCTCTCCCCGTCGGAACTCTTACGACGCCATCGTCGAGCTTCGATGCGATCAATACGTACCGCAAGTTGCTGAGCATCCTTTGGATTTCAGCCATGTCGTTGTTGATGTCACGATTCTCCATTCGAAAACCTCCCGTTCGTCGCCCGACCTGAGACATGAAATCCACCAAGCTCTTGCCAAAGCTCTTATACCAATTGATGGGGAAATGGTATCGAACACAGACCTCCAATAATCACTCAACAGACACCAGAAATAAGGAGTAGCAAACTCGTAGAGTATGGCAAATCTATGCCGCAAATAAACTGATATTATTCATAAACTATAAGCTGTCTGACAACGATTACAATACCCATATTTATAGGGTTCACAATTCTTCGATAATAAATAGATTTAAACTAAATTGGAAAGAGAATTAAAAGTAAATCCCAAATTAGATGCAAAAAATATGCCCTAAAATTGTCTAGACAATAATTATTGACGATTACATATCCATAATTAAATATCAAATGCATCATTTGATATTGCCACATATGCTCCTGCATCAAAAACTCTCTCTCTTTCATCCTACCCAAACCAAATTAATTCATGAAAAACCTTTCATGATAGATGTTTGTCTCAGTGGTGGCGGGATTTGAAGATGGTGGGTGGTATGGTTGCAGGTAAGATTCACTATTTGGCACCAAAGATTTGAGCTTTTTTTGTGATTATGGGAATTGGGTTTGTGAATAAGGATTAATTGGGATTTGCGTTTATGAGAAGTGTGGCATATCTGAAAATTGGGGTTCGAAACATATGGAAGAAGAAGGAATTGGTGTTTTGTCAAAACTAGTGTATTACCACTTACCAGAGAGAGATGCAGTGGAGTTGTGCGGCAGCAAGAAGAACAGAGAAGAAGAAGTGGGAGAAGTAGAGAAAAAATGGTTTATTTTTATTATAAAACATTCTTAAAAAATAATATAATAATATTTAAATTTAACCTATCCACTGGAGTAGAAATTTGTCAAAAATGACAATTGACACATCAGCTTTCAAATTCGAATTTGACACAAGCGTTTTAACTACTCCATTGGAGATGCTTTTAGTCGGCACAAGTGATTGGCATTAGCCTCCATCTTTAAAGAAATATACATTTACCCAAATATTTTATCAGCAAATGCTACCAATAAATAATGTAAAAATGGACACACCTTTGGCGATGATAAATTTGAACCAAATTCTCATGTGACCCTAAATGCAGTCTACCAATTTGTTACTATGATTTGAATAAAAGGTATTTACATAATAAAAATTCAGAGAATATACAGTTATTCAATATAACTCTTTTCTTTTTTTGGACAATGTTTTTCAGTAGGGTGATTCTAGTTGGACCTCCAAATTTGATATTTGAACCTCTATTTTTTTTTTCCAATTATTAATAGACTTTGTCAACTCATATAAAAAGACAACTAAAGTCAAAGAGAGAAAAAGAAAAAAAAATACTCTTCTTTCCTCCGCCATTAATATAACATTCAATAATTTTTTTTTTACTTCATAATTTCCTTATATTACCTATGTAATTTTATAATTTACCTAAAAAATTAAGTAGAACTAATAATTTCTATACATGGCCTCATCATTTAATACAAAAGTAAATTCAAAACAATCTGATTTGAAAACATTTATGCATATTTTGGTATAGTTATTACTAATTAAGATCCAAGATCAACTCATTTTAATTAGATTTAATCTATATATGCTATTTATTTGAGAACCAAAGTCTTTTCTAAAACCATCCATATTGCAAAACAAACAAAAGAAGAGTTTTTCTATTGGGACCTCCATATTTGCTCATTTGACCTCTCATCTCTTTACAACTCCTATTTACTTTTTAAAAAGTAAAATTTACTAAGTAAACCACTTTCAAATACCTAACTTAACCTTACTCATAAAAGAAAATTTTTGAGAGCATTAAAGATGAGTTAGTGCTCCCATAATTATTTAGGGGCCGTGACCACTTACCCGATTTTAGGCTAAAAATTGCCCACATGCTCCACTAAGAGTTTTTTAATCTCATTTACCCAATTTAAACATAGATGACAATACTGCCCTCATTATAATTAACAAACTACTCCCCACTCTCTCTATCACGACTCATCTCTCTCTCTCTCTCTCTCTCTCTCTTCCTTGACCGAGTCAACTCAAGGAGTAGTAACCAGTGGACACCAACCACCATCTCTGCCGGACGAGGTTGGCGAGGCAGTTGGGGATGAAGATCTCAGCGTCCTTCCACCATCTCTGCCAAGCGAGGACGGCGATTGGAGATCTCGATTAGGGATAAGGAATTGACAACTATTGGCTAGCCAATTGGGGATGAAGACGGCGTCCCTCCACCATCTTTGCCGATCGAGGACGGCGATTGCAAATCTTGGTTAGGGTTGATGATCAAGAAGCCGCGCGCCCCGATCCGCTCCTCGTGACGCAGGAGACGGTTGCTCTCATCTCCACCGCGTGGTTGCCGGTCCGGTTCGGCGATTGACAACCCATGGCTAAGCATACAAGCCCTTCGTTAAGAGCCCCATGCCGCCGTCTCTCATACCACCGTCTACCGCTTGCAGTCGTTGATCACCGGCGAAGGTTCCGATGAGTCGCTACCGTTCTTGGTCAAGTTCGATGAGGCCAATTGCGGAGAAATGTGTCTGCTTCATCCAATCACGAACTGGCAGCTCAGGTTATCTATAACTCAGGCTATAAAAGAACTGCAGTGGTCACGGCCCCAATTGTATTCTCTGAAATATGCCTATACCAAAATTGATGTTACTTATGTGAACAAAGTGGTGATTTTACCTGTTGATCATTTGAGTTTGGGGGAGGATTTTGTGGTGTTTATGATTTACAGAGGAGGGCATTTGGCTGTTATGAGGTATGGGGATGAGAGTTGGATTCGTGTGGATGAAAACAACTCTCATTATGATCTCATTGTGCACAAGGGTTAGTGCTTTGTTGTTACAGCCCAAGCTCAATGTGAGTGCTACAACTGATTGCACTATAGTAGACCAGCGATTATTGGAAGATAGTAATGAGATTATTTGGGGGCAGTAGAAAGATTATTTGGGGACAGTAAAATGTTTGTTGGGCAATAATAAGATTATTACAGAGCAATACTAAGATTATTGGGAGGCAATAACAATATTATTTATTTGGATACAACTTCTAAAACATTCAAAATTAAAAACATCTTCATTTTTCACTAATTATTGATCCCCAATAAACTTGTTATTGAGGAGCGATAATATGTTTATTGGGGGTAATAATATGATTATTGGGGGCAATAATATGATTACTGGGTATTATTGGGGGGGGTAATAAATTCATACGCCGGATTCCGGTCACTGATTGCCGGATTCCGGTCACCGGTCGCCGGATTCAAGTCACCTATCTCCGGATTCCGGTCACGGTAATCGGAGTCCACTGCCGACCACTAGTCACCGGAGTCCGGCAAGGTCTCTTATCACTTCTCTCACTAAGTGACAAAGAAGAAAAGAGCAAAAGTGTCTCAAAAATAAATAAATAAAATAAAAAAAGAATTAATTGGGTATTAGGGAAATAATCCCTTAGAGTGTTTTGGATAGATGGGGTTTAAAAACTGTTAGTGGAGTAAGTGGGCAATTTTTAAGCTGAAATTGGGTAAATGATAATTAGGGGTCATACTTTAGAGAATGAAATGATAAAAAAGTCACCTAGTTTCCCACTTGATAAAAAGATCCATAATGAATTGTTAATAATATTAATTTAGTCCTTATGAGTAATAAGGTAATGTTAAAAAAGGGTAATTTTTAGTTTTTTTTATTCCGATTCTGCCCTGGAAGACTTATGTACATAGATTCACCAACCCAAACCCTCACCCCTCTCTCCTTCCTTGTCTCTCATTTTGCAAACCCTGCATTTCCCGAAACCCTAGAAATCTCTCTCTCCTCTCTCTCTCTCCCCTTCGCCATTCTCGTAATCTGCAAGTGTTCGCTTGCAAAAAGCTAATTTTGATTTCAATTCAATCAAATTTCTGCAATTGATTCGTTGATGATGGCCCACGGAAAAGTCAGTCTCGCTCAAGAACTCCTCCCCTCGCCGATCTTCTCCGCCACCAAAGGTTTGTGTTCTTCAGCTCCTCCTCTATCCTTATCTCTCCGCATCGCATTCGATTTCTTTCTTGTTTTTCTTCTCTTTAATTTTGTTCCACTCTTTGCTAGATCTTTATCTCTGTGGTTCTAGTATGCATTTGAAATTTTTGTTATTCCAGCCAATTTTGAATTAGGGCTGCTACCTCTAAAGATTATGCTGGTATATGGATTAAGAAATTGTTGGATGTTGTTATTGGTTTGCGTTTTGATTTTGATTTTGAGATGTCTCAGACTCGGAGTTGGCACAGAGGGAAGAGTTCGAGATGAGCATTGCAGGATCTGGAGAGGTGGAGCCATCGATCAGTTAGATCTTTGGAAAGCTTGACAGGTTCACGGAGATTGTGAGTGTTTTCGATTCTTCAATGTGGAAGGTGATATGACTTCCCTTTTTCTGTATTGAAATGGAAATATTGGTGTTTGATATCGAGTTGCTTCTTTTCAACTTCTGTAAAGTACAGTTTAACATATATTTTATCAAGTGTTGATACATCAAATAATGTTTGTCGCTCACATTGGTAGCTTCTCGAAACAGTAGTTGACCAACCATTATCTGGTTAGATTACAAGTGCTTTGTCTTGTGTTACTTCCCTCGATGACTGTTTATCAGTTCTTCATGTGTATTTTTATGGATAGATTCATGATGCATGTTGTGTATTTCAGGATTGGATGTGCCTCTGATTCTCCTGTATAGATCTAGGCTGTTGAGTCATACAGAGATCTGTTTTTTTCCCCTCCGCTCCCCCAAAATGGAAAGAAACTTTTGAGGCTGGGCAAAATATGTCCATTCCTCGCATAATGGGTATGGCGACCCTCAAATTTTATATATTTCTATACCATTTCTCCAAGGGACAGTATATTACCTTCCCAATGAAGTGCTTCTCAATAGTATATGATTTGACGACTCCCTCTCCATTTTAGCTCTCTTTTTCTCCTAATTTCTGAATCAGGTCATGCTAAGCTATATGGCTGGCCTATGAATTCAAACGTTGAGCTTTACAGCTATATCATATCGTCCCAGTTAAGCTCGCTACTTGTAATGTTTCAGCTATGTTTGTTTTTCTATTTTGTTTATCATTGTTTCATCATCACTATGTGGGAAAGTAGTGACATTTGTAAGACATAATCACTATACCCTCGTCTCTATTGGATCTAACTGTTGTTGTGTTGTATGAGAACCACATTTAATTGAGTTTGTTTAAGCATATACGTAGTAATTCTTCTATTATAGTCTCCTAACAGGTACGAATTTCTAAAACAAAATTTAATTGCCCTGCACCATTGTCCAAAACTGACCATGTCTTTGGCCCTTCTGGGTCATTTTTGAAGTTTTCTCATAGATGCAACAAAAGCTGGCTCTAACATTTATAATTCTGGTTGTGTGAAGATTATGAGCATACTTTAACGAAACATCCATAACGAGCTATTATCATATGTTGCTCATATAGGATGAGGCTCCCTTTTACAAGGTCTTAAAATTGGAGAAGGTGGTCTCTTTGGAAATGGCATCAAATGGAACTTTACCAAGTTTTTGGTAAACAAAGAAGGGAAGGTTGTGGAGAGATATGCTCCCGTGACAGCACCTCTCAAAATTGAGGTCAGTTGTTTATTTTATTTTATTTTACCGTTTTGGTTTGAGCCAATATGGTTCTGATGATAATAGCTCACCTATATTTCTTTTGTATGTACAGAAAGACATCCAGAATCTATTGGAATCTTCTTGAGTATCAAGGTTTGACAGGTTTCCTTAAGAAAGGATTACTATTTAGTTGCGTTAGTGTAGTTGCATTAGTGTGAACCTTTTACTTTCTTGTGAAACCAATTCCTAGGTACCGACATTTGGATCTTAAATCTTGTGTCCCCATTACTACAAATCATCATTGCCATGATAGCCTTTCGTTAATAGAATGGTTCAAATTATTTTAAATAGAAATATAATTGCACTGCTGGATAAAGGGTTGATTAGATGAAACTTGCAACTGCTGGACTTGTTTAGTTAAATTCTCTACAACAGTAGTTGTACACTTAGCTTTCACTTCAAAGTTCTCTTGCTGTTTCATATAGTATTGTGTGCACGATTAATCTTGGGTAGTCAGGGGCTCTATGGTCCAGTTTGTTGCTTAGACAAAGTATTCATTCTTGTTTTCAGTAATTGAGTATTTGAATGACCACACCTTCAAATAACCCTCTTTGCCGTAACCAGCCCCTATTTTGCATTTTTTTTTTTCGTTATTGATGTATTGAGTAGACACTAAATATATACTAGGTTTGATGCTGAAATATGCATATAGGCTAAGACATTCATGTTAGTTACATCCAATTCAGGGCACTGGTTAAGTCACTAGCCATGTCACAATCATGAACATGTAACAGATCATGTAACTGTCAAAGTCACTGACGATTTTCTCATTTTCACAATTTTGTACAGGATCTATAGACAGAAGACATGGGGCTGGTTAAAGAAAACATAGGGAAGAAAGTGAAAAAGAAGATTATGAAGAAGAAGCAAAAATTCCAATGAGGAAGAAAAAGGATATGAAGAAGAGTAGCAAGGACATACGAAATTTTAGAAATTTGTTTAGGGCTTAGGATAGTGACTTGGCCAATTGTAAACTCTAGGTTACTAAATCAATTAGTTTTTTTATATCTTTTTATGGTGTCACTATTATATCTTCTTAATGCAACATTACTTTTATATACCTTTTGTGTCAATTTGAGTTTTAGGCATCTTCTGAATTTACCAAGTCATTGTCACTGTTAATCACATGTCACTAACCAAGTAACTGACCATGTCACTAACCAAGTAACTGTCAATAGCCAAGTCACAAGTTAATAGCCAAGTCACTGTTAATCACATGTCACTAACTAAGTAACTGACCATGTCACTAACCAAGTAACTGTCAGTAGCCAAGTCACAAGTTAATAGCCAAGTCACTGTTAATCACATGTCACTACCTAAGTAACTGACCATGTCACTAACCAAGTAACTGACCATGTCAGTAGCCAAGTCACAAGTTAATAGTCAAGTCACTGTTAATCACATGTCACTAACTAAGTAACTGACCATGTCACTAACCAAGTAACTGTCAGTAGCCAAGTCACAAGTTAATAGCCAAGTCACTGTTAGTCACATGTCACTAACTAAGTAACTGACCATGTCACTAACCAAGTAACTGACCATTTCAGTAGCCAAGTCACAAGTTAATAGCCAAGTCACTGTTAATCACATGTCACTAACCAAGTAACTGACCATGTCACTAACCAAGTAACTGTCAGCAATCAAGTCACAAGTTAATAGCCAAGTCACTGTTAATCACATGTTACTAACCAAGTAACTGTCAGTAGCCAAGTCACAAGTAGCCATGTCACAATCATGAACATGTCACTAACTAACTGACCATGTCACTAACCAAGTAACTGTCAGTAGCCAACTCACAAGTTAATAGCCAACTCACCGTTAATCACGTGTCACTAACTAAGTAACTGATCATGTCACATTTCAAGTAACTGTCAGTAGCCAATGACCTGGCCAGTGACTTAGTCAGTGACATGAGTATAAGTGTCTAATAGTGACATGGTCACTGACATACAATGTGACTTAGCCAGTAACTTGATCAGTGACATATTCATGACTGTGATATGACCAGTAACTTCACCAGTGACATAGTCAGTGACTTAAGTTTAACAGTGACTTTGCCAGTGACCTCACTAACTAAGTACCTGGCCTGGCCAGTGACTTAGTTAGTGACATGCGTATTAAGTGTGTAATAGGGGACCTAGCCTAGATATGATTTCATAATAAGAATACTAAACTTTATGAGCTATAGGAGCAGTAATTTAACAAAACACTCAATCCCACAAGTCATGATTGCCAACATAATGAGTATCAAAACCAACTTCTTCTTTTTTTGGATTAAAGAAGATCTAAAACTGTAAATGAAATAGTATAATCTTGATTTTCCATTGCACATATACTATATCACAAAGTAACAAAACTGAAACAATATTACATAATCAAAATATTGAAATCCCAATCAATCGATCAAGGGAAAATCAGGTGCAGGTGAATTGGAAGGGCAGGTGGCTTTTGCCTTTGGTCTGGATGTAACTGTAAAGCTGCACACATACAAAAATCCATACAAAAATTAAACTTTGGATTCTACTTAGCACAATGGCATAAAAACATATAAAATTTGGCGCGGATTGTGATTTTTCGTGGTCAACAGTGAAAACTACCCAAATGAGTTAAATTGCATCACTAGGCTGAGGAATACTTCAAAAACAAGTCCAAGTAATCTGACAGTTCATGTAGATAGGCACTTTCTTATAGTCATCTTACACTTGGATAGTTCATGTTCATGACAACCACTTTGCATTTGTTTTAATTACTTCTAACAGGAAAAGTAGCGACCAACCACAGATAAAATAAGATCCTTTACCTCCTTGGTTAACATTTTGCACATTCAAAATGCATACCACTCTGTCAAAACTAACCACAGTAATTCACAGCTAAAACTAAATTCTAAACCACACAAACTAACCGTGGCTTCATAATTGGCAGATCACTATACCTCACTAACATCATTAATTAATTGAATTCATGTTAAACTTATCATCATCATGGCCATCATCAATAACCAGATTAAAATCCATCATATAATAGCTTACACTATTCAAATCACATCATATGAGAAGATAAATACATATAAAAATATAAGATTAAAAATTATATAAATATTCATGTACCAAAGAGCTAACTTCTAACAATCTGGTTGAGAAACAAAAAGTAAGGGCGAAAAGAGAATCTGGTTGAGAAATTCAAAATGTATTTACACTGTCCAAAGAGCAATCATCCAAAATTTGAAAATAACCTTACTGACGAGTCAATTGTGATGCTATTAATGATGAACATAAATGCATAACTAAAACCCAATTGTAGAACACAATTGCAGACCCATCATCAGGCAAGAATTTTTGAAAATGGTACTGACCTTGACCAAGACTAAACTTGAAAAGTGACGATCAAGTCCTAGAAGTTCACCCCGTGCCAGGACAAGTCTGGGTCGTCGTCGTCGTCAACCCGACGTAGATTATTCTTGTAGAGATCTAGCCCCCAGAGGACAGGGAGGGGCAGCCGGAGAAGCCCTTGATCAGGGTGCGATCGTGTGCGGCGGAGAAGGAGCAGCTGTCGTGGGTATCCAGATCGGAGCCGCAGTGTGTGTGTGAGAGAGAGAGACCCTTGATCAGGGTGCGATCGTGTGCGGCGGAGAAGGAGCAGCTGTCGTGGGTATCCAGATCGGAGCCGCAGTGTGTATGTGTGAGAGAGAGAGAGAGAGAGAGAGAGGGAGATATATATATATATATATATATATATATATATATATATATATATATATATAGGGACAGAGGGATAGAGAGAGATGCGGTGGCAGTTTTTGTAATTATTTATATTTTCAGTGGTAGGTTGTTAAGGGGTGACCTTAATTATCATAGGGACATTTGTGTATCCTAAATTATAATAAGGCACTTCAAATTGACCTCTTTTATCATTGGCCCATGATAATTTCCCCTTATTTATTTACCACAAAATAAACTTGATATTGTTCAAAAAAAAATATGAGATAATTATTGAAAAAAGATAGTGTAACTAATTAACATAAATTTATCCGGGGTTTTTCAAGCCTACTATATATTTCATGCTTAATTATGGTTTATGGTTGCATGCTGGAATTTAGATAGGTTACAATATTAAATTTGTTCATGCTTTGTTCTTTTAATATTTATTTTTGTCTTATATGGTGCTTCACAAACTTATCTAGTTAGTTTACATGAGGGCTCTCTATCCCCTGTTTCATGATCCTCAAGAGAAAGACCTTTGTCTATTTTTTTCTCTCTTGCATCATAGTTTTATTTTTATATAATTCGATCGCCAAGTAATTTTGAATGTATTTTCTCTTGATTTTTTTTTCGAAAGCTTTTATAAACAAAGAAAATGAGAAATATGAAATGAGAACTAAAATGGAAATGAATAATCAAAGTACTGTAAATGTGTTTCCATTATTATAAATTTTTTCAGAGGAAAAAATATTTTCCTTATAAGTTTGTTGTCTTTAACAGTCTTTTTGTATAAGGATACATATGTCATTAAATAATAAAAAAATGAGGGAGGTCTAGTGAGTAGATTAAGAGGTCCCAATAGAAACTCTCACAAAAGAACTATGATCTGGAATAGCAAAAAATCTTTGTAATTGTCTACTTGTTCGGCCCGTCCAAGTATCACTTTCTAGTTCCACCAATGAAAGTACACCAAAAATGTAGCTAGCTCTCTTACAAAATTCTTCGTGTAGAATTGATAGAGATTAAAAAAAAAAACAACAACAAATTCTTGAAAATGCAATTTTAATTGTTCAAGGATATTTTGATAAAATTAAGGAGGTGTACTTAGTTTTTTTTTAGATTTAGAAAAGTGAATTAGAGATTTAATAAGTAGAAGAGGTCCAAATATCAAATTTAGAGGTCTAACTAGAATCACCCCATAACCCTTTTCAGTATATCTAATCACTCAAGTATTTTACACTTTGTACTTACAAACCTACATGGGTTCTTACCTAGAGTGTAAATACATAACATTGCATCTTTAACCAGACATGGTATGATTTTCGCGATGTCTGTCTTTTTGGTGGGAATCATTCAACCTTGTTCTAAAATCAAAAGGTACCAGTATGCATCATCCATTATATGCATTTGGTCTATTTTTCTTGCTGGTCAGCAGTGGTGTTTTCTTTGGCAGAAGCAGCAGTGGTGTTTTCCTTAGCAGGAGCAGCAGTGGTGCTTTCTTTGGCAGGAGCAGTGGTGATTTCTTGGGAAGGAGTAGTGGTGTTCTCTTTGGTAGGAGTAGCGGTGCTTTCTTTGGAAGGAGCAGTGGTGCTTTCTTGTGCTGGAGCAGCAGTGGCGTTATCCTTGGCAGGAGCAGCAATGGTGTTATCCTTGGCAGGAGCAGCAGTGGTGTTTTCTTTGGCAGGAGCAATGGTGACTTCTTGGGAATGAGTAGTGGTGTTCTCTTTGGAAGGAGTAGTGGTGCTTTCTTTGGAAGGAGCAGTGGTGTTTTCTTGTGCCGGAGCAGCAATGGCGTTTTCCTTGGCAGGAGCAGCAGTGGTGTTATCCTTGGCAGGAGCAGCAGTGGTGTTTTCCTTGGTAGGAGCGACAGTGGTGTTTTCTTTGGCAGGAGCAGTGGTGATTTTTTGGGAAGGGGTAGTAGTGTTTTCTTTGGAAGCAGTAGTGGTGCTTTCTTTGGAAGGAGCAGTGGTGTTTTCTTGTGCCGGAGTAGCAGTGGCGTTTTCCTTAGCAGGAGCAGCAGTGGTGTTTTCTTTGGTGGGAGCAGTAGTACCGGTGCTTTCTTTGGAAGGAGCAGTGGTGTTTTCTTGTACCTGAGTAGCAGTGGTGTTTTCCTTGGCAGGAGCAGCAGTGGTGTTTTCTTTGGCAGGAGTAGTGGTGATTTCTTTAAAAGGAGGAGCAGTGGTGATGTTTTTGGAAGGAGGAACAGTGGTGATGTCTTTGGAATGAGCAGTGGTGATTTCTTGGGCTGCATCAGCGGTGTTTTCTTTAGTAGAAGTAGTGGTGATTTCTTTGGCAGGAGCAAAGGTGTTTACTGACTTTTCAACTTCATCAAACACCCAATCAGTAATCTCTTCTGTTGAGCCTTCTCTGCTATCGGAATCAAATCCTGGATGTAACTTGGCCAATTCTTCCTTTGGGTTTGATTTCTTCTCCTCCTTATTCAAGGAAGACTTGGATACTGCATCTTGTTTGGAATTTGGAGAACTAGTTGCCAATGGTGGATCTTGGTTCACCGATTCTTCTTTTTGGTCTAGTTTCCTCTTCTTAATCAAGGAAAATTTGGTTGTATCGTCTCGTTTGAAAAATGAAGTCTTGATTGCCAATGGTGAGATAGAGGTTGGAGTTATACTTGCAAAAGGCCTATCACTAGATGGCGTGTCTGGTTTCCGTGGTGAAGCTTCAATTACCAATACAGGTCTTTCAATGGATTCAAATTCATCTTTAATGTTCTTCAGGTCATCAAAGAGCTCTTTGACCTTCTGGCCATCTTTCCTGCATGTGTGCATGTTAAGGCAGTTATGCTTGTGTTATAGACTAATGGCAGATAGAAAAATGAAAGCACAAATGAGTACCTGTAAATGCCTTCATTTTGAACATAAAATTGCTTTTTTATGGTTTCCACTACACTCAAGGTGGTCAATAACTGACAAAGACAAGAATCACAAGATTAAGAAGTTAAGGATTATTTTCTTATTCACCAAAAAAAGAAAAAGAAAAAGGACAAAAGACCTGATTTCCTTAAGAGTAGACAAGCACTTATACGGAAAAAGAAAAAAAAAACATTTATTATTGTCATATTTTGAATGACAATACTGCTCAGTAGAAAGCTTTAAAGCACAAACACCGAAGACAAAGCCATGCAGACTCGTAAGTGAGAAAACTATCAAATATAGCTCAACACTAAGACTACTAAAGACAAAAATAAATAAAAACCATATAAATGCAAAACAAGGGTAAGAAGACTTAAGCACACCTTGGCTTCCACATCCAAATATTCCTCTTCAATATTTTTCCTTGGGTTTGAACTTTCATCATCTTTAACGAGTGTTATATTTGAACTGGTGTAAATAAAATATTAGCGGCTTCATATAACTGTGTAACAAAAATTAAAAAAATTAAAAAACTGAGAAAATTACCCTTGACTTGAACTCAATCTCTCCACAAGATTCCTAATACAAGTGATGGATGAACGCAAGCTTTCCTAATTGTAACAGGCACACCAATAGGAAAGTCAAAAGGAGATCATAGTAATTGTTACACCAAGTGGATAAGATGATACTACAGAGAAACTCTCCAACTATAAGAAGAAAACTCAAAACTATTACCTTATAAGTAGAGAGAAGATGGATTACCAAATTCACAAAATAGCCTCCATATTTCTCCAGTTCCTCACTAGAACATGTACATAACCAAGTATCATTTGATAAGAATAACTTATCGTATTGTATATACAATATGGCTAGACACAAAAAACAAAATACAGTAAATTTATATGATATTAATTGAACTCCAAATTTTGAGAAGACATTTATCCAACATAAAACATTAGCATCATAGTAATTTGCTGATCAGTGTAAATCAGATAGAACTACATACTTGACCAGCTTCTCCTTTCTCTCTGTGTACGATGCCTGGAGAACCCAGGTATCTTCCAGAAAACAAATCCAAGTATTGACAACATCAACCTCTGCTCTACATGAATCAATGGATCGTGACAGCTCATCTTCCTGTGATTAAAAAACAGAAAACTGAAGAGTCAGTAGCAAGCAATAACAGCAGTAGAAAACTTTTCTTCACCAATGTTTCAAAATGTGACCAAGACAACTTAAAAATCGAGTAGTACCTTTGATTTTAAGTGTACAATAATCTGATTACTTGCTTCATCAAATTGTTCTCTTTCTTCTCTCGCATTGTGAAGGCGTCCACGAAGAGCATTCAATGAGATAATGACCTATAAAATGTTCAGCAGTTCCAGCGAAAGAAAATGAAAAAACAAAACGGAACTCATTATTCAGACTACAGAATTGACTTGAGTAACATTTGCAACTCACCTCTACTGATGTTCACAAAACACCCAAAAAACAACAACATGTGCATACACACATCAATGGACTTGTAGTTGTTTAAAGAGGTTCCCGCAAGGGGATCCTCCAATGATCAAAATTGACTTCTACACAAATAATAGAAAAACATAAAGAATATGCACTTCAGGCAATCATCAATGTGGATTTCACATATTACAGTTATTAGAAGCCTAGAAGTTAAGCTAAACTCAATTAATTAAATTAATCAGAAGTTACAGTGACCCCTATGTATATATAGTACTATAGCATGCAAGGACATTAAGGAATCGAGAGGGAACCTTCTTCAGTGCTTCTTGGAGTTCTTCTCTTTGCCTCTCCTGTTGTGCAATCTCTGCCACCAAATCCTGAAAAATGTTGACGTTCTATAATTTGTGTACCTCAACAGCAAAATGGATCATAACCACACAATAGCACCAAGTGGTAAAGAAAATGGGATTCAGTCATATTCAAAGTAACAGGCACCAAATAAAAAAACCACACACACACACACACACACATATATATATATATATATATATATATATATATATCAAGTGTGTAAAGTATTATCGCAGAAGATAGTAGAGCTTTTAACTTAAATTGTGTGCACTAGCAATATTTACTGCACATTAGCAATGGGGAGGAAAATTTCCCAGATATCATGAGATGGAACTGCACTGTGCAGTATTTACTTATGCATCAACAGATTGACACATGCCACCAACAATAAGATTAATTATCAAAAGTATGATGAAAATTTGAAATGTAAGGTGCAAAACTATCATGATTAAATTTAAAAAGAACATATTTCAACTGAATACACCAAATACTAAAGCAAGTATATATCATCTTATTAAATTTTGATTTACAGATATAACTATATAAGGGTACTCATGCGGTGCAACTTTTTATTTAAGATTTCCTTTAACTCATATAGCTTATCCATGACTTACAATGTATCTGTAAAAGAAAGAGTTCCTTAATTGGACAAATATCTTTAATTATAGGCATACCTTCTCAAGTTGGCTTACTTCATTAGCTTTAGCTACACGAAAGTTAAGTGCTTCTTCTTTCTGAAATCTGCTTGAAGTATTGAAGAAAAGAATAAAACCATATTTATCAAAGTCAAACAAAATCCAGACTCGGTGTTTTAGTATGGCCAAAATTTTCACATTACCCATACCAGAGAGCAACTAATCAAATATCTTATTGAAGATGCACATCCTCGCATGCACCAAAAAGTAATAAAAATTATGCTGACTCATTTGAACTTAATGCTCTTGGCAGACCAAAAACAAAAAAAACAAAAGAAAACCTAATACTCTTGGACACACATTTATCTTCTCAAAGACATGGAAACCTATACACATAAACTAGAGTCGATAGATATTGTCCCAAAAAAACAGAAAAAAGATCTAGACCAAATAGATACGGGCAATATGTTTTAAAAGGCTGTTTCAAACCTGTGGTCCAAAATGCGCTTTTCTGCTTGTGAGGTGGAATTAGCAAGAGATTCTGATAATACTTTCAATTTTTCGACCTGCAATTTAAAAGAGGAGAGTTCAATAGTAATATGGAAAAAGAAGATTGTTCATTATTAACTATGCACATGCAGTGCCCCTCAGAGGAATCACTCAGTTTCCAGATAAATGAATAAAGAACGGCGTTTAGATTAACTTTTATAGTATAATTCAAATTTTGTGTCTTAATATTTGCCTATTTGGTACTATTTTTATCCATTGCAACCAAGAAATGCTTGTTCTAGTGCCCTTTTACTGGATAGCTGAAATGACATCAAATTGGGACCTTTTCAGTGTGCAGCTCAGGTGAGTCCCCATTGTTCAAGGATTTCTTCTTTAGTAACAGAGACTCCAACCTGGAACATAGTTGAATTTCTACGAGTGCTGCTTTTAAATTCTGCAAGGAAATTAGAGCTTTCAGTTTTGATGAGTCACAACTTCTTTAGTTAAATAAGAAATAAATTTATATCAACACAACTGTATCAGGTACAAGTATCACTAATGGTCAGGTTCAACTGCCTGAACCGTACAGGTAGTTTAGCACAACTGAAACATACTGAAGCCAAAGACTCCATTAACTTTTTTTCCTTCCTTGAAAATTTAACTGAGACCATGTTTGAGAAAACTGATTGAACATGGTCCACTGTTCAAACAAAAGGACCAACAGAAGTGCTTAGTTGTGAATAAAGAGATAAAATACACCAAGCGAAAATGTATGTTGTGCCTTTTGATGTGATAAATGGGAGCACCTAATATTAAATGGTTATTACAGAGGCATAGAAAAATCGGAAGACAAATTAGAACAAGCATGCACACAGAAATCGGGTGCCTTACTAAAATGGAAATTCAGTTGGATCATGTATAAAAATTATCTTAAACAACATTTGTGCAGTACAGATCTGTTTATATGGATTTTATGCTCATTTGCCTATGCAGGAAAATCAAGTATACCTCTACCGTTGCATCTTTTGCTGTCTCCGATGAATTGTTACAACTTCCACTTAAAGGCTGCTGCAGTGTCATCAGTTTATCAAGTTCCTCCCTTATGCTGCAGGCTTCAGCATCTATTCTGAGGGCATAAGGTCATAAAACCACGAGCAAAAGATTAGGTGAAAGGTTGACCAGAGCATATACCGCACTCAAATATCAATGCAGACCGTTTAAGAATCAAAACATGTAGCTGGAAATGTCAAGCATTCATTAAAATGAGGTCAAATAGAGTATATCCAAACAAATTTATTGATATACAATATATTCCATACTGAAGAACATAATAGCTAAACAGAGAAAAAGGTAAACCAAGAAATTAGAGGTCTGGAAAGAGAATTGTGACTTATTATACTAAGAATTGATAATCTAAAACACGAATCAGTTACGTTCCTACACACAGTGCTGGGAGTTTCATTAATAGATTCCAAGTTGTTGTGAAAATCCTACTAAACTAGTTTGGACTTTCATATTCATAAGCCTGAATTCCCACATTCACCCACCAACACTACTTGGAGTTTCATCAATAAAACTTGGAGTTTCATTAATCAAGTCCAGAAAATTATGAAACCATACTTAACATCTTCAGAGTTTCCATCAGTCCAAAGCATGAACTCCCATGCATACCCATACAGAGAGCAGCATATATACATACTCATGAAAGTATAATGCTGGTTCATTAGAATCCAAACATATTTTAGTCACTTCAATATGTAAAAACTACCACTGCATATAGAGAAACAAATTTGACTTCTCTAGCCATAAACAAGATAACAGAGCAGTTATTTTCATTCAGAATATCATTTAGTGCACTAAACATTTAGCTACAAAAAGACGAAACAAATATCCTGGACAACCTTGTAAGATCAGCATTTAGTTTAAGCCCTGAAATTGCACTTTGAGCCAATTGGAGCAATTCTTCTCGCTTTATCTGAAAAGAAAAGTTCAAAAAAGGAGGAAAGAAAAGAGGAAGGATGCATGTGTTAGAAACTCAGAAATCTTAACTCGCAGCAACATTGCAAAAAAGTAGTACTGCTGTCTTAACTGATGGAGAAATGATGAAATATTTTCATCTGCTATAATGTAAAACTGAAAAATATAACAGTAATGCAGCAAAAGAAAGTTTTATGCCATATGGAAGATGGCAATTCAATCTACTGAGAAGGAAACAGAGTTTTTTTCTGGGGCCTGGGAACTTAAGCCTTCAAATGATGATATGAATACGTAACTCATGATCCTTGAATATATAGAATATAACTTCTGGATCGAGACTTGAAAATCTCAAGAACAAAATAGCCTGTAGCTCCATTACTAAAAGAACCAGACAATTGCATCACACTAGCAAACTTATTAGTCCCAACAGCTCGAGTACATGTCAGGTCTTGAGCTTTATAGAGCCCTGACTCAAAACTGAAAATATAGGGCACGCCCTCTTTAATATTGTTATGTATAGAGGCATAGTCTTTAATTGTCCTCATGTAAATGCATGCTGAACTGATCCAACCCTATCCTTACCAGTACTTCATCTTGGTAGAATGAAAGTGCTTTCGCCAAATTCTGTACACTGCTCATCACTACACCATGTACTTCCCTTCCTCCTGTAAGACAGAGCCTGTGTATAACCATACCATAAGGAAGTACACAAGATATTTAATACTCGAAATAGAAAAGCAATTTTATGCATGTATAGTCCTTTCTTTCTTAAGTAGTTGTGTGGGCAATCGAACACAATTATTTTTGTTCTTTTATGACCTAACTTATCCCAAAGAAGGTGTAATGAACCAATATGAGAAAATTAAAAGATTGAGGAAAATCACCCATATATCTCCAAAAGTAGCGAAACTTCTTCCTCAGTTGGTTCTTCAAGAATCTGAGTCATACAAAAGAGTTAACCTGCGGTTAAACTCCATGGATCAGCAAATTCAAAGCTTACCCAATGTATGCAGAATGAAAGTAAAACTGAATGGTAAGCTGAAAGGAATGTGTATGTCACATTCTAGAACTTTACTGATAACTTAAATCAATAAGAACCATTTCATTTTAATTTTAAGTCTACAGTTCAAGACTTCTCGCTACGCAACTTCAAATGCAACTATTATGCATGCCTTGGCGACAACTGAGTTCGTTCATTTATTAATACATGATCATGTTCCTATTCACTCGATCATCATATATGTGCTACGCATCAGCCTTGCATTTTATTGCTAAAGAAGCTAAACACATCCCTCTATGTGTCAACCATGGGTAAATACTAAATGTGATACAGACAATGATCCATCATCGGCATTCATCTATTGCAAACCATAGTATCATGAACACCAACACTTATTCTAAACTTTATTACCATGGACAATGTCATGCCTTCAAGAGCTTGGCTATGGAGAAAGACATCACGAAAAGTTTTCGGTTCATCTCCCATATCAGAGTCAACGTAATAAACCTGTCTCTCAACCAGTAACACACAAATGTTACAAACAGAGCTGTGCACTAACTACAAAAATACCAAAACAAAAAAATGCTGATTATCAGGGTCTAGAGTGCAAGGGGTTTACCCACCAGGGTAGGTCTTTTCGGGGAATCGGAGTTTTCATCGGAAATAAGATGATCTTCAGAATTCCTGTCCTCATTGTAAACGGCAGTCAATCTCTCAATTTCTTTAAGCGCAACCAACCACCTTCTCAATAGCTGAACTCTCTCTATCCCTCTACATGAAACAGACACTTCCTCCAATCTTTTCACAGTATGCCTAAAGCTCTGTAAATTCCTCGCACCCTGTTAAAATTCCAAAATGCAAAACAATGAAATTCAAGCAGCACATATATATATATATATATATATATATATATATATATAATCTACAAAATCTCAGACAAAGTGGTGAGAGTAAAGGTTACAATGCGGTCGGGGAGGAGGAACTTGGCTCCGCCGGCGACGGCATTGCCTGCGTGAAGGACGACGGAGTCGGCGTAGTTACGAACGGTCCGGGTGAGGGTTCTGCTAGCGCTTGCTTCCACGGCCAAGTTCACCGCATTTCTTATCCACGACATGTCATCCGCTGCGGAGTATGAATGAAGTTGCACAACTTTAACAGTTTCAATTTTCGAAGAAGCGGTGGTGTTTGCTACAGATGAGACATTGGAGGGAGAAGATGAAACACTTTTTTTTCTTGGGGTTTTCTTAAGTTTGTTCGGGCATTAGTGGGGTGAGCGCTTTACGGGCTTTTGTTTCGCGTCCCCTTCAGTTTTGTTTGCCTCCAAATTTTTACCAAACTGGGCGCGCAGGATTTCTCGGCGGATTAGGCGCTTACTTATTGGCACGATGTCGTTTCGGGAGGAATATTTAAACAAATCATTGTTTACTGATCACTTCATGGGGAAATTGAGACTGATTAATTAGGGTTTGAAGTCTACTCTTGGTTTTTTTTTTTTTTAACTAGTTTTGTATCTAGATTTTATAATTTTTTGTCTGGGCGAATTAATTGGATATTTATCTTTGATGGCTCGGAAAAATGGAGCTTATGAGAGCGGGTATTATGCGAGTCAAATCTAAAATCGTCTAACTCACCGCGTTTGAATTTGATTAGTTTGGGATATAGAAAATATGGGCTATATTCCTTATTTGTTATTTCATAACTAAAAAAAAGGGCCCTATTAGATCACAACTCTCAGGCTTTTCTGAGTCTAACCTAGGCCTATGACCCCAACTCATTGATTCCAAAAAACTTATTTGTTAAAAAGAGACATCTTATCGTTACTCATCGGTCGAAGCCTTCCATAAATAAAATGACACATTTATCGTAAAAGCCTCATCAAAAGAGTTCCTAAAGGCTAAAATCATACATATTTGTGCAACATGCATCATTTTGTCTGTAACTGATAACAAAAAATAAAAAGCGGATATCTTTTCCAACCAATTCTATTTGAGAAATTTTAAATACACACTCCTAATCACTTAATACGCATCTCTATTATTTTATATTTGAAATTATATTTTATAGGTAAATTAAATGGCCAAAACAAACAACTATGCATTAGAAGAAGAAAAAAATAGTCATTTTTTCCTTATATTATTCTATTTATGTATAAATAGTTGGATAAACACAACAAATTTCTATACATGGCCTTAGAATTTCAAAATCAATGGCATTAAATATTTTAAAAACATATCCCTTTACTCCCATTTTTTAGTTAATTTCCTTTTTTTTCTAAAATTTATGATTAATCAATTTTTTTTCTAATATAAAACATCACAGGTGATAAAAATTTGTAATTGTTAATTTATTTGACCCCTCTAATGACAACTTTTTAGTTCCGCCACTATGGAGAAACTACTGGTATAGTTTTGGTTGAATATTCAACTCATAATTGTATAATTGATTAACATGGTGTTTGGTGGATGAGCTAGAGTTCAAATAACACAAACCTATTTATATGCATCTATTTAAAGAGAACAATAATAAATCTTTATGGATTTCTCAATAACTAACACAAGTAATCAATATGGTCATTTACAAAACGTCAATATACTAGCATATACTAATCATATTAAATAGTAACCTTAATGTAGTCAAAAAGTAGGATATTTCATTATTTTTTAGATTAAGGGTATTTTAGGTACTTTGGGTTGTGTATTTAGTAAAATATTAGAATGAAAAATTAAATTGGTGGTGTATTAAGTAATTAGCAATGTGTATTTAAAACTTCTCAATCTATGTTTAAAAAAAAAAAAAACAAACAAACAAACAAACAAAATATGAGCAGATATATATACCTTTGCCCACAAACATTTCGAAGGCATACATCAACCATAAAAGATTTAAGGGAAAACGTCACAAACAGTAACTCAACTTAAAGTCATTCTACACTTTGGTACCTCATCTTCTAAATATATCACTTTGATACCTCAACTTATTGTTTATGCATAAGATTCATACACGCCGTTAATAACACCGTTAACTCCAGTGACATGTAGCTTTCTATCATGGGTGTTTTCATCAATTTATATTTTCCCACCAAAAATCTCATGTTATTTGCCATCTAATAAAAACTCACTCCATTAATTCATATTTATTTTTATTAAAAAACAAATACACAACAAAAACAATTGCTACATCTTTCTTCATTGCCAATGAAACCAAATAATCCTGGATCTATATTTAAAGAGTAAGCAAATAACTACAACAACCATAAATACTAAAAGTTTCAAGCAATTTCTACAACTCTACTGGAGACAATCTGCTATGATTGGTATTGAAATTGATTATGTATAATGAATTGAACAAGCATTTTTCCTTCTTTGTCTGAAGAGTTCTTCAATTAAAAGGGGAAAGACTCAAACCCTAAACTTGAAAGAAAACTAGTATCTACCCAACAAATTACATTTGAAGAGCTAAAATAAGATGACATAGAATCAACAATTAATAAAGCTAGTAGACAATTTGCTCTTATCCAAATCACTCTCTCTATTTGTGAATTAGCAGGCTGAAAACGATAAATCTCTCACCTCTTCTCATTTTAATTATTATGTTTCTTGGGATCATAACAATAAGTCAAAATTTCCAGTACAATAACCTAAATTGATCTTCCATAAACCCAAATATAATATTTTCCTTGATGACAAATTTATTTTCAGCAAAAAGAAAGGAGTTTTAGATCATCTCCCATGAAATTTTTGGTGGAAAAACATAAATTAACGAAATACTCATAGCAAAAAGCTACATAACACTTTTCTACCAAAAAAAGCTACATAACACTTGAGTTAACGGTGTTATTAACGGCGTGTATGAATCTTATGCATAAATAATAAGTTGAGGTATCAAAGTGATATATTTAGAAGATGAGGTACCAAAGTGTAGAATGACTTTAAATTGAGGTACTGTTTGTGACTTTTTCCCAAGATTTAAAAAGTGGACACACCTTTGCTAACACATTATTCGTCGTCAAAAGCATGCATCTCATAACAAGATAAAAGACAGCTTTACTGACAAGTTATTTGGCCACGAAGGGTGTCATATACGCATTACCTTCACTATTTCACTTTAGTTTTATGATTATGCGCTGGCTATTCTTGTACAGGGCATTGACCTGTACCTACATTGTGTTGTAATTCAGTTTTCGCATTCCATTATGGATTCTAGGGTTGCACTTTGGTGGGCAGTCGTTCTTGCAATCCTTGTTAAAAGAGAAATCCATGTTATCCGCTATTGCAATCTCACTAGAATCAAAAATTTTAAATTCAGGGGGTATCTAGACTAGGTACACCTACCAAATTGTCGCATTCCATTATTGATTATAAAGTTGCACTTTGGAGGGCAGGCGTTCTTGCAATCCTTGTTAAAAGAGCAACCCATGTTATCCGCTATTGCAATCTCACTGGAATCAAAATTAGTAGTATATTCAGGGAGTATCTGGACTACACCTGCCAAATTTGCACCTCAATGGATTGTGAAGGTAAACCGTTAACTTGCTTTGACCACATGTTATCCATCACAAACAAAACGTCAAAATTTTCTCCTCCTTAGCCATTTCGCAATGGAGATGAACCTAGACCTAGAAACTGATTGTATGTGTAAGCAAATACTCAAGGAAAAATGTATCTCTACGATTACAGCGATTCTTGCTCTGATTGCCTCAAAAGCTTCTGATCTATGAAGCACCACAATATCATTCTCTCTCTACTTGAAAATTGCAAAACCATGATTGAATTGAAACAATTACATGGGTTGGTGATCAATACCTCAGTCTTCAACGTACAATGTCATCCCATTGAGTATGCTCATTTATTTCTATGCAAACTACGAAGCTGGAGACCTTAACCATGCCAAGTTGGTTTTTCACCAAATCCATCACACGGCGACAAAGATGGTGTTGGTATGTGAAGTACGTTCTAATGTGGTGGAGCAGTTTTAAACTATACCACTCTATTGATATTCTCTAACCCAACACTGTCAACGAAAAAGTCTAATGCATCAACCTGTTTGAACCCAAAATTAATATTTGGGTTTTTGTCCATTTACCCCATTTTTAGAGATTTTTTTTCCACTTACTCCATTAAGTTTTTTTAATTCTTTCTTACCCAAAACACTCTAAGGAGGTCTTCCCTAATACCCCATTAAGATTTTTTTTTTTTTAATTTTTTTTTTAATACCATTTTACCCTCACCCCTTTATTACTTAGAGAGAGAGAGAGAGAGAGAGAGAAACCATAGGAGACTTCGCCGGAATATTCCGGTCACCGGCCGTCGCCCACCGAAATTTGCTGAAAATCTCACCAGAAATGTTTTGTTTACCCCCAATAGACACCTATTGCCCCCTAATAGAGGGGCAATAGACCTTTATTGCCCCCCAATAGACGTCTATTGCCCCAATAGTCTATTGTCCCCCAATAGACGTCTATTGCACCCCAATAGTCTATTGTCAGCCATGTATTGCCTCCCAATAGACACCTATTGCCCCCAATAGAACTTTCGGTCACCGGAATGAGAACTAATCTTCTTAAAATTAGACAAATAAAACTTTGATTAAAGAAAAAAAATGAAGAAATTATATCAATTCAAAACATCTATTATCCCCCAATAGACACCTATTGCCCCCCAATAGACCTTTAACAAACCTCCAATAAACTTTTGAAGTCTACGGAACAAGTTCACAAAAGAGTAGAAAAAGCTAGTAGCAATTAAATCACTAATGCTCCAAAATAAGAAACCTTCATAATATTATAGGAATAAAATTTTGCATTTTCCAACTTCTAGTTCACACATGTCAATGTGATAGCCTTCTTCTGTGTTATATATCAACAAGAGCACGTGATGGCCTTCCTTTCTATTTTATATATCAACAAGTGCATAAGGGTTTATCTCACCAAATAGTAAACTCACATTGGCCAGGCTGCTGGCTTGCTTCGTCTCTATTTCCATGGATGCTTTGTTCAGCTAATTAACCTCTTCAGAGCTACAGAGCATAGCTAATCTTTGATTTAATTTTGTATGAGGACTTCGTTATGGAGAGAAGAGAACCAAGTGAACTTCCAGTTCAAGACCCACAACCAAGGTAACGAAAACTCATAACCAATTGAACCTCCACGACAACGATGCAGAAGGGAACCAAGTGAACTAACCCGTGCTGGTTGCCAGAATTGAACCCTTTGACCCTGACGTCCTCAATTATGATTCCTGGATACCGCTCCGACTCGCCAAACGGTCTTCTACCTCTGGTACGACGACATCCGACGGTGAACTAGTTTGCTAGGTACGGAACCAGCTCCAATGTGGCAGGGTCGAACTTTACCCGGTACATCCCTCAATTATGATTCCTGGATACCGCTCCGACTCGCCAAACTGTCTTCTACCTCTAGTACGATGACATCCAACCGCGAACTCGTTCTCCAGCTACGGAACCAGCTCCAATGTGGTCGGGTCGAACTTTACCCGATACATCAAATCTGGTGAAGCAGCAAACGACTCAAATTGCCGAGATCCTTCACAGGGGGGGAAGAGAGAGAGAGAGAGAGAGGATAAGCTTATCGGAGATTTTCGACGACCGGCGACGAGCTGAGTGAGTCAGTGTGGGATAAGAGAGATTGATGTTGAGTGGCAATGGTTGTCATTTTTTAATTGGGTCGAGGGTAAAATAGTCATTTGACATTAAACTGTGTATGTGGGAACAAAAATCTATTGCTGGGGTAAGTGGGATAATTTTTGCTTATTTTGGTGCTTTGGGTAAAGGACCCTTAATATTTTTCCTAACAAGATGTAACTCGAAGAAAACCAGGCCAATATCCGTGGCCCAATCTATAAATTTTCAACAAATTCGAAATATATTGTTCAGAGGCTAATTAAGGCCTACGTGGAGGTATAGCAAACTTAAAACAAATCTTGATATTCATTAATCCACTATTAATTATCAAATATTTGATAATTAATACTGGTTGGTTTGCTTATGACTTATGAGTACTATGCAAGCTGGCGTAAGATTGCATATATCTATCTATACTATTATTAAGAGAAGAGAATATGCTCTCCAAAATTGAAATTTTTTTACCAATTTAACCTTTATATATTAAAAAACTCTGATATATAAATAATCAATAGAGATAATACAGTAAATTGCAAAATAGAAAATAAATGAATAAAATAAAATAAAACGGGTTAGTTATATGAAAATTTTTTCCACTACCTTTAACTTCTCTCCACACACATAGTGAGTGGGCCCTGCTAGTATTCTTATAATTGATTACAATGGACCAATTAAGGAAGGAATATTGGACGTGGGCTGCTGGTCTCCCATACAATTAATTAAGGAGTATATTGAACGTGCAACATATGGAAGGATATAATTATCCTTAATTGCAATAAACCAGGGATATATACGGTAGGTCAATCAAGTGTGCCGCAAAGCTACAGATTGCTCTCGAAGATATATATGCAATTAAGACGTGCATATCCAACACTTCGCATCCAAGAGACAATTAACCTTGCCTATATTCTAGCTACGTCAAGAGGCAGATAATTATTAATTATTGCCTACGTGATAGTTATCAAAACTAATACATGTTTTGATTGGATTCAAGGCCAATAACTATGGCCTAAAAAATAGTATATCCTTTGAAAGTATTTCACTCTTTTTAGGAAGGTGAATCTGCAGCAAGTAGCCTATACATATATATATATATATATACAGCGCTTCTCCGGTGCGGACGTCCGCACTTTTTGCTTAGGTGCGGATTTCCTGTTTTGACCCACTTTCCGATCACATTTTCACATCTTAGCCGTTCAGTTTTTAGGTCATAATGTATAGATCACCTCTACAAAATTTCAGCAAATTTGGTGATCGTTAAGGCATCTAAAACTGCAATTTACCATTATAAATACGAACGGTTCCGGTTCGACAGATTCTGTCCGTTCGTGTAAATTGCAATTTTGGATGCCTTAACGATCATCAAATTGGCTGAAATTTTGTAGAGGTGATCTATACATTATGACCTAAAAACTGAACGGCTAAGATGTGAAAATGTGATCGGAAAGTGGGTCAAAACCGGAAATCCGCACATTTTTCTTCGGTGCGGATAACCGCACCTGAGCAAACTTATATATATATATAAATTAAAAACGAAATACGTACAACACACAACTCTTTTTTTTTAGAAGATACAACACACAACTCTTTAATCAACTAATCTCTTGGATTATCCAAAGTATCTCCGGAGCAAACCTACCTTCAACCTAGTTGAAACCAGCGAAGTTAAAGTCATGCTTTAGCAAAACTTGTGCTTTCTCCTACTTCCCGATGATTACTCTGCTCAACCTACAACATTGAGTATCGACTCGGTGACCTAAGAGATCACACCCCAAGTCCTTATCCGTAAGGTGAAAGTCCTTATCCATAAGGCAAAGAAAAGAACCTTGTGATGAGTTTGGTGCTCTCCTCGTCCACAACGTTTGAGAAGAAGTCAGGTTTAGGGACGCCCCGACAACTACACCGCACGGTGTTGGCACACTCGAGCATTCAGAAGAGACTGTTTGCTAGCCAGACTGATTTTGGAGCCAAACACAACCCATAAAATTGATTTTTTGGATCAACTTTCACTATCTCAAAATATTAAATCAAGTTCAGCAAGAAAAAAAAATGTCTCTAATAATTTGATTATTCCAACTTTCATTGTAATTTTTAGCGGAGATAATAATTGTCATAAAGGTCATTGAGCTTGCTTGGGTTCGGGATTGAAAACATATTTGGTTGGAGGTTGATTCATCTCTAGTACTTGATTATATCAGTACATCTTCTCTTGTCCGTTCGTCTCTTGGAGTTCATTGGTTGAATTGCTCATACCAAATTTCTCATATGAACTTTAGAGCTGCTCATATTTTTCGAGAAGGAAATAAAATAGATGATGCTCTGGCAAATCATGATACATCTTGTTCTAATTTGATGTGGTGGGATGATCCTCCACCTTTTATAGTGTCGTATTGTAATAGCGACATTAGAGGTCTACCTCAATTTGTTTTAGTTAGTCTGTTGTTTTTTTTTTAAGAGGTATTGGTTTTGGTCCCCCTCCTTCCTATCCACAATCTTTTAGCAAAAAAAAAAAACTACAAAACAACATTTAAACATTTGATCCACAAATAATTGAGCTTCCGTCGTATTCAACCAACCGCTAATAGTCAATCAGTTCCCTAAACATTGCTAAAAGTCCAACCAACAGATTTTTGTAATGAGATATTTAACTCCAGGAATGAAAATGTTTAACAGATTGATGTAAGTTGAGGTATTCAAACAAAAGTATTTCGTACTTGGGAATGAAACTGAAAATGCCCCTATAGTTCGGGCGTAAAATGTAATTAATCCTGATTTTAGAGGCCAAAAACTTTATAATTGCTATAACATTCGACCAACATCTTTATGGGCTGCGGAGTATCATAGGATAAGGAGCAGGATAACGAGGAATTTTGGGAATTTCTTCATCAGCAAGTATAATGAGAGGACGGAGGGGTGCAAAATTGGAACTAGCTAGGCTGTAAGGACGCATTTTGATAACTGATCGATATTGTGTTAATTTATTAGTACTTCGAATGCTAGCTAAGTTATGAACTAGCTAGTCTAATTTGATTTCCAGGAGAACCAAGTAAGAGCATCTCCAATAGACTAGCTAAATTCAATTTTTAGCTATATATAACTATTTTTAAAGCAAAAATCAACTCCAACAAACTAGCTATACCCAAGTTAAATTTAGCTTTAGCAAAAATGGCTAGCTATATTTAGCTAGAGAATCTTGCATAGCTAGAGCAAAAGTTATATTTCTCTCTCCTCTTTTGTCCACATGTCAGTTTACGATTCGATAAAATTTATTATATTATTTACAAATACGTACTAATGCTGGAGCAACATTGTTAAATCAATAACTATATTTCATATCTCTAGCTAAATTTAACTAAAAAGTAATTCCTACAGTTAGAGATGCTCTAAAGTAGGAATCCACGAGTGGGGGACAATTTGTTTTTGGCTTGAAATTGAATACATATGTTTTTGGCTTGAATACAATTTGTTTATGGTTCCGACCTCTAGTTTACTAGTGTCACGATTGGCCATATGGTGAAAAAGTCGTTTTCTTATTAAAAGAAATTTTTTTTTTCTACTATCGAATTAGGGTTTCAGCTGAAAAGTCATGTCCATAGCAATGAAATACCTCCCTCAAGTTTCCAGATTGCCCCTCAAATCTCTAATCCGATTGAGTTGCGTTTCCAAACAGTGGCGTACCATCGTCCTTGAGCCACAATTTGCAACCCACCATTTGAGAGTCGCTTCCCAGCAGCACAGGCTCCTCATTTCCACCTCCTCTGAAATCAACTCCTTGGACTTTGGAGACGCCTTTTTTAGGTGCCAGTTCCCCGGTGAGAAACCTCGATTTCCGTTTCAAGAAACCGGGCCAAAACGTCTTTCTACTGGGCTCATGCAAAGGGCTGGTATGTGTAGCTCTTGATTTTCATGCAAACTTTTACATCTGGAACCCCTCCACTGGTTACGTCAAGCCATTACCTGACCGGGTTTCGAGCCACGAAGGATCGCAAGTCTTCGTTCTGGATTCGGTCATGTTTCGGCCACTGACGATTACAAACTCTTTGTAGCCGCTCGTTTTGATAACGACGATGACAGAAGCAAGGCCAAGATTTTCTCATTGAGAGCCAACATTTGGAGACCGCTTGAAGCAGCCCCCATAATCCCATATTCGACTCATTGGCTCCACGGCCCAAAATCGATCATTACTTTTGATTTGGAAAAGGAGGTTTTCCGGGACGTGCCGTTTGCTGTTTTGAACGACGTCGTCGCAGTGAGACGAGTTGGGGTTTTTTCAGGTGGATGCATGCCTGTTTGTCACGCTTCGTAGGAGGCCTGATTGGAAAAGCCATATTGAATTTTGAGTCATGAGAGAATATAACGTGCGTGAATGTTGGACTATGCTCTTTAAGTACAAACTACAAAGTGGTAGCTGGTTGCCCCGAACGACCTTGCCGATCATTGGCTGTGTGTTTTATCTACTTTACGGCGGAGAGTGGTACAATTGCCCAGACTCAATCTGGTATCAGGGAGGTGGCGTTAATAAGGTTTGATGAAGACAAGTTTGATATGGTTTGAGGTGGCCAATGTATGATTGAGTGGTCTGATGATGTCATTGAATATGTGGAGAGTCTACTTTCACTTGATGGTTTTTGAAGATGAGGAGACGTGATTGATCTGTGATGCCTTTCTTTTCAAGTTTTCCAGTAAGCATTAATAGTTGACTTCAGTTTGTTCTTATGCATGTTTATTGGGTTATTATGTCTAAATCCGATGAATTTGTTATTGATTACTCTTTTTGGAGGGTCGTTGAACCAGTGGCGGATCCAGGATCCGAGAGTTGTCTAGGCTAATTAGAATTACACTAATTTATTTATTTTTATTGAGGTTTGGAACCTAGTGGGAGGCTCATCCTCACCATTTATTATTTTCAATCAAAACATACAACGGAGGGGACATAAAACCAAACTCCGTAAATTAAAAACTACAAGCTAAAGAATATATATAAAGTTAGTTGAGTCCGAAAACGCTCAATAAGTCAACAGCAGTCAATTGAGTCCGAAAACGCTGCATTAGTTAGCCTCATAATATCAAATAGCTCCCCTTCTTTCTACAGTTAAGCCTCATATTATCTACAAAAGCAAGACAGATTTAAAAGAGATAGCCGAGTAGTCGACTAAGCCGAGTGAAACAAACCCAAAAGGCCAAAACCGACATCCCCTAATTCCTAAACAAATCCAACAATCCCAATCATTAACTTATACCCAAAACTCAAAATCCCAACTCACAATTCATGGAGCCATGGAGGGCCAGAAGTCCAAAATTCTTCCAGAAACCCAGGCATTAAGCAATCACTTGGTCATTCCAGTCTGCAACTCTGCAAGAAGCCAAGAATCTCCTCAAATATGCAAATCGAACAAGATACCCAGTGAAATGGAATATACCCAGTGAACCCACATTAAGAAAATTGAACAAGATACGAAATTGGCGTAAAGGAGACTAGGAGAGTGAGAGAAACCTTGGGCAGTTGGGCATTAGATCGAGCAATGGAAGGGAGAGGTGGAGATTGATGAAGAAAAGGCGGAGCCGCCGGCCGCGGAGGTTCTGATACTCTGATATTTCCGATGAGTGAAAAATAGGCGAGGACTGAGGAGGCGACTCTCTCGAAGCAGTCAACGTCTCGAAGCTGTGGCTGGGGGAGAACGCGGTTTTACCTCCCTATTCTTTTTTTTTTTCTTTTTTTCTTTGGGTATGGACTAAAATTATATATATATACACACACACACACACATACTTGGTCATTTTTTGCCCAAAAAACTGTCGAGGCTTGAGCCCATATAGCCCACCATGTAGATCCGGCCCTGCGTTGAACCCATGTATAGTTGATATCTGGTCTCTTCACACCTGACTATCGTGATTTTCCACTCGGTGAATTAAATTACAATTAATCACTTGTTCTTAATAAAATATACACTAATTTATACACCAAAAGTTCAAAGATGAAAAAGTAATCTATGTGCCATGCACAACCAAAATCAATACGCAATGGTTGGATATGCCTAAACAGATATAAACACATTTGCAATGTGTCCATATTTTTTAATGTGAGAGAAACACGCCACATTCTCACAAAGGACACCAACTTTTTTGAAAGGAGGACACCAACTTTACTTGATGAAGTTTGCAAAAACTTGTGAATTGTGATCGAATAATATAGGCCATTTTAGTTCCAAAATAGAATGTGTTGAAAAAATTTGATGAGAATAACGAGGCCAAAGTCTTGAGTACACTAGTGTGCTTCCTTCCCAAAAAGTACAAGAGAAATCCAATAATAAAGATGGAAAAATCTTTACAAAACTCTGTAGGGAATATTATTCCCGGATACAAAGGGAAAGGTCATACGAAAGCTAACCAATAAAAAAATATTTTTTTTAAAAAAAAAAAAGAGATTTTGGGCCTGTAAGTTATTATTAATTTGTGTGATTTTCCCTACTTGACAAGGAAAATGACATTTGTCGTTCAATCTGATTGGTCTAATTTCCTTTCCAGGAGACTCAAGGAAACTAGGAAAGTTACCTTGCTCGGTTACTTATAAATCATACCGGACTCACTTCCTTCACTCACATTATCACTCAGGTGATGATGACGATGAAACATGAAGAAGCTTGGAACCACAATGCCCAAATTGGAACCACAATGAAACCGAAACTGAAACTGAAACTGAAACTGAAACTGAAACAAAGATTGCAGACCGGCCAAGACGCCCACTTCATCTGCGCACAACAAGGCACCGAGAAAATCGAAGTGAGGTCGTCGCCAAAAGGTGATGGGGGTACCTCAGCCGGAGTTGGGGACCAGATTAAGAGGCAAGCTGATGCACCAGCTTCTGAAACTCCGATCAAGAACTTTGATCAGCTTCCACCTCTGCTCCTAACTCAATCGATGTTCAACGATTCTGGTGATGAAGAATGGTTCTTTGAGAAGCAGAATCAGCAAACTGGACATGAATCTGCATCTTCTAAAAGATTTAAAACTAACCTTTATGAGGCCATGCCCGGTTCTGCAAGTCGGACTTTGTGGCCACCAAAAGCACACTGGTTGCCTCAGGCTGGTATATATGCGTCACCCTTCACTGTTCCACTTTAGTTTGATTTTGCTGGTTATTCTTGCACAAGGCATTGATCTGTTGTAATTCAATTACTGCATTCCGTCATGGATTCTAAGACGTTATGAATAATGGTTTTTGCCTACCTTGAAGTATTTCCATCAAATCCTATAGTATATCATATACGGCTGGTTTGAAGGTTGAAACATGAAAAAGACTAAAATGAGGCTAAAATCTTGTTAAAAACGATATTGTACATTAAAGATAACATTACTTCTTACTAATCGATCATGTCATAGCATGAAAGAGAGAAATCTGTCTCCTTCAAAGCATTATGCCCACTTTGACCTCCTATCAAAGTATTTGGTGTCGTTTAGGTATTGAGCTTTCATTTACCGAGTTATTGCCTTCAAATTCTACGGATCCTTAGTGACTTCTTTGAGGAACTCATCTTGATAGTTTTCGGCTAAAACAGAGGATAGGACTAATGGAAGTAGTTGAGAATAACAATCCCAAGCCTCTATATATACTGTCGTTTCATTCCAAATTCAAGAGGAATTATAATGGAAGTAGCACTGTAACTATTGTTTCGAAACTCTTTTCTTAACATAAATAGATAAAGTGAAGGGGAAAGGTCAAAACAGAGCTTTGGTCTCAAAGATGTGGTGACACACATAACTCGGGGCGAGCCTTCAGGCAAAAACCCTAGTAATGGAATAGATTCGATCATATACATCTTCCATAACTAGAACCCTAACAACCTTGAGAGAAATGGAAAACTAAGAATATAGACAGCAAAAAGGAAATTCAATTCAATTCTCAGACCATTTTTACAATGTGGCTGGAATCCAATCCAGCTATATAATGCAGCATCGAGTTCTCAGGTTAAGCAGCTGATTGCGTATGACCAACTGCGTGTCAACATGACATAGGACAGACCAGCGGAATAAACGACATCGTTTACATATTTGGACCTAATATGGGCTTACACAGCCAAAAGAGCTATTATGGGCCTGGAGATACACTTAGACTTGATTGCTCACAGAATTGGGTCCTAACAATTACTAATTTGCAGATTGTTCTTGTACAACTCCGAGAGGCATCAGCTTGCTGCTATTGAATTATTCCATTCCCCTGGAGGTTTTCCATCAAAAGAGACTTTTTTGGATGACTAGTTGATAAAGGAAAGAACACACACACCCGCTCAATGCATCATGCTCATTCAATTTGCCTTGCACCTAAGATAAATCACTTGTTCATTCTTTAAGAGAGCTTTCTGATTATCAAAAATTCCATATTTCTATTACAAGTACAGCGTCAATGGACTGCAAATCTCGCTAATAAGTACAACTGACCAATTCTGTGCATAGATTTGAAGATCAGGAAGAATGCCAAGTGTGTGATTCTCTTATATTGTATACGCTCCTCGAAGCCACTAATGTTGGCCAAAAGGGAAATGTATGTTTTCTCTTGGTCAAAAACATTACTATAGGTCAACTTCTGGCAACGGCAGTCTCCAATAGTTCCATGAGTTAAAATCTTCCTGCAAATGTTTTGGAAACCAGGTTTGTATCAAACATGAAACATGGTAATGCTCGCCTCAAGACAGGAAAGAAGCATGTTACTGAGTCACTCATGTGGGCAAACTCAGAGCAAAGGAAGCATAGGGCAGAGTTGCACATCTCTCTACCCATTTTTTATAAGTTCATGTTGCGAGGAAAGGATGCGAAGGACTTTTAAGTTACCTGCTCAACCAATGACGTTGGAGGAAACATGTCATTGACAAGAGTATGTAAAGATGTATACGACTTCACATCACCAGCACGATGATGGCTGATGGCCACCTCACCCTGCCAATTAATGAGAAAGTTTAGCAACAGAAAATTTGTTTATTGCTCTCTTTAATTGTGGAAGACAACAGTGAAAGATAAAAACCTTGGGATTGATTATAAAAATCTTGCCCTTTGGAATCCCAATTTTTCTGTAGCTGAGCTCATCTGTGTCTCTATTTCCAAAACCTGCATAAAATGGATTGTAATCCTGGGGGAAGAGTTTTTTTATGTCCTGCAGTATATGATTAACACACGCAATAAGAAAATGATCCAATGCCAATTAACGGTGTGAATTTGAGCTTAAGTTGAACTTTCTTGTCATTTACCTCTAAACAGGCAATTTTGAACTCATGCGGTGCTCTTCTTACAACTGCCATCAGAAAATGGATGAATATAAACTAATCAACAACAGCAAACTTGACATTAATTTTTTTTTTTAATATATATGTATATATATTAAAGTAGGTAGCATTCCAATATTCAGGCAAATTGCAAGCCAGCTGATATCTGCTGATAGTGCTACGATGTATATATAACCTAGATACCACATGCTCTTTATTCAGGGATCAATGACACAACAAATGGTCAAGTTAGTACCGTAAAAACCAAAGGAAAAATCATCAAGAAAAGGTTTTCATATAGTTGAACCAGAGACCGAATAGAGAATGTTATAGGCTCATAATATCAACAGTGCCCCCCCCCCCCCCCCCCTCCCCCTCCCCTCCTCCTCCTCCTCCACTCTCCTACAGTTGCTCATTCAGCCTGGGCACCCCATTATGAAGGCCAGAATTTACTGATTTGACCGAAAGTAACCTACCAGCTCTAAATTATTCTTTTTTTTTTTTTGGTAAACTTCACACACTTAAAGAAACACATACCAGCAATATACTTGCTAAGTTGCTAATTTTATCTTTCTCCATTATTAGTTTCCCTTTTGGCTTTAATTTTCACACACTCATTGGAAAACAGAAAGAGCGATGACGGTACAATTACAATGTGGTTACCAAAAAGGCAAAAACACTATAGTACAGTTAGTGGCAAGCTGAAATAGTTCCGAACATGTTAGAGAGACAACCTCACCTTCACGAAATAATGACGGAAATAATCCATCAGGTGAGATAACGACAGGTCCACTGGGTAATGCTTTTCCATCCTGCAAGTGCAGAACTAACAATCTCAACACGCAACTAACAATCTCAACACTACAAGCCTGATATATCCCTTTGATCATAAAAGAAAGCAACCAAACTTGATGTATCAGACCAGGTTTTTAGGTTACCTGTTTTAGATTATTCAAAAAGCTTCTCGTTAGGTATGCCTGTATAATTGCACGTGCACTCAAAAACAGTAGCTGATATCCATTTTCCTGTAGTTAAAGCAGGCCTCAGTATTAGATATCAATTTACAAAAGAATACCAGATCATTTAATAATGATCTACAAAACTCTTAGTTGCAAGGGTCCAATGAATAAAACATGAAAGCTTTATTAAAAATCAAATTTATAGCCTTAAATTGCCAAAATGTTATGCAGTCCCACTAAATTCAGTTGGATCACTGGGATTTCCGAGTCTTTATTCAACAAAACATTAACATCATCAGTCTTAGAGATAAGCAAGAAATGTACCTTAATTGCTGAAAAAAGTCTAGCCACCCCAGATTGTGTCCAATCCTTTCCAACTAATGGCATAAACTGACCTAAAACATCAGACCTGGAAAAATGTATCCAGGTTAAAGTTGTTACCATTAAACTAAGAAATAATATCAGTGTAAAGTATTAAGTATTTTCTCCTTTATGGATTTTTGAAGTTTTTTTTTCCTTTTATTTTCAACAGGCATTGCTCACGTAATTCTACATTAACAAATAAAAACATATTACACAGACAGTAGCCTTACTTGGTAATAGTTCCATCAACATCAGAAATTACAATGCGTGCATTCCATTTCCACAAGTAAATATGTGCATCAACCTGGTAAACATAAGCATGGGTTATTAGGAATATCCAACCATGCATGCCATTGCTCGGATTTAAAAGAGCACCAGATATTGACCAACCTGTTGTGTTCCTAAAACTCTGGTAGAGAAACTGAAAGTTATCACATTTTGGCCTTCTTTGAGATTTAGAGATGCTATCTGCTCGGTGGTGGGAACATTTGTCCTTACAAGTTGCTTTTGAGGGGACTCAGGAGTTGCTTCAACTTGAGAGTTATGCAAACTGGATTCAGAATCAACAAATTCCTCCTCATTTGATGAATTACTGCTGGTGTGCTCAAGTGTTTTGACCCTTCGGAATGGAATAGGCCACAGCCTCCATATACGTCCAGGAGTCGACGGTTTTTCTGTGTCATCTTGTTCTACAGGAATTGCATCCTTGCTCTCAAGGGGTAAATCTAGACCAAATGCAGCCATTCCAAGAACAACAGGAGCTGCTTTCTCCCATGAAAAGTATCTATCTTTAAATCTGATGATCAGATTTTCATTTTTTATAATTGCTGTAGCAGAAGTTTTGAAATCCTCTGCAGAAACGCGACGGGCATCAAAGGCTTCAGCAGCAGCAGTCACGCCCATACCCGCCCGAAGTTCATTCCTACACAGTGAGATCTCAAACCCTGAAAATTGCATAATGGATAAACAAAAATAAGAGTCTAGAATCGAGCAGAAATAGGGAGATTCAAAAATGTTAGATAACAATGGAAACCAGTAAAAGGTACTTACTAATGCTTGAATTAACTTGTGTTACTTCACTGGGAGATGCTGTTCCAGGTTCTATTGACTCACTTTTACTGCATTCATCTCCGGTTGCAGGTCTTTCCTGACTAGTCTCTGTCCCATCAACTTCTGCCACTGCATTGCTGACAGAATGTACAGACACGCTGTCAATACTGATTTGTTCTTCCTTCCTTTCTAAACCATTGCTGACAGAATGTGCAGAAATGATATCAATACCGATTTGCTCATGCTTCCTTTCAAAATCAATGTTGATGGAATGAACATAACTGCTGTCAACACCCATTTGTTCATCCTTCCTTTCTAAATCATTGCTGACAGAATGCATTGAAATGCTATCAATACTAGCATAAGATGCAAGTCCTGATTCATTTCCAACTTGTAAATCTGGAGACATATTGTTGCCAGGTAAAACAGAACCACAGGAAGCAGACAACTCATCGTTCTCTTTTAATTCAACAATACCAGTATCTAGAGTCTGTTGAGACTTCTCTGTTGAAATTTGAGTCTCCAATGAGGAACCCTCATCTTCAACATTATTTTTACCAGCACGTTTGGCCAGCTCTGTTAGCTCCAAGCAGCTCCCGAAAACCTCTGCCTTCTTAGCAGATGCATCTTCTGAATCGCCATGCATCTGAAGATCTCTTTCCTGGTTTGAAGTCTTTTGAGTTTCTTGAGCTTGACAGGCCTGTTCTTCTTTTCCTTCAAAAACTTCAACCTGGAGTCCGGTATCCTTGTTATCATTCTGAATGCTGCGAACATTACCGGCTGCAACACTAGTTCTAGGCGCATCCAGCTTACTAATATAATCTGCCCAAGCATTCTCTCCCGAACACTCCTCACTTCCTTCACAAAAGTCAGTCTCTTCACCTGGGCCCAGATTAAACCTAGGCGTGTCTAATTGCAAATTCTCTGCATTATGTTCTGATGCTGAGATGGGGGCAGTCAATACATGACCATCCACACTCACCAATATAACTTCTGGGTTTAAATTCTGTGATTCCCCAAGAAGCTCAGTATCAAAATTATCATATCGAGACGACCCATACTCTGATAACTCAGCTGAACCTTCTAGAGAAGATTGATCATCTTGAAATTCATAAAACTTCCGATCAACATCAGATTCTGCTCTCTCTAACCGGTTTGCACGAAAGGAACCACATTCATCCAATTGGATTACTGCCGAATCAGAGACACTATGCTCAAGTCTATGAAGGTCAAGATTACTATTTTGGCCATCACCATCCTCTCGTTTTAAATTATCCAAATCAGCCCCATTCGCCTCACTTCCTTTTCCTTTACTAGCATCAACCTCCTTTATAAAGTAAGCCTCACCTGAGTTATCAAGATACATGTGGAAATTGGCATCGATCCCATTTACATTTATCCGGACAAACTTCTCTTGACCTTTCAGAACACCCTGGAATTTTCCAAACCGAACGTACCAAGGTGTGCTTCGGAACGTCCCATCTTGCTGCTGAACAACAATGACATCAACTGCCCCACCAAAAGGATGAAAGGGGGTGGCAACAGAGTAAACACCTTGGGAAATTAGGCTCCCAACTTTGCCAACCACATTCATCTGGTCAGGCTACTATCCCACCTCTCCAAATTTAGTGAAACCCCAACTAACATCTAAACTCAAATCCTCGACTACACGATTATGATTCCTCTTTCTGATCTGCATAACATAAAATGGAACCCAAAATCACACAAAATAAATTACCAATTGGAGGAAACTACATACAGAAGTGCAAGCAAGACCCATTTTGAAGTGTTATTCAAACCCTAACTCCCCTGTTTGATTGCCCAAGTGGGTAAACGACTTTTTTCTATTTCCCATCAGTCATTACCAAACCTTGAAATCACCGACAAATTTGAGCTGTGAGATTGCTCAAATTTTCAAACTTTACGAGTTCTCGGTAGCAAGAACCATGATTCTCCAATACAAAAATCGAAGAACAGAGCATATTCAATAATTAAGCCCAGAAATTGATAAAGAAAATGCATCCAAAGTTTCAATCTTTATGCAAAAAAAAATTAAACAAGGTAAAGAATTTGATGATTTGTGATGTTAAAACTTACGAGCTTGACTAGGCTGAGCAATCAAACTAGCTCAAAGACTCGAACTTTCTTCGAATTTTGATCTTGTTGGGTTTCTGCGAAATCGGGAATGCTCCTTCTTCCGTTGAACTCAGTGAAGGCTTTGAAGGCTTTGGAATTTTCCTTTGGGCCGATTATTTGGATAATAGGAAAAAACCAGGCACGGAAAACACCATGGCTAAACCATTAAATAGGTACTCCTGGAATGGAAGTACGGAACTGGGCCTACAGATCAGTGAAATTACGGGGATGCGCTTCCAGTGGGGACGTGTAATTGTGGCGGTTTGGGTAAGGGTATTATGGTAAATTTTTTGTTACGTTAGTTAATGTCGTGTCGCCATGTTTGAACGGGTTGAGTCGGACTCTTCCACCTCGACACCTCTCGTGGTGCTGCTCAAGCGTTTGTCTCGAAGAGAACAGAATATTAATACGGTCCAAATTTAAGTTTCCTATAATACCCTTACTAAACTACAAATCTGGTCATGATGAACTCATACCATAGGATTCGAGCCAAACCAAAGTTGGTGCCAAACCATTGTGAGCTTGTATAATGGAAGCCAAGCATAAGACCTTGTCATTGCCATCACGCGTTCTCAAATATTGGCTTCAAACAAACTGAAGGGTGAAGAGAAGGAAGGAGAGAGCCTCAATATACATCTAAAAGCTCATTTCTGTTGTTTTTATTTTTTTTCCTCTTAACCTTCTTTGAGTGACGATAAAATAAAATGTTTTGAGGAGTTATCTTTATTAGATGTGTAAGCAACAAACATCTTCGTAAAATTAGTGATAGTATAATGTTTAACCTTGTTTATATCACTGGCAATGATATTTCTACAATTTTTTACTTTTGTAACAAATTGTTTACTTTTTTTTGTTTGCTGATTGAATGAGGAGGGGGAGAGTTCGAATTTTATATACCAGCATGTTGTTGGAAAAAATCACCTAAAAGGCTTAAACCAAATGCTAGTTGACTAATATGGTCATATGAATGGCAAGAAGTGAAATTATGAAAATTCAACTAGTCGCACCCAAAAAACAAAGAGGATGTGGTTGTTTAGTTGTTTCCATCCATTATGTATCACAGCTATATTTGAATAAACTTTTGTCATATTCTATAGCAAAAAAGAAATATAAAATAGAATCTAAAAACTCACTATCACATAGCTAATAGCTTGGACTCTAGACCAGTTGCCAAAAAAGAAAAAAACTCAGAAAGTGACATCAAAGTTTACAAAACTTGTATTCATACAAGGCTTCATACAATCATGTTGGTTTCATTTTAGTATTTGACAAAAGAATTTTTGTAAAAACAAAAAGAACATTAATGTTGACATATGCAGTGCTGAATAAAGGGCATTTGTGAAATTTTGAGACAAAAGAATTAATGGAAAATGGGACTTCTGAGATATAAGAATATATCTTTGGGGTCCTCAATAATTTTTGCCAAGATTTGCAAGAAAGAAGCAAGATCAGCATCGTATTTATGATGATCAGCTGAAACATTCACTTGCATTTAGTTCTGCCTTTATCTGCCTAGTGCATTGGTTTTTTCTTTTTCATAGAATTGGCAAGAGAGTTTCTATTAGAACCTCCAAATTTACTCACTTGACCTCACTCTATTATGAATTATTAAATGACATATATAACCTACTATAAAATGACTATTAAGGACAATAATTATACCAAAAAAATTGTTATATTTATTTTTCTAGACTTTCCAATTCAATAATATTAGATTGCATTCTTTATTATTTTCCCTATCTATTTTCATTTTCCAATTTTACTTCATACTCATTAAAGCATTCATATATATATATATATATATATATATAAAATAAGAAATAAAACTATGATTAAGATAAAAATGTATGATATGCATATTGAACGCATATTGGTCAGGGAGAACAAATAAAATTGTATTATGACCTAAATCTAAATCTATCCATTATATTTGCAAAAAGAAGAAGAAAAAAAACAGAGCTAGCAAATAAAATTAAATAAAAAAATATTTAAATAATTAATCATGAGGTACAGAAAATAGAGAAACATTAAGAAAAAATGATTTTTTTTTTGTTGCACAGCTGAAAAAGAAAAAGTAAATTAAAAAAATCACATAATAGTTCATGTTCTTTTATTTTTATTAATTTTTAAAACTCAATACCTTGTGTTTGATTTTTTTTTATTGGATAAGAGATTTATGTTATTTGATTAAGGAATGGAGATGTAATTAATATTTATAGAGTAATTAAATCATTAAAATGACTAAGTTTTTTTTTATTATAAAGATCTTAGTTTGTTTGTAAATTATATGAATGAGGTTATTTGAGGAACTTTAGTGAGGTTTAATGAGTAAATTTAATATTTGAAAATTTGATAGGAGGTGTAAAAAATATAGAGGTCAAGTGAGTAAATTTGGAGGTTCCAATAGAAAAACTCAATTGGCAATTGACATCTATATAATATAAGTGCATTTGTTTTTACATTACTTACAAGTTACAAACCAGGTTACACACCAACAAATGTTATCCGAGCTTCCCCAGCTCTATGCTGTTGGGAAACTCGGCAAGGGTCTTACCACCTTCTTGATTATAATATTTGAGTCTTTAGAGTACTTTGGGATTATATTCCGCACCAAGAATGTTGAACCATGACGAACTCACATAATAAAATTTGAGCCAAATGAACATAGGTGCCAAACCCATTGAGCTGCTACAATGGAAGCCAAACACAAGACCTTGTCATCACCATCATGACTCGAGTTCAACTTGTTTTCAAAGATTGGTTTCAAACGAACGGAGAGGTGAAGAGAAAGAAGGAGAGAGCCTTGATATACATCTAAGAGCTTACTTTATTGTTTTCTTTCTTTCCTCTTAACGTTCGATGAGTGACGGTAAAATGAGATGGTTTGAGGAGTTATCTTTATTTGATGTGTAAACATCAAACATCTTCATAAAATTGGTGAAAGTATAATGCTTAACGTTGTTTATATTACGAGCGACGAAATTTGCACGACTTTTTATTTTTGAAGCAAATGATTTATTTTTTGTTTGTTGTTGATCAAATAGGGACGGGAGAGTTCGAATTTGATATACTAACATTTTGTTGGAAAAAAAATCACCTTAAAGGCTCAACCCAAATGCTTGTTGACTAAAATAGTGATATTTGGAACCCAAGAAAGTGAAATTATGAAAATTCAATTAATCGCTCTCAAAAAACAAAGAGTTTGTGGCGGTTTAAATGTTTCCACTCATTGTGTATCACACCTATTTTTGAATAAATTTTGTCATTTTCAATAACGGGAAAGAAATACATAATAGAATCTGAAAATTCACTTCATACCTTATACTCTAAACCAGTTGCCAAAAAGAGAAAAATATTCTGAAAGTGACATCGACGGTTTACAAAACTTGTATCGATATAATCATATCAGTTTCACTTTAGTGTTATTTATTTTTATCCATTTTTTGTAAAAATAAAAACAAAAACAAAAACAAAAAGAACATTGATGTAGACACCTACGGTGCTGAATAAAGGGCATTTGTGACTTTGTGAGACAAAAGAATTAATGGAAAATTGGACTTCTGAGATTATTCCGATTCCTCTACGGCTCTACCTACAATCAATTAGAGAACGATAGAGACCAGACTATGGGCTTTCCGGCCTTCTTAGTCCAAAGACAGTTAATTGGGCCTGAGGCATCAACCACGTCCAATTCAAGATATGTAAGCCCACTTTTCCTTGATTTTGCTTGCAGTAGTAGATCAGTGACTTCGAAATTTCCAACATTGGCACATGCAATGGCGGAGCTAGGATTTCAGAATGGAGTGGGCTAAAAAAAATTTAATAAAAGTTTACTAATTCTTTTAATTTTTTTTAATTTTTTTTTTTAAGTTTTACAAACCACATCTTAAACACATATCAAACAATCAAATAGTTAACTGATTAAAAGAAATCAACATTATAACATTTGATAGAAGTTTGATAACAAAAGTCTAAGACAAAATAATATACCTACTCAAATTGCACCCTACGCTCTTGAATAGAAGCAAAATTTTTAATTATTGAATCTGTATCATAATTCACGACCAACTCTCTTTCAATGTGGACAATTAAGTTATCAGCCAAAAAGTCATTCTCCATCTAGTTGCGCAATATTGTTTTGATACGTTTCATAGGTGAAAATGCTCTTTCTACTCATGATGTACCTCATCATGATTTGCTAAAGAATGTGCAAAAGATCATATAACCAAGAGGAATAGAAGATGAGCTTGTACCTGAAGGGTGAAGAGGTTAAGAGGGAGAACAGTGGTCGACAGATGGGACATAATACCACAAGTTTTTCGTCTAACATCTGGGAGACTGGGACTTACTGATTTTGGAGAAACCGAGAAACAGTGAAAGAAAAAAGATTAAAAAAATTGACCTAATTTACTTAAATAAAAGAGCTTTTTATGGGACTATATAGGCCCCGTTTGGGATTGCTTCGCTTTTAAAAAAAAAAATCAACTTTTGTTCAAAATTTTAGATTTTATTGTGTTTGGTAAATAAATAAAAAGCAGCTTTAACTGAAAGTTAGAGGTCACTGGCAGCAGATTTTAGAAGCAGTCTAGAGGTTGCTTTTAGAAGCTGTTGTGGATCAAAACGCACTCTGCAGTTATTTTATGTACTGAGAGCACTTTTAAAAATATTATTTACCAAACACGAAACTGTTTTAATTCACAGTTGATTATTCTCACAACACAGCATCAGCAGTTTTTTTTTTTTAAAAAAGTCACAACAATCCCAAACTAGCCCTATGTCTTTTAAAGCATAATAGAAAATAAAATCAAATCAAATACTTCAAGAAAAGAAATAATATATAATTTCTTAAAGATTATATTATATAATCTTAATATTGTTGTAGAGAAACTGAATTTGGGAGAAATTTGCTGTGTATTCTCATTGATAATAGGGGCCTCTTTATATAGAGGATTACAATGTATAGAATCTCAATCATACAAGGAAAGTAATTCTACATTGATTAGGATTCTAGATTCTTCTAATTAAATCTTATTACCACTAGGTCAAGTAACCTAGAGTTTGGGCTAAACACAAATTAAGTTTTCCTTCAACACTCCCCCTTGTGTTGCCCAAACGCGGTGCTTCTCTCGTTACCTCGTTAAAAACATTGCCGAGTAACAAAAACCCAGTGGGACAAAAATAACCTCGGTCGAAGGGGAAAAAGAGCACAACACACCCTTCACGATTCGAGACGAACATGTAGACATCTCCCCCTGATGTCTGCACCTCCCCCTGATGACTACGATCATGGGAGTTCAGATAATTTTCGCAAGTCAATTTTTGCCACATGTTTCTCGAACGTGGATTTGGGCAATGACTTAGTAAACAAGTCTGCCACATTGTCCTCAGATCGAACCTAGTTCACTTTGATCTCGAGGAGTGTCTGTTGTTGCTGATTATGCTTGGTGTTGTCGCTTTTGATGTAGCATTGCCTCATTTGTTCAAAACAAGTAGCATTATCCTAAATGCTCGTAGGCTCATCTGTGGTAGACTTCAAACCACAATTGTTCGAACATGCGTAATTATGGATCCAATCCATATACATTCACGAACCACTTCGTGAAGAGCAATGATCTCTGCATTGTTCGAAGATATAGCGACTACGGTCTGTTCTGTAGACCTCCAAGATATCACGGTCTTTTCCCATGGTGAACACTTAACCAGTTTGGGAGCGACCTTTATGTGGGTCAGAGAGATACCCAACATCAGCAAAACCTTCCAAAACACATGTCGTTTTGGGATGGGGATAGAGAACGCAGGCCAGCGTTGGCGGCGTACCTGGTGTGTGATGGGTCCGAATCCATCATCTCTTTGTAGGGATAGAACAAGCCTATATCATTCATACATCTCAAGTATCGAAAGATATCTTTTGCACCAATCCAATGGCGTCGCGTTGGCGCAGAGCTATATCTAGCTAGCAAGTTCATGGTAAATGAGATGTCCGGTCTTGTGCATTGAGCTAAGTACAATAATGCGCCTATTGTACTTAACTAGGGCATTTCTGCCCCTAGAGCATCTTCGTCGTCATCCTTCGAACGAAGATGATCCTTTTCAGGATCAAGACTACAGACGATCATGGGGGTGCTTGGAGGCTTGACCTTGTCAAAATGCCTAAGCATCTATCGACACGATGCTCAAGTTCCAAACCGAGACATAATCATGTTCTCCCAAAATCCTTCATCTCAAACTACAGATTTCAAGTGTTCAGCGGTTTCCCTTAACTCTTTAAAGGCTTCTAATCAAGATCATGTCCAACATGAACCGCGATAGAATCTGAAACTTATCATAGAAACGCGTGGGCATATCCCTTCCCAATCAAGTAGTCACTTTGGTGAGCGTTTCAACCTAATTGTAAACGCGCTCCGTGGTCTAGAACCTCTTGACTTGGGTAAATGAAGTTCGCCATGAACCTTCATGTATGTTCCGTATCTAGATCCCTATGGAGATACGTAGTGACCACATTTGTAAGCTGCATATTCAGTTATTCGGAAACTACCAAACTGACAGGGTAGTAGAGTGCAATGGCATCCATTACGAGAGAATATGTCTTATCGTAGTCGATTCCAGGGCGTTTTGTGAGAAGCCTTGCGCCATAAGGCGAGATTACCATCTCTTTTTCTCATCACGCTTTCTAACGAAGACCCATTAGTCAACAGGTTTTATATTAGGAGGTGTTGGCATCTCTAGCTCGAAAACCTTCCTCTTCGTTAGAGAATCCATCTTAACCTGGATTGCATCTTTCCATTTAGGCCAAATTTCTCTACGTTGGCATTCATTCATCAACGGAGCGTGGTTCGATATCATCTAACTCAAAAACTCATGTGCAACAAAATACGCAACTACATCATCAATTCTGATGGAGTTTCTATCCCACGTCTCATGTACACTAGTATAATTTTCATAGAGCTCTATATTCTCAGGAATAGGTTCTGACGTTGAGGCGTCCCCCAACAATAACCATAACCCGAAAGATACTCATGAGACGGATTTTGAGTCTTGATGATCAAAGGATTGGAATGTGCCAAAGTATCCTTCGAACCCACAGGCTTCTCCACGCATCCTAGCTGGGGCCATGGCCTGTAACGCCAAAGTGCCACTTTCTTTGGCATTGGCGCCATGCCTACCTCCGTGTAGGGTGGCGCTACATCCTCTCGTAGGGACGTCCTTCCTTGCAGGCATGTTTGCAGCATATTTGTGTGATCTCGTCACTTTAATAGGGATCAAGATGAGACATAGTGGGGACAGACTACGACAATTCATGTCGTTCCTGTTGAACATTCGTGTTCTTATCTCCCTCTAACGACGGGAAGACTGTCTCATCAAAGTGACATCCGCAAATCTAGCAGTAAGAAGATCGCCTAGCAAGGGCATTTAAGTGGCGGACGATTGTTGGAAGCTCAAATCCAACGTAGTTGCCCATTCGTCTGTAAGGACCCATCATAGAGCGCTGTGGCGGCGCAATTCGCACATAAATGGCTCACTCAAATGTGCGTAAGTACAAAAGACGTGCACCCAGTCACTAGTTGTAACGCATAGGTACATTGAGTGGCGGTAGGTCGTAGACGAATTAGCATGACTGCATGAGATATCGCATCACCCCAAGCGGATGTAAGAAGATTGGTGCGCATTACCAATGTTCGGACTACCATCGTAGTCGTTTCCGCGAGACCAATTGGGTGTGTACATGGGAATGTGATGTCCAACATCAAACCCATTGCAATATCCATCGAAAGTCTTCGATGTAAACTCACTAGCATAGTCAAATCCAATTGACTGAATAGGATGATTTGGGGAGTGAGCCCATTGTCATGTGATATGTGCTAGGAGTGTAGCGTAGGCAGCAGTTATATGTGGACAATGGCACAACACGTGACCAGCGTGTTTGCGTGTCAACCAACATCATAAAATATTTAAGCGTCCGCAAGTTGGTTGAATCAATCCACAAAATCCCTACGGATTCTTTGTAAGAACAGAATGAGTATTGTCATATCCTTTGCATAGGACGGTCTCAGTCCTAATTTCCCTAAGGAACGGGCTTAGTAAAACGAGCGAGAGGCTTTAGAAGCAACCAATTAGAATTTTGGTTAGGCCTGAGCGTCTGAAACGCTATTGTGAAGCAAGTTGGTGATTGCAGCATCACCTAGGGCGCCATCACCATGATGGACGCCATCCATAGAGTCATGGATATGGACTACGCCAGCCTTAGGCTGGTGGTGGACGGAGGCGGTGCCCTAGGCAGCAACGTCGGTCACAGTTAGTCTAAGAATCAACTTTTGATTCATGCTTCATTTCGCTCGAGAGAAAAGATGTCCGTGTGAAGTCTTTTGTAGACGGATCATCATATCATGACTAGGATGATCTATCCTGTCGTGACAAAGCCAATATGTGTCTAAATCCAAGAGATCTTCTCTCAAAACTTTATTGGATTTAATAGCTCGAATAGTGACATAAAGTCCACTAGAGAGACACATAAACATCTCTAAGATGCGTCTTTGTTCGCAATCATTAGAGGTAATGCAAAGAAACTCATTTCCGTTCTCTACATGCATTTTCGCATGGAATTCGTTGGCTATTCATAGGGTACTATTTGCCCTAAGAGCGTAGAGAGTTTCTGTGACAACTGTAATCAAGGTGCCATTTGGCAAGTGGAACTTGGGCTATTCCATGTCCTTGAATTAATATTGATGGCCCAGCCATCGTAGTCACAAAGTAATATGCTCAGAATCAAAATTGAGTCATAATGAAAAGCACTCGAAATTTTATTCATAAGCCAACGGAGTACATCATTGTTTCTATGATCAAAGAAAATCTAATCCAATAAAAAGTAATATGGCAATCGCCTACATCTCTTGGAAAATAAAGACTTAAACAGAATTGGCGATCTATTGATCCCAGCCAGATTTGTAGTCTTCAACCCTTCACTCTAGATCATCTTCTTGATCTTCTTGTTCCACATAGTGAGCTTCTCTTGCTTCACAATATGCTTTGTAGGCGGTGACAAGTTTTTTACGAGCTCTACAAATGTGTGCCCAATGATTGGATACTCCATATCGAGAACGTACATCTCTTTGCTCAGACTCCATTGATTGAGGCGCTTTGAAAGCGTCATTTAGATGGCTCTAAGTGTTGGTGGCGCCACCAACATGGCCAGAGGCGTTGCCTCCCTCTCTCTTTCCACGTTGACCTCTTCGGTTCCGTGTTCGCCTATTTTGGCGGTCACCTTCCCAAGTAGAGCGATTATATAGACCAGAACGTCCAGAAGTATCCCTAAGATTAGGGTTTCGCTCTTGGCGCCCTCTCTTAGAGGTGCGACTATAATTGGATTCCGGAATATGTTCTGTTTCCACGTATCGCGAATTATAGTTCTTCACAAGGATATTGTCATGCTTTTCAGCAACATTCATAGCTCCAATGAGCTCATGAAACCTTGTGATCCGTCTTGCATTTACATCCATTCGATAGTTCTTAGCAACCATCAATGCATAGACGGGGAAGGTAGAGAGAGTCTTCTCAATCAACATCGCATCTGTGATCTTTTTACCACAGAATTCTATTAAGGATTTAATGCGAAGTGCTTCCGAGTTATAATCAAGAACTGTCTTGAAATCACAGAAGCGGAGGCTATGCCATCTCACTTCTAGGTCAAGAAGCAAGGAGTCACGGACGTTGCCAAATCTTTCTTCGAGTGAGACCCACAACCTTCTGGGGTATTCTTCATTCATATACTCGTACTGGAGCGAATCATCCATATGACGAGTCATTAGGATGATGGCTTTAGCCTTATTTGCCTATAAGGCTGCTCTATTTGCTTCCAAAGCTCAACAGTTAGCACGTCCTGGTTAGGCTCGAGAATCGTATCCAAGATTTCATCGGCCTTGAGATGCTGGCAGACATCATGAACCCACCTGTGATATTCAGAGCCAGTTGTACCCAATGGAGCAAAGTCCAATTTGTTCAGGTTACTCATCCTGAAAGAGAACAAGAAATTAGGGTTAGTTTCGGAGCGAAAATAGCTACCATGAAAACAAATAAAATTTCTGAGCGTAGTCGCTTATAAGAAATTAGGAATTTCCAAGCGTAGTCGCTTCCAAGAAATTCGATTCCAAGAGGGGTTGGATTAGATCGAAACAATGATGTTTGTGGTCGATCGTTTCTTCTCAACAAACTCTAAGTTTGGAGGACTCTACAAGCTCCAAGCTTGGAGTGAGCACGAACCCCCACAGTTCGGCTTAATGAGGTCTCCCCTATGATGAAGAAAGGGGGAGTAGAAGAAGGGAGGTTGCAAGTCCCTGAGAAAAAGAAGCGAAAAAGAATAAAAAAACTTCAAAAACGGGAACTTTTAGTAAACCATACCTCTTAGGATTGCAAAGCGTATTTTCTCCTCGTTGTAGGATTGCAGAGCATATTCGATCCTCGTTGTAGGATTGCAGACGAGCTTCAGTCCTAGGCGAATCAAACTTGTTGAAATTCGGAGCAGATTCACTTCTGAACAGCTCCCACTCCGATTGGTGTACAGGTCACAAAACCACTCCGATTGGGCTTAAATTTGAAGGTCAGATAGAAGAGACATAGGTGAACAACTTTGATGAAGGAAGAATTTTTATCTGAAGTCCTGAACTAGACGTTTCGGGGCTTGCAAACTGACTGATATGCACAGGAACCAGCATGCTGAGCAGCTCCCACCTAGAATGGTGTACAGGTCTCAAAAAGACTCAAATATGTCTGAAATTTGGAGGTCAGATAGAAGAGACATAGATGAACAACTTTGATGAAGAAAGGATTTTGATCAGAGGTCCCGAACAAGATGTTTCGGAGTGTGCAAGCAGCCCGATCTGCACAGAAACGAGCGTGCTGCTGCGCTGCAGGGGGCAGCAGGCGTGCGGCAATGCTGCAGGGGCAGTAGGGGGCACACGGGTGCGCAAGGGCTGCAGGGGCAGCGTACGGCATGGCTAGCAAGGGCTAGGAGCTTGCGATAGTTTTGGTGAGAAGAGTTTTGGTTTTTAGGGCTAGGGTTAGGGCTCGTGCTGATAACGTGTTGTAGAGAAACTGAATTTGGGAGAAATTTGCTGTGTATTCTCATTGATAATAGGGGTCTCTTTATATAGAGGATTACAATGTATAGAATCTCAATCATACAAGGAAAGTAATTCTACATTGATTAGGATTCTAGATTCTTCTAATTAAATCCTATTACCACTAGGTCAAGTAACCTAGAGTTTGGGCTAAACACAAATTAAGTTTTCCTTCAACAAATATAATAAAATCGATATTATTTCTTTTCAAACTACCCCGTTATTTTAAAGATTACCCCGTTAATTTTAAAGACTACCCCGTTTCTTTTCTTATCGATTTAATATTATTTCTTAAAGATTATATTAAGATTATATTTTATTTTCTTATAAAATCGATTTGATAAGATTCTCGGCTTATGCATGCATTTATCCAACACTACCCCGTTATTTTAAGTATTTGGCTCATTTGATAGTTACTTTCAAACTAATGCCCGAGACATTGATCATTTCGATTGCTGACGCTCCAATGCAATATATGCAAATAGATAAAAGTATAACACTGTGAAAACAAAAAACCGCCCTAAACCGTATTGTTAATTTCCATTCGTTTCAATTAACTGTTAAGACTTCTTACGATATATACGAGAAAGAGATTCCGTCTCCCCCATCTCTTTACCGAAATCTAGTGGGTTATGCTGATCAGTCATTTAGTATATACTAAAGATGAGTTCACTGTTCCTAAGGCAACAGTATGGAACAGTAAAGTGACCATTTTGCCCCTGGCTTTTAACTGAAATTACAGTTCTGCCTTTTTTTTTTTTTTTTTTTTTTACAATTCAGCCATATATGATATATCTTTTAAATTTTTTTTTAAGGGAAATCGATTCTATTTTGTATTTGTAAATTTCTACAAATCATGGAAAAAGTTTGTTGTTTGCTGTATCCCATTTGTTGCTAATCTATTATTAACAAAAAAAACAAATTATATTCTAAGTAGCGCCGATGTTTTTTAGATTTCAAGTATTCATCTATTTATATTCATATATGAAATTTGGAAAAAAACAAACCAGCAGCATCGCGCGGCTCAATTTGCTAGTATGTTCTGTAATTCATATTATCATATATACAGTAGGGTTTATCATCGTATCTGTTAACCGATGTTGGCGGTTGGCCAAACCTACAGTTCCGAATTATAAGATTCACGTTTTGCAAATACATGAATATGATCTACCTAGATTCTCAATAAAGTGTGAAAAAGACCTTTTAGGCCTGCCGTCAGTCTGAGCCCACAAACAATGAATTGGACCTGAGGTACATCCATCCAGGCCCAGCTCAAACAAAGCCTAGCGGAGAGAAGGTCATTATCGTCAAACCGAAAGAAATCTTAAAATCCAAGCTAAAAGGACTTCGCTTCCTTCGTCCCCCAAAATCCCAATTCTTCTCTTCCGATCTCTCCTCCTTTTCTCCCCATTGACCCAGTGGGTTGCCCTCGGCTTCCGCGTCGTCGATGAAGAACAAAATGACGAAACTACCCCTCCTCGTCTTCGTCGCCGTCCTGGTGGCCCTGGTTTCCCCGGCCGCGGCGGAGATCAAGTCCCTGACCATCTCCTCCGACACCCGCCCCATGATCCTCTTCGAGAAATTCGGCTTCACCCACACGGGCCACGTCGCCATCCGCGTCTCCGCCGTCTCCGTCACCTCCAAGCTCCCCGACACCGACTCCTCCCGCCTCGGCTTCTTCCTCCTCTCCGAGGAGTCCCTCCTCCAGGTCCTCATCGAGATCCAGCAGAACCCTCAGCTCTGCGTCCTGGACTCCCGCTTCATCACCCCCCTCTTCAACTTCCGCTCCCTCTCTCCGCCGCCGAGCTCCACCTTCAACCACTCCTACCCCGTCTCCTCCCCTAACGAGTACAGCCTCTTCTTCGCCAATTGCGCGCCCGAGTCCACCGTCACCATGGACGTCCGCACCGAGGTCTACAATCTCGACCCCGACGACTCGCGCGACTACCTCTCCGCCGGCCTCACCCACCTCCCTTCTCTCTTCTCCGTCTTCTCCGTCGCCTATCTCGCCTTCCTAGGGTTCTGGATCTACATCTGCTACACCAACAAGCGCTCCACCCACCGGATCCACATCCTCATGGCCGGCCTCCTCCTCGTGAAGGCCTTGAATCTGATCTCCGCCGCCGAGGACAAGCACTACGTCAAGGTCACCGGCACCGCGCACGGCTGGGATGTGCTCTTCTACATTTTCCAGTTCCTGCGTGTGGTTCTCTTGTTCACGGTGATCGTTTTGATCGGGACCGGGTGGTCGTTCTTGAAGCCCTTTCTGCAAGAGAAGGAGAAGAAGGTGTTGATGATTGTGATCCCTCTCCAGGTTTTGGCCAATTTGGCTTCGGTTGTGATCGGCGAGACCGGGCCGTTTATCAAAGATTGGGTCACCTGGAACCAGGTGTTCTTGTTGGTTGATATCATTTGCTGCTGTGCTATCATTTTCCCCATTGTGTGGTCAATTAGGTCTCTGAGGGAGACATCCAAGACCGACGGCAAGGCGGCCAGGAACTTGGCCAAGTTGACTCTTTTCAGGCAATTCTACATTGTGGTTATTGGGTACTTGTACTTCACAAGGATTGTGGTCTTTGCCCTTAGGACAATCGCGGCTTATAAGTACCAGTGGGTGAGCAATGCCGCCGAGGAGACTGCTAGTCTAGCATTTTACATGGTCATGTTCTATATGTTCAGGCCGGTGGAGAGGAACGAGTACTTTGTTCTCGATGACGAGGAAGAAGAGGCTGCGGAGATGGCTCTAAGGGACGAAGAGTTTGAGCTTTGAGTTGGGAAGAATTGATTTTGTGCTCCCCCTTTATATTGACTATGATGCTGCCGATGTTTTGAGTTCCGCGAATCGGATATTTGGATAGAGTTGCTGGGTCAGGTCTGCTGCTACTACTGTTGCCTCTTCTGTTTACCTTTCAAATTGTAATATTTTTCAAATTACTTGTATAAGAAGTTTGATGCTTTAAGATACCATGCCTTGTAGTATTTGTTTGTTAGGATTTTTCATCTTTAAATGCTGCTAATGATTTCAATTCATAATTCTGATAATGATTTGTGCACAATAATGTCATGTCATTTACATTCTTATTTGTGCACAATAATGTGATCTGTAACACTATGCCAGTTGTAATTTATTTCATTCATATAGGTCTGCTAATAGAAAAGTAAATTATAATGCTGATGGTTTTGCACAACAGTATCAGAATTAAGCTTTTAATTAGAAGGTGTGATAAATTCACTCATACATTGCAAGATTGTTTATTATTTTGTCAAGATGGTGATAAACTTAATGCTATGTTCTTTGTGCAAATCTCCTCTGAAATATGGTAATCACTACAAGGTATGAGATAATTGCTCATACATTGCAAGATTGATTATGATTTTGTCATGATGGTGAACTTAGTGCTATGTTCTTTGAGCTAATCTCCTCTGAACTATGGTAATTAGAAATATGGTAATTATACCCTTGAAGATGCTTAAAATATTTTGGAGCTTCTATTTTATGTCAGAACAGTTTACAGGCTTGTATTCTTTTTTGGCCTGAACAGGCTTTGATTTCTGATATAGTCCAATAGCAACCTTTTTCATTAGCCTGATTAGGAAAATGAATAAGAAAGTAGCTAAGATTGTTAATAGTAAGCTTAGTTGAACACGCAAGATAAGATCATAAGGCACTGAGAAAATTAATAAGAGAGTATTTAAGACCGGTAATGGTAAGCTTAGTTGGAACTACCAAACACACAAAATAAGATCGCAAGGCACTAGGAAAGTTAATGAAAGAGAAGTTTAAACTGTTAATAACAAGCTTAGTTGGAAACTACCAGAGGCAAAAGATAAGTTCATAAGATTACCACTACCATATGTTTTAGAAGATTGAGAAAGTAGCAAATTCTGTTGACCTCTAAGACTTGCCTCAAGCTCAACCGGAACTAATCTGGAAGCATGCCATTTCAGAGAAGATAACTTACGACAGGCAGCAACTGGTCATTTAGGACATTTTTAATCTTTTTTTTTTTTTGCGACCTCTGAGTCATAATTCAGAGTCAGGAACCAGCTTCTGTTGTGTTCATCTTTATGCAACTTTGTACTCTATTCAGATAGAGTTGTTCAACAGATCTTACTATGTTCAAGTGTAGAGGTTCTGCTCTCTGGGCCTTTCTCTTCAATGGCTTCTGTTCACAGGCTATCTATATGTATTTTGCCAGGGTTTCCTTTTATATAATTTTTCTTTTTGTTAGAAAACTGCTTATATATATATATATATATATATATATATATTTTTTTTTTTTTTTTCAGAAAGGTTGATATGCTTGTACATTATTACTGTTTCTGTGCATCTTATTGCTCTGTCCTCTCCTTGAAAAGACTTACTGTTCTCAATCATGAGCAAAGAAATTTTAGAACAGATGCTAGAAAATATTTTTTGTTTAAGCTCCTGCTTTTCACCCTGCATACCTCAATTTCAAACTCAATGATTTGGTGTGTACGGTATTTTTTTTTTTTTTTTGGTGTTTACGGTCTATTGAGCTGCTGGCAGTTGTAACTTTTTATTGAATGCATTTGATGATCCTTTATAGTGAGTGAAAATTGGTACACACACAGGTGGTTGATTTGTTTTGTATGATAATGGTAGCATTGATATTTGACCTTTACACTAGCAGTAACTTCATTGTTCATTTTCTATTTGTGCTCATACAAATGCAAGCTAATATGAGTGAGTTCAGCTGGTGCATTAAAAGGTACATTCTATAATGGCTTTGTATTGAACCATGCCGTGAATATGAGACCTTTAAGAAAAGTTGTGCTTTGTATTGAACGGTCTATCTTGGTTAGCTTTGTCCCCCAAGTCTGTGGCACTCTGCGCCATAATTGGTAACCGCCTCCTACAATTCAAGCAAAGATTTTGATTCTCATTCATTTTGCATCTTTCTCTGGTTTTTATTTATTTCTGTTCAAATCAAGGAGAAGCAATGCAACCAAACAACCCACCAGGGCATGCAATCTATATGAAAGTAAGCTCCAAAGTGCCAGATCCTCCTAAGAACAAAGAGGAAACCTAATATTGCAATATTATGTGACAGATATGCGGCGTGGTACAACAATCAAATTTGTTTGGTGTGTTTCTCGATAATGGGTAGTCTAGGACAATGCCAAGCTAAACACTACTCGTCTACTCGAGTACTGTAGGAGGTGGAATACAGTTACCATATGTAAATGTGGTACTGGCATTGCTTAGTGAACTTTGTGCAATGTTACTGTGGAAGATTAATCAGTAAATGTAGTACAATAACATTACTCGCCGTGGTGGGTCAAACAAACATAAAACAGTTAGATCTGGAGCCTTGTGGGTACTGGGTAGGTTACTAAGCTTTTATGAAGCTTCAAGGTTGGGCTTCCTGGTCGTTGAACATAAACTAAAAGAAGGTACTTGTTTTTCCAGAGGGCCAGGGTTCTGAAAGGAAGCAAAAGGAAGAACAAGGCCCCAAGCCAACATGTGGCTCTAGGACGTTGTGCACTTGTATATAACTGAAATTCTAAAAGAAGGTGCTTGTTTTTCCAGAGGGTCAGGGTTCTTTCAAAGCTAGCAAAAGGAGGAACAAGGCCCCAAGCAAACTATGGCTTTCGTATATCTCTCAATAAACCCTAGCTTTTGCTAATGATTACAAGTTTCAGATGATACTGATGAGCCCTATTGGATTAATCAAGTTTTAGCAGCAGGCGTATTCATTAACTTCCTGGAAACTTAGAGTGCAAGTCTCCATTGCCAAAAGCCAATGCGTTTGGTGGCTATTATCATTACATTTTTCATTTCTTTGTCCCAGGGCCCGGAGTTGTCACTCTTAGCTATCATATGAAGCTGGGTTTCATCATATAATAAACCCTATTTGTTACAATTTCAGAATTATTCTTATAGATAGTCTGACACATTATCAATCACGTACACGAAGAAAACTCTATATTTTTGTTGCAAGTTGATGGTTGTTAATGTGCGGCTCTTCCTATTATTTGAAACGCAAAATTCCAATATTTGCAGCAGGAGGATGAGAATGAGAACAGTCATCAAGCCAAGATTGAATATTCTTGATACCAACCCAATTATTTTATTCACCAATGTCCATTGTTCATTTTAGTAACTTTGTTTTTTCTTCTATCTTGTAGTTGGCACCGAATCATTGGAGTTTTCACCCGTAACTACAGGCTTTTCCTATAAGACAGAACTATTCTACTATTTTTTGACCCAAAAGTGCTAGCAGTCCCTTTCAATTTTTCATATCTTCCCCTCCCAACAGAATCCAAAGCCAGAATTAGCAAATACTTTCTGCCTAAAATCTGTTTTACTGTATAGTTTTCAGGCGCAACAATTGGAGGCTTTCATATAAACCAATAAGCAATTTCTGTAAATGAGAATAACCCTCCAAAACTAGTCCTACTCTGCTATGAAAATGAAGGTTTGAAACATTCTGTGTTGACTGAAACTTTTAACCCTGTGCAGTTTAGCTATTTTCTACCAAAAATCAACAACCCTGCTAGTTAAGCTTTCATGGGTCAACTAGAAATTAGTTAAGCGCTACCTATATATGCTAAAACTAGTTTTTATTATTAGTCTATATCATGAACTAAACTATCAATTCAGATAAACCAAAAGCCAAAAGACAAATCACTATAATCAAATGCAAAGTACTCAAAAGCTAATATGAAGTAATAAAGAATACGTAGGTAAAACCCAACAACCAAATTACTGTTCTTTTGGCATCTGGGTACTTTTTCTTTTCTGCATCTACAAAGCATAGAAACAGAGGAAAATGGAAATTTTCTAAACTAAGAACATTCAAGTACAGAGATATTGCAGAACCAAATTTGACACATATTAGAGAAATTTAAAGCACAAACCAACCATCATCTCTGGCTTATAAATTAACAAAAGCACCACAAAAGAAAAAGAAAAAAATCTAGTTTATGACTTAATCTTGATCATGATTCACAACATCTACACTAGCAGAACAAGACAAAAGCCTCTGAAAGATTCTAAACAGAGCAGCAGTTGAAAACTCCTTCACTTTCCTCAGAACCAAACACTTACTCTTCTTACCCTTCTTCTTCTTCTTCCTCTTCCTCTCATCGTTGTTAGTTACCATTTTCTCCTTGACTCTGCCAAAGCACTTCTGGGTCTTCTCCGGCACGGTCTCTTTCCTCGTGAACGTGTAGCTCCTCAGGTACATTTGCCTGCATGATATGCTGTCCACCACTCTAGGGTGTTGGTGGTGCCAATGCGGCATCCCCGCCGCACTGGATCGCCGCCCTTTGGAGCTCACCGACCGCACGAACTCCGCGTCCGACTCAGGCCACTTGTACAGGTTGACGTAGGTGGCCCGGACCGGCACGCGGGGATCACGCGTGTCGTTGACACAGTTTGATATACAAACTGAGGTCATTTTCTGTGTTCTGCAGTAAAGGCTGAGAGAGACAGAGAGTGGTTGTGTGAGGAAGGTTTTAGGGTGGTGTTATAAACTGGGGGGATGATGAGTTGGACCAACAACAGAAGAGGAAAATAAAGTACAGTAAGACTTAGATTGCAAGAAAAGATAGATGATAGGCAAAAGAGTAAGAGAAGAGAGGGCCAGATGGGTTTTATGTGTGTGATTTTGGGGTTGGATGATTAGTTTTAATTTGTAGTGGGGGAATTAGGCATGAATGGGAGTGCGTATAGAATGATTTGGCATAATTGGTAATGACTGCTTCTTTTGATTGGTGGCATTGGTGTGTCATTGTGATATGGTGTTGTGGTGTTGGGCGTGAGAGGTAGATGGCCTAAAGAACCTCTACCTGCTTGACACCAGTGTGGACTAATTATGGGCTTCGATGTTTATCTAGAAAACCTTAATCTTTGTCAGCCACCACTTATTTCTCATACATTCTACAGATATTATAGCAAGGAAAGAACAGAAAGAAAAGTTCTCATCTTCCTAAGAATTTGCTCGTACATCCAACACTACCAAAAGAAAAATCCGGAGTTTCCGATTTTGCTCGTCAACATACACCGAATGAGAACCCATTTGGATTGAAGTTATTCCATTATTGGGAGATGTGTCATAGAGTTTTGAAGGAGGATGGGGAGCGTTTCATTTCTAGAAGCACAATAGACTCCCCACATTAAGTTGCTTGTCAAAAAAAGTCTCTTATCAAACTACAATTACATCGCAACAAGTAATCACACGAGTAAACTAATGAGAAACTAGTCAAAATATACATGGAAGCTAGAAATAAACTTCTCAAAAGCAATGATCCTAAAGAAGTACCGAAAAGGGGAAAATGTAGGATCCATAGGCGGCTGTGAATCCCAAAAGCCATTCGAAACCCGTAAACATATCCAAAAAGGCCTATCACACAAATAAATGCCAAAGATGTTCTTCATCGCAATTCTAGCCCACATTGACACATGTCAGCTCCAAGGCCCATTGCAACCAAAATAACCTAAGCCTCCAAAGCCATTTTGTCAACAAGAACAATATTAATGTAGCCCATTGCAACCGAATTTTCTCACTAACGGATGCTCCATCATAAGTGTTTTTTTTTTCTTTCTTTGTTTCTATTTTCCAATACTCAAGGGCCTTATATCGACTTCATTGAAAACTTTGCCTTGAAACAAGAATTCGACACTTAACTAGGACCGAAACAAGCCAAAGAGGCTCCATCTCTAACAAATAAATCAAAAATTACAAAGACAAAACAATTCATGATATGCTATGAACTACTTACAGATTTTAAAAAAATGTTTCTTTCTATGGAAAACAATCATAAGAATATGGATGTGAAAGACCAATGAGTAATGAGTTTCATTTTGACTAGTGCTTTGTTAGGGTTTTGAGAGATTATCTCTTTTGGGTTACTTTCTCTTGTACCTTCTCCGTTGATTTGTCAATGGTGGCCATAGCAAGCTTAGGCCTGTTTATCTTGTGTGCTTATGGAGCGATCGGTGGTTGTGATGATCTGGGCCATTTGGTCTCGAATGAAGGCATGGCCTATCTAGTGACTATGGGCGAGGGGAGTGCTTTTGGGGCTCAGGACGAGATGAGTGGTTTGGAGTGGTCGTTTCTAGATCCGTTTCCACTGGATCAGAAACCTGAAAGCACGGTTGGCGAGGGCTATCGGAGGACTAAGGGTGCGGCTATAGAACTCGGCGGCGCCATGGACAAGTCACGTCGACGATAAGAGGATTTCAGTTGGGGTTCTCCTCTCACTGTTGTTGGTGGCGTTGATCATGGATTCAGCTTCTTGATATGGATTCGTGTTCAGGGTGTTTGGGAGGGGACCGACGTTGCTCGTGGTAGGGGTGACACGTATTGTGGTGGTGGTCTGAAGCTGGTGTTGGAGGGATCGAGGAAGACCTAGTTCTTTGGTGGCGGCGGCAGTAGTCGACCACTCCAGCGGTCTGCTGTCATGTGGTTGCAGTGGGGTGCCCTTAGTAATCTTTGGGGTGCCTTACCTAATTGCTATGTAGGCTAGAGTTTGGTGGGCCGGTGTTCACTGGTGGCCCTACTGGGCTTGCATAATTTTGGAGGGGATGGAAAGTGACCTGTCATCTTCCATTCCTAGTTTTTAGTTTTTTATCAGGTCACAAAGATCATATCCTCTGAGGATTTATTTTACTATTTGCTTCGGAGGATTTTGATATTTGTTTGAAATAGAGATGCATTAATTTCCTAAAAGGTGGGTGTACTGGAGGTGTCTTGAGTCTTATTTTTGTTATAGAATAGGTGTTTAGGGTTCCCTGAGGAACGATTCTTTCTGTCGACCCTATAGGAGTGTTTCGTTTTTGTACTACTTGCTGAATATATATAATGGGCTTATCTCTTTTCATAAAAAAATAAAATTAAAATAAAAACTATTACAAATTCTAAAAGCATATTAGACTATATAAGGTTTCATGAACTGTAACTTTTATTTTAGGGAAAATGATCATTTACACAATTTTGAGGTGAATTAACCCCCACTTACCCAAATATTATAAGAGATTGCTCACTTACACAATATTTTATATATATTTTACCCTAATACCCAATTAAGTTTTTTTTTATTATTACTTTTTATTTATTTTTAGGACAGTTTTGCCCTCTCCTTCGTTGTCACTTAGAAAGAGAAGTCATAGGAGACCTTACCAGACTCCGGTAATGGAAATCCGGCAACTGGTGACCGGAATCCGGTCATCGGACCGGTGGCCGGATTCCAGCATCCGGCATCAGATTTTATTGCCCCTAGTAATACCCAATAATCATATTATTGCTTTCCCATAAATATATTATTGCCTCTAATAAACATATTATTGTCTCCCAATAATCATATTATTGTCTTCCAATAATCATATTATTACCTCATAATAATCATATTATTGTCTCAATAATCATGTTATTACCCTCCAGTGAATTTCATACTCTGAAAACCAAAATGAATACACTATAGACACAATTGATCAATTTATATGTTCAATTATACATGTTCATTTTTTTTTTCCTTCCCCATTCTCGGAGCTCACAGTATACAAAAAAAAAATGGTCACCCATAGTTTTCTCTGGGCACCAGATCAAAGACACCGGTGATTGGCGCGACTAGGATCGGTGATCAATGGAGGTCATGGTTTGATGAGGAACAATCGAACAAATTTCAGAAGCTTTGATCGTTTGTTCATAAGCTTTGACAGTGGGCTCGAGGACGACGAAGATGACGCGTGGGATGTGCTTGCCAACGCCGGTCTTGGAGTTGGAGAAGAAGGTGTTGAAGGCGTCGTCGCCGCTACCGACTGTCTTGTAGCTCGGCATCTAGCAGTCCGGCTGGAGAGAGAGAGAGAGAGAGAGAGAGAGAGAGAGAGAGAGAGAGAGAGAGAGAGAGAGAGAGAGAGAGAGAGAGAGAGAGAGAGAGAGCATAAACAGTATAGATTGGAGAGAGAATTCTGATTCTTCGCCGTGCCGAACTCGAGAATGACGTTAAGCAGGGGTTGAAGGTGGAGATTGATAGCAGGATTGATCGATGTTTGCGTCGGTGTCGAGCATTTGTTGGATCTTGTCGGAGTGGAGCAGAAACAGGGTTTCCGGCCGGCTGGGTTGTAGTCCGGTGAGCTAGCAACGTCGAGTTTTGGTCTGGAGTCTAATTTCCGTCGTAAGTCCAGCGACGGTGAGGGGAGAGAGAGAGAGAGAGAGAGAGAGTAGTAGTAGTTATTAATTAAAATGAATGCAATATTATCAATAGATATTAGATAGATCGGGTAAATGAAAGTAAAAAACTTTTAATGAAGTAAGTGGGTAATTTTTATGCTGAAATTAGATAAGTGGTCACGGCCCTTTTATTTTATGAAAACCATATCTTGTCAACTTTTATAAACAACGTTAAACTTATTTATTAAACAGCTCTTTAACTAATTAAGCCAACCAACTAATTTTCTTTGTTTGATTCCTTGAAAACTTGACTGCAGAAAGGATACGTGGCTGACCATCACTACTATTTTTGGTCTGAGACCATCACTACTATTTTTGGTCTGAGACCATCACTACTAAGCACCAACCAATCCTTATTCAAGTAAATCTAATATCCTAGTTCCTATTGTTTCCCAGTGACCAGAAACCAGGCTAAAAGCCAAAGCCCAATGGTTCTACCGTACTGCTAAAGTTTTGTGTTAACAGTTGGAATTTGTGCTGCATTGTTCGGCCCAGATTTGTTACCCAGTCTTTCCTTAAAATCCGATCCATGATTCTACACCTGAATTATTCAGCTATGTCTTCAGCATTTTTGCAGAAGAGGCCGAGCCTGCAAAAATGACGATCATAAATACACTTCTGAAATCAATCATCAACGTATGTATCTGAACCGAATTGAAAGAAGCAGAGGCAGATCGAAGCAGCATACGTGCTACTTTTTAGAGACAGCATCTATCATATGGCATATGTCAAATCCATGATCTATTATTTGACTCGATGCCATGTTAGGACACATGTTGGGGAGGACAAAAGGGCTTCCAGTGTCCCCCAGTAGACCCCCACATATATAGAATCGTCCAAGGTGAGATTTAATGGCTCCCGGCCTCTCCCACACTACTCTCATCCAAAGTAGAGTCTCCGGTTTACTGGTTTGACTGAACCATGACCATCCAAAGGTGACACAGAGTTTTAATTATTCTCAGTGGCCCTCCATTTCTGAGGTCCACTCATGGTGCTCCCTCCACTAGGACTAGTCAAACCCAGAATCAGATTCCATCTCTTTTAACTGCTACACAGTTTGTGTTTCAAGTCTTGTCTTCTGATTGAAGATTGTTGTTACAGTAAAAAATATTAACGGTTAATTTCATTTAACATCTCTGATCTTTATATCTTAAATTAGTTGTGTCATACACTTCTAATTTGATCAAACGTCTCATATACTCTCTATATTAATCAATCTTATCTAATTATTAGTTTTTTCATCAATTATTTTGTAAATTCAATGCATGACTCTAATGGCTTCTTTGTAGGATGATGATTCATTGAAGTGAGATGCAAAATTATATCATAAATGAAGAGATTCTAAAATATATTACAAAATAGGGAAAATCATAACATGGTCTCATACCGTAATACACGTGGTGGTTTTAGGTAATAACTGCTCATATGAATTGTAGTTATTTCTTATTAGTCTCTTAATCAATTTTTTTCTTCACCTCCCCACCAAATTCGAGTAATATTGTTGGTTGGAACCACCACGGTAGTGCCACATGGTACTCCGAGACCACAAAATTGGAAACAATTTATTGAAATTGGTAAGTATGGACATCCGTGATAAAAATTAGAAATATAGGGGCACAATTGATTTATGGTATAAAAATCAGGAAGGTAAAATGAAATTTTCCCTTAAAGTAAACTAACTTTTTATTACTAGACAAGCTCCTTATAGTTATAGACTAAATCAAAATTAGGCTAAACTAATCAACCGATGCATGAAGCTACTCTACATTTATCTCAAACTAATATACTTCATGTATATATACACAATGTACCGTAGACAAACTCTAGTTAGTATATGCAACTCCCACAACTTTTGAAGTTTGTTTTGAAATATGTGTGTATGGATGACTGAGTATATGCTTATATACATCAATAACTGGCAATCATCAGCGCTCGTTTTTCGTTTATATATGTTATAAAGAAATAAAGTTGAAAACCTAATACTCAATTTGATAAATACTTACTTACAAAATACCCATTAATTATGAGATTTTTTTTTTCACCATTCAAGAGGAGACTATCGACCTTTCAAGAGTAAGAAGCAAGCACCAACCTCTTATGACAATATCTACTTGTCTATATGGGTTTCATTTCTTTGCCAAAAAAGAGAGAGAAAAAAAAGGGTCTTTATTGGCTTTCAGCTTCAAGTCACCACCAACAACTCCACTACCAACAACCCTTAAGCTCTTCTTCCTTCCAAGTTCCAAGTCACTACTTTTGTTCTTTTCCTGGGTATTCCCCATCCTCAACTCCGATCCCTCAGTTGCAACCATTTCTAAATTCAACTTGTTTATTATAAGCCATTCCAATTGATTCTCATCTCATTCCTGTATATAAAAACAGAAACCCTAATTAATGTGTCATATGTTCCACCCAACAGTGATTTCTTGGGTCTCATCCTAACCTTTAAAGTATATGCTTGGAACTTTGGAATATATCTCAGTCTCCAAAACAACAACCGACAGCGACACGAGCATCCCTATATTAATCTATCTTATTTCGTTTAGCTTTGTTCCTACTCCATCCCAAATCCAGTATATATTTGCTTCCTGGTTACTTCCAGTACTCGATCACAGTTCTAATTTCTACTTATAAAGATTAAACAAAGAAAGGGAAAGCAGTACAAGGAAGGTACCTTCTCATCGAGCTGTGAGACTACTACTGATATGAAATGATTTTATATATTAGGGCTTGCATGGATCCAATCAGATTATCAGAACGAGTAGTAATTATAATTAATCTCTGCATGTATTTGATTAGTGTTTTTAGCGAAGGAATCACGTTTTGAATAGTATGAAAGAACGAACATGTGAAGAAGGGCGGGGAGTACTACATAACCTGCCAAATCTGTCATATATAATTGTAGCTGTTTCTGTGATCGATCTTGTTTTCTCAATCGGCATCATCATCGAAACCAAGAACGACATGCACAGCTGTGAAAACTGGGAAGCCAGCTTGTTGGAGATTCACGAGTGCTTTTTTTTTTGGTTGTTGACGATCTACGAGTGCTCGGTCTACTAATTTGTACATCAAGTATGTACAAATTGTTTTTTTTTTTTACTCTAGCTCTATCTCTTTTGAGCACACTACCTAATTTGTACATCAAATATGTACAAATTGTTTTTTACTCTGGCTCTATCTGTTTTGCATGTATGCATAGGAACGAAGATGCTTAGATTATCCCATCATCACACCTTGATATTATATTTATAATCAAAATAACCTCTTATTTAAAAATTTAAACTGACAGAGAATGAATCAACAATGTATATCAAACTAACAATATTTTTTTGCGCATAAATTTAACTTATACAATGTTGGTGTCGAAAAATTCCGTTGAGGAGTTTGACTCACCAATTAATGCGGACTGGAGCGGGAGCTGACCGGGAACAATCGAGAGGCTTCCTTCGAGCGTTGACCTGGAGTTTGACCGTCGGCCTAAGGAGAAGGGGGGGGTACCTGCAGAAAACCCTCCGATGCCTAAGTTAGTACATTTGTTAGTAGTGGAGTATTGAGAATCGAAATTCGATGGATTACCTGGACGTCGAGCCTCCGGAAACAAGCCTCCATTATTTCTGCTTTGATGGCTGCATTTATTTACACACTTATAATGACAATTATTACTGCACTAATAACAGTTAATCATTGCGTACTTAGTCATTCATTGCGTATTTATGATAGTCATTCATTGTGCACTTATAATCATAATCATTGTGCGTAGTTATTGTCGTAATAATCGCCGCATTCATGACAAAAATTTAACGTCATACTAACTACGCAATTAATCGTCTTAATTGCAGGCCCAGCGGAATTTTTCCACTCCCACAATGCCCCCAAATTTTCTTTTTGGACACTCATCCTAAGAGGAAATTTCCATTCTCTGGCTGATTCAAATATTGCTTTGAATATTTCCTCGAGCCCTGGCCGTCCCGATTCTTTCCTCGAGCCCTGGCCGCCCCGATTCTTTCCTCGAGCCCTGGCCGTCCCGATTCTTTCCTCGAGCCCTGGCCGCCCCGATTCTTTCCTCAGGCCCTGGCCTCCCCGAATCTTTCCTCGGTCCCTGGCCGCACTGAATCTTTCCTCAGGCCCTAGCCGCCTCAATTCTTTCCTCAGGCCCTAGCCTCCTCGATTCTTTCCTCAAGGCGAAGATTCATTTTCAGCATGAGACATGGAATTGCCCCCATTTCCCTTTGAATCTGATCAACAACATTTTATTCTCCTTGGCCACCGGCCTTGGGTATTTACTCTGACCACCAGCCTTACACATACATTTCAACAACACTGACCACAAATATATTTCAAATATAAAAGGAAAAAGTCAGAATGTGATTATTAAAGGAAAGAACACTAGCCTACGTTACCCAGACTTTTGTCACTTCGGGCTTGTATTCCATCACTCCCAGTCCTTAGTGACATAAATAGAATCCCGTCAGGGGTAGCTCCCGCCATCACTTTTTAAGGATAAGTGTTTCCCACAGACGGGCACTTGTTGGTGACGAAAAATTCCGTAGAAGAGTTTGACCCAACAATTAATGCGGACTGGAGCGGGAGCTGACCGGGAACAATCGAGAAGCTTCCCTCAAGCGTTGACCTGGAGTTTGACCGTCAGCTCGAGGAGAAGGGGGGTACCTGCAGAAAACCCTCCGATGCCTAAGTCAGTACGTTTCTTAGTAGTGGAGTTGAGATAATTGGAATTCGATGGATTACCTGGACGTCGAGCCTCCTTTCTATAGGTGATGACTTACTTCGGGAACAAGCTGCCATTATTTCTGCTTTGATGGCTGCATTTATTTAATTATTGTTGCACTAATAACAGTTAATCATTGCGTACTTACCGTTCATTGCGTATTTATGATAGTCATTCATTGCACATTTATAATCATAATCATTGTGCGTAGTTATTGTCGTAATAAATGCCGCATTCATGACTGAAATTTAATGTCATACTAACTACGGAGTTAATCGCCTTAATTGCAGACCCAGCAGAATTTGACCACTCCCACATACAATGATAGGTTGACAAATATAAACAAGAAAATTGAGAATGTGATTGGCGAAGTGCATAACTTTCTATAGATGGTCATACTAGATAGCATCATTTCAGAAACCCTAATTAGATACTTTACAACGCAAATATTGATGATTTTTTTGCTATGATAAAGATAAGGTCTTATTATGATGTTATTGATGAATTATGCACGGTCAGTAAATGATAGATAACACGCTTGTTTTAATTGCCAACTTTAATAACGTAACCTTCAATACAAGGATTGAATTGTACGAATTCTACTTGACTATATTTTCATTGTATGAGATGCTGGTAAAGATTACACAGGAAAAAATCTAAAAAAATGTTAAAAGTGCATGGCTGTTAACAAAATGGTTTTCTTTCTTTATGACTCATCTATATTTTCAACAAAAAATTAAAGTATGGCTCATCCTTAATGCTAGAATATGAAATTGGCCGCCTATGTGCAAGTACGTCTTGGCCCCTGCAATAGAACAAGGAGGCGTTTTGGTCCACCCTGTTAAATTCACGATTTGTGATGCATTGGGGAGCACGCATCGTCATTCAACTAACCACCTCAATTGGATAGACCGATAGTCACATTCAACCTAACGTGCACTGGAAAAAAAAATTAAAACCCTCTTTTCTTCTTTCCCTTTCACTTTGGTGATCTTCCTGGAAGTTTCCAGTTCAGAGTCCGATGTCAGCCTTTCGATTAAGTTTTCCAATTCCACTTACTTTATACCTTTAAAGGAAAGATCTGCCGCCATTGGAGTCAAGGTCTCAAGGTCTCAAGTCTAAAGTTAGTCATGGTCACCAGTCACGACTCTGTACGTCTTGATCAATGACTCGGAAAAAAGCTAGTTTGCGTGAACGATTCCTCCCCCACTAACATTATTGAAGATTTGAGATGGGGATGTTCAAAGAAAATTACAAGCTTGACGATGAGAAGTTTACTTGTTTGCAAAGCCAGAGTCAACTATAGAATTATGGCTTTTAAGCGCTGAGAATGATTATCAACAATTTTTTAATTTGATATCTATTCATGTAAAGCATATATCGAGTTTGAAGAATATTCATACGAGGTGGTATTTCTTTTGAAATATTACATCAAGTTTGATTGGGGTTCGAATGGGGTGGCATCTTTTTTGTCAACCTCCTAACTGGCCAACCTCTTGCAATTCTATGAATTGCAAGTGATTGCACGTATTTGAACATTATCTGTTTTTGAGTAATTTGCAAGTGACTGCATGCGTATTTGAACTTTATCTGTTTTTGAATGATTCTCACGTGATTGTGCGTATTTGATATTTACCTACTTCAAAATGTTTCTTAAATGATTGCATATATCTGAATCATAATTATACTTTAGTAATTGATGATAGAATACGCCCTTGTGCTGCTATTGTACTTAGAGTTATTCATGATCTCAATCTCTCTGAATACCATGTGACAAGTTAAATAGTGGTCTGGTCCAATAACATCTCACCATGTAGACAGAGTGAACATTTACATTAGGGTTTTTGTCCATTTACACCATTTTTAGAGATTTTTTTCCCACTTACCCCACTAAGTTTTTTTAATTCCCTCTTACCCAAAACACTCTAAGGAGATCTTCCCTAATACCCCATTAAGATTTTTTTTTTGTTTTTATTATTTTTTTAATACCATTTTACCCTCACCTTTGTTACTTAGAGAGAGAGAGAGAGAGAATGGAAGAGAGAGAAACCATAGGGGACTTCGCCGGAGTCCGATCACCGGCAGCCGGATTCCGGTCACCGGCAACCGGATTCCGGCCAAATTCACCGGAATCCGGCCAATTTTCGCCGGAATCCGATCACCGGCTACCACCCACCTGAAAGTTTTTTTGCCCCCTAATAGACGTCTATTGCCCCCCAATAGACGACTATCAGCCATGTATTGCCCCCCAATAGACGTCTATTGCCCCCCAATAAAGGGGTAATAGACGTCTATCAACCATGTATTGCCCCTCAATAGACGTCTATTAACCATGTATTGCCCTCCCAATAGACGACTATCAGCCATGTATTGCCCCCCAATAGACGTCTATTGCCCCCTAATAGACGTTTAAATTACCGAAATGGTAATTAATCTTCCTAAAACTACACAAATAAAACTTTGATTAAAGAAAAAAACTAGCAGATTACATCAATTCAAAACTTCTATTGCCCCCTAATAGATGTCTATTACCCCCCAATAGACGCTTTAACAAATGTCTATTGCCCCAATAGAGCTTTTTTTTCTTCATTTTTTCTTTCTATCCGGGCATTCTGCACCATTTTACCCAAAAAAAAAAAAAAACAGAGAAATTGATTGAGTCATCCAATGAAAAGCTCTGGGCTCCCATGTCCTCTTTTCCATTCCTCTTCTACTTTTTGCTTGCATAATTTTTCATTTGAGGAGACACTGCCAGAAATTGAAGCAAGATTCTGTGACAACAATGTCCTGATAAGAGTTCACTGTGAGAAAAGAAAAGGAGTTGTTGAAAAAACAATTGCTGAGGTTGAGAAGCTGCAACTAAAATTGATCAATAGCAGTGTCATGACCTTTGGTAGTTCTGTTCTTGATGAAACCTACAAGAAGTCGTCTTCAGGCGAGTGGCGTTAAGCCAAAATCCAACGGAAATTATGAAACCGAAGCGACAGAAGCGAGCAACACCGGGTTCACTTACCTTGCGGCTTCACGGCCATCATCGGCTCTAGCTGAGCCAACCACGAGGACGAAGAAGACGACGGAGCCAAGGGAGGAGAGAGGCGAAGGAGCCTGGTCAACATTCCCAATCTCCGATTCACTTCTTTTAGGTTCAGCATTCTTCCGATCTGGATTAGGACCAGCCAGTCGTCGAGGTCGACTCCGATCTGGACCGAGTCGTCGAGGTTGATTCCTCTGGTGACGACGCTGTGGTGGGCGGCCCGAGTCTGGAGGAGAGAGGTAGACTGCCTGGGTCGAGCGCCGGAGCTCGTGCGCCGGAGCTGGAGACGGCCTGGCTGGTGCGCCGGAGCCGGAGGTCAGTAGGAAGGGAGGGAGGGAGGGAGGGAGGGAGAGAGATATCGGCACTAGCTAGAGAGAGATTGATATTGAGTGGTAGTGGTTGTAATTATTTAATTGACCTGAGGGTAAAATGGTCATTTTGTGTGAAATTGTGTATGTGGGAAAAAAAATATGTTGCTGGGGTAAGTGGGAAAAGTTTGGCTCATTTTAGTGCTTTTGGGCAAGAACCCTTTACATTACAGATTAATAACAAATACTTCTACGCCTCGTTTGGTTCACGGAAAGGAAAGTAATTCCTTTGTCTTTCCCGTGGGAAGGGAAATGAAACTTCTCAACAACTTTCCATTCCAATGTTTTGTAACGTAAGGAAAATTATTAGGAAAGTTGTTAAAAAGTTTGTAAATAATGTAATAAAATAATATGTTGTGAGTAATAAATGCAAAGAAAGAATAAGGGAAAGTGATTCCTTTAGGGTTTGGAATGAACCACTTTCCCCCTTATTTTCCATTCTTTCAGGAAATGATTTCATTTCCTTTTGCATCATAAACGCAGGAAAGGAACAAGTTTTCTTTCCTGATGCTTACTTTCCCCGAACTAAATGTGGCCCTAATGCAAATACTGCATGTCTCTCTTCCTTCCCCATTCAAACCCAGAAACATAGCAAAGAGGAGATCTCAGTTTTGGGTTTCTATTTTGAGTAATGCAAATTCTTATAGCTGAGAGGAGATCTCAAATTTAATCCCTATCTAATTACCCATTTAATTGTTATAATAGTCATCGTCAACTATAGAATTATACCTTCCCTGAAATTCAACTAATCTCAAATTTAATCCCTAGCTAATTACCCATTTAATTCTTATAATAGTCATAGTTAACTATAAAATTATGGCTTTAAAGGGTTGAGAATGATTATCAACAATTTTCAATTTGATTTCTAATCTTATAAAGCATATATCGAGTTTGAAGAATATTTGAGAAATTTTAAATACACACCTCTAATCACTTAATACACATCCCTATTATTTTATATTTCAAATTAGATTTTGTAGGTAGGTTGAATGACCAAAACAGACATCTATGCATTAGAAAGAAAAAAAAAAGTCATATTTTCCTTATATAGAATAATTTAGGTATAAATAGTTAGATAAACACAACAAATTTCTATTCATGGCCTCCTAATTTAGTACAAGAATAAAGTTAGAAACTATCTAATTTAATTTTTTTCTCAAATAAATTATAATTAAATGAGGTTTTTTTTTTTAAAGGATGTAATTAAATGAGGTTAGAAGCCATAATATTTAGAATTGCAAAATCAATGGTATTAAATGTTTTTAAAACAGATCGTTTTACTCCCATTTTTTAGTTAATTTCTTTTTCTTCCTTTTTTCGAAGAGATACGATTAATCCATTTATTTTCTAATATAAAACATCAAGGGTGAAAAAACTTTGTAATTGTTAATTTGTTTGGCCCCTCTAATGAGAACTTTGTAGTTCCATCATTGGAGAGAAACTAGTGATATAGTTTTGGTTAAATGTTCAACCCATAATTTTATACTTGATCAACATGGTGTTTGGTGGATGAGAACTCAAATAATATATAACCTATTTATATGCATCTATTTAAAGAGAACAATAATAATTCTTTATGGATTTCTGACTAAGTAACACAAGTAATCAATATGGTCATTTAAAAATATCAATATAGATATTTCATGATTTTTTAGATTAAGGATATTTTAGGTACTTTGGGTTGTGTATTTAGTAGAATATTAGAATAAGAAATTAAATAGGTGGTGTATAAAGTATGGAGTGTGTATTAAGTAATTAGGGGTGTGTATTTAAAACTTCTCAGAATATTTATATGAGGTGGTACTTCTTTTGAAATATTATATTGAGTCTAAATGGTATTCATATGGGGTGGCGTCTTTCTTGTCAACACTCCCAACTGGCCAACCTCTTGCTCTTGTATGATTTGCAAGTGATTGCACGTATTTGAACATTATATGTTTTTGAGTAATTTACAAGTGGTTGCACCCGTATTTGAATTTTTTTTTTTAAAATGATTCTCACACGATTGTGCGTATTTAAAATTTACCTACTTCAAAATGTTTCTCAAGTAATTGCATGTATTTGAATCATAATTATACTTTAGTAGTTGATGATAGAATTCGCCCTTGTGCTATGGAGTATGGATCTTATGCTTTTGTACTTATTATTCATGACACATAGAAGTGCGGAAAAAAGAAAAAAAACAGAGCTGTTAAAGTAAGAGTAGAGTTGTTATTCATGATCTCAGTCTCTTTGAATACCATGTGACAAGTTAAGTAGTGGTCTTGTCCAATAACATCTCACCATGTAGGCAGAGTGAACATTTACATTACAGATTAATAACAAATACTTCTACTTTGGACAATTTATAATATCTCAAACTATAATTCAAGTATATCGTGACACAACGATTTTCCAAATGAAATTGAGAATTTGTTAGAATAGATGAGACAAAATTCTCATGATAAATATTTTCTTACAAAATAAGTAAAAGGTTAATTTTGTACACAAAAGTAAAAAATAAGTATTCCGCGATACAACGATTTTCCAAATAAAATTGAGAATTTACTAAAATAAACGAGGCAAAATTCCCGTGATACATATTTCTTAAAAAAAAAAAGTAATAGGTTTTTGAGAGGAAATAAGTAAAAGGTTAATTTGTACACAAAAGTAAAAAAAGGATGCGTGTGATCAATAGGGTCAACCCGAAAAAATCCACCTACTCGACGCCGCCTGATCAGCCGTACACAAAATGACAACTTATAATGATCCAGAGGATCTAAAATACCCCCAAACTTTAATTAATATAAAAAACTGCACCGCGCCCGCGAGAATAGGACACCCAGCCAATAGAAACCAGCCAGAACTTCACGGAGTCCAATAGAATCACGCCACGTACCGTTCCCCCGTCACATCCCACCTACGTCAAACCTCAAGCACAATCAAATATTTTAACTACCCAAACCCAGCTTCCCCGAAATTCAACTAATCTCAAATTTAATCCCCAGCTAATTACCCATTTAATTCTTATAATAGTCGCAGAGAAAGAGAGAGAGAGAGAGAGAGAGAGTGTGGAAGCGCAGTGATAGTGGGAGTTGGAGAGACGGCACAGCAGCCGATGCGGGCGAGAAGAACCGGCCGTTGAAAATTGAAAGCTTCCGCTTTCTCTGGTCTTATCTCTGCAAAATTGGACTAACAGCTACTTGGAAATTTCTTTTGTTTCCGGAGAGGAATTAGTTTTTGACTGGAGGTACTTTGAACTTTGAAGAGTCACAAAAACCCTTCATATTTGTTAGAATTTTACCTATTGTTCTCTACTGTTTGCTTTTTGTTCGCTTGGAGTTTCGGTTAATTCTTCCGAATTTGATTCCGATTCTCCGTTATTTCGGCTTGCGTCCGAATCCAGTTTCTTTTGGATGCCTTTGATCTATTGAGAGATTTGAAGTTTCGCTGAGAGGTTTCGTTTTTTTCTCTTTTGTCTTTCGGTGTGCTAGATCTGAATGGGGAAAGGAGGTGAGGATTTCGGTAAGCGAGAGAAGGCGGCGGGGCCTACGACGTCTGCCGATCGCGATGCGTTTCCGGCGTGGAGTAAGGAGATTCATGAGTGCGAGAAGCACTTCGGCGTGAGCCGGCAGTTAGGGCTGACGTCGGCGGAGGTGGCGAAGCGGCGGGAGGAGTACGGGTGGAACGAGTTGGAGAAGCACGAGGGGCAGTCGATTTGGAGTCTGGTGCTCGACCAGTTCAACGATACTCTGGTGCGGATCCTGCTCGTCGCGGCGGTCGTCTCGTTTGTGCTGGCGTGGTTGGACGGGGAGGAAGGCGGTGAGAAGGAGATCACGGCGTTTGTGGAGCCGTTGGTGATCTTTTTGATTCTGATTGTGAACGCGATTGTTGGGGTTTGGCAGGAGAGCAATGCCGAGAAGGCGCTGGAGGCGCTTAAGGAGATTCAGTCGGAGCAGGCGACTGTGATTCGGAATGGGATTAAGGTTCCGAATTTGCCGGCGAAGGAGCTTGTTCCCGGAGATATTGTGGAGCTTAAGGTTGGGGATAAGGTTCCGGCTGATATGCGTGTAGTGCAGTTGATTAGCTCGACCTTGAGGGTTGAGCAGGGTTCATTGACTGGAGAGAGTGAGGCTGTGAATAAGACTAACAAGCCGGTTCCGGAGGATGCTGATATTCAGGGGAAGTGGTCTATGGTGTTTGCCGGGACGACTATTGTGAATGGGAATTGCATTTGCTTGGTTGCCCAGACCGGAATGGCCACCGAGATTGGGAAGGTGCATATGCAAATTCATGTGGCTTCACAGAGTGAGGAAGACACTCCGTTGAAGAAGAAGCTTAATGAGTTTGGGGAGATGCTCACTATGATAATTGGAGTGATTTGTGCATTGGTGTGGCTCATCAATGTCAAGTACTTCCTCACTTGGGATTATGTTGATGGGATGCCGAGGAACTTCAAGTTTTCATTTGAGAAGTGCACTTATTACTTCGAGATTGCAGTGGCACTGGCTGTGGCTGCTATTCCTGAAGGTTTGCCGGCAGTCATCACTACCTGCTTGGCACTTGGTACCCGCAAAATGGCACAGAAGAATGCCTTGGTTAGAAAGCTTCCCAGTGTTGAAACTCTGGGTTGTACCACAGTCATTTGTTCTGACAAAACAGGGACCTTGACTACGAACCAAATGGCAGTTTCCAGGCTTGTAGCTTTGGGTCCTAGTCCAACTATAATACGGAAGTTTAAGGTGGATGGGACTACTTACAATCCAGCAGATGGCAAAATTTATGACTGGCCAAGTGGACGTATGGATACTAATCTTCAAACGATTGCAAAGGTAGCTGCTGTCTGTAATGATGCTGGTATTACCCAATCAGAACAGAAGTATGTTGCCCATGGAATGCCTACCGAGGCAGCTCTTAAGGTTAGTTTATATCCATATGCTGTATGTTTATGCTGATGGTTAAATGTGTTTGTTTCCGTGAATAAACATCATATGTTGGAAACCTAGCAAACGAGATTCTTGGTGAATGAAGTGTAGGAGGATCTGTTTGTCAAGTATTTCCATCCTGCGAAAGCAAGTCATTTTGTTAACTCTGGCTCACTGTCATTTCAGGTTTTAGTTGAGAAGATGGGGCTTCCTGAAGCATCTCGAGGTGTGGGATCAAGTAAAACTGATTTACTAGGTAAGCCATACTCTGGACTTGAAATGGTTCGTTTTATCTATGTGGTTACAACTTTTGAACATTTAGAATTGACTGCTGCCTCTTTGGTTACTTCTGCTCTTAAGGTTGTTGCAAGCACTGGAATGAATCTGAGCGCCGAGTTGCAACTCTTGAGTTTGATCGTGATAGGAAATCTATGGGTGTCATTGCCACCTCCCGTTCGGGGAAAAATTCTTTGCTAGTGAAGGTATGTACAAAAGTTATGATAACAAGTTTAGTAATTTATTATAAGTGTATGGATCAACCTATGGCATTTGATAATTTTTAGGAGTCTTTTTGTGTAATGATGAAATCTGAGATTTCGAGGAATATGTGAATTTATTTGTCAAGGAAATCAATTTTGTTCTGATATTACTTTTTCAATAAAATCGTGCTCCTATTGCAGTTTGCAATCTGCAACGTTATGTGCAATGGTTTCTGTTTGGTGGTATCTGGAATGGCATATTACCTTTGATATGTTAACCCCTGCTTGGAGATGAATTTTTTGTAGTTTCATTTTTGAAAATTTTTGGTTGTGCCTTTTTGGGAAAAAAATTGAAATTGGCAGAAGTCTGTTATCTCTCTGCCACTTTTTTTTTTACCTGATATCCCCTGGCCATTAGGAAAATGTATTTATGGTAAAAATTGTTTGTTTGATTTTAACTGAACCCATCTTTTTTGCTGCTTATTTGACTGGTGCTTCTCTTAGAGGTAGAAAGCATGAGACAGTAGTGCCTTAGTTGTTTTTGTTTCCTCATAATATATACTTGTTTGATTTTTTTTTTTGTTGAGAAGAATATACTTGTTTGATTGGTGGCAATTGTAAGACACATTATCCTGAGCGGTCATATTTTCTTGCCCTCTCCATTTTTCTTTTTCAATTTCCACAGAATGTTTAAGATTTCACTTCTGAAATGAGGTGCTACATTATGGCAGGGTGCTGTAGAAAATGTGTTGGAGAGAAGCACTCAGGTTCAGTTGCTTGATGGAACTGTTGTACCACTAGACAATAACTCAAAGAACTACATCTTACAAGCTCTTAATGAGATGTCATCTGATGCACTACGTTGTCTGGGATTTGCATATAAAGATGACTTGGCTGACTTTGAGTCCTATGATGGTGATGAGCATCCAGCTCACAAGCAATTACTTGATCCATCCAATTATTCATCAATAGAGAGCGAACTTGTTTTTGTTGGCTTGGTTGGACTGAGGGTGAGTAGTAACATGTTGATCTCTGTATCTTTTTGCTTATTATTCATCATAGAATTTTCACTTATTAAATAACTGTGTATTTTGTATCACAAGGATCCACCAAGAGAGGAGGTTTTTGATGCAATTGAAGATTGCCGTGCGGCAGGAATTCGTGTTATGGTAATTACTGGAGATAATAAGAACACAGCAGAAGCTATATGTCGTGAAATAGGTGTTTTTGGTACTCATGAAGACATAAGTGCAAGAAGCATAACAGGAAGAGAGTTTATGAATCTACCTGATCAGAAAGCCTTTCTGAGACAAGGTGGTGGGCTGCTCTTTTCAAGGGCTGAACCAAGGCACAAACAAGAGATTGTGAGGTTGCTGAAAGATGAAGGTGAGGTGGTTGCCATGACTGGTGATGGAGTAAATGATGCACCTGCGTTGAAACTTGCTGATATTGGAATTGCAATGGGCATTGCTGGAACCGAGGTAATTATTTTATAATTTATACTTGTTCAGTAATTTTCTGATGTCTGCTCTTAGGGCAACTGTTATGTACTGTTTTGTTGGCACACTGGAAATATAGTTTCTAGTCTTTTTAGTGTCATATGCAATAAGTAAATAGGTTTTACAGGGATTAGCTTGGTAATTGTGTGAATTGAATCCTTCAATATTACAGTGAGGAAGGCAAATTATCACTACAATATACATGTATATAGGCAGTTCATAGGTAGCAGTTTATACTCTTATGAGGTTTCATTTTATATATTTAAGTGGCATGCCTTGTTTCACCAATCAATGAGTATTAAGTATGGTAAATCATATTGATAGTGATGTCTTGTAACAAAAACGTCTTATAGATGTCTATTGCTCGGTATGTTTTCATATTATCGCCAACTCTTGTTTCCTGTCTTGTTCTACCAATTTTATATCATAAACCTCCCAATTCTCATCTTTTGCAGGTTGCAAAGGAAGCTTCCGACATGGTTTTGGCAGATGATAATTTCAGCACAATTGTTGCTGCTGTTGGTGAGGGCAGATCTATCTACAACAACATGAAGGCCTTTATCAGGTTTGTATTATATCTTCAATTTTTAACTTTGGAGAGTAGTGTCCCAATAATTAATAAAATCAATCTCGAGTGATATAAGAAGGTTATGGTTAGTGATATTGCTGCCATCTTATTAATCTCATGATACACACTTCTAGGAAAGAATTTATAACGCCTGGTGGTGTTTACTGTTGGTGGCTGTTGACTTCACCCTAATCTTGATTTCTCTGGAGTTTGGAAGCTGCTACATTGTTAAATCACCTAGTAATTTTGCAATTTTTTTTTATTGTCTAAACCCTGTTTCAGGTACATGATCTCCTCCAATATTGGTGAGGTTGCATCTATATTCCTTACAGCAGCATTGGGCATTCCTGAAGGGCTCATCCCTGTCCAGCTTTTGTGGGTCAATCTTGTCACTGATGGGCCACCTGCAACAGCATTAGGATTTAATCCTCCGGACCAGGACATAATGAAGAAACCCCCACGCAGAAGTGATGATTCACTGATCAGCGCGTGGATATTGTTCCGATATTTGGTAGATCACTTCATCTCTCAATTCTCTCTTCTTACTTTATATTTATATTAGACTCTGCATGATTTGACCTGCGATCATTGTCACTGATATTCACTTGATTGTGCTAAACAGGTAATTGGGTTGTATGTTGGAGTAGCAACAGTCGGCGTATTCATAATTTGGTATACTCATAGTTCCTTCATGGGTATCGACCTCAGTGGGGATGGCCACTCCCTTGTTACTTACTCCCAACTTGCCAACTGGGGACAGTGCACAACTTGGCAGAACTTTACTGCTTCACCTTTCACAGCTGGAAATGAGGTTATCTCGTTTGACAAAAACCCATGCGATTATTTCCATGGCGGCAAAGTTAAGGCTATGACCCTCTCCCTCTCTGTGTTGGTTGCCATAGAAATGTTCAACTCGCTCAATGCCCTTTCTGAGGATGGAAGCCTGTTGACAATGCCTCCATGGGTCAACCCTTGGCTCCTTGTGGCCATGTCTGTTTCATTTGGCCTTCATTTCTTGATCCTGTATGTGCCTTTCCTAGCTCAAATATTCGGCATTGTACCCCTGAGTCTAAACGAATGGCTGTTGGTTTTGGCCGTTTCGTTGCCGGTGATTCTCATTGATGAGATCCTCAAGTTAGTCGGCAGATGGACAAGCAAGTCTCATATATCCAGGAGGAGAAAACCATCAAAGCCCAAGGCAGAGTGAGGTGTGGATTTATTGTTTGTATACTTTGACAATGGGCTTCACTCGAACACAGCTAGTTTTTAGCATGGGGTCTCAACTTGACCCTCCTGATTTATTGAGGGATAAACAGTACTTTTCTTTGCCTGCTGTGTCCTCACTTAAATATCTTCTTTTTCTAGGTTTTTGTAAAGACTTGGATAACAACTTTCTCATAATTGTTAGGAAATGAAGCAAAAGAAGTATGCGAGTTATATTCTGGTGCCTTATGTTGATACTATGTTTATGATCAAACCGACGTAGCACCAAAAGCCTAATGCTGCGACGTTGATGAGATCGTTTTTGATCCTCAACTGTCTATTTAACGGAAAGCGATTGAAAACCTTCCTCCAAGAGACACAGAAGTAGACGTGATGAAAATGATTTTAGATTAACAACTAATGATTGGGTCTTTTTAAATGTATCCAACAGAAATCTAAATACACTTAATAAATTTTTTACACCCTATAAAATTATAAAATCTTTAATTACACCCAACAAGTTTTCTAATAATACCCTTATTATAGATTAAACCCAGTAAAACTTTATCAAGATGAAGAATAACAAACACCCAGCAAACTCCTTCATACTTCTTTTAGATGAAAATACCAAACCAATATCAACCTTCTTAATAATCTCGTAACACATATTTAATTTAATTAATGGGATCGATAAGTGCTTTCTTTCTCGATCAAGTTACAATACAGAGAATAGAGATAGACTGTTGGAGAGGAAAGATCCCACATTGGAAAAGTGACAAATAAAATATAACTTATAAGTGGGTGGATCTCACCCAATTGTACCGAGGCCTTTTGTGATTAAAACCCAACACCTATCGGGTGGTTAAGTTGGGACAATATCGGTACAATGGTGGGCCACGGGCCACGCTTGTCGCTGTTTAACATGGTATCAGAGCGGGTCTCTCTCCAATTGCGTCTCCAATTGTCATGAGCCCGAATTTGGGTTCCTTATATTGCCATCGGAAAATTCTGATTGGATTGTTACCAAGTGTCCGGTGTGGGCCTCGGATTGTTATATTGGCCAAGTCTCCAATATGAGACTTGTGTCCCAATTTCCAATGTGGGAATTGGATTGTTAATTAATTCCACGTGCTAACCTAGAGTTAGGTTGCACGTGAGGGGGCGTGTTGGAGAGGAAAGATCCCACATTGGAAAAGTGACAAATAAAATATAACTTATAAGTGGGTGGATCTCACCCAATTGTACCGAGGCCTTTTGTGATTAAAACCCAACACCTATCGGGTGGTTAAGTTGGGACAATATCGGTACAATGGTGGGCCACGGGCCACGCTTGTCGCTGTTTAACATAGACGATGATGGAGAATACTGCTTGAATGGTAATCCCATTCTCATTCACTTGGCTATCGTCGATCTATCCAACACTCAATTTGCTCGGATTACTTCACTTCCCCAACTCTCAGAGATTCCTTTCTCTGCCCTAAGTCTCAATTCAGAGGTTGATACTTTTTGGTTGATTGAGGAGGAGTGAGTGCGTGATGTAATTTTATATTGGTGTACGCTCATTACTTCATTCGAGTTTAGACGACGAGAAATATAGCTTGATAAAATACTGATGGTCCTTACTCGTTGTTGGGATTGAAAACTAATTTGAAATAATAGGAATTGGGGGATTGATGGAGGTGACCAGTTATAAAGAGTAGGGTAGGTTTTGTCAGTCAAATGAATTTCTTATTGCTGGGTATATCGTTTTCAAGGATGGGGATAATTTGGAGAAATCAATTAGATTAAATTAGAAGTATTTAAAAATAAATATATCATTGAGTTTACTTAAATTTTTACTGGGTACATTTAGAAAGACCCCTAACGAATTCATGTTGATCAACAATTCTCCAACTGCTCCGCATCACAATGTTGACTATGGGTAGAAGCTTTTTCTTGTAATGTTATTAGCTTTTTTTTTTTTTTTTTTGAAGTAATGGTATTAGCTTCTTAGCCGCGCAAGGGTTTTCGCGGTTTTACTGAGCTGGATCAACCAATTTCGGGTTTAGACAAGTCAACAGCCTTATGATTCCTTACATCAGCTTATGGAGATTGGAGGGTCATCATTGATCTCAACTTACAAGCTTTTAGAACGATTCAAGATTTCTTCTGACAACAAAAGATTTAACAGTCCATCGCCAGCATTTAGCAAGTGTTTGATGCTTCTCCTTCTCATTTCCAAATCTTCGGCATCGGGAACAATTTGTCCGTCTCGAGTTTAGGTTGTACAAATTGCATGTGATGAGTGAACTAGACATCAAATGCTTATCCTCTTGCTATAGTGTTTTTGCTTCGGCTTCTTTTTTCCTTTTGCATTAGGGAATATTCGGGGTGGAAAGACAACGGAACTCCAAGACACGAGAGGTGTCCCACATTGGGACTCAAGTGAGAGACTTATCGTTGCGAATAGGAGGGAACCAAACAAAATACGAACCAAACTGATAAGGGATCCCTAAATTGGCAAGACCAACTGCTACAAGCTTTTGCTCCCTTACACATGTGCTTGCCAGAACATCTATCATCCTCTTGCAACAAGGCATTATCCAAGGACGAAAGAGTTGGATACTGCACCAAAAAACTATAGATGTTCCTGTCAATTTATTGCTTACCTATATTCCTAATCTTAGCTTTAGAAGTATAAATGTTGATGAAGGCAAGAAGCAAGTTTGCAACAAAGATTCATAACGTACATAATTAGGGTTAGAATTTTTTTTTGGGGCTTGTGTTTTAGACTGAACTTTTGGTCTACTTGTTATTCATTCGGATTTCTTGTTTATTGAGTCTTCAATTATTTTCAAGTTTGTCGAGTCATGCCAAATTCACTTACAGTCATGCATGCAAGAGTTATATCTATTCAAGCCGGACATGCTATTGTGCTAAACGAAAAAGAATCAAAAGATGGGAAAACCTTTGCATGTGTGATTTTTATCGACAACTTAATAAAATTAGCATCATTGACTGAAATTGACAACGGCACAAAATTAAAATACGATCAAAACAGAAGTCAAAAATGATTTTAACCCACATTTTATGGAGGTCTCTCTAAGCCAAATCGATATTCCACTCTTTTTCAACTAGAAACAGTCTCAGCTCACAGTAGATGAACACTAGTCCATAGCAGATATAACATCCATACCTAATGTAGAGAGATCTATTACTAAATACTTGTAAAGAAAATGTTAGAGATAAATCAACTAGTTAGATAGGAAAAGGCGAAAAGTTACATACAATACATCACGCCATGTGTAGAAATGGGGGTTTCGTGGAAAAATGAAGGCGTGTAAAGAGTAGATTGACTAACAAGTCACCTTGCCTAGATGACAAACCAAACCGTAATCTAATAATACGGATTGCAAAGTCGAGTTAATAACTTAATATACAAAGAGGATTATTAATCCTTTTCACGTCACACATTTTGGTCTAATTACCATCGTTTGAATTGTTGTACCCAACTAGGACTATACATTTGTATATATCTCTTTCAGAGACCCTCTTTCAAAGACCACGTTTAGATAGGTTCATGAATTGCCCCTTTGAGTTAAACTTTTTGATAGAAAGTTAATCAAATAAATTAATAAACAAACCCTAAATTATCCAAGAAACGATTTGGTGATAGTTAGAAGAAACCATTGGATGAAGAATGAGGTTTTGTTCGATTTTGACAACCTACCAAGTTTGTCGAGCTGGGGACGGAGGGAAATGGGTGTCTTCTAGCTAGTAAATATCCAAACAAAACGTTAACCAATGTTTTCCATAGGGTTTCTGTAAGTTGTGTTCACTTCTTTCCTTGCAAAACACTTCAAACACTCACAACTGAGTGTTTGAACAAGGGTGTCTGAACAACACATATCATGGATGAATCTTGCATTAGAAAATTCTCACTGTATAGTTAACTGTTTTAATAAAATTGATATAATGCTAGTTAAACTTGTACACTAATCTAAATATAATATGCATGTATGTATCAAGAATGATAAATACGTAATTGTAAATAATAGTTAAGTGTTTTAATAAAATTGATATAATGCTAATTATAAACTCGTACACTGATCTAAATATAACATGCATGCATGCATATATCAAGAAGAACAATTCTTAGGTTCATTCCTTTTGGGTGAATGAGCATATTCACAATTTATTGCAATTAATGCATAATAACTTTATAATTTTCTAATCCAATCATTTTTGTTGTATAACGTAATACAAAGATTAGTTCTGTAAAAAATCAATCAAATTGAAGACCTTTTAGTTATTCATTTCTATGAAATACATTATAATAGTAGTAAACAAATGGATGGTTCTAACAACACTTACTACTATTATAATACATCTTTGTATTATAATAGTAGTAAGTGTTGTTAGAACCATCCATTTGTTTAATTCAATTGAATAGCTAAACGATTTGCGATTCGGTTGATTTTTTACAGAGATGATTTTTAAAGGCTAATTTAAAATATGGATCGTTGAATTATAAATTTATTAAATAAAAGTATGTTAATGGACAACGGGGTGAATATGCTTTTTCCTAAGAATTATCCTATCAAGAATGATAAACACATAATTGTAAACAGCCAATCGTTAATGAATTAAGAATCAAAACTCATCGAATACGTACTATTAACTCTTTTATGCTGCGTGAAAGCCTTCCGTGAATTAATAATTCTTAATTTACTACATAAGTGAAACCTTCTAATTGTCCCCTCAGACCTTTAGACTTGGTGAAGAGGAATAACCAGAAAGCTGCACAATTTCACGCAATGACGCAACCCTTGGAGTCACACTTAAGCTCACCAAACACAACCATCACCGCCTGCTACTACTACCTTTCTATAAATCATGCACCCAAACACGTAACTTCTCCTACTAAACCCCGATAAAACGACGCCACACTTCTCGTGTTGCACCTCCTCCAAAAACCACCACATGTCGTCGGTGGCGCCACCCACTCTGGAGCTCCGAGAATTCAACCCCACACGACCCCGCGTCAACCCTACTCTCGCCGAGCTTCTCCAGTGGGTCGAACAGTCCCAAACCCCCGACCGGAAAACAACGTCGTCAAACCACAACAATGTCCACCACGTCCTCGACCTCGGGTTTCCTTCCACCTCTTTATCTCAGTCGACCTACCCTTTCGTCCTCTCCTTCAACAATCTCACTTACAGCGTCAAGGTCCGGCGCAAAATGACATTACTGCCCTCATTCAGATCAGCAGAGGCTAAACTTGGGGGTAGCCCAGGCAGCAGCAGCACCAAGGTTTTGCTGAACGGCGTCTCCGGCGAGGCCAGAGAAGGCCAGATCATGGCGGTTCTCGGAGCGAGTGGCTCCGGCAAGTCGACGCTGATAGACGCATTGGCTGATCGGATCGCCAAGGACAGCTTGAAAGGGACGGTCACATTAAACAATGAGATTCTCAACTCGAGGATGCTGAAGGTGATATCGGCTTATGTCATGCAGGACGATCTCTTGTTTCCGATGCTGACGGTGGAGGAGACTCTCATGTTCTCCGCCGAGTTCCGGCTCCCCCGGACTCTGTCGAAATCCAAGAAGAAGTCTCGTGTTCAGGCCCTTATTGATCAATTAGGTCTCCGGAACGCCTCGAAGACGGTGATCGGAGATGAGGGCCACCGTGGCGTCTCCGGCGGAGAGAGGAGGAGAGTTTCTATTGGTATTGACATCATTCACGACCCGATAGTTTTGTTTCTGGACGAGCCGACCTCCGGGCTTGACTCGACAAGCGCTTTCATGGTGGTGAAGGTTTTGCAGAGAATAGCTCAGAGTGGTAGTATTGTGGTGATGTCCGTACATCAACCTAGTTACAGGATTTTGGGGTTGTTGGACCGGTTGGTACTTCTGTCACATGGACAGACTGTGTACAGTGGCTCGCCGGCGAATCTTCCAATCTTTTTCGGCGAATTCGGACACCCTATACCCGAAACGGAGAACAGGACCGAGTTCGCTCTGGACCTCATTCGAGAATTGGAGGAAACTCCAGGTACTATTTCAGGCCAACCTGACTGATTTAGGTTTAGTTTACATAAAATTAATTGTGTATTTGAATTTTGTATATATAGGTGGAACCAAGAGCTTGGTGGAGTTCAACAAGTCATGGCAAGTCACCAAGAGGCAAAAGCAGAAAGACGCAAATGGTTGCGACAACGGTTACTGCAGTATGCCGAAGCTCTCGCTCAAAGATGCCATAAGTGCAAGCATTTCAAAAGGAAAGCTAGTCTCGGGTGCTCCCACTGACACTAACCTCGCCTCTTCAGTCCCTACATTTGCCAACCCGATGTGGATCGAAATGTTGGTGATCTCGAAACGCTCGGTCACAAACTCGAGACGGATGCCGGAACTCTTCGGCATTCGATTGGGGGCGGTACTCGTCACCGGAATAATATTAGCCACTATGTTTTGGCACCTCGACGACTCCCCCATGGGTATTGAAGAGCGGCTTGGATTTTTTGCCTTTGCAATGTCTACGACCTTTTACACTTGCGCTGAAGCAATCCCTATTTTCCTCCAAGAACGATACATATTCATGAGAGAAACAGCCTACAATGCATACCGTCGGTCATCTTATGTTTTAGCTCACTCGATACTCTCCATTCCCTCCTTGCTCATCCTCTCTTTGGCCTTTGCCGCCACGACCTTTTGGGCCGTGGGGTTGGCCGGTGGTCTTCATGGGTTTCTCTTTTTCTTCTTGACAATATGCTCAGCATTTTGGGCAGGATCTTCGTTCGTAACGTTTTTATCTGGTGTTGTGACCCATGTCATGGTGGGGTTCACGGTTGTGGTGGCCATTTTAGCATACTTTCTCCTCTTCAGTGGGTTTTTCATTAGCAGAGATCGAATTCCGGCTTACTGGATTTGGTTCCATTACATTTCTCTGGTGAAATATCCATATGAAGCTGTTTTGCAGAACGAGTTTGATGACCCGTTGAAGTGTTTAGTGACCGGAATTCAAATGTTCGACAATACGCCATTGGGTGAGGTCCCCGTTGCATTGAAGATGAAGTTGTTAAAGAACATGAGCAACATTTTAGGGTTGAATATAACTGGGTCTAGTTGTGTGACCACTGGATCAGACATATTGAAGCAGCAGGGTATAACTGATATTAGTAAATGGAATTGCTTATGGGTAACAATTGCTTGGGGCTTTTTTTTTAGAATTTTGTTCTATTTTACTCTGTTGTTTGGGAGCAAAAACAAAAGGAGGTAGAAGAAATAGGGAGAATAGTTGGCAATGTTGTTTGTTGGTCTTTTGGCAATTCAGTGTATAATTGTAAGTTATCCTTTATGTATTTCATGTACTTAATTTGGTTGTTAATTATAAACCCATGGTTTATGAGAAATTGAAAGATTACATTGTGGATTTTATGTACTTTTGCTTGTTTAGCATTTTGATCTCAAGTTCTCAACATTATATATCTAGTCATATGTAATTCTAGAAAATATACGAATGGTAAAATAGAAGATGGAATTGCAAAAGGAGGCTAAACTAAACTTGTGATATCTGAAATTGACGCTTTTTCAAAATTATTGTTTCTATTTATTCTTCTTTTCTGGAAGGAATTTTTTTCTTTTTTGCTTTTCATCATGTGTTTCTAGCATAATGGAGGTTTAATTAAGGCTATCTTTTTGTTCCATGGTACAATTGGAGAGACCAACTAGACACCAAATAAACAAAACTACTTGAATTCAATTTTCTTCAAATCCTAATTATAATTCACTTATGTAAAGAGTTCCAAATTCATAAAGAGAAGTAAGATTATGAATGAGATAGATAATTGCTCTTAAAAGTTGAATGGCTAATAAATACGTATTTTGCTTGTACAAAATATGATTTTGACTTTTTGAGAGCTATTTTTCTCATGAAGGGAGGATTACTATAGAAATAGCCAACTATTGGACTCTACTTTACAAATCAGAATTCTTTTTGTAAATCTTGGTGTGATTAAATATACCAAAAAACGCTAGGTTCTAAGGACAGGCGGTGAGGCTAGACTTAGCGCCTATTCACTGGTACTACCATTTCTCCACACATGCTCTGCATGTGCAATTTTTTTTATTTTTTGCAGAAAATAATAAAGAAAACGGTTATTGCAGACATAAGATCATGGGAGAGAAAAGTGGATTGTGGCTTTTTTTTTGTTTATTTTTTAAATAAAAATATATTTTGTAAATGTCATAATTGTCTTTGTAATTTAACTCTAAAAAAATTTTAATATTTCAGAGTCATTTTGGTACATTTTTTTTATTTTAGCTAACAAAATCTTTTTTTTTAATAATAGTATAGATATACCGTAGAGGTTTATTTTATTTTATTATACAACATATGAATTAGTGCAATTAAAAGCAAAAAGAGTATAAACGCCACCCAAACTAATCGAAACGGCTGAGCACCATTTCGCTTGAGCTGTAGCCCAGAAATCCAGAATGTTCAGAATAGTGGATTGACTTAGCAAAACTTGTCGCGAAGTATACTGGTTTTTGGGCCAGGAGGCTTTTTAAGTTGAAGCCCATTTCACGGGGCCATTACCCAATATGGCGAGAGTACTCTCTTAATCTCTTATCACGTGCATGAGGCCTAATAGCCAATCAGGTGAAGTAACATGCCAACTCAGCCAATCTCCGAATCGTTGGATTAAACGAATCCTGGCCGTTCAACCTGTCGGCGCGCTCTATAAAATCAGAGAGAGAGAGAGAGATGGAGGGACCGAAATCATTCTTCTATTCTGTTCCGATTGAGTTTTAGGGCTAAATCGAATTGGGGATTTTTGTATTTCACCTGCCAAAGGTACGAACTTTCACCAATTATCTCGTCTATTACTACCTCGCATCAATAACCCTGTTACGAATTTTGATTTTTGTAACCTGCTGTTTGACTTAAATCGATTTCAATTCAATTAGATTTATCTATGTTCGAAGAGATTCAAAGATCTTTGTTTCATTAATTGTTGATTACAGAACGTAATTAGTGTTTTCTGGCCGTGATTCTTGAAAGAACAAGCAAGTTTATGTGCCCAAATTTTAATTGAGTTGGTTTTTGGATGCCAACGTTCAAGTCGAGTATATAGGAATTGGGTCTGAAATTTTTGCATTGGAATTTGATTAGAATTTGATTAGTGGGTATAAAGCCTGAAAGTGATAAGGTTCTTGTGTATGTTGGATGACTGAATTTTAAAAAGTTGTAAGGCTTCGTATCAATGTGTTTATATGTGCTTATTGCTTATTGATTTACTGCAGACTGAAGATGCCTCGCTACGATGATCGATATGGCAATTCGCGTCTGTATGTTGGTCGCCTGGCCTCACGCACCCGGACGCGTGATCTGGACCGGATTTTCAGCAGATATGGGAGGTAAGTTTATTTACTTTTTCAGTGTTTTGAGCGTAATCATCATCTATGCAATAATTGAGTTGGAATGTGAATAATTTTATGAATGTGCGTGTTTTGAATTTAGTGTAAAAGGATGAAACATTAAGTAGTTAATGAGGGCTGTTAGAAATTTCCACCAAAAATGTTGGGAGCGGTTTAGTTCCTTACCAAGCTTAATAATGTGCTTGGTTTAATATGACTTTTCATCATCTTGTGTGTGGGAGCACTTTGCCCCAAGATCTGGTGTTTTCTTAACTTGAATGATCTTGTTGAAGGTTTCCTGGGGTTTGGCCTTACTTGGAGGTCTATGACTCTATGGTGGGAGGGTGATGGCCTTGGTGGAATTGGTGGATATTCTTGCTGAGTATATAGGAGACTTTTGGCGATTCTTTCTGTAGTCTTATTGCGTGTTTTAATGCAAATGGCAACAAACTCAATCTGGTGTTTTGTTCGTCTGTGACGGGCGAAGTACCATACACTTGAAGTTCTTAAGTAATGATAGCCTTACTGTTTCTGGTTTCTGGCAACCGTTTACGCAGAGTACGAGATGTGGACATGAAGCGAGAGTTTGCATTTGTTGTAAGTTTTTCTTACCTTAAATTTTGTATCTTTTTTTCTGTTTACACTGTTTTGAGAACTTTTTGAGAACCTTGCTGGTTATCGATTCACATCCATATTGCCCTTCTTTCAAGGGTACATTGTTGGTTTGCGCTCTCACCTTTTGTTAACAGGAATTTTATGATCCGCGAGATGCTGATGATGCAAGATATAGCTTAGATGGTAGGGAAGTTGATGGTAGTCGTCTGATTGTGGAGTTCGCAAAGGGGGTGAGTTTCTAGATTTCTCAGCTCGTGTATAAGTTTATGTTACTTTTGTTGGAAACTGATATATTCCTGCTTCTGTTACTTTGAGTAGGCTCCACGTGGTTCCCGGGAATACATGGGCAGAGGTCCTCCACCTGGATCTGGGCGCTGCTTTAATTGTGGCATTGATGGCCACTGGGCTCGTGATTGTAAGGCTGGGGATTGGAAGAATAAATGCTATCGCTGTGGAGAAAGAGGCCATATAGAAAGGCAGTGCAAAAATAGCCCAAAAGAACTAAGGTGGCTGCTTACTTCCAAGACTTGTTTGCTTCTTTATTGTTCTTTGCCCCTCCTAGGTCAATCAATTTCTAACTTTTCCATGTAACATTGTATGAATTGCAGGCGTGAGCGGAGTCGTTCACGTTCTCCTCGCCGCAGAAGTCGTAGCCCAAGTTACAGCCGAAGCTACAGGTTTGTACACACATCCCTGATCCCTTTAATGATGTTACTTGATATATATTCAGATTCATATGCTTGATGTTTCTTATTGAATATAACTGGATCACTTTGTGTTTCTAGCCGATCAAGGTCCCCGGTCAGGAGAGGACGGAGCTTGGAAAGGGATGATAGATCTCGGAGCCCTTCTTACAGAAGCCGTGATGTGAGCATGAGTCCATTGCCCAGGAAGCGAAGCCTTACACCTGAGGATTATAGCCCCCGTGGAAGGGGTAGCCCTTCTCCCAGAAATGGTAGCAAAAGCCCGAGCCCTAAGAGCAGAAGTCCGATTAGCCCTGACCGTGAGATTGATAGCCCTGTTCGCCCTTCTGAAGCTAATGGTCGTAGCCCCAGTCCAAGGGAGGATAGGAGCCCTGTCGATGAGGATGATTATGACAACCGCCGCTCTCCTTGATGTTGATGGTATTAGTGTTATAAAGAATGTGGGCTGTTGGACAAACTTGGAGTCTGCTAGACATTGCAGTGGTTGTACTATGTTGTGCTTTGTTTTGAATGGATTTGACTAGCTTGTTCTGTGACGTATTTTAGAACTTCCAAAGTTTATTATTGTTATTGATTATCTCATGGCACCAATTTTTATTCCAGAACATTGTTCGAGGTCGGGGATTCGTTTTCAAAATTGTGATCATATATCGGAATTGGATAATGTTGATGTTATTGGTGTTCCTGAGACGCCTACCATGATTCAGCTACACTAAAATAGAACTTGAGCAACTATTATACGTATTGAGAACGTTATCCCCAGATTAGGGTTTGCTTTTGGTCGCTGAAACTTTACACTTGCCTAGGGCTTGCCGTTGGTTGGTTTCGGTTGGTTACCTGGGGGGATCAGGTACGGGCCCTTACCGGGGGGATCAGTTGCCCTTCCCTCCCAGAGCCGAGCGTAGACAAAATGAAAAAGGTGAACTCTTAATTTTATAAAATTAAGAGTTTATGATAGTAAAATTTTTATGAAATTTCAATTTTCTGTAAAATTTACTATCAAGTCTGCAAGTCTGCAACATGGTTGCAGCTTGATAATGTGGAAAGGTACAGGAATATATGGAAATTAAACATCCCACCCAAGGCCAAGATTTTTGGCTGGCTCTTACTTTGGGGCAGGTTGAAAATCAGAGACAGATTATCTCAACTGGGTTACATAGATGATAATTCCCGTCCTCTTTGTGATAATGATAATGATGTTGTAGTATATATGAAACATGTTGTATTGTTCATAGTATAAAATGTCTATGTCATGTATAAGATAGGTATTTTAGGTATAGTGACTTATGAGTCAAGCTTTATGCCAATGGGGAACAAGTGTGGCAATCATCATCATCACAACCACAATGTGAAGCTGCAAATGAAGAAGCCACAAGGTGAGGCTACAATTGAAGATGCCATCAAGTTGTATCATTAATTACTTCAAAATGTATCCCTATAAATACCTCCTTTGAATGAAATGAAAGACACACTTGAATCTCTGTTCTCTCTCTCTCTCTCTCTCTCTCTCTCTGTGTTAAATTTTGCTTGTCCTTAAACACGTTATCAGCACGAGCTCCTAGCCCTTGCTAGCCATACCGTGCGCTGCCCCTGCGCTCGTTCCTGTGCAGATCAGTCCGTTTGCACACCCCGAAACATCTTGATCGGGACCTCAGATCAAAATCCTTCCTTCATCAAAGTTGTTCGTCTCTGTCTTTTCTATTGGACCTCCAAATTTCAGCCTTATTGGAGTGTTTTTGAGACCTGTACATCATTTGAAGTGGGAGTTGTTCAGCCTGCTGGTTCCTGTGCAGATCAGCCTGCTTGCACGCCCCGAAACATCTTGATAGGGATCTCAGATCAAAATCTTTCCTTCATCAAAGTTGTTCATCTCTGTCTCTTCTATCTGACCTCCAAATTTCAGCCTCATCGAAGTTGTTTTGGGACCTGAGCTATTCCGTCAAAAAGCAAGCAGCACCTCCTGCCGAGTCCTTGCGCAGCAGCTGCCGAGCCACCTGCCATTCCGGCAACTTTCCGGACACTTTTCCGGCTACTTTTCCGGCGACTTTCCGACACTTTTCCGGTGACTTTTCCGGCAACTTTTCAGACACTTTTCCGGCGCTTTTTCCGGCGACTTTTGGGCAACTTTTTCGGTCATTTCCGACAACACTATTTCAAGGTATTATTTACTAAAAGTTCCCACTTTTGAGATTTTATTTATTTTTCTCCTCCTTTTTCTTTTGGGAACTTACAATTAAAAAGCGGAATTATAGAAATTCACGCTAAACGAACTAAGAGCGTTCGTAGTCAATGAACTAAGAGTGTTCATAATATTCGGACTAAGAGCGTCCGCAAGCATCGATTTATGACCCTATTAAACATCATTGTTTCGGTCTAATCCAAATATTCTTGGAAATTGATTTCTTAGTAGCATAGCTCGGAAATCTTATTATTTTAGTTTTTCGTGGAAGTTTTAAACTCCGAAACTAATACATCTTTTTCTTCTTATATTTCAAGGATGTCGAATGAACCTAGACTCGATTTTCAAATCCTTGACTCAACTGGTTCGGATTACCATAGTTGGAAAACCGACGTTGAAAACCATCTCACATCAAAAGGGATATTGCCCATAATCCAGGCACCAAATGCAGGCCTTGTGTTCCAACGAACACCCATAAAACATGCACAAGCAATTATCTTGATGCGACGCCATATGGACAAAGCACTCAGATTGGAGTATATGTCCATCAAAGATGCAAGGGACCTATGGGTAGCGCTAGAAGAGCGCTTTGATAATATCCAAGATTCCCTCCTCCCTGACTTGAAGGTTCAATGGAACAATTTACGCTTCTCCGACTTCAAGTCTGTTGCTGAATACAATTCAGAAGCTCTTCGGCTAAGTGCCATGCTGAAGTTCTGTGAAAAACCTCTCACAGAAGAAGAGCTAATTGAGAAGACTCTCTCCACCTTCCCCGTCGCAGCAATTATACTATCAAAGCAATATCGCACTGAATATAATGTTGGACGACTTACGAAGTTCAATGAGCTTATCAATATTTTGTCGGTAGATGAGAAGCACGACAATATCCTTGTAAAGAATTATAATTCAAGGCCCGTAGGAACCAAAAGCGTTCGTGAGGCGAATTATAATGCACCCAAGAAAGGGCGCAAGGAGCGGTACCCTACTAATAAGGGGCATGTATACCCTAACAAGGGACATGACGGACGCATGGGTCCATACAACCGCCCCAATAAGGAAGGAAACCGCAACTTTGGAGCGGGCACACGTGGTGGCAAATCCACACGTGGGAGAAGAGAATATAACAACACCATGGGCCGTAACACTGTGGGCCGTGGAGGTCGCATAATACGCCGTGGAAGTAGCAGCAACAACCCGCCTAGGGAATATCCACAACGTGCACCTCAAATAAAGAAAGTCAACCACAATGACGTGTGTCATAGGTGTGGATCAATCGAGCATTGGTTTAAGCAATGCTAAGCAAGTACACAACTAGCTGCACGCTACAAGGAGTACAGGGAAATGAGGGAGCAAGAAGCTCACCTTGCTGAAGAAGATGATGGTGAAGATGTTATTCTCACCATAAAAGACTTCAAAGCTGAAAATGAAGAGCACGAGGATGCCGCAGACTTTGATTAAAATAGTCTTTTCTATTTTCCAATAAAACAGCAAATGTGCCTTAGTCAAATAACAATTGTATTGACTCTTTCTTATGTGGCGTACTCAATGAAGTATGATGTCTAGGCAAGTATTTGAGATCGTGGTACTTAAGCGAGCCTCGCTCCACCAACATCTCTATACTTACCTGGTCATATTTTATTGAAATTACCAAACGGATTGAGCAATTACAATTTGTATAAAGTTTGATTTTATATTGGAATAAACTTTGGAAACTTTGATGTAATCATTGACTATTTTCCCTATTAATAAAGTATCGCATTATCAATGTCATTGACATGTGTTAATATTCCGAACTTTATTTTTCAGTATGTCTTCGGGAGAATTGGAATGCCTTCTTGATAGTGGCACCACACATACTATATTAAGACATAGGCAATTATTCTTATGGATGACACCTAGTCAATCTTCAATGACCACGATGGCAGGACCATCTAAATTGATTCATGGTCGTGGACCAGCTCAATTTCTATTGCCGAATGGCACAAATATTAATGTCGCCGAAGCTTTATATGCTCCAAGGGCTGGAAGAACCCTATTAAGTTTTAAAGATATAAGAGCCAATGATTTTCATGTGAAAACACATTGTGAGAATGGACAAGAGTTCATTTACATCACCTCTAATAACTACGGAAATACACGAGTATTAGAGAAACTCATGTGTCGCTCTAGTGGATTGTACGCAACCACTATTAGAGTCATTGAATCCAACCATGTCATGAATGAAAATTTATGGGATTCCGACACATACAGGCTTTGGCACGACCGTTTGGGACACCCAGGTCGTGATATGATGATCCGTATATTAAAAACTTCACACGGACATCCATTCTTTAAAACGAAAAGGAATACGAACCAAAAAGTGGTTCAAAGAATTACTTCTAAAGCATATCATTCGTTTTGCAAAGCTTGCTCTTTAGCAAAAGTAGGATCAAGACCATCCTATGCAAAAGACATTAAAGAAAATATACCATTCTTGTAAAGAATACAAGGTGATATCTGTGGACCTATCCATCCAACTTGCGGACCATTTAGATATTTTATGGTGTTGGTTGATGCATCGACACGTTGGTCACATGTCGTGCTCTTATCCACAAGAAATGCTGCATTTGCTAAACTCCTAGCACAAATCATTAAGTTAAGGGCTCACCACCCTGATCATCCTATTAAGTCAATTCGTCTTGACAATGCTGGGGAGTTTACATCAAAAACTTTTGATGATTATTGCATGTCCATTGGGATCGAGGTTGAACACCCTGTCCCTCATGTACATACCCAAAATGGTCTCGCAGAAGCTGCCATTAAAAGACTTCAAATGGTTGCTAGAGCATTGGTTATGCGCACCAATCTCCCTATTTCTGCTTGGGGCTATGCAATATTACATGCAGCTGTGCTTATTCGTCTAAGGCCCACTGCCACCCAACCTTTTTCTGCATCCCAGATGGTGACTGGGTATGAGCCTAATGTCTCACATTTACGCATATTTGGGTATGCAGTCTATGTGCCAATTGCGCCACCACAGCGCACTAAAATGGGTCCTCAAAGACGATTAGGCCTTTATGTTGGCTATGACTCTCCAACCATAATCCGCTACATAGAACCCTTGACAGGTGATCTATTTACCGCTAGATTTGCGGATTGTCACTTTGATGAGACAGTCTTCCCGTCTTTAGGGGGAGACATGAACATAACTAATGTTCAACAAAAAGGACAGGAATTGTCGTGGTTTGTCCCCACTTTGTCTCATCTTGATCCCCGAACCGCACAATCTGAAAAAGAAGTGCAAAGAATTCTCAATCTTCAGAACGTAGCAGAATCGATGCCTGATGCATTTTCTGATATCGCTAAAGTGACAAGATCACACATACCTGCTGCAAATATACCTGCAAGGATTGATGTCCCTAAAAGACATAATTCCATCTCAAGAATACATGAGAATGGCGCCAACGTTCCCTCTATGGGTAACACATTGGCTAGGCCCACGGCTCCTGCCAGGAAGCGCGGGAGACCTATAGGTTCGATGGATTCTCGCCCAAGAAAGAAGGCGAGTTTGGCACAAAATAATCCATTAATCATAGATATGAATAATCCATCCCACGAGAATATTCCGGATTATGGTTATGTCCAAGAGACACCATTGGGGGACGCTCCAATGTCAGAACCAACTCCAGAGAATAGAGAAATCTCCATAAATTACAATAGTGTACATGAGATGATGGATAGAAATTCTATGGCAATTGATGATGCGTTTGCATATCATGTTGCAAAAGGAATCATAGAATATGATGATATCGAACCTCGCTCTGTTGAAGAATGTCAACGAAGAGCGGATTGGCCTAAATGGAAAAATGTGATCCAGGCTGAATTGGATTCACTAACAAAGAGACAGGTATTTGGATCTATAATGCTGACACCACCAAATATAAAGCATGTTGGCCATAAATGGGTCTTTGTTAGAAAACGTAATGAGAAAAATGAGGTGATGAGATATAAAGCCCGCCTCGTGGCACAAGGTTTCTCACAACGCCCTGGAATCGACTACGAGGAGACATACTCTCCCGTAATGGACATTATAACGTTCCGCTACCTTGTCAGTTTGGTAGTTTCCGAAAAACTTGACATGCAGCTGATGGATGTAATTACAGCATATCTCTATGGGGATCTAGATTCAGAGATATATATGAAGGTTCCTGATGGACTTCAATTACCAAAATCAAGTGGCTCTAAACCACGGAGCGCGTTTTCAATAAAATTAAGACGCTCAATATATGGATTGAAACAATCCGGACGGATGTGGTATAACCGTCTAAGTGACTACTTGATTGGAAAGGGATATATTAACAATGAAATATGCCCTTGCGTGTTCATTAAAAGAACAAGTTCCGGATTTGCAATTGTAGCAGTTTATGTCGATGACATGAACCTAATTGGAACTCTAGATGAGTTAAAGGAAACTGCTAAATATTTGGAATCCGAGTTTGAGATGAAAGATCTTGGGAAAACACGGTTTTGCCTCGGAATAGAACTCGAGCACCGTAGTGATGGGATTATGATCCATCAGTCAGCATATACTCAAAAATTACTAAGGCGCTTTAATGAAGATAAAGCAAAGCCTGTAAGTACTCCCATGATCGGTCGAAGTCTTGAGCCCACAAAAGATCCGTTTCGTCCAAAGGATGAGGACGAAGAACTATTAGAGGCTGAAGTACCCTATCTAAGTGCGATAGGCGCATTATTGTATTTAGCACAATGCACAAGACCAGATATCTCATTCGCAGTGAACTTGTTAGCTCGACATAGTTCTGCCCCAACACGCCGCCATTGGATTGGCATAAAGACAATCTTTCGATACTTAAAAGGTACGATTGATATGGGCTTGTTTTATCCCTACAGAGAGAAAATGAAAGACGGAAGATTGGGATCAGACCCTATGAGGCAAAAAGCCACCTTCCGTAATACAGACGCCGGCAACACCATCCATGGTGACCGACGTTCTCCTCCTCCCCTCCATCAAAATAAAAATAATGTTTTGATGGGCTTTGCTGATGCAGGGTATCTCTCTGACCCTCATAAAGGTCGCTCCCAAACAGGTTATGTCTTTACCATGGGAAGCACGGCGATATCTTGGAGATCTACAAAACAGACACTTGTCGCTACTTCCTCAAATCATGCAGAGATTATTGCTCTACATGAAGCTGTGCGTGAATGCATATGGCTAAGGTCTATAAATAGACACATTCGAGGAACTTGTGGTTTGAAGTTTACCACAGATAAACCTACATGCATTTACGAAGATAATGCAGCTTGTATTGAGCAAATGAAATTAGGTTTTATCAAGGGTGACAATACTAAACATATATCACCGAAATTCTTCTACAATCAGCAACAGCAAACACTTCTAAACATTGAAGTAAATCAAATCCGATCAGAGGATAATGTAGCGGACTTATTTACTAAGTCGTTACCAAAAACCCCTTTCGAGAAACATGTGAAGAGTATCGGATTAAGAAGATTATCCGAACTCTCATGATCTTCAGGGGGAGTCTAAATCAGGGGGAGTATCTGGAAACAGACTCCACACTCAAAGCGCGTTGCACTCTTTTTCTCCTTCGACCAAGGTTGTTTTTTCCCACAGGGTTTTATTACTTGGCAAGGTTTTTAATGAGGCAATTTCGAAGCGCACGACTTAGACAAATACTATCAACATGAAATATCCAAGGGGGAGTGTTGTAGTATATATGAAACATGTTGTATTGTTCATAGTATAAAATGTCTATGTCATGTATAAGATAGGTATTTTAGGTATAGTGACTTATGAGTCAAGCTTTATGCCAATGGGGAACAAGTGTGGCAATCATCATCATCACAACCACAATGTGAAGCTGCAAATGAAGAAGCCACAAGGTGAGGCTACAATTGAAGATGTCATCAAGTTGTATCATTAATTACTTCAAAATGTATCCCTATAAATACCTCCTTTGAATGAAATGAAAGACACACTTGAATCTCTGTTCTCTCTCTCTCTCTCTCTCTCTGTTAAATTTTGCTTGTCCTTAAACAAATGAAACTGCAGCTCATCTGTTTGGCTACTGTGAACTTTGGAGATTGACAAACTTTCACAACCCCATAACCCCATTGATTGGCAGCATGGTTATTTCAAGGTCTTTGAAGAAATGTTCATTAATAGACCATACTGCAGCAATACTTTTGCAAAAGCTATTATCACTTGCTGGCAAATATGGAAGGCCAGGAATGAAACTATTTTTTGAGGGAAAGTTAGCTTTCCAAATGAAGTGGTGGCAGCATACTGAGTAAGACATGCTCTACTGTTGGTGGGGCTAGGATCAACCCAAACCATCCAGCCACCATTCCGTGGGATCCTCCTCCAAATTATGTCAAAATCAATTTTGATGATTCAAGATTGCAATGTTCTGCAGCAGGTGACAGCATCATCAGAGATCAAAGAGGAACCCCGCTTGTTGCAGCAACCAGAAGCTTTGGGACTACCAGTGTACCATTAGCTAGAAGCAATGGCTCTAAGGAACAGTCTTGTTCTTGCCAAATAACATGGATTCGCCAATATACAAGCAGAAGGAGACTCCTAGTCATCGACGCTGTGAAAGGAAGAATACAACCTCCTTGGAGAATCCGCAAAATTGTTCAGGATATTTGGTTTTTATCCTTTAGTTTCAATTCCATTTCGTTTAATCATGTATTGAAAGAGGTCAACTTTGCAGCCGATGCTGTAGCAAATTTAGGTCATAATTCTGTCGATGGTCTGCAATGGACCTCCTTTTTACCAAGGAGTGTTTCAGATGCACTCTGCGTCTCTGCTTGTAAATTCTGAATGCACTAGAAACTTCTACCTATAATCATAGTCTTTTCGCATAAAACATAAAACAAAAAACTCTTAATTTCACAAACAATAGTAAACTCGTAAAAATGAATGTAAGCATAGACAAAAAAAAAAAAAAAGTAAATTGCCTTCGGTTAGAAAATTAATTGATGTGTTATGTGGGATAAAATTAGAATGATATAGAGAAGATAACAGACTTATATACAAGGATGATGTGCATAAATCGAGAAATGGTCGCTTGCTTAAAACTAATCGAGTGGCAAAGCAAAAAACAAACCGAGTGGCAAAGCAACCCAAATAGTACAGTAGTTCAACTCTTATCCACAAATGTCTAACGCAGTGACTCTGCCGTGTCTCGGCATCGTCAGCATGGCGCGCCGCCCAAAACGGACGGCAAAGACTAACCAAATCCCACCGCCGACTAGCGTCGGCTTTGGAATGAGCAAGAGGAAGGAGCCGCTGTGGCAATGCGTGGAGGGTTGCGGAGCTTGCTGCAAACTCGAAAAGGGTCCCTCTTTCGCTACCCCTGAAGAAATCTTCACCGACCCTGCTGACGTTGAGGTTAGTGCCACTCCCGTAAGGTGTTCGACGAAATACCTCAATGAATTATCGTTGCTTTCGGAATTGATTTTGTTTCATGTTTCAGCTTTACAGAAGTATGGTGGGTTCGGATGGGTGGTGCGTGCACTTGGAGAAAAGCACACGCAAGTGCTCCGTTTACAATGGTGAGGCATTTCCTTGGTAGCGTTGCTGTGTTACTCTTGAAGACTTGAAGTCTTAGTTTAACACCGTTCGAGTTGTTTTTACAGAGCGTCCATATTTTTGTCGCGTGGAGGCAGACGTGTTTGACAAACTGTATGGGATTAGCAAGAAGAAATTCAATGTGGAAGCTTGCAGGTCTTCTTCTCCTCTTTCTTTTCGGTTAAACATTGTTCAAGTGAGGTGCATGATGGGTTTCTTGGTGTATTTTTCATGTACTAATCAGCTCATTGTGTTCCAACTTGGTTTAGGAGTTGCACGGACACCATCAAGTCTGTTTATGGTCCCTATTCCAAGGAACTGGGTAACTACAATAGCACAGTAATGAGCTCCAGTTCTAGTTAAACCATTGTAATTTCCACTGCTCGATCAGATAAGGTGAAGGTGCGAAGGTTTTCAAACGATCAGTAACCCCTTCAGCATCATCATAGTCGGTAACCTCTTGGGTCGTGCATTTCACTCCGGGAGGAAGCCTTTAGCGCCAGACATTTTCAGCAGCTGCAGGCTTAAATTTGGGACGAGCAATAGGCTGATGATGTTGGAGGTGACAAGCTAATGTATTTCACAAAGTGCTTCATTAATTCTTCAACATCTCTGTTATATAATGTTGAAGGCTTGAAGCCTCCATGGCTGTTTTGTTCTCTGCCATGCTAACTTGTAAGACATTCTACTAAAATCATATTGAAATTTGGTTATAGAAGGAACTTAACTTTCTTAAACTACTGCTCTGTTCATAAAATTTTCAATGGTTCAGTTGAGCCAGTTTAAACTTTACGGTCTTTACCTGCAAAATTAGTGTTCGATCCAGTTTCTTTGGTCGTAGGTCAAAAATCAAGACGCTAAACTATGGTAAAGAATGAACAACTAATGGTGGGATGTCCAGATGCATCAGGTGTGTGCTTGTTTACCCTCTTGTCCTAATGTTTTCTTTTGACACTCCCCCACAAATCATTGTTTTAGCATAAGCAAAAAAGATTTAGGCTTCTCGGAATTCCCCATCGAGTCTTCTGCTTAGTTACCCCAGGCATTTTATCAAATAAGAATCAAGCACTAAATAAGGAAGGAACCAAATCAAGTTACAAGGGGTTATTGATTGACCTAAATTGGCCCTGTAAGCCAGCAGTACTCTTATTATGTTATTAACAGAAGATTCAGTGTTTGTTACATACTCAGGGATTGTGGTTAAGACCCCCATAAACAAATATTACTGCCTCATATGATTCAAATTTTTTCTTTGGTCTGATCTCATATGACATAAGTTTCCCACTGAATGAAACCCCAAAATCTCACCACGACCAGATCTTGGGTGGCTGTTCGTTGAAGACCGGTCAAGAACCACTTGTGTTGAGGTTCACCAACCTGGAAATGAAAGAAAGAGCACCTTCTCATGCATTCGGAAGAGGCGATTGGTGAAGACAGTGAGCTGCATGCTTGAACATTAGCTTAGCCTGCATTGAAAAACCAATTTAACAACGGCCTGATTTAGTTTTTATACAAAAGGATAGGGAAGATGGAAGTAGTATCTTTTTTCTATCTGGCAAAGAGAGCAGTACCTTTAGGCTGGCAAGCCCAAAATTTTTTCATGCAACACCTCAGACTGCTTTGGAGGACACGCCGGAGGAACAAACAGAAAGCTTCTTTTGCTGAAGTAGAACATATGACATCTGAACTAGCTGATCAGGTTGGCTGACTCAATTACATGTGATCTGGTGTACAGAGGATGTGAAAATAATACCCGTCAATCTGAATGAAGCTGTAGTAATGTGGGAATAAAAAAAAAAAAAAAAACAAAACAAAGCAATATACTCCAAAAGACTTTCGAATTAGAATATTAATTTATTATATGAACTTTGTTATACATGTATGTATTTTCCTATCCTTTGAATCCTTGATATCCTCTTAACAGAGTTACAGAATCACTTTACTGTAGTATAGAGTTCACTCTTATAATAAGATGCACCACATTACATGAACTTTCTGTTTCGAACTCAATTCTCCACCACCTTTCCTTTTTCATCTTCTAAAGAACAAGTGAAAAAGTACAGGGAACTCCAATTAAAAGTCACAATGCAATCATTATTTCTTATCTTCATAGCAGAGTATAAACATAGAGGAAATCATACCTGTGCTAATTGAAGTTCCTTCTTTCGTACCTTCAGCCATAAACACCTTTACTTTTCTGTTAGAAGTTGAGAACTAGTCTTACAAAGCTGTGCAGCGGCAAGGGATTGGCTGAAGTTCCAGGAGTCAAATTACACTGGCAAAATATGCAGAAACAGCATAGCGTGTAAATTGACAAGGAAAAGATAGTACAGAGGAACAAAATAATTCAATGCAAAGGCTGGTTGATTCTAATCAAAGAGGAACAACAAAGGAGAAGATAAGGTGGTTGCAAAAAGCTTACCTTGCCTCAATAAAGATCTTGATGAAATTAAGAATTTCTGGTACACTATAACTGGATACTCCCATCAGCTAGTAAAAAAGAAAGTTTAATTAGTAAATGGACCTGGTCACAAATATAACTTGAATATATAGAAGGCTACACAACATTTGGTATCCTCCAACCATGAACTTTCATTTAAGATATTAAAGAAGATATCGGTCATCACATCAGTGTATCTGCATGTATAAATAAAAAGTTTAAAAATTATATTTTCAATTTGGTTATTCCAAATTTCCAACTAGTATTACAGAATGTAATGCAGTATTAAGTACAATGAGCCTAGAAGAGAAGGAAGTACAAAGAGTCAAAGAGCCACCAAAAATGTTGGGAACGGTCTAGTTCCTTACCAAGCTTAATAATGTGCTCTTGGTTTAATATGACTCTTCATCATCTTGTGTGTGGGAGCACTTTTTATTGTGCTTTACACTCCCACAACCTCTCCGCCGCCACAGCCACCCTACCCACCTGCTTCGTCTTCCCCGACTCCGCCTTCTTGGGCCGGCCTGTCTTCCCCAACACAGTCCGGGCTCACATCCTACCCTCCTTAGCCTTGCCTCTCGAATCCCTCCTCCTACTCCGACCCAACACCGCCCTCCCAACTCTCCGCCGCAACACCACATTGATTTCCGGCACCGACGGCAAAACGGTCTCGTTGAATAATGTTCTGATCACCGCCCCGAATCTCCACGTCGACGATTCTTTCGTCGTGCATGGCGTCGAAGGCCCGTTAATAGATGATGATGATGATGTGCTCAGAACAAAGATTAATGTGACATCTCCACGGCGTCGTTTTGCAGTGGTTGTCCGGTTCATTCGCCGAATGCGCCCTCCGGTTCTTGGTGATAAGAATCAAGATACCAAAAATCCTTGAGATATTGTCAAACAATTCTTTGAAATGTTGTATTGCGGTTTCTCGGTAGTAATTGTTAAAGATTTTTAGGGTGGATTTTTATTTCTTGAAATGTGACTCAATTCTATGTTAGAAATTTCCATTACTGGTTGAATTAGATACCCCAGTAGCACTGTAAATGTGAAAATGATGAATGAAGTGCCACGTTCTTTGTTTCTCAGCAAGTGGAAAAGTGCATGCATGTGTGACCTTTTTTCTCTGTGAACGAGGGATGGATAGAGATGCTGAGGCCACCAATTGTATAATGTCATCTTCAGTGCTTGTTTTTTCATGCAAAAAGAGATTCGATTAAGGATTTGTAGGCGACCAAATCCATGGCTTTTATCGAGAGAAATCAGAGACTGAAATCGAATATACAGTGTTGGCCTGCCTCTGATATGATCTTTTTTCTTTTTTCTTTATCAGCCTTTTTCTCACAGAATATAATATGCTTTAGCCTCCCTTGATTAATATTCCAACTCTAAAATGCTTCCTTCCCAGACCAGAATTGCAGAGAGAAGTAGAGAAAATTGAAGTCATGCACAACCAACTCAGTCTATATGATGTTGCTGGCGGTGATGAAAATCTTTCATCAGATGGGAGATGGCACCCTTGTCTTTTCTTCAGCCCCAATTACTCCCAGGAGGAATTTCTTCAGGGTTTATTATCTTCATCATGTGGGATGAATGAGGCAGATTTCTCGAGCATTCACTGGAATGAGGATGAACTTGTTGAGGAGACTTATGAGGGAGAAGAACAGTTGCCATATTATGGCTGTGGAAATTGGTTCAGCGAATACAAGCACTCTTTTTGTGACTCTTGGGGAGAAGGATACTTCTCCCTTGGGAATGGAATTCAGAAAAATGAAGAAGGCAGTGAGTTGAAGGAGGTAGAAGAAGACTCCAGGCAATGTGAGCAACAGTATGAATGTAATTCTGGGCAAGATGTCACACAAGAAGACTACCCTACTTCTGATTCGACTACTTGGTCTTGTGATTCTTGGTTTGCCCATGGAGGGGAAACTAATTCTGGCTACAATGATCAAGAGTCCAGAACTTCACATTCCTACCATCCGCTGGACATTGGGGTTTATGAAAGTATTTTTGGCTATTGGCCTTGCTTGTATCGATACTGAAGTTCTTTGAATCTTCAAGAACGTAGCAGACAATGCAGAGCACCCAACATCTCCACTTTAGTAAGAAGCTGGCTTATGGCTAGCTTATGGTTTTAACATTCCCAATGTACAAGCTACTTCTAATAGCTCCATGTATGGTTTCTACTATATGAACTTTGCTAATCTCTCACTTGTATCTGTCAATACCAATACAACTGCTAGTGCATCACATTTCTCGAAAAATATTCACAATATGTATGTAACTTTTTATTTGTTCCTTTTTCTTTCTTTCTTCACAAGAGCAAAAATTTGTGTAAGATCAACTTACTGTAAGGTAAACAAGTTAATGTAACTAGTCATTATCATATAACATGATCAAGCCCTAATTCATCCTCAATCTCATCACCATCTTCAAACAGCTTTAAGAACCGAGCCTGTTCTTGCTGTCGCTTCTTCTTTTGCCAGTGCTTGTATCCAGCTACTCCTCCAGCGATACACAGTGCTAACACGACAGCAACGATTAATAGAACTAGAGCAATATGCAATCCCTTTCCCTTTGCTTCTTCATGCGACTTGCTATTGGATTTGGATCCTACAAACAGTGGCAAAGAAAATACAAGTACAAGTTGGACATCAGAAATAAAGTAGCTTGAATTCAATTACATGTGCATGTTTTCAACTCTTTATTTGTACTGTTTTGATTTCATTCAACTGCTAGCGCAATTAGTAATTAAGTAATATCAAATCGTGGTAACAGCATCTAGAGAAAATGGAAATTCCCAAATTACAGAAAGACATCAGCTACAATTAAGAATTAAGAATCATGCACACCTCTGGCTCAAGCTATTTACACAAACCCCTAAAATTCTGTAGCTATTCATTTGATGACTTACAAATGGTATCAATCTGAGATGTAAGCAAAAGTGAATTTATAACTTCCCAAACAAGGCATGAAAGAGATGACCTCAAAAAACTCAACCGAGCTCATTTGGAAAGTGAATTTTAACTCTGACCTGTTTAAGTACATAACTCATTGTCATCCCAAAACAGGCATGAGGGCGATGAGCCAAAAAATTCAATTAAGCTCATCCCAGATGTGAAACAGTAACCAGTATAAGCAAAAAATCCTTATCATCCCAAACTAACGAGCTCAAAAAGTTCAATTGAGCTCCTCCCAAGTGTGAATTTAAATCTGACCATTTAAAGCACAAAATTTCTTGTCATCTTAAACTAGGCATGAGGGAGATGAGCTCAGAAACTCAACTGAGCTCATTCCGAAAAATGAATTTAACTCTAGCATGTGTAAGCACAAAACTCTTTGTCATCCCAAACTAGGCACGAGAGAAATAAGCTCAAAAACATCAATTGAACATACTCTCACTCACCAGTCGTATCACACTCCAAACACACAAACGTTGCATTGAATTCGTCTTTTGTGATTCGCCGGAATTTTCCATCAGGACCATCGAAATCAGAAGGACACAACTCCCACTCCTCAAATACGTCATCTGATTTGAATGTATCCTCCTCATAAAATCCACACCGCTTACACTTCTTACCTTCGAGCTTTGTCAAAGGCTGAAACCACAAAAATTCACAGTCCCATCAGAAAACTATCCAATTCATCCACTAACCAAGTCAATAAACTCCGAGTGCACAGTTCTAATTCACAATTTAACAACATAACATGGCACATATCCGGCGATAGAAAGTCATAAATTGCTACCATGCAAACTACGCACATAAAAACCACATGAATCACTGAGTAATGATGAAAATGCGAAAACATAATTTAGTCTCTGACCTGCCAAGACTCTTGGCCGTTGAATTTATACAAGACCTTCTTTTCCTTAACGTCCGGCAACACCGTCTTGTTCTGATCGCCTTTGCATTTGAAATAAACCGTCGGCCTTTTCAACAGCTCGTGCGTGCTGTATATCTCAATCGAATCAAGCGCCACAATCGCCGATAGTATGCATCCTGCAAAAACATACAGAACTTTCAATTTCACACCAAACGGCGTCGTTTCAGAAAACCTAGTGTTTGGCCTCTGTTTGTTTCCCGGGGAAATTTTACCTGGAAAGCAGCTGAGGAAGACGCAGAAGGCGAGGAACTTGACCGGAACCCTGGAATTCAGCTGATTCCGAATCGGCATAATCGCCGATTTATTATTCCGCTTGCGAAATTTCGGAGTGTCGGAGAGAATCAAACGTTTCGGATAAGATGATCGGAGACAGAGAGAAACGGCGGAGAGTGAGAACCACGCAAGTTTTGCTCGGAGACCACCGCGAGAGGGGCAATTTGGTCTTTGACGTGGCGGTGGCTTATCGGTTTTTGGTTTCGATTAGGAGTGGAGGAGTGGTTTGGAAGAAGGGAACCTGAAGAGAGAAAGCAAAGCGCGGGGTTGACCGTGGACCGGTTCAGGCTTCGCGCTATTATTCCAACTTGACCACCGCACCATTTGTATATAAACCGCCTCGTAGCTTAAGAAGCTATTTAATTCATCTTTTATTGGTCAAAAATAATTAATTGCTTTTCCTTTTTTGAACATCGATCTTTCAGTTTGAAAACATTCAGGTTCGAGTTTGTTTATAATTCTTTTTTATTGAGATGTAGAGCCAAAACTATTTTTGGCATTTTCATGGGTCTTGAACGTTTGGCCACCTCAACTAGATCATTTAACAACAGAAACTCATAACTCCATAGGATGAAATTGATTTAGATGCATCAATACATACCTAGTGTATGTTTTGACTTACTGGTTATTTGTAAAAATCCAACACCATAAACATTATGTGTTTAAATTTCACTAGTATCATACTCGCTAAGAATATTCATATCTTCCTGCATAAACTCAAAGCATTTTTCATTTGTGTATATATATATATATATATATATATATATATATATATATATCAAGCTGAGCAAAAATTGTTTCAGGATATATGTTTCGAAACTTTCGTATGAATGCATGCTCTTCACAAACTTTGTATGTGATCTCAACATTTTATTTTTCGTGGATGATGGATCATGAAACTCAATTGTTGGAAACTAACAAAACGAGGTTGGACCTCTGTATAACTTTTCTAGAAGGTCGATGGAAGGATGATGTTTCTGTATTTTAACAACACCTTGGACTCCCGTTACCACTAACTAACCAGTATGAGTTTTTCTACCAAAACAAAAACTCTAACCAACACGAGTTCGCAGGCATGCACCATATATGCTTACAAAGTGGTCTTCCCTTGAAAACAATATTTGACCATTCACCTCCATTAAAGACCTTCCCCAGCAAAATGCGGCAATCCATCACCCTCCTCCTTCCAACAATAGCTTCCCTGAATCAAAATAAAACACCTCCTCCCCCCTCCTCTCATCCGCTTCTCTAATCCCTGTTCTACCAGGAGCACACCCAAAAACAACACTAGCTAACTAACCAACCGCGGTGGTGAGGGTTACGGTTGCGGTTACGATCGATTACGGTTCTGGTTCAATGCCTACTCCGGGTCGAGCAGCCGTCGATGCAATCCTCATATTCTGTCTCCTCCTCCTCAACAATGTTTCCGCCACCGAGTACACCTACATTGCCTCGCAGCAGGTGACGGCGCAGGACTTCCTCCAGGCCCACAACGAGGTCAGGGCCATGTTCAACGAGCCGATGCTAACGTGGGATGATAAGCTGGCTGACTACGCCCACCAGTGGGCTGAGAAGACCAGCGCCCTAGGGAAATGCGAGGAGCGGTACCACTCGAACGGCCCCTATGGCGAGAACCTCTTTTGGGGGTGGTCGTGGAACGACTACTTTAGCCCTAGAGACGCCGTCATGATGTGGACCGAGGAGAAAAACGACTTCGACGTCAAGTCGTTGACGTGCATGCCGGGGAAAATGTGCGGCCACTTCACGCAGGTCGTGTGGAGGAACTCCAAGAGAGTAGGGTGCAGCCGCATCAAGTGCGCCCAAGGCGGAGTGTTGATGATTTGTAATTATGATCCTCCTGGGAATTGGATTGATTCGAAACTTGGAGGTCTCATGAATCCCTTCAGCGAGGATAAGACGACAGTGCCGCCTGATTCGGCTGAACAAGTGTCGCAAGCAGTACCGCATGTTGTTCAGCCGAAAGTGCCGCAACCGGTGCCGGTTGATGGTCATCTGACAGTGCTGCCCGTTTCGGCTGAACAAGTGTCACAAGCAGTACCGGATGTTGTTCAGCCGAAAGTGCCGCAACCGGTGCCGGTTGATGGTCATCCGACAGTGCTGCCCGTTTCGGCTGAACAAGTGTCACAAGCAGTACCGGATGTTGTTCAGCCGAAAGTGCCGCAACCGGTGCCGGTTGATGGTCATCCGACAGTGCCGCCTGTTTCGGCTGAACAAGTGTCACAAGCAGTACCGCATGTTGTTCAGCCGAAAGTGCCGCAACCGGTGCCGGTTGATGGTCATCCTATAGTGCAGCACCCGGTGCCGGCTGACGGTCATCTGAAAGTGCCGCACCCAGTGCAGGCTGACGGTCATCCGACAGTGCCGCACCCGGTGCCTATTGACGGTCATCCGACAGTGCCGCACCCGGTGCCGGTTGACGGTCATCCGACAGTGCCGCACCCGGTGCCGGTTGACGGTCATCGGACAGTGCCGCACCCGGTGCCTGTTGACGGTCATCCGACAGTGCCGCACCCGGTGCCGGTTGACGGTCATCCGACAGTGCCGCACCCGGTGCCGGTTGACGGTCATCGGACAGTGCCGCACCTGGTGCCTGTTGACGGTCATCCGACAGTGCAGCACCCGGTGCCAGTTGATGGTCATCGAACAGCGCCGCACCCTGTGCCGGCTGACAGGACAGTGCCGCTCCCGGTGCCTGTTGACGGTTATCGGACAATGCCGCACCATGTGCCGGCTGAAGGTCATCCGACAGTGCCTCACCCTGTGCCGGTTGACGGTCATCCGACAGTGCCTCACCCAGCTGAACATCAACCGGCATTCTCCCTACCGCCGCTGTCTGGCGGAGAGTTGCCAAAGAAAGGAAGAGGAAGAAACAGAAGGGTACATCCTGCACACCACCGTTGATTTTTTCTGTTTTTTGTTTTGTTTTTTTTTTGAGGATTTTAGGATCGTTTTGCTTCTCGGTAAATTGCAATATATGATATTTATTGCACTGCAAGTTTCTGATTCTTCTCCACTTGCTCCGCTAGGTGTATGAAATAATACAATATATATTAATTTTTTCCATGTGTCGGCGAATATTCTAATTTTAAATTGTTCATGGTTAAGAGAAAAAAATGTGGTGTAAATTTCTTTTCGTTTGACTATGGTGATCGATGTCATGATATTGTTTTGATCTGTTGCAACTTTTATAAATAGGGTCAAGGGAGAGGAGGTCATCATCCTGGTCGTGCTAAACCTAACCAGAACCGTAGTCATCGTAACCGTAACCGTAACCATCACCACCTTAGCCCCCGCCAGCGCTATCTTAATCGCATCAGACGACGTCGTCAACGTGATAATCGTAAACCGTAGTCGCAAGTCGCAACAACCTCTGCGGGGTGGCTAAATGAGCCATTGCCGGTTCCACTCCAATTATGTTCCGGTTAAATCTTTATGTTAACAAGATCTTAGCTGCAACTCTTTTATTATTCTATATCATCCATCCAATGAAGATCAAAGCTTGAACTTTGAACCAATTAATCTATAACTAAGGGATGCGAAAGTGTTCATGTTATTAACTTATTACAGAGGAGTACATCTTACAGCTAGATTTATCACTTCAAAACTGACTGGTACGTGATGATACAATAATATTGTACAATAATCCAACACTTGAAAGTTGAAATATAGCTACTGTATCCTCCGGTATTTGTTTCGAATGCATTCATAACTGAAATACTATTCTGTGGAGAAGACCTTGGTCTCTAACTGATAAGCTTTGGTAAAGAAGGCAGGCCAACACAGATATGTTGACAAGATGCTGCTAATTGTAGATGCACCAATTAGAAAGTTCATGACAACAATCTGTAGCTGAATGGCCTCTAGGGGAGAAGCTCCTCCCATTATGAGTCCAGTCATTGCTCCAGGAAGTGAGATGAGACCGACGGTTTTTGCGTTGTCTAGAACCGGAGACAGAGAAATCACCAAAGCTCTCTTCACCTGTTGAAGTGTTGCTTGGCGTGGTGTTGCTCCTAGAGCTAATGCCGTCTCCACCTGTAAATCAAAATCCGTTAATTCGACTTGATAGAAAATGTTCAAAATCAAAATAGCATTAGCTAAAGAGTTATACATGCTAATCTATGAGATTGTTAATCCACATTTAAGTGTTTTACAATTGATAACATAGAAAGTCTGAGGATATATATATATATATATATATATATATATATATATATAAAAAGCATACATTAGATATTGATACTATTTATATATCACTAAATTATTAACAACGCAATAATATAAAGAGATTCAAACTTATAACCACGTGTATATATTAATAAAGAGAATGCTATTAACAAATAAAGCTCTATGGCCCCGTTACCGAAAATAGCTTAAGATAACATTACTTTTATATGACAGAATTACAGAAAACGTACCAAGTTCATTTGAGTTCGGATATCATCTCGAAGTCTTTTCATTGTAACCCCGGTTACTGTCATTGCATTTCCGACCATCATTCCGGCAACAGGGATAATATATCTTGGAGTGAAGGGGAATACATTGAGCACAATAAGAAGGAACATTGTAATTGAAGTTCCAACCAATATTGATGCCCCTGCAACATACTTCCCTCTAGGAACATGTTTAGCCCTTTGACCTGCTGTGTAGCCAGCAACAGAGACCTGCAGGAGAGTAACAATCACATAAGGTCATAATTATCAAATACTGGAACAATCATGATGGTTAAATCAATTAGTTGAGATGTTCTCTGGTGTTTCGAATTCAGTTCTTTTTATAGGTTGGAGTAAAAATCGGAGACCCCCCAACCATGTTAAACAGAGTGACTTTCTCAGTTTTGATTTTCACCAAGGAGCAGAGCAAAAACAGAGACCTCTGAAAAAAACCAAAATTGAACCGGACAAGAAGCTACATAAGCTAAATCCATGAAGGGTATTGAGCTTCTATAGAAATCAAACACAGAGTGGACAAGAATAGAGACAGAGGGACGAATTACCATGAAAAGGTAAGCAAGAATGATCCAAATAGCATTATCCCTAGTGAAAATGAACTGCAAAACAAACCCAATAATCGAAAGCTGCACAAACGCCCTGGCAATAGAGTAAACCATCTCGCCACCCAAACCCAGCTTCTGTACATGCGACAGCGCCACCGCCAGCAGCACCACCACGGTGGCGGCCAGAGGCTTCACCATGCCCTTGAGAAAGTCCACCATCCATGAGAAGTCCATTTTCCCCAGAGCATCAAAAAACGAAAGAAAAAGAACCTGGTCAGCATACAGGGGTAATGCTGCGTGGTTTTGCGTGGTGGAGGAGAAAAGTGATGACGATGATGATGCCATTGATAATGAAATCAAATTCAGAGATGGTTCCTTTAGAAAAGTACCGGAGAAATTATTAGTTTAGAGAGAGACAGAAAGAAAGAGAGAGAGAGAGGAGAAGCGACCTTCCCCTGAGGGGGTGAGTTACTTGGGGGAGTTGACATCGTGGGATTTTCATGTGGAGGGGAGGGTTTTTGGAAGAGAGCTAATCAATTAGGGTGGGATTACAGTGATAAGCGTGGAATGGTTGATTATATAATTAGATTCCGCATTGTTGTTACGGTTGGGTTGTACGTACGACCGTAACGAAAGGACTGATTCGACTGGGAACGGTTTGTACTACAGTTTGGTGTTTTGCGAGGTCAACTTGGTGGTGCGTGGGGACACGTTGCGTGGGTTGACGTGGCAAGCATTTGGTGGTGGGTCCCAGTACGAAGAAAAATATTTGTGTGGGTTTAGCTTGATGGATGTTTTGTCAACTTGTGTGCGAACGTAACCTGGATTAAGCACAAAAATCAAAAGATCTGGACTAAGCACATTAATAATGTTATTATATAGGTGATTGGGAAATGAATTATGATACACTCCCCTAGAAATGCCAATATGCCATGTTTACGGTTGGAGAAAATTTGATCCAATATGTCGACTATTAATGGGTTCCGGGAGTACTTTTCTAGCATTTCTTACTGTTCTTCGTCGTAACTATATAGGTGCCATGAGTACTTTTCTAGCATTTCTTACTGTTCTTCGTCGTAACTAACTGTCTGAAATTTTTTGCACTTTTAAAAATTTTCTTTCGACTTAAAAATAGATGATTATGGCCTGTGAGGTTCAACTTCAAACTCCGTGACATGGCAAATTAGCTGATTGAATCTATTTGTGAAGCTAAGATATTATTGTTATACTCGTACAGAAAATGATCATTTACCCAATTTTAATTTAAAAATTGTCCACTTACCAAAACATTCTAAGAGATTGTCCACTTACCCAAATATTCTAAGAGATTATTTCCCTAATACCCAATTAAGTATTTTTTTATTCCTTTTTATTTATTTTTGGGACAATTTTGCCCTCTCCTTCTTTGTCATTTAGTGAGAGAAGTCATCGGAGACCTTGCTGGACTCCGGTGACCAATGGCCGGCCGCGGACTCCGGTGACCGGAATCCGGCGATCGGTGACAATAATTTGGCTACCGATGACCGGAATCCGGATACTGAACTGGTGACCGGATTCCGGCGTATGATTTTATTGCCCCATAGTAATACCTAATAATCATATTATTACTCCCCAATAAACATATTACTGCCTCCCAATAAACATATTATTGCCCCTCAATAACAAGTTTATTAGGGATCAATAATTAGTGAAAAATGAAGATGTTTTTAATTTTGAAAGTTTTAGTAGGTTTATCCAAATAAATAATCTTATTATTGCCCCTCAATAATTTTATTATTGCCCTGTAATAATCGTATTATTGCCCAATAAATATTTTATTGTCTCTTAATAATCTTTGTACTGCCCCTCAATAATCTCATTATTATCTTCCAATAACCATTTCCACACATTTAAGCAAACACCTTATGTGCATTACCCAACTCGCCAATTTCGCAATAACCATTCATCAAACAACACTCTATCAGCCTCATTGAGTCGCGGAGCGAGCAGAGCTGATCCATCAGACTGTTGTAATTAACCAAAGAGGCAACAAAATCAGACTTATGTGCACTCAAAACACGAAGAACACCCAACGTGCTGTGTGAGGTTTGGGAATCGAGTAGCCTAGCGATGATGACGTTGCAGGTGCGCTGGTCAGGGACGCAATCTGAGTCAATGGAGTGGGCAAAGCAGTGGTGGGCTTATTCGAGGCAGTTGGAGTCGCAGAGAGCATGGATGACACTGTTGAGGTTGAGTGGGTCGGTGCGGTAGCCACAGAGGTGGAGGTGGAGGGCTTGGTCGACATTGCGGTGGCAGGTGCAGAAGAAGAAGAAGATTGGGAGGACCTGATCGGCAGTGGGAGAAGAAAAATAAGGATCGGTGCGAGCAGGTTTGTAGGCAGAGCTAGAGACTAGCAGTGAGACGAGACGACGTTAGAGTCGGTGGTGAGAGAGAGAAGAGACGGAGAGAGAGGTGAGAGTGAGAGGAGGGAGGATCGGTGAGATCGTCCAGATCAGTCGGCGCCGGAAGTCGTTCGCTGTGGTGAACGAGTTGGGGGGAGGGGGAGAGAGAGAGAGAGAGATGAATATAATTTATTAATTAAAATGAGGGTAATACTGTCAATGGATGTTAGATTTGATAAATAGAGTTAAAAAACTCTTAGTGGAGTAAGTGGACAATTTTTAGACTAAAATTGGGTAAGTGGTCACGACCCCTTAAATTTATTCTAATATCTCACTCATTTATGTTTTAGGTTCCGTAAATGAAATTTACTTTGTATTTAGTTTTGATGGATGTTGACACCATACTAAATATGATGTATTTTAATAGATATTAACATGTTGGTATTCACACCAAATCTTCAAGCATGGATTATGCTTGATTCATTAACATCACAAGTATGTACATTGTGGTTCGTGTGAAATATAAAAATGTTAATTTCATCTCACCTAATATAGCATGATTCATTAACATCACAATTTATTATTATTATTTTTAAATAATGTGTGACATGTTTTAGGAAAAAGGCATGCATAGAGAACAACATAGAGAATTGACATAATGAGTTGTACTTTCATTGATAATAGGCGTATCTTTAAATAGAGGATTATAAGCAAAAAATCTACGTCTTATAAGGAAACTAAATCGTATAATGATTAGGATATCTCTGAGAATATCTGTAAAACTAACCCTATTACAACTCAGACAAGTAATTAGAGTTTGGGTCAGACACACAAACTAGGTGTCCTTAAGGAGGAGTTTGTGTCGCCCAAATGTGGTGCTCCTCTCGTTGCTTAGTCAAAAACTTTGCCGAGTAACAAAAACTCAATGGGACAAAAATAACCTCGATCGAAGGAGAAAAATAGTACAACACACCATTCATATTTTGAGACCAAACATGTAGACATCTCCCTTTGATGACTATGATCATGGGAGTTCGTAAAACTTCCGCAAATGATTCTACCAACATGTTTCTCGAAAGTGGATTTAGGCAATGACTTAGTGAACAAGTCTGTCACATCGTCCTCAAATCGAACCTAGTTCACTTTGATATTGAGGAGAGGCTGTTGTTGTTAATGATGTTTTGTGTTATCGCCTTTGATGTAGCCTTTCATTTGTTCAATGCAAGCGGTATTATCCTTATAAGTGCTCGTAGGCTCATCTCTGGTAAACTTCAAACCACAATAGCTTCAATCATGTGTAATTATTGAGCAAATCTATATACATTCACGAACTACTTCGTGAAGAGCAATAATCTCTGCATGGTTCAAAGATATAGCGACTAAGGTTTATTTTGTAGACCTCCAATATATAGCTGTCTTACCCATGGTGAACACATAACTAGTTTGGGAACGACCTTTGTGTGGGTCAGAGAGATACTCAGCATCAGCTAAACATTCCAAAACACTAATGTTGTTTTGGGATGGAGATAGATGACACATGCCAGTGTTAGTGGCGTTTCTGGTGTGCGATGGGTCCGAATCCATCATCTCTCTGTAGGGATAGAGCAAGCTCATATCAATCGTGCATCTCAAGTATCAAAAGATATCTTTTACACCAGTCTAATGACGTCGCGTTGGCGCAGAGCTATCCTTAGCTAACGAGTTAACTGCAAATTAAATGTCTAATCTTGTGCATTGAGCTAAGTACAATAATGCGCTTATTGTACTCAAGTAGGGCACTTCTGCCTTTAGCACGTCTTCGTCATCATCCTTCGGCGAAGAGGATATTTTTTATGATTAAGACTACAAACGATCATGGGTGTGCTTAAAGGTTTGACCTTGTTAAAACACCTAAACATCCATCAACACGATGCTCAAGTTTCAAACTGAGACATAATTGTGTTCTCCCAAGATCCTTCATCTCAAACTTGGATTTCAAGTTTTCAGAGGTTTCCTTTAACTCTTTAAGGGCTTCCAATGAAGATCATGTCACCAACATGAACCGCAATAGAATCCAAAACTTGTCATAGAAACGTGCGGGCATAGTTCATCATTGACACATCCCTTCCCAATCAAGTAGTCACTCAGTGAGCGTTTCAATCTATTTGCAAACGCGTTCCGTGGTTTACAGCCACTTGACTTGGGTAAATGAAATTCACTATGAACCTTTATATATATTCCATATCTAGATCCTCATAGAGATACGTAGTGACTACATTCATAAGCTGCATGTTCAGTTATTCGGAAACTACCAAACTGATAAGGTAGTGGAGCACAATGACATCCATCCCTTAGAGAATCAAATTTGTCATAAAGAATGTATCGAAATCCTTTAACACTATTTCCTTCAACCACATATTTGGAGAAGTAAATTTTACTGCTAATTGTTTGGCTACTTGGAATCATCTTCTAAGAAAGAGAGAGAGAGAGAACCAAGGAATCATATGAAGTTTAGTTCCCTAATCTGGGCCATTCCCTCACTCCTTTACAAAATGGGCCGATCTTCAGACCCAAAGTTGGTAGGGGCGAAACTCATAAATTTCATAAACATCATGGCCTCATGGGCGTCTTCTTCAATTTCTCATTTCCAAAACGAAAAGCACCGTCCTCCTCCAAATAAACCAGAGCCCGTTCTGCCACTTCCTCTCCAGTAGCACTCACACTGAAGCAGACACCTTGAAAATCCCCCAAATCGGAAAAATGTCAAAGCTGGGACTCCTCCGAACCTCAATCAGGTCAACCCTCGCCGCCCGTTCACAAAACCACCGCCTCCTCCCTTCCCTCCTCCGCGAGCCGCAGAGACGCTTCTCCACGGAAGCGGGGCAACCGCCTCAGGACTCGGCACCCGTACAACCACCGCCGTCTCTGGATGCAACGGTCGACCAATTTGTTCAAAACCCAAGCGGAGGTACAAATCTCGTTAGGGTTTTTAGGGTTTAGGATTTCAATTTCGTTGGTTAAAATGTGGTATCTAAATGAAATTACAGGTGTGGTGTATGGGAAATTGCTTGGGATTACAAGGAATACATTGAAGACCGACATTGTGAACTTGCTGGAAGGCTGTAATCTGAGGCTGGAAGATGTTAAAGTTCAGTACAATGGGCCTTTCGTGCCGTCGGGAATGTAAGTTTTCAATGGGGTTTTCATTTGTCTAGTTATTAGTAATGCATTTAGATGCAATGTATATGTTTGTTTGATGGTTGGGTATGTATGTTGTTGTGGTCTTAGGATGGTGCAATTTCCTTCGCAAAGAGCTTATGAGACTGCATTTAGGGCGATTAGCCGATTGGGCCAGGTGTTCAGATTGGAAAGGGTAATGCTGCCATGAGTACTTTGCTAGTATGTAACTGTTGCCTATCTTGTATTCGAGTACGTATGTATTTACTGCTGATGCTTGGTTAATGGATGACAGTCCGATCGACAGAGGTGGGATGCCGTAACTCATTATGATGGAAAAACTGTAAGTGAAGGGTTATGTTTTCTATGTTTTTTTTGGTGTATAGCTAAATGTTTGATTGCTTTTTCCTTTTAATTAGAGTAAAGTTTGTCTTTTGGGTGTTACTTAAAGCAACGAAAGAATCAGTTGTCGTTGAAATTAGGTGGACCAAGCAGTAGCACTAGGTTCATAATGCTGTGAGCACTGTTGATATATTGGTGTTTGAGTACACTTTATACTACCTGGCGGTGGAAGCCTAAATAATTTCAAAGCCTGGTGAGATATACATGCCACTGGCAGCTTGACATTTGTGTACAATTCATGTTGGTCTTTATGTGGATACATGAGAGTGAAGGCCTATACAGGTTCAAGGAAGAATCTTTGTGTCACTTAGTTATGAGGTAGTTAGCCTATTCCTTGAGCTCAAGTGAAAATAGAATCCCCTTAAAAAGAAAAAAGAGAGAGAACAAGTTACCCCACTGCTGTAGTCTGGCATGATAGAGGCATCTTCTGGTTTACTATGTTTGAGTATACCTATCTGAAAGATTTGATTGAATGTAAAATTTGGAGGTTTTGTTTTTCCTGTGTCAAATGTATGCCATGAATATATGATTTGTCGGCCATGTTCCGCAATCCTTTTATGCCCTTCCATGCTTTTATCAGGTTTTAATAGAGGGAATCCCTAGAATTGCAAATACGGAAGACGTGGAGCGCTTTCTGTCTGGGACTCCTTATGTGTCCTCCTCCGTTCAACTCTTTATGAAGTTAGTGCCTAGTTTATTGTGTATAATGTATTACATATATCTTTAATTGATCTTGACAAAAATTTTATTGAAAATTACGTTGCAGAGCAGCTTTCCCGGAACCCATTAGAATGGCCACTGTTCGCTTTCCCTCGCAAATCCAGGCGATGAATGCATACATCACAAAGAACAAAGGCTTCATTCAAAATAATCAAGTCTTGATGCGTGTTCTCCAGTAATGTGTTTTGGTTTCTTCATTCCCTGTCAGTGTAGCAAGGCTGGGAGACATAAGATGGAGGATAGGATATGTAGTTTTACTTTCTAATTGTCATGGACATGCAGTCTTTAAACATTAGATATTCTACCCTCTTATAGCATGCTGAAAATTTTCCCTTTATTGCAAATGTGCTTATGGTTTCTAAATTATCTCTCTTTTCAAGGGAGGAAAACTGTTGGTCTTTGTGAAAATGGGTTCTCCATTCAATTCTTAGGGAAGTGTTGGATATATCACAGAAAAATGTGATCGTATTGCCTATATTACACCGTTATTGGATTACATTTGCATAGTGTGGTAAGGGCACAATCTACAGGAATTTTCTATTCAACCTCCAATGGATGGTATACAAGTTAAAACTGGTATATATAAAGCATCATGGAGCATCCTCTTCCTCTTGCATTTGAAGCTCACAACCTGAAGTTTTGAGGCGGACCATGTGGTCTGCCAAACTATCCAAGACTCCAATTATTTGAATCATTCTGGGGTTTGAACTGTCTTCTGCTCTAAATCTGTGAACTTCGTTACTGATCTCAATCCAGCTGAACCCAGGACTTGTCTTGATTCCCTTGTCTTTCATCAGTTTTCTTACTCTTGCTGCTTCATCCCAACAACCCAAACTAGCGTACAGGTTTGCCAATTGCACATGGGTAGAAGCACACCCTGGCTCCATCAACAGCCTGCTCTCTGCAGCCTCAATGCCAATCCAGACGCCCCCATGAACCCTACAAGAAGAAAGAAGCGAGCCCCAAATAACGGCGTTGGGACGAATAGGCATCTTTTCAATAAAATCTCGAGCCTCGTCCAATAAACCTGCCCGACCAAGGAGATCCACAATGCACGAATAATGATCTAGTTCAGGCTGAATGCCATGTTCTTCGACCATCGAATTGAAGTAATGCCAGCCTTCTTTCACAAGACCCGCGTGGCGACACGAAGAGAGCACCCCGAGTAAAGTAATGGCGTCGGGTTTCACGCCTCGATTCTTCATTTCTTCAAAAAGATCAATGGCCTGCAGCACAAGGCCGTGCTGGGCATACCCTGCAATCATGGAGTTCCAAGACACATTGTCTTTGCCATCCAGACTTTCAAATATGTAAAGCGCATCCTTAACAGCGCCACATTTGCAGTACATAGACATCAAAGCATTAGCAATGTGAACATACGAATCGAAACCCATTCGAATCGTTTGGCCATGAGCACATCTCCCTTGCCCCAGAGCTCCACTGCCTGTGCAAGCACTCAGAACACTTGCATACGTAAAATCATTCGGCTTCGATCCGGAGCTTCTCATTTCACTGAAAAGCTCCAAGCACACATCAACCTGCCACTCTTGTGCAAACCCTGAAATAATCGCCGTCCATGACACCACATTTCTCACAGGCATTTCATCGAACACCTTATACGCATTCTCCAACGCACTGCATTTACCGTACAAATGTATCAAAGAGCTTCCTATATAAACATTGGCCCCAAACCCACTTCGTACTGCAGCGCAGTGATGCTGAACCCCACCACGAAGATCACGCTTAGACCCACAAGAGCTTATAGCATGTGAAATAACACTCGCATCAATTGTAAAGCTTTCTGGGTATGAATGAGAATCAACTGGGCTAGAATCGAATAGCTGATCAAACAAATTAGAGAACTGTATTGATGAATGAGAACCAGAGAAAGAAGAAGGGTTGCTGAGTTGATCGGAATCTGAGTGTAGAACGTCCTGAATGAGGCGAAGATGGCCTTGGCGACGAGATGCAGTGGAGGTTGGTTTTGGGGTGATGAGGTCAAGAACTCTCAGAGCGTTGGATTGGTTCTTGGATTTTTGTAATATTTGTGTGAGATTTCGAGAAGGTGAGAGCTTCAAGTGCCCAGAAATTGTGTGTAAAAAAGACTGAGATAGTTTCTTCCCCAATCTGAAAGAGAATTCCATTCATTCATTCCTCAGAACAATGCCAATGAAGCTTTAGAGCCAAACTATATATAGGTTTCTACCGCACACATTTGAAAAAAGAAAAAAAGAAAAAAAAAAGGGAAAAATGTGTGCTATTGTTTTATATTGTAAGCAACAATCTTTAGTTGCTATATCAGAATCAAATGAAAGACCTTGTAATGGCTTCATGTACAAAATCAGGATACATTGCGGCACCTATGACGAGAGTTCAAGTCGTCTTTGAACTAAAACAAAAGAGCTAGCTGCTTTCTATCATTTCCTAATCTGAATAATGTGCAAGTTTCTTCCATGAACAGATGCATCGCTCCATTACACTCCGCGGTACCTTCTTCTTACATAGGCAGATGATGTAGCATCGTCCTCAAAGTCGTCCTCCCCTCTATTTCGATGTAAATAAACCCACAACTTCCCATCATACCTGACGCAGGGATCAACTTCATAGTGCAGCCTGTCCAGTCCTTTGCTAGCAACTTGATTAAGTTGTTCATCGGAGGTGTCTTCTACTAGATACTGTGAGTCGCGCATGAGTGTACAAATATCTGCTCTGGTGCCCACACCTCCAGGCAATCTAGCAGCTGCATCCCGCACCAGACACAGGGTGTAAATATGACGCGGCCTATCAGGTTTGAGTATAACATGATATCGGGCAATCTTTTTCATCTTTGTTAGAGGAGCGACTGCAGACTTTCTACCATCCAGAGCAGTGTAACAAAATCCCCTATCCGAGACTAAATACCTCAATGCTTCCTCCTTGCGAAAGTGAGCTCTTACTTCTTCAGAGCTTGGGCTGATAGTGGCGATGTTCATCTTACGTTTCATACCCCTAAACCTCTCCCTTTTGTTTAATGTTGGTTCCATCAAAACCAGAGGTGGTGCAGCAGGATGGCTTCCAACATGATGATAGTGGCGATGAACATCCTCAGTTTCTCTACTAAAGCAGGATATTGCCACTGTTTTCCGCTTCTTTATCCTTGACATGCCTAATCTATCATGAGGATCCTCGAGACCAGCTTCAATTGATTTCTGGTTATTGTTTCCCCATCTACTAGTCAGCTCATCACCATCAAAAACTCCACACTCTTCAAACAAATTGTCATCCTTGTCCTCACTGACATTACAGTTCATATACTTTGGTCCAAGAGAAGATAGTTCCATACCGATGTTCATCTTTCTATGCTTTCTCCTTCCAGGACATGGCATTGCTGATAAAGCCAAGACTACACTATCTCCATCATTCATCTGACCTCCCAAGGCAGCTTGCTGGCCCTTTGCCAGAAACTTGGCCTTTCTCCCATCCACTTCAGAATGACCATCACCTGCCATTCTACCACCTCTCGTTTCCCACCTCATTCTCAGCATCCCTTTCATGCTATGCTTCACTCCATGCGAATTTAACCCGTGACGAAGCAAACCAGAATCTTCATTAGCCATCTGTACCAAAATATGTGCAGCATTTATTTCCCTTTGATGACATTTCCATCCAGTAGTCATTTGACATGATGATCCTTCCATTGAACTCTCCTCATGCTTCAATTGCTTGGCCAACATGCTTTCTGCTTCCAGGGCGTGACTTTGTTCAACCCTGCTCTCCGGTTTCCTTGCTTCTTCAATCACACAGAGTCAAAGGCCTCCATTGAGGAAAATCCTAGTTTTAGCTAACAGAGTGAAATAGCATCACCACTTCTTACAGAGGCATCCAGCAATTTCCTCCACTACATCATAATCCACCAAGGCACGACGACCTCCAAAATTGTATCCCTGGTATGTGTAAACATCGGGAAAATAAAATTCAAATTCTGTGTTAAATTATAATAGTGTAAGGATTAATAGCAAGTCAAACTGTGAAGTTTATTCTAAAGAGAACCTAAAAAATCAAACAACTACGTACAATAGTCATAATCACCATTGCAAACCTAAACCTATATTTCATTGTCAGTTGTCACTACCTAAAACGTACTCCATGAAATTCAGTTTCTACAAAATCGAGAATTCGAAATACCAGGCATAGAGAAAATGATACAACCATTTGGATTCATTGAGCAATAAACCGAAAAATTAACCGCAAAAGCCTCAATAGCAAGAAAGATAGAGTTGTCCAGTACCTAGATAGCCACTCCAAGAATCTTTGGGCTTTTGTAGTACGGAAACTCAAAGCCTATGTACGGAGCATTTGATTGATCGAAAACCCTAGAGAATTACAGAGAGTACGTCTTTCTTTTCATGTTTTTTTTTTTGGTCAGATTCTTTTCATTTCTTGCTGAGGAAAAAATGGGGGTTTATATATGACGTCTGAGGAAGACGAGGAAGCTTTATGTGGAACAGAATGATTGGTGACACGTTGGCAGTGAGGATGATGTTGACACTTGTGGAAATTAGGTCAAAGGACAAGACGGTAATATAGCAAGCAATTAGCAAGTTGTCAACTTTGATTAGATTAGTGGGCAGATAGTGATTAGATTAGGATCAAAGGAAGATTCTGACCTAGTTTTTGAGGCTTAGATTCCGATAGGGATTATATAGTCTTATTCTATAAAAAAAAAAAGGGATAATATTGTCTTATCTATATTTTGAACAATTACTTTTGTTGATGAATTTTTGTTAACGGTTACTACGGTAGACGATTTATTTGCGGCGAAAGTATGTATATAGAATAATAACTTTTGGTGACAAATGGTTTGTTGATAGAGGTATATATTAACAACAACTTTTGCCATTACAAAGGTACGGAGAGGATCGAGAGAAGACGTCCGCACTTTCGCTAAAGTGCGGACGACGGCGCTGCAGCCCAACTCAGGCCACGACGGTGCGGTGCTAGTTGTCGGAGGGAGGCCAGGGGTCGGACGGACCAGTCTGCAGTCGGGTGGAGTCACCGGCGACGAGGTTGCAGCGCTGCAGGTCAGGTTGTAGTTGCAGGTGAGATTGTTGCCCAGAAACCTGTAACCTCGACTTCCTCCAACCTCGATCGCCGTCCAGAAGCTGTCTGGGATGCTTCCGGCCTCCTTCCGGCCCTATTCGAGCCGTTAAGTCCTGAGTGGGGTTGCAGCGCCGTCGTCCGCACTTTAGCGAAAGTGCGGACATCCTCTCTTGATCGGGCCTGTACAAAGGTATATATAGTGAACATGGAGAGATTAATATGTAGTCTCAGACCACCACGTGGCCGTGATCTGGAACAACTTGATTAGGTCATATGACCTATAATTTGATATAAATTGGTTCATTTTTTCTCTTTCTTATTTTATTTTTGTCTATGTATACACGTGTTGTCGTCATAGTAGTCGGGATCAGGAATATGTGATAGTCATGGACCATACAATAGTTTTCACTTCAAGACCGTTGATGAAATGAAGCCGTAATTTGTGATCTTTTTAATTATCAATTTCACAACATAACATGATGACGACACACTATCTAACAAAGGCGCATTACTTATTATTTGTATTAGTAAATCCACATCTTCAAGGCAAAAAGACGTTCCTAAAAAATCTTCTATCTGGTTGTCCAATTTGAGAGTTACGTTGTAGGAAAGAGAAAGAGACTTGATAAGCAATTGAGCACCTACGTACTGACTAAAGTTTGTGTATTAGTACCACTTAGTTTTTATTGTCACAAATTTAAGCTGCAGATAAGAGAGTTCAATCCTACACCAAAACCTGAATAAATGCACAACCGAAAGTTACAACCACCAAAACTACCAAGCTACTCAAAGTCGGTTTACATAGTGTTCCCTGGTCGTGCCAAGTAGAGTCCTACAACATCAAGATCATGAAAAGTTTCTTCAGTCACATATGCCAGTTACAAACAGTACAAGATCCATCGAGTATGTTAATAGTCTTGTTGACATATTCAATATGCCTAACCAATACAATACTACAATGACCAATAACAAGGTATTTTGGTCTACACTTCACCTTAATCGGCAACCTTTTTGGAGTGTGGAAATGCTTTTTTCAAACTTCTGGCATGACCAATTTCAAATCATTTGTCTTTTTAGCAGACTGTTTTGCATCAGGAGACACCAATTTATGCCCTGAGACGTTCTCTCCCCAATTTATGAAATGTTTGGATTTCTGTTTTGGAGGTTGTGCCACAACACTGTTTGATTTTTCTGGAGAGATTTTAGACTGTAAGGAACAATCTTCACTTCCATTGTCAGAATCAAAATGAAAGACCTTATAACTTCATGTACAAAACCAGCATTTATTGCGGCACCTATGACGAGAGTTCAAGTCTTCTTCGAACCAAAACAAAAGAGCTAGCTTCTTTCTATCATTTCCTATTGTGAATAACGTGCAAGTTTCTTCCGTGAATTGCTCCAATAATACTTCTCATCACTTTCTCCTTAAGTAGATAGAACATAACGTAGCATCATCCTCAAAGTCCTCCTCCCCTCTATTTCGATGTAAATAAACCCACAACTTCCCATCATACTTGACGTAGGGATCAACTTCATAGTGCAGCCTGTCTAGTCCTTTGCTAGCAAAATGATGAAGTTGTTGATCAGTTCTTCGACTAGATACTGTGAGTCCCACATGAGAGTACATATATATGTTCTGCTATCCATACCTCCAGGCAATCTAGTAGCTGCATCCCGCACAAGACAGCAGACAGAAACAACATGCGGCCTATCAGCTTTAAGCATAACATGGTCTCGGTGTATGTTGGTCACCTTTCGTAGAGGAGCGACTGCAGACTTTATACCATCCAGTGCTGTGTAACAAAATCCCCTATCAGGGACTAAGTACCTCAAAGCTTCCTCGTTATGAAAGTAAGCTCTTACTTTTTCAGAGCTTGGGCTGATAGTTGCGATGCTCCTCCTACGGCCCACACCCCTAAACCTTTTCCTTTTGTTTAATGTTGGTCTCATCAAAACCAGAGGTGGTGCAGTAGGGCTTCCAACTGGATGAACTCTCTCAACAATAGGAACTGCTAATTTCAAGGGCATTTTCAATGGTATTTTCCCTGGTAGTGCAACATCCTCGGCATCTTTTTAAAAGTAGGATCCTGCCACTCTTTTCCTCTTCTTTATACTTAACATGCCTAATCTATCATGACGGTCCTCAAGACCAGATTCAACTGATTTCTAATAATTGTTTTCCCACCTCTCAGTCAGCTCATGACCATCGAAAAACTGCCGTGCCTCATACAAATTATCTTCCTCCTCCTCACTAACAGTATATTTCACATGTCTTGGTATGTTTACTGAGCCTGCAACATCCACATTTTTTTTCTCTCAACACACCTAATCTATCATGACAACCCTCAACACAAGCTTTAAATGACTTGCGATGATCGTTTCCCCATCTACTAGTTAGCTCATCACCATCCAAAACTCCACACGCTTCACATAAATTGTTATCCTTGTTATCACTGACACTAGTATTTATATAATTTGGTTGGATTGAAGACAGTTTCATACCGATGTTCATCTGTCTATTCTTTCTCCTTCCAGAACATAGCACTGCTGATAAAGCTAAGACTACACTATCTGCATCATTCGTCTGACCTCCAAACGCAGCTTGCTGACGCTTTGCAATAAACTTGGCCCCCTCTCCTAGCCCCTTTTGAATCATTATCACCCACTCCTATTCTATCACCTTTCGTTTCCCACCTCATTCTCGGTTTCCCTTTCATGCTACGCTTCACTCCAAGCAAACTTAATCTGTGATGAAGCAAAGCAGAATCTTCATTGGCCATCTGGACCAAATATTTGCAGCAACTATATCTCTCTGCTGACATTTCAATTCCATAGCCATTTGACATGATGATGCTTCCATTGATCTCTCCTCATGCTTCAATTGCTCTGCTGACATGATTTCTTCTTCCAGGCAATTACTTTTCTCTACCTTACTCTCCAATATCCTAGGTCCTAACAGCAAATCAGCACAGTAAACAATCGTCGAGTTGACACCATCACCAAGAGGCATTGAACTCCAGCATTTTTCCGCACTACATTGTAATCCACCAAGGCAAAGTCTCTATTTGTATCCCTGGTTAAGTGCAAACATATGAAAAATAAAAAATACAGAGGCTGTGTTAATCTAAGGAAATAAAATCCCTAATAACAATTAACAAGTCAAAATGTAGAAGTTCATTGCTAAAGTAATCAAACACCTAGAATAGGCATAACCGATTTAAACAGAATTGCGGTGTTAAATACTTCTATATATTTCTCAAACAAGATTACAAGACATATATATATACAACTACTGTTATTCTGATATCCTCACATCTAAGAGCTATTCTAGGTAAGCACAACAAAGATAATAACTACAAAAGATTATCTACTCAATACAAGATAATTATAGAATTAGTTGGGATCATTTCCTTCAATACTCCCCCTCAAGTTAGGAGTGCAGATGTTGATCACTACTAACTTGCGTAGCAACACAGTAAACTGATTCGAACTATTCCAACCAATCCCCTTTGCAGCTTCTCTCGTACAACATGGCAATCGATCTCAATGTGTTTGGTTCTTTCATGAAACACGGGATTAGATGCTATGTGTATGGCTGCCTTGTTGTCACAAAACAACTTGACCGGTTGCACCTGTTTAACATTCAGATCATTCAAGAGGTATAACAACCAAGTAATCTCACAACAAGTGGTGGCCATAGACCGATACTCGCGCGGCTTCCGCACTCGAACACGAAACCGTTGTTTTCTTCTTAGTCTTCCATGAAATGGGAGCATCTCCAAGAAAGATGCAGTAGCTTGTTGTCGACCTCCTTGTGTCCTTGCAACGCGCCCAATCCGCATCGCAATATGCCTTTAATTCCAATGGTCCTGTAGAAGGTAGAAAAATCCCCTGACCCGGGGTTTGCTTGAGATATCGCAGCACTTTGTATGCTGGGTCCAAATGAGACTGTCTTGGTTTGTCCATGAACATACTGAGAATATGGACTGCGTACACAAGGTCTGGCTGTGTGATGGTTAGATAAATGAGGAGTCCAACAAGCCTCATATACTGAGATGCATCTTCTATTAACTTCCCTTCTGCCTTCGTGAGAACGGTATTATGATCAACTAGAAACTTTGAGGGTTTCAAGCCAAGAAAACCCGTGTCTTCAAGTATCTCCAGTGCATATTTTCTTTGACTCAACACAATGCCTCGTTTAGACCTTGCTACTTCCAATCCGAGGAACTATTTCAGCTGCCCCATATCTTTTAACTTAAAATGACTTGATAAAAAATTCTTGGTTCTGGTGATGTCATCTAGACTATTGCCTGCTAGAATCACATCATCTACATAAACCAACAAAGCTGTAAAGATACCTTCATAGTTTCGGACGAACAAGGAATAGTCAGACCATGATTGTCGAAAACCAGCGAACTTGAGGGCTGAGGAGAGCTTCAAGAACCATTTTCTAGAGGCTTTCTTCAAGCCGTATAACGACTTGTGTAATTTACAGACCCTATACTCCCCCTTTCGTTCTAAACTAGGTGGAAGTTGCATGTACACATCTTCATGAAGGTCCCCATTAAGAAATGCATTGTTCACATCTAATTGGTGGAGATGCCAATTCTGTTGAGCTACAAGACTGAGTAATAACCGGACTGTGGTGAGTTTGGCAACCGGCGCAAATGTTTCCCGATAATCAAAACCTTTGACTTGGCTGTATCCTTTTGCAACTAACCGCGTTTTATACCGTTCAATGGTTCCATCAGGATTATACTTGATCTTGTACACCAATTGGTTGTTTGTGGGATGGATGAGGAACTAGACTCCACGTACGATTGGCTTGTAGCGCTTGAATCTCAAGTTGCATAGCTTCTCTCCATTTAGGATCTTTAACTGCCTGAGAAAAGGAAGTTGGTTCTGTTTGCAGAGAAAGATTAGTAGCAAAGGTTCTATGAGAAGAAGAAAGGTTGGCATAAGAAAGAACCTGAGAGAGACTATGAGCCGTACTAGGAGAGTGAACCTCATCCGAATAAGATGACGGAGCGGGTCGTGAGGGAAGGGCTGTTTCAATGTGGAAGTCTTGCAATGCCGTGGGGATTTTGGTTGCACGAGTGGACTTGCGGAGATGTGGTGTAGCTAGAGTTGGAGGAGAAGGTGAGGAACGGTGTTCCGAGAGAATGAGAGCAGCATGATCAGTGGCGGTTTTGGAAGGAGAAGAGAGGAGATCAGTTGTAGCGGAAGTTTGGGAATTTGGAAGAAGAGAATTATGTTCGGCGAAATTGGGAGAACTTGGAGGAGAAACTGACGTCAGAGACTCTTGTGTGGGATTCGAAGGAGAGATTGTAGGAGGTGGAGTGTGAAAAACATCATAATGAGGGGAATGAGTCAAAGAAGGAAACAAATTATTTTGAGGTGAAGAAGAAACAAAATTTGTTTGGAAAGGAAACTCTTGTTCAACGAAGACCACATCCCTTGAAACTAGGGATTGCTTGGTTGTCAAATCATACACCTTGTATCCCTTTTTCCCATTTGGATAGCCAACAAAAAAACATTCAGTTGACCTTGGATCAAATTTGGAAGGACGTGTAGGATGGTTGGACACAAAACATTTACAGCCAAAAACTTTTAAATGAGAATAATTAGGCTCCTTGTTAAAAAGCTTTTCAAATGGTGTCTTACCTTGAAGATTTGGAATTGGTGTCCTATTGATCAAGTAAGTCGTAGTGAGGATTGCATCCCCCCAAAAAGGTTTGGGCAAATGTGCTTGGAAAAGAAGAGCCCTAGCAACGTTTAACAGATGTCGATGTTTGCGCTCAGCCACACCATTTTGTTGAGGTGTGTTGACGCAACTAGTTTGGTGAATGATGCCTTTAGAAGAATAAAAATCAGGGATGTTGAATTCGGGACCATTATCACTTTTAACGACCTTAACAATTTTACCAAACTGAGTTTCAGCTAAATGGATGAAATGGATGAGCAAAGTGCGTGCTTCCGATTTTTGTGCCATCAAATACACCCAAGTGCTACATGAATGGTCATCAACAATTGTCAAAAAATACTTCACACCCGAATAAGTTGGAACACGATATCCACCCCAAATATCAACATGAATTAAATCAAAACAAGATGCACTACAATTGACACTCAAAGGAAAGGGTTGCCTAGTAAGTTTGGCTAAAGGACAAATAGAACAAGAGTTTGAATCAGAAGCTTTATTTGTAAGAAAAGAAAATAATGATGAAACTTTATTTGAAGGATGGCCAAGCCGTTGGTGCCACAAGGCATCCGAACTCGCATGAACCACATTGCATGTTCCTTCCCATTGCAGATTGAGGTGGTAGAGTCCCTCCTTCTCAGTTCCAGTCCCAATCATCCTCCTCGATCGTAGGTCTTGTATGAAACAGAGGTGTCTGAGAAAAATGGTAATATAGAAAGAATTGAATGCTAGCTTGCTCACTGAAATCAGATTAAGATAAAATAGCAGAACACAAAGAATGTTATGAAGAACAAAATGGGGAGAGAAAACAACGGTGCCAATATGAGTGACATGTATTGTGGTTCCATCAGGGAGTTTAATTTTTGATTAGGTACTAATTTAAATGAGGTAAGCAAACTAGGACTGCAAACAATATGATTGCTAGCCCCACTATCTAGGATCCAAATTGGCTCTTTACTGTTTTGTGCAAGATGGTAGATTATACTTAAAGTTCCTCATAGTTTGAGATGTTACCGACCAAATTGGCAGATGCAGGATTTGTTTGAGTTATGAGTTGGCTGAGAAGATGTTGACACTCCTCTTTTGTGAATGGAAAATTAACAGAAGCAGCTTCTTTGTCATCCTTTTGTGCCTCAACATGATTTGCCTTGGATAAAATTTGTCCACCTTCAGCAGCAGCATTATCCTTCTTCCTTCTGCAACAGTATGCGTAGGTGTGCCCTTTGCCCTTGCAGTATGTGCACTTCAAGTGTGCCCTGCAATACCGTGCAGTGTGATTATCCATCCCACACTTCTCACAAAATCTTGATGTTCCCGCACTAGGATTGAAGTTGCGGTTCTCTCCTTCTTTAGGATTGTAAGCTCTGTTCACTCGCTTGACCGCAAAGGCAGAAGATTCTGATGGAAGTGTGGATTTGTTCGCGGCAGTTTCCGCCTGCTTCTCTTGGCGTAACACCATTGCATAAGCTTTGTTGAGATTGGGAAGAGGATCCATTCCTATTATGGTGCTGCAGGTTTGTGCAAACTCTCATTTAGCCCCATAAGAAATTTCATGGTCTTTTGAGTTTCAATGAAAGTCTGACCTCCGTTGCAACCTCACAGGTACAAGGAGGAAAGGAACAAAGAGCATCCTTTTCATCCCAAAGACCTTTGAGTTTCGTGAAGAAGGAATTGACTGAGCTTGATCCTTCTTCACATCCATGTATAGCATTCTCTATATTGAACAACAAAACTGTATTGGTCTGAGAGAATCTCTCTTGCAATTCTAGCCACATACCTCAAGCATCCTTGTAGTGAACATGGCTGCCGGAAGCTAAGTTTTGACAAGAGTGTTACATCGATCCCATTTCATCGGCGTTGTGCGCCGGTCGTTTCAGGGTTCCATCAATGAAACCCTTCTTGTTCTTGATAATGAGCGCCATGTTCATTGATTGTGCCCACGTTGTGTAGTTATCTTCCATCAAAGGTTGTGAGACAAGAACTGCCTCTGGTTGATCTGAATGATGGAGAAAGAGTGGGTGATTGGAATTCTCCCATGGTTTTGCAGTCCTGGAAGTGTTTGAACCCCTATCTTTTTTGATGATCGAACGATCTTCATCACCGTTCATGAGGTAATGGTTGTATTATGTTCTAAGGTCTCAAGAGCGATGCTCTGATACCATAAACAGAATTGTGGTGTTGAATACTTCTACATATTTCTCAAACAAGATTACAAGGCATATATATACAACTACTGTTATTCTGATTCCTCACATCTAGGAGCTATTCTAGGTAAGCAAAACAAAGATAATAACTACAGAAGATTACAAAAGATTATCTACTTAATACAAGATAATTACAGAATTAGTTGGGATCCTTTCCTTCTGATGCAGAACGGATGGGACATGCCTTTCCTTCTGATCCCAACTCATAATTACAAAAGGAGGGTTATTTTTCTCTTATTCTTGCGGCTACAGAACCTATCTTTCAACTTTTAATCAATAAAATAGAGAATTTTCTCTTTTATCTCTGGTGGACTCCATAACCCTTTTGTTTAGTTTATTGCTGGTAAACCTAGTTATCAATCCGACTGCGTCACCTTCAATATAATTTTACAAAAACTCTTATGTATTCCAAACCTAAACTTGTTTTCAACTGTCAATTTGTCACCACATAAAAGTTCATGAAATCGAGAAATCGATATACAGCCACAGAGAAAATGATACAACATTTGAGTTTAGGAGGAAAACAAAAGCTCGTCAACGGTAAATCAAAGCCTCAATGACACAAAAACAGGAGGCATATAAATTCAATGAAACTCAGAGTTCATTTTCCGTTTCTCAATCGAACTCTGTTCTCTGTGCAAATGAATTCAAACTCAGGCTCTACTAAATCATTCTATAACAGCATAGATTCAGAAAACAGAAAATTGTGAGGAAATGAATGGATTTGGAGGGTAACTTGTTAGCCACTCCAAGAATCGTTCGGCTTTAGTAGTACAGACACTCAAGGCCTAAAGCAAATGAAGGAAGGACGAGTATTCGGAAAACCCTAGAGAATTAGAGCGAGAGTACTACGGAAGAGGAAACGTTTCTAAGGGAGAGGTTTTTGATTTCATTTCATTGCTTGGAAAATGAAAAAAAGGGGTTTATATATGTGTCGCGCTGAGGGAGATGAAGCTGACGTGGAACAGCGTGATAGGACGAGACGGAAATATAGTGGCAAAGAAATGAAAGGCGCTTCATTAGGGATTTGTCAAGTTGATTAGTGGGATGATAATGAGTAGTGTTAAGACTTAAGAAGCTGTCGGAAGAAGATTCTAAGTACAGTTGTGAAGGTTAACATCGAGTATCTGTTTCCATTATCAGAAAGAATTGTCTGTCAAGGCACTCTGATTTTCACTGTTTTCAACCAATTGAAATTGCTAGTTTGATACATAACATGAGATATTATCTTACAAAAGTACGAGGTAAGTAAATCCACAATATTAAGGTAAAAACCGAAAAAGGTAATACTAATAAGATGGTCCTTTAAATTTTGAAGTAGACAGAACTTTAAGCTGCAGATTGGTGAGCAATAAGAGAGTTCAATTCAGCACCAAAACCTAGCAACTAAAAGGATTCAATCGAAGCATAACCAAATGTTACAGTCACCAAAATTACCAAGGTAACAAATTCCGCTTCAATAGCTTTAACTCATCGTTCCAAGTTCAGTTCTACAAGAGCAAGTTCATGAGAAATTTCTGCATCAAATTTGCCAGATACAAACAGTACAATATCCATCAAGAATGTTACTAGTCTTGTTAACCTCATCTATGTAATGTACCTAACCAATACAACACTACAATGACTGATATCAGAGTATCCTTAATTAGTCTAAATTTCACCTTAATCCAGCACCTTTTTGAGGATAAGAACTGCTTTTTCGAATTTCTAGTACACAACCGACTTTCAAATTATTTGTCTTTTTTAGCAGACTGTTTCACACATTTACCGGACTGTTTTGCCTCAGGAGTCATCATTGGAACATCTTCAGGCACTGAGACCTTCTTTGCATAACTTCCCGAGCGTTTGGATTTCTGTTTTTGAGGTTGAGCCGCAGCACTCTTGGATTTCTGCACAGGCTTCTTGGTTTTCTTGAGAGTCTTCAGGGCTAACGATTTCAGTGGTACCATGATATCCAAGGGCTGAAGCACCTCTTCCAGCTCATTCCACTCAAGATCTTCAAGGTCACCATCTTCATACACAACCCTCCACCAGCCTGATTCTTCATCAAACTCAGTCACTGTACCGGAGTAGTATTGCTCACCGAACAACTTTCGTACTTCCCTTCCAACCAACCATACACCAAATCTTGTATTTCCAAGGGATGCTGCATCATTCATGGCATCAGAGAGTACAAAAGAGCCATTACTTGGGGGAACCACAAGCATTCCATCAATGACAACAGCCGGCTCCCCTGGTATTTCATAAACCGATGCTGTTGATGATGATGATGGCTCTACTTCCTGCACTTTGTTGGTGTTTTCCTCCTGCTCTTTGCAGCCGTTTTCCTCCTGCTCTTTACTGTTGTTTTCCATTTCTAAAACTCTTTCTCAGAAATGCAAAAGGCTGAAATGATTTGTAAGATCAAGACATCATTATCTGACATTCAAGAAAAGCATAATTCTTCAAATGAAAATGATGGAACGCAAGTAAATTAGCACTTCAAATGGTAGACGAAAAGTGATGGCAAGAACTGAGCAGGCAAGCATATGCAAGGGAAAGTAACCAAGAAAAGTACCAAAAATCAACTGTAAATACCAGACTGACATACTTTATAGTTTTTACTAGTCCCGTTTCAGACATAAAAAGCCACACAACATACAATTTCTCAGGCTCCATTTGATAATGTTCCCACTATTTCATTTAGTTATCCATTTGAAAACTTGTCAGGTATTCATATCTCGAATCTCTCTCCTTTCTCTTAAGGTGAACAACAGATCCAAACACTGAAAAACCCTAAATTGTTAACATTCTTCCACAATTATAAAGTAAAATCACACACAACTACGACAATAACAAGAACGATTAATTATCATTTCTACTCATAAAACAAATTTCCCACCGTGGCATTTCAATGATTGGTATGGTACACCCTAAAACCTCCAGAATTGAGATGTGTGCATTTAATTCAGACAAATTATCAAGACTGGTACATATAAACATACCATTAAATATAAAGCCAAATTTCATTAAGATCCCCCATAATTTCCAGTACTAAATGCATCCGAGGCCATAAAACCTCTCAAAATTTAAAAATTTCAAGTTAGCTCAAGCTCAGCTAGTGCAAGAAACCAAAACCAAAGCTAAACAAAACAGATAGTGAATAAATAGCATGAAGTATCGGAAACCGTTCCTTTTTCTTTGCGACTTACATTTGACGAGGAGGTGAGAACGAACCAAATCTCGGTTACCCAGGGCCAGATTATTGAGAGCAGAACATTTTAGATTGAGAGAAGAAGGAGGAGGCGGAGGTTGGGATTTCCGAGTGCTGTAATTTTGGTCTGAAAAACCATCAGCACAGCCCCGAACTGTCCCCGGCTGTCTGTATCAGGTGAATGTGATGGGATTTATCCCATTCCTCGTCTTCAGCCAGGGATAGGAAGGTAATTTGGAGGGGGAGACTCTTCTGCTGACTTTCATAATTTCTGTTTGATTTTTTATGCGATTCAAGAAAAGAAAAGGCTGAATTGTAAGGACAGTCCACTGCATGTCCTGATGTCCGTGTTATGTGGTGAATGATAAATAAATAAATGGGAGAGGATTTACGGCAGCAATCAAGTGTACTTGCATTAACACAAATAAATGGTTGGATGATATTAAGTACACTTTTTAGTTATTAAATAAAAATGTTGATTATAAATATCAAGGGTTAAGATTACTGAATAAGTGTTGGGAAATAATTTCCAAATAGCTACTCCGGGAGATTCAGAATTAAATTAAACGGTTGAAAATATGTTTAATGCTCCTATTCAAATATGTTGTTGAAAATCTCTCACGTAAATTATGCGGGTATACACATTTGACAATTCTTCAGTTCACCTTGTTTTGCGAGTAACGTATTTCTACATTCAATCAGTTCACGTGTTGAAACATAATACAAAAATCTTCTCTGCAACAATCAATAAAATTGAAAATATTTTAATCATCCAATTATATTAAATAATTACATAGATTGCTCATCTTGATGATTTTAAGACTATTCATTTTTTTTTTTTTAGAATGAGATAGATCTTTCATTCAATCAACCAAAACGCATACATTGGAGGGGGGGAGGGGGGGGACGCAGTTACAGATACCATCAGGCCAATGGGCCCAAACTCTACCCACAAAACACCCATTTCCAAGGCTACATGGGATCCCAAAAGTCCCAGTAACACCCCGTAGTCAACAACACAGAAGACGTCGTCCTCTTTAACACCGTGTCCAAAAAGTACCAGACCACGTGTAAAGGATCGCTCGTCGGCAAATTGACAACAAAAGTAAACCAGAGTTGAACCAACTCATCCACGGGAAAGACACCAAAACAATGGCATAACCATGAAACAAAGACAACCAAACTCTCGCTCAATTGAGGAGAGACTTATTAGAACTAACCAAAAGCCAAAACCTAAAACCCTAATAAACAAAGAATTAGGCCACCGCAACATGCTCCCAATTTCCTCTACGTCAGACCCCAACCACTAGCAAACCATTGCGCCAAGCCCAACCACACCGGCTCACCCCATTGTAGACCACCAAGCCTACCGTGTGGCCTTCCACTTCCGCTCTCTACATCGTTTCCGGCCAAAAACATGACCAAGCCTGAATCATTGACAATGCAAAAGATTGGAAAACATGAGAGAGAAAGCATTTTACATCGCCACCGTAGGCCTAGATATGCTAACCACCACCAACCTTTCTTCTCCTTTCCAGCCCTGCGGGAATTCAACCCATCCACCAACCCCCATTGTCTGAAGGTAAAGAGGAATCTATTGCTGCCGCCTAAATCCCCTCAAGCCAAAAGAACCAAATCGCTCCACCAAGGCAGAGCCGACCATCCCAGCGCCATGTCCGGCAATGCCCACCACACACCTACGCAAGCAAAAGCCGTCATCGACGTTGGGACGCTGCCGGACAAGCCACAACCTTGACCCTCTGTTTTCCAAACCCTACGTTTTGCTCCAAGTATTGCGGAGGAAAAGACTTGCAAAAATGCACCCTAAGACTGTCCATATTTGATATAATTAAGTATCTAAACAATCTTGAATTTTATTGTTTTTCCTCACAGGATCTAAAGGGCACTAAATATTGATGTAGTGTTATCCAATCCATAAGGGTTTGTAATGTGACTCATAACGACCATTGAGGTTGGTTTGGTAAATCAAAATTAAATTCGATTAAGAGTTGGCTCAAATGCTAAGAGTGGGATTTCTTGTACAACTTAAACTTTATTCTATCGTGTTCGGATCGTGTCGAGCCTTTTTTAAACGTGCCGGGTTGTGCTGTGTTAGTGCCTAGCGGCCCGTTTGTCACCTCTAGTCCATAACATAGGTCACACACAAGGATATCATATTTCAGACTTTGGAGGTACTACTATATGTGATACTTGAACACAAGACTTATCTTGCACAAGATTCCTTGGAACCCATTTAATAGAGTTACTCAATGTTTGTCAGTTTATCTTGAATATATTTTACTTTTTTATTTTTGATCTGATCAATTTTTAGAGCTAGGGATTGATTTTTTGTATTAGCCTTCATTGGGGTGCGATAAGAATAAAGATGGATATGCTTTAAAACGAAAAACACACACAGAAAACCTATATAAGACTAACCGCAGTCGAACTTGTAAGAACGACAAATGAATGTGGTTTACAAAGCCATTGAACATTCAAATCTCGGCCCCAACCAACGGCTACATCCAACGCGCCCTTCAAGGCCTTCACACCGACGGCCTCGACCTCGCCGCCTATGGCCGCCTCTTCCAGCACTTCACCGACCGCCGCCTCCCGCGTCAGGCCAAGCAGCTCCACTCCCGCCTCGTCCTCTTCTCCGTCAAGCCCGGCAACTTCCTCGCCTCAAAACTCATCAACTTCTACTCTAGAGCCAACCAGCTCAAACAAGCCCACAAGGTGTTCGACGAAATTCCCCAAAAGAACACTTTCGCTTGGAACGCCCTGCTCATTGGGTACTCCATCCGCAACATGCATACCGATACTCTGAGGGTGTTTTCGGCCATGGTGGAGTCCGGCTCGCCGGAAGTGAAGCCGGATAATTTCACTATAACGTGTGTGATGAAGGCGCTGGGGGGTTTGTTTTCCGGTTCGGATTTGGCTAAGGAGGTGCATTGCTTTGTTCTGCGATATGGGTTCGATTCGGATGTGTTTGTTGCTAATTGTTTGATGACTTTCTACTCGAGATGTGATGAGGTTGGGATGGCCAGGAGTTTGTTTGATAGAATGCCGGGGAAAGATATCGTGTCCTGGAATTCGATGATTGCTGGGTATTCTCAGGCTGGGTATTATGGAGAGTGTAAGGAGTTGTATAGGGAGATGGTGGAGTCTGTGGAGTTGAGGCCTGATGATGTGACTGCAGTTAGTGTGTTGCAGGCATGTGTACAGTCCAGTGATCTTAAATTTGGTATGGAGGTTCATCAGTTTTTGAATGAGAGTCACATTGAGATGAATGTCATGCTTTACAATGCTCTTATAGGGTTATATGCAAGATGTGGTAAGTTGGATTGTGCTCAGGAATTGTTTGATGGAATGAGCGAGAAGGATGATGTTACATATGGCTCTTTAGTTTCCGGGTACATGTTTCACGGATTTGTTGATAAAGCCATGGATATTTTCCGAGAATGTACCAACCGAAGCTTAAGTACTTGGAATGCTATGATTTCGGGTCTGGTTCAGAACAATCGGCATGAGGCTGCCATAGAATTAGTTCGTGAAATGCAGGCATGTGGTTTCAAACCAAATACCGTGACATTGTCAAGTGTTCTTCCTGCAATTTCATATTTCTCAAATTTAAAAGTAGGGAAAGAAATACATGCTCATTCAGTCAGAAACAATTTTGATTGGAATATCTATGTTGCAACTGCTATTATCGATACTTATGCAAAGTCGGGGTTTCTTCCTGGGGCACAACAGGTTTTTGATCAATCAAAATATAAGAGTTTGGTCATTTGGACAGCAATAATCTCAGCTTATGCTGCCCATGGAGATGCTTATGTGTCTATTGGTCTGTTTTACAAGATGCTTAGTACTGGGATACAGCCAGATGAAGTAACGTTTACAGCAGTATTAACAGCTTGTTCTCATTCTGGAGTGGTGGATGAAGCTTGGAAAATCTTTAAGGCCATGTTTCCGGTATATGGTATTCACCCTTCGGTTGAGCACTATGCATGCATGGTTGGTGTTCTTAGCCGGGCAGGGAGACTCACTGAAGCTGCAGAGTTAATACAAAACATGTCAATCGAGCCAAGTGCTAAAGTTTGGGGTGCATTACTTAATGGGGCTTCAGTTGCTTGTAATGTTGAATTGGGAAAGTTTGTTTGTGACCGTCTATTTCAGATGGAGCCTGAGAATACCGGGAACTATATCATTATGGCAAATTTATATTCACAAGCTGGGAGATGGGAAGAAGCTGATAAGGTCAGGGAAAGAATGAAAGAAGTTGGATTACAGAAAATTCCTGGTATTAGCTGGATTGAAACAATTGATGGATTGCACAGCTTCATAGCAAGGGATGCATCTAATGTAAGAACTGAAGCGATTTATGAAATACTTGAAGGATTGCTAGGATTGATGAAAGAGAAAGGGTATGTTTTGCAGGATGAATTAGATGAGGAGAGTGTCAATGGTTGAAGCCGAGATCAATTATTACAGGAAGAATGATCCAATACAGGAATTGGATGGATGAGGGTATTATCAGTGTTTGATGAGACCCAGAATCAGTAAGTCTATTGATTGGAATTTGGGTGTTTCTTTGTACACCCACTTTGCTGTTTATCGCACACATCTTTTAGTCTTTTACTAAAGAAGTTTGTCACCATTTTTTTATCATTATTGTGGTACTACACTTTGTCTGAGAATTTCTATTCTTTCACCTTTTGAGATCCAAATAGTTGTAAATAGCTTTCAGTATGTACCTGCCCATTACTTTTATAAAGCTAGCTGTAAATCTTAGCTTGGTCTCTAAGAATCCAATGGAAACTGGATAATACTTTTCCAGCCCTGAGTCCTGATCTATAAGATTATCATTGTGTCTCCTTTCGCAAAGGCATTGTGCCTACAAGGCTGGATTGTGGTGACCAAGGTACCCATTTGGGGATTTACCACCACAGCAATGTTCAAGTTCTTGTATGGCAGGAGACACAATAGTCATTAGGTTCATTGCTTAACCATTTGCTCAAGTTCCAAAGAAATTACAGGGAGTTGAAGGCGGTGAATGTAATGGTAAAGGGCGGCACAAAGCCTCGAGATAAGTGAAGAATATATGGCATAGTTGCTGAGTTCCACCAGCTTCGATCTGCATTATTGGTGTTATAGGGAACAAGAGGAATGAGCCATGGATGGGCCTATAGTTTCTTTTCTTCTTCTACTTGTTTTGCGTGTGGCAAATCAATAATGATAGTAGTTATAGAAATAATGAAGAGGTAATGACAAATGGGGTTGAACTGGACACGAACTTGTGGACAAAAAAACCTACATACCTAGCCATCTTAGTCAAATCCACCCTGCTGCAACCTTCCTAATGATCTTGTTTTTTTTTTTTTTTTTTTTTTTTTCATTTTCTAGAGTTGATGGACGTGGAACTAATGAAATCAACACAAAATCGACAAGACCAAGTGATCAACACATGGTCCATCGAAAAAGAAATGCCATGAACACATGTTATGACTGGGAGAATGACCCAACATATTGCTAAGAGTTCAGATCAATGTTAATGTAATTGGGATATATACAAGCATTTGCTCCATTTTTGCGAATATGTTTAAAAGCCTTTGCGACCCAATGCAGATTGTGTCGTGCTCCTAGAGTGATAGAGGTGAATTGGCATCCCCCATTGATTGGTTGGGTTAAGAATAATTTTGATGGAGCTTGGAAACATGATGAGGGGGTTGGAGGTTATGGAGCTGTGTTTAGGGATCATATGAGACGTTTTCTTAGAGCTTTTGCTTCTAATATTGAGATTCCTAGTTCCATTGCGACAGAGGTGATGGCTGTGATTAAGGCAATTGAGCTTACCTGGGTTCGTGATTGAAAGCACATATGGTTAGAAGTTGACTTTTCTCTTATTCTGAATTTTATCAAGTCTCCGTTGTTGGTCCCCTGGAAATTTCGTGTTAGCTGGCTCAATTGCTTGTATAAGATTTCTCAAATGACTTTTCGTGTGTCACATATTTTTCGTGAAGGTAACAAGGTAGTTGATGCTTTGGCGAATTATGGTACGACTTCTCTTAATATGGTGTGGTGGGATGCTCCACCATCTTTTATTTTATCGCAGTGTCAAAGTGACCAATTGGGTATTCCCCAATTTCGGTTAGAATAGCTTGTTTCTTTTTCGTTGCTTTTGTAGGGAGGTTTGGTTTGGTCCCCCTCCTAGTTCATTTTTTTTCTTTTTACTTTTTTAATAAATTCAAGTAAGGAGAATCCTTATTCGCTTCAGCTAATATATATATATATATATATATATTTATACATTTGTGAAAAAAATAATTTTTTATATGCATGAAATTTACATACATCAACTATTGACAATTATTTACACTCATCTTAAACTGTTAGAAACATTAATTTTTATTCATTTATTAATAATCGATTTACCACTATTTTATCCACAAGATTATGTCTCGACCAGTAGTTTATAAGAGCAAAATAAATTGATGTAATTTGTATCATATCTACATCATCATTCTTGATCACATAAAAGTAAGGGATAGAATAATTTACATATGCAAATGGATCTCAAATTTGTGAGCAATATAGTCAACAATTTGGCCCCCCTAAATACAATACAATGGGATCAAAAATTGAAGGGATCCAATGGTTGCCAAAATGAACATAAAAAGCCACAACATTCCTCAAAACTTTCCCCAAGCTACTCTATAAAGTGCATGCAAAGTGAAAGTTGATCCAAAGCATAAGCACACGATCCCATATGATGGAACTAGACACCACCACCACAACCATCATGGGCGCTCTGGCCACGCTCTCACCTCCCCAACTCTCCGATCTCACTCACACCCTCCTCTCCCTCTCCCACCACCACCGCCGCCGCATCTCCTCCCTCCTCTCCTCTCCCATCCTCTTTGCCCTCACCATCCGCCGCCTCAACTCCCTCTCCCTCCACCACAAGACCCTCCTCATCTCCCGCCACGTCATCTCCTCCCTCCACCACCTCGCCCTCCACTTCCAGCCCGCCGCCAAAGCCCCACCGCCACGCGTCAAGCTGAGAGACCTCGACGCTGTCCTCCTCCTCCTCTTGCTCTGCGAGGCCCACCAGCACGACCCTGACGCCCTCCAAGCCCCCACCGCGAAATGGCGGGAATTACTCGGCAAGTTCTACTGTGACACCATGTTAACGGTTTCCGGCATCGGGGCCCAAAACGCGTCGGTTTTGGTTTCGTACGTTGAAATGCTGACGAGGTGTTTGAGGTTCGTTAGTGCGATGGAGAGTTGTAGTTTTGGCGGGAAGGCTGGAAGGGAAGTGCCGGCGGCGAAAGCGGTGGTGGTGGCGCTGCCGTCGGTAGAGGTGAGAAGTGGTGGCGGCGGGCCCAAGGAGTGCGTGATATGTAAGGAGGAGATGGCGGAGAGCAGAGATGTGTGCGAGATGCCGTGCCGGCATTTGTTTCATTGGGTGTGTATTTTGCGGTGGCTGAGCAAGAGGAACACGTGTCCCTGCTGCCGCTTTGCGCTTCCGACGGATGATGTGTACGGTGAGATCCAGCGGCTGTGGAACGTTTTGGATAATGTGGCTTCGGAGAAGGGTTTAGTTTAAGGTAGTAATTAGTTAATTACAGACGAGGCAGTTGTGCACTATAAAATTTCTGCCTCCCGCATTTTGTACAAGTATACATTTGTTGACACTCTCAGCCGGTTGAAAAAATATAGTCCGATCGTCTCACCTGAAGCCTTTCGTAATCCTGAAAAACTGATACGAAGTGTACGTGTAGAGATCAGATGGGGTGTCGACTTTCTGGCTGTGAAGGGGTTTTGTATGGATGTGATGAATTGGATGTAGAGAATCACACAAGTTCTTGATTTTGACTCGTGTGGTCAAGAATGTAGTCTGTATTGTATGTAGCTAAATAAATTAATGGGGGACTATGAAATGGAAAAGCAGATATTTTAGGTAGCATTACAAGAGTAATGAATTCACCAAATTCGTTGTCATAATTTTATGTGTCATTAGTTTTGGGTAATAAATTTGCAATTGATGACGGGGTCTATGTTTATGGTTGCATACGTGTGTGGTTAATCAAAACCTAATAGATGTCTACAGTATCGCAACATGACATGATTAATCTCATCCATTTTTACTGGGATTAGATCTTATCATGAAATGAGCTCAATACCTGAAATTTTGTTGTTGTGATCATACGTAAAAGTTTGATTAATAGTTAACAGTATAAATGGTTTATATAGAGATCCACCACATTGTATAACTCGTATAAAAGAGTCAATTACTCTAAAGTATATATTCTCAAAAAAAAAAAATTACTCTAAAGTATACGCCGCAACGAATTGTAAACTATAACGTCTTTAAACTATAGAGTATAAATCCTACGGTATCTCTTAAGAAACAATCAAGAGAAGGACCAAAAGGTGAATTTAGAAATGGTCCAGATCATATTCCAAAAGCCTCTTTGATCCCAAGCCTATATTCAGAAAGTTTTGGAAACAAACTGAAAACCGACTCAAGCTCACTTTTAAAACCCAACAGAAAGCCCACAAGTAGTTGGGCCAGCTTCAAGATCAAATTAGAAGCCCACCAGCCAACGCATGCCGACTACCAAAGTTCATGTTTGATGAGACCAGTTCTTGTATTGCCTTTATTAACCTCAACATTACTACCCTCGCAAAACATCACTGCTATTTGTATGCCTGTGTTTTGCCTAACATAGCGACACCATTTTTCTGCTTTTTTTCCTATGCATGAACAACACTACTCATTAATGTATATCATCATTGTCTTCTAAGTCTGTAGCTTTATTACCCCTTACAGCAACATCTATCAATGAAAAATACATAGCAACGATATTTTATAATGTAAAGGATTGTGTCATTAAACAATTTACTGAATTATATGAATTAGTATCATAAAAACAAACACGTTTGATTGGAAATTCATATGGTTAGAAGTGGACTCTACACTTGTTCTCAATTTTCTACAATCTCCTCATCTTGTACCTTGGCAACTTCATGTGGAATGGGGTAACTGTTTGCATCGTATTTCTCAAATGCAATTTAGTTCTACTCATATATTTCGTGAAGGGAATCAAGCTGCAGACGCACTAGCAAATTTTGGAATTACGTCCTCAGGTTTAGTTTGGTGGGATTTGGCTCCGCCTATCATTCATAGTTTTTGTAACCGGGACCGAATGGGTTTTTCTAATTTCCGCTTCTGTTGATGTTGTCAAGAGGTTTGGTGTAGTTTCCCCTCTCTGTATTTATTTTTTATTCAATAAATTTTCCTTGTTTCGTCGAGGTTCATAAAAAAAAATATACACATTTGATTTTTGGGTGATTTAGCTTTGTGAGCAACAAGAATGATCTAAAACAAATTTAGCGTGTATATATGTATTGTTAATATTGACAGAGTTAGAATGTATATATGTATTGTTAATATTGACAGAGTTAGAATATTAGTAGTTTTAGAAATGTCCTCGCACATGCTAAAGATAGTACTTACAATGTTAGCATGATCTGTGAGTTAGTGTTTTGCAAGATGAGAAGTAATGCACTTTTATATGTTTTGGATTGTAATAGTCACCATTATTTGTCCTGATTTTACATCTAAAATAAATTAGTTTATGTACTTCAGGTTTAAAGTGTTTGGTGTTAAGGATGACATAGGAACAATCACATGACTTTTGTAGCACCAAATTGAAGGCAAGTTCCTCTAAAGATTGCGCCCTAAAGCCCCGATCTTTTAATGAATGTCTCATAGGGAGTCTTGATTCTTAATACTGTGGCTCTGAAGTGTACCCGATTTGAGTCAAATTCCTTGCTATAGCTCAATGTAAATCTTGAACATCTACTTTGTAATTTTTTTTTTTTTTGACCTTCTATGCATTGGTGCGTAGGAGCGTCGGAAACCTCAGAACTCTTAAACATCGTGGTGGACAAATGAAAAGTTCATCCTATTTAATATATTTGCATTGTCTTTTGGCCTTCAGCCAAGAGACAAAATTCAATCTAGCTTCCAACTATAGCAGATCAGCCTAAAGAATAGGTCTAACTAAACAATAAAGCAAGCTTCACAGTATCACAGCAGCGGAGAACAAGGCCTAACAGAATTAAGAACTGCATATATATCAACACAGAGGGAAGAAGCCCCATTAAGCAATTTAACAAAGCATATCTCACCCAGACAAAGTCGCAGAACTAACAGAAGGAGGAGCCTGGTAGGCTGGTACAGCAAAAAATAAGGTACTTATATTTATTGGAAGACCCTCTTTTTTTTCTTTTTTCAGTTAATCATAGATACTTTAATGGATTTTCAAATGGTTCTAGATAATGTTTAATTTGGATGCCTCAATTAGTCTTTTTATAACAGGTTTTTGTCACTTTTATAAAGCATGCTAAAAGGACAAAAGATTTCTGTCTTTGGAGAATGTTTCCAAACATATATTTGATTATTGACCCCTCTTAATTCTAAATTGGATTTTTGAATCATGAAAACCTTGGTGACAAACCCAGGCCCTACTCACAATAACAGAAGGGGTCCAATTGATGATAATGAGTTTGCTTAAAGCTCTGGCATGCTCATATTGCATATTCAATAGGGAATTGGAGCTTGGTAAGTACAAACATTGATGCCTCATGATCAAATAAGAGTTGCTTAGTCATTTCTCTCATGTGCAGAGCAAGCCAATTCTGAAACCATTGATTATAACAATACCTGTGTTCCATATCTATTGGTTTGGAGAGATAGAACGATTTTATTTCTTCACACAAAAGCATTCACAATTAGGGATGACATATAATGGCAACCTGCCCACACTGATTGAATTGTAGGACGGTGCTGCTTTAGGCCCTTAGCTGGCTGTATCCTACACCAAATTGAATGCTTTCTCAGTTTAGTAACATGCTGCATTAATTTTCAGGGTTTCACTTTCTTTGTTCTTCTTTTGCTCGAGAATACAATAATTTTCACATAAGCAAAATACTTTGGAATGTAGATCTGAAGAGCCACCAACCCCAGGAAAAAAAAAATCATGTTGCTGTCAACCTTTTATGGATAAATCCTATCTAGAAATCAGATTAATTGAGATTAGGATGTTCTTCAAAAGATCAATTGTTGATGCATGTGAGACTTTAATTGCGGATCCTCAAGGGTTATAAGGGTCAATTGAACCCACATATTTGATTATTTAAAAAAAAAAGCACTCATTATATAATTGTTGATTTAATTTGTTCTTTAAAATTAACTGATATATTCAACGTGAGCAAAAAAACACAGTGAAAATCAATCTCTTTTTTTTTTTCCTTTCTTTTTTTCTTTTTTCATCAAAAAAGAAGAAGAGTTTTTTCTTTTTCTTTTAAGGACATATAGAGTTATAGACAATAGCATAAGATATGTTCATCATCATTTGGAGCAATGCTTTCATTATGTTATTGAATAACTTGTGTGATACTCAAGAATCAGGCATGAAGATCAGAGAGGAAAATGCATTAAGAAATAAACACAATGAAACATTCATCTGCAGCAATTGTTTTGTTTTATATTCACCACTATACTCCAAATCATAATGCACCTATTTCTAAACCACATGCACACAGATTCAGTAGTACTTGTGCCATTGTTAAGTCAGAAACAGAAATACAATGACAGATGATATGAACAAAAGTGAACCACAAGACAATTCAAATAACATCACGTGACAGTAACAGCCAGAAGTGGCTGCATCAAACACTTCTCATAGTTCTCTGATGTAATCCCCTTAATTTCAAATTTTGAATTTTGAATCCTACTCCTATATTATTAATAATTTGCATGCAAATTAATAAATGCACTGAATCAAATGGTCCTCAGTCCTCACCACACAGGAGTCGAGTCCTCATTGTCTCCATTGATAAACCGTTCCAAATCAAATACCCGTGAAAACACTAATCTAACAGTTTTCAGATCCGGAATTTCAAACTACAAAACTTTCGGTAAAATCTTATATAGTTTTAATCTTTGCCTTACCAAAGAGTTCGAGCCAAATTTGGGGAAGTGTTCCATTGTATGAGTAAGGACCAAGAATGGGGTATAGTTTATGTACAACTTTATCTCTAAAGCAGTCAATTGCTTAATACCAAGAAGAGAAAACAAAGTAAAATGATTGCGTAGAAAATTAGCATAGGCTCTTCCTATGAATGATTGTCTACAGTCAAAACTTTTTCAGTAAAAAGAAACTAGACCACAGTTATTAATTTTCAAAAAAGAAGCTCATCACTGTTACCAACATTATTTTTAAGTACAGACAGACAGTGTTTCTGCTGTCAATGAATATTCATCCCCCACCTGGCGGTTAGCCAAGAGTCCAACCCTGTTCTTGGTTTTCTAAACATTGACAGTAGCAGCTTTACCTTTGCACAAGTATACATTGTCCAGAAAGAGGAAAATTTCCCATTTTCTCAATCCTTCTATGCAGCATTTTGTGAGTTTTATATGATCTGAAAAGGGTACTCAAGTTTAAGATCAAGAATTTGCTGGAGTGAAAGATCAAGAAGAAAGACAATGATTGCTACTAGCAAGGAAGATGGGAAATTGAGGTGGGTTCTTTCTCTTTCACCCACTCACTCTCACTTACACACATATATCATTGATGATTGTTCATAATGTGATATGGGTTTTGTTTCAGTGATAGGAAAATGGAAGGAGATGAGGGTATGAGGACATTGGAGTGCCTAAGAGGAAGACTACTGGCAGAGAGACAAGCTTCAAGGGTGGCAAAAGAGGATGCAGAATCCATGGCCAAGAAGGTAATTTTCAGTTTCAAGCTATTCTTCTCAATCCTACTTGCTAAGTTGAATCTAGATTCTAGAGTATATATAATTGATTCTTATTTTTAATGCTTTAAAAAAATGTTGGGGTGTGATGACAGTTGATAGAGCTACAGAACAGGCTGAAAGAAGAGACGAAATTGAAGAACAAAGCTGAAAAGAAGCTCAAATTCTTGAAGACAAAGCTTGAATCTTTGAAACCTTCTTCTGTACCAGTTGAATCAGAACAGTCAAGTTCCTCCGAATGTAGTGAAACATCTAGAAGGCAATCCACAAGTACTTCAAGCTCCAATAACCCAGAAGACAATGAGCCCAAGCCCACAGTCAAAGACTCAAACTTCTCAGGAACATCCAGTCAAAATCAAGTAGTGAAGTCCACCACATCTGAGAAAAGTCATGAGAGTGATCTTTTCACTGAAGAAAATTCAACTGCTCAAAGTACTAGTCCTGCTTCCAGTTCCACTTCTAGCTTAGAATTTCCTTCCCCAGAATACTCGGGTCATAAATCTGAAGATTCAAAGAGTGGTGATCATATTAGGTATGTAATTCCAATCAAGGCACCATTGCACCAGCTTTTAACCCAACTCTTAGTTACTAATTGATGTGTTACATGTCATTTTGTTACTCATTATATATAAATAAGGTCCTGATTGAGCCTAAGTAAATCACACCAATTGGGATTGAAAAGTTGGGATAAAAGTTGGTGCCTCCAGCCTTATCGAGTTTTTAATAATGCATGTATATAAAAGATCTTCATTTTCCATGATGGGTATGCTTAGTATAGCTAATAAGAATAAAATGGCAATTTTTCAGTTACTCAAACCAAAAGTCTACAATGGAAAAGATTGAGAATGAGAATGGGAACTTGGATTATGTTGATAACAAACTTGCATTAGTCCCTGTGATTATGCCTGCTACCTCTCACACCAGTACAACTGACCTGAAGCCAGTCAGTGCAAGTGTTAGAGAAGTTCTTGATGTTCTAAGGCATATCAGAGAAAATATTCAAAGTTCAATGGAGAAAAGGCACGTGACTAGAGTAACTGGCCCAACTGATCAAACTCAAACATGCAAATAGCAATAAACAATAATGTATTATAATCAAATTCTTTTTAGATGATCTAGTTGAATATGATACATTGTATACGAAAGAGCAGAGTGTTTGGATGGATTAATATTTGTCGATGAGTAATAAAGTTGCTTGGGCTGTGCACAATTCAGTCACAGAGAGCATGTGAACTGTGGGGTTTGTTTTGCAGATGATGCTTTTGTTTGGGTCCCAAGTTTGGCCACATTCTTTGTTTGCTTTTTTTTTTTCTGCCTTTGTAGCTTGCTTCGAGTGTAATTGAATTTTTAGGAGGTGGTTGGATATTATGGCTTGATCCCTGTGACCCTCAGATTTTATTGTTGAGATTTGGCTTTGGCCAGAGCTCTTTACTGTTTTTTTGGCTAAAAGATTGGTTTGATCTGATCTTTGACAGAGTTGGTTCTGCACTTGCTAATATATTTGTTAATCAAGGCTCTTCAATTTGGAGGTCAATTCATTGTGCTCAGAAGCCTTGGGAGTTTTACCATTTTGAAGCTATTCAACTAGGTTTAATTAATGTGTTAAGATTTGCCTATATAAGAAACACTAGAACTGATAAACACTAGAACTGAATCCTTCTGGTGTGGCTTGCAGTTGAGTCTGTGCTTAATTTGGATTTACATGCAGGACCATCACATGCTCCGGCGCACACATAAAATGCAATTTTGTATTCTCTCAAAGACTATGATAACTAGCATTTCAGAGCTACTCAACACTTAATCCAACAATTGGAGTTTGTTAAACGGTTGTTCACAATAAAAAAATGTATAGAGGAGCACAAACCTAATATAACATGGGAAAAAAATACAAACAGTACCTAACTTTTGGCCAATTAGTAACTTTAGTACATGACAAAAAAAAAATATCACTTAGTTCAGACCCCGACCCAACTTTAGTACCTAAAACACTGTTGGCCGTTACGGCGTTAGTCAACTGTCAAACAATGAGGGGTGTTCTCGTCCTTTCACTAAATTTCTTCTTCTTCCTCGAGCTCTTCGTCTTCTTCTTCTTCCACCCAACTCTCCCATCATCTTCTCCAGACCATTGCCTGAATGAAACCCGATTAGGCGTCCCCACCACATCCACATTTCCAAATGAATTCACCGCCAGAAAACAACATATGAGATTAACAACCAAATAGGTTGGAACAAAACCCAGAAAACAAAATGAGGAAACCAAAAAATTTTGAAGTTATATTGATTTTGTTTTTGATTTTGCATTTTCTTTCCCGATCTTCCAAATAGAAATGGAAAATCCCGATCAGATTTCACTTAGCAACCTACCTACCTACTTTGCAATTGGAACTCAACCTAGCTCTACTTCGCTCCTTTCTTCCGCTTCGGCACAATCGCCGTCACCATACCATGCTTAACCTCCACCCTAGCCTCACCGCTCTTACAACCCTCTGGCAGAGGAACCAGGGTTTCGCAGTCGTCGCCAGTCCCGAAGCTTGATGCTAACGGTGTTCTTCTCGACGTCCACGGCAACCTTAACGATTTCCTTCCCAAATCCTAGAAAGGCTCTTGTGACGATGAAGCTGTCGTCGGAGTCTTTGATCTGGACGGCGGGGAGGGGGCCTTTGATGTTGGGATCGTACCGATCGGCCATGAAGATGTGGTACCTCATGGTGGCAGAGGCGGTGGTGGAGATTGACGGTTGTGATGGGTGGTCACTAATAATGGTTAAGGGACGAGAGAGAGAGAGAGATCAGAGAGAGAGAGAGCTCTGGAAGAAGAGGTAAAATATATATATATATATATATATATAATGAATTATATATATATAAATAATAAATTAAATATGAAAGGACGAAATTACCCTTCAATATATGCCACCTGTCACACGCCGTAACGGCCAACAGTGTTTTAGGTACTAAAGTTAGGTCGGGGTCCGAACTTTAGGTACCAAAGTGATATTTTTTTTTTGTCAGGTACTAAAGTTACCAAAGGTCAGTTACTGTTTGCATTTTTTTCCCATATAACATATGAACTTGTCATTTTGTATCAGGAAGCAATCTTCTAATTCAATATAAACAACTCCTACATGAATCATTCTAAGCATGTATGAATCTATAAACCATGATCGTTTTCACTCTTGTTTATTAGTTGATTTCGAGTTGGATGCTTCAAGTTTAGCATGGTATCAAAATAGTGACGGATTGAAAGAGTGAGTAAAGACAGTTGTCAATCCTGCTACGGTGCTACCTCTAAATTTCATTGTTATATTTCACTTTTTTTTTATTTAAATAATGTAAAAGAAAAATGTTTAGTGAAATGCTTCAAATTAATTTAGGCAAGAAAAGACACGACAAGAAACTTTAAGTGAATACATAACATGAAACGTGCTCCTCACATCAAAATATTTGAAAACTTCTTCATCTTGCTCCACGAAGAAAAATTCATAGATTCGCCACAAATCAAAATGGACAAATTCATTCACGCCTCATGCCTAGTATAGTCATGTGCATTTCACAATTCCTACCTAATATGAATGATGATGTTTAGCTCAGTTTGATCACCTCTTCAAAAGTCATGTTAAATTCAATGCGTTCCACCTCTAACACCCCACACCTGTAAGAAAGAAATGTACCTCTTATACATAAAACTGGGCAAGCAATAACCAGAAAAGTTCTTGCTGGATCGATTAGTCAAGTCGATTTCTAATCAGACTTCTCTTTTAACAGTAAGAATTCCACGGTGTCTGGAAGAAGGCCATGGGAAAGTCATTTTCAATGGCCATGAGGTTTGCCCTAATTGAAGGGTCACACAAAGTAAAGCACTACTGTATATGACTAGTCACTGCTGATAAAACTTTGGGCTAATGCTTGCCATATATAGTTGAGCCACCATTATCAAACTCTGTGAAGCAAGAATTGAATTAGCGAAGAGACCCTGCCATTAATAAGTCGGTGCAAACATGCATTTCTAGATCTACCATTATTTGGTGGTATTGTAGCTCTTTCTTGTGAGCACAGCACGCACACACGAGCAGTCCTCTTTCTCGTGATGACGAGAAAAGGGAACATGCAGTGATCATTTTATGAAAATTTTGATCTAATCTTTTTGGTAGTTAATGATTATATTTCTTGCACATGTAAATTGCCTAATTAATTAATTCATGAATTAACTAATTTTTCAAAAAAAAAAAATTCCATTTTTCGAATTATATATTCTCAAAAATTCGGAAAAATTTGCGTTTTAATTTAGTCAGTCAAATTATTTTCAAACTATATGTATTCCTGAATTCTTCGATTGAAAAAAATGCAAAATTAAATTTTTTTATTTTAATCTTTTTAATAAAAAAGTCAACTTTAAGACTAACTTTGAATTTTAAACTTAAATAATTAAAATATTATACAATTAATGGTCTTAAACATTTTTAAAAAAATTATTATTTACAGTTTTCATTTATGATGTGTTGAAGTTTTATCTATCCAAATCGTAATATTTGAAAAAAGAATTGATTCACCCTAATCTTTTTTTTTCAAAATTTATGTTTTAGAAGTCATATTACCTACATATAAGTACTAAAAATTACGTAAATTGATATTTCTATATCCATATTTTTACGTCAGTATTTTTATTCGTTTTAAACACGTACACATCGAATTTTATAATTTTCCATTTCTATATTTTATGACTAAAATTTTGAAAGTATTTTTCACTAAAAGTTACTGAATTATTCATGTATGTATTTTTACATTTAATTCCTGTCTCAAATTTTACTAATTATGGTAAATTGAGATTTGGCACCATGTAAATGAGGTCAAGGGGTAACATAGAACATCTTAGCTTTTTTGTGTATTTATCTCGAGACTGTGTAAAATGATCGCTCATTGTATGCAATGACGGAGCTAGGATTTTAAAATATGGTGGGCTAAATTATTTTTTTTTTAGTTTGCTAATGCTTTAATTATATTATTATTTTTTATAAGTTTTACAAGTAACATGTTTTATTCTTTAAATTAAGAGAAAATTAGAATTAATTAAACAACTAAACCACATCATATATATATATATATATATATGGGAACGGATAAATTTCATTGATAAACATCATAATGACAATGCTAGGTCAAGTTAGAACGATCCGAGGATCCTTCGATTACATCCACTTCAATTTATTCGTTACTACAATCTAGGAAAGAAAACGCGTGCAAAACTGAAATCTAAACAACGAAACTACAGACCAAAGGAAACTAAACAACTATTGCTAAAGCATTACCCGAAATCAAAGCAACTAGAATGAAAAGTTTGAGGACTAGTGACCCTTATGGTGTACCCTCTACTTAACATCTAGTTGAAGCCTTGACTTAGAATAATGCATAGAAAATTGATTAAAAAAAAAAATCAACATTATAATGTTTGATAGAAACTCGGTAACAAAAGTTTAAGACAAAAGGATACACCTACTCAAATTGTATCATGTGCTCTTGAATATAGTAATACTCGACTAACTCTTTTTCTGACCTAATTTACCCAAAAAAAAAAAATATGCGAGTATGTATCTTAAAGCAGAATAGAAAATAAAATACAATAAAATACTTTAAATAAAGAAATAACAAATTAACATTTGGAGCTAAGTTTAAAAATTTGGGATGGGCTACTCTTTAATATTTAATTTTTAAAAATAAAATTAAGCTGTAAATTTATGTTTTTTTTTTCAAAATTTGAGGTGGGCTATAGCCCGTGTGTAGCTACGCATTGTTGTTACTAATAGTTCATTGCTTTTATGTGTGAAGGCATGACTCGTTGCGTGTTCTCTCATACGAATAATCATAATTATGATTATTCGTTTGAATTATAAATATAAATTCTAAACAAATGATAAACCATTTTTTTTCCTAAATGCTCTTGGCAATAAATGTTGCCTAGGTTTTTTAGTAACTGGTTTTATTTTTTTTGAAACGTAGTAAAACGTAGAAAATAATCAATGAGTAGAGTGGCCATGTTCTTTTTTTTTTTTTTTTTTTTTTTTGAAGCGGTGGCCATGTTCTTATTAAAATTTATTGTTATCAAGTTACAATTGTTTTTTGTCTAATAATTATTGCCACCGAAGAGAATGATAAACTCAATCTTTTTCAACTAAGAACATGAAAACAACTGTTGGAAATTAGGGACACATGTCAGCACCATACCTAACTTGAACATTCGGGCTCCGTTGATACTACTGAATTTGCATTATACTTCCATGCATATACGAAGCTCCTCCCATCACAAAACAGGGTGTATATTGTTGATGTGCCCACCAAGCTAATAGCTAAGAAGCATGGGCTGAGGACCACAAAGTTTCTTCTTCATTCTACTACAAGAATAACAACATTAAGCAACATTTATCATCTAGATACTTCGAGTCAAGTATGAAGATTAAGGTAGCAAGATCATTATCTTGTCAATCATCTCTATTTTGGTTTGGTGGGGAGCTACGTCCATTGTCGATAATTGTGTTTCTTGGTTTAGTTCATGTGTACTTGTATCAATATCATAGAATTTATTAATTAGATCCAATACTTGGATGGTCTTGCTATAAAAGGAATTTATTTTTAAAAACAAGTATAATTAATGTGCAAACTTTAGTTTTCTCCGATATCACATTTGATTCAAATGTTAATCATTTTAGAAGTTCTCTTATAAAATGATCATCGAAAAACTTATTCTATATATATGAAAAGGTCATCTTTACGTGCAAGATAAAATCATGAATCATGCAAACATATCCATTTTACAGTGTTTTTTCATGATCATTAACATAACTGTGTTTCTCTATCATAAACATAGATCAAGAGTGTATATATTCCCTACCTGCAAAATGTACACATAGAAACTGTGCTAACCAAGAAAGGATATCCATGAACCTCTGTTTTTTCATAAGTAGAAATTCATTTATTTCCAACCCACCAATCTCATAATAGTGAAAACTAGTGAGATTTAAACTTATAATCTCCACGATATCAATTATTTTAAATAACCAACACGTCATAATCACTGACATAATTCTAATAAACTTAATCGTGAACCCATACACTATATAATATATACATGATAACCATGTGTTATAAAATAACAGGCAATGATATCAATTGTGGGTAAAATAACACGCTTGTTTATCTTGTGAGTACACATAAGTTTATAGGCTTTAATGTAAAATAACATGTGTTGTTCTACTTCTTTTCACCTCCTCCAACTAAGTGATTGATGGGAGTGATGCAAGATCCACTATGGCCGGGGTGGAAGATAGACATCGAAGTTAGGTACTTCCACTAAACCTAAAATTAACAGCAAGTCCTTTCAAAAAAAAAAAAAAAAAAATTAACAGCAAGTCAAAATATGACATATTCATATTACATGTGAACGCGTTTAAAAGTGTTTACCTGAAGACTAGCTTCATACCTAAGGAGAAAGTGAAAAACCGTAAAATTTTTACCGCGTTGCTCAAAAAAAGGGTTTCCGCGTTGTTGAAAATAATAACAAGATTAAGATTAAGATGAGAAAATGGTGCCTAAACTGGTGGGTTTTTGCTAATAAAGGCCATGGAAACTCAAAATATCAACCAATGGAAAGGTAAGCTCTAACAAAACTACCATCTCCACAAACACAAACAAAAGCGAGGGAGAAGAACATTGTCAGACTCTGTAGCTCTGAGCTTTTTATTTTTTCCCATCTTGGATCTCATCTGACATAATTTCTGAAGATCTTGTTCCCCTAAAACTCCAAACCCTTTTCTTATCCAGTGTTTCCCTTGATCACTCTGATCTCAGACCAAGCTCTGCCATTTTCAAGTCTCTATGTGCTTTTACAGCTAACTCTGCTCCTAAATGAGATGGCAAGCATGGAAGAGCCAAACGTATTTAACCCTATTTCAAGATACGCAGAACCAGCAGGCCTCCATATTCTCTGAACTTCAATTTAAAATCTTGTTTTTTTGGTCCCTATCAATACACACATTTTGTGACTTGACTTTAGCCCATACCCTTTTGGTTTCTATCTGAGTTTTGTTCATATTAATGGTGTCTGGATTGTTCTATAAACTTGAACGTGGAGTTTTGGGTTTAAAACACAAGAAAGTGGAGCTGGGTTTGAGTACTACTCCTAATCCAATTCTCGCTCTTGATCACTTGATGAACTTTTTGATTGCCGGGTCGTTTGGATGATACACAAAGGTTTGCTTAAAATGGTTAAACCCTGTTGGAGGCCATCTGTAGAGGAAGATGGTGCTCGACGGGGTGGTGAAGCTAGCGGACGTGTTGAAGGGTTGTTGTGGTACAAGGACCTGGGCTACCATGCTTGGGGGCAATTTTCAATGGCTGTGATCCAAGCCAATAGTACTTTGGAGGATCAAAGCCAGCTCGAATCCGGGTTTCTGAGTGCAAACAGATTCGGTCCTCAGGGGACCTTCGTTGGAGTTTACGATGGACATGGAGGCCCCGAGGCTTCAAGATATGTGAACGACAATCTTTTCAGGAATCTCCAGAGTATGGTTCTTCTTTATCAAACTGTTTCGTTAGTTTAATGCTATAATTCTAATAAAGCTTAGGTCCTGTTCAGAACTTTGCATACAGTTTAGCAAAATATGTTTTCAAATTGTCTAGTTGAATGTATAATCTTAGGCTTGCAATCTCACAGCACATCTCATTGATATTTATGCTGATTGATATTTGTCTATTGACAGGAATTGCATCAGAGCATCGAAGCATATCGGAAAATGTTATTCGAAAGGCGTTTTTGGCCACGGAAGAAAACTTCCTCTCCTTTGTGAGGAAGCAATGGCTAAGTAAGCCAGAGATTGCTTCTGCAGGAACATGTTGTCTGGTGGGAGTAGTGTGTAATGGACTTCTATACACGGCAAATGTTGGGGACTCAAGGCTGGTTCTAGGGAAAGTAGAAAGGGCCACTAGGGAAGTCATAGCTATTCAGTTGTCTTCAGAGCACAATGCAAGTATGGAATCAGTAAGACACGAACTTAAGACTACTCATCCCCATGATCCACAGATTGTGGTGTTGAGACACAAAGTTTGGCGCGTCAAAGGCCTCATACAGGTACTGGCATGGTGCCATGGTCTGCATGCTTCTGCAAATTATATTTCATTGAACATGGTTGCATGTTTTGATCTAGCACTTGTTCTATTAACTCAAAACACTTCAAAATACTTTTATAACACTTAAAGATACGCTCTATCCGGCAAACAGGCCCCTTTGGTATCTCAAGCTTGTGCAATTCTTGAAAAATTCTATAGGAACTGCTACTTTACTAAAGCTTTGCTTATAAGTCGAAAACTTATTGTGGTTTTATGACTTAAAAGGATCTGAAAAATGTGAATTTGTTATACTGTGGCAGATAAGGGTCTTCAGAGTATGAATAAGTTGTGGATTTTCCTGCCAGATAATAAAGTAGAAGTGGCAATATAAGTATGTTTTTTCTAAACTAATATCAAATCTCTTCTGCAGGTTTCAAGATCCATTGGTGATGCATATCTAAAGAATGCAGAGTTCAACAGAGAACCTCTACTACCCAAGTTTAGGTTACCAGATTCTGAACCTTTCGTCAAGCCAATTCTAAGTCCAGATCCATCAATATCGGTACTCAAACTCCGACCAGAAGATCAGTTTCTCATATTTGCTACTGATGGTCTGTGGGAGCATCTTAGCAACCAGGAGGCTGTCGACATTGTCAACAATAACCCACGTAAAGTAAGAATCAGAAAGTCTAAAACTGACTTGCTGCATAGTTGGACCATTAAAGGAGACGCTAAGATTAATGAGCCTTTTCACACTTGTTCTGCAGGGAATTGCCAGGAAGCTTATTGAAGTTGCACTACAAGCAGCAGCAAAGAAAAGGGAAGTGAGGTACTCAGACTTGAAAAGAATCGAGCGAGGAGTGAGACGACATTTTCACGACGACATCAGTGTAGTGGTAGTGTTTCTAGATCACAATCAGTTGAAAAATGGAACCTCTCGCAAATCTAATATTTCAATAACACCCAACTTCTAGATCAGGCCTTAATTCATCTCCTGCATCCTCGTATTGTAGTGTAGAACTGTAGATTGTGGAAGTTGATGTACGAACCAACAGCAGTTGGTCAGTTGAAAAATGTCATACACAAACATCATTTGATCAGCTACTATAGCTAAAGAATGGTCTTCAAAGAAGATCAAATATGAAGTTTCAAGGATAGTAGCTTGCCAAGCCGAATGTCTTGCAAAATTGGGAGAGAAGACTTTACCCAAAATTGCATAGAACTTGGAGCTGTAGACATTGTATAATTGCTGTACCTTGTAATCTATTAATTCAAATGTGGGGTTTCATCTGGTAGTCATATCATACGAGAACATCGCCTTTCATTATCCAAAAGTACCCAATAATTTCAACACTAACCCCATCCTTTATTTGATAAAACATATGTATGACTTGGGGTACCCAAGTGCACTACAGTTCGAGATTGCAGTTATAAAAAAAATTGCTGCAAAATTCTCAATTTCTGATGCAATTTTCATCTATTTAGCACAAAGATGGCATGATTAAAAGAAAGGTAGAGAGAAAAAGAAAAGTCTTTTCTATGCTAGAAATGCCGCACTCTAATGCTAATCAAACCACCCCCCTCAAAAACCAATGTAAGAAGTGCCAAACTCATCAATGAATACAGAGATCAACCGGCAAATACACAAGGAAATAAACAATGGTATTTCAATGCATTCAAATATAGAATCTCAGAACCTTCAAACACTCATCATTATGTAAATGGGAAAAGAATAATAAAAATATGAACATGGATAAGACAAAGAGGAGAACATAAACCAACATTTTGTGATTCCCTTTTATAAAAAAGTCAAACAGGTCCTCCATCCACAATAAGCTAAAAGAAAAATAAATTTCGACATACAATGGACGTCTTTACATTTTTCCAGTGAAAGCTTCATATACAAAATATAAAAATTACAAAGCTAAAACTGAACAAAATTCAAAGAGTACAATCCTATCCCAAAACCCTACCTGAAGATTGCACTACTCACCCGGCAAAGCTTAAGAAAATCCACAACTACCCTCAAAGAGACCTTGAATCAACAACCAAGAATATCACAAATTCTAGTAATACAATCTAGGGAAGGCTTCCGGCTTTTGGATCCACTGTTCAGCAAATCTGACAAACTGATATGTAATAATTACCTTTAACTCTTGAACCCATCTCGGTCATACTTCTCATGACACAGTGTTGGACAATACTACTCAACAGTACATGGTTATACCTCTCATCTGAACACTCTCATGCTATTATCAAATACGAAACCAAAAAACTTTGAACCACAAGCAAAAGTAAAAAAGATAAAATAGCTAGCTCAGATACATAAAAATACTACATTACTTAACTGCAGATATGCCTCCCTCATAACTGATACTGTTGAAGCCATTCCCTATTATTCACTGCTTGACTCTTCTAATTTTTAGTTTATAGTTTTCCAAAATTCATCCTACCATTAGCAGTTTATAACGTTGATTACCATTCATCAGACTATATAGACTCACTCAGAAAACCAACTTGGTACTACTGTTCAACACTGCATCATGAGTATGCGACCATAAGCCAAAATGAGCAGTTGTCCTTGTGTCAATAGAGATATCGGAAGAGTAACCACCAAACGGTCGCCAAAAAATCCTGGTAGATTAATGATTTTCCCTAGGTTGTATTCTGAATTTAAGACATTCTTGGTAGATTTCAAGGTACGCTAACAATAAGCAGGTAGTTCTTCATTACCAAATCCAGTATGAAATAAAGCTCCTCCTTGCCACCGAATTTTGTTCACCAACTTGTAGAAGATATATATCTAAATGGAAAATGCATCGCCTGATAACCCATGCAATCAGAAGTAGGTATAGGTAGGAAGCCTCAAGGGAATCACAAAATGTTAGAACCCTAAACCTGCCAAAGAGATGACAGTATAAATTAAAACAGCATATGGAAAAGCATAATAACAAATTTAAATGGGAATAAAATAGCCCAAAGCAAGATTAACTTACGAAGAAAAATTAACGTACTACTAAGAGAGGAAGCTTCCTTTCATGCCTTTCCTACAGCACCGCCTGCAATCGCTGCCTTCTAATTTGGAAAAAATAAAAAAAGATCAGCAACCCAGTGGCAGAATTTGAAAAGGGAAGTATACTCATATTTTAGGTATTCAGAGTAACAAAGAAACAGTTTGAGGTCTTACCTGCTCAATATTTCCCTTGTCATTCACTTGAGAGAGAGAACCTGCAGAACCATTTGAAAACCTGAAAATAGAGAACATTTTAAAGAATTAGAAGTATACTTTCACAAATCATAAGAGAACAATATGCACATCACAACTTCAATAATTAGCTACAAGTGATAAACTGATCGAATAACAAAATATGTAGATGGCCTGCACTGACACCATACCTGAGTGACCTTGCCTTCCTTTTTTCTTCTTCCTGAGGGTCAGGTTTAGCAGTCTTAGAAACAGGTGCAAATCGGGCCAGTCGAGCTTTCTTCCTCGCATCCTCATCACTTGCCACAGGTGGAGCAGCAATCCCAAACCTGATAGAGAAAGAAGAGGTCAGTAACGCTTGCAACATGAAATAAACCAAAAAACTAAAAATTTGACCAATTCAGTTAGTGAAGTTCTATAAGCACTGGTTTGATAGAAGATACCTCTCTGCTCTAGCCTTTCTCTTCAGCTCCTCAGACTTTTTGGATGCTTCTGATCCATGTGATGTAGAAACAGTACCAAATCTGCCACAAGATCAGCCAATATGATCAGGAACTCAATTATCAGAAAGTAGAAATAAAGATGGAAAAACAGTAACATCAAGTCAAAACCTCATGAATTTCAAATAAACTATTCATCCCTAGCCCACTATCCATTTCAACCATGCCACTCCACTCCTCTCCAAACACCATAAATTTGACACACAAGTTTTTAGGCCCCTACACTAAATAATCAGTCTTTTGCAGTCTTGAGTCCACTCCCATACGGTGAGACTTCAGACCAATTCTATTCATAAGAACCTCCAGAACATGGAAATCTACTATTAGTTCAACATAGAAGCATCACTGTAAACTATTTGCAACCCGGTTGACAAAATCACAATCTGAGATAACTATTATTGACATGGCTCATGCTTATTTCTATGTTAATATGCACAGTTCACACACATCTATACGAATTAACCTACTCCCAATCCACCTATTAACAGTCAAAATCTATAGTAACTAGTATTAAGATCGCCTATGCCTTGTGCATGTTAATCCACACACATGTATATGAAATAAAACAAACAATTATTCGATTGCCTCACAGAATCCAATTGTAGAAGCCCCAAAAACCCTAACCCTAAAATTCACCAAAAAAAATCAAAGCAATCCATAGAATCCAATTGTATGAAACAAAACAAACAATTATTCGATTGCCTCATAGAATCCAATTGTAGAAGCCTCAGAAACCCTAACCCTAAAATTCACCCAAAAAAAAAATATTCAAAGAAATCCATACCTTTCAGCTCGAGAATTGCGCTTCTCTTCTTCAGTGAGCTGCACAGATATACCGAAGCGCTCGGCGCGGCGGATCTTCTTCTCAACAACAGAAGCCGGAGCAGCGCCATCCTCTGCGGCCGCAGCGGTCTTGGGGTCCTCGGAGTCCGCCTTGGACACGTTTTCAGCTGAGTCAACGGCGGAGGGTGGGGCTGTAGGGGCGGGAGTCTCGGTGGGAGGGTCTACGGGGAGATCTGGTTTAGGCGCGGCGGCTGGGGCCGGGGGGTCGACGGCTTTGGTAGGGTTTTCGACGGCGGGAGTGGTGTCGGTGGGTTTCTGGGTATCGATGCTGGCCATTGGATTAGGTTTACGGTGGGAATCGGAGAATGCGTAGATCGGTGTCAACGACGGAAAGAGAAAGAGAGAACAGATGTCGTTTGGTGTGGGTTAGGTTGTGATTTGTGAAGGTGAAGTATCAGGGATTATAGTATTTATAGGGATTAGGAAGTCACAACATTAACCGTGAGATATATTCGGAGATATTTCCTTGTTTACAGTTGATTGGTTTTTCTTCTGTATTTTCCAAAAGGAAAAAAGAAATAAAGAATTGTTTATTCTTTTTCTTTTCTTTTGTCTTTTCTTTGAAAGAATGAGAATAATACAGATTTTTATTATTCTTTTAAATAATTTTTTTGAAAGTTATTAAAAGATGTTTGTTTCACTATCGGAAGTCGAACTCGATTTGATCACTATTTAGCTAGTCATTTTTAGTTACAAAAATAGTGGCTGAGTGAGTTACTATTTCAGAGTCGGGAGCAACTTGGATATAACCTATCTCCAAGGGATGTTTTTCACAAGGTCACAAGTTGGGGTTCCTATTGCAGCCTTGCATGTTTTCACTAGACCAACCTCATTGGGTTATTCAGCTAGTTATTTTGTTGACTATAATTTCTCTAGTTTTTTTGTCATACGCGTAAGTTGGACTTAGTAAACAATATCTTATATCTTAAAACACCAAGGGCCAAAATAATATTGAAATGAATAAGTCATTTTCATAAAACAATTGTGGGATGAATTGTAAAACTCAGACACTAGCCGCTTAGGATCTCTACCAACTTTACGAGGCTTGACTAACACATTGCATAAATTCTACACTCAAAATCGCTGCAACGGAATTGTTGTTGGTAGTATTCGGCTAGTTATTTTAGTGACTGAAAATTCTCTGGTTATCTTATCATACGCGTAAATTGGACTTTGTCTTAGCAAGCAACGTCTTATATCTTAAAGCACTAAGGGCCAAAATAATATTGAAATGAATATGAAACTAGTGAAGTTTTGTTTATAAATCAATCGAGAGATAAATTGTAAAACTCAGGCACCAACCACTCGGAATTTTTGCCCATTCTTTTTAAATTTTTTGCACACCGGAAGTTTCCGGTGTGCAAAAAATTTACCATTGATATTCGGGAAAATATCACAAATGGTGTATGAACTTTAAGTCATTCTACATTTTAGTGTACCAACTTTCAAAACTATCATAATGGTGTATCAAGTTTGCTCCAATCTTTCATTTTGGTGTACGCCGTTAAATTTTCCGTTATCTTTACAAAAAAAAAAAAAAAAAAAAAAACTGACAAAGCTAAAGGAAAGATAGCGGAAAATTTTTTTTTTTGCAAAGATAACGGAAAATTTAACGGCATACACCAAAATGAAAGATTGGAGCAAACTTGATACACCATTCTGATAGTTTTGAAAGTTGGTACACCAAAATGTAGAATGGCCTAAAGTTCATACACCATTTGTGAAGATATCTCTTGATATTCAAAAGAAGTTCAGGGAAAAGTGTGGGAAGTAATTTACACAAGGCGAGGCCACAGCTGTAGCTGAGGCGTTGATACTGATAGCATGCGTGAAATAAAATGTTACCAGGTTTTGTTTTGTTTGTCCCTAGTTCAGATTCTGGATATGTCAATTTCTCTCTCAGCATGGCCAGTTATTCCGAAACAAAGAGGATAAGATAATACCACTCACATTATGCAACTCCTTTTCTCTTCTTCCCCACTCTTCCTCTTCCTCTTCCCCATTTGAATTTGCCACCAAATTCTCTCCCTCCCTCTTAGCCATGGGCGTGGCTTCCGTCATCCACAACGGCGTTCGCATTCCTCTCAAATTCAACTCCGACCTTCCTAGGGTTTCATCGCGATCCCCAGCCCCAAAATGGAGCAGACCTCACTCCATTCACCATCTTGTTCTTCGCCTCCGCACAGGTCCCTCTCTCCTCTATCCTTCAGTTTGCTGTTTCTAGCTGACTGTCTGATACTCATCGCCGATCGGTATTCGTTGAATTTGAATTGCAGGTGGTGGTCGTGGTCGACAGTCTGTGCCAATCGTGTGTTCTAGAGCAACTGAGCAGGACGATGATGTATTTACTTCAGGTAACTTTTATCATTCTCCATTCATGAACAAAATTTACCAGATCATGTGACTGAAAATCGTAAAATTTCACTCAAATTATGGATCTTTATGTGGTTTATATGAAAAGTCGTGTTGATTTTGCAGAAGGCGAGAGGATTGATCCTCAGTCATATGATGGCATTAGTAATGTGGACACTTCTCACACTTCCACTCCGGATAAATCTAAGGGAGCTGAAGCTTATGTTACTTCTGTAAGAACTGTAGCTTTTTGGGTGAGCATCTTTTAGCTTAATTGCAAAATTGTTGATGTCGAGGGTGCTGATCAATGTTGGTGTTAATTGTCTTTAGGTGTGTGCAGCGGTAGCATTTGGAGTTGGTGTGGGTTTTAAAGACGGTGTTGGCAAGGCAACCGAGTTTTTTGCCGGGTATGAAGAAATGTGTGGTTTATGATCTTGTTAGTAGCTGATAGAAAGTTGAGCTCTCTTTATTTTCTAAACAATTAGTCATTTGACTACCTTAGTAGGTGAAAACATATCTAGTGTTTAATTCAAAAGAATAGGGAACAAGCAGTTTGATCTGGTGATAGTTTTCATCTGACTGCATGGTTTGTGTATTGTGTTTGTCTGTGAGTCTACATGTTATTATCATTTGCTGCATCTACTGAGTGTTGGGACTTTTTCAGGTATTTACTGGAGCAAAGTTTGTCAGTGGATAACTTGTTTGTGTTTGTTCTGATTTTCAAGTACTTCAAAGTGCCACTTATGTATCAGGTCTTTTGTAATCCTTTTAGGATTCTAATTTGTGTTCCATATGTTCTCAAAATTTCTACGTAGGTGTTGTTTTTGAAGGAATTGTGAATAGTTTGCTCGTTTGACTACAGGGTCGTGTTCTTTCATATGGTATTGCTGGTGCAATCATCTTTCGGTTGACATTAATACTACTCGGAACAGTCACACTCCAGGTTAATATAACTCCTCTGTGTGAGTGTGTTTGCCTATCTGTGCTGGTTTCTGGTTTGTATTTCTCTTTCTGAAATGATCTGCTGTGTTGTTTTTCTAGAGGTTTGAGGCAGTAAATCTTTTCCTCGCTGCAATACTACTTTACTCATCCTTCAAGGTATATATTCTTTGCTCTGAAAATGGTGTGGTATTTGTTATCTGAGATTAGTTTTTGAGTTAGAGATCCACTTTTGCACTTAGAGACTAGGGTGTCTCTGAAGATTTGATTAAGAACCTGATAGTTGGCTAAGGTGGTTCCATGAATATGGTTCTGTAAACCTAGTTTCGTTTTTGATTTATCTTGAAAACCATTTCCACCTTGCACACAAAAATGAGGACAATGAGATAGGAACTTGATTCACAACATCTGATCTTTAGGTGCTTCAGTCTGTCACTATAGGACTATATCTTTGTAATATCCTTGCTCATTTTATTGCGAGTCCATTTTTCATCAAAGAAATGCAGATGTAGGTTCTCACGATGTTTATTTTGTTGTTCTAGTTATTTTCCAGTGAAGAAGATGACACTGATCTATCTGACAACTTTGTTGTGAAGACATGCCAGAAATTTATCCCTGTCACCGGTAATGATTTGGCTGCGTATATAATTCATTTATATAGTTGAATTGTTGTTTTCTGATTATGTGTACGCAATTAAAACTATATCACAATTAGATAGTTTTAAGATAATTGGGGGCCTTGGCCTTGGGGATAAGCCATATGTTGCTTAAGCTTATTTTGAACTCAATATGAGTATATAAGGTTCAGCACAACCATAAAATATAAGTCTAGGAGTTCATGCTTAGGATGAACACTTTTCTTTGTCAAGAATTTCCTCACTTGATTTTTCTTCTAAATAATAATAAGAAAGTGCAATTCACAGACTGATCCTCCTGCAAGTCTACATGTTGCTTTCTATCCCTTTGGTAGATTGTGATTAGAGCTAGCAATTTATTTGCATAGTTTGATCACACTTTGCATCAATCTCTCTTTCTGCTATATGACCTAAATTTTGATGTGTATGTATGTTTGAATTTTTGCAGCTGCTTATGATGGCAATCGATTTTTTACAATTCAAGAGGGTGTGTGGAAGGTAAGTTGATTAGGTATTATAATGGTACACTATTTTATTGCATAGACTAATTTACGAGTTTCTCTGGATGACTGGCTAAATATGCCGACATTGTCTGTCTCCAATACTGGCATCAGTTTATGTGTTAAATTAATGGGCACTTGATCTCTAACAGGTGTCAAACATTTTGGGCAGGCCACACCTTTACTTCTCACGGTAGCAGTTATTGAGCTCAGTGATATAGCATTCGCTGTATGTTCTCTCAACCGATAACTAAAGTTATGTATTATGCACATATCTAAAATGTGTATTGGCATTGTTACTTAATGTTATAATGTAAATGTTATTGATACTTCACTTTTCTGTAGGTCGACTCTATACCAGCAGTTTTTGGAATTACTCGGGATCCTTTCATAGTTTTCACTTCTAATCTATTTGCCATCGTAGGTAATTCTTGTCAAATGTAGGTTTAATCAACCATATTTCTGGAAAATATATATCTAAGCTTGTGTTGAATTATTAAATACTCTTATCTCAGGATGTGCATGTGCATGTGTAGAAGATGATACTGACCCTATTTCCTTCTAATTTAGGTTTAAGGTCGCTTTACACACTCATTTCTGAGGGTATGGCAGACTTGGAGTATTTACAGGTGCACACTGATTTCTAGTGCTTTCTAGTTTTTGCACACTGTGTGGCTAATGATCATCTATCTGTTGAAGACAATCATTACAGACCCTGTTTCCTCTCCTATGTGCTAGCTTGAAATGAGATAATATGAACACGTGGTCATTTCATTTGATCCAACTTATAGTTAATGTGGAATTGCATCTTACTTGAATTTCTTATTTCCTTTGAAAAATAATAAGGTTTGTTGCTTTTTTGATTCTTTCATTTCAGCCATCAATCGGTGTTGTTCTGGGCTTTATTGGGTGTAAAATGATCCTGGATTTTTTTGGTGGGTGTTTCAAGCACTATTGTTTTTATACATAATCTTCACTACATCCGAAGCTTAGTTTCTCAACTCTTTCACAGGGTTCCACATATCAACAGAGGTGTCTCTCGGTTTTGTAGCTACAAGTCTTAGCACTGGGGTGCTATTAAGTCTAATGAAGAAATCTGACTAGCTTATGAAGTAATTCAAGCTCAGAGCAGGTAACATATTTTTGTACTTTGCTATATTTGCCTGCATTTCTCTATTGAGAATAGCAATTGCAATTGCCGTTGTTAACTTCGAAAAACGGGATTTTAATAATGAATGCATTAGATAGGTAGAATCTAGAATTATATCATTTAATTCTGGAAAGTAATCTTGATCGAGTGTGCTTGTATTGGTCAAGAAAGAAAAGAGTTTTGTTGAGGGTTTCTCCCAAGGCGAGGGAAATAAATTCAAATTTCAGCCGTAAGATTCTGAAATTTTTACGTTACATGTAATGCTATTCTTTTTGTGATAGTGTAAGGAATACGCAGATGGGAAACATGTGAGGTTCAAGTTCGAAGGAAGTCTTGGAATGGGTTTGCCGTGGGTGATACGGAGACTGAAAATTCCTCTTCATCCAACAACGACAAACCAATAACGCTGTGTCATCAATTGATTAATTATATAAGCTGGGTGAATGAAGTCATTCAGTTTTGTAAATTTGGTTGTAATGAGAAACAGAGGAATGGTAGAAAATCTCTTAGATTGATGTACAGTAGCAAGTTATACAGTAATTCTTTTGACCAAATTATTCTTCGTTCTTTTTTGGCTGAAGCTGATTTGCTCTTGCCTCTTGTTCACTGGTTCAAAATCGACTCTTCTGGGTTTCCAATCACACCATCTTTCCTATTCTGATGATGGTGGAAGCTTCATTATACAACCCTCTATATAACAAAATTCCAATAAATCATATGATTATAAAACCACAAAAAATAAAAATAAAAATTATAATTTTTCAAGAGACATATGTGTGTCTATTGCCACTCTATTATTTTCTTTGTTCACTTAACTTTTTTTTTTTTTTAATAGAAATTGATATCATTAGAATCAATAGCCGGCATTCAGCCAATAGCTAGAGTCTAGCTGCACTTACAGAAAGATAGCCGGCAAGAAAATCCGGAAACCCTAATCTAAGTTACGCAAACTCATTACAAGTCAAAGATAAGCTTGCTATAATGAGCGAACTTATAAACAAAGAAACTCCATGTCTTCTAGGGCAAAATCATATTCTAGCATCCCATTAGCCAATCACGCAATTGTGGTACCAATAGAAAACCACATCCTAGCCAACAAATAGGAGCAAACTCCTTATCCATAAGCAGCTCGAAAGCCAATCTGATTTCAGATAATTACCAACTCCAGCAGAAGTTATGATCTGAAAACGATTGATCCTGGACTATATACTAACCCAGATGCCCAAGAAGGTCCAGCTCTTAGGCCAGACCCACCTTTATCACGAAGTGACAAGTGAGGGTGGCAAGACACCCTCCTTAAAAACCCAAGAATTAAGGCCCAACAACTCGGATCTGAGCCAAGGCCTAAAGACCCCACAGCCCAAATCCGACAAAATAGAGCAGAAGCCCAAGGCCGCTCTATTATCGCCTCCGTCACCATTCTGTCTGGCGGCCGGTCTTGCCAGTAGCCCATCAAGCGCCAAAAAGTAACTCTGCTGTCTTTGCAAACACAGATCAACAACGCAATCTAAGCCCAAAATTGGCCAGAGTTCAATCACCCGCAGACCCCACCGATCGGAATTGCTACGCCGTCTCCTGATTGGGATCGACCTCCGCAACAGATTGATGTCAACCCCAACCGATCGACGCTCCGATGTCGCTGCTTTGCCTGTCGCTGATACTCTGGAGAATCTTGCACCTCCCTTCGCAAAACCCACCTTACAACCACTGACAGTCTTGAAACCAGAGCCGCCGCAACTCGTCAACCACTGTGTGGCGACGCTGGACCCGGCGTGAATCCGCCGCAAGACTAGGGTGTCGCTCTCGCTCTCCCCCTCCACTTGACAAAAAAACTAATGATTGGACATGATTGATTAAATTTCTACGTCTATTTTGTTCACTTTACTTGCTCATTACATCATATATTTTAGTTTCAATTATTAAATTTATTTATCAAATCTATTTCTTTTAAAAAAAAATATTCTTATATGAATATTCAATTAAAAATGATTTTTTTTTAAACAAGAATCACTCATTTGATTATACCAATAAAAGAAATAGAATATATTAAACTTTTGTAATAAAATCACAATCTATTTTTTAGTTTTTTTATTTATTTCAGTTTCAATGTTCTATTTCAATCCATATAAAAAAATTAGTAAGTTAACAATTATGAAGAGATTGTTTTTTGTTTCATGTTTTAAATTTTTACTTTCGGCATTCACAAATGGATAGCAAAAATTTTGATTATTAGTCATTTTGCACCTTGATAATATCTTCAATAATTCAAATGTTTATAGAGTGAATTAAGAAAATAGTAAGATGGCAATAATCGCACCCATAAAATGTATACTAAGAGCATCTTTAGCAATGCTAGCCATTTTTTAGTCAAATTTTAGCCAAAGTAGCTAAAAAGTTATTTTGGCTAGCCACTTTAGAAATACGTTTGTATCAGTGCTCTCTATTTTAACTAGTTTTAAATTTATATTATATTTTAAGTGAATATTAAATAGTTTAAATGTATTTATCAATTACATAAAATAACTCAAAATGACTGTATTAAATTATAGAGAGCCTCATCTCGCTCTCTATATTTATGAGCGAGATAGCTAAAAGTTATAATGGAAAGTCACTTAGGAGTCTGGTGCAGCTGCTAAAATATATCAAAAGCTAAACATGCTCTATAAAATAGCTAAGAAGTTAAAATAAAGAGTCTGCTAAATATGCTCTTGCCAAGATATGTTATCACCATACAAGTAGCCAAGTTGTTTATGATGACCTAACTTGTTTTTTTTTTTAAGAGAAATACAGTTCTCTCTTAGTTTGAATATAGAATAACTCTTCGGCCACATTCACCCCCTTACGTCACAATAGAGTAGAAGCCTGGTTGACTACTAGTATTAAAACTCATTTTTGCTGAAAATGTAATGTAATAGACAATTATAATTCAGCTTTCTCTGTCCACCGTATGATCAATACAAAAATTCCAAATAAACGGCTTAAGATAAGAACCACACAACCTTATCATAAAATTGGAAACACGTAAGTACTTGCGCGCCGTTTCAGAACGTTACGTCAGTGCTCACTTCACACTGATCGTGTTAAATCCCAGTCCCCTATAAAAAGGATCACGCACTCCAAACATTCCCGACATTGGTCACCTAATTCCAATTTCAAAAGGAAAGCTTAACTCGACTCTCTGCAAAACCATCATCATCATCACTCATGGCTTACACGTACGATTTCTCACCTTTTGATTCATTTTAGCTTCTGGGTTTATCTGACGTTGTGTTATTTTTGTTGCTGACATTGCTTCTGGGGTTTTGGGTTTTACAGTCAGGAGGTTCTTCCCACACCCTTGGATGCCACTTCCAACCCACCCCCTCTCTTTGATGGCACTACAAGGTTTACCTTAATTCACTCAAATTTGAAATTTGGGTTCCCTCTCTGTTTTTTTTTGTTTTTTTTTGTTTTTGTTTTAATGCTTCAATTTCACTGTGTGATCTGCTATTCCATGTGTTTATGTATTTGTTTTGTTTTTTGAAGGTTGTATACATATTACTCATGCCCATTTGCACAGAGGGTGTGGATCACTAGGAATTATAAGGTTGGTTAATCTCTCTTTTTCACACTCTTATAGTTTGGGAATGTCGACAAGTAGCCGGATTCTATATTTGGCTTATTTTTCGTTTTGTGGAATTTGTGATGTGCAGGGTTTACAAGATCAGATTAAGTTGGTTCCTATAAATCTCCAAAACAGGCCTGCTTGGTACAAGGAAAAGGTCTACCCTGAGAATAAGGTAATGTGTTTGAACAATTTAGCTATGTTCTTGTTTGTCATTGAGTATATGTTGTTGCAGATTGGGTGAAGCTGTTTAAATTTCTTGAATGATTATCCGCAGGTGCCAGCGCTGGAGCACAATGGAAAGATCATAGGGGAGAGTCTTGATCTGATCAAATATGTAGATAGTAACTTTGAAGGGCCTTCACTTTTCCCCAAAGTAAGATATATGCCCAGTTTAACTATGCATTGATAACCTGTCTCTGGCTCTTAAAAAGTTGACCAAACTGATGCTGTGAAATCATTTTTAGGACCCTGAGAAAGCAAAGTTTGGTGAGGAATTAATATCACATGTCGGCACCTTCACCGGGGCTTTGTATACTGCATTCAAAGCAAATGAGACAGTTAAACAAGCTGGTAAGGATCCTAATGTTCTCCCATTAGGGACTGCTTTTCTTGATAAATTTACTCTGACCAAAAATGGTTCCCTGCATCAGATGCTCAGTTTGATTACCTGGAAAATGCTCTGAAAAAATTTGACGATGGGCCATTTTTCCTGGGTCAGTTCAGTTTGGTAAGTTGAATGTGCAATTATGTATTATGAAATTGTAGAATCTTTATGCCCTTTTAGCAATGTGGTGACCAATTCAGTGGTTAAGTGATGGTTTGAGTCTTCTGATAGAAATATGTTTTCTTTAGGCGGACATAGCCTATATCCCATTTGTTGAGAGATTCCAAAGCTTCTTATCGGAGGTGTGGAAATATGATATCGCAGCTGGCAGGCCTAAACTAGCGGCATGGTTGGAGGTACACTAAAACCCATAAGATATATATATATATATATATATATATATATATATATATTTATATTTATATTTATATAAAATAGAAAGTTATGAACTTTTGTAGCTATTTGTTATATAAGAAATTTGAATAGTTGCTTGAAGTAGCTTAGGACATTGCACTAAGTTACAGAATAATGGTCCTTTGTTGTAGTGTAAGTAGAGCAAAGATGCAGCAATTTCTCATGAAACCAAACAAGCTTCTTTTCTTTTTCCTGCAGCAATTTCAGTCATTTGTTATCTCAAACATGGAATTAATTAGAGAGACAAAACCTATCAATCGTACTTTTGGTTTCAGATTGTGGTTAATTTGATGTTTATATCCTTCTGCAGGAAATCAACAAGATTGATGCTTATAAGGTAACCAAAACTGATCCAAAAGAGCTAGTTGGATTCTACAAGAAGCGCTTCTTGGTACGATCCCTTTTGGCCAATCAAACTACCATGTTCATGATCTTTCTTTCTTTATATCACAGTGATGTAACAAGCCGTTTCTGACATCTCAAGAAAAATGTTTATTATTGCAGGAGCAACAGTGAATGTGAGAAGAAGTGCTTCATATATGGTATAAATAAGTGGGCTCAGAGCCTCAGATGCTATGGAGAATGTATGCCAGTCCAGATATATTATGTTTGTGTATGCATATGTTTAGGTAGGTATGGACTTGTCTGGATCTGAATGTGTAAGCTTGCCTTGGTTGTTAAAATAAAATTCAGGTCACTTAGTATTGTACTGTTGATACGTTCACAAAAATTATTATTTGTTTTCTGAAAATTAGTATTGATATCAAAAAAGTAAAAAGTAAGAGATAAAGGTACAATATGACCATAAAATATGAGAAGAATATTCAGTCTACACTTTCATTGTCAAAATTCAAAGCGAAAAATTCAATTTCATAGCTCAACAGAGTAACAACCATTACGCAAGGATGTTAGCTACCTTCCCAAACTGAAGTTTAGAGATTTCTAATGATCAGTAGAAGTACATCAGCTTCATCTGGTCCACACTATTGCTAGATCAAGAGACTTCATTAATCTTGCTATGGCAATTGTACATCCAGAAACCCCTACAACAGATTCAAGAAAAATTCATTCATTCCCTTTCTTCTGCCAAGTGATGAGATAGAATCATAGAATCAAGTACATGTAAAAACTAAACTTCATTTAACCATAGAGCGTATATAATTCTTGCCAGTTAAGACATTAATTCTTTATGACCAAAAAAAAAAAGACATTAATTATACGACGGCCTACGTTTGGAGAGGCTTGAATAAATTTGCGTTGCATCTAAATGGCCTCATAGCATCTTATATTACACACATCAACCATCAACCATCAACCATTTAAGCTCTAGCAAGTAACCTCATTAACAAAGGCATCAAATCAATCCCAGACTGATTTTCTGACAAATAAAGGGGATATTTAGAAAACTTTCCAACAAATCAATTGTCGTCCATGTTCAATGAACCAGCGCAAGCCTGAAGCAGAAACTAAACAAATAAATCATTTTTGAAGGCTCATATCAGAGCAGAGTGAGAACGAGGAGTCAAAACTGCACTTGGATGCACAAAAAGAGGTATATTCTTCTTCATCTTTCTGTTGGGTTTTGAATCTTTCGACCTTCTTTTCCATTCCATGATAGATAATCATCAAGCCAAACTTCAAAAAATTATAACTTAACCACAGAGCCCAAGCAATCAGAACCGAAACAGTTGATTCATTCTCTGTGCCAAACTAGACTCTCTTAAGAGCAAGATGAAGTATACCCTAGCAGGCCAAACAGTGAAAAGGTGATATAGAACTCCTACCTTAGCAGACAATACACTGGTCAAAAGGCCAGTCAAGCCTTAACATGCATATATGGCATAAGAAAAGGGTAAAAAGGAAGTCAATTTCTTCGTAAAGAAGATCGAAAGTAAAAGTGAGGAATACCTAACAAGCATGTGACTGCAAAGAGCAAATTAACATTCCTCTTCATTTCAGCTTTGTAAGGACTTGTGATGGGTTTTGAGTATCTTGACCTGCTGCTCTTTCTGTTCCACGCCATGGTAATCTTCAATCGAAAGTAGACTCTCTTCATATTGAATCATGTGAACGTGATCTTGCTCAATTATATACCTCCCATTTGCCTCTCCTTTATCATCAAACCTCATCAATATGGTGTTGTAGACACCCCAAACCTTGATAATTATACTAAGGGAAAATTTCGCAAACAGTACACCAAGTAAAGTTCTAAGGGCATAATGAACATTTTAGTGTCAAAAATCGACGTCGTGTACTGATAGTGGGTCGAGTTTCAGATTTCGTGTACTGAAATGTTTGTTTTGAAACTTTGTGCATAAGAATTATTAGTGGCCTTTACTTGGTGTACTATTTGCGAAATTTTCCCTTATACTATGTTCCCCAATAAATGGTGTTAGGTATGGCGCCCAGGGCCCAATCGGATTGGAGAACTTTAAGTAAAAGAGGTCAGTCCAGGAGTCACTCACATCATCCTCTCTCATGACCCATAATGTAATGCTGCCATAATATGATATTCGAGATACGTACAGACAGGCATCCTCCGAGAGACACCCCAAGATGGCTGGTGGTATAATTACAAACATCATCGAAATTAGGCAGTCGCATACTCCGGAACTCTTCCTTAACCAGATCAAAAGCAACTATTCCGCCTTTTCTGTATATCCAATGAAGTGCATGATTTGAAACAGTCCCCTGACCATCGAATAATTAATCGTATGATTGAGGTCGGGGTTCAATCCTTTTCCAAGCGTGAGCTTTTACTGAGAACATCTTGGCCTCAACCTCACTAAAGTGCTGATCATGACGGTGGTACACATTTTCGGAGGCTACGAAAACTTTGTAGTTGTCAGTAGCCGGCAGATAGCCAACACCATAGCAGGGTGGGAACCAGAAATCAGGATTTTTTGCGGTAAAACCAGGGTCTGGTAGTTCCTTCAGCATTCCGGTTGATGGGTTACAGATGTAAAATTTATCGGGAAATTTATCACATCCTGTTATAATAAATAGCAATCCATTGCAGGACCCCAGTAGGCTGACAAAACAGCCCTCTTTCTGGCAACGGAAATTCAGACTTCTAGACGAACAGGTGTCCCCAAATGACGGCTTTTCCAAGTCTAGAAATTCGATACGAGGGGTGGCGTGTGACGAGAGGAGGAGGAGTCTCTGAGTTAGGGATTTCTGCTCACAAGCTGCTTTGTATTGAGATTTGGCGAATATGGGGTCGGACAATATAATGAAACGGAAGCGTTTCGAAACGCAAGTGAATCGGATCAAGGATTTTACGGGAAGCCAAGAGAGGATAGTCACTATAATATCTTCGGGTAGGTCTGTTTCCGCCATTGCACTATGGATATGGAGACGAGATCGACGAAGATGTAGCTAGGGTTTTCATATATTTGAGAGAAGAGGGAGGACACGGAACGCTGCCGTCTGGGTCATTAAGATTGTGATGCTAGGTAATCAGTAGCTAGCTTGGATAACAAGTATGCAAGTGTGTAACAAGTTTGTTTCTTTCCGTTTAAATTTATTTTGATCCTCTCTTCTCGTCTTCTTTCCTAGTTCTTCACAATCTCAAATTCTTATTTGAGGCTTCTAACCTTGAGACACAAACAAGGCATATTCATCAACCTTACTAGAGTTTAATTCCATGGTCAGATTCATGTTTGCTTTGGTTAAGAGATTCAAAATCGAGTGATCAATGATACGTACATCACAGGACTAACTGAGCATAAAATAAACAAATAATTCTCAAATGCATGAGTGAACACACTGGCAGTTACAATTAGGCCTGGGCGCGGGTCGGTTCGGGCCTGAAATTCGATGAACCCGAGCCCGAACCAGAAGTATCGGTCTCGGTTCGGTCCACAGTTTTCAACATGCTAAGCCTGACAAAAACCCGAACCGAGAACAATCAATCCGGGCTATCGGTCTTTCGGTCCTAATACACAACTTTAGTCTTCCAGTGAGTTTCAGACCTTCAATATCAGCAATTCCAGAAGTGTAGCTGGAAGTCTGGAACTTTCAATTTTCCTGATTTGAAGCATCTACTCATGACATTTAGACAAGCATTTCCAGTCAAATCCTCAAATGCATACACAAATTAATACATTACAAATGGCAAATGCAGCAAATCAAATAGAGAAATACAACTTAAAGTCTGAAATCACTAACTCATTAGTCATTACAAATACAATGAAAAATTGCAAATCAAACACAACCTGCAGATCTAATAATCAAACACAAATTGCAGAACTATTTCAAAGTCCAATAGGCCAATGCAGCAAGGATAGACACAATCACACAAAGTCACAACTCATAAGAAGTTAAAAAAACAAAAAAATAAAAACAAATGCAGCAATGGTTCTGTCATTAACAAACTGAGAAACAAAGTAACCAACTGAATGAAAAAGAAACAAATGCAGAGGCTGCAGCTACACAGCTAATGTCCATTTCAACTCTCCAAGGTTCCATTTGCATCATTCAAAATTCCAATAGCAACCTGACTTCAAACAACCTGCAATTTGCAACAAATGAAGAGAAAACACTTACTGCAACATCATAATTATGACACAATCAGAAACCAATAGCAGCTAGTTCAAATTTTCATTAGTAACTTGTTAGAACCAATCAGTATATACGAACAGTAACCTTATATATATATACAATTGAATATATAATAATAATAATCAATTGAAATCAAATAACTTTAATTCAAAATTGAATCACTAACTTGATCAGATAGAGGCCTGCGATGCAGTGACCTAAGACAGAAATTCGCCCCTACTTGTGCTGTAGTTTCGGACGTCTATCTAGAGGATACAACTATCTGGTACAAGTTCTTGCACAAGAACTTGACCCTGACGAATTTTACTTTATGTTTCTCAGAATAACTTTTTTGGGGGGAGGAAGAAGAAGATCGATCGATGGATAATGACGACCGAAGGTCGTCCTTATATAAAAGCCAAGATGAACAGTTGCGTCGGCAGTTGTTTGACGTTGTTTGATTCCATCTATTGCAACTGTTGGATTTTATCCGAAAAATTGAACAGTTAAGCAAAAATAAAATCAGATTCAGTCAAACCGAGCCCAAGAGCCCCAAGGCCCAAGGCCCATCTTTGACTTATATATCTTTGCATAATCTAATGGGAAACCCACTAGAAAAGCCCACAAAGCCCACTTCTATACATGTCATCCATTTACTTCTTTACATGGGAAACTCCCTATAAAGGCCATTAGCCTTTAAAACTTCTTCCATGTGGGACTAAAGTCCCACAAGTTCCAACATAACTAACCTTAATTAAGTTGAAGTATTTGATTGCAGACTATGATCAATGTTGTTATACAACTTTGCTGTCTTTGACGGCTTTGAGGCATGAGTCTTTTGACTTGATGCAATATCCTCAAGTTGATGTTCTGTACAAGAAGTCCAAAAAAAAAAAACACACATACACTCACATATTTAGTTCAAACTTCTAAGTTTCTAACAATTCAACAATGCACAATTTAAAGAATAAATAACACAAGTAATAGAACAATCAAGCACATTTTTCAAGTTTTTTCATAGAACACCATATCTGTAGCAGTTGGGAAGTATTCTATCTCTGATATGCTCTGTGAGTTGATCCAATTTTGCATGCATATGAGGGCTTCCACAGTTCTTGGAGTCATTGAACTTCTAAAGGGATCAATGACCCTACCTCCAGTACTAAAAGAACTTTCAGAAGCCATTGTACTCACTTAGATTCCAAGCACATCTTCGGCCACACACTGGAGATTTGGGTACTTAACTCCATTAAGCTTCCACCACAACAAAATGTCAAATTCATCATCATCAAAGGCTCCATCAATTGGATCAAGACAGTACATGTCCACTTCATGTTGCACAACTACCTCCTCTGATTCCTCTAGTTCTTTTCTCCAATGATTCATCATATCTACCCTCTTGCCACTCATTGTCCTTGTACTAGATGTGCTACCACCAGTGATACCACTTTATTGGCAACTTTTGGCTTTCTGATTACCATTTGAAGATGCATACAAATCGGTAAGTGCCACCACCAACTCCTTGAGTTCTTCACTCTTCTTCTTAACTGTAACTTCATCTATTACAAGGTATCTCCTACATGTGCTGCTGAAATTCCTAAGTTTATACCTAGGATCAAGCACTAAAGCTACCAAAAGAAGTTGATTCAGGTCATCTACCTGTGCAAAGTATTTCTAGAACTTTTGTTTCATCTTCACATCCATCATTTGAAGAATTCTTTCTGCTTCATTCTCAAATTGATCTTCCTCTCTGTTAAACAGCTCCTCAATCTCAGATTGAATGGCAACAATGTCATGAAAAGCTCTATGTGAGGTAGGCCTTGTTGAAGCACTGACCCGCAAGGTTACTTCATAAAAAACCTTCAAAAACTGGACGAAAACCTTAGCTTTGTCCCAATCGGCTTGAACTGGTGGTCCAATCCTCTTTTTGACTTGAGATCAACCAATACAAATCCATCCTCATCCTGCTCAATATCATCAGGTTCATCAAAATAGCTTTCATACTTGGACTCATCATCGTCAGCCATTCAAAGGCCTTTTTAAGCCCTAGAGCAGTCTCTAACATAATAAATGTTGAATGCCACCTAGTTGGAACATCTAAGACACATATTTTTCTAGACTCCAGCTTCTCTTTCTCAACACAATTCTTGAAAGCATCAAGCCTTGCCGAACTGCTCCTCACATACTTAACTGCATTCCTAATTAAGCTCACAGATTTATCCAACATTGTGAGTCCTGATCTCACAATGAGATTGAGGATATGAGCCATACACCTCACATGCAAAAATTTGCCCCCCATAACCGGCTGCTTCACCCAATTTACCAGTTTCTTTCTCACAAAGTCAATTGCATGCTTATTAGTAGAAGCATTATCAACATTAATCGTCAAAACCCTCTCTGTACCCCATTGAATCAAACAACTTTCTATCAGCTTCCCTATGCTTATACCTTGGTGATTAGAGATCACACAAAAGTTTAGAATCCTTTTGTGCATTTTCCATCCAAAATCTATAAAGTGTGCAGTTAAGACCATGATAGTTTATGTTTTGCACTGATGTCTATGTATCAGTGGTTAAACATAAAGTACTTCCTCAACTCGAGTCTTTTTTCATCATACATATTCAAAAACAGCTTGACAATGGTTCTCCTAGATGGAATTTCCCACTTAGGACATGCCACTGAACAAAAGTGCCTAAACCCTTTCCTCTCAATTGCACTAAATGGCAATTCATCCATCACTATCATCTCAACTGCTGCTATCTTACAAGCATCTTGGGTCCAATTTTTCAAAGCTAAACTAGGTTCACCATTCAGACTCCCATCACTACCCAAAACCTGCTGCCCTTTTTCTATATCAGCTCTACCCGGATACTTCTTACACACATCGTTAATGTGTCTCCTAAGACTGCTAGTTCCATTATCATAAGGATCACATGCTAAATCAGTTGTGCAGTACTTACATTACAGTCCGGGTTTCCTGCATCTTCTCATCAACCATCTCGAAAAGAGGCTTCTCAGTTTTGTAGAAGTGCTCCCAAATCTTGGAAAGAAACTTTGTTGTCAGCTTCTCAGCCTTCTTCTTCTTCCCCTTCCTTGGGTCAACTGGTGGTCAAGATGCTGGACTTGGGGTGGAGTTACTTGCATATGCCGTGGAGCCTGCCAGAACAATAGCCTTTGGGTTTGCCGGCGCACTACCTGAAGCCATGCTTGTTGTAGTTGCACCATCTGGTAATGACTTATTTGAAGCTATTGGAGTTTTAGGGTTTTCACTTTTCAATTATGGGACAGATTGAAATAAGTTGAGAGCTCGAGTCAAAATCCTGGGTCTAGGGAAGGATATGATCGATGAATTGAAGAAATCGGACCAACTGATGCAAGAAATTATCCTAAATGGGATGATGTTAGGGTTTGGGGATGAAAATTGGGGAAGAACAGTTGAGAGCTCGAGTTGAATGATCGAGCAAATGAGAGAAAATGAGCTAAGGTTAGAGTTTTTGGTCGTCCACATGTATAAATTAAAGACCAATAAAATATTGCTACATGTATAAGTGAAAATATCAGTCCGGGTCGGTCTACCCGAACTCAGTATCATCCCAAACCGTGACCGACCCATTTGTTTACTATTGGGTTCGGTTTTGACCCGAACCGTGAAGAAAAATACAAAAACCCGAACCGGCCCGTCTGTCTATCGGTTATTTGGTTCGGTTCCTCAGTCTATTGGCCTCAAACACCCAGGCCTAGTTACAATGCACAACCATTCCTCTATGTTTCTGCTCTTTCTCCATATTGAATCATGCCGATACTATCAAACACAACACATTAACAATAAAAGAATGAAACACATTGATCCATTATAAAGTGTAATTGACAAGATGGTCAACAAGAGTTTCATTTCGAAAACCGATTTCACGACAAATATAACTATAGTTTCACCAACACAAAAAATCTCTCATTTGATTTATACCAATAAAAAAAAATTGAATACATTAAAGTTTCCTAATAAAATCACAATTTGATTTACTTCTTTTTTTTTTAATTTTTTATTTAAATTTCAATGTTTGTCGATCTATTTCAATCCATGTTAAAAGATTAATAAATTAACAACTGTGAGCAATGAATAAGAGAAAAAAAAAATTTCTCGTCTTTTACCCTGCGTTTAGATGAGAAAATTCAAAATTATAAAATCCGTAGGAATTTATAAATAACGGAATTTTTAACTCCATCAATTGCAATTTCTATTGTTTGGTTGTATCTATTTAAGATTTTAAATGTATAATAAATTAAGAAAGTTTAAAACAAATAAAAAAATAAAATAGAAAAAAGTCTTGTTTTGGAAATAAAAATTGAATACTACAAATGAATTCATAAATGACACCTATTTTGGCGGAAATTGAAGTGGGGAATTTAAATAATGAATTCCTTCGTTTTTTTTTTTCCACAGAGAAAATAAATATTCCAATCTAATAATGCCAAACGAGGGAATTGGCTTGTAGGAATTATGAAAGGGTGCGGCTATTGACATCCTACTATTTTCTTAGTTCACCCTACAAACATTTAAATTATTGAAAGATTATATTACCCAAGTGCAAAATAACTAATAAGTACATTAATTTTTGAAAATCCAAATATGTAAGAAAAAATAAATATATATAAGTAATTAATTAAATACAAAGACTACTTAATTTCTCATTGGATAACATTAATCTTTATCTTCTCCACCCAAATTTGAATTTATTACTATTTTTTTTTTGTTGTTGCCTCCTCATCGTTCATTCGTTATTCAATTCACAAAACCATTACCTTTAACTTCATCAAAATCTTTGCAATATTCTTTGTGAACACCGAAAGTAAAAATTTAAAACACGAAGAAGAAAAAAAATCAATCTCTTCTTCATTGATCATAGTTGTAAATTTACTAATCTTTCTACATAGATTGAAATAGAGAACATTGAAATTGAAAGAAAAAATTAAAAAAATAGGAGTAAATTGTTATAAAGTAGAGAGAATATGGAGAGAGAATAGTAGGGAGGAAGTAGAAGTATTTCATTCAGTCTCATTAGCCTCCTTTATATAGAGGTAGGGTTTACATCAAAGTACACAACTAATGAGTATTTACGTGGACAGCCATATAGATAATAATATTTACAACACTCCCCCTTGGATGTCCACCAATGAATGATGATATTGGACGCGCTTATTGTTGCCTCGTTAAAAACCTTGCCAGGTAACAAAAACCCAGTGGGACAAAAATAACCCTGGTCGAAGGACAAAAAGAGCACAACGCGCATATGTCCTAGGTAGCATGCTTCTGGATGCTCCCCCTGATGAGAATCTCCCTCTGATCGTTGCAAGCCTTAATTATGTGTGCGATAAGCTACATGTACTATGTATAGTGGTTTGATGTGTCTATCACTGATGTGAGACCACGTGTGCTTTGCATATAGGGGCTCATCACAAATTTTCATACCTGAAAAGGTTAAGCAATACCAACAAAGCTAGCTGATTGTCAATAAGCCTTACCTCATATGATAAGGTTAGAAATAATCTCATATGCTCAAATTCATACACAAAGTAATAGCTAAACAATATAAAGAAATTGACACATTTAACTTTGTATAGTTTAAAACATTGAAAAAATCATCATGGCATACCTAGCCATACACATCAATATCTTTGTGTATTGATATGTCTCATATAAGCTTCTTCAAGAGCTCTAAATAATTCATAACTTTGCGAAAGTTAGAATATGTTGCAACATTATATTCATAATTCGAATTCAATAGTAGTCTCTTCATAGTACTCATTAAGGCAATTTAGATCTCGTTGACTAGAACGAAATGAGTACATATGAGCTAGCTTTAGACTCTTTGATTCCATAAGTGAGCTTTAGGCTCTTTCAACCTTTCATGAACTTGAATTATTCATGTATTTGAATCCCTTAAGGATTTGATAAGCAATACGCTTATTATGACACTTTTCTTTTGAGATTATGCTTTTAACAATGTATCTTTAAGATCTTCATAATATACGATGACAACGTGCCATAAATCTCTCGTCAATATAACAGCTATATGTAACACTGTACTTATAGAAAATTGTCATTCGTATAAGGGAAGATATTCATAATCTCATGTCTCGATAAATAGACATTGTGTCATAGTGATTTATCTTCACTTTTGATAAATACCTTTTTGTACCATGTAGGGTTAAAGGTCCAAGAATTCCATCACGTTTCAAATATCCAATTTCATTGGAATTGCCTCTTTCCAATTTGGCCAATAATATACTTTGTCGACATTCATAATGAAACGTGGTATAGCGTCAATACAAGCCTTAATGATTTTTGGTAGCTTCCAAATGTAAATTATCATCGATGATCATTAATCATAGATCCCACACATTCTTATATGCATGCATTAACTATAATAAGCTTATTAATATTGGGTACCCATGCCACTTCTGGGGCATACATTGTCACTTCCAGAACAATCATCTCTCATAGATGAATTATGTAGAATGTGGATCTTTTTACGTATAATCTCATGTCGAGCACTATAGGGCTTGTATGATCTTCCCTTTTTTGGAGCTTAAAACTTTAGACCTGGTGGATATAATCCACACAAATTCACGCCATTCTTTTAATAACATTAGTTTTCTCTCCCCCTAATGGCGGGGATACTTTCTTATTTTGACCACTTGTAAACATGTTTTTGATAATATCACTTCCTTAGAGTGAAGAAATTTATTGGTTGGTGGCGAACCCATACCAAGTTTAGGTCAAAAACATTTAGTTTATGAGCATAAACTATACTGATAAATAGTCTCACCAAGACATCAGCGATTTTACAAGGGACCAACATTGGTCTATGTCATTCTTTTCAAAGGACCATATCATTTGGACCAACATGTCTGCTACCATGCATAGTTGGTCTAGATTGTCTATGCAATCATGTTATGCTTTAAGGATTTTAATCCAAGTAAATTCTTTTGCAAGGAATATCATTATCACTTTAGGTACAAAGCTCAAAATGAGACATGGTCGAAAAGTCTCACACCAATTCATATTGTTCTTCAGGAACAATATTTCTCCCCCTTATGGCAGGAGGATTGTCTCATTAAAGTGACAACTCGCAAATATGTGGTAAAGAAACAATTTGATTGTGAGTAAGGTTAGCAGTCATCAAAACTTGTAAGTGATTCCATGCAACATGGCCAACAAAGATGACATAACTGGTCAAGCCAAAATAGTGTATTTGGTTCAATGAACTTCTGGTTCATGACATTATATGTGTAATCGAAGCTTCAGGTTCGAATATTTTTCCTATGAACTGCAAGTTCTAAGATTTCGTAATTTGAACTTCGGGTTCAAATAAATTTGGTGCTCGAAACTTCAGGCTCGAGGTGACTAAAGTGAATCTTCAAGTTCACTTTTAACTAATTTATATTTTATACTCAAAGCTTCGGGTTTGAGTTTTATTGTTAGAACTTCAAGTTCTGCTATGAAATTTTGAACTTCTGGTTCAAAATTATTACACTCAAAATTCATATGGTCGAAGTATAGGACTGCTGGTCCGTATGAGTAAAAAAAATTAATTTAAAAGATAAGTACTGTAATGTAAGTACATAACAAAATAGGAAACTTGCAGGGAAACAGATAGATAATGGAATATATTTTACAGTTGAAACTTCTAGTTCCTTGAATGAAGAAAATACACAGAACTTCTGGTCTGCTTAACTTCACAAATATGATAATTTTTTTTTCTCTCCTCTAATCACACAAGAACATAATTTTATCTTGTGGAGAACGTAGCTTCTAGCTTTACATTCAAAATTGAACTCCAAATTCACATTGTCGTGCGGAGGAGGGAACCCCAATACCCAAACATTTTTGAGGAACTTCCGGCCCTCTTATAATTATTGGGGATAAAAAAAAATATGTGAGTTCATATACTCATTGTATAGCTCTGAGGATCTTCTGGCCCTCATAATTGCATAAATTCTGAAGAGCTTCATGTCACAATTTTCCAATTTACATTTCATGATCCTAGAGGAACTTCAGGTCCCCATATGATCAGGGATCAAGTAACATGCGATTTTGATCATTGTATAATTCTGAGGAACTTCTGTCCCTTCATTTCACAATTTGGAATATGTAACTCTTGAGGAACTTCAGGCCCTCTGTAATCGAATCAAGAGACTTCAGGTCTCGATCTATTTTGATTACAAAATTCACAAGTAGATATAGGTGTGAGTTCACCATATCAATTTTCCAGATTGAAAGAAAGAAGAAGGTGAATCAAAAGGTCAAAATAGATAAATACATACCTGAAGCTCTTTCAATTAAAAGACTAATATATGCCCAGATCATATATATGCATAGAATTGTGTAACTAGATAAGTTTTTCCCTTAAAAATTATACAAACTGGAGCATGCCAAAATGTTATGTCCTGCAAGACAATAATTAATCATAGTAATGACGTCCTCAGGACTAACAGTGCTATAAAGCCAATACTTTATATATTGAATAATACAAATCCATTAATTTGCTGTAAATCAAATTGAAAAACATCACCCAGTGGCCTTTCGTTATGAAAAATTTGGCATATAAAGAAAGGAAACATATAGGCAATTATCAAGGTTTAGCAAAAGAAGCATGCAGCAGATGAATTCAAACTATAAGATTAAGAAGCAACAGAGTAGTCAAAGTAAATAAATGGAGACCACCCATTCCATCACAAGTCCCAAACCAAGACCACCATGAATCTTTAACAAACCGATCAAGGCCAATTATTATTGGTAAATTTGAAAAATGCGCATCGATATGAAAACAGATTCAAAAAAGAAACGATGCAAGTGGTATGTGCAATAGAAATACGCGATCATGTCAAGAACAAAATTGGGAGATTAACTTCCACATCGCACAGTGAATGAAGATATTAAACTCATAGATCAAAGTTAAGGTCAAAAGCAACAAGGCTGCACCAAAAACTTTAAGATCATCATGGAGTCTAAAAAAAAATAGATCAAGGGCCCAAGACAGGTAGTTCTTGCCAGAGATGTCAAGGGTGACAAAATCCAATTTTGCCAAATTCGTCATCTTCCTGCCACAATGAAGATGAGGTATGTTAGGATCCATGTATAGTGTTAGAACTACAGGTTCTTAACAAATAAGTAATTAATATCGAAACTTCAGGTTCGAAAAAAAATGAACATTGGATCGCAATTATATACACGAAGCTTCAGGTTCGTGGTCTTATTATTAGAACTTCAGGTTCTAAAATTCCGTATTTTTGAACTTCGGGTTCAAACGGATATGTACTCGAAACTTCTTGCTCGAGTAGCAGTAGTGAAACTTCAAGTTCACTTGTATTATGAATATTAAGTATGTTTAATTGATAAAACATATAAGATAATTTTAATTAAATAAATATCAGATATGCTATAAGGAATGATACAGCAAAAATATATCCATTATGTTAACAACATATACCTCATATATATATATATATATATATATATATATATATATGTATATGTATACAGGAACTTGTGATTAGATAATCATATGAAACCATATATATATATATTAAAGTGCGATTATAGAATCATAGCTAGTAAACTATATATATATGCTTGCCAATAGTTTGCAACCAACTAGAGTACGATAAAGGAACATGTTTGTGAAGCAGGATATATTAAACTATATATATATATAGAATTGCAGAAGCACAAAAAAAATAAAACATTCCATAAACCCTACTGAAGCAACTGCAATAAGGCGCCGCCCACATTTTGTTTAATATGTTGCCGTATATAAAAAAAAAATAAGTCAAAAAATAAACAAAACGTTGATATGATGCCGTATATCTCCATAAACCCTAATATGCATAATTGATATAGATTATAAATAAACTCATAGATCATGAGTTATAGTTAAGAGCAACAACGTTGCACTATAAACTTGTAGATCATCATAGAGTTTTAAGAAAAATAGCAGAGCGTGCTGATAACGTGTTATAAAGTAGAGAGAATAGTAGGGAGGAAGTAGAAGTATTTCATTCAGTCTCATTAGCCTCCTTTATATAGAGGTAGGGTTTACATCAAAGTACACAACTAATGAGTATTTACGTGGACAGCCATATAGATAATAATATTTACAACATAAATCATATTATGATTTTTTTAGGAAACTTTAATAAATTTTAAATTTTTTTATGAGTATAAATTAAATGAGAGATTTTCTCTAAAAATATTTATTTTTTAATTGGATATGTCATATAAGGATATTATTGGAAAGAGAAATGGGTTAAATAAGTAAATTTAATAATTAAAATTAAAATTTAGGGTGTAATGAGCAAGTAGGGTGAACTAAGAAAATTGTAGGGTGGCAATAGCCGCACCCATTATGAAATCCTCACTTTCAATTAAATTCCATCATTTTTTCTTTCATCCAAACACACTTTTTACTTGCAGCAATGGAAAGCAAAGATTTTGATGAAACACTAATGATTTTGTGAATTGAATAATGAATAAGATATTTTGTTTTCATATTTTAAATTTTTAGTTGCAGTAAGGGATAGCAAAGATTTTGATAACACTAATGATTTTGTGAATTGAATAATGAATAAGAGATTTTTTTTTCCTTGAAATTTAATAACAAATTAACTATGAGGAGGCAACAAAAAGACAAAAATAGTAATAACTTCATGAGAAATTCTTAGGTAGGGCAAACGTATCAGCCACGTGATACGCCCGGTCAGTTATCGAATGAGAAATTAAATAGTCTTTGTATTTAATTAATTGAGTATGTATTTAGTTTTCCTTATAAATTTAGATTTAAAAAAATTAATTTAATTATTAGTCATTTTATACTTGAGTAAAATAGTCTTGCAATAATTCAAATGATATGTTATCACTATACAAGTAGTCGAACACCTGCATGTTCTTCATGAAGACCTAATTTTGTTGATAAAGAAATACACTTATTTTAAATTCAAAACTTAAATCACAAGTCGGATGAACGAGCTCATTCACCCGGATGAACGAAATCTTGCACGGGCTAGGATTTCTTGAACAAAATTGCACAGCAGAAAGAAGACCCACATTAGTGTATCACATTTAACTTTTAACCCACATCAATTAAACAATAAATTGCAGATTTGCAGAACAAGGAGATAATTGTTGGGAGAGTATGTTGCATACCAGTATACCACTATACCAGATAAGACTTGATCTCTGAGACTCTGAGAGAAGTGGAGAAGGGAGAGCGGCAGGCGTGTCCCAGTTGCATCCTGGCCTAGTCGTCAGAGGACCAGTACGGCGCCGCCACCTTCCAGAATCTCCGAAGCAGCATCTGCAAATCCAAACCCTCTCTTTGCTGCTACCACTGGCGGAGGAGGAGAGAGTGAGATTATGAGAGACGATTCTCCAATCTCCAGTTCGAAATGTCGAACTGGAATTTCGAAATTTGCTTGAATTTCGCTCACCGCTTGCGTTCTTTCTTCGATTTCGTTCTCCAAAGACCTTTCGATTCGATGTTGAAACCCTAGCTCTCCAATGACCTTTCGATTCGATTGGATTTGCTGAAACCCTAATTTGTTAGTTTCGAAATTTGCTTGCCCGTAGTCGATGAGTGGAAGCATGAACCAAAATTTGCTTGAATCAAGAGGTTGAAGAGGAAATTAAGAAACGGATGCTTGTCTGGAATGATTTCTGATGAGATTGTGGCTTGGGAGAATGGGAGATGAGTCATTCCTTCAGGAAATAGACATCGAGGCTGGATCTGAAATTGACGGACGGAGGCATTCTTCGAACTATCGGGAGTGCCGGAGTGGGGAGTTATAAGGAATACAAGGGCTGGGCTTCTGGAATATGGACAGGCTCAGGGCTACGCAATTTTAAAAAAAAAGTATGGATCTAATTTTTTTTTTTTTGGCTCAAAAATCTCGGACGGGCTTGAGCCCGTCCTAGTCTGTGCATAGATCTGGCCCAGTCCACCCCCTTATAATTAACTAATTATCGTCTTTTCTCGGTGGATCTCCAAAACGGCCAAACCAGAAGCGATGCAGTGTTAGATTGGCCTTGCGTCCTTCATGACCGACTAGTAGACTGGTTCAACGGATCATTACTAGTTCTAAAACTTTTCTTTGCTGAAAATGTGATAGACAATTATAATTCAGCTTTCTTTGTCTACCGTACGATCAATACAAAATTCCAAATATACGGTTTAAGATAAGAACCACACAACCTTATCATAGAATTGGGAACACGCAAGTACTTACGGACCGATTTCAAACATTACGTCACTGCTCACTTCACAGGATCGGTGTCAAATCCCAGTCGCCTATAAAACGTTCACCAACTACGAACATAGACCACATTACAAACCAAATTCCCATTTCAAAGGAAAGCTGAACTCAACTCTCTGCAAAACCCATCATCATCACTCATGGCTTATACGTACGAATTCTCACCTTTTGATTCATTTTAGCTTCTGGGTTTATGTGAATTTGTGTTCTTTAGTTGCTGACATTGCTTCTGGGGTGTTGGGTTTTACAGTCAGGAGGATCTTCCCACACCCTTGGATGCCACTTCCAACCCACCTCCTCTCTTTGATGGCACTACAAGGTTTACCTCAATTCACTCAAATTTGGGTTCTCTCTCTTTCGTTGGTTTGTGCTTCAGTTTCACTGTGATCTGCTATTCCATGTGTTTATGTATTTGTTTTGTTTTTTTGAAGGTTGTATACCTATTACTCTTGCCCATTTGCACAGAGGGTGTGGATCACCAGGAATTATAAGGTTGTTTAATCTCTCTTTTTCACACTCTTATACTTTGGGAATGTCGAACAAAAGACCCTTACTTTGTTTTATATTTTGGAATCAACAAGTACCCGGATTCTATATTTGACTTATTTTTCGTTTTTTGGAATTTCTGATGTGCAGGGTTTACAAGATCAGATTAAGTTAGTCCCTTTAAATCTCCAAAACAGGCCTGCTTGGTACAAGGAAAAGGTCTACCCTGAGAATAAGGTAATGTGTTTGAACAATTTAGCTATGTTCTTGTTTGTCATTGAGTATATGTTGTTGCAGATTGGGTGAAGCCGTTTAAATTTCTTGAATGATTATTCGCAGGTGCCAGCACTGGAGCACAATGGAAAGATCATAGGGGAGAGTCTTGATCTGATCAAATATGTGGATAGCAACTTTGAAGGGCCTTCACTTTTCCCCAAAGTAAGATATATGCCCAATTTAACTATGCATTGATAAACTGTCTCTGGCTCTTTATTAGTTGACCAAACTGATGCTGTGAAATCATTTTCAGGACCCTGAGAAAGCAAAGTTTGGTGAAGAATTAATATCACATGTCGGTACCTTCACCGGGGCTTTGTATACTGCATTCAAAGCAAATGACACGGTAAAACAAGCCGGTAAGGATCTTAATGTTCTCCCATTAGGGACTGCTTTTGTTGATGAATGTACTCTGACTAAAAATGGTTCCCTGCATCAGATGCTCAGTTTGATTACCTGGAAAATGCTCTGAAAAAATTTGACGATGGGCCATTTTTCCTGGGTCAGTTCAGTTTGGTAAGTTGAATGTGCAATTATGTATTATGAAATTGAGGAATCTTTAAGCCCTTAGCAATGTGATGACCAATTCAGTGGTTAAGTGATGGTTTGAGTCTTATGATAGAAATATGTTTTCTTTAGGCGGACATAGCCTATATCCCATTTGTTGAGAGATTCCAAAGCTTCTTATCAGAGGTGTGGAAGTATGATATCACAGCTGGCAGGCCTAAACTAGCAGCATGGTTGGAGGTACACTAAAACCCATAAGATATATATATATATATATATATATATATATATATATATAAAATAGAAAGTTTTGAACTTTTGTATCTATTCCATTCAAGATATTATTTCTCATTTGTTATATAAGAAATTTGAATAGTTGCTTGAAGTAGCTTAGGACATTGCACTAGGTTACAGAATAATGGTCCTTTGTTGTAGTGTAAGTAGAGCAAAGATGCAGCAATTTCTCATGAAACCAAACAAGCTTCTTTTCTTTTTCCTGCAGCAATTTCAGTCATTTGTTATCTCAAACATGGAATTTATTAGAGAGACAAAACCTATCAATCGTACTTTTGGTTTCAGATTGTGGTTAATTTGATGTTTATATCCTTCTGCAGGAAATCAACAAGATTGATGCTTATAAGGTAACCAAAACTGATCCAAAAGAGCTAGTTGGATTCTACAAGAAGCGCTTTTTGGTACGATCCCTTTTGGCCGATCAAACTATCTTGTTCATGATCTTTCTTTCTTTATATCACAGTGATGTAACAAGCCGTTTCTGACCTCTCAAGAAAAATGTTTATTATTGCAGGAGCAACAGTGAATGTGAGAAGAAGTGCTCCATATATGGTATAAATAAGTGGCTCAGTTGCTGTGGAGAATGTATGCCAGTCTAGATATATTATGTTTGTGGATGCATATGTTTAGGTATGGACTTGTCTGGATCTGAATGTGTATTGTGTAAGCTTGCCTTGGTTGTTTAAATAAAATTCAGGTCACTTAGTATTGTACTGTTGATACGTTCACAAAAATTATTATTTGTTTTCTGAAAATTAGTATTGATATCAAAAAAGTAAAAAGTAAGAGATAAAGGTACAATATGACCATAAAATATGAGAAGAATATTAGTCTACACTTTCATTGTCAAAATTCAAAGCGAAAAATTCAATTTCATAGCTCAACAGAGTAACAACCATTACGCAAGGATATTAGCTACCTTCCCAAACTGAAGTTTTGAGATATCTAATGATCAATAGAAGTACATCAGCTTCATCTGGTCCACACTATTGCTAGATCAAGAAGACTTCATTAATCTTGCTATCGCAATTGTATATCCAGAAACCCCTACAACAGATTCAAGATAAATTCATTCATTCCCTTTCTTCTGCCAAGCGATGAGATAGAATCATAGAATCAAGTACATGTAAAAACTAAACTTCATTTAATCATAGAACGTATATAATTCTTGCAGGTTAAGACATTAATTCTACGACGGCCTACGTTTGGAGAGGCTTGAATAAATTTGCGTTGCATCTAAATGGCATCTTATATTACACACATCAACCATCTAAGCTCTAGCTAGTAACCTCATTAACAAAGGCATCAAATCAATCCCAGACTGATTTTCTAACAAATAAAGGGGATATTTAGAAAACTTTCCAACAAATCAATTGTCGTCCATGTTCAATGAACCAGCGCAAGCCTAAAGCAGAAACTAAACAAATAAGTCATTTTTGAAGGCATGAGAGCAGAGTGAGAACGAAGAGTCAAAACTGCACTTGGATGCACAAAAAGAGCTATTCTTTTCTGTTGGGTTTTGAATCTTTTGACCTTCTTTTCCACTCCATGATAGATAATCATCAAGCCAAACTTCAAAAAATTATAACTTAACCACAGCCCAAGCAATCAGAGCCAAAACAGTTGATTCATTCTCTATGCCAAACTAGACTCTCTTAAGAGCAAGATGAAGTATACCCTAGCAGGCCAAGCAGCGAAAAGGTGACAGAACCTTACCTTAGCAGACAATACACAGGTCAAAAGGCCAGTCAAGCCTTAACGTGCATATATGGCATAAGAAAGGGTACAAAGGAAGTCAATTTTTTTTGTAAAGAAGATCGAAAGTAAAAGTGAGGAATACCTAACAAGCATATGACTGCAAAGAGCAAATTAACATTCCTCTTCATTTCAGCTTTTTAAGGACGTGTGATGGGTTTTGAGTCTCTTGACCTGCTGCTCTTTCTGTTCGACGCCATGGTAATCTTCAATCCAAAGTAGACTCTCTTCGTATTGAATTATGTTAACGTGATCGTGCTCAATTATATACCTGCCATTTGCCTCTCCTTTATCATCAAACCTCATCAATATGGTGTTGTAGACACCCGTACCGTTGACACCCCAAACCTTGATAATTATACTATTTTCCCCAATAAATGGTGTCAGGTATGGCGACCAGGGCTCAATCGGATTGGAGAACTTGAAGTAAAAGAGTTCAGTCCAGGAGTCACTCACATCATACTCTCTCATGACCCATAAATTAATGCTATCATAATTTGATATTAGAGATACAGACAGGCATCCTCCAAGACACACCCCAAGATGGCTGATGGTATAATTACTAACATCATCGAAATTAGGCAGTCGCATGCTCCGGAACTCCTCCTTAATCAGATCAAAAGCAACTATCTCGTCTTTTCTGTATATCCAATGAAGTGCATGATTTGAAACAGTCCCCTGACCATCGAATAATTGATCGTATGATTGAGGTCGGGGTTCAATCCTTTTCCAAACGTGATCTCTTACTGAGAACATCTTGGCCTCAACCTCACGAAAGTCCTGATCAGGACGGAGGTACACATTTTGGGAGGCTACGAAAACTTTGTAGTTGTCAGTAGCAGGCAGATAGCCAAGACCATAGTAGAGGGAGAACCAGAAATCACTGTAAAACCAGGGTCTGGTAGTTCCTTCAACATTCCAGTTGATGGGTTACAGATGTAAAATTTATCGGGAAATTTATCAAATCCTGTTAAAATGAATAGCAATCCACTGCAGGACCCCAGTAGCCTGACATAACCGCCCTCTTTCTGGCAACGGAAATTCAGACTTCTAGACGAACAGGTGTCCCCAAATGACGGCGTTTCCAAGTCTAGAAATTCGATACGAGAGGTGGCGTGTGACGAGAGGAGGAGGAGTCTGTGAGTTAGGGATTTCTGCTCACAAGCTGCTTTGTATTGAGATTTGGCGAATATGGGAACGCAGGTGAATCGGATCAAGGATTTCACGGGAAGCCAAGAGAGGATAGTCACTATAATATCTTCGGGTAGGTCTGTTTCCGCCATTGCACTATGGATATGGAGACGAGATCGACGAAGATGTAGCTAGGGTTATTCATATATTTGAGAGAAGAGGGAGGACACGGAACGCATGTGATCCTAGGTAATCAGTAGCTTGGCTAACACGCATGTTAAGTGTGTGTAAGAAGTTTCGTTCTTTTTCTTTCTTTCAGTTTAAATTTATGTTGACCCTTTCTTCTCCTCTTCTTCCCTATTTCTTCACAATCTTAAATTCTTATTTGAGGCTTCCAACCTTGACACACAAACGAGGCATATTCATCAACCTTACTAGAATTTAATTCCATGGTCAGATTCATGTTTGCTTTGGTGAAGAGATTCAAAATCGAGTGATCAATGATACATAACAGGGCTAACTGAGCATAAAATAAACAAATAATTCTTGAATGCATGAGCGAACACACTGGCAGTTAGAATGCACATAGAGGGTTGTTTCTGCTCTTTCTTCATATTGAATCGTGCCAATACTATCAAACACAACACATTAACAATAAAAGAACGAAACACATTGATCCATCATAAAGTGTAAATGACAAGATGGTCAACAAGAGTTTCATTTCGAAAACCGACTTCACCACAAATATAACTATAGTTTCTTCAACACATAAATTTCTTATAGCATAATACAGAAATTCCGACAAAGACAATCAAACAAGATAAATATAACAGTCAAAACTTAAAAAACAAACAACGAATATATACATCAAACCAGTTGCTACCATTACAAATATAGCTAGCTTTCAATTAAAACTGGTCCATACCACAGCTATAACAAAGAAACCTCCCATAAAGCTTGTTCCTGCAATCATACATCCAAAAGCCCCTACAAAATCAAAGAAAGAACACTTTTGTGAAAGCCAATGACTCAATGATCAACCAGGATGAATGGTCTTTCCCTTCTGCTTGCTCCTAATACCATGTATACTGAGATATATATGTATAAAGGATATATATATAAACAATGTGCATAGATAAATATAGCCAAAAGAGGATATCAGCTCTGTTAAGCATATAAAGAGTTGACAATTTTTGTTTCTGTGTGGTGTTTCTGAGATTATGCGCAAATTGGCAGCACAGAGTGATGATATAAAGAGAGGCTCATACCACCCTTGGAGACTCCAAGTTCATTAATATCAAAAATAGTACCCTTTCGACAGGATGAATTATGAAATAGAATGCTATTTCAGAAGCACTAAATGAAAACATTTCCCAGACAGTTGGGTCATTAAAAAAAAGATGGTCCAACCAACTTTGCATTAACAGAAACTCTTTACTAATATGAGACGTGTTAATGGAGAGAAAGTTGAGATTAAACTATCAAGCCAAGTACAGAGTTAACATATCTTTGACTTAGCATTAACAGAAACTCTTTGCGCAAAATGAGATGTGTTAAGGCAGAGCAAATTGAGATTAAACTATCAAGCCAAGTACAGGGTTAAAATATCTTTGAGTTACAGATTCAGAAGTCAGAACTCACATGCCCAGTTTGAGTTCTCAAAAGCATCTAAGCCTAGAAACTCAGTATTTCATTTGAATATTCAGTATTACAATAGCAATTATACAAACAAGGACTAATGCATTTGTAATTCACACCAATTACATATTCCATTTTTCTCTGTAATGATGTAAAGTCAAACAACTCCAGACCCATTGCTTGCACACATATATCTAATAGAGGGTTATCAATTTACTCAAAATCACAAATCCTCTATGGGTTTACAGCAATTTAAAGCACTTCAGTTAAGTTCCTTGGTATAAAGTAGAGTTGATATGGATTTGTGGCCACTTGAAGTGATAAAATAAAACTTACAAGAGGACGGTTTACTAAAGAGTAGATTTCATGATGACTCAAATTAATCGCTAATATGAACTGACAATTCCAATGTCTGTTGCCTACATCATCAAAAATTGATACTTGTATAAGATCACTCCTCTCAGCTGAGTGTCCTGACAGGCATCCTATTGCTACATGAAACCAACAAGTAAAACAGAACTCAAGAACAAAAAGGAAAGAAAAGGTTTACAACCTCTTTAGCAATAGTATAAAAAAGAAAGGTAACAGAACCCTCACTTTTCGAATCCACACACTGACACACATATCTTAAAACCAAGGGAAATGGTAACTTTGAATTCTATGCTGACCAAAAGAGATACTTTATATACATATAGTTAGGAAGACGCATAAACCAGACCCTTGGTTTAATCACATAAGATTGACTGCCTACATCAATGAAGAGGATAAGCAGAGTCAAAATGAGAGTAAGTAACCAGCACTGTTATGCAAAGAGCAATCGAGGACTAATCATCAATCCGAAGTAGACTTTCTTGATATTCAATCATGTAAATCCAATCGTCCTCAAACCCAATCATATAGATGCTACAGTTGTCTTTTTTTTTTTTGAAGAATCTTTACCAGTCCTTTCCAGTCTTCGTCAACAGATATCTCAGCAACCATACTAGTTTCCGTAACCAAGATACGATTGTAACTCCATTGCTCCTTAGGGGGGTCCGAAAGCTTCAAGTTAAAGAGCTTAGTCCACGAGTCACGCTCTCATGACCCACACATCAATTGAGTCAGCGGAAGCCCGCAGATAACGAGCTAGAGACAGGCATCCTCCAGTAGAAACTCCGAGATGGATGTCATGTTTGCGACCTCGTTCGTTATGGAAATTGGGCGGCAGCATTTTCCTCAACTTGTGCTCATCATCCTCTTGTGCCAAATCGAAAGCCACAATTTCATGCTCTTGATCATTAAGCCAATGAAGTGCCTCTTTCAAAAGAGTCCCCTGACCAGCAATTGAACCATCGAAATCGACCTCAAGTGTTTTCCAACCGTCAGCTCTGGACGAGAAAATGGCGGCCTCAACCTTGTCATCAACAGTAAAGCCAGCGGAGGCTACGACAACTTTATAGTCGTCGGTGGCCCGCAGATAGCCGACACCATAAACGAAGAGCTCATTTTCTTTTGGGGAAAAACCCGGGTCAGGTAATTTCTTGAAGAAACCAGTTGATGGGTTCCAGATATTAAATATTTTCTCGTTAAAAGCTAGAAATACAATACCATTGCAAGAGCCCAGAGGCAAGACTTCACCCGCTGGTGGGCGGAGAGGAAGTTTGAGCTTCCTAACAGAGGAACGGTCTCCAAACGACGGCGTCTCCAAGTCAAGGGATTCGACTCGAGGGGCGGTGGTGGAGCAGAGGAGTCTACAAGCTAGGGTTTTGCGCTCACAAGCTGCTTGAAATTGGGACTTGGCGAATTTTGGGTCTGAGAGAATGATGAAATGGAAACGTTTGGAAACGCAGGTGAACCGGAGTAACGATTTCACGGGAAGCCAGGAGAGGATAAGCACTATAATCTCTTCCGGTAGGTTTGCTTCCTCCATTGCACTCTCACTAGGGAACAGAAGACGAAACGATGAAGTAGGGTTTAAGAGCTAATATAGGGAGCAGTGACCAGTGACAGGACCCAATGACTGGGGGCAGGGTTTGCAGGTGGGTTCTGTAGTTCGTATTCAGTATTCACTGTTGTAAATTAGAGGTGGCAAACGGGTCGGTCCGGCCATTTTAAGCGAGCCTAGTCGTGCTTCGTGACGTGCTTGGGTCGGCCGATTTATTATAGTATCGGGCTCGTGCCGGCCCATTTACATAAACATTAAGCCCGGCCCGACACATGGCCAGAGCCCATATCGTGCCGGGCTGTGCTCGTGCCGGGTTAATAACGGGCCGTGCTCGTGCCTACCCACTGTAAAATACGATTTTACAATCTTAATTTGAACAAATAAAAATTAATTTTATTTAACTATTTAGAAAATTAAAATAAATTAAGTTCTACAACATTTTTCTTAATCTTAACTTTTTAAGATTTGATTTCTAATAATTTTTTATATTCCACTATAAGAAATAAAGAAAAAAACTCAAAATATATTGTTTTTAGTATATTATTGTGAGATTAATCTTTATTAATATAATGAATATTTAATATCTATTATTTTTTCCTTTATTCTATAGTTGTATTATTATGAGATTAGTCTTTATTAATAAACATATATTTAATATTTAGAAAAAAAATACTTATGTCAAAATAAGGATATAATGTTTTGTTTCATTATTTTGACAATATAAAAGAAAGCATTGGTGGAATTGTCATGAGATTTTAAATAAAAATGTCTCATATTCAAATCTCATCATTGTAGTTTTTTAATATTTTTAAAAACAAAATGAAATTTTGTGTTTGTAACGGGCCAGCCCACAATATCTCTTGCTCGGGCCGTGCCGGGCCAATATTCTTAGGCCCAACCCGATCCGTTATTCTAACGTGCTCGGGTCGTGCCGGGCCACTAACTGGCTTGGGCCGTGCCGGGCCGCTTTTAAGCGTGCCGTGCTCGTGCTTATTGGCCCGTTTGCCACCTCTATTGTAAATTGCAGTTTTGAATGCCTTAATAATTACTAATTTTGCTAAAATTTTGCAGAAATGATCTATATAATAGGACATAAAAACTGAACGATTAAAATGTAAATGCATGATCAGAAAGGGGGGAAAAATAGAAATACGTACCTTTTGCTTAGATACGTACGTCCGTAGCCAAGAAGCCCGGTGTATATATATATATATATATATATATACACACACACCGGGCTTCTTGGCTACGGAATGCATGATCAGAAAGGGGGAAAAATGGAAATCTGTACCTTTTGCTTAGATACGGACGTCCGGAGCCAAGAAGCCCGGTATATATATATATATATATATATATATATATATATATATATATATACATACACTTAGGAAGACGCATAAACCAAACCCTTAGTTCAATCACATAAGATTGACCGTCTACATTAATGAAGAGTAGTGCAGAGTATTTAGCAAACTTGCTGGGAATACAAATAATATCCAGATGCATGAAAGCAGAGTCAAAATGAGAGTAACTAACCAGCACTGTTATGAAAAGAGCAATCAAAGACTAATCACCTATCCGAAGTAGACTCTCTTGATATTCAATCATGTTAATCCAATCGCCCTCAACCCCAATCATATAGATGCTACACTTGTCTTCTTCTTTTTTAAGAATCTTTACCAGTCCTCTCCCGACGTCGCCAACAGATATCTCGGCAACCATACTAGTTTCCGCAACCAAGATACAATTGTAACTCCATTGCTCCTTGGGGGGTTCGAAAACTTCAAGTTAAAGAGCTTAGACAATCTCCAATGGAGTGGTTATTTGCCAGGTGGACAATAGAACGGTAACAAATGACTGATGACATCCTTTCCAACCCACAAGTCAAATCCACGTGGATAACAATTCTAAAATTTTCTGTCAAATTTGACAGACCAAACTCAACCTGTCTTTTCTTTTTTTATCATTATTTCTCTTTCTTCCTACTCCCCTCCCACAGAGGTTCTCTCTTTCTTTTTCTGGTGCTGCATCTTCTCAGGCAATAGATGGTGATCGATCTCCATCAATTGAACTGGAAAATTAATGCCCTGGCAAATGGAATGATTTATCATATCCCATCTCCGAACCCAGAACTCAAATCTAGAAAAACTGAGCCAAAAACCTCCCACCCAATTGAGATCAATCACAATGAACTAAACCCAAGTCTCAATTCCCAAAAAACGAAATGCCTCATATATGTGGAATAGTCATAGCATGTGTTGATTTGGCTTTTGCCTTTAGATGTACAGAATAAATGACTATGAGTCTACAATGAGTGACGAACTTGAAGATCTCCAATTCCAACTCCAGCCCCCAAATCTGAATTACTGAACAATAAATAAGCAGACAGTCCATAAAGTTTAAAGATTTCGCAACAGATCGATCCACAATTCCAACAACATCCTCTTCCTAATTTCTTGGTTTTCTGATATGAGCATTTTAATGTGATATTTTAATAGTTAATTCCTCACATTTTGCTTAGTTAATTCCTTAACTGAATCGATTTTAATTCAATTTCTATTTTTAGGTACATTGGAGTAAATGAAGGTGAAATGAGCGTTAGGTCCATAATTACCTAGAAATGATGGAGAAGAATGAAAATGCACTAAAAAGTCAACCTTGAATATTTTCTTACTCCGGCTAGGAGAATCAGAGCCAAGCAAGGAAGAAGGAGCGGCCGCCTGACCAAATGAACTTCAAATGAGCTGAAACCTTCCAGATCCATTCTAGACACCCAAAGGATCATTTCTGATGAAGAGTGCCAGAGAAAAATATGAGTGGAAGGCCTTCAAACAATCAGCCCAATTTTCTACAGAAGCAAAACCGGAAAACTGGACCTGTAAGAGGTCCAGCAGCATTTCCGGCCCAACCACATGGATTGAAGCTCTGAAAATTTGTCAGGATGATCTACACTCATAGTGGAACATTTCATATGAAGAAGTCAAAGGCATATAATGAAGTCTTGTTGGAGAAATAATTGAAGGAATAAAGGGGAAGAAACTGACATGAAAACAGCTCAACACCACATATTCATGTTTCCCACCCACATGAAGAAAGCTAGATGCTTTTCTCTTTTTCCTTGGATATATTTTTTCTACAATCTCTTTAATAGATCATCATCACTTCCATGTTGCTGCACCTTCATGCTTTGCTTTCATTCCATCATTTCTCTTTCTTTTCCATATTTTACAAATCACTTTCATACTCCACTTTCATTATTTTTCTTCCACTCATCATTTCACTCTTCTTTTTCTTCCCTATATAAACACCTTCTCCTCTCATTCTAAAACACATTCCTTCATCCATTCCATCTTCTTTGTCTCTCCATTTCCTTTCCATTTTCCAACCAATTCCTTCATCCATTCCATCTCCTTGTCTCTCCATTTCCTCTCCATATTTCTTTTCCATTCTCTAGTTTTCTTGTTCTTCATTTTCAAGCCAAGAGAAAGAGAAGCCATGCAATACATCAATTTCCCAACCGCCATCCACCCTTGTGTCGTCCCTAGAAGATTGCTTGCTTTCAAGGATCTTCAAGTTCTTCATCTCAAGGCTTTATCATTCATCTTTCAAGGTGTATTATATCCTTTCTCTTGTTTTCTTTGTTTGATTTTGTAAAACTATGAATTCTAGTTAACAAATAATGTTAAGGGCAAAGTTTAAAGCCCGTTTATATGTTTTGAGATAAAGTTGTGATTTCTATATGTTGATTTTTATGTTGCTTATGTGGGTTTGTTTAATTAAATTTGCATGATAGAAAACTTTTGTATTTTAATCTTATGTGGTTGCAAACACTTAGGGTTTTGATATAATTGGTGCTAGGTTTAAGAACATGAAATCGACTTTTCGTTTTGTGTAAACTTGAATCAAAGTAGTAAAGGTTTTGTGCAAAGACCGAATTTAATTAAAGAGGATTGCAATTAGGTGGACTTTTCCATACTAAGTTGTACACTTGAGTTGATAGCCTTTCTCTATGTCTAATGCGTTGAACATGTCATGATTGACTAGCTTTCTAGGGCTTGATTGCATGTTTGATAGGATTAATCTAGGTGCTTTCGCTTAGGTTAATTAGCATTGAAAAGTAAAATATGGGAAATCATTTGCTTTCGAATGTTTCACATGATCAACTCCTCTCTCATGACATTTAAAATCAACTATAGGAATTGTAATTGGATTTCTTGCATATGGATGTGGTTTTGATCTTTGTTCCTTGCGATCCACCCTTGTATATATGTTTTTACATTTTCTTTATTTTATTTATCTTAATTTTCAATTTTATAATTCTTAAACCCCCCTCCCTTTTTATTTTGTTACTTGTATATATTTCTATTCTTTATTTTATTTTTGTAAATAATACTTTATTATTTTAATTCTTTATTTGTTTATACAATTGTATATATTTATATTCTTTATTTTATTTTTGTAAATAATACTTTTCTTTATTTGTTTCACAATTACAAGTGTACCCTCAATCCCCGGATAGAACGATCCCTACTTACTTATACTACTAACGACATTTCAGGGTTAAATTGCGCGCTTGCTTTGAGCGCGTCATTTTCCAAGAACAACAAGAAAAACAGACAAGATCGAACAAGATTGAAGACAACTAAACCATGAACAAGAAGAGAAAAAATAAGAGAAGTAGAAAGAGGAGCTGTTTTTTTTTTTTGGTTATAAAATATTCTGAAAAATATTAAAATAATGTTCAAATTTAACATATTCACTGGAATTGAAATTTGTCAAAAATAACAATTGACACATCAGCTTTCAAATTTGAATTTGACACGAGTATTTTGAATACTCCATTGGAGATGCTCTTAGTCCACAAGTCACACACATCATATTCTCTCATGACCCATACATCAATGCAGTCAGTGGCATCCAGCAGATAACCAGCTAGAGACAGGCATCCTCCAACAAAAACTCCGAGATGGCTATAATGTTTGCCAAGTCTTTCATTATGGAAATTGGGTAGCAACATTTTCCTGAACTTGTGCTCCTCCTCCTAAGCCAAATCAAAAGCCACGATTTCATTATGATAATCGAGCCAATGAAGTGTCTCTTTCAAAAGAGTCCCCTGACCATTAAATAACGCATCGACATCGACCTCAAGTGTGTTGACATGAGCTGTATCAATTAACTTTATTATAATTTATCTTGTGTATTGATTAGATTTATTTTGTGTATCAATTAGCATTAGTGCTATGGTTAACTTAGATTAGCATTGATTACATTCCTTTGTGTACATGGATGTAACACTATATAAACCTCCTTCAGAGATGAATAGACATATGACATTATTCCCATATACTTTCTGACATGGTATCAGAGCGGGTCTCTCTCCAATTGCGTCTCCAAATGCCATAGGCCCAAATTTGGGTTCCTTATATTGCCATCAGAATATTCCGATTGGATTGTTACCAAGTGTCCAATGTGGGCCTTAAATTGTTATGTTGACCAAGTATCCAATATGAGACTTGTGTCCCAATTTCCAATATGGGAATTGGATTGTTAATTAATTTCACGTACAAACTTAGAGTTATGTTGCAGGTGAGGGGGCGTGTTGGAAAAGAAATATTCCACATTGGAAAAGTGATAAGTAAAATATAACTTATAAGTAGGGTGGATCACACCTAATTGTATCGAGGCCTTTTGTAATTAAAACTAAACACCTAACAGGTGGTTAAGTTGGGACAGTATCGACCATTGTATCGGTCACGGGCCGTGGTATTGAGAAGGGGGGATTGTACTACATGAAAATGACACATGCTGGTGACCTTCATGCAAGTGAAGTACACCATATTCAGAAGGATACTTCACCAGGAAAGGAGAGAGAAAATATATGGTTGTGGCACCAGAGATTGGGACATCCATCATTTGGTTACATGAGGTGTTTGCTTCCTACCTTGTTCAAAACATGCAAGGAGTCTGATTTCCAATGTGAGACATGCATCCAAGGAAAGAGCCGTTGTGCTAGCTACTCCTTCTGGTATGCAGTATTTTCTGTTATTTGTAGATGATTGTACAAGAATGTGTTGGGTTCACTTGTTGAAGCATAAAAGTGAAGTTTGTTCTGTGTTTCAAATCTTCCATACTATGATCCAAACCCAGTTCCAGACTCCCATCAAAGTCTTCCGCACAGATAATGGTGGTGAATATGTGAACCATGCCCTCCATCATTACCTAAACAACCATGGCATTATCCATCATACCACATGTCCCCAAACTCCTCAACAAAATGGTGTGACAGAGCAAAAAAACCAACATATCCTCCAAGTTGCCCGCTCCACGTTAATCGGAGCCTACATGCCTGAGTGTTTATGGGGTGATGCCATCCTTAGCACCGTTTATCTCCTAAATCGCCCACCTACACAAGCTCTTAAAGAACCAAATGAGGATGCACACATACGTCCAAAAACACCACTTGAAGCTCTTGGCCAGTTCTTTACCTTACCACCACTCCATACCCTCCCACCCAAGATCTTTGGTTGTGTGGCTTATAGACACATTCCATGTAGTCAGAGAACCAAGTTGGATGCTTGTGCTGAAAGGTATGTTTTTGTGGGATATGGTTCTACCCAGAAAGGATATAAGTGCTACAATCCCTCTACTCGAAAGTTATATGTTACCATGGATGTGACATTCTATGAGCAACAACTTTTCTTTGCCCCGAAGACTTCTCTTCAGGGGGAGAGCACATCTAGAGAAGTGCAGTCTTCATCAATATTGGAAGTACCAGAAATTGTTGTGGAAGAAAGAATTGTGGTACAAGAAAGAAATCAAATGGATTTAGAAGCACCAACAACAGGAATTGATGATCAAACTCAGTCAGTCTTGCCAAATTCAACTGAAGACCCCCCTACTCCTAAGTCCTACCACATCGGTCCCTATTTCTCATGAGGATGCTCCTGAGGTAAGTCTCAATCCTAAACTTGAGTCAGATATTGTTATAAATGATGAACATGTCCTTGATCATGAGTCTAATGTTATCATAGATAATGAGGCTAACCCTGAAACAGACCCCAACACTGAAACAAGTGTGCCCCCCAAATATCAATTGCCACATCGTACAACGAGAGGGAAGCCTAAAGCCCAATATGAGCCAAATCTTAAGGTTAAAGCCAAATACCCCATAACTAATTATGTGTCAACTCATAGGTTGTCCGAGTCATATGCATCATTTGTGTTTCAATTATCTACTATTGTCATTGCAAATAAAGTGCAAGAAGCATTAGCAGATCCCAAATGGACTGAGGCAATGAAGGTTGAAATGGAAGCTTTGGAGAAGAATGATACATGGGAACAAGTACCAAAACCTCAAGGAAAGAAAACAGTGCAGTGCAGGTGGATATATACCTTGAAATATGCTGCTGATGGGACACTGAACAGGTACAAAGCAAGGTTAGCTGCTAAAGGCTACACACAAACATATGTTGTTGATTATCAGGAAACATTTGCACCGGTAGCCAAGATTACTACTATCCGTGTACTACTATCTCTAACTGCGAACTTGGATTGGCCCCTGAAGCAGTTTGATGTGAAGAATGCATTCTTGCATGGAGATCTGAAAGAGGAAGTATACATGTATCTACCTCCAGGGTTCATTGCACATTCGCAGGAAGGAATGGTATGCAGATTGAAGAAGTCTCTATATAGGCTCAAGCAATCTCCGAGAGCATGGTTTGGAAGGTTCAGACAGTCTCTGAAGGCATTTGGCTACAAGCAGAGTAACTCATATCACACTCTCATCTTGAAGCGTAGAAGGAATAAGATAACTGCCTTGATTATCTATGTGGATGATATGATAGTGACAGGAGATGATCAGGAAGAAGTAAAGAAGTTGGAAGCTTATCTATCATATGAATTTGAGATGAAAGACCTTGGTGGATTAAAGTACTTCCTAGGCATTGAGGTGGCCAGATCAAAGGAAGGCATTTTCCTATCTCAAAGGAAATATGTCTTAGACCTACTCACTGAAACAGGCATGTTGGCTTGCAAACCTGCAGATACACCCATGGAGCAAAATCACAAGTTAGCAGAATATCCTGATCAAGTGCCTACTAACCGAGAGAGATATCAAAGACTAGTTGGCAGACTTATCTATCTCCCTCACACTCGTCCTGACATTGCATATGCTGTGAGTGCGGTGAGCCAATTCATGCATGCTCCAAGTGAAGACCATATGAATGCAGTATATCGTATTCTTAGTTATTTGAAGTCTGCTCCAGGCAAAGGGATTATGTTTGCTAAAAATAATCATTTGGAGGTGTTATACTAATGCAGATTGGGCTGGATGTATCACTAATAGAAGATCAACCTCAGCATACTTCACATTTGTGGGAGGTAACCTTGTGACATGGAGGAGCAAGAAACAGAAAGTAGTTGCTAAATCTAGTGCGGAGGCAGAATACAGAGGAATGGCCTAAGGTATTTGTGAAATGTTATGGCTACATACGTAACTTACTAAAGGACTTGGGGTTCAAACCCAAACAGGCTATAAATCTCTTTTGTGACAACAAGGCAGCCACAGACATTGCACATAATCCAGTTCAACATGACAGAACAAAACATGTTGAAGTGGATAGACACTTTATCAAGGACAAGCTAGAATCAAAGATTATTGATGTACCCCATGTGAAGATTGGAGATCAACTTGCAGATATTCTGACAAAAACTGTTTCTGGTAAGGTAGTCCACAACTCACTTGATAAGTTGGGCATTCAAGACATCTATGCACCAATTTGAGGGGGAGTGTTGACATGAGCTGTATCAATTAATTAAATTATAATTTATCTTGTATATCGATTAGATTTATTTTGTGTATCAATTAACATTAGTGCTATGGTTAACGTAGATTAGGATTGATTACATTCTTTTCTGTATATGGATGTATCACTATATAAACTTTCTTGAGAGATGAATAGCCATATGACATTATTCCCATATACTTTCTGACAAAGTGTTTTCCAAGCGTGATCTCTGCACGAGAAAATTACGCCCTCATTCTTGTCATCAACAAAGTCAGTGGAGCCTACGAAAACTATGTAGTCATCGGTGGCCGGCAAATAGCCAACACCATGAACGATGATCGCCTTGTTATTTGGGGAGAAACCCGGATCAGGTGATTTCTTGAAGAATCCGGTTGATGGGCTCCACATATAATATATTTGCTCATCAATTGCGAGAAATACAATACCATTGCAAGAGCCTAGTGGCATGACATCATTGGCTGGTGGGCGGAGAGGAAGTTTGAGCTTCCTAACAGAGGAACGGTCTCCAAACGATGGCGTCTCCAAGTCAAGGGATTCGAGTCGAGGGGTGGTGGTGGAGCAGAGGAGTCTACAAGTTAGGGTTTTGTGCTCACGAGCTGCTTGAAATTGGGACTCGGCGAATTTTGGGTCTGAGAGAATGATGAAATGGAAACGTTTGGAAACGCTGGTGAACTGGAGTAACAATTTCACGGGAAGCCAGGAGAGGATAAGCACTATCATCTCTTTGGGTAGGGTTGCTTCCGCCATTGCACTATCATCTCTTCAGGTAGGGTTGCTTCCGCCATTGCACTATCAATATTGAAACGAAACGATGAAGTATGGTTTGAGAGCTAATAGAGTAGTGAGTAGTGATAGGGAGACGACCGTAAATGAAGATTAAGGCCTCGTTTGGTTCGCGGAAAGTAAGCATCAGAAAAGGAAAGTTGTTCATTTCCTGTGTTTGGGATGCAAAAGGAAATGAAATATTTTCCTGAAGCAAAGGAAAATAGGCGGGAAAATAGTTTTTTCCATACTCCAAATGAATCACTTTCTCCCATTCTTTCCTTACATTTATTACTTATAACACATTATTTTATTCTATTAATTACATACTTTTTAACAACTTTCCAGATAACTTTCCTTACATCACCAAATATCGGAATGAAAAGTTCTTCGGAAATTTCATTTCCCTTCCTATGAAAAAGACAAAGAAACTACTTTTCTTTCTGCGAACCAAACAGGCTAAGGGCGGTCGTGGGTTTGCTATAGATGAAGGGAGGAGTGATATCAATGGAAAAAGGTTGAATTATTGATGTGAAGGCCAAATTTGCATAAATGAAGAATTTGAACCGAGGGCCAATTAATGTCAGCGTGATTGGACCGGCTAAAGGGGATGTGAGTGAGGTGACAAGTCGCTGCATGCGTCAGAGAAGCTTTGAACTTCAGAAGCAAGCTGAACTTTGTGATTTTCGAGGGAGTTGAGCACGGCAGCAGAGCATCGAAGCATGTGATTGAGAAAAGGATGCTTTGGCCTTTTGGCGGCAGGTACGCATTGGGAAGGAAACTCTTATGAAATGAAAGTGGGTTTTAAAAACGTGATAGTGGGGGGTTGGATAATCTTGGGTCGAGTATTTTTGATAAAAATAATGAATCAACTCATTAAGTTATCGAAAATTTTGAACAGGTTGAATGAAATTATGACTCGGGAGTCGGGACGTTACAAAACTATAACGAAATTATCAACATAAGTTGGTTCAGTTGATATGGGCATGGACTAATATATGGTGCTTCAGTCTACATCGTTCAGCAACAGAATGTTTCTCCTAAACTTCGATTTTGTTCTATGGTTAAATTTATGTTTCCATTGGTTAAGAGATTCAAAATTGATCGATCAATAATACACAACAATACAATTCAGCATAAAATAAACAAATAAATTCAAATGCATAAGCTAACGATTCAGCAACTAGATTGCGTTACCATTTCTCCATGTTTTCATATTGAATCATGTCAATACTGCCAAACACAACACATTATCTGTCATGGAAGAAAAACACAACACATTATCAGAAAAAAGAAGGTGACATATGATCCATCATTAAATGCAATTGACAAGCTAGTCAACAAGAGTTCGGGAATTTCACGACTACATAGTTTCACGAACACATAATTTTTTTTTTTGGTTACAAACACATAAATTCCTTATAGCATAATACAGAAATTTAGGCAAAGACAAACATATATCAACATAGTTGCAACCATTAGACAAATATATAGCTATCTTCCGATTAAAGCTGGTCCACATCACCACTAGATCAAAGAACCCTCCAACAAAGCTTGCTCTAGCATTTGTACATCCAAAATCCCCTACAGAATCAAAGAAAGAACACAATTGATCATCCCTCAAAACAACTTTATGAAAACCAATGAGTTAATGATCAACCAAGATGAATGGTCTTTCCCTTCTGTTTTTTGAAAACAATACGAAGAACCGAAGCGGAACTCAAGATTAAGAGGTGAAGTACAATTGTTTGCTTCCTCAAATCAGTATCATAAACAAAGGTACACAATGAAAATGTGTGCTAACAGGGCCAGTCCTGACATTTTAGATGCCTAAGGCACACAATGAAAATGTGGCTTCAAATGAAATTAACAACAAAAACAGGTCAGAATCCAAAATACACCAGCATGAATCAAACTTGAGAATTTTTGAGAGGCCGAAAAGCATGCCGACCACTAGGCCAGTGCCGCTATCATGATATATGAGTGGCCACTTGGTAGAAAGTAGAGTTTACAAGGATTTGTGGCCACTAGATGTGATCAACTAAACTTACAAGAGCTAGGAAATGGTTTATCAAGGGAAATGGTAACTTTTAATTCTCTGCTGACCAAAAGGTACATGTATATATTCACTTAGAAGACGCATAAACCAAACCCTTACTAGATTAATCCATACAATTGACTGTCTACATCAATGCAAAGAATTTAGCAAATTTTCTAAGAATACAAATAGTATTCAGAAGCAAGAAAGCAGAGTCAAAAAATGAGGAGTAACTAACCAGCACTGTTATACAGAGAGCAAATGAGGACTAATCATCTATCCGACATAAACTCTCTTGATATCGAATCATTTTAAGTTCAAAGCCTTCAATCACATACTCACCACACTTCTCCTCTTCTTTGTGAAGAATCTTTATCAACCCTTTCACGTCGGTAATACAATCATTGTCAACCTCCTTCATAGTGCATATGTGGGCAACAATACTAGTTTCCAAAACCAATACACGACTGAAAGACCACATCCCCTCTGGAGGATCCAAAAACCTGAAGTTATAGAGCTTAGTCCATGAGTCATGCACACCATATTCTTTCATGACCCACACTTGAATACAGTCATGAGCATCCCACAGAGAGAGAGCAAAAGAAAGGCATCCTTCAGCAGAAACCCCAAGATAGCCGAACTGATTTAAACTTCTTTCATCGAAATTAGGCATTGTCATTTTACTGAACTTCTCCTGGGCCAAATCAAAAGCCACGATACCGTTCTCTTGATTGAGCCAATGAAGTGCCTCGTTCAAAAGGGTCCCCCGAAAAGAAGGCGGTGATTCCGAATAGACCTCAAGTTTTTTCCAAGCTTGAGCTCTCGACGAGAAAATGGCGTACACATCGGTGGCTATGAAAATTTTGTAGTCGTCGGTGGCCGACAAATAGCCAACACCATAATTGAACAGAAATCTTTGATCACATAAAGAACCTGGATCAGGTAATTTCCTAAAGAATCCAGTCGATGGGTTCCAGATATAGAATACTCTCTCATCAAAGGCAAGAAATACAATACCATTGCAGGAGCCCAGTAGCGAGAGACGACCGACGGGTGGCTGGAAAGGAAACTGTAGCTTTCTGACGGAGGAACGGTCTCCAAAAGACGTCGTCTCCAAGTGTAGGGATTCGAGTCGAGGGGCGATTTTGGAGTAGAGGAGTCTGCGTTCGAGGTAGGAAGAGTCTCCAAATAACGGCAGCGTCTCCAAGTCTAGGGATTCGAGTGGAGGGACGGTTGTGTTGTAGAGGAGTCTCTGATCCAGGGTTTTGCGCTCACGAGCTGCTTGAAATTGGGATTTAGCAAATTTTGGGTTAGAGAGAATGATGAAATGAAAGCGTTTGGAAACGCAGGTGAATCGGAGTAAGGATTTCACGGGCAGCCAGGAGAGGATAAGCACTACAATCTCTTCGGGGAGGTTTGCTTCCTCCATTGCACTACTATGGAAACGAAACGATGAAGTAGGGTTTGAATGCTAAGTATATAGTGAGCAGTGATATGGAGAGGACCGAGTGATCAGGGGCAATCGTGGACTTGCTATGGTTGAAGGGAGGAGAGCTATATAGAGGTAGTTGGGTCGTTGGGTTTGATAATTAGGGGGGGGGGGGGGGGGGGGCTTGTATTCCTCTGGCGGGGATTGATGTGATTGGTCATAACTGAAGATTTGAAACAAGCAAAGTCCCTGTGTCCCTGCATGCATCATAGAAGCTTTGAAGCTAGCGAGAAGAACAAAAGGGTCAGCTTTTTTGGGGATGTTGACGTGACTTGGGCAGTGTGTTTAAGGCCCAGTTTGCCCCGAGGTCTAAGCAACTTAAGCTGCTTATTCAGTAATTTAAGTAGGATTAGGTGTTCGGTAAAACAACAAATTATTGATTATAATTCAATCTCCCACTTCCCAATGTTATATTCCACAAGTCGCAAAAGTGATGCTTCTAGATTAAGAGATTTCATAAGTGGAGATCATTTATTGATTTTACCTATATTGCTCTCATCTACTATCTCTGTATAAACAAACAGCTCATTTACATATTAGTTATCTTAATTGTTTGATTAGAAACAATATTTTTATGCGGATAGGGCATTAGACCAACTTTTCGATCATATTTTTGCATCTCAACTGTTCAATTTTTATGTCCTAATTTCGATCATATTTTTGCATCTCAACTGTTCAATTTTTAGGTCCTAATGTGTAGATTATTGATGCAAATTTTCGGCCAAATTGATTATTGTTAAGACATTCAAAATAGCAATTTAAAATTATAAGTATGAACAGTTTAAGTTTGACAGATTTGGTTCGTTCGTTGATTTAATCTAATTTGATACCTTAACGATCACCGATTTCGCCGAAAATTTGTAGAAATGAGCTAATACATTATGACCTAAAAGCTGAACGGTTGAGATGCCGAAATGTGATCTAAAAGTTAGTCTAATGTCATATCACTAGAAAAATAAAATAAAAGAATCTCTTAGTGGAAATGCACTATATATATATATATATATATGTATGAATGAGAATGTGTTTAGCATACTGAGTGCACAAAGTTGGTAGAGGAATGCTAGTAACCTTCTTTTTTCTACATTTTTCATTCATTACTCGCCATGTGTATTTCACTATCCATAAAAGTCAGATAAGAGCAAGTTCACCCGTAATCAAGAAATGTCAAGGTCGAGAAGTCAAGAATTCGACCAGTCAAGATAATGTTCACTGCCACTGGACATGGGTTTACACCCGTTGTTTTTCTTGACCTGTCAAGACTGTTCATTTTTCACCGTTCATCAATTTTAACTATTCATTTAGTGTTTTAACTGCTCATTTTTACTGTTCACTTATTATTAAAAAAAACATTTAAAATTAAAATATATTTGATGTAAATAGATGATAATAATGGAGATTTATGCAATTTACTATTTTGAATATAGGGTGTGTGCTTTAATAAGAAGAATTTTCAAACACAACTTTTATTTCATAAAATTTATGCTTACATAAATGAAAAACTAGGAATAAGTACGATACAATTAACAACATGCATAATCACCTAATTATTCAAATCATAATCATAATCCTCATCCTCTCTAGGAATCTAATTTGCGTTTGAAGGGTCATCACTAGGGTTAGGGTTGGTGGAATCACCCGTAGAGAAAGGTGAAAATTGTGGTTATGTAGGATATCCCCAGGGGTAAGGTGGTTGCGGATAGTATCCACCGGGGTAATGGGGTTGTGGGAATCCACCGGTGAAGGGAGGTGGTAGGAATCCACCGGTTAAGGGAGGTTGTGGGAATCCATCGGGGCAAGGTGGTTGTGGGTATGCACCGGGGTAAGGTACAGTCGTGGGTATGCACCGAGGTAAGGAGGTTGTGGGTATGCACCACCAAAATTTGGTTGTGGGAATGCACCACCAAAATTGAGTTGGGGATAATATCCACCCATAGAAGGTGGCGGTTGCTCGTCAAGATCTTCTTTCTTCGCTATCTTCTTTTGTTTTCTTGACCAATAACGCTTTTTATTTAGCATTATTTTACTTGTATCAATCTCCATAATACGCTCTTTCCTCTCTTTAATTCGATCTTGCCTTTCTTGAAATAGGAGTTGCTCTTTTCACATTTCTATTTGCAAGAGGATACATGCTCTTTTCTCTTCCTCTTAGAGACTTCGAGCGAATTCGTCATCGGGTTTTTTCTTACTCGCGGTTGCCTCTATTTGGTTGTTCGCTATTCTCTCGAGAGTGCTTGACAAAGGACTTTGATCTTTCGCTGCCTTCTTTCCTTTCGGTATTGCTTCTTTTCCAGCCTTCCTTCCTTGAGGCCTCACATTAGGATCTGCAGTTTCACCTGCAATTACCTCATCTACATCCATGTCCAAGTTGATGGGAGAATTTCCAAGAATTAGTTGTGTGCGCATATGTTGATTTCCTTCATTTGATGTTCCTCTGGATGTATGGCTAGGGATGTCTTTAAATTGTGTAAAGCCGTCCACAACTGCTTAACTATCAAAGCTCTTAAAATTGTGTCTTTTGGCCTTCCCAGTTTTTCTCTTCATCCCGGCATGCCACAATTTATGTGCTTCATCTTGCTATGTAAATAAATAAATAAACAATAAAAAATGCAATTAGTACAAATATAAACGCTATTATGAAGGGTCATTTATTATAAATGTCATAATTTTAATAAGAAATTATCTCACAATTTTGCGTTAAAAATCAATGAGTACAAATATAAACATCGTTGTAATTACATCATTATTTATCAACTAATTATTTTAATTGTAACGAAAAGCAATTACTACAATTAAAACGATATTATAATTACTGCATTATTTATCATGTAATATTTTACTATAATGTATCAACAAATTAAATGATTTATCAACAAATACATACCTCATCAACCGCATTCGAACTGCTCTTGCACCAATTTTTTGCTTGCCTTAATGCACAATGCCACTCAAAGAGTTCAACCTTCAAAATTTTCCACCTTCCCTGCAAAGATTGGGCTGATCGACTCTGCGGCCAATTTGCGTCAAAATGTCGCTTTACGCGCCTCCATAAGTCATTTTTTTTTTTCTGATTTGTGCCCACAACCGGACATTGGCTTACAACTTTCCAAGACTTGCACAATTGAACATCTTCCTCATCCGTCCATCTCCTTTTATCTTGGGTATCTTCACTTTGATTTCCCTCTTGTCCGGCCACTGGACGTGTGTTTTTTGGTTGTTCGGCCATATTGGATATAAACAAATTTGGAAAATCAGAGCTATATGAATAGGAGGAAGGTGTAACTATAAAATATAATTTTTTGGGCGTGAGATGTTACAAAAATTTGTAGGTATTTATAGGGAAATTTTTACATTTTTTTTCTTCCCGTTTCTTTCCACTGAATAACCCTTGTTTTTTCTTCCCGTTTCTTTCCGTTGAATCACCTTTTTTTTCACTATTCCTTCATTACCGTTGGATCACTGTTTCAATTGAAACCAACGGCCCAGATTAAAGGACCGTTGGAATCAAAATCACTTAAGAAGCCAACGGTTCAATGTCAAGTGTCCTCCCGCCCACTCAATGTCGCTACGCGATAAAATCCTGCTGCAGGTCGGCCACATGGTGCTTCTGGATTGGTCAGTGTCTTCCACCCTTCGATTAAGCTGCGTCTGTCTCTTTGCGTTTCTTCCTGATGTCACCCCCACGTTCTCCAATGGGTAGTGCTGGCAGCTCCATGACTTTGGGCAAGAAAAAAGTCACGACCTTGCCCTTTTTTTTGGCCTTGGTCATGCAAAGCCAACTCTTGGCTGGTGAAGCTTGGGCCGGTGGAAGGTGAAATTTTCTTCAGCTGGGCAACACCTCATCAAATCTGAGCTGGTGCCCCGTCAAAGAGCAACCGCTACACTTGCTCTAATTCATAGACTCAAAAGACAACTTTTCAATTTTCTTCAATACCCCTATTTATTTTCATATGCTTTAAAACACTTCACTTATTTCCACCTTTATCAATTTCTTCTTCTTCTTCTTTTTTTTCTATAAAAATATTTTTTCTTTTTTTCTTTTTATATACTCTCGCTCAACTTATTTTCATCTGTATTAAAACTCTCTAATTTCAAGTTTATAATTTTTTTTAATTAATTAGTATCACCTTATCATTTATCAATTAAGAACCAAACGTACTTTTGTACGTTTGGTTCTTAATCACAGGATTGCAAGATTTTTTTTTTTTTTTTTTAAATAAAGGGCTGGTTCGGCTGCCATCAAGTCATGATTAATAGAACTGCCGAATACAAGGAGGGACATAGAGCCTAAACCCATAACTGCAATAAGCATCTAGAGTATGTCCAGAAATGATTTCAGGAATATCTATAAAGTACGTGTATTCTAACAAGCATCAACTGCCAAAGAGTACTCTACTGAATACTCCATTTGCTTTAATATAACAGTGATATAACGGAAAAATAACTTGATATGTAACCCAATTACAATGTAGTATAATTACCAATTGTTTAATATAGCGGTGACATAACAGAAAGATAACTTTACTGACTAATAATTACTTTATAGTACTTAATATGACAACTTCTGCTTTTAAGGGACTGTGACAGCCTGCTCACCGAATGGACAGTTTTTAAGGGAGTGTGAGGGACAAGTGAATCTGATGGTTGAAAATAAATGCATAATTTTAAGTTGTTTTTATTTCTGTTTTTAAAATTAATATATGTGGTTGAGATGCATTTGTCCCTCACAGTTTCTTAAAACAATCGCTTAGGTGAGCAAATATGTAAATAATATTACACTCCCCAGGTTATTTCAAATAACTTGTTTGGGCGTATTTGTTTGAAAATATATATTTAATATATTACTAGCCTCTTAACACACGCTTGCGCGTGTGTCAATTGTTTTTTTTAAATGTTTTTTTGTTAAAAAAAAATAGTTTTATATAATTTATTTCTTCATCAAAATGCAATAAAAAGTATTCCTTATAGTTTCTGGACTTGTGGTAAATAACAACTGGTGATTCATTGCTCACACGTCTAGTAAAAGCCCTCCCACGTTAAGATTAACAATTTCTTCTCTCTCTTCTTTTCTTTTTCTCTTTTCTTGTCTTTCTTTTTCCTATTTTTAATTTATTGTTTTGTCCATTATCTATTAAAGTTTATAGTCTTAGAGTTTTAATTAATCAAGGGCAATTGTAGGATTATTGAAAATTTAACCTTAAACCTTATTGGCTTAATTAATACTGATACTAGCATTTCTCCACATATTTTCTACATGTGCAAGTTATTATTTTTTTTCCAGAAAATAAAAAAGAAAAAAGTTAGTTATTGCAGAGAAAAGAAAATGGGAGAGAGAAAAATGGGTTATGGGTATTTTTTTAAAAAAAAAATTTATAATAAAAATTTATTTTGTAAATATCGTAATTATCCTTATGATTTAATTAATTCTCAAAATTTATTAATTTTCTATGGTCATTTCTGTCAAAATTTTAGATTTTGACTAACAAAACTTCTTCTCTTAATAATAGTACTAGACTCCAAACACACCCTATGGGTGTGAATAATTACGTGGGAAATTATTTCACAGATTGTAGAGAAAATTGCTGCATATATTTTGTTTTTTATTTTTGATTTTTTTTGTTAAATTTCTTTTCTTTTTATTTTATTTGCAAATTGACCATTTTGTTTTTCTCAAATATTTCAGTTCAAATATTTTTTAATATTTGAGGGATATTTTGGTAAAATTTTTCTGTTTTGGCTGACAAACTCTCTTATCTTAATAATAGTATAGATATATTAAGCAAATTCTTAATTCCCATAGTTACATTTTTGAAACTCCTATTATGCCCTTTGTTAATTTTTTTTTTGATCAAAATGCCCTTTGTTAATTGAATTGTTTTGAAAATAAAAATTATATTAGAAGGCTAAAATAGAAATAAATAAAATCAGTTATTTTTCCAAGAAATGATAGACAAAAGATAAGGAAAAAACTCCCACGTTTGAAAGTTGAAACCATTAATAACGGTCCGTTATGCTGCCCTCAATCTTTTTTTTTCCCCTTAAAATTTCACTATTTTTTGTCACACAAAATTTCATTGCAAAAAAATTCCAAATATTAAAAATATTTTTTTTTACAAAAGCAAATTGACAAGCGCGAAGCGCATGTCAAGAGACTAGTAATTAATAATCTTTTATTTTTGTTTTTTGAATATCTATACTATTATTAAGAGAACCCACGTACTTTGTTAGCCAAAGTGGGTGTGAATTTACTTAAATATGCTTAAACTATAGGTTAATTTAAAATACTTTTTAATATATGAGAGGTGTTATGGTAAATAGTAAAATATAAATATAAATAAAAATTCAGAAGAAGAAAAAATGAAATTTATCCCACTTTCTACAGATATAACTTCTCACATTTTACCATTGTAACTTCCTACTCTTTTTTTTTCTCCAAAAAGTAAAATTAAGAATAAAAATAAAAATAAAATGGTTTAACACATGCATCGGAATAAAGACTAGTAGTAGTTAATAATTTCAGATATGTAAATGTAGAGGAATGACTGTGTTTGAAATGATGGTAAAAGAAAATAGTAGCCCTAAAATTATTCCACGCAAGGACAAACTGTCTAAGAGTCTAGGACCCAGGTCAATCAACCAACACTGCCCGCTAAAAATTCACGTGACCATCAAAACGGCAGTTTCAACGTCGAGAAATCTTTGAAACTTACACATGGCGGCCCTCAGAGGCAGAAAAAAACGCTTCAGTTTCAGAGAGGTTGGTCACAGATCACTACATATCTCTCTCTCCCTCCGAATCAAACGCCCCCGGACCCTCATCTCTCTCTCTTTTTCTGGGAGTTACGATGATGCCGGAAGAGCGCTTCAATGTCCGCCACGCTCATAAGCCCAGGAGGTAAAGAGTACGCTCTCACGCACTGTATACTTTCCTTTCTTCCTCGCAACGTGTCTGTGTAAACCTGAATCCTCGCATTTTCTGTAATGAGACTATATGTGTTAGTTAGAGTCACTCTGATCCTTCTTCTTCTTGCTGATACTTCGGAACAGAGAGTGACCGAGTCTTGTCACATCCAAAATCATCTGTTTCATTCGGATCGTAGCTACATCGATTCTCTATTGATCTTGGTTCTTGAAACTAAGCTATAGAATTCAAATTCGTTTTTGTTTTGCGTTTAGAATTTTGAGTTCTGCTTCAGGATTGGTTGGTCTTGGATTTGATGAGGTTCAGGATTGGCTAGTCTTGAATTTTGATGAGGTATTGTGGTAGCAGTCTATGGTTTTGAGGGTCAATTAGGGTTAGGGTTGGTTCCAATGGGTAATGTGGATGATTGATATTCGATTTTAAATGTAATGTGGCGCGAGGTTTAGAAGTCTGAGATTGATCGATACTAGAGAAAATGAGAGCTATGGGAAGTAGAGTTGAAACTCTTTGTGAAGCATGTTGTTGTCCTTCTTGAGTAAGCGCTCGTTGGAGGCTGATTCCAGGTCTGCAAAGCTCAGCGACTTATTTTCAGAGTTTGCATTTGATACCAGATAAAGCAAATCTTGGTTTTCGTTTTCTGTTCCTGTCCAGTTTATGCTTCTTTATTTCGAAGTTTGAACGTCGGTGAATTTGTTTTTTTATTTTTTTTATTTTTTTGGGCATTGATTTCATGTTCATGCTGCATTTGGTTGTTTTTTGTTGTTGAATTTTTTTCCAACATATATTGTGATAGTTATGCTTTGCATGACTAGAGAATCTGATGTCAACAGGGACGCCTATGGGTTTGCTTTGAGACCTCAATATGTACAAACATATCAAGAATACGCTCATATCTACAAGGTATATCATTTATAAACTGGTTTAATCCTGTTTCTCTGTCCTATTTAGAAGAATATACATAAGAGGCACATGTTATGACCATCTTCTCTGTTATTGAAAAGATTTTGAGATTGTTTTGGAATTACTTCAGCCTTTGTACCATATTATCAACTAGGCCTGAATTCAATGTGTAGGGGAGTACATAAAGCTCTTATTTCAACTATAAACTGATATTTTACATGTGACTGTTGTAGGAGGTATATACTGCTGAAACTTGTGTTTAATTTTGAAGCTAGACATTGAGCTTTATAGAAAACTAAAGTGACATGATAATAGGTTCCACTTTGTTATAGTTTCAAAATAAATGGAGGCTTTACAAATGTCTATGTTCTGGGAATATTTCTTCTGTTGAAACACACCCAATGGACTAAAGTAAGAAACATTTGACTGTTCAGTTTAGTGATAAATTTATGGTGTCAGGAGGAGGAAGATGAACGATCAGATAAATGGAAGAATTTCCTTGAACATATAGAAAAATCTTCTCAGTCGTGCTCTCTTGAGAAGGCACATACAGAGGAATTGCCAGCTGAAGCTACAGAGCAGAAGGCATATAGAGAGGAACTTCAAGCTGAACCTACTGAGCAGAAAGCAGAGATAGTTTCTGAGAGCGATGAGGAAGGGAATGACAAAAGTAGTCTGAAATCTATTTCTGAAGGTTCATCAGAAAGAGATCCCAAAAAGGAGGCTCAACTTCCAAAAGAAACAGGAAAAAGTAAGGTCCAAACATGGAGCTTCATTAGGTCATCCCTTAGTTCCATTGAAAATATGATGAGCATTCGTGTTAGGAAACAAAAGAATATGAAAGATGAGCATATAGTTGTGGATAAAGACCATCTTCCATCAATAGAAGAAGTTCCTTCACAAGATGCTTTTGAGGATGGTCAAGAGGAAGACATTTATCTTGATGCCTCCAGTGGAGCAACTTCTGTAAGTAACAGAGAATCTGACGGATTGAAAGCTTCTGGGGAAGATGAGGTTGTGGATGGTGGTGTCTGTAACAGTGTGCAAGCTGATCAGACAAAAGAAGATGTGGCTAATGGGATCCATCCAGAACCTCTCTTTCCCTGGAACCAGGAACTGGAGTCCCTTGTTCATGGAGGAGTTCCAAGAGATCTCAGGGGAGAGGTAAAACTGATAAGTTCAACTTGATTTCTTTTACAAAGATCAGTTGTTTGAGAGGAAATTCACTGTTTTCTAGCTTTCCTTGGCAGGTATGGCAAGCTTTTGTAGGTGTGAAGGCTCGTCGGGTGGAGAAATATTATTATGACCTCCTGGCTGAAGAAACAGATCCTGGCGAAAGCATGGATAATGATAATTCATGTGGTGCTTTCAGAAAATGGAGAAAGCAGATTGAGAAGGTCATTAGATGCATGTGCCTTGGACTTTATCGTTTCAATTCGTAGGTGCTACTTCTTTTGCTTCGTATTGCAATCTGGGTTTCTCCCTAAACTAAATTTTTGTATTCTAATGCAGGACATACCACGTACCTTTCCAGGACATCCTGCATTAGATGAGAACGGTCGGAATTCATTGAGGCGTTTGCTTTTGGCTTATGCTCGTCATAACCCCTCTGTTGGGTACTGCCAGGTAATCAGGGACATTCGACATTTTATTATGTATTTGTTTCAATGGACATTTCACTCCTTGCAAGGAAAATCGTTTTTTTTTTTCTGGCCAATCCATTCATTTATATCTTGGATGTATTACTGTTTTTGTCAATTTTATTATTACTCTGGTATGGAAATATATGCAGGCAATGAATTTCTTTGCAGGGTTATTGCTACTTCTGATGCCTGAGGAAAATGCTTTTTGGTAAGTTCTAAGACCTCATATCCATCTACCTCTCTTCTAATTGTAGTTATTTTTTATATCACAAAATGGATCCTCCGTAATTACTTCTGTAGAGAAATTGTTTAATAATACTTGTGAATTGTGCATCAGCTGTCCTTGGAGCATATATGTGTGATTTCTGCATAGATGTCACTCTTTTTCATGTGTGTGTGTGTGTTTCAGTAATTGATAGTTAGCTTTGAACATTAGAGCAGGTAAGTTTCACCAATTTGTACAGAAATGTTCTATAACAACCTGGCTACTGGTATAAATTAGTTTGTTTTTATGAATTTTCATATAGGACTTTGGTGGGTATCATGGACGACTATTTTGATGGCTACTATACTGAAGAAATGATAGAATCTCAGGTATGGTTTCAAAGTTTAGAGTTCTTGAGCAGTCATGAAGGTTTTGGCCTAGGCCATTAGGATCTGGGCCAACAATTATTTGGTCTCGCTTCACTATTAGATCCTAACATGTGAAATTAACGTATATTTGAACTAGATCTTCTGCTCTACTACCATGAGAAACTGCTGTTAGTTTACTGCTAGTTCCCTAATACTTGAGCCTAAGCTTTATCTTATACTCCTTAGGGAGGAATCCATTCTATGAAATTTTCATGAAAAAGTAGTTGTTCTGTTTATCAGGTGGACCAGCTTGTTTTTGAGGAACTAGTGCGAGAAAAGTTTCCAAAATTGGGTTTGTATGCTTTTAATTTCCGATTTTGAATCTCACTTTTCTGGTTCTTTATATTGCTTAGTCTGTGCTGCCTTTTTTCATTCTGAGTAGCATTTATTGCAGTGAATCATCTGGATTACTTGGGAGTCCAGGTGGGATGGATCATTGGACCCTGGTTTCTTTCCATTTTTGTAAATATGATTCCTTGGGAAAGCGGTGAGATTAATCTGGCATGTGCTTTTTGTTGTGTAAATAACTATTCACTTTAGTTGAATTTTGAGGTTAACTTTGAAGTCTTCTTGTTATATATTGTCTACCTTCTTGTTGCCTCCTTGATCTTCAGTTATTCGAGTTTGGGACGTGCTTCTGTTTGAAGGAAATCGTGTTATGCTATTTCGAACAGCACTTGCTTTATTGGAGTTATATGGTATGCTCCTGTAGTGTTACAAATTCATAAGTTTCATAAGAGATGATTTTGTTTTTTCAATAGCCAAAGCAATGTAATTTCATTATTTATATATGTGCCTGCAGGTCCTGCTATAGTCACCACTAAAGATGCAGGGGATGCTATTGTTTTGTTTCAGTCCCTTGTTGGCTCCACATTTGATAGCAGCCAGCTAGTTTTGACTGCATGCATGGGATTTTTAGCTATAACTGAAACTAGATTGAAAGAGTTGAGAGATAAGCATCGGCCAACTGTATTAGAAGTAGTTGAGGAAAGAGCTAGGGCTAAGAAATGGAAGGATTCAAAAGGGCTATCAGCTAAGCTGTACAGTTTTAAGCATGATCCTACTATAACAGAAGAAAAAAGTACTACTGAAGAAGAAAGCGCCAATGGAGATGTATCTCAATCGAAATCTGATTCCTGTAATCTAGATGAAATGCTTAAAGGCCTGTCTCTTTCTTCAGAACTAGATTCCTTATCGGATCCTCAGGACCAGGTTGCTTTCTTTCTCAATTTTTTTTTTCTCATCTATCTAATATGATGTGAAATTATTCATAATTCTCAGTAAATTTGGGCAATTTCATTTGACATACTGGGCAAGTCCGTGATGACTTTGATGTAGGTTTCTGTTTCTGTTTCTGTTGCTTTATTTTACCATCTTTCTACCGTAACGGAAGTATTTCTCATTTACCTAATTGGACTGAATTTTCTGACTATGGATAATAGTATTACTAAGGTATTCTACTTGTAATTAGCAACAATATGAGCAAACCCATGTGCAATTTCTTTTATGTTTCAGTCATTAGCTGCTTCTGTGCAGGTGGATTGGTTGAAGGTTGAGTTATGCAGGGTGCTGGAGGAGAAAAGATCTTCTGTACTCAGGTTATTTGCTACTTGAATTTAGTGGTTTAAAGTTCTATACTTCTGGTGACCTGTTTTGTTAGTTTCCCCAATAAAAGTTTATATGTCTTGAGATAAATTGACGTAATTGAGTTCCGGGCCTGGTTCCAATACAGTTGGAATCCTGCCATGCATTGTTTACTCTATCCACGCTGCATCCACTTTCCAGGTTAATATATGGCCATGAGTTTACCTCAACATTTTCATTTCTGGAAAGTACACATGAAACTTCCATGATCAGACTCTCTAACTCAACCTATTTAGTAATGGCCTCAATTAGGGATTTGACTGAAAGATCAAAAGGTGCATATAAATCCATAGAAGGCCATCTATTTTCATGCATGTAATCATCTTATGTATATGTTTGTGACTTCTGAAAACAATCACTGAAATTCTGTTTGCGATTTCTCTTCTTTTCCAGATCCGAGGAGTTGGAGACGGCACTTATGGAGATTGTCAGGCATGATAATCGACGAGAATTAAGTGCAAAGGTAATTCAATTATTGATATAGCTGACTGTTTTTATTGCTCTCTGTTGCCTCTTTCTATGTTAAATAGTGATGTTTCAGTGCAACCACCTCCCAGTAGCATGTCTAATTTATTGGATGCTTTATGTTTTTTGTGTACACTTCTGCAAAGGTAATTCATGAAAAGGCATTCAGGTTATGTCAGCAGAATATATCCCTGAAGTTATTGCATTGTCTTCAATGGATATAATTTCTGTGACATTAATGTTACTGTCTGAGTGTGCTGAATTGGTAGCGAATTGACGCATAAATTATATGGTTATCTAACTTATTTCAATCATATGATTTATCAAATCAAAACGGCAAGGATTACCCCCTTAAAAAAACACTATTTGGACACAAATTTGACCATTGGATATAATCTTTTCGGAACGGTTAAGATAAATAGTGACATTGATCCATTTTTGGTTAACAAGGCGAGACTCTTTTTTTTTTTTCCTCTCGTCTCAATTTTCAGAGACCATGCTTATGGTCCTGCAGGTTGAGCAGTTGGAGCATGAGGTGGCTGAGCTACACCAAGCCCTTGAGGACAAGACAGAGCAAGAAGCTGCAATGCTTAAGGTTTAAATTTACTACTTGTTTTCTCCTTTGTTTGGGGTCAGAAGAGAGGGAAGATGATCTCTCTTTTTTCCCCTCTATCTCTTTAGGTATTGATGTTGGTAGAGCAAGAACAAAAGGTAACTGAAGAAGCCAGAATAAGTGCCGAGCAAGAAGCGATAACACAGAAACATGCACTTTATGTGCTTCAGGTTCATCTCGATCTTTCTCTTATATACTGGTATATAGTGTTTCTGGAATGTGTCTTTCATATTTTGAAGCCATTTCCTAACATTTGGGAAGTAAATGAAGGCCCATTGAAAATAAAATTTTTATTGGGATGCACATATACTTGGTCAACATGTGAGTTTATGCATCTTTCAATAATTGATTTATATCCATTTATTAACTCAACAACACATGCAGGAAAAATATGACAAAGCTATGTCTTCACTTACTGAAATGGAAAAGAGGGTAAAAGTGGCAGAATCAATGCTGGAGGCTACATTGCAATATGAATCTGGCCAAGCTAAAGCTTTATCTCCACGGTACTTGAAAGTCTGCTAGCTGAGTTTTTAGAACCAGTTTTATGATGGTTTATGCAGTTACAATCAGTGAAAAAGTTGAAATAATAATCTCTCATCATTTTCAGTGGCAGACATATGCTTCTATACCTAATGAGATAGTATGCTATGTAGGTCTTTGCCAGGCTCAACGCAGGGAAATCCCACAAGGAAGATACCTCTTCTGTCATTTGGTCTTGGTTGGCGTGACAGAATGAAGGTACTGTGATACCTCTTCTACTGACACATATTCCGCGTTGATTGCATGCGTTTCAGATACAGTTTGAAGTGTATTTCCTGGTACTCCTAACACTTGGTGGTGTTAAATGTATATTCATGATTCGTTCTATATTACATCCTCAAATTAGGACAGCTGCTAGTTCATGCTAGTAGTTTGTCGTTGTCATTTTTAAAGCACTTACAGAAAGAGTGCCAGAAACTAACAGACAAGTGGCATTCACATTGCTCTAAACTATGAGAGTGTCCCTATGATCTTTTAGCCTTAACCAGCACATAACATTTTTCGGTCTTTGTTTGTAAATCTTTTCAGAGATCCAATGACAGTAAATCAACCAATGAACAAAGTGACCCACCAATTCCACAAGAGGAAACCACTCCCACTCCACAAGAGAAAACTTCTCCCACTCCACAGGAAAAAACTGGTGAGGAAGTGCAGGAACATGTAGAGGGGGGAAGTGATACCCAAGTATTTGACTAGATATATGTATGTTTTTGTTCTACACACTTTTTATCTTTGTATTTATGTACTCGTAGCTGAGGGAGCCATACATTTGTAAACTTGTCAATTTTTACAAGTGGGTTCATTAAATCCCCAAGACAGTCAAAATGTAAATCATGTTAGTTCTTTTGTTCTGTAGTCAATTATTGACACTCAGTCTAAGTGACTAGACAGTGCTCGGTTTTTATCCATACTCAGCAATTTAAAGATCAATTTTCCTGCAGTTTCTTGAGCAGACATAAGGATTAGAATTCCACTCGGTTTTATGTTTCATTTTTACATCCCTAATGACATGATTGAAACAGCATTTTTTTATGTTCTTGTGATATTTTAGTTTTCCATTCTACATCTTGGGATCACAAGATGAGGTTTTGTAGTTTTTAATGCTTGCTCCAGTTAATTTAGTAGTTTCTTTCAACAGGAATGAGATTTTGGAGAACCTCACTTCAATTTCCTAATTCATTTTTATAGACGCAGTACTAGAAAATTATTCTGGTTCTTTTTCCTCTTGTTAAAGAAATTGGTTCAAATTGTACTATCTTCCTCGGGTTTAACTTGACCAGACACTTACAAACCCAAGAGGAGTAGCCGACTAGGTGAAGCATTGAAATAATTAATAACTCAATCAAAATAAATAAAGCATATGGAAACTTGAATTCACTTGCAGCATAAACAAGTGGTATATAAAACACTACAACCCTGTCAAGGACAACTGCAATTGATAGATCCAACTAACTATGCAGAATACAAGAAGCAATACTGACAGGCTTTTTTATGGCACAAAAATGCAGATATTGACAGGATTTCAACTCACATTCACACAACTGTAATAAGTTGAATACAAACCAGAACTATACCTCGAATAGAAAAAGGTAAAAATGGTTGAAGGGAACCCCTTGGCTGTTTAATGAAAAACCAAGGTAAGGAGGCACACTAGGATAATACAGGCTCCTGCTCTATATGTATATTCAAGAAGATGAAAGAGGAGGTAAACATTCCTCCTTTCCTGATGCGACACAAGGAGATGGAATTTGGACTTTTTATCTGTGATGGTACACAACCTTATATATGACAACACATGAATTGCAGCTAACATGCTTTCAGAACTATGTAGGCGACGTATTATCCCATACCTTGTATCTATCAGAACAGTCGCCAGCATTCACAACCCGACAACTTGCAACCAAGAACCACGGTATCCATAATTCAATCTTCTAGGCTCATGTCCACTACCACCATTGAGCTTTCCTTTCGCTGTCCCGCTTGGTTCTAGGGGGAGTACAAGGGGCAAGACGGGAGCTTTGGGGAGGCTGTGTTTCAGGATCATACTTTTGTGCAGCAAGGTATGTCAAAGCTGTGACAACATCAGCTATAACCGGCCGCATATTAGGCTGCTCCTGAACACACATTGCCGCAACAGCCAGAGCTTGGTATAATCCTCTTGCGGGATACTGACCTTGTAACGATGGGTCTGCCATTTGTGAAAATTTTTTCCGGTCCTTGAACAAAGGTCTCGCCTGAAAACAAGAAGCCATACATTTGTTAAATACATGACCCAAGTACTTCACCTTTTGAAGAAAAGAACAATGAAACCAAGTAGATGTGTGCTAGCTTAAAAAGACTTCAACAAGAATTAAAAGGCTTGTGAAAACCAAACAGGATTTCTTACCCATGCAACCAAGTTCTGCTCTCCTGTAGCTCTAGAATTGTCAATTGCCTTTCTGCCAGTAATGATTTCCAAAAGTACTACCCCAAAGCTATAAACATCTGATTTAAGAGTCAATTGGCCTGTCATTGCATACTCTGGAGCACAATATCCGTAGGTTCCCATAACCCTTGTAGAAACGTGGGTGTTGTCCCCAACAGGCCCAAGTTTGGCTAAGCCAAAATCAGACAGTTTGGGATGATACCCTTCATTAAGCAATATGTTGGAGCATTTCAAATCTCTGTATATCACAGGAGGACTTGCTTTGTCATGTAAATACTCTAGTCCCTTTGCAGACCCAGCAGCTATCTTCATTCTTGTATTCCAATCAAGTCTTCTCTTACCAGGCGACATATCTGCAGAAAAGCTGATTAAACTAATGTCCCTGAAATATCTTACTATCTGAATATCAAAGAGAACAAGGCATGTGAAGCTAATGCAACATATACCATGTAAATGATCCTCCAAAGATCCTAAGGGCATGTACTCATAAACAAGGAGCCTTTGATCTCCATCAGCACAATAACCGAGAAGATTAACAAGGTTAGGGTGGTGAAGCAGACTTAACATCAACACTTCAACAAGAAATTCCCTGTTCCCTTGCAACCCATTACGATCAAGTTGTTTGATAGCTACTACCTACACCAAACACAACAAGAAGGAGCAAACTACATGACTAACTACATCAAACACATATTAGATGATCAATCCTGTTAATGCACATGTGATACTTTCCAAGATGCTTCAATTTTCTTCTGTTCAATGAAATGATAAAATAACAATGACTATACCTGATTTATACTTTCCAAATGTCCTTTATATACTCGACCAAAGCCACCCTCCCCCAAAAGACATTCTGCTCTGAAATTTCTAGTTGCAACTGCCAAATCACGGAACACAAAAGTCTGTGCTGCTATGTGTTCCCCATCTTTCGAAGACTCTTTGACACTCAAAGAGGAGTTTGAGTTTAATAATTCTAAAATCAGAAATGGACACAAAAGTAAGAATCTTTGGAACAGGAAGAGCATGTTTAGGATTTGGTTCACAATGGGGAAACAAAACAAAAATTATCAAGATCTCAGCAAGACAACAAAGAACAAAATAATAGTGCCTAGTATGGATCAACATGAGTAGAATTGTAGAATGCTGCATTTCTACCAAGAAGACAGCTATTAAAAGTATAAAGAGATGCTTCGAGTACTAGCACATGCCCAGAAAGTACTCCGAGATCATAAGTAATTCGGGACATGCCATCATAATTCACTTCCACCAATACGTTTTAGCAGAAACCAGTGAGTGGCGAGTGAATTTATACAAGTTTACCAACACAGTTCATACTCTATCGTATAGAAAATCTAAGTGCAAATGCAAAACCATAAACAGAATCACTTTCAAGCCAACTTATACAAATAAGTCCTCCCGAAACTAACTAATATGCATACTAAACACCAATTAAGATCAATAATTAAGCAATCAAAACCCCCAATTTTTTCCTCTGCACCTTCAAATATCAGACCAAATTACTCATTTTTGCTCCATCTAAACCAACCCAGATGAAGAACCAAGAAAACCCATTAACACTAACCAAACCCAGAAATTAGCAAAAGCAAAGATTGATCATTGTGCTGAAGTTGGATTAAAGCCAAAGAGCAAACTTTCATGTCATAAACATGTAACCAGTAAGCACCTGAAGTGGGTTTGATCTGATCAAATGGCCTCTCCTCTAACTCTGTTGAATTCTTCCTTTTCTTCTTGTTCTTCTTTGCTTTACTGTTGGAATTACCAGAACAGGGAATCCAACCCATGATTTTCACTTACTCCAATCACTCTTTCCAGAAGCCAAAAGACTCAAAAAGAGAAAGAAGCAATAGAGAGCAATATCCACAAAGACTAAAAAGATAGAGAATCAACCATTCCAAGCCTCGAATAAACCAAAAGCTACAGAACCCACCACGAGCAACACACACTGATAGCGAGAGCTTGCAGGCCTTGTAATAACTTGACTTCGTATATTCTCATCAGAAGTTTATAGAAGAAAACACACACACACACCTCTCTTTATTTTATTTTTCCATTTTTATAACGTTTGTCATTTTCTTTTTGGGATTTTATTTCTTCTTTCCGAATGAACGGACAAGATAATCAAATCTCAGAAACCCAATGCATGTACTTTTATTTTGCGACTTTTAGAAATTTTTTTGATGGTAGGGAGCACGTTCGAATATTATAAAAATTGTTTCAGAACTTAGAAGTAGGCACATTTTGGATTTGCACCCACTCTCATTTTTATTCTGTTTTGATGTGGTATATTTAAGACTTGGACCCCAAGTTTAGGTAAAAGATTCGACCACTCCATTGTTCCTATCCAAGAGATCACTACGTGTGTATATATTCTAGTGTTAATTCTTTGGTTGGGTACGTGGTTTAGGGTTTAGGTGGTGGTAATGTCGACTATGATTTGTCATTTCTGTGATCCTTCCTCGACTTGTAGAGCTATCCCAGTGAGGAACACAGAGAAGGGAGCTATTGTTTATGTTTAACAAATCATACTAGTCATTCCAAGCAAACACAACTATTTTTATTTTTTATCGAAAAGTGATTCATTCATCAAATAAGAGTATATAGTGGCCTCATTAAATCTACTACAACTAGTTGGGAAGAGTATCACACTTCAATTTTAACATCGATTACAAAGACTCATCAATTTAGAATGGGAAGAAGCCAATCCGGTGCCATTCTCCACCAATATGTAGGAGAAGGCAAACACAACTATTAAAGGGGTTGTTACGATTTAATTATTGGCATAAGAAACCACACAAAATATTGAAAAATAAATTAGAAGTGAACTATTTCTAAATATATTTGGATAAGTAATAAATCATCACTAAATTTAGAAATTCAACTCCTTTTAAGAACAACTCTCAAATCGAGTATTGAACATATATTAAGACAATTTGTCAAATTAATTACCATTGAAGAAAGACTTAAAAATTCTACATTTGAATTAGGGTAAATTTCGCAAACAGTACACTAAGTAAAGACCACTAATAATTTTTATACACAAAGTTTCAAACCAAACATTTCGGTACACGAAATCTGAAACTTGACCCACTATCAGTACACAACGTCAATTTTTGACACCAAAATGTCTATTATGCCCTCAGTTCTTTTTTTTTTAATAATTTTTTTTTCTGTTTTTTTTTCGTTCATTTTATCTCTTTCTTTGTCCTTCTTCCGGGCTCACTCCTTCGCTTCCAACCCCGCCTTCCTCACCTCGCATAACAGAAAAGAAAAAAATGACTCGAGTCATTTATAAACGAAGGAAAAAAAATAACAGAAAAAAAAATTATTAAAAAAAAAAGAACTGAGGGCATAATGGATATTTTGTTGTCAAAAATTGACGTCGTGTACTGATAGTGGGTCGAATTTCAGATTTCGTGTACCGAAATATTTAGTTTGAAACTTTGTGTATAAGAATTATTAGTGACTTTTACTTGGTGTACTGTTTGCGAAATTTTCCCTTTGAATTATGTAAAATGAAATAAGTATAGTTAGTTTGCATAATATGTATGTATAGACTACATTTCAGATATTTGAGCTATTCCTTGACTTTCTAGGTTCCTTCTATGGCAGCATATGGTGTGTTCCGCCAAAGTGGAAAAATTGATCCTATCAATGTAGTTTAAACCATAAACTCATCGTGTGTTAGACTTCGGTCGGTGCCTTCCCATACTCCACCCTCAAATCAAGCCTTTTCAACCGCCTGTAATTTTATGATGGGGAACCTCAACCTCTTATGATATGAATATGACAGCCTCTTAAAGACCACAAAGCTGTTTAATACTAAGCCTGAAATTAATCCAAGGTTCACAGAATCTCGACATCAAGCTTAATTAATTACAAAACTGAAAGGGATATATTGGAAGAGGAATGGAATTGGGAATTTGATACGAAACCTTAAGATACCAGCAACGGCAATGATGCGCAAGTTAGGGACAGGACAATAGGTACCTTCCAAACTATCTTGATATTAGGGCAAGATGGGATCAACAAATCAAACGTATCCAAGTCAATTCTGGGTCCAAATTTAATCATAAAAAAAAGGTCATTGTTCCCACAAACTTTTTTGGACCACGTTGATTTAGAGTTTTTTTTTTTGGAGAAAACATTGATTTAGAGTTTAGAGATACCATAATTCAGAGTTCAGATAAACTCTGTTTAGACTTTTTAGAGTGCTTTTGATGGAAAGCCTTTTTTTTTTTTTTGATGGAAAGCTTTTGAAAGAAGTGCAAAAGTGGATTTTGTATTAGGCTCTAAATGTAAGTACAGGTGTCCTCCTTAATTCACTGAGGTGTGTAGAATATTTATGTGCTCAAATTAAAATATAACTATAACTAGTTAGTTACGTATTAACTTCTACTTTAACAGAATTTCTAACTCTCAAGTTAAATTATTTATCTTCTTTAGTTTAAATAGTTAGATTTTTTTAGCTAAAGTTAAATTTAGTTTGTATTTATCTAGTCTTTTAAAGATCAAATTTAGCCTAAAATTAATTAAATTTAAATTTAAATTTTAAAATAAGTATTCTATTGGAGATGTCTTTATGAACCAAATTAACACAAATAATTTCTCTGGTGAGCGTTCCTTTGAGAGCGCTGTTGTTCTCCCCTACCTACCGTTCTGCTAGGGTTCGGGAGCGTCGTTGTTTTTCTGTCGTCAAGCCCCTGCACCTTCTCCATTTTCATGGAGCTAGCTCTTTTCAGGCCTTGGCCTTTTCTTGAAGAGCTCGTTCTTCTTGGAGGCATGGTTGTGTCGGCGTGCACCAGTTGTTTTGGGTTGGAGGACAGCGGATCGATGTACTTCAATGAGGGCGGTGATTGGTGAAGGTGGTTGTTGGTATGAATGGAATCCAAGTCGAGAGGTGGGTGTCACGCCCCTGATTTTTAACACAAATAAAAATCGATATATAATCTCATAATTATACATGTGTGATGGTTCAACAATCAATACAAAATACCTGGAAAACTTTTTCCCTTTAACCAAATATATATTGATGCCCTGAACCCACTATGTCAATATTGACCTGCTCCCTAGAGTCATAGATTACATATGCTTACGAATTAAATTGTCACCACAAAATAAAACGTAAATGCTCCTCAGAGCTTACTACACAATGGAAGTCTTTATCAACAGTAAAGTCACAAAAATGGCTTCCTACCTTAAAGCTGCAAAAATGCTACCTCAACTTCAGCCATGATTATCCTGACCTGCAGGATTAACTCTTACACCATTGAATAGTGCACCGGTTGCCACACAACAAACTCGGTAAACTTATGAAAACTCGTATGAGTAACTCAAAACAACCACAAATCAACTCACACTAAAACTAAGGAAAACAACTCACGCCTTGATCTCCTTACCAACACAAAATAAAGGAAAGCAACTCACTCTTTGATTCATTTCAAAACGTAAACAAAGAAAGCAACTCACTCCTTAGTTTCTATCAGTACGAAATAAAGAAAGCAACTCACACCGATTTCTTCTAAATCGTAAATAAGGAAAACAACTCACTCTTTGATTCCTTAAACACAAATTAAAGAAAGGAACTCACACCTTGATTTCTTTCAAATCATGAAATAAAGAAAGCAACTCACATATTGATTTCTTTCAAATCATATATAAGGAAAGCAACTCACTCCTTGTTTCCTTAAAACACAAACTCATGACTTAGATATAACCTCACTCCGTTACTCCATGAATTACACTGGCAGACAAACTAGAGCTCTAACTGAAATCGTAACCACTCGTCTGGCCAAAGACGTGATTACTCGATATACTGCCTAAGGTCACCATTCGACCTTAATTCCTCGGACCTCTCAGTACCTCGGAATAAAACATTAAAGAAGTCGCACAAGACTCAATATGTTACACAAATCTCAATACTTTTCAAAACAATAGAAATCAACATTTCCACAATCATTTGTTTTCCAAAAAGCCACAACCCAAAACAATAAAAAGCACCATTCATGCATATTGTTTTCATCAATCAACAAAATCCACAAATACATATATATTTCACGTAAATATATATACGTAGTCATTCACTCAGAACTACCTACTAATACCAACTATAGTTTGCAGTTAAATGAATAACTCCCAAAACAATAAAGGTAACTCCATTCGTAAATGAACATTGTGAGATTACTCACCTCGAAATTCTCGTTGCCTCTTCAATACAGAACAAAGCAGCTCAACCAAAAAATAACCGTCCAAGAATACTTCGTCAAGTACCTAATCACATACGGTCTCAATTAACTTAGTAACGAATCACAAAAGATTTAAGTTCGAAACCCCCGTTTTGAACTAAAATCCCCAAAAGTGACTCCAATCGAGGCGAAACCACATCTGAGACCACCCAATGTCTTCGGAATACTTCTATGATCGATATGTCAAAACCATAAGTCGATCAAACACTCAAATCCTCACGGATCGAATCATTGAACGGTCCAAAACCATAAAAATCACAACATATTCATACGATCTCCAAAAATTACGTATTATATATCGAAACGCTCGTATCGACGAGTAGATGATATATAAAACCACCTCAACCACCACAAGTGAAAACTCAAAATCAGATTAATTCAACCGTCCAAAATGTCAAGAACACCAAATAGAATAATTTTAAAACCCTTTAATACTTGGGGTTCAAGCCAACTCGGCCTAGATCGCATCCACAAGCTGTCGTGAACTGTTCACAGTGAGTTGATCTGATTCCAAAGTGAATCGATCAAAACTAACACCATGGATCCCTTGAGGAGGCTTCTACGAACTCAAAACAGGAAGCTTGAAGTCGTGACATCACTGGAGCTAAGATTTCCGACCGGGTCCTACTGCACTCGGGTTTGTAGTCTTCCAGCACCGTACACGTTGAAAATCAATGCTAAAGGATGCCATAGGGAGGAGCGCACGGTGGGGGCGAAGAAGTTGACCAAGTTTCACCGCCGGAGGTCGCCGAAAAAGCCGGGTCAGGTTGGCCGGGTCCGGGTCAGGTCATGCGGCTGATGAGAGAGAACGGAGAGTTTGAAAGCTTTCCAGTTTTGGAAACTTCCAAAAATAAAAATGGAAATTTCCGAAAACAGAAACCCGTATATATAGAATTTTCTAATTTTTCAAACGCTCATAACTTTCTCATACGAACTCCGATTTTCGCATTTCACATGTCCACTAACTCGTATTGACATGCTCTACGACTTTTGTGAAGGAAGTTTTTGGAGAATCTCAACGCATCAAAAGTCAACCTTGAACCCCCCCTAAATCCACACTTTTCGAATAATTGTTCGACCAAAATTAATTTCACTTCACAAACAACGTACCAATTAAGAAAAATACTTATAATTCTTACAACTGGTCCATTATTAATTATTAAAATTAAATAACGAAAATTCAGGTCATCACAATGAGCTCAGTGGTTCTCTTCTGCCGCATTCTGTGGCGGCCTATTGTGGGGAGCGGGTGGTAGATGAGTACAGTTGTGCCGGAGCCGATGAGGTTTTGGTTATGAGGTAATGGGATTTAGATTCCATGATTGCAGAGCCAGTGGCAGGGTTGGGATGTCCCCGCTGGCAATGGTCATAGGTGTTGTGACCTAGGTTTTTGATCTTGGTCTGGGTTTGTTACCGAATCTAAATTTGGGATCAATGTGGGCCTTGGGTCTAGGATCCGACCCAATCTTTATGTTGGGCTTCTTTTAAAAAAAGTTTGGTTTTGGGCCCTTGATCGTTATTAGTATTGAATTCGAGACCTGAATTTATGGTATTTGTTTGTAAAGGATCATCTTCCAACATGGCCACGTTCTGACACTCTTGCTAACTTCGATCTTTTGATAGAAGATTGCCCTCTGTTCCTCGCAAAATTGATTTTTGTCATCTTGTGCATTGGATATGCATGGATAGTCATACCAATCCATAGCTGTCTGGCAACAATCCGCAGTGATAAGTGAACAGTTGAGATGCCGATATGTGATCGAACAATGGGTTCAACAAAGGATCCCTTAAAATGACCAAAGAAACGGGACCCTTACGCCTCGTTTGGTCAGCGGAAATGAAAGTAATTTCATTGTCTTTCCCATGGGAAGGGAAATAAATTTTTGAAGAACTTTCCATTTCAATGTTTGTTAACATAAGAAAAATTATTCAAAAAGTTGTTAAAAAGTTTGTAATTAATGCAATAAAATAATGTGTTGTGAGTAATAAATGCAAGGAAAGAATAAGGGAAAGTGATTAGGAAATGAATCTTGTTTCTTTCTTGCATTTGGGATACAAAAGAAAATGAAATATTTTCCTGAATGAAGGGAAAATAAAAGGGCCCTTCCCCTTCCAAGGATCAAGATCCTCTCCTAAGCACCTTCTCCTCCTAACCTGCTTAAGTTTTTCACTAGATTTTGACACGTAGCTATAATGAATCTAATGGTCTGCGATTTTTAGTTTATCATTTTTTTTCTATCCCCTATTCTTCTCTTCCTTCTCGCGCAGTCCCTTTTTGTCCTTCCAATTCTTCTTCTTGATAGGAGCATTTTAATGTGATATTTTAATAGTTAATTCCTCACATTTTGCTTAGTTAATTCCTTAACTGAATCGATTTTTAATTCAATTTCTATTTTTAGGTACATTGGAGTAGATGAAGGTGAAATGAGCGTTAGGTCCATAATTACCTGGAAATGATGGAGAAAAATGGAAATGTACTAAAAGATCAATTTTACACATATTCCTACTCCGGCTAGGAGAAATCAAACCAAGCAAAGAAGAAGGAGCGGCCGCCTGACCAAATGAACTTCAAATGAGCTGAAACCTTCCAGATCCATTCTAGATACCCAAAGGATCATTTCTTATGAAGAGTGCCAGAGCAAAATATGAGTGGAAGGCCTTCAAACAATCAGCCCAATTTTCTACAGAAGCAAAACTGGAAAACTGGACCTGTAAGAGGTCCAGCAGCATTTCTGGCCCAACCACATGGATTGAAGCTCTAAAAATTGATCAGGATGATCTACACTCATAGAGGAACATTTGATATGAAGAAATCGGAGGCCCAATATGAAGTTTTGATGGAGAAATAATTGAAGAAATAAAAGGGCAGAAATTCACCTCCAAATCTGCTAACAACCTTTGTCAAACTTGGAGAGGAAAATCATTCCTAATTGAGAAAAAGATAAGCAAGTTGCAAGCAAGTGGAAAATCTTGAGGAGGAAAATCAAAGTTGCAAGCAAGTGGAAAATCTTGAGGAGGAAAATCAATTCAAGTTGAACAAGTGATAAACAAGTGAGAAGATTTTTTTTTACAAATTTGTCTAACATATCTAGCCCTTCATTTATGTTCATCTCCACCCTCCATTCATCATTTTTTGGGCTATAAATACACTTCTCCTCTCACTCTCAAAAACATCTTCCTTCATCCATCTCATCTTCTTTGTCTCTCCATTTCCTTTCCATTTTTCTCTCCATTCTCTAGTTTTAAGTTTCTGCATTTTTAAGCAAAGAGAAGAAGAGAAGAAGAAGTCATGAAGCCTCCTAGCCGTCATCATCCACCTTGTGCCGTGATAGTGAAGTCTTGCTTTAAAGATTCAAGATCAATGTCTCAAGCTCTTCATCATCCACTCCCTTCATGGTGTAATTCTATCTTTTTCCTTGTAATTTCTTTTGGTTTTCTTTATTTAGATTTGTAGAACTATGAATTCTAGTTAACAAATAATGTTAAGGGCAAAGTTTAAAACCCGTTTATATGTTTTGAGATAAAGTTGTGATTTCTATATGTTGATTCTTATGTTGCTTTATGATTAATTGAGAATTTTCAGATTCATATATTGTGATTCAAGAGTTGCTTATGTGAGTTTGTTTAATTAAATTTGCGTTATAGATAACTTTTGTATTTTAATCTTATGTGGTTGCAAACACGTAGGGTTTTGATATGAATGGTGGTAGGTTTAAGAACATGAAATCGACTTTTCGTTTTGTGTAAACTTGAATCAAAGTAGTAAAGGTTTTGTGCAAAGACCGAATTTAATTAAAGAGGATTGCAATTAGGTGGACTTTTCCATATTAAGTTGTACACTTGAGTTGATAGCCTTTCTCTATGTGTAATGCGTTAAACATGACATGATTGACTAGCTTTCTAGGGTTTGATTGCATGTTTAATAGGATTAATCTAGGTGTCTTCGCTTAGGTTAATTAGCATTGAAAAGTAAAAAAATGGGAATTCATTTGCTTTCGAATGATTCACATGATCAACTCCTCTCTCATGACTTAGATGAACAATATTAGGGTTTGAATCAATTTTAATCATATGTTTCGGTTTTTTATCTTTGTTCTCTCACTCCATTTGTATTTTTATGTTTTTGCATTTTAATTATTTTGTTAACTTAGTTTTATTTTCGAAAAAACCAAAAACAAAATCCCCCCCTTTTTCGTAAATAATGTTTATACTTGTGAATATCTTTGTGAATATTATACTTTGTTTTAATTTTAATTGTTTAATTGTTTGACAATGACAGGTGTACCCTCAATCCCCAGAATAGAACGATCCCTACTTACTTATACTACTAACGACATTTCAGGGTTAAATTATGCGCTTGCTTTGAGCGCGTCACTTCTTCACTCAGCCCTAATTACAAACAGCACCAATACAAGGTAAACCTATTTAATTTTCACAACCTCCCCATATTCTTTACTTTCCACCTCTACTTTCTACCTTCAAACCCTAGAAATAACACCTTTAAGATGCAATTGTCTCTCTCCCACAACCCCTGTAACTTAGATTTGGGAGAGTCGATGAAGAATGAATGCTGAGACTCTCTCTCCTTTGGTCCTTTCTTTTTTTTCTTCCCCAATTTCTATCACCTTTTCTCTTCCTCAATATCTATTACGAAAAGAATTTCATATTTGAATTGCAAGAAGATCTTGTTCTTATCCCTGAAAACTATACCAGGAAATCATTAAGAGGGCTTTTGATATTCAAATTGGCTTGATGTTTTCTTTATCCAGGAAGATAAGTTTTGAAGGATAAGGACTTTGAAACGTTGAAGGAAAAAAAAAAACTCAAATGGGGTAGATTCCTTTCGCTCATATAATGATGACTGCGATTTTGATTGAAATATATATGGAAAATGGCTAGAGAGCAAGGTAGATTGAGATTATCGTTACCTGAATGAAGTCCATGGACAGTTTCATTATGTGTATCTTCGTCTCCCCTCTCTGTTCATGCCCAGAAAGTAGTTGATTGAGAAAGGCAAATAATCATATTCAATATTTCCATTAAGAAGATTGACAAGATAAGATAAGAGAGAGAGTTCGGGCATAAGGTCTCATCTGATAGAGAAGTGAGAGTGGCGGATTGATGAGACATAAGAACGTAGAAGTGCAAAGGAAACCTGAGAGTTCAAGCCATTAGATGTAGATGTATACATGTGTTGTATTGTGATTAAAAGCTTAGGAGGGGAAGGTCTTCAGGAGAGGATCCGCTCACCGCTCACCACCCCCCCCCCCCCCCCCCCCCGAATTTTTTCTTCTTCTTTGCTTCAGGCATCCCAAATGTAAAAAAGAAACAAATTTCTTTTGTCGATATTTTCATCCGCAAACCAAACGAGACCTTAGTGGAAGGGCCCTATATGTTTGGCCTTACCGGGTAAGGCCAAACACTAACTAATGGCAAGGCATTTCATGTTAGAAATTGACATGCTTTAAACTAACTTTCTTCCCTTAACTTGATCACAAGAGTTTATTTACACTTTATGTTCTGTAATGAATAGTTGTGTACCATTATAGGGTTTGCCTACTTCTAGAACCTCTATGTATTAGTGTATATATTATTCTCGTTGTTGGTTGGTTTCATTAATACAATGACCAGTTCTATTTGTTAAAAATAAAAATAAATAAATAAATAAAGGAGTTTATTTGGGCACCTCCAACTCCAAGAGGGAATTTATATATTTCCAAGTGGGGGCAATTTCTTCACTTCACAATTATATCGAAAATTGCAAAATATATATATATATAATCAAATAAATATGGACTTTTGCAACGACAATTTCATTGGCAAAAGTGTGTCTATTTTTATATTTTATGGGCGACTTTTTTCTACAGAAATGTGTCTCTTTATTTTTTCATGAGAGCCCTTTTTTTACGAAATATTCGTCAATCAAAGATACATCATTTTTTATTTTATTTTTGTATGAAAAACTTTATTTTTTGGATAAATGGGGGGTCCACCGACCCAAAAAGAAATAGAAAACAAAAAAAAAACAACACAATCTTACCTTAATCAATGGTTGTTACAACTTTCCCGTATCTAAGAACCTCACACAAATCATCTAACATAAAACTAGTGATATGTGGAGGAGGTTGCTCAAAGTAGATGGCACCGAGCTCAGCAGATAAATTGCATCTTGATAGTGCATCAACAACTGTATAAACTTTTCAAAACACATGGCTGATAATACATTCAGAAAAACCAGCCTAAAGGTGAAGACAATAATCAATCACTGTCTTCAAAGGGTGCAGCTCATGCATCCACCGCATTATTCACCAAGTTAGCCAAGACCTTAGAATCACATTCCACAACCACTTTGTCCATGCCAATATCAGGTGCCAGTTTTAATCCAAGAAGCATACCTCATGCCTCAGCTTCCAAAGCTTCACCATGCCCAAAATGAGCAACAAAACATTTATCCAATTTCCAAACTGATCTCTAATTACCCCTCCAGCTCCAATATTTCCATGAAGATTGGGTCTACCACCATCCAGATTCAGTTTGACCCATCCATTAGCAGGTTTCTGGCCATTTAAGAGCCACATAAGCTTGTTCATTCACTACATTCTTCTTTTCTTGGGGAAGAAACCATTTAGTAGCACGTTCAATGATGATTTTAGTTGGATTAATAGGAAACCGGAATCCTTCTTCAAAGACATTTTTGTTCCTCTATTTCCAAATAGGGTCATCATGGGCCGGGCCGGGCCTAGTCAAAGTCAACAAAATTTAGGACCGGGTCGGGTCAGCCATCCAAATATGGCCAAATAGGGCCGAAATGGCCCTAAAAAGGCTTTAATTTGTTTAACAAAAAGAAATACATTATTCTTTTTTCCTTAAAATGTGGCTCCATGGTCATATATGCAATATAAGACTCATTGTTTTTTGTTGATCATATTTAATATATATATATATATATATATTGAGATTAACTTATAAGTTATAACATTTATAAATATTAGTTAATGAGGTTATATTTAATTAACTATCTCTCTAAATCTCTAAATTAATTTTTATTTAACAAAGGAAACAAGAATTAAAGAAAATAAAGCTTAGGAAATCAATTACCAAAAAAGAGATAAGTTGTATGCTATAGAAAAAAGAGAAATTTATTTTTAAAATAGAAAAAATAGAAAATATTAGGGCTTAAACAGGCAAGCCTAGAGGGCCGGGCCGGGCTTGGCCCTAACGGGCTCAAACGGGTAGGGCCGAAGGGCCGGGCCGGGTTTCAATTGCATGGCCCTTACCCTACCCTATTTGAGAAAGGGTCGGGCCGGCTCGCCCTACTGCAAGGGCTTAGGGCCGAAGGGCCAAATGATGACCTCTATTTCCAGATATACCAACATGTAAAAGTAAAGAGAACATTCCAGTTCATACCCTCATAACACTTCATAGAGCAGTGACCATTGGCAGCTAACTAGCCTGCCCAATCAAGCTGCATAGCGCTCTTGATCCTATTAGAACAGTTGAGATTCTGCCAAATTTCAGTAACTCTAGAACAATCTCTTAGCATATGAAGTAGAGATTCAGTATGGACATGACAAATAGGGCATAAATCATCACTTGTAAACCTTCTTTTCATCCTTTCAGCATTAGTGAGGAGCTGCCCTGAACAATCAGCCACAAGAAATTTTTTAGCTTAGGGGGCATACACAATCTCCACAAGAACTTCCAACAAAAGTCAGCATTCTCCTCATCAAAAAGGGATAAATAAGCCGATTTTACTGTAAAAATGCCGTTAGATGTTCCACTCCAGATAATCTAATCATCATCACCACCAGCAAAACCCACAGGCATACTCAATTTTATTAATAATATCTTCAAAAAAAAATTGTTCCTGGAAACTAATATTCCATCCTCCATTGGTCCAGCTATCCCTGATATTAAAATCAATGTTCTCAGTAGTTCTAGACTTCTAGCGAGGTTAATCAAGGGACCATTCTCCATTCGTATCAAAAACTTTGTCATTGAATAAGTTATCAGTAACAATGTGTTGCCTTCTTTTATATAAACCGTTGTTGGGCTCCTTGGGTCGGGGTCGGCCCTTCTAAACTACAGATTCAGTGTGTCATGTAGGCTTATTTACCTCTTCGGCGAGTTTGAGACTTTGAGTTGTTGCCTAAACAAACAACCTGGATCGTGCAGTATCTATAAAGAACCTATAGCACCAGTGAACCTGGATTTACTAAGGTACCCAAAATCTAAGATCCGCCAGAAAATCATACTCAAAGCCTTTATGGTACTAACTGTATTATACAATCTGTAAATTCTACTTTTTTGATAATAGTAACACAACCATTACCTCACTAAAAATTGAATCCTTAAACGTGTCCTTGTCGTTACAGTTTAGTGGGATGAGCGCTACCAAGTTATCAACCTAACTGCCATTAATGTGTAACTAAGGCATTTTTATTACATGAACTATGAAGTGGCTCGATTAATAACAATTAAAATAGAAAAAAAAAATTATGCTACTCTACTAATGAACTAAGGCAGCACCGGCAATAGGGAAAATTAAGCCAAAATATTTTCACCCATTTCTATGTTTCCAGAAACGCACATAAATAAATAACTCGATCAAGCAGCAACTTTCAAAGAGATTCCATTCCACCAAAGTATTTGCAGCAGGCCAATAAAAGTGGGCATCAGAATATCACTGCAACTTATTTGGTGTTTGACAAGTTTGTCAGATTAAAGATGGGGGTTCAACAGCTTGATCCCTGAGAGTGAATTTGACAGATTCATGGCTTTTCTTTACTTGTAGGGGGGGGCTGTGTATCCTTTTCTGATGATGCTCCTGGGTTTGCGGTCCTCAGCGGCATGTCATGGTTGTGCTTTCCCTCGTATGTTGTGATAAAGGCTTTCGGATCCTCTGAGACTCTTTCCACATGCTTACGCACACTGCATTTGACACTGGTGCATCTGTAGTAACTTCTGCAATATACATAAAGCCACAGTGTTGAGCACAATCCATGGCTACAAGTAATATGCTAAACCTACTACCAAAGAGAATCTTGGGTCATATTGAACATGTCACGAATGACTTGATGACTGTTAAGAGCAAGCATCTTTCAAACCATGTAGGATCGATATTGTCCCCAACTTAACCACATGGTGAAACTTTAAGAAATATCTCATTTGACAAACCCAATGTTGGACAGTCATTTAACTGATGCCAAATAAATGGTATTTGATCCATAATTCTTAGCAAACCACATGATGACATGCATGCTCTAGAAAGAACCAAAAAACTCCCCCCTTAAGGAACCAAAATTCTCAGCACTCGAAGCACTTCTTAATCAATTAAATGAACAGTCTTAACCTAATCCAAAGGGTTCAATGCTTTGTAGAATTGTAGCTTATTCTGAAAAATAGTGTCTTGACTTCAAATTAAGCAAAGTACTTTGGCCAACACCTAAGAGAATTATCTTGATAATAACCACAATACACCAACGTAATAGATAACAAAGAAGCCATTTCTAACCTGGGATATGGATTCCCCTTTACAACCTTCTGCCCATATTTCCTCCAGCGGAAGCCATCACCTGTAATCTCAGAATCTGCAGAACTCTGCACCACAACCCGAGGTTCTTGCATGACTTCCCCCGATATGCCTACTTCATTTGATTGATTCTCACTTTTTCTGAAGGAGAAAGCAATTTACACAGATCAATGACATTAACCTTGACTGGAAAGAATGACAAGAAAGAACTTGCTCACTAAGCATGAAAGAATCAACATTTTCAAAAGCATATGTAATATGCTTTCCATATGATCAAGTTTATCAAGCAAGGAGAAGGGAAGAGGAAAGAAAATGGAAATAAATAAGCATATAACCAGAACCATGATAAGAAATGGTGTTACCTTCTCTTACTTCTAGGCTCATAATCCTCTGCTTCAACTCCCTTGCTTGCTTCCTCGCATTCTCCGCTGACTCCACAAGAATTATCAGGAGTTGCACCTCCAGCATTTAATGCTCCAGTTGCAAGTGGATCATAATGTACTATGGATTTGCTTTGATAAGAATGCAAAGGTACTCCAACTTCATTCTGATCCTCTACTCTACCTTCAGAACCTTCATTCTTTTCATTAAGATGACTATTCCATAACCGGGTGTTGTTATCTTGACCAGTTGCATCAGATGCAAATCCTGACCCTTGCGTCCCAGAGGAGCTGCGCTTTGGAGGCTGAGGCTTTGAGTGGTTGTGTTCTCCCTTGTATACAATCTCAGCAATCTGCCCATCCAAAGATCTCTCAACCTTCTTTTTCACAGGACAATTTGGATGTGTGCACTTGTAATAACTTCGCGGATAGTCACTTCCTTTGACTTGCTTTTGTCCATATTTTCTCCAATTATATCCATCATAAGAAGGCCTATCACTATTGGCTGCAGCTGGTATATTTTTTGCATCCTCTTCCATATTTTGTGGTACTATCTTTACTGGTTCTGTACTCTGGCATGTCTCAGCACATGATGGACTTTTCTGGTAGAGGTTGGAGATAAGTTGGGTTTTAAAGCATTTTTCACGGTTTGGATGTAGAACCACTCCAACCCCAACTGATGATTGTGGTTGTTGCTGGCTAGTATTGAAGTTTCCCTGGTAAAAAAACAAAGGGTTATCTTCAGATTTTAGACAATTTCTAAGTCTATGTCTTTGCACATTTATTGAATAGACAATCATAGGTTCATAGGCAGATAGTTCTAAATGATAAGGAACACATTTATCTGGAAAAAGAGAGGACCATTTAAATTACAAATATGTAATAACTAGCTACTGACCAGATTAGCCAAGGCAGTAACAGTCGCCCTGGATACAACTTTTGCCAATGGTTTATATACCACAGTTGATTTATTATCTGATTTTGAAACCTTCTCTGCCGAATTACTAAGTGCAGCACCAGGGGTCTCTGCCTGAAATTTTGGATACCAACAATCAGAAGGAGAAGACTTACCAACAATCAGCAGGAGAAGACTTTTATAGAAGGGAAGATAATTTGTCATTTAGTAAACTTAAGATTACCGGGGGAGAAACCAATCCAACAACCGGATGAGTCGCTGTTGGCTTGAACCTTACAGTCTTTGGTCTGATGGCAGGAACAGCAGTTTCAGAAGATACATTAGAGGGTGATGCATCGATAGCACCTGTGAGAAGCTCCGTGAATGACTTAAAGCTGGAACAAGTAGGCCTTGAAGCAACAGGTTTAGCTATCACTACCCGCTCTGCCTCCTTAATGTCCATTTCCAACAATTGTGTTATGCTCCAATACGTTACATTTGTATTATGCCTGGAATAATCGGTGTATCTCTCTCCCTAGAGCAACCAAAAGTTACGCTGCGTGAAGCTTGATATGGATCGATAATTAACAGAAGCCTAAGGAGCTGCTATTGTCAATCTTGGGTCCAATTGAGCGAAGCACAACCTTCTTCAACCTGCAAATAGGAGTATTAGCATACACTAAATCACATTTCATAGATAAACTCACATTTTGGCTTATCAATCAAGATGAAGCAAACCTTAGGCAGCATTTGTAGAAAAAGAAGATGGTCTCAGAAAATATCATCAAAGTAATGCATTACATATTGCCATTATCTTAACAATTGTGTTCCTTAAATTGATGGAATATGGAATTCTTTCCATCAAAGTAATGAAATTACTGGTCAAGCTTGCATTCTAAATTCACTTCATAATCTTCAGAATGTTGAGACAACTCTAATCCTTTCTCTTCAAAAATCATAACATTCAAACACATTTCAAAATTTCATTAATGAAAAGAACCGGCACTAAACTTGGAGCCTAATCTCTATAGTTTCTTCCTTTTCTTTCCGAGATAAAAATTGGAAAAAAGAAAGAAAAAAGAGCAACTTGCAAGAACACAGAACCAGAAAAGCAACAATTTTGTTTCTAACAGACTCTAATTAACCCGAAAAAGAAGGAACTGGTTCGAAGAGAACAACATAGCAAATGATTAAAAACAAAAACGTCATACAAATCCCAGAAATTACTCATATCAAAACCAGAGATTACTTACTTAATTAGTAAACCAAACAAAGAGAGAACTCTAACTAACCCGGAATGGCTTCAAGTTTGAGCTCACAAAGTCACAAATCTGTTGGGTCCACAAATCTAATATGCAAAGCTCAGACCGCTCACCTTACCTCTGCATTACAAAACACCATCAACCCCATAAGAAACTAACATAAACACAAAACTAAAAAAACAAAACTCAAATTCCATGAATATGAATTAACCAAAGAAAACGTGCCATAAAACCAAGAGCTTTACCTCGGAGAATGGAGATGGAGAAAGAGAAACCTTAACCAGGTTTGAATATGAACAAGGAGGAGCAAAAGGGCACGTCTTTTTTTTTTTTTTTTTTTTAAAAACCAAGTACGCACAGCTCAAGAGCAGAAACCAAAACAAAAACGAGTCGCTTTTGGCTGGTCTAATTGAGAGTTCCTCAGAGTTTGAACAGTACCCTTTTAATGGAGTTTTCCAAGGAGTTTTCTGCAAACCAAATTCTGAGGTAAAAGACACAAGCAAAAGTTGCCAGGAAATGAAATAAAAATTGAAAATTGAGGGAACCCAACTATTTGCATTTACATAACCCTTTATTTTCTGTATTATAAAGTTTTCAGATTTCTCTTGGAATTTACCACTTTGCAACTAAGAAAAGTTGGAAAATTTGAGCAAACAATTGAAAAATGAAAAGTGGGTGTTATTTTGCTGGTCTCAAAAACTGGGATGAATGACTTGAACAATGAGCCCTGATGCTACGTCCAACTAACTGTCTCTCCATTTCTTTTGACTCTTCTGAACCTACAGCTACAGGTATTCCCGAATTCAATACAGGAATTTATAAACCGGGGACCCTTACAGTGGCGCGTGTATTGCACTCGCGAGCTGTCAGCTACTACTTGGGAAACTGTCATACGACATACGGCAAGTGGAGATTTGCTGCGTGTCAGTGCTCTATTTAAACTTTAGGTTTAAGTAGTAATTTGGGAAAGTTGATACTGTTTTTTATTGGACCATTACAACAAATTCACTCGTTGGATCATCAGATCACCTATTATTTACTGTTTTTTATATATTATTTCACCATCTGGGTCACGAGTACAGTGTATTTCGTGTCCTGAGTCACCATGTACAGTGTTCTAGGTCACTATGGTGACCTGCACAGTGTATTTCTTGCCCTGAATCATGGGCACAATGTATTTAGTGACCCATAGAATGAAAATATACACTAAAAATTAGTGAATAGTATGTGACCCGATGACCCAACGGGTGAACTTGCTCTTAGGGAGGAAATGTGATAGACAATTGCTATATAGGAATTATATTTGTCGATTAGAGATGATATGTCATGGTTAGATTCACTAGATTTTGCCTACATTTGAAGGGATGGGAATTGCGAAAAATGGTAGATGGGTTTGGGGGGTAGGAAAACGGAGGCAGAGATGGGATTAGGTGAGGCATGAATGGGTGTGAAGTTAGTGAAAAGTACTAAACTATTTTTTCCAAGAAAAAGAGAAAATATGGATGGTAGGTTTTAGTTTATTTTTTGAAATGACAACTAGGGTTTTTAATAGAACAATATCTCTATTCTATAAAGTGTCATCTAAAAAAAAATCAAGGAAAGCAAGTACCGAAACACTAGGTACCGCACACGTGTTAATATTTGAATGAAAGAATGGAATTATCATAAATATAGCAAATTGACTAGTTTTAGAAAACGCATAATACTAAATTATTGACTTAAAATAAAATTTACAGTAATAAATTGACACTGTACCTTAGTCCTTAGATAGCAAATTAGTTATATAGAATTTTTTTTGTTTGTCAGAAGGGATGGAGAGTATCCAAGAGGAAAAGAAAGGGATGGGGGCTCAACCAGATTCATTCTATAAATTAACAAATAATGAAATAAAAGTGTTATATATATATATTTTAAAAGGGTTTAGAACTCAGCCTAATTGAGAGGTTCAGCCCCACGCTCATTATTATTTTTATTATTAATATAAGAGGGATGATTGTACAAAAGTGTTATATTCAACCCCATGAATCCGTCATTGGAGCATGAACCATTTCGTTTCGCTTCGATCTTAGTTGGTGGAGTAGTTACTGAGCACTCAATAATTTTGGAGATAGGGGCACTTATGAGTTATGGTTATCATTATATTTTCTGGGACTGGGAGATGCTTATGATTTCCATATCCAAAATTGATCGAGCAGTGACCACACAGAACCGTCCAATTGATAAAATTACCTTTTCAGGGACAAAAAGTTTCCATCTTTACAACCATAATTTCATCAAGGAGACTAACATTGACCTGCCAATGATGTACATGCATGTGACTACTCGGCCTCTATATATAGTACAAAGGGAAAGCGTCGCATTATTCATATAATACAACTCTATGTTCATCCAAGAATTAAAAGGATTCATGAAGCTTTCCCCACCTCATATACAATGTTTGTTTTAACTTATCAATAATACAACCCTTGGTATCCGAGATGAGAAAAATGTAATCATAGGCCCTTAATAGAACAAATTGTTGAAATTAAGTTTTGTTGGGACTTGGGGGCAGATTTGGAAAATGAACATTAGGCTCTATCTTTTTTTTTTATAGAATAAAAAAAAAAAGATAGAGCCTATGTTTATTTTATCTTTATTTTGAGATCGATTATGAATCTTGATTTGATGAGAGTGAAACAACTATAGATGGAAAATTTATTCGCATTTTCTCAAAGTCTTAACACAAAAAATTGAAGGCTAAACAATGTCAAACAGATTTGCACTACCCCTTTACGCAATCAAACACCTATGGTGTATCTCAACTTTTAGTTGCCTAAAATTTGGTTAATCTTAAACTATATTAATAGTTTGGTAATGCTTTTTTCGTTTTTATTTTTTTAAAAGGTGTTGGTGTCATGTCTCCTCCTATATGTTCTCTTTTTTATTTAATAATTTTTCTTTATTCCATTAGAAAATGTAAATCATACTATCATTCTAAAAAAAAAAAAAATGTAGTCATACTATTGAAAAGGGGGTTAATCAAAATGATGAAAATATAGTTAAATTAAGCTACGTTAAAAAACATATTGCCTATCCGATTCGACAATTGATTATGGTATGCATTGAGATTTGAAGTTACGTCACCTAATGAGTAAACAAATACCTATTACAAATTGTAAGCTACTCAAGTTTCACTTCATTAGAATCATCATCATTATTTTTTGTCCAATATATCTATGTACTAAACAAACTGGCATAAAATACGGGGATGCGATCATTCTAACAATAAATCTCTATCAGAATAATTATAGTTTGAAGTCAAACATGCATGAGAAAGTGAAAACGAATGAATGATTTCTCGGGAAGTCCTCATGTTGTACCAAACTATACTTGCAGAAGAAGTAAAAAAATGGAAAAATCTAATGGATCTAGATTTGTTGAGCTGGACACTGTAATAAACCAGGTGACTTACTGCTGAAGAGAGAAACCTAGACCTATTGGTTGTAACAAACTTTGGAGGGTATGACTTGTTTAACTTAACTTTCATGTATAAATGCCAAGAGAAAAGAATATATTGGGTACATACATTTATTTTTAATTTTTAATAATTGGTTACCAATATTGGGAAGTACATTAGTTGTATAAACAGACCTTTTTTGAGTAGTAGTAGTACTACTGTAGTAGGGCTTTGGAAAATTGAATACAACCAACTGCCAAGTAGCATAGTTTGTAGGGTTTTTGGGAGATCCCAAACTTTGTCATGTAGCAATATAAACAGAGACCTTTTTTGAGGGTTTGGACTTTGGAAAGTTAGTTGGGGAGGGACACATGGGGGATGGACTGATGTGGTTCTCCTCTTCCCCTATTCCACTTGTATAGATAGAAAACTAAAATTCGTTCAAAGACTGGTAGTTGTGAAATGCACTGCACGTGCCAGTAGACTAGTTGTGGAGTTTTGGTGCCAAATCTTGTGGCTTTGTTCCTTGATTATTTCTCTATTTTTACATTACTGTTTTTCATTTCCAATAGTGACCTCAAAGGTGATTACAAATTTCTTTGCTGGAATATCTATGTCAGATAGTTGACATTTAGCGGTATTCAGTTCTACATGATGCTGCATTATGCCAACACTGTATGTTAAATCTAGGGATTTTGTCCATTTACCCTATTTTTAGGGATTTTTTTCCCACTTACCGTATTAAGTTTTTTTAATTCTCTTTTACCCAATACATTCTAAGGGAGTCTTCCCTAATACCCCATTAAGATTTTTTTTTTTTTAAAATTTTTTTTAATACAATTTTACCCCTCACCCCTTTGTTACTTAGAGAGAGAGAGAGAGAGAGAGAGAGAGAGAATGGAAGAGAGAGAAACTATTGGAGACTTCGCCGGAGCCCGTCACCGGCCTCCAGAATCCGGTCACCGGTAGCCGGATTCCGGCCAACTTTCACCAGAATCCGGCCAACTTTCGCCGGAATCCGGTCACCGGCTGCCGCCCACCGAAATTTGCTGAAAATGAATAGATTTTTTTGCCCCAATAGACGTCTATTGCCCCCTAATAGACGACTATCAGCCATGTATTGCCCCCCCCAATAGACGACTATCAGTCATGTATTGCCCCCCAATAGACGTTTATTGCCCCCTAATAGACGTTTTGATTACCGAAATGAGAACTAATCTCCCTAAATTTAGACAAATAAATTTTGATTAAAGAAAAAAATGAGAAGATTACGTCAATTTAAAACGTCTATTGCCCCCAATAGACGTTTCAGTTACCAAAATGAGAACTAATCTTCCTAAAATTAGACAAATAAAACTTTGATTAAAGAAAAAAAGAAGGGATTGCATCAATTTAAAAACGTTTATTGCCCTCCAATAGACATCTATTGCCCCCCAATAGACATCTATTATAGGAAAATCCCATCTTAATGCAGTAGCCATGAACACTCTCTCCTCTAAGGTAACTTCCCAACTCACCAATGGCTGATAAAAGATACAGAACAGTGATTACACTAGTTTCAAAACCACCAATGCACATTTCCTTAAACAAGTCCACAATCACACGAGGCTGCGAAACATGAAGGTAATCACCCATCAAAGTATTCCATGAAATCAAATCATTTCTCTGAGGAAATTCATCGAACAAGTGGTGAGCATCCTCAATTTTCCCACAAACACAGTAACAATGCAGAAGGGTATTCTTTACAGTGATAAATCTGCCATGCCCAGACCTCATAACAACCCCATGAATCCCCTGGCCTTCCTCCTCGACCTCGGCGGAACTCCGGTCGTCGCAATGGTTGCAGACCCGCACTCAGCACCGGAGTCGACTTCAAGCCGCCACACCGGAGCTGCACGACTCTGAGTTGGATGAAGTCGCCGCTGGCTGCACGATCCGTGGCGCCGCCTCATGATGATCGCCGACTTCTGGGCTGCAAACGAATTACCATCGACTGCCGGCGCCGACGACGTGCAGGCCATGGCCGTTGGAGGCGTGGTCCTGGACAAGCTGGCATGGAGAGAGAGAAAGAAGAGAGAGAATTCACATCGGAGGAGAGAGAGAGAGGGAGGGAGGGAGGAGAGAGAGTGCGTGTTGCAGATCGGAGAGAGAGAAGTGTGGCATACAATGTAAATTATTAATTAGTCTTAGGGCAAAATCGACATTTTATTTTAAATGGGGTTAGTGGGAATTAAAATCTATTGCTGAGGTAAGTAGGATAAGTTTTGCTCATTTTGGGGCTTTGGGTCAAGGACCCTTAAATCTATTCATTTTCTTTGTCACATGGATAGATTTTTTTTGAATTAGTATATACTATATAGCCAATTACCTTTTTCTCAACCAATTAAAAGAAACAAAACTCAACTAATTAAAAAAATATACAATTATTTGATCAAGAGTCAGAAGGGTTTTTTTTTTCCTTTGTAAGTAAGAGGTTATATGAGTTTGACTCGATAATAACTAATGTATTACTATATAATAAATAAATTAAAAAGTAAAAATTTCTCCTCTATTCATAAGAGATCAACGAGCGACTCAGATCTTAAGCATTTAAATAATTAGGCTGTATTGAGCTTATAGTTTCACTAGAATTTTCTTAACTTATGTTAGATATTACATCTCATGATGGAAACTTACAATGTGAAATAATTGAAGATTTTGTGTACTAAAAGTCAAAAATATTAGAAGAGATCAAACCCATACCCAAACATAATGCTAACCCTACAATAAAAAATCAAGTGAAGATTTTGTCTACTACAAGTCAAATCATTAGAGGAAGTTTTGCTAGCTCAATTTGTCTATATCCCTCACTACTTGAACTAATCTTAAAAGCAACAATGGTGTTGAGCGACATGCTCTAGTACGAATTGGGTACACAATTAATAACATATGAGCTCCGGGTCAAGGTAGCTTATGTACCTAACCCGTCATATTATTCATGCATGTGTATTACATATCAATTCTAACAATTCTAAATGCATAACAGCATAAGACCATTTTTCTTCTTGTGTTGAAAAACATGGCACCGGCCATATTCATTATCCATCTCCAATTTTCCATACTCCACAGCGTCGCCGTACCGGCCTTCATTGAAATGGTTAGCTATCGCCACCGCCTCCTATGTTGACAATTTCCATCTTTCCTGGTAATACACAGTAAAACGAACGAATTCTTCTTCAGTATACTTATTTGAATCAAAGAAAAAGTATGTGAAATAATTCCAAGTATCGTAAGAAAAATTGTGGATTATTCTATAACAGGGGATTAATAAATATTTTGGGGAATTCTGCTCTTCATTAACCTATGTTACTTGACTACTTGTCGTTTTTTTTTATTTTTTATATATTTGAGACAATTAGTGGACCCACTTTGTCTCTGTGTTTGCTACTTTGTTAACAATTCAGTCAATTCGTATCTCCCCCTCCCTTTAAGAGTTTAACAAATATCTAACGCCTTTAAAGATAAATATGATTGAAAACTTTGAAAGGAGGTCAGCAATGTCTTCATTGGCCTCCTGAATCCGCCGGTGTAATAATACATATTCTTAAGCTCTCACAAAATCAAACCATATCTATCTCGTGTTTAGGATAACATTGCACTTCCTTAACCTATTCATTTAGATGGTGAAACTTTTCCCATATGATAATAAAGTCGATGATGTACAGAAGATTTTAGGGGCAGCATTCACCCCAAAATCTATAAACTTTATATATGTTAGCTCATTGCCAAGTCAGATCCAATAATATGTTAGGTGACATCGCTGAATTCAAATGTGCTCACCATTTTTATTTTGTAGTGATATCACCACTTAATTAAAACTTGTCACGTCATGTAGAATTAATTTAATACTTATTTGTTTAATAAAGCATCATGATTAACTATAATTATATTTTATAACACATGACAGTTTTATATGGAGTGATGATATCACCACTAAAGTATTGGTGGTGAGCAAATTTGAATCCAAGATCTCTATAGTTGGTTAACAATGACTAGACTTCTAAAAACCACCTAGGATGCTACCTTAGCCACTTGGCCACTATAGAAAAAATCATAACAACTCATGCAAAGTTTTCATTGCACCAATTATGAACATGTTCCCAATTCTTCCACCGCCATCTAGATTTCATCAACTAAACTAGAAGCACTCAAAAAACAAAAACAAAAAAACTGATGCTGACCAAAGACAGCTACCCATCACACAGATTACATATATTAATTATAGGAGTTATATATGAGATATCAATGAAATCGTCACAACTGCACTTTTATATAGATATCAATAATGAAATGGTCACAGCTCCAGCAGCTACTTATTACGATCTGGAGAGTTGTTCCCTCCATATTTATGTTTGGTTCGAGTTTGGTAATTAAATGTCTCATTGTTTTGTTGAATACTACCATATACCCCTAGTATAGTATTGTTATTCGAAGGAGTGCAAACCAGTTCCCTCGAGGACTTCTCTTTATATGGAAGAAATGAATAAACGGAGAAGACTAATTAAGGAGTAAATGTCAATAACAAGATTTCTTTGTGGAAAGCAAAAACCATCCTTTTTTATGCTCCAGAGCAAGAACATAATTTACTATCCACAAGCATATATTGGTTCTGTGTCTCTTTCGATGTATTTTATTAGTTCAAATATAGTCAAGGGTGAGACGAGCATCCAAGCTTAGCCGTCTTTTCCGAAAAATAAAAATGGAAAACGAAAACCAAAAATTTGTCCCTCGGACCTATGAATACCTGCAAACATGTTTTTGGATCGAGTTAAAAGATTAATCATATGATAGTAATCAGGCTAATCTTGACCTGGTCAAGTCTTGGCACGCAAAGTCCAAGTTTTTTGCTGCATTAAATCTCGGACCGAGACAGTTAACAGGAATGTTCACGTTACTAAGAATAATTAAACAGAACTGATCAGATGCATAAAGACAATATATATTAAGACCAACTGTATCTGTAGCTGCTGGGTGCGTTCAGAAATTCTTATTGTTATATAATACCAAGTGGAGAAGCATGAGAGTTTCTGCTCTCGGTGCTTAAGTTTGTTCAATTTTGTGTGCAGTTTCATCCTTTTATTGTCTAACTTTGTTTCTTTAGCTGCCTCTGTTTGGTTTTGCTAGTTTGTTTGGTTCTGGGTGTTGGCTTGCAGTTTTTGCCCTAGAACTTGTTTTGGTGGGAAGTATATGTCTTTAAATATATAGTTGATTTGTTTGTTGATCTGAAAGATTCTTTTTTTAGTACTACCCTGTAATCTCTGGTCTCTCTCCTTATGGTATATCATGTGGCTCAGAAACTTTAGGGCAAAGCAAGGAACAGAAGCTTTAAAACATTCCTCAATACAAGGAAGAAAAGAACAAGGAAGAAAAGAAAAGAACGGATTCTCTCTGCTTCTTTACAACTTGAGTTTGTCATTTTACCCAAAACCCATATTTGGATTCTCTCACTTTGCCGTTCACGGGATTTTATCCACAAATATATTGGAACATTAACAGTAGACATTTTCCCTACAGCAATAGACGAACTCCCTACAATTGTAAGATAAAAGAACAATTTGATCCCAGTGGTCTATAGAAGATCAAAGCATTCTCTCCTCCATTTTAGTTTATGATGCCGACTTTCTGAAACCCCAAACACTAGCTAAAAGCAAATAATTTTGGCTCGGGCTTCAGGCCTGCAAGACGATTCTTCCTGATCAAATATTAGTTTTGTTACTCTATTGAGCGGACACCAGGAAACCATCAATTACGATAGGATCTTGTAACCCAGTACAAGTTTATGAAAATCACATCAAACCGATTGCTGTGATCGCATAGAGTTTATGGCTTTCTATGTCGAAAACAAGCAATTTAAATCCACAACTGTGGCAAATACACTTTTAAGGTGTCCGTTAGAGTTCTACAACTCCAATTCTCTACCTGAATATTTACGTATTACTCACTCACACGAGCTAAAAGAAATGTAATATATGTAATCAAATTTCCAAGCAATGTCAGCTATCTGTTGTCCTGGTAGTGTTCTCGCTCATTGTCTGCCGGACAAACTGTCCACGAACACGAGGTCGCTGTTCCGCCAGTCTTTTTCTGCTTTGATATCGAACCTGCAAAGCCAAATCAAGAAAGATATCTTCATTTCATTCTCATTTCTTCCTTTTCTTTGTTCATTTGATTAATGCCATTAAGAAAGAAATTCATGAAAATAATGCCAGTGAGGAGGCGTTTACAAGATTGAACTTCTGTACAGTTCATATATATCTCGCACATACAGAAGAAAACCTAATAACTTAATCTAACAAACCTTTTTATGGAAGAACCAAAGAGGGAAAATAAATGAGTAGAAGTTAACAAACAATATAAAAAAGGATTGCAATATCCATATAATTCTTCAACCAATTAGACCAAGAAGTCTAGTACTAGGGTTCAAACAACTGTATCAGTTACCTTTTTCCGGAAGCATCTCTCATTTCTTTTCAGACGGAACTTGGTCAAGGCAGCCTCTCTCTGGGAAAATTTGTTTTCATCTACTCTATTTCCACTCTGGTTTCCACTACCATCACCACTTCCACTTTTTCCAGCAACTCCATTATCACTTTCCATGTTTGTACCTCCAATATTGCTTCCATTTTGCCCATTGCTCCCATGGTTACTGCCAGAAGCACTTCTGTTGACACTGTAATTTCCAGGATTACCTTCAACAGGCCCACTCCTAACATTTGATGATCCGCAATGTGGAGCAGCTGCAGCCAATTTCTTTAAAGATAAATCACTATGGTCAGGAAGCTGCTGTTTTTGCATTGTGTGGGCAACAGGGTGATGGACCTGATGGTGATCATAATCCTGATGGAGGTTTTGAGTTTGAAATTGTGGCTTCTGGGCACATCTTGATTGAGCCAGTACTGTTGTTGCCCCATTGTTAGCATTATCTATTAAAACTAGCTGAGTAGCATTCATAGGGTCCTTTTTCACAGGATGAAAAGCAGATGATGGATGCAAACGTTGAATTGTGGATGCAGCTGCTGTCTTGTTTATAACAAGAGGCTCACGAGGATTATTATTAGTTGTGGAGCCCATGTCAATGTTATTGCTGCCTCCATTTGAGCATTGATTGGGAGGATTGTCACTTGAGTGAGATGGGATATCATTAAACAGATCCTTGTTCGTACTTTCTCCATTATTATCATGTGGAGAATTGCTTCCAACATGCCCAGAAGGAGCCTTGTTAGCATTTGAGGCTGCATTATACCTGCAGAGGCAATAGCATACTAAGGCAAACCATACAGAGAGCTCAAGAGAATGTAGAAAACAATTACGTCTGCTTCATATCCACATCTATACCTTGAAAATGCTGAAGAGTCCGAACGCCTCAAGACATTGCGGTCATCTTGTACTGTTGTCTCAGTGCCTTTAACTCCTCTAAGTCTTTTCAAACTGAGCTCTAGGGATGGTAGTTCATCAGTATCGTTATTAGGTGTACTGCTAATGTCCAAGGCCTTATAATGTCTGTTAGAAGCTTCAAATTTTGTGCTCTCCAACTGGGGATCAGAGGGATTGGTGACATCACCTGTTATAGAAGCACCATCATACTTTTGCTTGCTGGAAGGACTTTCATCATATTTACCAGAACCTATGTTGAGCAGATTATTCTGCCTTGGGCCTGCTAGTTTGGTTGGAAACTCAATAGGATGCTCACGCTGTATCTCTCTCTTGCTATTCATGCCAATCTCCAAATCTTTACCCATTGCAAAGTTGTCTGAAAATATGGAAAACACAGCCTCGTCACCATCCAAATAAAACAAGGATAAAAGTGCAAACGCGCACGCGCACACACATCAATATAAGAAAATTCACATAAAAACTTTTGCACAGAACCACAGGTTTAAATAATTGGGAATACCATATTCTTCTTTCTGTTGCTGGCAGTCCCTTGCTGCAGCACCAGTAACCAATTGCTTACCAAATGTTTCAGCGTTGGAGTGAACTACTTGGGCACAAGTACTATCAGGATGCCATGAAAACACCTGTCGTGGACTGTCAACTTCTACAGCTTGTTTTGTCCAAGAACTCTGCAAAATGACATACAGCAATCAACAAATTGTGCGCGTCTGTGAGTCCAGGTTTTACATGAACTTCATTTCTTGTTTCTAACAGGAGATGATCATTTGATTGCTATTTGGTGTACTGCAAAAAAATGTGTAGAAGTTTTATTTTTCCTTTTTATTTTTAATTTGTATTTATAGCAACCACTTCGTAACTAGGAGTGCAAGTAGTTTTTCAGCCTAGATTTGGATCAAGAAATGTGTAGAATTGATAATTTGACATTACCTCTGCACGACTATATAATGAAGTTTGGCAACAGCAAAGGTGAAAGAAAGAAAGGGAAAAAATAATTAACTCAAGATGGTTGGTGGTATTCATTCATTCTAATGGGCTTACCACACAGTTTAAACTATAATGCTTTTAGTTCTGCTATTCTGCATCTGTGTGTGGCTGGGGTGCCTTCTACAAACTAATGTGAAGTTTCAGTAATAGGGAAGTAACATCCAAGACCTTGCTAGCATATATTACTATACCTGAGTACCACTTCCATTGTCACTTCCATCTCCAACATTCAAACCCATACTCCCATTATCTTCCTCATCATTGCTTCCACTGTTGTTGTCAGACTTGTCAACACTATTTGATCTTACTGACTTCTGAGTCTGTGTGCCACTTTCGCTTCCGGTTCCACTACCACTAGACTGAGAGAGAAATTAGATAATAGTCATACAATACACCCAAAAACACACACACACACACACACTAACTGCAATCTGAACAGCATATTGCATTGATTAGTTAGGAACTAAAGCTCCTCATTGACATTTGTGCTGCCTGACACCAATCTCAATAGAACAAACAATACTAACACACCATGTTAGGTGCAAATTTTCATATATCAAACTAGGGACCCAAGAAAAAGGAAAAAAGAAAAAACTTCTCAGTATTTGACGCAAACTATTGCAAATAGAAAAAGTCTAACATCAGACGGAAAATTGTAATAACTCACACTATGGCATCTCCTCCAAACATGCTGCCAGAGGTTCTTAAGCTCATTCTTCCGAATGGGCTTCACCAAGAAGTCAACAGCACCCTTTGACAAACATTTAAAGACCAAACCCATAGAATCTTGAGATGACATCACTGCACACAGATTAGAAGGCATTATTAAACGATTCTACTTGCTAAGCTGTCAAAGCAGAGCATCACTAATCCATACAACTATTAATGGGATGAGGAGGTGAAAACACTTACTAATCACAGGAACATTCTTTCGGGACTTATGGCTCATAATCTTGGATAAAAGACTAATGCCTGATACACATGGCATAACTACCTCGGTTAAGATTAGATCAACATGATTGGTTAAATCTTCAAGAACCTTCCAGGCTTGTATTCCGTTTGCTGCTTCAATAACTGAAAATAAGAAGATTCATCTTATACTTATCAAGGACCAGTCATGGAATTAAAAAAAATATATAAAAAAGAAGCAAGGCTATAACAAGTCAAATGGGAGTGTAAGCTGTGAGAGTTACTTCTGGTTTTCAACACATCCTCTAAAAGTTGAGGTTTAGACGATTTCATTTGGTAATATGAGTACAGTCTTCATTTGTGTTATAAAACATGAGTTCATTGAAAAGAAAGCCTAGACTCAGTACACAAGCAGTCTACGGATAACATAATATCAAGCTTCCATTAAGGTTGCTATCCTCTTTTCACTTATCTCTCAGTATTTAATTTCTCGTTTTACATATCAGGCCAAAAAATTTAATAACAAGAATATAGAATTATGTTTCAATTATAAATGTGTTACATCTGTGCTTTTCGGCAAACAGTAATCTGATGATAGGATCTAGTTTAGTAATTAAGAGAAACAAAAATCGAATTATTGTAAACAATGAAAATAAACTTGACAAGTCACTCAACTTCTATACGCTGATAATGCATCCACTCACTCTTTAAGAAAGCAGTGCCTGGGAAAGGGCATGGGTACATATGAAGAATTAAGTGTCTCAGAAGCCAGGTCACTAACCTTCATAACTGCAATTGCGAAGAAGTGCAGCAACAATATGGCGAGTACAATCATCATATTCCACCAGCAAAACCTTCAGAGATCTCAGATGTAGAAACCTCTCCCAGCAAACAGTTGAACCCTGAGGCTGTTGTATAACAAACTGGGGTTGACCAACCCCTCCATTGCCAACTTTCACATCTTCAGCTCTCCCATTACTTTTCAAATCATCTCCCTTAACTAACCCCTGTTCCTCTTCCTTAACCCCCTTATTCCCATCCCATGAACGGCGATTCAGCTCCAGCAGCTGTTTTCCCTCATCATTCATCAGAACACTCCCTATGAATCACACACAATACTAAAAGTAAAGACCTCCCAAATTCAGAGCAAATAAAAATTCTCTTGAATCGGGAAAAAGAATTGCGCATAGCGTCTACTTCGAAGACCAAACCAAACTACAATTCCTTCTAAAACCTAATCAAAGTTTATTCACCGATTACAAACTGATGCTGAAAGCAATCCCGTAGCTGAATATATACAACTGATGTCAAATTAACAGAACTGATGTCAAATTAACCCCGAATATTCTCAGCTAGCTAAAAATGGCTTGAAACCCAACAAATTGCTCACACCCTGCACCACCATAGCATTATATCAGACAAACTATCCACCATAAAACCCTAACTTCCACTTTATTAGAGCAATTAATAACAGCTTTAGAATGAAAACACACCAGCATGAACAAAATTTAAACCCTAACTGAATATTGAAAACTCAATCCACAGGTAAGTAAAAACATCCAAAATCAATATTAACAATTAATTCTATACTAAACTCATCACCAATTATCATTTCTTCAACAAATAACAATTATCACACCAAAAAAAAAAATGACAATTACTTAAAATGAACTTCCAATTATCCAAATCACAGTAAACAATAATATTTCCAGATAAACAAAGCAGGAATAAAATCAACAAAAAACATGGAAGAAATCACCTGCAAAGCTTCATTAACCGCCATAACTAAGCTAGATCCAAACGGAAATTACAAACAAAAACATTGGCACTACTAAAAACAGTATCCCGCCGAAGAACAATTTTCGAAAAACCTCAATTTGGACCGTAAAAATAAAAACAAAAAAGTCTAAATCCAGATATTTTCAGAGAGCTTTTTGTTTTTTTTTTTTTTTTGGTTCAAGGGTTTCAGGTTTGGGAGAGACAAAGCTTGACTGAGGAGAAAGATAATCGCCGAGGGAAAGAAGGGGAAATGAGAAAAAGATATTGGGTACGACGAGACAGTGAATCTGGGGCAGCTGACGTGGACAAATCCACGGTGCAGATGTGGAGAGGTGGGGGACGGGTTCTGGAGTGGAAGGAGATATTTCCAGCTTGGCGGAAAATGGGGCCGAGGGTTGCTGACGTGGACGAAAATCAAAAGCTGGGCTGGCTTGGCATCTCAGAGATCTGGTTAGGACACGTGCCCGTGTTTGGCGACAAAGGAAAGGGCAGGTGTCGTTTTCGAGGACCTACTATTGGCTCGGTTATATCCACCATTTGGTTGGTACAGGTTGAAACGACGGTGGGAGCGGGTTAATTGTTTAATTAATTGGCAATAATATCCTTTCGTATGATGGTGGATTAGCTGGATTTGTTACTAGTGGCAGGGCTTTTAGGAGAAAACATCGTAAAATATCTAAATGAGGGCCAACATGCCAAGTTGGGGGTGAAAACACCAAACGTGAAGGTCTGGTTTAAGATTTGTCTTTGTTTCCTTTTTCTTTAAAAAGATACTCAAATTGAAAAATAAAATGCAATTTTTTTTTTGAAAAGAATGCAAAAATTAATTTTTATGAAAGGAAAGATTAAAACAGAACTTAATTTATATGGAAGTAAAGATTAAATTCTGAATTTTTCAAAGGTTAATGAACACGGCGTTCTGTTTTAATCTTTCCTTCCAGAATTTAATCTTTACTTCCATATAAACCTTTAAAACAGTTTTAAATTCTGATTTTTTCACAACTATCAATTTTTGTGGTGTGGAGTATATTTTGCTATAAAAAAAGGTCCAACCTTCGCTACTTGATATCATTCTTAAACGTTCAATCAAGATAATTGACCATCATTACATGGTATGTTTGAAGTTTAAAGGATCATTTTCTATTTGAAATTGAGAAAGTGACTTGCTTAATAATATAAATATACATAATAGAAATTTTACCTGCCTCCATTATTTTTAACTCTAATAATTTGAATAAATAAATTCTTCATTTCTCCGATGGTGGTGCCGTGATGTATGCTTTTGACAAAAGGACAACCAATACTAGTGGACCTTTCTGGATTGGCATGCCCCCATCATACCTTTAGTAGAATATTATCATATACCATTTTGGGAGCCGGCATTGCATTGAAATCCTATCCACAATGAAGATGCTAAAAGATAAAAAGAGAAAAGGAACAAGTATATGGCCAGATGAAAGTGGCCTGAGAGCTAGCTTGCTCAGTCTTCAGGAGCTGCTTTTCCGATTCCATGTATATACAGACTTTTGCTCCATACATTCCAGAAATACTATTGGTTTTGTAGGAATATGCATTCTCTGTTAAAATCGACCATCATTAACCTTTGAAACTGTTCTAAAGGACTTTTCGGAGAACAGTGAACGCCGTGTTCATTGTCATCTTTTTATTGGCTTTTTATCTATCGTCGTCATACCTAAACTTCTTAACCCGTCTTCAAGGCTTATGCAGGGGGGAGGATGGAGGTGGGGGAAGTAGGAAAGTAGATATGTAAAGCAAACTAGAAGAGGAAAAATGAAAGGAAAGTATAATTTCACTGAATTATCTATCAAATATATGAAGGTCGACAATGTCTGGGTCATAGTTTTCATCTAGCTTAAATGATAGTCAGAAAGATCCAAATCTAAAGCTTTAGTCATGAAAAATGATCAACAATCCCATCTGGTACACTTAAAGAACATGCATAGCTATAACAACATGATTACCAAGAGGGAGTAAGCCTGAAACAAAGAACAAAGAATTTAAACAAAAATACAGGAATAAATGAAACCGTGTAATGAATTTGATTATGTAACTGGTCACCATAGTTTGAGACAAAGACGACTTACGGACATGCATAGCTCTCACACACGTGGCTAGTCATAAGTATAGAAAGGCCAGAAAACCCAGAAAGTCAAAAAAAGCACCAAGAACTAAACACTATCTTCTGTACAGGCTTCAAATTATTTTCAAAGTTTCAGATATCATTAAAAGAGACAACACCTAACCCTTTTAACCACATAATTCTACTTGATTCCATACAATCTAAGTGAATCATACAATCTAAGCACATGGATCTACAATACAGTCACGATAATTTCACGTACAAGATCACAAAAGTGTAAAGAAGTTGATTAGGTACAATGTGCTGCACATTCTATCTTGCACCACTGGAACTTGTGCAGTCAAGAGCTGGTATTGTGCCACAATTCAATATCTGCAGCTGTTAACTTCCTGATTGGCAATACTAAAGCCAACCAGCTCGGCCAGCTGCAAGGAACTCTGATAAAGAATAGATTGACTGAATAAACCTATATATCCAAATCTAATCACTGAATAAAACTATATATCAAATTATACATACCATATCTTTGCTGACTGCTTCATCTTACATACAATAGATTAAATAGGAAGCTCAACATGAAAAGCTAATCTGGAAGAACAAGTTTCATCGAGGGGTAATTATCCCCACAAGATGCAATTTGATATATTGATCAACTATAAGTCTATAAGTTACAACAATACTGTATAACCATCCAGCCTCCATCACTGAGGCTTATTGCTGCCACAAAATTGTTAGTAAATAGATTGTCCCTCAACCAAACAAATACTCATGGAAATTCTCCAATACAGTAGAACAAAATTTTCTCTATGAGAAAACTGACCCAAAAATCAAGAGAGTCCAAAACCCCAGCACACACTTCATGCGCCCAGGGAATGGCATAATCACCTTTAAACGAGATAATTATCAGGCTGCAGCAGACTGCTGCTCCTTGTAGTCATCAAGATCAAGAATTTCAAGCAACTTTGGCCAAGACTCTGGAATCCCTCCAGGCAAATCAAACTCCAACAATTTCCCCCTACTACGGTAGAATTCTTCTACAGGCCGGCTCTGCAAGAACATCAGAGTACAAATCATCGCCAATGAAAATGGAACTTAACACACAAACAACCAATGCCAAAACGTAAACACAGGCACCTTCAGAATGAGCTTCTCTATATACAACAAATGTTATTCATATGTAAGGGAAAAGGAGATATACCTTCTCATTGTATATATCAATCCGATGTTTAATCACTTCCTCAGTATCATCCGCCCGAGTAACAAGCTTTGACATACAATGTTGAGGTGGAAGAAGCGGAGCCATGCTAATTGCAGGACTCCCATTCGAGCCCTTGACATTAATCGAGGCCACATTAAAATTTCCCCCACACTGACTACATGTTCGTCTACCTAGGCATTTCTCAAGCAACACATCTTCCCGGAGCTTCAGATTTAGCACCAAGTCAATATCCGTCACCCCTTCCAATATTTCCTACATCACATAACATATAAAACAATCACTCCCTGACCTCATTTTCACCAATTCTTCTACATTATACCTTCCAATATATATGAAATTTAGCAATTGAAGCTCGTAACTCAATTTTTATCACATTATACAATCTAGATCTAGCTAAAGACACTCACCGCTTGTCTAATGGTTCGTGGAAAACCATCAAGAATAAAACCTAACTCGCCTTTAGCTTCTCCAGCCTCCAATCTCTTGGACAACAAGTTTATTATAATCTCATCGGAAACCAGCTTCCCCTGGTTCACAATCTCCGATAACTGCAATAAACAACAAAATCAGACTCAAGCAAAAATTAACGGCACAGATCTGATTAGAAAAGTGAGTAATCAAAAGAAGCCAGACCTGTTGAGAGAGAGGACCAGAGGCAGCGAGTTCTTCGCGGACGAGATCTCCGGTGGCTATGTGAGGCACGCCGAGGAGATTAGATAAACGACTGGCGTACGTGCCTTTTCCGACTCCCGGCGAGCCCAAGAAGACCCACTGTACGTTCCGGTCCTTCGGATCCTTAACCGAGAGACTGGGCTTGGGCCCCAAGTGCGGGCTGTAAGACGCCGCGGCGTGAGAACTGGGCTCGGATCCTAGGCCGGAATACAAGCACCGGCTCAGGTAGGAGATAGGGGAGTGTGGTGCAAACGAGGGCTTTGCAAGGCGGGTTAAAGCCGCCATTGGAAACAGGTTACAGAGACGGGTGAGAGTTCGTTAGAGACTGAACCGTAGGTACCAACGTCTCCTCATTATTTATACCCGCGCCAACCCTAATGTCGTTTTTTTTTTGGGATAAAAAACGACTTGTCGTTTGATAGTTTTTGGTAAGCAGAATGCGCCACGTGTTGTATCTTTTCCCACAAATAAACCAACGGTCATGAACTCGCCACTGACTTCATTGCTTCTTCCTCTCAGAAGCGATGGCGGTTACTCTCTCCGCTGCAACTCTCTTCCCCAATAGACTCGGAGTTCACAGGACCTCCACCAATCAGACTTCGACGCGTGTAATCCCCAGCGCATCTCCGAACGCAAACGTTAGCTTCTGCAGCAGTAGAGTCAATTTCTCACGAAGGCGAAGCGACGTCGTAGCGTTCTCTGCGGTGTCGGGCTCACCAGGCAAGCTTTGCTCTTTGAATAATCTGTTTGGTTAAATTAGGAATGTTGTGTCTTGATTTGTTTTGATTTATTACCATCGAGAATAAACAGAGGGATGAATTTGCGGATGTGAACAGGAATCGAGTCTTCTTCGAATGCTGGAGATACAGCAAGTTTGTTGGACTCAGTGAAGGTGTTTGATCTGAACGGAAATGGGATTCCGATTTCGGATTTGTGGAAAGATAGGACAGCTGTTATTGCATTTGCGCGCCATTTCGGGTAATATTAATTTCTAATACTAATTCAACTTTGGGATACTTTCTTATAATTAAGTGCTGTGTTAAAACTCAAAATGGCCTAGTTTTAGGGTTTATGATTGAGCGTTTAGAAATTAGAAGGCTTGAAAGGATGTAGTTTTTTTTCTTCTATAATTAAGCTGAGAATCCCAATACATTCTTGGATATTCTTTCAATTTGTTGTTGTTTACTTTCAGATGTGTCTTTTGCCGCAAACGGGCTGACTATCTTGCCTCAAAGAAGGTACCTTATCGCTATTTACAACGAATTTGATATGTGATATTCCTGCCACGCCCACACTGCAAACTTCTATAATTTGATTGTGCATGTTGGACACACAATATTCATTAATTAAGGGCCTATTATTTATGTTTCCACTTAAACTCTGTCCATGCGTAGTTATCTATTACTGTCTCAACAAATTGTGGTGGATTCCACAATGCACACTTTGGAATTGAGAAAGATTAATACAAGGGACTGGCTCTCTAGCTTGCTAATATAAGGAGATTATTAAGCAGAGTCTCAAAGTCTTTTTGTGCTTAGCATCTCATTGGTAAACAAAGTCAAGTCTTAAACCTAGCTATGTTGCAGCCCCTTGCCATTACGAAGATTTTCTTGTAAATACCATATTTGGAGCATGATAGAATGATTCAAATTTTCTTATCTTGGTCCTGCAAATTGGACATACTTCGGTTCGGTTGCTTATGTTGAATAATAGAGCCTGTCGTTTATGTTTCCACGTTAATTCTGTCCCTCTATTTATTCTTAGTAATAGTTAGAAGAGATGTTGTAGGGTCATCAAGGCATGGAATTGAGTTAATAGTTAATACAAGGTTACTGGTTCTCTAGTTTGCCTCCTTTGGGAGATTGTTTGATGCATACTAGTTTTGATTACATACTTTTATGGTAACACAGTTCTAGCACATGTCATATGTTGACAGGATATAATGGATGAATCTGGTGTGGCTCTTGTTTTGATTGGACCCGGTAGTATTGATCAGGTTTGCCCTAAGAAGTTATACATATACAATTATTATATTTTGTGGTTTGAATAGTTCTGTGCATTAAGTTTTACCAAGGCTCATTAGTCTAGACTTTGCCAACGATTTCATATTTTGATATACTATTTTATGTAAATGCAATGAATCTTTGTTACAACTATAAGGAGTAATTTGGTGCAGGCAAAATCGTTCTCTGAGAAAACCAAATTCAAAGGAGGTAAAAGAGCTCTTACCAGGTGTAGTGTTTAATTTTCTCCTCCCTCTTAAGGCACCACAGTCACGAAACTATCTATTTTTGTTTTCAGAAGTTTATGCAGATCCCAGTCACTCGTCGTATGAAGCATTAAGATTTGTTTCTGGTGTCACAACCACATTCACTCCCAAAGTATGTATTAAATATTGTACATTTTTGTTTCAATGTAGCAAATTTATGGCTATCAGTGGTGCTTCGGGAGATCTGAGGATTTCCTTACAGAAAACAGGGTACTCATATAAGTTTCTTCCACCACATTCTAGGCAGGTCTCAAGATAATACAGTTGTACATGGAGGGTTATCGACAAGACTGGAAGCTTTCCTTTGAACAGGACACCGTGAGCAGAGGCGGCTGGTATATCAATATAAAAGTTTTGCAAGTTGTCACGTTGTGTTACCATTTTTAGTAGTAATTAGCACCAATTTGACTGAAGTGAAATTGTTTGTTTGGCAGGCAGCAGGGTGGAATTATAGTTGCAGGTCCTGGTAAAAGTAACATATTGTACATTCACAAGGTAAGTCTGTCTCCTATCCTGTCTCGTATGGGAAGTTATAACCTTGTTAATTGCATGAATCAGTTCAGAACATCCCATATAGGCATGTGTTTAAGCTTAAGACAGTATCTTCTTTAAAACACAAGAAATATTATTTTCATTTGGAGAACTCATAGACATGGTTTTTAAAGATACAATGACTCTATTGGTACAGCCGTACAGGTAAAGATTTCAGTCTCTGCACGTAGACATGAAGCTTGTGGCTAAGTTTTGATTTCATGTTATTCTTCTTCATAGGATAAAGAAGCCGGGGATGATCCAGATATCAAAGACATTCTGAAAGCATGTTGTGGGGTTTAAGTTCTGTGTAGTCCGACCTTTGCCAATTGTTTGTACCTATTTTTGGTAAACCGGCCCGTAAATCAATTGGCCGATAGATGAGGAAAATATAGTGCTTTTCTTGTTGATACTCGATAAATTTCATATTTATGAGATTTTATTAGATATTAACTTTTGGAGAAGAAATGAGAAGAGAAGGAAATAACGGCGATAATTATTCTTTGATATAATTAATGCCGAGATTTAATTGAGTTTGAAGGCATTGAAGACAATATTGCAGAAATTAAAACAAATCAAATATAATGACGCCGTAAGAAGGAAGTAGTAATAGTGCGGTTAAGGAATGAAGAAATATGGAGCATATCTTAATTTCGGTCATTAAGATCGAAATTCATTTAATTTAATTGTAATTTATTTCCTAAACCTTATGTATGTGATTGTATAAATACGACCCTCCTAGGTCATTGTAAAAGGTCCCTGACCAACACAACTCAAAATCAATACATCAAATTCTCTACAATATTAATCTTTTCATTCTTTCTCTAGCCTACTTTAATTTTTGTCGCTTTCTTTACCTTTCGCACTTTATCTTTACTGCAATTTACTCTTTAGTCTCTTTAAATTTCATGCAATTTAATTAATTCACATTTAGATTATTGCTCTTTCACTTTTCGCACTTTACTTTCTGCAACCCATATCAAAAAATAAAAAAGAGAAGTAGCATCGGTAGGGACGCCGAAAGTCCTTGCAACAAAGGCTAGAGAACCTAGCGGCCGAGACGGTTCCTTCCTCAGCCCACAGTCACTTGAAAGAAGTCAGATCAAGCGCAAATCTTATCAAAACCTCGCTCGGCGAATTGGCCGCGAGTTGGCACGCCTATGTATCAAAAAGGACAATTGGACCGCAAGTCTCTCGGCCTCTAATTTTAGCCGAGACGATTTTGAGGCAAACACCAATTCCCTATAATACGACACTGGGGGTGTAAGTTCTGGGTTTTTAGTTGTATCTAGTTATACCTTTGTAGGCTGTAAGCTCTGTGTAGTATGGCCTTTGCTGCCCTTTTAATTACCTAGAGAAGCTAGGAATATCTCATTATACGGATCTAATTCAATTTGAGATGTGGTACACGTTTCAGTGACATTGTAATAAACAGATATGCGAATATATGCCTCTTATCTCAACTTAGGAATTACCTATTGGCAAAGAAAAACAAATAGTCTAGAGTTCCCCATCATAATTAACAGAGACGAGAAAAAACAAAAAAAGGGAATAAAACCTGTTGATTCGAATACTAAGTACTACGGAATTCTAATTCTAAGCATAAATGGCCTAAAAAACTCTCTCCTAGGGTTTGCTCCAAATAACCCGGATTGCGACTTGGTTACTGAGATTCTCCTCTCGTCCGGTGGCGCTCGTCGGCGCTGCCATGCAGATTTGGGCTGTTGCCGGGCGGGAACTTGAATACTATTGCCTTGGTGGTTCCATGAGTGTATGGTTGGGCTCGGGCTTTTAGTCGGATTGGGTGACGGTGGAGTCCAGGCGGTAATTCTGACTCGAGGTCAGACTATACAGGGATGGCGGTTTTCGTCAAGGGCCTACGGCGGCGTCTTCGTCACTAGATTTCCAGGACTAGTGGCGGCGGTGGCTTTGGTGGATTCTGGTTTGATCGTTTTTGGAGGCACGGCGTTAGTGGTCTGGGCGGATTGCTATGGTGGCGTGGCTATGGAGGGTCGGGTCGGATTGTGGAGGCGACGTGGCTTGGTGGTTCTTGGCGGTCTTCGTGGGGGTAGGAGCGGCAGCTGGTTTCTTGATGGTGGTGGTTGGTGGCCGTGCGTGTGGCTCGGGAGTGGGATGATGTTGTTTTGGGCTCGGGTCACCCTGGTCCGCTGGCCCTCTTAGGCTTTAATTTGGGCTAGGGTACTTTTCCCTAAGCCCAGCCCTATGTTTTTAGCTCATCTATTTACAATAATTTCCTTGTATTAGGAAGCTATGCACTCTATGTATTTCTAGCGCCTCTAGAGTAGTACTAAATGAGGGTCTCCGCTACCTCTACGTATTTGATTGTATAATGAGTACATCATTCTCACTATCCGTAGTGATAAAGTTGCCAAAGTCGTGTTGACCCTTCTTAGGTGTGATTTGAAAAAACTATCAGATGATGAGTGTTGGCTTATATTGAAGGATAAAGCAATCCCAGCTGGCAGTGCTGCTACATCTGAATAGCAGGAGACAATCGGAAGAGAGATTAGTGAAAAATGTGGAGGTCTACCATTAGTGGCAAGGGTATGTTCTATCATCAATTTAAATATTTTATTTATTAATTTCTTTCTTGCTTTTCTTATTTGATCTTCGTCGATAAAAGCACAAATCATAAATTATTTAGAGTCTCAGTTTTTCTTTCTACGAAAAAAAACAAAAGGGAAAAATTGGGTAAAGGAGCTAGCATTTCTTTCATAAACAGAAAATTGATAAATCAACTAGCATTTGCTATAGTGCTAAGGTATTTCTCACTTTCCAAGTATATAAAAGTATAGACCACGTTTGAACCCTCTCCCATTCAATTCAAAGAAGGAAAAAATGAAAAATGAAACATTAATGTTAGATGTCTCATTAAGGCCTAATAATTTTGGGGGTGTAAATTTATCTATATATAAAACCGAAAAGTATGTTTGTCAAACTTTTAAAAATTCCAAAAAACTGCCCCTAGATTTTATACAACTAAAAAAAAAATAAAGAACTTAGTACCTTGTAGCTTACCCCCATATACAAACGAATGCCCTTTAGGTTCAAAAAACAAAAACCCTTCTAAGACCAAGAAGGTACCGGCGTAAGAAGTCTTAAATATGTTTTACTCTGGCAAACCTCCTAACCTTAGTATGAAGGGTAAGGAACTAATGTAATTTTCTCTTTTATTTGCCTATAACTATGTCCTAGTGTAACGCCCCAAACTGCACCTCACCAGCTTGAGTATGTTACAGTGCCGCGAGTCTCTAAAGCATAAACTGAAAAATTCAATTTACATTCTAGAAATTCGCTAGGCATTTATTCGAAATAAATTTTGACAAAAATTCGCAACAGAAGCTTTTAAATTCTTTTGAGGTGAAAACCTTTCTAAACTTTAAATTCAAATGTTCGTCCAGGACTTAACGTTGCAAACAACCAAGGAATAAAGGACTTAGCATTTAACAAACAAATTCTGACAAGTTCCGAAACTACAATTTTAAGGAACAGGAATAAGATTGGAACCCAGAACCTAACTTTCTATTGAAGTTTGCACACCCAACTCCGTCCTCTCCAATCCAGTTACTAGTGCACAGTACCTGCATCTACACTGTTGTAGGGTTGAGATTTCATCCTCGCTGCTCAATAGGGGCTTCACCCAACTAGGTTTGAAAACCAACACATAAGATAATAATTTGGGATTCCAGTATGAAAAGGTTCGACCATTTCTTTAAAGAACGACAAACTTTAAATATCTTTCAGACTCAAAATCCAATGCATGAAACTAAAAGAAATGCATAATACCTGATGGCAACTCCCATGGACCAACTACACGGCCTTACCTCAAATAAAATCATCACCAAGTAAGCGTAGTGAGAGTGTCCACTTACGCCATATTACTTAGAAATAGTGGCACACCTCAGAGGATGTCAGACACCATTCCGTCCATACGGCCCCTCCGGAGGTTTAGGGAATCGAAGCCCAAGGAATCGCAATGTTCCACTCACTCTCAAGCCATCAATAACCAAACCATGCAACTCAAATATGCATAAACATTTAATTCAAAATGAAAAACAACTAACCGAATGAGTCCCGAGTCCCCTACCTGGATTCCGATGCTTTAACCTTTTACTTTGTCCGAGATTCACAAACCTTCCGTTCCTCAGGTAACTGGAAATCGTAGATTCCGACATAATTAGCGTTAATAATCCGTTGAACAAATATTTAAAGCCAACCCTTACTGGTTTGACCAGTATTGACCATGCTTTGACTGAAGTTGACCAATCACTACAAGTTCGATAACTATTCCAACTACCGATCAAGGCTTGTTCTTTTCCTCAAATAGTGATCCTCGGCTATGAGCTTTTTGTGACTCAGATTGGGCAGGATGTCCACTTACAAGAAGGTCTACTACAGGGTATTGTGTGTTCCTAGGGCCTTCTTTAATTTCATGGAGGTCGAAACGTCAGAACACAGTCTCTCTTTCTTCAGCAGAAGCAGAGTATCGTGCTATGACAGGTGCTTGTTGTGAATTGACTTGGTTATGATATTTGCTTCAAGACCTGGGGATTTTACACCAGGAAACTGCATTGCTCTATTGTGACAACAAGGTTGCTTTACATATAGCAGCAAATCCAGTGTTCCATGAACGTACAAGGCATATAGAAATAGATTGTCACTATATCAGGGATAAAATCCAAGATGGTTCAGTGGAGACACAATTTGTGAGTTCTGGAAATCAACTGGCTGATGTTCTAACTAAAGCTCTTGGCATGGAGGACTTTGAGCTTATGATTCACAAGTTGGGTGTATAGGATATAAACTCTCTAACTTGAGGGGGAGTGTTGGAAAGTAGAGCAAAATTAGCTTGGTATAGTTGTCAACATTTAACACATTCACTCTGTATCATCGCATTGATTCTATATCATTAGACATTAATAAGGCTAGAATAGCTTTCCTTTTTGTATCCTAGAATCAAGCTGTATTCTTGTATATATGTTACACAGATCAATAGAGCAATGATCATCACGAGCAAATCTGTCTTTGCTGTTTTTCACCTTTCAACAACACAATCTTTTAATTTGTTCCTCTGACGTGTCCTCCAAGTCAAAATCATTGCTAGCTTGGAAGCTGTTTCGCGAAAAATTTCTAACACCTTGCAACGTACAGGTACTAGTTGAATGACCCTTGTTTTGTGTTGCTCTCTTTGTTGAAACTCTAGATTAAAGCTTATATGTAGACCAACTCTCCGCATCTTTTTGCAGCAAATTGTGGTTAGTTGCACAAGTACGTAGGTGCTCTGAAGTAGAAATCCTTTTCCATTTGTGATACATAACTCAAATAGTAAAATTTTCAAGATTTGGAATTTGAAAATGCAGATTACATACAGCTGTCATGCAACCATACACAGTCATTTGGTGCAGGCAAAACCATTCTCTGAACAAATAAAATTCAGAGGTGAGTTTCAAAAGAGCTTTTACAGCTCTCTATAAGTTATAAGTTTGTTCTCATTCTTAAGACATCCCAGTCACAAAGCTTCCATCTTCATTTTTAGAAGCTTATGCAGATCCCTACACAACATTTATCATCTGAGGCATTGATTTGTTCATTGACACACACAGGAGGGAAGGCTTTTCCCTGCAGAAGGTTACCGAATTGTGTTTGAGTCATAAGGACAAGCAATTCTGTAATTTCATGAAGTACAAGGTATGCTTTTCAAATTATTAGACTATCCTGTATTCTCTTTATAGCTTTATAAGACTGATTTTGATGGAGATATTAACATATGCGATAGAGAAAAATAAAACGTTGCTGGTTGTCAGTGTTGAAGGATATCGACATTGAGTGTGCCTCTTCAAACTAGAGTTTAGTTCTAGAGTTGTAATATGAGAGAATGTTCTAGATTTCCTAATTATATTCGTATTCTATTTCCTTGTATGACAAGATTATGTATTTTGTGAATACCTATATAAAGGGCTCCTATTATCAATAATAGAATACACACAATTCTCTTCTCAATCTCTTTGCAAATCATATTTTCCTTAAACACGTTATCAGCACGAGCCCTAACCCTGTAACAAATAACCAAAACCCTAAAACAAGTCGAAACCCTCAAACCCTAGTTGCCTCCGCCTCCCAACTAGTAGCCCCCGACCCAAGGAGTCTGAACCGGCAGCAACACAACCAAAACCGGCCTGAAACTTACCGAACCGGCCGCTGGAAGCCACAAACCATCCGTTGCGATCTCTCCACCGGTTCACCACCTTCCGGACACCCAATTGCCACCATATTTTGTCAGCAGCACCATCTCTGTCCTAGGATTCAGGAACCAGAAGAGAAACACCAAGAACTGGTCTAGAAGCCCCTAAACCAGCCGTCAAACCAACTGGTCCTCATGCAAAAAACCAACAGAAATGACTTTTTGCCCAGTTTTTCCTGTTTCGGCCAATACCAACTGCCGCAAGCTCCTAGCCCTAGCTAGCCATACCATATGCTGCCCCTGCAGCACTTGTGTGCTGCCTACTGCCCCTGCAGCACTTGTGTGCTGCCTACTGCCCCTGCAGCACAGCAACACGCTCGTTCATGTGCAAATCAGCCTGTTTACATGCCCCGAAACATCTTGATTAGAACCTCAGATCAAAATCCTTCCTTCATCAAAGTTGTTCGTCTCTGTCTCTTCTATCTGACTTCCAAATTTCAGCCCTATTGGAGTCGTTTTGAGACATGTACACTATTCAAAGTGGGAGTTGTTCAGAAGCAAATCTGCTCCAAATTTCAACAAGTTTTTGTGATTAAAGTTCCTGCTTTCCTGTCTTTTAAATTTCTTTATTTGATTCAGGATTTGCAATATACGAACATAGGTTGGATTATTTAATAAGCAAAATTGTGGGAATTCATGCTAAACGAACTAAGAGCATTCGTAATCAATGAACTAAGAGTGTTCTTAATCAATGAACTAAGAGTGTTCATAATCTTCGGACTAAGAGCGTCCGTAAGCATCTATTTTTGACCATATTAAACATCATTGTTTCGGTCTAATCCAAGTATTCTTGGAAATCGATTTCTTGGTAGCATAGCTTGGAAATTTTATTATTATTAGTTTTCGTGGAAGTTTAGCTCCAAAACTAATTCGTTCATATTTCACCCTGTTTCAGGATGTCAAACTCGAACATACTCGATTTTGTTCTATTGGATTATGTAGGCAAAATATACCTAATGTGGGCTCAGGATGTTGAGCTCTACCTTATTGCCCGTGACTTATTGCATACAATCCAAGAGCTTTGTCATAAAGGAACTGCTCCAAACCCTCAAACTAAGATCGACAATTCTAGGGTACTTGCCCTAATGATGCGTCACATGGATAGGGACCTTAGGTTTGAGTTCATGAATGAGGATAGCGCTATAAAGCTATGATAAGCGCTTCGTGAACGTTATGGCAACTTTCGTGACTCCATCCCTCCAAATTTAGAAGCAGAATGGAATGATCTTCACTTCTCTGACTTTGATACAGTCATACAATTTTATTTAGAAGTACTCCGCATCACAGGAATGATGCTCTTCTGTGGCAAGACGATCACATAAGAACAATTGATTGAGAAAACCCTCAATACCTTCCATGTGTATGCTATGAGGTCTTGTGATTTATTTCGGACTCATATAAATGCAAGACGGATCACAAGCTTTCAACAGCTTATTGAAGATATGGAAATTGCTGAAAGGCAAGGCAACGAGCTTGTGAGAAGAGAAATTGATAGGCTTCGAGATAGCTATCCAGAGTATCGTCCCATGGCTAGAGAAAGTCACCATAGACATCATGATCCATATGATCGAAATGCTCATGAAGGTAGTCGCTAAAGGCGACAATCACGCCACCGTGGGAGCCGTGACTTTAAGGGACGAAGGGTTGGAAACCATAGAGCCAATGTTGGCCATGGTAATAATTTTTCAACTCCTCCAGTCCTGGGGACCATGCACATTGCGCCAATGGGCCTCAATCAAGGGAGAATCCTCTTCATGGTGTCTATTTCTGATATAGAACGTCTGATTAATGGACCTGAGTTTGCAATGTACTTAAGAAGGTAGCAGCCTCATGGCAATAATGAAATCAAGTTCAAGAAGACTTTAAATCTGGTGATGAAGAAAAAAATGCCGCAGATTTTTATTTAGAATAGTCTTTTATTTCCAAGAATTATTTAATGCCAGTAATGACATTTTGTATTAACTCTTTCTCTCTAGGCTCACCTAATTAAGTATGATGTCTAGGAAAGTAATTAAGATTAGTTGTACTTAAGAGAGCCTCGCTCCACCGACATCTCTTCCTACTTTCCTGGTCATATTTGATTGGAGTAACCGAATGGATTGAGTGACTATAATATATCTAAGTTTGATTTCATTTTAGATTAGACTTTGGTTAAAGAAACTTTGATGTAATCATTGGCTATTAATAAAGTGTCGATTCTTTTACTTAATGTCCTAGACATACCTTAATTCAAACTTTATTATTTGAAAGACATAAGAGCCAATAGTTTTCATGTGGAAACGCATTGTGAGAATGAACAAGAGTTCCTTTGCATCACCTCTAATGACTACGGACATAAACTAGTATTAAAGAAACTTATGTGTCACTCTAGTAGGTTGTATGCATGCAACCACTATTCGAGTTATTGAATCCAACCATGTCATGAGAGACGACTTATGGGATTTTGACACATATAGGCTTTGGCATGACTTTTGGAACACTCAAGTCATGATATGATGATCCATGATACTAAAGACTTCACATGAACATCTCTTCTTCAGAACGAAGAGAAGTGAGAATCAAAAGTCAATTCAAAGAGATCATTGCACCACCTCCGCGCCTTGGGGCGCCGCCGCCATGCACCACCGGTCGGCCAACGCCGGCGCTGTGATCCCCCTGCGGCAAAATCATGGCTTTGACTCCATGTATGGAGACTCGGCTTCTCTCCCTACTTCTCAAAGTAAATTGTGACATTGTGGCTCAACCAAAACTTTCATTGGTTGATTATATGGCCAATCTTTCATTCTGTAAAGCCTGTTTTTTTAGGATCAAGACCATCATATGCAAATGACACTAAAGAAATAATTTCATTCTTACATAGAATCCAAGGGGATTTTGTGGATTGATTCAACCAACTTGCGGATTGCTTAGATGTTTTATGGTGTTGATTAATGTGCGGACGCTGGTCATGTGTCGCGCTATCATTCACTCGTAATGCTGCTTATGATGAACTTCTTGCCCAGAACATATGGCTACGGGCTCACTACCCAGATCATCCCATTCAGTCAATTTAACTTGATAATGCTAGAGAGTTTACATCGAAAAGAGAGTTTACATCGAAAATTTTAGATGACTATTGCATATCATTGGGTATTGATATCAAGTACCATATTCCCATGTACACACCCAATTGGTCTCGCGGAAAAGTGATAGGAGCATTTTAATGCGACGTTTTACTTGCTTTTCCCTACATTTCTTGCGTTATTTCCTTATTAAAACCCTGTTTAGGAAAGTTTTCATTCTTTGATTGGGAAAGTTCCTATTTGTAGAAAGTTTCTATTTTTATAGTTTCTATTTATTATTTTTAGTAAGTTTCCATTTTCGGTAGTTTCTATTTTTCAGTTTAGGAAAGTTTCTATTTTTCTTATTAGTTTCTATTTTCAGGACCTCCGAGCTAAAATATGGAAATGAACTCATAAATGGAAAGAGGAGCTTGCGAACACCAAGGGGAGCAAAGATGAAGGTACATTGGAGTAGAAAAATGGAAATGTACTAAAAGATCAATTTTACACATATTCCTACTCCGGCTAGGAGAAACCAAACCAAGCCAAGCAAAGAAGAAGGAGCGGCCGCCTGACCAAATGAACTTCAAATGAGCTTAAACCTTCCATATCCATTCTAGACACCCAAAGGATCATTTCTTATGAAGAGTGCCAGAGAAAAATATGAGTGGAAGACCTTCAAACAATCAGCCCAATTTTCTACAGAAGCAAAACTGGAAAACTGGACCTGTAAGAGGTCCAGCAGCATTTCCGACCCAAACACATGGCAATAAATTCTGAAATTTTACCACAGTAATCTACACTCATGGTGGATAATTTCATATGAAGAAGTCGAAGGCTAAAATTAAGTTCTTAGTGGAGATAAAAATTGAAGGAATAAAGGGGCAGAAATTCACCTCCAAATCTGCTAACAACCTTTGTCAAACTTGAAGTGGAAAATCTTGAGGAGGAAAATCAAAGTTGCAAGGAAGTGGAAAATCTTGAGGAGGAAAATCAATTCAAGTTGAACAAGTGATAAACAAGTGGGAAGATTTTTTTTACAAATTTGTCTAACATATCTAGCCCTTCATTTATGTTCATCTCCACCCTCCATTCATCATTTTTTGGGCTATAAATACACTTCTCCTCTCACTCTCAAAATACCAATTCCTTCATCCATTTCATCTTCTTTGTCTCTCCATTTCCTTTCCATTTTCCTTCTCCATTCTCTAGTTGCAAAGTTCTGCATTTTCAAGCAAGGAGAGGAAGAAGAAGAAGGAGCCGTGAAGATCATATCCTCCATCATCCACCTTGAAGGCTTGCTTCCAAGATTCAAGATCCAACCATCTAGCTCTCCATCTCCATCTCCCCTCACGGTGTAATTCATTCTTTTTCCTTGTAATGATCTTTTGTTTTCCTTGTTTGAATTCATATGAACTTGTTTCTAGTTAACAATAATGTTTAGGGCAAAGTTTAAGCCCAATTTCTATGTTTAAATAAAGTTTTCGAATTCTATAATTGTGATTCTAAGTCGCTTATGTGAGTTTGTTCGATTAAATTTGCTTTGCAGAAAACTTTTATATGTTTATCTTATTTGGGTCGACACTTATAGGATTTGCATGTAATTGGTGCTAGGTTTAAGAACATGAAATCGACTTTTCGTTTTGTGTAACTTGAATCAAAAGTAGTAAAGGCCTGGACAAGAATCGAATTTAATTGAAGAGGATTGCAATTAGGTGGACTTTTCCATAACTAAGTTGTACACTTGAGTTGATAGCCTTTCTCTATGTCTAATGCGTTGAACATGTCATGATTGACTAGCTTTCTAGGGCTTGATTGCATGTTTGATAGGATTAATCTAGGTGCTTTCGCTTAGGTTAATTAGCATTGAAAAGTAAAATATGAGAAATCATTTGCTTTCGAATGTTTCACATGATCAACTCCTCTCTCATGACTTGGAAGAACAATTATAGGGTTTGAATCGAATTTGATTACATGGAATTGATTTTGATCTTTGTTCCTTGCGTTCCACCCTTGTATATATGTTTTTACGTTTTATTTATTTTTATTTTTAATTTTAAGAATCCTAAACCCCCCTTATTTTTGTTCACTTGTATATATTTATTCTTTATTTTATTTTTGTAAATAATACTTTGTTATTTTAATTCTTTATTTGTTTATACAATTGTATATATTTATATTCTTTATTTTATTTTTGTAAATAATACTTTTCTTTATTTGTTACACAATTACAGGTGTACCCTCAATCCCCGGAATAGAACGATCCCTACTTACTTATACTACTAACTACATTTCAGGGTTAAATTATGCGCTTGCTCTGAGCGCATCAAAAAGCCATCATTAAAAGACTATGATGGTAGCCTGGACTTTGGTACTGCACACCAATATTTCCACTTGGGTTATGCAATATCGCATGCAGCTATGCTAATTCGTCTATGACTCATAGCAGCCACTCAACTTTTATTTGCTTTACAGTTAGTGACTGGGTTCGAGTCTAATATCTCGTACTTATGCATATTTGAGTGTGTGGTTTATGTGCCAATTGCGCCGCCACAGCGCATCAACATGAGTCATTGCAACGAATGCATATATACATACACCCACACACACACACAGATATATATATATATATATATATATATATATATTTATGTTGGACATAAGTCTCCAACCATAAGTTCGCTATGTAGAACCCTTGACAGGTGATCTCTTTTTCACTGGATTTGCGAATTGTCACTTTAATGAGACAGTCTTCCCGTCTTTAGGGAAAGATTAGAACGTCAATGTTCAACAGGAACGACAGGAATTATCGTGGTCTGTCCCCACTATCTCATCTTGATCCCCTAAAAGTGACGAGATTACATATGTCTGCTGCAAACATGTCTGCAAGGATTCATGTCCCCATAAGAGGACATGGTGCCACCCAGAGGAGATGGCTATGACACCACTACCATGGATGGTGGTATGGTGATGCCACAAAGGTAGCATAATGGCGTCGTAGGCCATGGGTTCCTCTAGAGAGCGTAGGAGACCCATAGGTTCGATGAATTCTCACCCTAGGAAGAAAGCGAGTTTGGCACAACTTGATTCATTAATCATTGATACTCAAAATCCGTCTCATGAGAATATTCTGGATTGTGGTTGTGTCCAAGAGACATCGTTGGGGGACGCCTCAATGTTAGAACCAATTCCTGAGAATACAGAGATCTCTACGAATTACATTAGTGTACATGAAAACATGGAATTATTGAGACCAATGACATCGAACCTTACTTCATTGAAGAATGCCAACGTTGAGAAAATTGGCCTAAATGGAAAGATACGATCCAGGTTGAATTGGATTCACTAACGAAGAGGAAGGATTTCGGGCCTGAGATGCCAACACCTCCTAACATAAAACCTGTTGACATTAATAGGTCTTCATTAGATAACATGATGAGAAAAAGAGATAATAATCTCGCCTTGTGGGGCAAGATTTCTCACAGGACGCCCTGGAATCGACTATGAGAAGACATATTCTCTCGTAATGGATGTCATTGCACTCCACTACCTTGTCAGTTTGGTAGTTTCCGAATAACTGAACATGCAGCTTACGAATGTGGTCACTACGTATCTCTATGGGGATCTAGATACAGAATATAATGAAGGGTCTTGTGTACTTCATTTACCCAAATCAAGTGTCTCTTGACCACGGAGTGCGTTTGCAATGAGGGTGAAACGCTCATCAAAGTGACTACTTGATTGAGAATGGATATAATGAACTATGCCCCTGCGTTTTCATGACAAGTTCTGGGTTTGCAATTGTCACGGTTTATGTTGATAAACATAATTGGAACCTTTGAGAGTTAAGGGAAACCGCTGAACACCTGAAATCCTAGTTTGAGATGAAAGACCTAGGGAGAACACGGTTTTGTCTAGATTTAGAACTTATATACCGTGTCAATAAATGCTTTGCATTTTGATAAAGTCAAAGATGCACTCCCATGGTCGTCCGTAGTCTTGACCCTAAGAGGGATACTTTTTGTCCTATGGATAATGACGAAGACGTGTTAATTGGAAGAAATGTCTTACCTAAGTGCAATAGGCGCATAATTGTACTTAACACAATACAAGACCGGACACCTCATTTGTTATAAACTTGTTGGCTAGATGTAGCCATGCGCCAACGCAACGCCATTGGACTAGTATAAAGACAATCTTTCGTTACTTAAAATGTACGATAGATATAAGCTTGTTCTATCCTTGCAGAGAGAAAAGAATGACGGAAGAATGAGAACGGATCTCATTAGCCCAAGTGGCACCTTCCAAGAAGCTGTGGTCGGCAAAAACCGCCGACCACCCATCCTCCTCCCTTACATCAAAACAATGACGATGTTTTGATGGATTTTGCTTATGTAAGGTATCTCTCTGACCCTCACAAATTTTGTTCCCAGACCGGTTATGTCTTTACCATGGGAAGCACCGTGATACCTTATAGGTCTATAAAGTAGACCCTAGTTGCTACTTCCTTAAATCATGCAGAGATTGCTCTACATAAAGCCGTGTGTGAATGCATATGGCTAAGGTCTGTAATTAGACACATTCGAGAAGTTTGAAGTCTACCACAGATGAACCTACATGCATTTATGAATTGAGCAAATGTAATTAGGTTTCATCAAGGGCAACAACACCAAGCATATATCGCCTAAGTTCTTTTACAATCAGCAACAACATTAATCATTTCTAAAGATTGAAGTGAATCAAATCCGATCAGAGGATAATGTAGCGGACTTATTCACTAAGTCGTTACCAAAATCCACCTTCGAGAAACATGTGAAGAGCCTCGGATTGAGAAAATTATCTGAACTCCTAGGATTGTAGCAATCAGGGGGAGATGTCGATATCAGGGGGAGGAATGATGTCTACATGATCGATCTCGAAGAGTGAAGGACGTGTTATGCTCTTTTTGTCCTTCGACCAATGTTATTTTTGTCCCACAGGGTTTTTGTTACATGGAGGTTTTTAACAAGGCAACTTTTAAAGCGTCATCACCAAGTTTGAGCGGCACAAGGGGGAGTGTTGAAGGATATCGAAATTAAGTGTGCCTCTTCAAACTAGCGTTTAGTTCTAGAGTTGTAATATGAGAGAAGGTTCTAGATTTCCTAATTATATTCGGATTCTATTTCCTTGTATGACAAGATTATGTACTTTGTAATTCCCTAATAAAGGGTTCCTATTATCAATAATAGAATATACACAGTTCTCTCCTCAATCTCTCTGCAAATCATATTTTCCTTAAACAGTCAGTGCTTTGTTGTACAATTGCTAAAGAGCATACAAATCTCTTTGTTTATACTTGAACCTAAATAAATACTAAAACCTACAACAAGATCCTGTCCGGGCATGTTTGCAGTGTCCGAGCAGCAAGATCTATTCAGTGGATTGCAATGTCTACATAATATTAGTTATCTATTAAATATATTTCAATATCGGTATTCCTTGCAATTTCCTAGCTACCAAAGTACTGATGAGTGCAGAGCAGTGATGACTTTTGATTTTCCAGCAAATTCTTGAGACGAATGTGAATTTAATTGAAGTTATGATTCAGTATAAGAATGAACTTCATCTTAACATTTTCAATAGAATTAATACCACATTGAAATGGTTCTATTCTGCAAAGGATATTAAGAACTGACAGACCAGGAAAATACACACAACAGTCATTTGGTGCAGTTTATTATTAGCTGATTTAAAAGCATTAGTTTTCTCCAAATTACTATAAGATCATTCACATTGTGACTGGTATGATTGGCAAGTTTTATGTAACTGAGGCAAGTCATTTATTTCAGGTGCATGGTGGTAGTTCTGGCTAGCTAGCTAGGACACACATTCGGATGTGACAGTTAGCTTAGGAATTTTGAGCTCAAAACTTTCAATTGGGTTTGCCGAGTTTCAGAGGTAAGAAGGAGAGGTTTTCTCGGAAATATTGAGAATTTATGACACGTTTACTTACTTGGAATGGAAAATAATCATGAATCGGAGACAAGTGGAATGAGAGAAGAAAGGAATCGGTATTGATTCCTGAGGAATGATTCCTAAACCCGTCTCCCCCCTTCGTAATCGAATTCCTGAGTATTCAGGAATAGATTCCTGATAAGGAGGTGTGACCTACATCCATTCTGATTCCTTCATGTGTTAGTAAACGCAGGAATTCTTTTACCCGGAATCATTCCGATTCCTTTATGTGTTAGTAAACGCATGAATATTTTTACCCCGTAATCATTCCCTCCCATTCCAAGTAAGTAAACATGCCCTTAGTTCTAGGGATTGATTTTGGCAGTCCATTATCACTTGCACTCTACTTTTGTTTACTTAAAAAGTAGAGTGCAATAATTAAGACGTGTCGAAAATTAAAGTGTCATCAAAATTACCAGTTGGGAAGCTATCCATCAAAACTAAGCAAGAATATGAATTATCTACCTTCCATCGAAGCAATGCAAGGCCTCACCAAATTAATGAGATATGTATTGGTAAATGTCCCCTTCTACAAGAAAGATGCACCAAGAAGAGCGGCCCAAAGTAGCCTAAGATTTGTCATATTCCACAAATCTAGGGTAAGAGTTTCTAGTTCTTTTCATTCTGTTTTCCTAAATGAATATGAGGATGAAATTTCTTATTGTTTATTCTATATTCTTCTCTCCATTTTCTTTTCCAAAATCATTCAAAGTACCCAAATGCGAACTAGATTGTGATTGTTGTGGTGGAAATCACATAACTTTAGTCAGTCACTTTTAAAGCCAAAACTTTTTATATCTGAAGCATCACGTATTAAACAGAATAAAACTTGTTCACAAGGATCCTTTTTTTCTTCTCTCCAGCATTTAACCAAATTGCTTTCTTATCAATTTAATGAGATGATAGTGTTAGGGACGTTGAAGCTATACACATGACCAAGCTACGAACACCGAAGCAATTCCTAATTTCTTCAAGTTTCTTAAAGCATGGTAAGCTTTATAAAGCTACTTGACAGAATTTTGAATGCATTTTTTACTTTTCTCTTGCCTCTTTTTCTCTATGGTCAGCTTTACACTAATAGAGTAGCTGAATTTGACTTTTAGCTAAATAAAATTATTTTTGAAGCAAAATTAAACTCCAACAGAATAATTAGTGCTAAGTTAAATTTAAGTTTTGCTAAAATGACTACCTTTATTTAGCTAGTGACTTATGAATAGCTAAAACAAAAGTTATATTTCTCTCACCTCTTTTTGTCCACATGTCAATTTATGATTCAATAAAACATATTACATCACTTACAAATAGCTTCTAACACCTTCATTCAAAATGTGATTGGTTTGATTCGCAGGCTTTCATAGTTTGTAAATTTGTTTGGATGCCATCTTCGAAAGTTTGCCTTTCAGCAACTAAATCTTTTTATTTGTTCCTCAGACGTGTCCTCAAAGTTGAAATCATTGCTAGCTTGGAAGGTGTTCCGCGGAACACTTTTAACAGCTTGCAGCATACAGGTACGAGTGGAATGACCCTTGTTTTTATATTGCTCTTGTGAGCCCCCGAAAAATTTCGTTTAAATTTTGAAGGTAATTTTTCGCCAATAAGATTTTCGCTAGGTGATTTAAGTGACGAAATCTATTTCAAAAATTATTTTGGTGTAGACCACCTATTAGGCCGAAATTTAAACTTTGGACCAATGTTCTTTCATTCGGGCCTAGGGCAATTGTAAATCTGGAACTTGTTCTTTTAATGAACACGCATGAGCATATTTCATTATTAATATATCCCTTCCCAATCAAGTAGTCACTTAGACGGTTATACCACATCCGTCTGGAATGTTTTAATCCATATAGTGAGCGTTTTAATCTTATTGAAAACGTGCTCCATGGTTTAGAGCCACTGGACTTGGGTAATTGAAGTTCATCTGGGACCTTCATACACACACAAACATGCACATATATATATATATATATATATATGAATCTAGATCCACATAGAGATATGTTGTAACCACATCCATAAACTGCATGTCAAGTTTTTCGAAAACTACCAAACTGACAAGGTAGCGCAACGTTATAACGTTCATTACGGGAGAATACGTCTCTTCGTAGTCGATTTCAGGGCATTGTGAGAAACCTTGCGCCAATAGGCCGGCTTTATATCTAAGCACCTCATTTTTCTCATTAGGCTTTCTAACAAAGACCCATTTATGACCAACAAGTTTTACATTTGGGGGTGCCTGGGTTATAGGCCCAAATACCTGTCTCTTTGCTAGTGAATCCAATTCAGCCTGGATCGCATCTTTCTATTTAGGCCAATTCGCTCTTCGTTGACATTCTTCGATAGAGCGAGGTTCGATATCATCATATTCTATGATTCCTTTTGCAACATGATATGCAAATGCATCGTCAATAGCCATATAATTTCTATCCATCATCTCATGTACAATAGTGTAATTCATGGAGATCTCTGTATTCTCTGGAATTGGTTTTGCCATTAGAGCATCCCCCAATGATGTCTCTTGGACATAACCATAATCCGGAATATTCTCATGAGATGGATTATTCACATCGATGATTAATGGATTATTTTGTGCCAAACTCGGTTTTTTTCTTGGGTGAGAGTCCATCAAACCTATAGGCCTCCCGCGCTTCCTAGCACGAGCTGTGGGCCTAGCCACAATGTCACCATCACTGTGAGAGGGGACGTTAGCGCCATGCTCAGTTTCCCTTGAGATGGCGTCATGTCCTCTAATTTTAGGGACATCAATCCTTGCAGGCACGTTTGCAGCAAGTATATGTGATCTCGTAACTTTAGCGATATCAGAAAATGCATCAGGCATCGATTCTGCTAAGTTCTAAGATTGAGAATTCTCCGCACTTCAATTTCGGACTCTGCGGTTCGGGGATCAAGATGAGACAGAGTAGGGACAGACCACGACAATTCATGTCGTTCCTGTTGAACAGTTATGTTCTTATCTCCCCCTAACGACGGGAATACTGTCTCATCAAAGTGACAATCCGCAAATCTAGCGATGAAGAGATCGCTTGTCAAGGGTTCCAAGTAGCGGACAATCATTGGAGAATCATATCCAACATAAATGCCTAATTGTCTTTGAGGACCCATTTTGGTGCGCTGTGGCGGTGCAATTGGTACATAAACTGCACACCCAAATATGCGTAAGTGTGAAGCATCAGGCTCATACCTAGTCACCATCTAGGATGCAGAAAAAGTTGAGTGGCAGTAGGCCTCAAAAGAATAAGCACAATTGCATGCAATATTGCATATCCCCAAGCAGAAATATGGAGACCAATGCTCTAGTGACCATTTGTAGTAGTTTAATGGCTGCTTATGTGAGACCATTTTGGGTGTGAACATGAGGAACAAGATGTTCAACTTCAATCTCAATGGACATGCAATAATCATAAAAAAAATTTGATGTAAACTCCCCAGCATTGTCTAATCTTATAGACTTAATAGAATGATCAGTGTGGTGAGCCCTTAACTTAATAATTTGGGCTAGAAGTTTAGAAAATGCAGCGTTCCTTATGGACAATAGCATGACATGTGACCAGCATGTTGATGCATCAACTAACACCATAAAATATCTAAATGGTCCGCATGGTGGTTGAATAGGTCCACAAATATCACCTTGGATTCTTTGCAAGAATGATATATTTTCTTTAGTGTCATTTACATAGGATGGTCTCGATCCTATTTTTGCTAAAGAGCAGGCTTTGTAGAACGAACGATGGGCTTGAGAATCACCCAATGAGGATTTTGGTTGAGCCATGAAGTCACAATTGACTTTAGAAGTAGAAGGAGGAGTCAAAGCCATGTTGTCACTGTAGGGGGTAGACGGCGTCAACCCTAAGTGACCGATCTTGCACAGTCTTGGCGCCATGAGGCACAGGTGCATCTCCTTGAACCAATTTTTGGTTTTTACTTCTCTTCGTTTTGAAAAATGGATGTCAGTGTGAACTCTTTAATATACGGATCATCATATCAAGACATGGGTGTCCCAAACGGTCATGCCAAAGCCTATATGTGTAGGAATCCCATAAATCATCTCTCATAACATGATTGGATTCAATTATTCGAATAGTGGTTGCATACAACCCACTAGAACGATACATAAGTTTCTCTAAGACTCTTTTATGTCTGTAGTCATTAGAGGTGATACAAAGGAACTCTTGTCCATTCTCACAACGTGTTTCCACATGAAAACCATTGACTCTTATATCTTTGAAGCTCAAAAGGGTTCTTTCAGCCCTAGGAGCGTAGAGAGCTTCAGTGACATTAATGATTGTGCCATATGGCAACAAGAATTGAGCTGGTCCTCGACCATGAATTAATTTAGATGACCCTGCCATCGTAGTCACTGAAGATCGAGTAGGCGTCATCTCAAGAAATAACTGCCTATTTCGAAGTATGGTGTGCGTAATAGCACTATCCACGAGTCATTCTAGCTCTCCGGGAAACATACTTGAATGAATAAAGTTTGAATCAAAATCGACACTTTATTTCAATGAAAGCCAATGATTACGTCAGAGTTTCTAAATTTAATCCAAAAAGGATAATCAAGCTTAGAAAAGAAGTAGTTACTCAATCCGTTTGGTAATTCCAATTTGGTTGTGACCAGGTAAGGTAAGGCGAGATTTTGGTGGAGTGTTGCTCACTTTTAAAACCGTTCTCTCAGTTCAAACTTTTCCTAGACATCACAATTACTCTTGAGTATGCCTAGTGAGAAAGAGTTATAACCACTGTCTTTGTTGATAGTTTCCAAATTTTTTGGATTTGGATTGAAACCAATGACACTTATATGGTCAAATTTTTATGCTTACGAACGCTCTTAGTCCGTAGCCTACGAACGCTCTTAGTTCGTAAGAATCGATGCTCACGGACGCTCTTAGTTAGAAGATTACGAACGCTCTTAGTTCGTATGTAGTGTGAATGTAATACCCCGAAAAATCCAAATTAAATTCCGTGGATTTTTAGAATTGATTTCGCGGTATTAGGAGCGAGTACGAAGCTTGGAGAAGTTGTGGAAGTAGTTTGAACGATTTTATTTTCGAAATCGAACGTTATTTAGGGGATCTCAAAAAGTGACTTTTTATACGTTTGGAATTTGAGAAAAATTCCTTCATGAAATTGTAGAGCTCGTCGATACGATCGCGTGTATATGTGGAACGCAATATTCGGAGTTCGTATGAATAAGTTATGAATATTTGAAATTTGGGAATTTTCTATAAATAGGGGAAAATTTCTGATTTATTCATTAAGGACGAAAAATTCCCATTTTTGCTGAACAGTCCCCCAGCTCTCTCCCTTCTCTCTCTTCCTTCGACCTTCAAAACCCTCGGGTTTTCGCCGACCCGACCCGGCCCCATCGGCGCCGTCGCTTCTCCTCCGGCCACGACCCGGCCCTCACCGGACTCGCCGTGCTCCGTCCAGCCGCCCTCTGGCATCGATTCGCCCCACCGCTGTCCCTATCCCCGGATCGAAGCCACCCAGCCTCCGATCGGTGACCCGACCGGAAAACCCATTTTCCGGCATCCCCTCGGCCGATCCTTCCCATTTTCGTGATCTCCTCCTCCCCCTGATCATCCTTATATCCTTCTTACACGACGATTTTGAGTGTGGAGTGAAAGATCACGAGTTGAAGATTTCGACGTCCCTGATTCAATCTGGAATCTGATCAGACGCACCAGATTAATCCAAACTTCAAAGTAGGCCTCATCAAAAAGCCTGCGGATCAAGTGGGACGATGGAGGCCCGCCGGCCCTGAGGGCTTAAAGCCCGGCCCGGCCCGTTAAAAAGCCCGTAAAATATTTAATATATATATATGTGTGTGTGTGTGTGTGTTTATATATATATGTAGATATGTGTGTGTGTTTATAAATATATATATATATATATAGACACATATAGATATATATATATATATATTTGTGTGTTATATATATATATATATATAACACACACACACATATATATATATATATATATCTATATGTGTGTGTGTGTGTGTGTGTGTATATAGAGATATATATATATATATATATAGACACATATAGATATATATATATATATATATATGTGTGTGTGTGTGTGTGTGTGTGTGTTTATATATATGTGTGTGTGTGTTATATATATATATAAAACACACACACACACACATATATAGATATATATATATATATATATAAACACACACACAAATATATATATATCTATATGTGTCTATATATATATATAAATCTCTATATGTGTCTGTGTGTGTTTTATATATATATATATATATATATATATATATGACTATGTGTGTGTGTGTGTGGAAATTCTTATAATTTATAAGTGTGTGTGTGGAAATTCTTATAATTCTATATAAAATATGTGCTAATGTGCATATATATATTCTACATATCGGTTGACCAATCCGATCAGATTTGAAAATATGGTGAAATTGGCTAAATTTTTTACCACACTCATAATTTATTGTAACAAACTCATCCAACGGTCGATTTTTCCATTTTCTTTGAATTGATAGGGGTTGCTCTTTGGAGTGTATGATATATAAATATAGGTTTATAAGAGTAACTACGTTTGACCTAGTTGATCGAATTCGAAACGAGAACCAAATTGGCTGGATTTTCTACAACCACCATAAAACATTACAATCTCTCCATCGAGCGGTTGGTTTCTCCGAATTCATTTTCCACTTCATGGTTGCTTTAGAATGAACTTAAACAATTTAAATGCAATGTATAAGTAATACAACTTTAGGAATAAAATTGGTATAGACTAATGCGTTTGTAACAAAAATTAATTTTTTTTATCTTATGTCTACGCACATCCATCGATGGAATATATACAAACGTGATGTGAAAAAATAAGCACGTTTTGCGGTTGTCAAGCCATCGGTCAACCAATAAAACATATAAGTGACTACGGTTGACCAATCCGATCGGATTCGAAAATATGGTGAAATTGGCTAAATTTTTTACCACACTCATAATTTATTGTAATAAACTCATCCAACGATCGGTTTTTCCATTTTCTTTAAATTAATAGGGGTTGCTCTTTGAAGCGTATGATATATAAATATAGGTTTATAAGAGTAACTACGTTTGACCTAGTTGATCGAATTCGAAACGTGAACCAAATTGGCTGGATTTTCTACAACCACTATAAAACATTACAATCTCTCCATCAAGCGGTTGGTTTGTCCGAATTTATTTTTCTCTTCATGGTTGCTTTAGAATGAACCTAAACAATTTAAATGCCATGTATAAGTCATATAACTTTAGGAATAAAATTGGTATAGTCCAATGTGTTTGTAATTAAAATTAATTTTTTTTTATCTTATGTCCACACACATCCATTGATAAAATATATACAAACGTGATGTGAAAAAATAAGCACGTTTCGCGGTTGCCACGCCATCGGTCAACCAACAAAACATATAAGTGACTACGGTTGACCAATCCGATCGGATTCAAAAATATGGTGAAATTGGCTAAATTTTTTACCACACTCATAATTTATTGTAATAAACTCATCCAACGGTCGGTTTGTCATTTTCTTTGAATTTCTATATGTAGCTCTTTGGAGTGTATGATGTATAAATATAGATTTATAAAAATTAGTGTCTTTAAAAATTTATTTATCAACAAATTAGTATCTATATATAAATATAGATTTTTTTTGGGTACAATATAGTTATATAGATTGTTATCTTTGGTTGTATTTGATCATTATCTATTGAATTTCCAAAGCTTGATTAAAAAAAAAAAAATACTTGTGCCTTTAAATATTTATTTATAAATAAACCCCGCAAGGCCCGGCCCAAAAAAGCCCGCAAGGCCAAGCCCGGCCCGGCCCGGCCCACTTTATATGGACGGGCTTGGATCCTTTGATTTTTAATAAAGCCTGGCCCGGCCCAAGCCCACTATGAATGGGCCGGGCCGACCCCTAATGAACAGTTCATGTTTGACAGATATGGTTCATCCATTGATGTGATGTAGTTTGGTACCTTAACGATTAACAATTTGGAAGAAAATTTTCAGAAATGATATACTATTCATACATAAACATCTAACGGTTGATCTGCCGTAATGTAAAAGAAAAGTGGATCTCTCAAACCATTGATTAGAAAGTCCTCAACTAGTCCTCATTTTAGTGGTCCTCATTAGAATAGCTCCCTAAAATAGTATATAAGTATAATGTTTATGAATATTATATTAAAACCTGTTAATTTAATTAAATAAGGTAAAATTTTACATTTTTATTTTTGGGTCCTTGACCAAAAGTACCAAAATAAGTAAAATTTATCTCACTTACCGCAGCAACAGATTTTTGTTCCCACATACACAATCTAATAGCAAATGACCATTTTACCCTCAACTCAATTAAAAAATTACAACCACACTACTCTGAAGTCTCTCTTCTCTCTCTCTCTCTCTCTCTCTCTCGCCCCCCCTCTACTGACCTCTTGCTCCGGCAAAGTCCCAGGCCGTCTGACGCTCAAGTATATCGGACCGCATCAAATCACGGCCCAGACCCGAGTCAGATCGGGGCTACGTCAGTTCGAATTAGGTGAATGATTCCGCCCTAGGCAATTGGTTACACTCCAACCCGGAGTTCCTGATCGAATCGGTGCCGTCAAAGCCGCAGATCTATACATAGAGGCTCTCCAGCAGCAAGTTCTGTATCTTCGAGTACGACGACGGCGGCGTGTCCAGAATCGGAGAGGCTCTGAGGTTCGAGTGCATCCCCGTGGTGATTACGGACAGCTCGATCCAGGACCTGCTGTTCATGGACTTGCTGAGGTGGTAGGAGATGGCGTTGTTCATGGGGAGGAGAGGTGGGGCCAAGGAGTTGGACGTCGCCTTGTTCGATTTGATTTTCGCAAATTTGGATCAGTCAGGCTCTTACCAATACCTGAATTTTAATTTTTCCTTTCGATTTGTGTGGTTTTGGTTATAGTTCTTGATTTTAGGATCAGACTATTATTAGATTCTAAGGCTTAATCATTTCTGGATAGATTGGATTTGACAAAGTTTTGAATTAGGATTCGATTTTGGACATTTGGTTTTTTGTTATTGAATGCTGTATCAGAAGCTTGGTTAAAAAAAAAAAGTTCAGAAGCATGATTTTTTGTTATTGGCTTAAAAAGAAAGTTCTATTGGGGGGCAATAGACGTCTATTGGGAGGTAATAGATATTTTCAATTGATATCATCTCCCCGTTTTTTTCTTTAATTAATCAATATTTTATTTGTCTAAATTTATGGAAATTAGTTCCAATTCCGATGACCGAAAGTTTTATTAGAGGGCAATAGACGTCTATTGGGGGACAATACATGGCTAATAGATGTCTATTGGGGGGTAATACATGGCTGATAGTCTTCTATTGGGGGGCAATACATGGTTGATAGACGTCTATTGAGGGCAATAGAGGTCTATTTCCCCTTTATTGGTGGACAATAGATGTCTATTAGGGTAATAAACATTTCCGGCGAGGTTTTCTGAAAGGTCCGATGGGCGGCGGCCGGTGACCGGATTCCGGCGGCCGGTGACAGACTCCGGCGAAATTTCCTATGGCTTCTCTCTCTCTCTCTCTCTCTCTCTCTCTCTCTCTCGCTTAGTAATAAAGGGGTGAGGGGTAAAATGATATTAAAAAAAATTTGAAACAAAAAAAAAATCTTAATGAGGTATTAGGAAAGACTCCCTTAGAGTGTATTGGATAAGAGGGAATTAAAAAAACTTAATGGGTAAGTGGGAAAAAAAATCCCTAGAAATGAGATAAATGGACAAAAACCGTTTATTTTTATCATAGTGTTTAAAATGGCTAAATACAAATTACTACCCTGTGATTTAGGTCCAAAATTAATTTAGTCCTTGAACTTCTAATTTCATCAAAAACACTCATGAACTTTCAATTTTGATCTAATAGGTCCAATTTGTTAGTTTTCCAACAATTGAGTTATTTAACTTGTTAATGTGGCTCATATATGGCTTATGTTTTATGATGTGGTGTCGAGGTGGTCTGCATAGTCAATTTAGGAGTGAGTCATACTATTAAAAACAAATAGTTTTTCAACAAATAATCCAACTATAACTTGAACCCATAACAGAATATTAACGAATTGGACATATTAGATCAAAATTGAAAGTGCAGGGGTGTTTTTGATGAAATTAGAAGTCCAGGGACTGAATTGATTTTGGGCCTAAACCACAACGTACTAACTAGTATTTAGCCCTATTTAAAAATTATTCTTATCATTTAATATCTGAAAAAAAATTCATATTAATTTTTTTTTTGTCGTGTTTTGTTGGCATATATGACAAACAATCAAATTATTTAGAAGATATTTTGATATGTTGTGTTGGCATAAATGAAAAACAACCGAATTTGGATTTGATTTCGTCGCCACTTGTCAAACTATAACTGGGTGTCTAAATTACAGTTTATATTTTGTTCGCCACGTGTCATATCTTATCTGATGATATCATTTCAAACTGTTCATAAGAGTATTGCTATTGAGACCTCCAAATCTGCTCACTTAACCTCACTCTATTATGAATTATTAAATGACATATATAACCTACTATAAAATGACTATTAAGGACAATAATTATACCAAAAAAATATTACATTGATTTTCTATAGACTTTCCAATTCAATAATATTAGATTGCATTATTTATTATTTTCCTTATCTATTTTAATTTTCCAATTTCACTACATACTCATTAAGCAGCATTCATATTTAATAAGAATTAAAACTATGATTATGTGACATAAAAATGTATGTGTTGAACGCGTATTGGTGAGGGAAAACAAATCAAATCATATTATGACCTAAATCTAAGTCTATCTATTATATTTGCCAAAAACAAAAAACAAAAAATGAGCTAGCAATTAAAAAAACTAAATAAATATTTAAATAATTAATCATGAGGTACATAAAATAAACATTATGAAAAAATGATTAATCTTTTTTTTTCAGAGCTAAAACAGGAAAAAAAAAAAGTTAAAAAAAAAACCCGCAAAATAGTTCATGTTATTTTCTTGTTGATTAGAAATTAATTTTTAAAACTCAATACCTTGTGTTTAATTTTTTTTATTAAAAAAATATTTATGTTGTCTGATTAAGGAATAGATATGTAATTAAGATTTATAGAGTAATTAATTCATTAAATTAACTAAGTTTTTTGTTTTAAAATTAAGAGTTTGTTTGCAAATTATATGAGTGAGATTATTTGAGGAAATTCAGTGAGGTTTAGTAAGTAAATTAGTATTTGAAAATTTGATAGGAGGTGTAAAAAGCATAAGAGGTCTAGTGAGTAAATTTGGAGGTTCCAATAGAAAATCTCCGTTCATAAATATCGGGTCATTGTCATCCTTATCTCTCACAAATTCACAAACACTTCTCATATCCAAATCCTACAAATCCCCATATTCTTTTCCTTTTGATTTTGTCAAATTGTTTCCGCAATGAATTGTTTGACGAAATTAATGGTCGATGAAAGATCAAGAAGAGGCCATCACAAGAAATCATCGAAGATCCATGATGATATATGCCGCTGCCTTGCAAATCCAAACTCTGGAAGATGAAAATTCACAATAGGGTGATTCTTCGAAAGGTCGTAAGTATACCGCCGGAACTCAAGAGCTTATGAATCAATGACTCAAACCTCAATACTTCACGAAATCGTGAAGGTATGAACCAAACATATTTCGTAGGCGATAGAGAATGCAACCTTAGGCCTTTGACAGTATAATGCTCGACGTGGCCAACTACGACCCATATTTTGTTTAGACAAGAGATGTTACTGGGAGAGTTAGCTTATCCACTGAACAAAAGCCGACATTCATCATGAGGATGCTCGCGTATGGCATCATAGTTGACTTCTACGATAATTATCTAGATATTGAGAAATCCACTGCCATTGAGATTTTAGAGCACTTCACGAAAGCGATCTGGAATGTGTACCATGAGACTTACCTCTGTCGACCAACACTGGCAAATTTGCGACGGCTGTTTGACAAAACTATAGAAAGGGGATTTCCGGGGATGGGCGGGAGCCTTGATTTTATGCACTGGTAGTGGAAAAATTGTCTAATCGGATGGGCGGGGCAATATATTAGCTACAAGGGGAAACCGACAATCATCTTAGAGGTAGTGGCCTCCTACGATACTTGGATTTGGCATTCCTTCTTTGTACTTCTAGGTTCCCTAAATGATATTAACATCCTTAGATATTCACCATTGTTCAATGACATATGCCTTGGTGAAACTCATCAAGTGAGCTATCAAGTAGGTAGATGTTATGGCCAATGTTATTTCCTAGTTGATGACATATACCCCAAATAGTCATCATTTGTACAAGTAAATGGAAACCCAAGGACGCCAAAAACACAATATTTCACAAGGATGCAAGAAGCATACAGAAAAGACGTGGAGATAGCATTTGGTATTCTTCAAGCTCAGGCAATCATAAAAGGACCAGCTCGTGGGTGGATTAAGGAAAATCTTCAATGTATCATGATGACGTGCATTATCTTGCACAATATGTTTGTCAAAGATGAAAATGATGAAGATACAGCAGAGCTATTTGATCCGAATGATATTCCAAATAGACCAACACTACACCAATAAATGAATCAGACGACAGTTTTTCACTGTCGTCTGATAAGCCCCTCTGCTGTTGTCTATCTCAATGCCGTCTGATGGATAATCAGATAACAGCACGTAACTGTCGTCTGAGAAAATTTTGCACAACATCAGCGGCTTACATGACTGTTGTCTGAACACCAGAAAGAACAACAGTGGCTTATATGCTTGCTGTTGTCTGAAGGCTGTGTCAGACAACAAGTGTTTATATGTTTGCTGTTGTCTGAAGGCTGGGTTAGACAACATATAGATGAAAATCCCATTGTCTATCCATTATTGATATTATAGGTTTCTCCGAAAAACTGTTGTTTGTTGTTTTGCCAAACAATGGCTTTTTCATTCTTTTTGTCCTTAAAAGTATTATAGTTAGATAGCTCATACAACAGTTTTTGCTAGGCATTTTGTGATGATCAATTATTGGACAATAGTTTTTAGATGGAATAGAATGGTCTGAGAGACATGCATTCAAATGGCCTACATTCTGCATATATGGAATCCAAATGACAACACATTCAAAAGAGATTCATTTATGTAAAGATCTGATACATTCATCCATATATTACAAAGTCATTCCATCCCAACATTAACCCTAACCATAAAACACTAACCATAAACTTATACTTGTCCATAAATGTGATGCACATTAACCCTTCCTACACCTCACAAATAAGTGAAAACAATGCACCAGCAGCTTTAAGCCTTTACTCCCTTATGCCTGCTAAGATAATCATATTTACAACATCAACTGGCAAAGCATAAGCTGGATTTGTGGGTTTCACCACTAGATATTCAAGGAGGGAAAACCCTGCATCAAAAAGCATCAACCTCAGTTATGTGATGAAAACGGCAGCATACAAACAGCAAATACCAAAGATAAATAGTTAAATTCTACACAACCCTGACATGTTAGATATATATGGGAAGTTATTCTTTTGCTTAGATCCAATCTCATCTTGCCAAGAGATACTTATAGAAGGAAAAGTACATGTGGAATTTAAATCTTCTTATGTGAACATTTCATGTTATATGCATCTTATGTAAAAGCAGAGGCTCCAACTGGGCATTTTCTATTATACCTGCTACACCAAAGTATGTATGGTAGGCATCACAGGCATCATCTGGTCTGTCTTCCTCCAAAAGGTTAGGTGTAAGTGTAACTGAGAGGCTTGCGAGGAATGTAACAAGTCTGGAATCAAAAGATTTTGTAACTGGCAAGTTATCTGAGAACATGAACTCCACGCTTTGAATAATTCTCCTGTCAAAATCATTGGTGGCACCAAGAAAGGTAGACCAACTACTGTAGAGCAAAACAACATCTCCATCTGTGGATAAGATAAGATAGAGAACAACATTATAACCGAAGTCACAGCTTTTCCATGAACATGCATCTAATTCACTTTTAAGCGCCCAAGGAGAATGTGAATCACCTGTGTGGTTTCAGGATTCATGGTAAATATTGCTTCTTGCAAATTACCCAAAAACGAATCCATGACTAGAGCACCCGATACCATCACCACACCAATCACGCTGAAGTTGGGAGATGTTTGTGCATCCACTAAGGTGAATAGGATCAGACCCACCACCAGAACGATTGCAGAAACGTACTCATGAGGTGGGTACTTCCGCCTCAAACCTGGTATGAAGGCTCCCATTATCATCAAAGGCAAAACATGAAACCCCAAAAGGACCAAAATCATGAAGTTAACATGAGAGGCTGCAGAGTAACTGTAGTTTGACATATACAGCCAAATAGATATTTATAAACTATTCTTGTCCTATACCAAAGATAAAAAATTCCAACAGAATCCAAATGACACTAAAAACTTAGCTAGAGACCAACTTAAACTCTTTCCCCTAAATTAAGAACAATAATCTCAAACTGGCCATACTAAACAAAATAAAAATATGAAAGGGGAAAAGGAAACGTGTCTTAAGAGGCAGTCAAATTCCAAATCCTCTCTGTTTTACACTGAAATTGTTTCCACTTGATATGATTATCAAGTCAAAATTGGCTGCCTCAGAGAAACAAACAAAGTTTTTTAACATCGCATTTGCTTACCTTTGTTGATTTGAACATTAGCTGTGCAGGGGAGTTGAGAAAAGCCAAGGAGCCTTTGGTAAGTCCATGAGAGCCCATAAGCACAGCAGATAGCTTCACATAAGTCTTCCATGGGTTCACCATTTGCTTGGTGGTAAAGCCTTGAAGATAAATCAGAAATAGATACACAAATCCTTGTACAAATGTGAAGTACCACCCATAACTGCAGTAAGGAACACATCAGAAACAGAATCCGAAACAAGCAGGGTCCTAATTGAATTCGAAAACCAAACACTCCACAAATCCAAAACCAAATACCCAGATGTTAACCATTACCTGAATTGTAGCCTGTTATACACAAATTCCGGAAAATGGAGCAAAAAGTTAAGATTCAATCAGCAATTAAAAGAAAATACAGTGTACGAAAAATCAAGTCATCTCTGAACGTGCAACGAGCTGCATTCATTCTTCAAAATTATTACTTTGATTCCTCCAAAAGCAAACTCATAAAATAATCAAAGCCATTGGTCCCATAAGCCAAAACAGAGGATCAAAACCTCATTTTAAAATTATCTGAGAACTTTAATCAAAACAGTAAAAATAAAACTAATAAACAAAAACCATAAATCTCTTGGAACAAAAAGATTTCTTCCTCAGAAGCTAAAGCATAACCCTTAGCTTGATTCAAAAGAAACTAAACACAAAAGAAAATTCATCCCAAAACAAAAAAAAATCCCAGAACCAAAACGAAAAAAAAAAACTTGAAACCAAAGAGAGTGAATTTACCTCACAGACACCATTAACTAGATAACCAAAGAAGAACCCAGAAGAGCAAAGCAGGAATTGCTGCCATTTGGGTATATCAAAGAGCGAAATCCCAAACAGAAACCGAGCTTGTTCTTCATTCTTTATCGTCTTCAACCCCTTTTCACACACATACCCAACTCAGTTCTGGGTTTTGGGTACCCAGAAATCGCTCCAAATCTTCGTATCCCCAAATCCATTTTAACCAGAAAATCAATCAAACCCAAAACCAATCGATTTCAAGAACACGAAATTTCGAGGTAAGAGAAGTACCAGTTAACAAAACCAGAGCGCTTGAGCTTGTTTATCTTTTGAACTGGATAGCCTCAATTAACTTGTGTCGGATTAATGGGTTCCCAAAAGCTCTAGTCATTTTTTTTGTTGTAAAAGAAATCGAACCGTCGAGAAGAGAGGCTGAGAGGGAGAGGGCCCGTGCCCGAGAGAGAGATGGCGACTTCAGTTTAGGTTTTGTCATTTTGACGAGGGCTCCTTCTTCGTTTTGGTTTTGAAATCTGATAAAGAAGAGAGAGAAAGATTATCTGATAGCCAAATCAAAACTAGAACTAGGCTATCTTTTGGTGGTGGTGGTGGCGGTGCCAAAAGTCGAGCTTTCCAGCGTGAAAGAGAGAGGGAGGGAGGGAGGGAGGGAGAGAGAGAGAGAGAGAAGAGAGAGAGAGAGAGAGAGAGCACCCCGTGCGACCCGACAGAGGAAGAAGGAGAGAAAAAGAAAAGGCTAGGATTCTTTCCTTTATATACTACTCGATGTGAAATATAAAATTTGGTCGAGGGAGGGAAGTGAAAATTGAAAATTTTGGCCAAATGTTAAAGTCAATTAACTAGGGCGGTCTATTGAACCCTAAAACTCAGACAACATCAATTCAAATACATTGTCTGAAGGAGAGTGGCACAATAGACAACTAAAAAAATGTTGTGTGAATCAAAACAATCAGACGACATATTTTTCAACCATTGTATTAATAGTAATTGCACAACAGAGAAGTAATAACTGTTGTGTGATTAAAAACAATCAGACAACATCTTTTATCCACCATTGTGTTAATAAACCTTGGACAACATCATATAATAACTGTTGTCTGAATTAATTCATTCAGACAACATCAAAAAAATCAACCATTGTCTGAAATGCTATTGCACAAGAGCTAAGAAAAAACTGTTGTTGGAGTCGAAAACTTAGAAAGCAGAATTTTTCTTGCTGTCGTCTGAATTATTCAGACGACAGTTAAAATGTTTGCTGTCGTCTGATATGTGTTGTCTGATTCCGAAATTGGTGTAGTGCAAGGAAGGCAGAGATATATGCCATACCAGAAATTGACACCGACGTTCATCGCAATCCGCAACAACCAAACCAATTCTTGCGTCGTTATAGGGAGGTTAGATGTCCAGTGATGAATAAAAACCTCCAAGATCATTTAGTCAATCACCTATGGACCATGAAGCTTTAAGCTGATCAGAACCACCATTGATGAGTTTTAAATTTATTGCTTTCAATAAGTGGCCATGTTGTCATGATAAGAAGGGCCGACCCTGAGTTTTTAGGGGCTCTAGGTAAAAAAAAAATTGGGGCTCCCTATCTTCAAATATATTCACAACTTTTTTTTTCTTCCTCATTCACTAGAAGATTTGGTTCGTCTTTACCACCACTATCATTTATAGGCTGGCTAAGATCATCCTTCTTCATTGGCATTAAGACCTTGACTTAGTTCTACACTAGCATTTTCAGTCATTAACTGATCATGTTCTTCAACATCCTTCTCATTCTCATTCTCATGTATATTTGCATCAGCTGAAGTCTGTGCTCGTTTATTGTTTGTGTTGAATTACTTACTAAAAGACCAAGCCAGAAGCTTAACTAATCCATCTCTCTTTTGCTTCTCTTTTCTTTTTTGAGCACCATAAGGATATTTTCTAATTGGAGTCATGATATTATAACCTGCAAAAGACAAAAAATTAGTTCAGACGCATCAAATAAGGAAAAAAAGTAAAGAAAACAGACCCAAAATCTTAATCATTATTCATTGAAAAGTATTTGATTTGCAAAGAATAATTACAGACTTAACCAACGAAATTGTTGTGTTAGACTTAAAAATCCTTCTTGCCAATTCCCAAGTCTGCCAGAAATTCAGAAAAATCAATAAAAAACAACGAACAAAGGAAGAACAAGAAAATCAAAATTATAATTGCAGATGATGATGATTGTTGGCGATGATGAAATTGAGACTTTGATGATGAATTACCTGTTAGGTTTGAGATGTGAGAATTTGAGATTCTGGATAAGTGGAGATGGGGAAGAACAAGACGGCGAGTATGGCCGAGTAGTCGCATCAAAGAAGAAGTAAAGAATGACAATATATTGATCTAATATATCTTTTTTTTTTTTACACACACATAACTTGATTTAATTTCGGGGGCCCGTGAAAGTTGGGGGCCATAGGCACAGGTCTGCTGGGCCTATACCCAGGGCCGACCCTAATGATATGTGGTCATGGCCTAGTTTGGTTGTATTATTATGTCATGTGATTTTACTTTGTGTGATGATGCTTTATTATGAAAATAAAATTTCAATGCTTTATTATGAAGACGATCTAGTCAAGATAATAATTTTTATTTTCATAATTTAAAATATAAACAATTCAAAGCAACTAACAAATAGCAACAACAGCCACAATAATATAAAATCTAAACTAATAAACCAATATTGATTAAATCCAAGTTGTCTCACGAAGTGGACCATAAGTGACCAAGCTTGTGTTGTCTCCTTGAAGAGGTGTAGGATCTTGAGAGTATTCCGGGATGCTTAAGATTCCTACCTTGTGATCAATTATCTTTTGTTGCTTCCTTTCCCAAAAACTCATCTTTCTTAGGCTGAACTTTGATGGATCCATCATCTTCCTGCGAGCTTCCTCAGCGCGATGCTATTAGTTACCTTCCTCAAAAAGTTGTTGGCTTAATTGGTATTTGCGCTCTGTTTGTTTTGCAATTTTTGCATTTGAAATCGCAGGTCACCCGTATCCTGCTTATTGCTTTTTTTTCTTAGCTAACTTCTAATGAACTTTGATGGATCCATCATCATCCTGCGAGCTTCCTCAGCGCGATGCTCAATTAGTTACCTTCCTCAAAAAGTTGTTGCCTTAATTGGTATTTGCGCTCTGTTTGTTTTTGCAATTTCTGCATTTGAAATCGCAGGTCATCCGTATCCTGCTTATTGCTTTTTTTCTTAGCTAACTTCTGAGCTTTCTGTCCTTGAGAACGTGCCTTCTTTCATGAAGTTGTCTCCTCCTCATTTATGGGTTTCCATCGTCATCCAAGTCAATAGGAATAGGAAGACGCAATTGGTATTTTCCATTGTTGGAGTTTTCTCGAACCTTTCCGTATTTTTCAAGTATTGTCAACAATGCTCAAAGCAAAAATCTTACCAACCATGTCATAGTATGCCAACTTAACATTCATGAGCTGCATACAATATTAATTAAATGAAATATGAAGAAAAAAGATAGCTTAGTATAAATCGATTAATAAACTACATAGCAACATTTTACTTTTCACAACTATATGACAAATGAAAAAATAATTATTACTTAACATATTTCAATATAATTACCTTGTCCTCCATATTTTCGCTGCTTCTTCGTTGAAAGAGTTCTACCTTGTTAAGAGCTTGGTGCCACTTCATACATGCTGAACTTATTTTTTTTTTTTCCAACAAGCCTTGCAACTAGAAGTTGTTCTAGTTATGCAACCCGCCGGTTTGTGCCCATTGTACTCCTTTGAAACACGATCCCACAATAAATGCGACATTTAATCTTTTCCAATGCAACCATCACCACCAACGGTGATCCAAGCTTGGCAAAGAACAACTTCATTGCGCCTCTAAGAGTCCTTTCTTAGACCCTATTTTTTTTCAAGAGAAAAGAAATTTAAGAACTAGAAGATGGATGAATAAATGAAATTTTTTGAAGGAGATTGATGGAGGATGTTTGGTGTGAGGAATTAGAAAAGAATGAGTTGGTATTTATAAAATTTTCTAAAATTTACTGTTCCAATAGGTATATTTTTTTCCTCCATTTTCTAGTAATTCTTTTTAGATAAAAATGGAATTAATAACCCTCGATTTAATAAGAGCCGTTGATCATTTTTTCCCCAAATCTAAGCCTACAGATTCAAAAAATATATATTTGAGTAAAAAAAGAAACAAAAGGGCGACATCAGGACCGTTCATATTCAAAATGGACGGATCGTAGCCATTGATTAACATGACCGTTGTAAACCCCAATGGTCATTAAGGGACATCGCTGTCTGGTAGGCCCACCAAAGCAGTCAACATTTCGCAGCCTTCTTCTACTCCAGCACACTATGCGCGCGTGAGCTTCCTTAGCCTAGCAAAGCCAACACGTTTTCTTCAATTTCTCTCCCCATCGCGTTTCACTCATGCTTGGGCTGGCTCAGCTGAATCTGTGGTTCCGGCCCACTGTAGCTGGGTCTTGGTTCTTAAAAAGTCTCAAATATGAGACTTGGGATGAGCCAAATTCCTATCATTCTGAAACTAGGTCCCCCTAAAATGGGTTGTTCGAGACGCAACGTCTTATATTTGTCTCAATTTTGGTATGTCAAAGTTGCCCTAATATCTAATAAAATAGAGTCAAAGTGAAATAACCAAAATATAACTATTCTCTTTTAGCATATTACACCATCCACTTCTTCTTTTCTATTTATTAGATACAATAACACTTCTCTTTTCTTTTAATTTTTTTTTTATCAATCACAACTATAGGGATAAACTCATAAAAGTGTTTAAGTAGCTATTATTGTATTCAGGCTACTATCTAATATATACCTAACATTTGACCAACTAATAATAGGTTTTGGGGGATGTGCTGCGCTCTAAAACAAGTGATGATTGGCAGTCAATTATAAACAGTAAAATATGGGATTCAGGAGAAAAGAGAATTTTTTCAATTCTGAAGTTGAGTTTTGATGAATTGAAATCTCCATCCTTGAAACAATGTTTTGCATATTGCTCGATGTTCATCAAATATTTTGATATTGAAAAGGATGACTTGATCCAACTTTGGATGGCTCAAGGATGGCTTCACCCTTGTTCTAACAACAGCCTAGAGATGGAGGAGAGAGGTAATAAATATTTTAATATCCTATTGGGGAAGTCTTTATTTCAAGACGTTACAAAGGATTATGGTGGTAATGTTACCAAATGTAAGATGCACGATCTTGTGCATGATCTTGCAGAACGTGTATCAAAATCAGGGAACTCACGCTCACTTTTTTCAAATGGAGAAGATCTTGAGAGCAACTTACTTAACTTGAAATCCTTACGTGTCTTAAACTTATACAAGGCAAATATTGAGGTCTTGCCGGATTCTATTGGAAAGTTGAAACACTTGAGGTATTTGAATGTATTGAAAACAAGAATGAAAGCACTTCCCAAATCTATTGGGAAGCTTTATAATCTACAGACACTGAAAATACCTTATCACCTTGAAGAGCTTCCAGGGGAAATTGCAAATTTGATCAACTTGCGGCACATTTATTTTGGTAGATATATGAAAGTTTCAGGTGGGATATTGGCACAGTTCACTAATCTCCGGTCATTACCTTTTCTCAAGGTGGGTAAAGAGACAGGTCCGAGAATTGAGGAATTGAGTGGTTTAAACCAGTTGCACAACACCTTGTCTATTTATGAACTGGAAAATGTAGGAGATGGAGAAGAAGCGCAGAAAGCAAACTTAGTAGAGAAGAAACAGATACGCAAATTGATCCTTCGATGGAAACTCAGTAGGCCAACCCACAATGTGGAGAATGACGACGATGTACTAGAAGGCCTCCGACCACATTCTAGTTTGGAATTTTTGGAGATTCATGGATTCATGGGTACTAAATGTCCATCATGGTTATTGCTAACCAACAATTTGAAAGAAATTGAATTATTGGCCTGCAACAAATGTGAGGGGGTCCCAGTACTTGGGCATTTACCCAATCTCAATTGTGTTAAGATTAAGAGAATGCAGAAACTAACTCGTATAGGATCCGAGTTTTATGGTTATAATCATGTTAACTGTGGAAATGGATCAAGTAAGGAGGCACGGCCTTTGTTCCCTGCTTTGAAAATATTGCATATTGAGAAGGCACGGAACCTGATTGAATGGATGGAAGCGCCAACAGAGAGAGGAAGTAGGGTGGTGTTTCCTTGCCTTGAGGAGCTGATCTTGACTGACTGTGAGCAACTGACAAGTGCTCCCAGTCATTTTCCATCTCTCAAGAAGTTGGTGATAGAAGACATGAGAAGAGGAGGCACGCCAATAGCAAGTATTCTAAGCAATCAACTCACCACTCTCACTTATCTCAGCTTATCCGATGTGGATGGACTTACTTGTCTGCCGGAAGGGATGTTAGAAAACAACAAGAATCTTGCACTTTTGGATATGTGGTATTGTCCGGAGTTAATTTGTATATCTCCCCAATCACAAGGATCTGAGTACTGCTGCGCATCTCTTTCATATTTGCGGATATGGGGTTGTATGAATCTGAAATATTTCCCTGATGGGCTACTCACAGCTTCTCTTAAAGAGCTAAGGTTGGGTTTTTGTTGCCATCTAGAGTTCAACCCAAATGCTATACACGGTGGTCTCACATCCCTTGAAACATTGGAGGTGACGTACTGCTCTAAAATAACGTCCATTCCATTTTCACAAGGCCTCCCATCTCTTGGTGAATTAACTATAGACGGCTGTCGGGAATTATCAAGCCTACCGGGTGGACTGGAATACTGTACCTCTATTCGGAGTTTGAGAATAACATGGTGCCCTAAGGTACCTTCCATTTCAATCGAAAGTCTGAGTACATCCCTCCAAGAGTTGTGTGTAAGTAATCTAGACTCTCTTCCAATTTCACAAGGAGGCTTCACATCACTCCGTCAATTGACAATCGAAAGATACCCAAGTGCACAAATTGGGCCAGAATTTAGTGCCTCTCTTCAAACCCTTGAATCTCTTCAAAAATTGAGTATACGGTTTTGCGATAATGTAGAGACTATTCCGAGTTCAGACAAGCTCACATCCCTCCGCAGCTTGGAGATTTATTGTTGTCCTAAATTAACGTGTCTACCGGATGGGTTAGCAGCATCGTCACAGTCCTGCTGCCTCACCCGTTTGAAGGAATTGAAAATTGGTGGTTTCTGCGAGGAGCTCGATGCATTCCCAGCTTTTCAGGCTATACCACAGCTTGAATCATTAACCATCGAGGGGTGGCCTAAGCTCAAGTCTCTCCCTGAACAAATTCAACACTTGCCTTCTTTAAGACATTTGACGATATCATCCTTTAAGGGAGTGAGGGCTCTTCCAGAATGGTTGGGAAACCTTGCATCTCTTGAGGACTTGAATATTCGGTCGTGCGGTAGTCTGAAGTATCTACCTTCTGTGGAAGCTATGCAACGCCTCACCAAATTGGAAGAGATAGTCATCATCGGCTGTCCGCTTCTAGAAGAAAGATGCAGGGAGGAGAGCGGCCCAGAGTGGCCTAAGATTCGTCATCTTCCATTCATCACGAGTAAGACTCTTTTTCATCTATTACTAAACTAGTTGTCAAATTGTGCCATTTGATTTTTTTCCCTCTATTACTAGTTGTTAAATTGGGCCATTTGATTCTTCTCTTCTAATTTAGTTAATCCGTCTGTTAGTTTGAAAAGGCAAACTGAACTGAAAAATTTTGAGTGTGTGATTGTTGCTGTGAAAATCCCTATTTCTTGTTTTAATCTAGCACTGACCAAACTTCTTTTCTATTAGTTGGAGATATAAGAATCGAGAATTGACCAACGCACTCTTGAGTACAATAAATTCCTTAAAGTGCCGACATCGAGGCAAATAAGGTATGTTCTTCAAACATGCTATCACCAGCCTTTTCAATGCATTAAACCCTTCACTTTCCTGATTACTTGGCAAAGGCTCAGAAGGATATTAGTGCTAATATGAGAGGAGTCTTAGTAAATTGGTTGGTGGAAGTTGCAGAGAAATAGAAGTTCCTCTCTGATACCCTACCTGACTGTTTCGTATGTTGATAGGTTCCTATCTTTGAATGCTCTCGATCGGAAAATGTTTCAGTTACTTGGTGTTTCTTCAATGCTGCTGGTTGCCTCGTAAGTAACAAATCAATGAAAATTGGGAGGGTCTAGCTGTAGTTGTTGAACTAATATGGATCTTGTTGATAATCCTTTCGTCTGTGTGGTTAATAGGAAGCATGAGGAGATAACACCTCCACATGTTGAAGAATTGTCATAGATAACAGATAAACATGCTCCAAGGAAGAGGTGAGTTTCAAATTTCATTTCTCATCTTAGTAAGGTTTTGTCCATTTCTCCCACGGTTCTATAATGTAGTGGATAACTGATTGATACTTCTTGTGATTGAAAAGGGTGTGTAAATGGAGGCTGATATACTTAAGGCCTTGTAGTTGTTGTGCAATCCTACAATAAAGACAACTTTAAGGTATAGAGTGAAGCAGTGTTTCTATATTTCCTTCTTGCTTTGCATTTAATTTGTTGAGTTTGATAACACATTGGGCTCATTTATGTTTCTCATTTGGGTTTGCAGGAGATTCAATAGAGTTGCTGAAGAAAGCCAAAAAGTAAATTAGTCTCTTTATCTATTTCTCTGTCTTTTTTATATCTATGTATTCACTATATTATGAGCAAAATATATAGATAAATCCATTCAATAGTTGTTTCTGCAGGGGCATCTAGTTTGTTTTTGGCAAACAATTTCTGGAGGTTTTTGCTAAATTGGAGGAATAGCTGTTGTGCAAACAGAGTCCTGGTACTTCCGTTGGTCCATTATTTCCTTTACATGGTTGTTATTTACTCATTCCTATGGAGATATATGTAAACACTTCCACATGCATGTTTGCGGACACATAAACTGACTGGAGTGTGTATAGCAACAGTGTGTGATGTCCGATAGATGATAGAAACAAGCTATAATTGGTGAAGCAGGTAGCTTTCTTTGTTCCGAATTTCAAGAGTGCACCAAATGACTGCTTTTCTGTTTGTGAAACTTCACAAAAATGCCAAGATTTAAGAACTTTTAAGTTTGTACCAAGATGCTCTGTTGTACTTGAGATTATGGCTGTCATGTAACCATAAGCAGTCATTTGGTGCAGGCAAAAGCATTCTCATAGCCAAAAAAATTCAGAGATGAATTTCGAAAGAGCTGTTACGCTGTCTGTAAGTTACAAGTTACTTCTCAATCTTAATACATCTAAGTTACGAAGCTGCCATCTTCAATTTCAGATCCCTGTCACTTGTCATATCAGGCATCAATTAGATAAAATTTGTTTTCTTTTCTCCTTCTTTCTCCTGTGTTGATTAGTTCATTGACACACAGAGAACAAGGCGTGTCCCTGCGGAGGGTTATTTTTACGTTATAAGCACTAGGCAATCCCTTAACTTCATGAAGTTCCGCACCAAGGCAAGGTAAGCTTTTCAAATGATTGGTTAATTGACTTAATTCTGTACTCTCTTTAACAGCTTTATAGGATTTATTCATATGTGAAAGAAAAAAGAAGTGTTGTTGGTTCTCATTGCTTTGTTGTTCAATTGTTAAAGAACATATATTGCTCTCTGTTTATACTTAAAGCCAAGTAAAATTTAACATTAAGATCTACCTCCATTGTTTCCGTATCAACTTACTTACTGTGTTGTCTAATTGCTTCAAGAAAAATACAACTTGGTGAAGTTTCCATGTCATTCAATATTGTTGTCAGATTTGAAACATTTATAGATCTTTTCCACCAAAAAATTAGTTGCCTTATGTAAGGCAGTCAAAGATTTTTAGTGGAAATCATATACTGTGAACAAATCCATGAGTTAATGACTCGCCCAGTAATAAAGAGGGTGGTTTTGAACTGTTTTCCATACTACAGCTTCATTCAAACTTTGACTGGTTTGATTCGCAGGCTTTCATAGTTTGTAAGTTTGTTTGGATGCCATCTTCGAAAGGTTGCCTTTCAGCAACCAAATCTTTTCATTTGTTCCTCTGATGCGTCTTCCAAGTCGAAATAAATGCTAGCTTGGAAAGTGTTCCTCAGAAAACTTTAATAGCTTGCGGCATACAGGTACGAGTGGAATGACCCTTGTTTTGTATTGCTCTCCTTGTCGAAACACTAGATTAAAGCTTACACCAACTCTTCCTTATCCTTTTGCAGAAAAATGTGGTTAGTTGCACGAGTACGTAGGTGCTTTGAAGTCTGAAATATAATCCTCTTCCATTTTTGATACTTAAATAATAAGATTTTCAAGAATTTTAGCGATTTTGTATCTTGCCAGCTGCTCTGTTGTAGTTGAGATTACGACAGTCATGCAACCATAAGCAGTCATTCAGTGCAGGCATAACCATTCTCAGATCAAATAAAATTCACAGGTGAGCTTTGAAAGAACTTTTAGAGCTCTCTGTAAGTTATAAGTTTCTTCTCAGTTTTAAGACATCCCTGTCGCAAAGCTTCCATCTTCATTTTTAGAAGCTTATGCAAATCCCTGTACATTACTGTATCATATGAGGCATTGATTTGTTCATTGACACACATGGAGGAAGGCTTGTCCCTGCAGAAGATTATTGAATTGTATTCAAGTCATAAGTACAAGCAGTTCCGTAATTTCTTGAAGTTCAAGGTATGCTTTTCAAATTAGTGGACTATTGTAAATTGTCTCTTTACAGCTTTATAGGACTGATTCTGATGGAGCTATGAAAATGAAAAAATAAAAAAATAAAACGTTGCTGGTTGTCAGTGCATTGTTGTCCAATTGCTAAAGAACATACACCTCTTTCTGTTTTTGCTTGACTCCAAATAAATACTAAAACCTATAGCAAGATCCTTTCAGGGCGTATTTGCGGACAGTCAGTGGATTGCAGTGTCTACATAATATTTTAAATATCTTTCAATATCAGTGTTCCCTGCAATTTAACAGAGAACAGGGCAGAGATGAGTTTGGTTTTCCAGCAAATTCTTGAGACGATTGTGAAATTTAATTCAAGCTACAATTCAGTATAAGAATGAACTTTATCTTTGCCCCCTCTTAACAGTTTCAATAGAATCAATACCACAATGAAATATTTCTATTCTGCAATGGATATTAAGAACTGACTGACCAGGAAAACACACAACGTGTCAATTGATGCATTTTATGCTTTTCAACATTATTAGCTGATTTGAAAGCATTAGTTTTCTCCACATTACTTTAAGATCATTCACATTGTGACTGGTATGATTGGAAAACTTTATGCAGCTGAGGCAAGTCATTTATTTCAGGTGCATGGTGGTAGTTCTGGCTAGCTAGGATACATTCAGTTGTGACAGTTAGCTTAGGAATTCTGATGAGCTCAAAACTTTCAATTGGGTGTACCGAGTTTCAGAGGTAAAAAGGAGAGATTTTCTTGGAAATATTGAGAATTTAGCTCTAGGGACTGATTTTGGTAGTTCATTTTCACTTGCACTTTACTTTTAATTACTTAAAAAGTAGAGTGCAATTATTAAGACGTTGAAGTGTCATCAAAATTACCAGTTGGGAAGTTATCCCTCAAACCTATGCAAGAATCTGAAGTATCTACCTTTCGTTGAACCTATGCAAGGCCTCACGCCCCTCACCAAATTAAATGAGATACGCATTGGTAATTGTCTCCTTATACAAGAAAGATGCACCGAGGAGAGCGGCCCAAAGTAGCCTAAGATTTGTCATATTCCACAAATCCAGGGTAAGTCTTCCTAGTTCTTTTCATTTTTTTTCCTAAATGAATATGAGGATGAAATTTCTTATTGTTTATTTTGTTGCCAATAAACCTGGAAGAAAAATTTATCAAAAGAAAAGAAAAATATTTAAGAACAAAAAAGTAGGGGACATGAACCAAAACCCCTCAATCAAAGCCAAATGACATAGTCAAATGAGAAAAAATCAATGGCAAATACGAAGTAAATAACCATGAAGATTGAAAGATGTACTTACCTCAAAATCAAAGGTTCAATCTCACAGTTTGTGTCTTATTTCAGATAGGATAACGACCTGGCATGCTAACAACAGTAGGCTTATTCTGTTTTCTTCTCTCAACTTCTCTTTTCCAAAACCATTCAAAGTTTACCCAAATGCGAACTTGATTGTCATTGCTGCAGTCAATCACTTTCAGAGCTACAACTTTTATACCTGAAGCATCAATCACGTACTAAACAGAGTAAAACTTGTTCATGACTCATGAGGATCCTTTTATCTCCTCTCCAGCATTAACCAAACTTCTTTCGTATCAGTTTAATGAGACCATAGTGTTAGGGATGTTGAAGCTAGCTATACACATGACCAAGCTACGTACACTGAAGCAATTCCTAGTTTCTTAAAGTTTCTTGAAGCGTGTTAAGATTTATAAAGCTACTTAACAGAATTTTGAATGCATATATTTTTCTCTACGGTTTCCCGTTAATTATTAGATCCTCTGCTGTGTCTTTTCCTTAGCAAATAATACTATGCATGTTATCTGCAGCTGGAGCATCTATTATTATTTCGATCTGTAAGTGGGTTTCTTGGGGAATTTTATCAACTGGTGCAGAGTGCAAACAGAGTCCAGGTACTTAAGTTCCCTTATCCGCTGCATGGTTTCAAAACGTTTGCCGTCAAATAGGGTTCTTTCCCCTAAATTTCCAGGGACCTGACATAGCAAGAGTGCTTAAGGGGCACTTACGATTTCTTGACAGTTTGTAATTTGAATAGCTCTATAGCCAAGATTTCACCATCTATTTCTTATTTTGTTTTGCATTGACTTGTTATTTGCTTAGTTGTTTATGTTGAAAACTAGAGCCTACCATTTAGGTTTCCACTTTGATTTTGTCATAATTTGGAGAGCTCCGTATCCATGTAGCAATGCCTATCAGCAGCTACATATAGCCTATAAATAGTGAGTTGCTTCTACCACATGGGAAATTCTACAGTACTGGGGTGTATCCCATGCTGTTTGTTTGATGAATATTTGTGACCGTCAGATCCACAATATATCCAATGGTCGTGGATATTCGAATCAAGTTAACCTATTTAGCCGGTAACTGGTTCATATGATATGCCACCACGACTCTCTCTCTCTCTCTCTCTCTCTCTCTGCGTGACTCTGCCTCCCCACTGCGTGACCCTCTCTGTCTCAGCGTGTCTCCTCGATCTTTGAGGCGTCGATGGCCGTTTCTACACTCGATGGTGACGAACTAACGGTGGTAACTCGGCTCTTACTTTTCAATCGATCTGTATCACATGAACATCTCGACTACTTTCTGGGTTTTCAGTCGAATAGCCTCGAAGTCTTGAACTTGGTTGCTCTCTTCCTCAAGCAGCAAAGCAGATAGCCTGAAACAAGCTTGGTTAGTTGCTGAAATCAAGCTTGGTTAGCTGGTTCTGAAATTGGCATTCAACCATTTATGTTCTTAAATTGTTCTTTTGTTGCTGGTATTGCTTGCTTTTATGTTTTGGGGTTTACTTTCGAGTTTGTGAAGAGTAAAGATTGATTCTTTTCTCATGTAAATTGAGGGGATTGATGGGAGTTTGAAGAAATGGGGTTTTTGTTGTTAGTTAAAACGGGCTGTGTGTCCTGCTGAACAAAGTTTGAGTCTTTTCTCATGTAAATTGAGAGCCCTGAAGGGAATTTGAAGAGATAGAACAGGTATACGTTCTATTTTGATTTCTGAATTTGGTTTGATTTCTGTTGTGATGTTCTTTTAAATGATTATCTCTAAAAATTTACTGTTCTCATCTCATACAGTGGATGGTAAAGCTTCAAACTGTTATTTGGTTGGAGGGCAATATCGACAGAATGAATCCTCTGCAGATTTCAACTACTCCACAGGATTATGGTATGTATCTTCTGATATCGACATTGATAATTGTGGGAGATGTGTGGGTTCTTTGCTAGATGAATGTTATGAAATTAGTGCGTTGCCTTTTTAATTTTTTTTTTTCCTTTTCTTTTCTACAGAAAAATCCTTCATTTACAAAATCAAGAGTACTTTATCTGCATATACATGATTAATTATCTCCTATGTTTAACATACAATATTTCTTCAACTAACAGGGCACTAATTACGGATTTAGAGTGCTCATGATTTGACTATGTTTGTAAAAACTCAAGAGGAATTTGATGAAGACAGGGTCAGTAAAATGTCAGATGATGTTCTCTGCTTTCAGGTCAGCTGTTCTGTACATATTCTTAAACACCATTGTGGAGAGGAGACCTCATGTATTCCAAAAGATGAAGAACCTAGCTGTGATCGCGTAAGCTGACTTGCGAACCATACATTCAGCCATATGTTTTAGTTCATTACAGCCTGCCACTTGTTTTTCATATTGTAGTTCATTTCAATCCAGAAATCATTGTTCTTAGCAGCTATATCTAGCTATCGGACACCATTGTTCTGTTTCCCAGCTGTGGTTTTTAGAACTTCTCACTTTTCCATATCACTACACATACATTTACGAAAGCTGCAATAGGAAACCACGTACATGATGCTAGTTACTGCTAGTTACGTATATCATAAACCCCATTTCTCATTCTCAGTATCTTCTGGTTTTTTTGAAAGAGTTTCCTGGCATGGCAAAAGGCCTCTGTGTACTGAGAATAAGTGATGATCTTGTTTTAGTGTACTCTGTCCTAAACAACCTTCCAAACTCTCTAGCTGGCTTAGGTACTTTGCTGGGTCCTTGTAATGACCCATGTTTCTGGAAATTTGAGATCTAGGGAACAATAATTCGGTCTAGGGAATAATAATTCGGGAATAATAATGACCCATGTTTCTGGGCCCTTGCTGACTTTAGAGATTTTCCCGAGCGCAATATCTTTCGGTTGTTGAAGGTTCCCATATACCATGGTCGGATAGTGAATCCTAGAGAGGTATGCCTCTTTAGTTCTCATTCTCTTGCCTCTTTCCTTCCTTGATAAGTTATGCTTCAACTAATATGTTAAAACCTTTAATTTGATAGACTGAAATTTTGACAGTTATCTGCATTATATGAAGCAATTGGTAAAAAGTCTCTTACTGAACTTCGAGCTGAGGGTGGTGAGCTATTTGAATCATTTGTGGAGAATATCCATAATAAGAAAGTTACTATTCATGGGCATGCAGATTATTTTACTCTCACTTTTAATTTCAAAATATTTTCTTGATGCTATGATGCAATAACCATCTGAAATTTTTGTTCTTTCATTTCACCCTTGAGCAATTATGTACTGTCTTGAATGTTGATGACCAGAACACTGATACACTATGCACATTTGTCGTAAATGATCAATTTATGGTGATGTCGAAGGTAACTTTATTATTAATAAATATTGAGTTCTGTCTTATTATAGTTGAATGAGAAGTGATGATACTTTGACTGTGCAGGTCAACAAGGTTTTGCAAATCTTGAGAGATGCTGAAAATTGGCCAGATGAGAACATGTGGATTGCTCCTCTTGGATTATACCATGAAAAATGGCAGGTAAGGAGTCTAGTTTTTTTAATGCAAGGGAAGCCATTACAGGTGCACGTGTAACATCTTCTGCTTGTATCTCAAGGTCCTAGGACGTCCTGCTGAGTATCAAGTTCTAATCATTGGTAGTCACGACTTTAATGCTTTGGCTATCGAAGTCATCACTGAAGTGAACGAACTGAACAAAGAAATGATATATCGTCATTGTGTGCTGGTGGATGATGCATGGCCTGTGGTTAGTACCGTTGATCTTGATTTGATTGTGGTAGAATTTGGGATTGTCGTAAATATGGGGCTTAAGGAATTTCAGGTATTGAGCAAGATTTTGAAAATTCGACCTAAGGAACATTTTCAATGTCTAAGTCTGAACATTCCAATTAAGTACTTCTGTGATTGTGTTGACAGGATATTTTAAGAAGATGGAGGCGAGAATTGGCATTTAGAGGGGCCATTTTTAAAAGTCCTCCGAACATTTCTTTGGTATCCGCAGGATTGGGAGATCTCATGTATGTGTATGACAATTGTAAATAAAGTTGCTGACAGTTTATCAAAGCAAAGTCTGGTAATGGACTATGGTGTTGTCTACATGAACTTCCCTTCGGCGCATTTTACTGGAATTTAGCTTGAAGCTTTAATAGGCTTGTGCCTGATTGTAGCTTGCTTTAATTTGCTTTCTTCTGGGCCTACATGGGTGGCCAAAACTGATTCTAATTCTGCTTCTGAAACATGAGGTTTAGAACCAAAAGCAGTGGTTAACTTCTTGGTACGAGGAAAATGTTATTTTCTTGTATGTTCTATAACAACCAAACTCAGTGGTTAACTTTTTGGTATGTGAATATTGTGTTTCTTTTCTTTTACATTCTACAAGAACAAAAGTGCTTAACTTTAACACACGAACTAAAACACTCCAATTCGATCTTATAGCTTTTTACATTCTATAAATCCTAAATCACGTAAATAGTTCAAACAAACAACTAATTTTCACAGCACCAAACCAAACCTTTAACTATAATTTAATTTCTGCCAAACTCACCCGAATCTGCAACTTAACTCCAGAATAGGACAATTATACATATACCAACATGCAGTTCAATGGAATCTCAAAACCATATAAAGCCTTCAACATTCAATTAAGGTATCGACAATAGTTTACTTCTACCATTATCCAAGTAAGGTCTAGCTCACCAGGATATCCAAGTAAGGTCTAGCACACCTGGATATCCAAGTAAGGTCTAGCTCACCAGGATATCCAAGTAACTTCTGGGAAGCAAGTCCCCCCTCTAACTACACTATTCTTGTTCAAGTCTGCCTTGATACCAGACCCTACCTTAGTTTCAATTAAACCCAACTAAGAATTAAATCCAAACCAAGAATGCTTCTTACCTCAATTTGGTCAGTTGCCGTCAACAACTTTCACCCAAAATCCTTATTCTTCAATTTATGTACTGCACAATCCCACCTTTCAACTGGCAAAGGCTTTTGATCAACCTCCAGCACCAATTCTCTACTCTTCCTCAATTCCAAACCTTGGTTTAAGATGAAATATTAAATAGAGCATGTGTCCTCATTCATGTAATAAAGTTCTCGAATATGTAATTGAGTTGTATCTTGTGTAATGTTCCGTATTTAGAAAATAGTTACATTTCTAACATCGATTATTACGAATGTAAAGACAAATTATCAAAAATATTGAAATAAATTTTACAAAATTGAAGACAATGGGGTTGTACCTTGTGTAATCTTCCTCATTGAGAAAATAATTACATCTCTGACAACGATTATTACGAATATAAGGACAAATGATTAACATTTTGTAATAATTGTCCTATTTGTGGTAATTACAAGGTCTAAGACAATATTTACCAATTTATGAACCATTTTACAAAATTGACGACAAATGTGTTGTACGATTGGTAAGTCTTCATATTTTAGATTAAATAAATCATATGTCCTCATTCACGTAATATAGTTCTCGATTGTGTAATTGGTCCGTACCTTGTGTAATTTTCGTCATTGATAAAATAATTACATCTCTGACAACGCTTATTACGAATATAAGGACAAATTATCAAAAGTATTGTAATAAATGTCCTCTTTGTGGTAATTACAAGGTCTAGGACAACATCTACTAAGTTATGAACCATTTTACAAAATTGACGACAAATGTGTTGTACGATTGGTAAGTCTTCATATTTTAGACTAAATAAATCATATGTCCTCATTCACGTAATATAGTTCTCGATTGTGTAATTGGTCCGTACCTTGTGTAATTTTCGTCATTGATAAAATAATTACATCTCTGACAACGCTTATTACGAATATAAGGACAAATTATCAAAAGTATTGTAATAAATGTCCTCTTTGTGGTAATTACAAGGTCTAGGACAACATCTACTAAGTTATGAACCATTTTACAAAATTGACGACAAATGTGTTGTGCGATTGGTAAGTCTTCATATTTTAGACTAAATAAATCATATGTCCTCATTCACGTAATATAGTTCTCGATTGTGTAATTGGTCCGTATCTTGTGTAATTTTCGTCATTGATAAAATAATTACATCTCTGACAACGCTTATTACGAATATAAGGACAAATTATCAAAAGTATTGTAATAAATGTCCTCTTTGTGGTAATTACAAGGTCTAGGACAACATCTACCAAGTTATGAACCATTTTACAAAATTGACGACAAATGTGTTGTACGATTGGTAAATCTTCATATTTTAGTCTAAATAAATCATATGTCCTCATTCACGTAATATAATTCTCGATTGTGTAATTGGGTGGTACTTTCTGTAATTTTTGTCATTGAGAAAATAATTACATCTCTGACAACGCTTATTACGAATGTAAGGACAAATTATCAAAAGTATTGTAATAAATGTCCTATTTGTAGTAATTACAAGGTCTAGGACAATATTTACATGTACATAGACAATATTACAAATTGATGACAAATGTGTTGTTAAATTGGTATAATTTTTTTATTTTATTTTCCATGTGTCAAAATTTTATTGGGTAACCTGATGACCTATTCATCAGGTTACTATCATATTTAATTGTTATATATTAAAAAAATAAAAAATAGAGGTATCCCATACTGGGGGGTACTCTAGCTTGTCTCGTCTTTCTAGTTCTATTCATTCTGTTTTCCTAAATGAATATGAGGATGAAATTTCTTATTGTTTATTCTATTCTCTTCTCTCCAGTTTCTTTTCCAAAATCATTCAAAGCACCCAAATGCGAACTAGATTGTGATTGTTGTAGTGGAAATCACATAACTTTAGTCAGTCACTTTTAAAGCCAAAACTTTTTATATCTGAAGCATCACGTACTAAACGGAATAAAACTTGTTCACGAGGATCCTTTTTGTCTTCTCTCCAGCATTTAACCAATTTTCTTTCTTATCAGTTTAATGAGATGACAGTGTTAGGGACGTTGAAGCTATACACATGACCAAGCTACGAACACCGAAGCAATTCCTAATTTCTTAAAGTTTCTTGAAGCATGGTAAGCTTTATAAAGCTACTTGACAGAATTTTGAATGCATTTTTTGCTTTTGTCTTGCCTCTTTTTCTCTCTGGTTTCCCTTTAATTTCTTAGATTTAACTAGCTTTACAGCCTCTCTAATAGAGTAGCTGAATTTGACTTTTAGCTAAATAAAATTATTTTTGAAGCAAAATTCAACTCCAACAGAATAGCTAGAGCTAAGTTAAATTTAAGTTTTGCTAAAATGACTAGCTATATTTAGCTAGTGAATCATGAATAGCCAAAGCAAAAGTTATATTTCTCTCTCCTCTTTTTGTCCACATGTCAGTTTATGATTCAATAAAACATATCATATCACTTACAAATAGCTTCTAACACCTTCATTCAAAATGTGATTGGTCTGATTCGCAGGCTTTCATAGTCTGTAAATTTGTTTGGATGCCATCTTCGAAAGTTTTCCTTTCAGCAACTAATCTTTTCATTTGTTCCTCTGACGTGTCCTCCAAGTCGAAATCATTGCTAGCTTGGAAGGTGTTCAGCAGAACACTTTTAACAGCTTGCAGCCTACAGTACAAGTGGAATGACCCTTGTTTTTGTATTGCTCTCTTTGTCAAAACTCTAGATTAAAGCTTACATGTAGACCAATTCTTCTTTATCCCTTTGCAGCAAAATGTGGTTAGTTGCACTTGCATGAGTATGTAGGTGCTTTGAAGTCTGAAATCTCTTCCATCTGTGATACTCAACTCAAATAGTAAGATTTTCAATACTTTTTGCGCTTTTTGTGAAAAATTTATTACCAGGGGAGGAATAGTTTAGGTCTATGTTATTGGGAATTGAGACTATAGGAAGATACACACTTCCTACAACTTGGTGAAGTCTTTGGAATTCGAGATTATTACTTGAAAGCAATAGTATGGTCGGGATAGTTTTCCATATTACTACAGCATCATTGAAAATGGGGCTTATTTGATTTGCAGGCTTTCTGAAACGCCAGATGAGGAGTAGTTGAGTCAGCTAACTGGTAGGCTCCTCATGCCATCTCCCAAGGTTCCCTTTCATCAAAAGAACCTTTCAGTTTGTTCCTCTGAACCTTTCCGTTTATTTGGCTACTCTATTTTTCTTAGAGAAATCATTGTTACTGTAGAAGCTGTTGCATGGAGAATCTCTTAACAGATTGCAGCATAGAGGTTTGACTCTTCTGACCCTTCTTTTGTGTTGCTCTATTTATCCAGATAGAACTGTATATGTAAACCAACTCTTCTTATCCTAGCCCTTTCCAGCAAGATTTGGGGGACAAGGTTTTGTCATTTTATGGCTCTGTTGTTCAGAAAGCAATTTATAGCCATCAAATCGGACATCTTTGTATAGCAAGTGTGTGATGTCTGATGGATGATAGAAACAACCTAATTGGTGAAGCATGTATCTTTCTTTGTCTTATTTGTCTTCGGATTTCAAGAGTTGCGCAATCCTCCTTTTCTGTTTGTGAAACTTGTTAGAACTGAATGGACTTAACATTATCTGTTTACACTAAGTTAATAAAACAATTGATTTAATTTAAATAAATAACAAGAAATACATGATTATAAGTCTACTTCTGGTTACCTATTGAGGTGTATATCTCTCAATAGGAGTTGGAAACTCATCTGTCAATTTACCTGATTAACTTGAGGTATTTGTGATAAGCATCAAGTCTCCTAAAAGATAAACCTAAAGCTGATCTTGGACTCCTTTATGGGATGAGGCGAGACGGTTACTGGCCACTATATAAAGAGGAGTAAGTCCCTGTACCAACCACTGTATTACATTTGTTCAGCCCCATTTCTGAAGTAAGTAAGTGGTGAAGTGCAGAAGACTATCCTTTCGAGTTGGTGTGTTGATCCCTTGCTGGTGCAGATGTCTTCAATGGCTCAGAACATGGATGCAGAGCCTAGTACTATTAGGATTACTCTTATGAATATATATGTTCATGTTACATCTGCAGATCATGTATGTGTTTATGTTATTTATGAAATGGTCTTGATATGTGATGACATAGTGTGCTGCATCATGGTTTTCAATAAAACTTCACAAAATGCCGAGATGTTCAAGAATTTTTAAGATTGTACCTTGCCAGATGCTCTGTTGTGCTTGAGATTGTGGCTGTCATGTAACCATAAGCAGTCATTTGGTGCAGGCAAAAGCATCCTCAGAGCCAAAAGAATTCAGAGGTGAATTTTGAAAGTGCTTTTACTGCAGTCTGTAATTATAAGTTATTTCTCATTCCTAAGATATCTAAGTCACGAAGCTGCCATCTTCAATTTCAGTGCAGATCCCTGTCACTTTTCATATGCCGCTTCATATGCCGCATCAATTAGATAAAATTTATTTTTCTTTTTCTTCTTTCTTTTGCACTGATTAGTTCATTGACACACACACACACAGAAGAAGGCGTGCCCCTGCGGAGGGTTACTTACAAGCATTTACGTTATTAAGAACTAACCAATCCCTTAACTTCATGAAGTTCCGCACCAAGGCAAGGTAAGCTTTGCAAATTATTGGTTATTCATATGTTATATGTGAAGGAAAAAAAACTGTTGTCGGTTCTCATTGCTTTGTTGTCCAATTGTTAAAGAACATACTTAAAGCTAAGTAAAAATTAAAACCTACGTCCATCGTTTCCTTATCAACTTGGTTACGGTGTTGTCTAACTAGTTGAAGGAAAATACATACAACTTGGTGAAGTCTCTATGTCATTCAATATTGTTGCCAAATTTGATACATGTATAGATCTATTCCACCGAAAAATTAAAGACCTTATGTAAGGTAGGGTCAAAAAAATTTAATGGAAAGTATATACTGTGATCGAATCCCTGACTTAACGACTCGCCGCTCACCCATAGGTTTACTGTCAGCAAAAGAAGCTTTCAGTTGGTGCCTCCGAATGGTCCTCCAAAGTGTTGGTGTAAGATTATTGGGGCTAATTCTGTTTTTCTAAACCCTTTTAAAATTATTACTAGCTTGGAAGATGCCGAATTGAAACTCTTGATGGCTTTCACAAACAGGTATAACCCTCTGTTTTTTTTTTCGATGACAGGTATAACCCTCTGTTTAGTGTTCTACTCTTACTAAATATATCCATGAATATGTATACCAACTCTTCCTATGCTTTTGTAGCAACCCAAGATTTTCTCCTTTTATTGTCAATATCGGGGATTTGGTTTCTACAAAGCAACTGTTAGCCATCTAATCTGAGATCTTTGGATGATAATCATGATATGGGATGGAAAAAACAATTTAAGATGAAGCCGGTGTTGAATTGAACTTTTAAGGTATGTAGTCCAAGCTAATGTTCAAGGTTTTCTAGTTTTGAAAATAAATTTCGATAATGTCAGTGGTGAAGGAACTTTCAAATTTTAGTCTCAGATGGTGTTGGTCTTTTCAGTGACAGCCATGCGGAGATGTTCCACTAGAGTTGGGAGTACGTAAGGATGTCAATGTTCTTTGAGAGTTACTTGGCTAAAGTTTGGAAACAGGCTCACCTGTGCTCGTGGATACTTGTGCCCAAGCTGAGCAACTGATCAGGAGTGGACACGCAACATGCTCCACGTCAGCTCAGAGAAGTTATCAAGGAGCGTCACATTAGTCAGAAAGAATGAGAAAGATGAATGTTCTTGTTATTATTCTTCTTCAAGAATGGGGTATATATACATAAGATACATCAAGTCATATTACAAAAAATATTCCTAAAAGTAGATTAGCCCCTAACTTGTTTGGCCAGCTACCAACTTGTCGGCCGCCATTGTTGGCTTCCAGTCCAACTCACGTCAACACTCCCCCTCAAGTTGGTGCATACAGATCACGGATGCCCAACTTGTCAAGTGAGTCATAAAAAGCTTTAGTCGACATAGCCTTTGTAAGAATATCTGCCAACTGTTCTTCAGTAGGAACGAAGGGAAACAAAATGATCTGTCCATCTAGCTTCTCTTTAATGAAGTGTCGATCTACCTCCACATGTTTCGTGCGATCGTGCTGAACAGGATTGTGAGCAATTTCAATGGCAGCTTTATTATCACAATAAAGCGGCATAGCCTTTTTCTGTCTGAACCCCAAATCATTCAATAAATTTCTCAACCACAACATCTCACAAAGTCCTCGGGCCATTCCTCTATACTCTGCTTCAGCACTAGAGCGAGCCACCACCTTTTGTTTCTTGCTCTTCCAAGTAACCAAGTTACCACCCACAAATGTGAAGTAGCCCGAAGTAGACCTGCGATCTGTAATACTACCTGCCCAGTCTGCATCTGTGTATCCGGAAACATCCAAGTGACTGTATTTTGAAAAGATTAATCCCTTCCCTGGAGCAGACTTTAAATACTGCAAGATACGAAATACAGCATCCATATGGGCTTCACTGGGATTATGCATAAACTGACTCACCACACTAACTGCATAAGCTAAATCTGGTCTCGTGTGGGATAAATAAATCAACCGTCCAACTAACCTCTGGTATCTCCCTTTATTTGTGGGTACTTGATCTAAATACTCTGCTAACTGATGGTTCTGCTCGATAGGAGTAGCAACTGGTTTACAATCAAGCATACCTGTTTCTGCCAGCAAGTCTAGGACATACTTTCTCTGACTCAACACAATACAATCCTTGCCACGAGCAACTTCAATTCCCAAGAAATATTTCAAATTACCCAAATCTTTCATTTCAAATTCAGAGGACAACTGACCTTGTAACCTTTGAATTTCTTCAATGTCATCACCTGTCACAACCATATCATCAACATAAATAATCAAGGCAGTCACTTTACCACACCGATGTTTAAGAAACAAGGTATGATCTGAATTGCTCTGTCGGTACCCAATTTTCTTCATGAACTTGGTGAACCGGCCAAACCAAGCTCTGGGAGACTGCTTCAAGCCATAAAGCGACTTCTTCAACTTGCACACCACCTGCTCTCCAGTAGAAGTACCATATCCAGGAGGCAAATCCATATAAACCTCTTCATGCAGATCACCATGCAAAAATGCATTCTTAACATCAAACTGTTGCAAAGGCCAATCAAGATTAGCAGCTAACGAGAGAAGTACCCGAATTGTGTTAATTTTGGCCACTGGTGCAAATGTCTCATCATAATCCACTCCATACTTCTGAGTATAACCTTTAGCCACTAATCTTGCCTTGTACCGATCCACTGAACCATCCGAATTATGTTTCACTGTATACACCCACCGACAACCAACTGTCTTCTTTCCTGGTGGTAATGACACCAACTCCCACGTACAATTCTTCTCAAGTGCATCCATCTCGACTGTCATTGCTTTCATCCACTTCTCATCATTCATGGCATCCTGCACTTTACTAGGAAGAGACACAGAAGATAATTGATTCACAAATGCTGCATACGGTTTAGATAACCTATGGGTCGACACATATTTAGCAACAGGGTATTTAGCCTTAGCACTTAGAGTAGGTTCATAGTGTTTCGGAGGCTGACCACGGGTTGAACGACTGGGCAAGATTTTGGTAGGAACACTACCTGACACAGAAGAACTATTAGACAAGGAAAGATTAGGACATACTTCGGGTGATGATTGAGCAGGTGAGACCGCTGAAGGAGAGGGAGAGACGGAAGAATTGTTTAAAACACCATCAGAAGACTGCAGAACATTATCGGAAACAGGGTCTGAAACTATCTCTCCGGCCGACTGGTCAGACTGATCCGGTTGACCAGTCGGTAACACATTGCCTAAAGCTTCTTCTCCAACCAGATCCATATTTTCCCTATTTTCCGTTTCTAACTCGGATGATGGGTCGGTAGAGCTTCTACCCTCCTTTTCCAGCTCCGTTCCTAAATATTCCAACCTTGAGAACTCAGATGCCTGACTCCCATCTTGCCCATTGAACAAATCTTCATAATAATAAGAATTCTCCCCCTGACGAGGAGTCACAGAAGGCAAGAAATAGCAAGCATCTTCTCTGAAAGTAACATCCATAGTGACATAAAATTTCTGGGATTCAGGATGATAACATTTGTAACCTTTTTGATGAGACCCATACCCAACAAACACACACTTAACGGCTCTAGCATCCAATTTTGACCTTTGATTCTTATACAGATGAACATAGGCAACACAACCAAAGACACGAGCAGGAAGAGTATTAGATGATGGGATAGAAACATAGTTAGACAAGACCTCAAGTGGGACACGACCTTGAAGAGGGGCAGATGGAAGACGATTAATAAGATGAGAAGCACACAAAACAGCCTCTCCCCAAAGGTACTTAGGCATATTAGCACTAAGTAAAAGAGACCGGGCCATATCTAGAAGGTGACGATTTTTTCGTTCAGATACCCCATTTTGCTCAGGTGTCTGTGGACAAGAAGTTTGATGGATTATGCCGTGGTGTTGGAAATATTCTTGAAAAGAATGATTAACAAATTCACCCCCATTATCAGAACGAAAAACCTTAATATGAGCATCATATTGAGTACGAACAAGACTATGAAAAGCTGTAAAGGCAGAGAAAACATAATCTTTGGACTTTAATAAAACAACCCAGGACAATCGGGTAAAGTCATCGATGAATAATACAAAATATCGCATTCCAGAAAGGGTAGAATGTTTAGAAGGACCCCACACATCTGAATGAATTAACTCAAAAGGCATAGTACTAGAATGAAAGCTCGAAGGATAACTAGACCTATGACTCTTAGCCAAAACGCAAGTTTCACAATGTAAGCTAGAATCACTTATTCCAAAAAATAACGAAGGCATGGACTTTTTCATAACTCCAAAAGATGGATGACCCAAACGTCTGTGCCATAACCATACCTCACTCAATCGATCAGAACTCAATGTCAGGGCCAAAGGCTGTTCCGGTGCTTGTGTTTGTCCTGCGTACATGCAATCCAAGTGAAACAATCTCCCCCTCAGGTCTCCCTTGCCAATGATCACTCGATTGCATAGATTTTGAAAAACAACATACATTGGATAAAAGGTGACAGAGCACTTATTTTGTGAATTCAATTGAGATACAGATAAAAGATGATGAGACAATGAGGGCACATAAAGGACATCATGTAAAACAATGGACGGTGTAACCTGAATAGATCCAATGCCTAAGACTGGAAAAGATGCACCATTTGCATTAGAAACATGAGATACAGAAGGAGATGACATAGACACAAAGAAAGACTTGTTGTAGGTCATATGATCAGACGCACCAGAATCAATTATCCATGTATCACTACCAGTAAAGTCAGAAACATGTAAAGCGATACCAATTTTACCTCGAGTTTCCTTAGTCAATGAAACAATTCCCTTAGAGAGGTCTTGCCCTTCAATACTGTAGAAATTGGGTTCTGGCACCTATTGGATTGCAACTTTGTCTCTCTGACTTCTTCTCCCTCTAGTATTGCCCATTCCACTCCAACCAGAATTGTTGGAATGAAATCTTTGCAACTTAGGACATTGATTCTTGAAATGACCGACTTCCTTACAATAGTTACAAGCCATTTGCAATTTTTTTTTTTTTTTTTTTTTTTTTTTTTTGAGAAAGTGAGAATGAGAATGAAGGATGGGCGTTGGAGCCGACCAGATACCGAAGTGAGAGAGAGAGAACTGGAAAAGGTGTTGTACGGCAAAACTGGGTGGTGTTGGAAAGTGTATTAAAATAAAGTGTAATAAAATAAAAAATAAGTGGAAAGTGTGGAATGAGTGGGTGGTATACGGGTAAGTGGGTGGTGTTATCACAAAAGTGGGAGAAGAGGAGGGATTAAAGAAAGATTGGAAAGCAAATGAGGGAATGTGGGATAGGCGTGCAGCTTGGGAAGGCTTTGATTGAATGGGTCAAAGGATTTTAAAATGAGGGTGGTGGTTTCAAAATGGAGGGATACGGCAAGAGTAGTAAAATAGCTGAATGGGTGTAATAAATGCTTCTGTTTCTCTCTAATAATTAAATGAGGTGGTGAAGGACAGAAAAGGCTGAGGTACTGAGGTCAAAGATGAGGTCGCTCTGAAACCGATTAATTGAACAAAAGAGCACAAAGATTAATCGGCCAAAAGAACAGAGGAACAGATGAAGAACCAAAAGAACTAAAAAAGGAACCCGATCTGTATTAGAAACAAATACAGCAGAACTGCCTGAACATACAGAGTCCAAATTGGATCTCTGCTCTGATACCAAGTCAGAAAGAATGAGAAAGATGAATGTTCTTGTTATTATTCTTCTTCAAGAATGGGGTATATATACATAAGATACATCAAGTCATATTACAAAAAATATTCCTAAAAGTAGATTAGCCCCTAACTTGTTTGGCCAGCTACCAACTTGTCGGCCGCCATTGTTGGCTTCCAGTCCAACTCACGTCAACAACATTCACTCAGAGAAGCATCTTCAATTCCAGCGTTTCATCACTCCCCATTCGGTTGCCTTCTTTATACAGCTAAACCACCATATACCGTATTTATACGATTATAGTGAAATCGCTAGTAAGCAACAGTGACGTAGCCCTAAACTCTAGCTGAGTTTTGGGTGAACATGTAAAAGAAGAGTGTTATTAAGTATGATTGCCTTTTACGTATAATTTGTATTTCAGTTAACCTTTATTTAACATCAGCGTTGAATCTTCATTGGCATAATGACTTTTTTGCTACATATACTTGAAAATCGGTTAATTTTCAAAAGTTGGTGAAAACTATTGGGTGAATTCTCCTGTACTCACAATAGCCAATTGGATAGATGATTTGCTTGACAACTGTTTGAGTTGATCAAGTTTGTTACCATATCACAGTTCCTCCTCTCTGCCAGTGTTATCGTCTGCACTCTATCAATACTCCTCACACTTTTTGCCCTTGGGTTAGGTACAACAACCCAAATAGTCGATGTAGAGACCCGAGACTCGAGAATTGCAATGATTCTGTTGATCCATTCTTTTCTTTTATAATTAACCAAAAGATGCATTCCGCAAAAAGCAAAAGCATATCTCACCATGATTGAAGGGGGTGCCAGATGCTATTTGACTCAAATGCGTGATTGGGCCCTCCCACCATGGTTAAAGGAGGTGCCAGATGCTAGCTGTTATGACCTTAGACCAGTAGTGTAGGGCATGGTAATGTTAAATCATGGCTACCTTTTTGAAAAAGAAGAAAGCACTTGGTCGACATAAATCCAGTCCGTAATTTAGATAGGATATTATGTATGACATGCGGCGAAATTCACATCCATATTCAAGATAAGGAGTTGGCTTCAGAATATATGTACAGCTTCAGACACTGCTTCTTCAATCAAGTAATCAACCTCTGGTTTTCTCAACTACCTAAAGTCCTAAATCTCTCTTTGTTTAATTTGCCGTGAGTTCTGAAAGCTATGACAGAATTTCTGCTCACTTTTGCTGCCGAGGGAACATTGACCAAGGTGATTTCGCTTGCTGCTCAAGAATTCACTCTCGTATTGGGTTTCAAAGAAGATCTAGCACAGCTGCGTGACTCGTTCCTCAATATTCAAGCTATGCTAAGAGATGTCGAGCATTCACAAGCTCGGGGGAAGGCTGCGGGGGGAGCTGTGGAATTGTGGGTGAAAAATCTTGAAGACATAGCTCTAGAAGCCGATGATGTCTTGGGTGAAATTGCGTATGAAGATCTCCGACGCCAAGTAGAACTGCAAAAGAGGAAAAAGGTGAAAAATTTCTTCTCCCACTCCAATCCCATTGCATTTCGCTTAGAAATGGCACATAAAATCAAGAAAATCAACAAATCTTTGGTGAAATTATACAATCAGGCAGCTGGCCCTGTTGGGTTAGTTGCTAGCACACTAGCAGATGCAACCTCACAAGATGATGAAGTGCTTGACAGGGAGACCGTCTCCAGCTTTGGTAGCAGGACGTGTCAAATATAGTCAAAAACTTGACAAAGTCAAATTACAGTGAAGAAAATAATCTTCCAGTTTTGGCTATTGTGGGAATGCCAGGCTTGGGGAAGACAACTCTGGCTAAATCAATTTATCATCAATCCAAGATTGATAAACACTTCCATGAAAAAATATGGGTGTGTGTATCAACCCCTTTTGAAGTCAAGACGATCTTAAAGGGGATCTTGGACTCTCTAAAACCAGAGAAAGCCGCAATACAAAGTAAAGACGCGATTTGTAAATTCATTCGAGAAGAGCTGAAGGAGAAAAGATATCTTCTTGTACTCGATGATGTTTGGAGCGAAGATCTTGATAAATGGAAAGAGTTGAGAGATTGTTTGTTATCATTTAATGATACTCAAGGAAGCAGCATTATTGTCACTTCCCGTATTGACAAAGTTGCAAAAATCATGGAGACTCTTCCTAGATGTGATTTGAAAAAACTATCAGATGATGGGTGTTGGCTCATAATAAAGGATAAAGCAGTTCCAGTTGGGAGTTTTCCTATGTCCAAAGAGCAAGAGACAACTGGTAAAGAGATTGCTAAGAAGTGCGGAGGTCTACCATTAATGGCAAAGGTATGGTAATTATATCATTCATTGTTATTCTTAGTACTTTAATCTTCATTGATAAAAATCATACGTTATTTAGTGTGATTTTCGTTTGTTAGAAAGGCAATTTCAAGGGCTCATAACATCTAACACTTAGTGGGTGTAAGTTGCGTAATATGATAGCATACTCTGTGTCACTTAAGGTAACTGGCCATATTCTTACTAACACCAAATGGAAGACTTATGTCCTTGTGAAACCAATAGTTACAACCATCATGAACTAATCTGTACATACTCTAACCATAATAATTGTCATTTTTAGGCACTATTGACAAACCACTAATCTCGAGAGTCACAATATGTACCTGTAGTCAAAATTAGAAAAACATCACCATATTCCTAACAATGTCCTAAAACAACCAGACCATATGGCAAAAGCAGCTCACCAACACACTAACAACAAGAAAACATGAAGAATACAACATATAATAATAACATCTAATGACATAACATAACAGTTGCACAACTTTAAGACTCTAAACTCTAGCTCAAGAGATTAAAGACGTATTTGATCCAACCAAAAACCTAAAAATGAAACTCTAACAAAACTAGAAAAAATACATATGTTGCCATGACCCGCATCCTACCTCCTAAATTTTGATACCAACATTCAAACAAGAATGTCAAGCACAACCAGCCATCATAAAAGGATGAAGGCTAATAACTTGAGGTTTCTTGGTACTGGGAAACAAACCCAAAATGTGCAAAGATCATATTAGGAGCAACAGAGCGGCTCACCTAAGGGATAATTTTTTAGAGATTGTAATAGACAAGTGAATCTGATGATTTGAGAATAAATGCATAGATTTAAGTTGTTCTGATTTCAAGGTTTGAATTTAGAGAAGTTTTAAATACACACCCCTGACTACTTAATACACACTCCCTACTCAATACACCACCTATTTAGTTTCTCATTCTAATATTTTACTAAATACACAACCTAAAATATCCTTAATCTTAAAAACCCATGAAATATCCTATTATTTGATTGTATTAAGGCTATTATTTAATGTGATTTTTTATGTATTACTTTGTTAGTAAATTGAAGTTTTGTAAATGACCATATTGATTACTTGTGTTAGTTATAGGGAAATCCATAAAGATTTTTTTGGTTCCTTTCAAATAGATCGATGTCTAGAAATAAGTTTTGTATTATTTCGTTCTCATCCACCAAACACTTTGTTGATCAAGTATAAAATTATGAGTTGAACATTCAACCAAAATTATATTAGTCGTTTTTCCACAGTGGCAGAAGTACGAACTTGTCATCGAAGGGGCCAAACAAACTAACAGTTACAAAGTTTTCTACCTATGATGTTTTATATTAGAAAATAAATTGATTAGTCATGGCTTTTAGAACAAATAAAAAGAAAAAAGGTGCTACTATTGCCACCCTACCATTTTCTTTGTTCACCCTACTTACTCATTACACCCTATATTTTAATTTCAATTATTAAATTTACTTATCTAACTCATTTCTCTTTCCAAGAATATCCTTATATGACATATCCAATTAAAAAATAAATATTTTTAACGAAAATCCCTCATTTAATTTATACCGATAAAAAAATTAAAATATATTAAAGTTTCCTAATAAAATCATATAATCTGATTTACTTTCATTTTTATAATTTTTTCTTTCAATTTCAATGTTCTATATTTCAATCCATGTAAAAAGATTAGTAAATTTACAACTATGAGCAGTGAAAAAGAGATTGATTTATTTTTCTTCGTGTTTTAAATTTTACTTTCTGTGTTCACAAAGAGTATTGCAAAAATTTTGATGAAGTTAACACTAATGGTTTTGTGAATTGAATAACGAATTAACGATGATGAGTCAACAACAAAAACAAAAAATAATAAATTCAAATTTGGGTGGAGAAGATAGAGATTAATGTTATATGATGAGAAATTTAGTAGTCTTTGTATTGAATTAATTACTTATGTTTTTATTTTTTATTATATATTTAGATTTTAGAAAATTAGTGCACTTATTAGTTATTTTACACTTGGGTAATATAGTCTTTTAATAATTCAAATGTTTGTATGTGTACTAAGAAAATAGTAGGGTGGCAATAACCACACCCAAAAAAAATTAAGTAAAAAATGGGAGTAAAGCGATCTGTTTTAAAAACATTTAGTGGTATTGATTTCGAAATTCCAAATATTATGGTTTTTTTTTTAAGACTATTTTACCATCACCCATTTGTTATATAAAGAGAGAGAAAAAAGAAGAAGGAAGAGACAGAAACCATAGGAGACTTCGCCAGAGTCCCATTGCTGGATTCTGGACTTCTTTGAAAATCTCGCCGGAGGCCCCCAAAGAGATCATCGGAGATCTCATAGATCTCCGGAAAGGTTTATTGTAATACCCGAGAACTTTATAAAGTACATATAATAACAAGATGCTTATGAAATTGTTTTGATGATTTGAAATCAAATATCAATTTATAAGGGGTTGATGAAAGTTCATGTTACAGCGAGTTCGGAGGAATTTTAGAATACTCAGATTACATATTATGAAAAAAAAAAAGAAGAAGAGAGAATTAAGTAATTAATCAAAAAAATTAATATGGTGCAATTTGGGCTATTCATTGCAGCACCGACTAATCTGGATCGTTTATCTTAGGTTATCTTAGGTATAAATAGATGGAAGGGAGAAAGCAACATGGCTTTCTCTCTTGGTCTCTCTGGAACAATCGAGAAATTCCCTTCTCTCTCTCTTCTCTTGCAATTTATCATGCCAAAACTGGCATCATCGTGTTTGATTATCGTGAAGAACTCATTAGCTAAGTCATGGGTTGATGATGAAATGTTGAGGTACACACTCCATCCTTTTCAACTAGAAGGTGATATGCAAAAGCAGCGGCTCTGTTAAATTCCCCTAATCAAAGGTAAACTTGTTGAAATTCTGGTAATTTCAATTCAGGTTCGGGGTGTTACCTCTATTGCCCCCAAATAGACCTCTATTGCTCCTGAATAGAGGGACAATAAACCTCTATTGGGGGGCAACAAAGGTTTATGAAATCTCGCCCAGAAGTCCCCAAAGAGGTTGTCGGATATTTGATATGGGGCCGGAGAGGTTTATTGTCTCTGCTAATAGACCTTTCGGTCGCCGGAATTGGAACTAATTTCCCTAAAATTAGGCAAATAAAACTTTTATTAAGGAAAAAAAACGAGGAGATTACATCAATTCAAAACATTTATTGCCCCCCAATAAACCTTTAACATACCTCTATTGCCCCCCAATATACCTTTAACATACCTCTATTGCCCCCCAAATATGGATATTAATACTCGATTTCTATTCTGCACACTTAATTACTTTTTTGCTCTTCTAAAAAAAAAGACTTTTTCGCTATATAATCAAACCTGCAATATTTGAAAGGGAAAATTTCGCAAACAGTACACCAAGTAAATGCCACTAATAATTCTTATACACAAAGTTTCAAACCAAACATTTCGGTACACGAAATCTGAAACTCGACCCACTATCAGTACACAACGTCAATTTTTGACACCAAAATGTCCATTATGCCCTCAGTTCTTTTTTTTTTTAATAATTTTTTTTTCTGTTATTTTTTTTTCCTTTGTTTTTATCTCTTTCTTCTTCCTTCTTCCGGGCTCACTCCCTTACTCGATCTTTCGCCGTCGGGGAAGGCTCTGTTCCAGGCAAGGCCTTCAGCTCCGGGACCTCAATCTGGCTGAGAGGGGCCCACGAGCTTCAATTCAACAACTGCGAGAGAGCCAAAGAGGCCCAAATCCACTAGATCGAGACCTTGATCTGCATCCCAACTTCCGACTGTGTTCTTGAAATGGGTTCCTCCGGTTTGATCAGAGAGAACTGGGGGTTGATCCAGCAAGCCAAGTCGTTGTTCGGGTTGGATCAGCCCGACCCGGAAACAAGACCTCTCGAGTTCATCAACCGGAACTTCTCCATTTTTGACATCGGCATCATTGCCGGCATGCAGGAAGAGGATCACAGCTCGTACAATGACGACAAGAAACATGTTTTTGGTTCTAGTAAGAAGAAGAACGGAGCTCCGAACCCAAACCCGGACTTCTCAGATTCTGACTGCCAGATGAAAAGAGCGCCGAAGAAAAGGGGTTGGAAACCCGGGCTGGGCCGAGACACGCCGCTCAACCACGTGGAGGCGGAGCGGCAGCGGCGGGAGAAGCTCACCTCATAAGGGCGGCATTGGAAGCGAGGGAGTGAGCGTGGAGGTGAGGAAGGCGGCGTTGGAAGCCAGGGAGTGAGCCTGGAAGAAGGAAGAAGAAAGAGATAAAAACGAAGGAAAAAAAATATAATAGAAAAAAAATATAACAGAAAAAAAAAAAAGAATTATTAAAAAAATAAGAACTGAGGGCATAATGGACATTTTAGTGTCAAAAATTGACGTCGTGTATTGATAGTGGGTTGAGTTTCATATTTCGTGTACCGAAATGTTTGGTTTGAAACTTTGTGTATAAGAATTATTAGTGGTCTTTACTTGTTGTACTGTTTGCGAAATTTTCCCTATTTGAAAAAAAAAATTGATCTGGGCACCCATGTCTTCCCACACGGCCACGAGCCCACGATCTCCGCCTTCATCTCCCTTCTCTTGCTGATGACTACGGTGCCTAGAACACTATCAATGGCTTCATTTGGATTCGGATTTGCATCTTCTGGATGTGATAGTTGATGGCGTACTGACCCTTCCACTTCCACTTCCATTTTCTGTATTGACCCAATCTGGCTAGCCGGAAATTGGGTGCTCGGAAATTGGCGACTCTAATCCAGGATTTGGGGCACCAAGACAAACTTCTTCTTTCATGTTGCTGGCTACGTCAGCAAAGAGCCCTAGATCTAAAATCTCGAGCGCACTTCCTACTCCCAATGCACCGGCGAGGCTTGGTCTCCGTCCACCGTCTCGCTTCCGTGGCTCGGATATACGGCAGGTTACGGCTGTTGGAGTCATCGTCGTCAAATTGAGGCCAGCTAAGCTGGACTTGATCGAGAACTCGCGAGAAATCCGGAAATGGAAGAGAGAGAGAGAGAGAGAGAGAGAGAGGGAGAGAGAGAGAGAGAGAGAGAGAGAGAAGGGAGTATCCGTTCTGCAAGCTTATTCTTAGAGAAGCTTATCCTGGCAGACACCGGACGAAAAACGGAAAGAGAGAAATTTGGTGTCATTTCAAGCCACCAAGTGAAAGTGACCACTCACTTCACACTCTCCATAACTTCAATTCGAAGTTATCCATTGAAAGCGAACAGCTAAATGGAGTGATAGACCTCATCATCAGCTTTTCAGAAAAAGTTGAAGAGACTTTTGCAGCACTCAGTCTTGCTTTTGGAGAAATTGACAAAAATCTTGTCTCCCTCCAAAAACTTCAGCAAGAAGCTCAGCTAAACGCACAGAGTTTGATGCAAAAGATAGAGCAACCAGCTCTCCAAAAGATCTATCACGATGATCAAGAAGTGTTCAGAGAAATCTCTAAAGAACACAACAAAGAATTCCAGTTATTTAAAAAACAACTCTTTGAATTCTTTGAGGCAGAAGCAAGCAAGCCAAAGCCAGTCGAAGAAGAGACAAAGCTTCTTCTTCAAGAGACTAAGACGGTCTTGGAGCAAATTCAGATGCAGATCATGCCTCTCATCACTCCTGCTCACCTTGAAGGAGATCTCTCATGACGACCTTCGAAGAAGAGCGAACAATCATCAACGGAGCTCTAAAAAGCCGAGTTGGTACCTTTGTAACCCGATATCAAACAGAGGTTGCAGGAACTGCTGTACAGCAGTACCCTATTATGCAGAACAACTACCTTATCGGTATCTGCGAAGCCATTCTTCAGCATATGCTTTACCTAAGAGGAAGAGTTGATTATCTGGTAACAATGGCTGGATCCATCTACGACAAAGTAAGAGATGGACGAACATCATCTTCAAGCTCAAACAGCAACGAAGAAATTCTTGAACTACTCAAGAAAATCTACGAGCAAAACGAGAACTTCTCTCTCAGACTCGCAGAAAAAGCCTATAACGAAATACTCAATCAAAAGATTCGTTCGTTAGAAGAAAGGCTTGATGGTGTCAATGATTCTATTCAAGAACTCAAGACTACCACCCCAACGGGCTATAGTGATCCCAAACTTAAAAACGGGATCGACGAACTTGTAAGAAGCTTCAACGCTGTACAAGCAGGTTCTCAACGAGTCCAAGGAATTATTAGACCAACAGTTGTCAGCAACATCTTCGGGCCCAAGCCTAAAGATAAACCACATGGCAAATCCAATGTCAATGTTTAAACGAAGAGACAATGACATACCTGGTAATCTGGTAATCAATCCAGAAAGAGCAAGCAGCTCGACTGACCAGAAGAGTAAAGGCAGAATCGTCAGGAACCCTAGCGGATTTCTACAACGATGGACTTCCAAGTGGAGCAAGCCTAATGTCTCAAGACAACTCACCGAGTTGATTGATCCTGAAGAAGCTTTTAAGCAATTCAGAGAGCATGGGTTATTCAAAATACCCACGAGACAAATATACGGTGTAAATCTACACCAAGATACTCAGACGAGGTTCTTAAAGAACTACGTCGTACTGAAGATTAGCTGTCTACACCAACAAGTGGTAACAATCCCACTCTATGGAGCAGAAGCCGAAGCTGAACTTCTAAAAGGAAAGTGTGACAACATCCATCTCGGAGTCATCACTATCGGAGCTCTAAATCTCGGAAGAGAAAATGCAGGAAGAAAAGTACTGGCAATCCTTCGAGACACCAGAGACACAGATCCAGTAACCAGCACAATTGGTTCACTAGAAATGGATCTAACAGAGAATGCTGCTCTAGGATTCATCAATCCCAAATTCGTTATGGATTTCAAAGAAGCAGTCAAATATCTCAAAGTCTTTATCAAGACTAGAGGTTATGAAAAAGTCAAAACTGGCTTAAATCTCGAGATGTTTATTGGATATATTTCCAGAATCGGAAATACCACCACCATGAACTACTGTGTAGAAGAAGATAAGCTCACAGAAGTTATGGCCGGAGTCGGAATCAAGATGATCCCTCCAATGAAGATAGATCCCAAATCTACTGAAGGAATGCTTTGGGATGTTCAAGATATCTTCAAAGAAGAAGAAGAAGTAGTTCGAGTACCGACTACGAGCACCTTCATCAAAGATCCAAGAAGCTCGCACTTGAGCATGCGGTTCGGACACTATGAAGGAATCCATCACAAGCCTTTTGCCACAGAAGGTGACGATGACGAAGACAACATTAGGGTTGAAAATCATAACCTAAATGTTGAAGGAGCCAGAAGTACTACTTCGCAGTACTTTAAAGGAATTCCTAGAAGTCCTAACAGCGGACGCAACAGTTTTTCTAGCTAAGATGGTACAACATATGTGCTTAGCGAAACCTGGAGACACACTCTACAGGCCTTTCACAGGAAAAGCAGACTTGAAGGCATACACTGCAGAACTTCAAGAGAAAAAGAATGGAATCATATTCTTACAGGCTACTGAATTCATTTACTACGATGAAAATCAGTACATAAGGATTGCAGATTGCAATGATCCTTGTTTCGATAACGTCGACATCAAAGATCTTCCTTATCAAACTCCTCTGATCGATCTTGATCAAGAATGGCAGCCAACTACCACCAGCAACAACAAGGTGCAGAATTGGTTACTCGACAGCGAGTATGAATGGCCAAGAGGAAGTACTGAAAGTAAATCAGTACAGGAAGTTGAACAAAGTTTCAGAAACTTCCAAATCCAAGATACTCTTGGATACAACAGAATGGCGAAAACAGAGCCAAAGTTCTACGAAGATTACGAAGAACCTGTTGTAGAGGCAGAAACAGAAATGCCTACGTGGAACAATGCTACTTACAGCAAAACTCCATATTTAAGAGCCAAAGTCGATAATTGGCCAGCCAGAAGTGGAAACACCAAGCGTGTAACATTCACAAGGCGAATGGATCCAGAGAAAGGAATCGGAGAAGATCTTCCTTTTCCCCTCCTCAACATCTCCAACGTTGATCCTCAAAAGTATATCCATGCTTTTGATCTCTGGAAGAGCAGAGTGATCAGACTCTCTCGGGGCAAAGTCTTTGCCAATGGCGCAGATATGTTCACCTGGATGGAAGGTACACTTGGAAGCATCCTTACCTACCATTGGGACGCAGTTAAATCCGGCCCAGCTGAACTAGTCAAGGAATATCAAGACACGATGAACCTTGGCACCAACCCCAACAATTTCATATGTATGTTGGAAGGATCTCTTTTTGGATCAATTGGTTATCCAACCATTACGCTCGACCGAGCAAAGAAAGCTCTCAGAAACTTTGAGCAGCTTACACTTTCAGATATGAACAGCATAAAACACTTCTGTCGAGATGCTATCACCTACGTGAACATGTCTGGAAATGCCATGGATAAACCTACAATCCTTAGGTTTTTCATGAAGATCCCTGATCCTATTGGAAAGGAAATGTATGCCAAATGGGAAGACTACTCAAAGGCGTATACATGGATAAGTATCACACACGCTGTGACATGGCTAATGGATCAACTCGAGAAGAAGTGTTCTCTCAACGAGTCCAATGCTCAATTAAAGAAGCGGTTCAACTTATGCGAAGAAGCACCTATTTACGGAGTGCAAACCTATCCAGCAAAGGAACAAAAGAAGCAGCCCAACTACAGAAGGCCCGCTTATGCTGGAAAACCTACTTCAGGCCCAAAACATGTGCCCAGAAGAAACGCACCTCCTCATGTGCAGAAAAGACCCAAGATAATAGCAACCAAGTTACATTATCTCAGAAGGTCTCAAGCCCAGGCTCCACACCTTGACGAACACCATGTCAAAAGAATCAAGCACCACATGCTTGATGGACCTGAGTTGCAATGCTTCGTTTGCCAGAAGCCCGGCCACTCTAACACTGAGTGTCCAAGTCTGATGAACCTCTGCTGTCAAGAAGCAGAAATTACTAAGGCCACCAAGATGCCTATAGTAAAGATCAGACCGAGAGAAATCATCAACGACGATGATTCGCTGTATTCTATAATCAGCGCAAATCAAGAAATTCTCTACGACGAGGATGCTACGACCTCAGAAGAATCTGAAGTCAGCTACGTTATGGATTCTTTCGAATAATGGAGGATACGCTTTACTCGCATATCGACACCAACAGACCTTGGTTCGGAGGTTTTGGTGCTAAAGCTCCAGAAGATCCAGACACGTTCCATGACCCAGAACGACGAATCACCATTCTCAGATTCAATGTCCGTAGAACAAAGGAGATACAATGCGAACACAAGTTTTCGCATACCGGCTCGGAAGAGAAACCTTGCAAGGTTTGCAGATACTTCCCAGATAGGCAGAATAGGACTAAGTGTGCCCATTGCTACCTTGAAGGATGCAAGAAATGTCTTCTCAAACTCTTTCCAGAAGCAAATTTCCAGGACGGAAATCCAGCTGAAGATGATCCACCAATTGACAAAATCACTGTCAAAAGAATTGAGTTGATCATGCTCGAGAATGAAATCCTCAAGCAACAGCTAAAAGAACTCACTTAGAAGTTCGAAAGTCTTGAAGCACGAGTCAGTGTTTCCGAATCTGACATTATCCACCTATCTAGAGGAGATGAAAGGACCAACAGAGTTCTCTGGATAATCAGACGACAGGCCCCTGACGAAGTCAAGGCCCAACTCGATGAAGCTTTTCAACGGCCCGAGTCTAGCAGTCAACACAGCCCTCAATATGGGTATTGACAAGCTATGGTACAGTGACGACCCATACGACATTCCTGGATGGGGACCGCGTCACAATCCAACAAAAGAACAGCCCAAGCCTGTTTCTTTGCCTGATCTCATCGACTTCAGCGAAGAATGGACCAGTCCTCAAGAAACTCCTGAGCAGTCCATGATGATGAGAACTACAGCTGTTGACACAGCCATAATCCATAATGAATACGGATCTAATTCAAACATTTTCTCCTTAACAGAGGAAGAAAGAATTGCAGAATCTCAGCAATTAATGGGGCTAGCACTCAAGGCAAGATCTGATGCTCAGCACAGTGCTAAATATGGTTTAACCTGCAACAACAGTGAAACCATGGTGGCCATGAAGATCCGAGGGAGAATCGGTATTCGCCATCCTACAAATCCCAAAGAAATTCTTTATCAAGAATTAACTTGTCTCCTAGACACAGGAGCCACTACTTGTTGCATCGACGAAAACCTCGTCCTTGAAGCTCACAAGCATGAGTTGTCAATCCCAATGACCACTATAGGATTCATGGGAGATGCTTACCAATACAAGTACGCTATACGCGAGAAGGTAACCATTCAGTTCAGAGATCATTGTGACGAATGGGGATGCTCTTATCCGTTACCTTACAAGCAAACATGGCTCGCACCATTGCAGAAGACCAATATGAAAGAAGATTTCATCATTGGGCTCAGATTCCTATTTGCTAGGAAAGGAGGTGTAAACGTAACAGCAAACTTTGCTACGTTTTACAAAGAAACTACAGTCAGCCCATTGACTACAGTTTATGAAAAGCCCATCCTATATACAGGAAGCGGTCAGCCCATCACCTTCACAACAAGCCTTCACGACATCATAATATCAGACGTTGCTGGAAAGCGTGGTGGAACCCCTCCCCCAAAATCTCAAAATCCTAGGCTCAAAGGACCAGAGACTCCGCAGAAGAAAAAGCCTAAAAAGCAATTCTTCAAAGCCCAAGAGAAAGACAACTGCCCCTGTGCAGTAAAAGGCATATGTAAGATCCCTGAGCTTATAGATCTCATATGTGACGAAGTATTGGAAACAAGTCCAGTACAGCTTGACTTCGAAGAAGAAGCCCTATTAGGAGCAGACTACTATTCAATCCAAGAAATAGTAGATGAAGTCAAAGCCCAACACTATTCATGCAGAATAGAAGAAAGTCAAACCCAAGCGGTAAAAGGCTACAAGATGATCAGGCATCAAGTTCAGAACATGATCAACAAGCTTGAACATGATAAACTCATCACTGATGAAGTCGAAGGAGGTTTCGATTATCTCAGAAATGGACAGGTGTGCAAGTTCCCAATCAAAAACGAGAACTACATCATCACATCCAAAGAGCTAGTGTTAGGAAATGCTGACACTAAAGAAGCAGCAAAGCATGTTGCCGAACTCTTAAAAACTGGAGTAATTGAGTACAGTCAATCCCAACATCGATCACAAGCATTCATTGTCGCTAATGAGTCTGAACGACGAAGAGGCAAAACCAGAATGGTGATTGATTACAGGCGGTTAAATTACAACTGCGAGAGAGACGCTTACTCTCTACCAAACTTGATGAGACTCATCAACAAGATCCAAGGGTCAAAGTTTATGAGCAAGTTCGATGCCAAGTCGGCTTTTCATCAGATTCCTTTGGCACCAGAGTCAAAGTCATGGGGAGCTTTCGCTACACCACAAGGACTTTATCAGCCAAAGAGGATGCCATTTGGGTATAAAAACGCTCCAGGCGTATGGCAAAGATTCCTAGACGGAGTTCTAAGTTCTTTAACGGACTTTTGCATCTGGTATGTCGACGACATATTATTATTCTCTAAATCAGAGAATGAGCACAGTATGCATTTAATGCAATTCTTCAGAGCAATTGAAAAAGGCAGAGTCCTGCTCAGCAAGAAGAAGATGCAACTCTATCAGAACAGAATATCATTTCTCGGTACAGAGATTGGTAATGGAGAAATCAGACTTCAGCCACATATCACCAAAAAATTACTTGAAGAGTTTGGTGATACTTTTTCCAGTAAAAATGAACTACAGAAGTTCCTGGGAATAGTAAACTACGCGAAGCCGTGGTTAAAAGATGTCGGCAAGATTGCTGGTCCACTTTACGCTAGGACCGGGACAGCACCTTGGATTCCTTTCTCGGAGGAAGACGCCAAGATTGTCAGAATTATTAAAGCAAGGTGTGCAGAGCTACCCACTCTTCACATGCCGATTGATGACGAGTACCTTGTCGTTGGTACAGATGGGTCCCTAGAAGGTTGGGGCGGTGTGCTTTATGCTAAAGCAAATAAGTATTCACCGAAAAAAGACGAAAAGATCTGTCGGTATGGCAGTGGAATCTTTAAAGAAAAAGCAAAAAGATTCACGTCTATGGAAGCTGAGCTGTTAGCTGTCTGCTATGCACTAGAGAGCTTCAAACTGTTCCTTATCCCGAAGGAAGAGATAACAGTCTGTACGGATTGTGCTGCTATAGTATCGCACTACGAAAAGCAACTGGAAGGAACGGCTAGCAAAGGTCGATGGGTCTCATTCGCTGCAAGGATCGAGCTCATAAATCCTTCTATAAATTTCGAGCATGTTAAAGGGAAAGATAACTCACTCCCAGATCTGCTCTCTCGTCTTAAATCAGCTGGGTTACAACCCATCAGCCCTGGTGAGTACGAGAGCTCTCTAAAACTCAGAGAGAAAGCTGGTTACAATATCAGCAAGGCGGAGTGGCGCCAAATTAACTCTCCTTTCCGACAGGAGATTGAAGCCCAGAAGCGGCAATATGAAGAAGCAATCAGGCTTCAGACAGCCGCAAGGCGGGAGGTATACTAATCCTCCACCCCAAGTTGGGATCACTCCCAACAAAGGAAAAGCTGCCATCGTCAGCACCAAGCAGGCCATCCAGAGGACGCTTGCACATGAAGTCTTCTCAGGTTATGAGAAAACAGAGACCACCTCCTTTGGTCAAATCAAGCTCTTTAACGAGCCCGGACATATCTTCAGAACTCAGAAGACGTCCTATCTGCTCAAAGACGTGGAGCAGATTCTCCTCAACAACGTATACACGTGTATGCTAGAGAGTAACCCAAGAACCCAAAGCGGTCACCAAGACTGTGTCACAGTCTGTCAAGCTGTTGCTAACCACTTCGAAAGAAGCAACAGAGGCTACCCTCTATATGTAGTTAGAGGAGAAGTCGCCGAGCCCGGTATCTATGCAGACTGGGACAAAGCATGGGCCATCATCACCGAAGCCCAAAATACTAAGACCCCAGACGGGAGTCGATTCTTCAGACCTAGCTGGAGAGGAGCGTATACCCTTGAGGACGCTCTAAGAAAGGCGGAAAATCGGATTAAGGGAGCCCCTTACATCGAAGCCGGCATCCTCAAAAAGACGGATGACAATCTCAGCTACAAGCATGTAGCAACCAGAGATTATAAAACTGAGGGAAAAACTCAAGAGCTTATACTCAAGGAGCTCAACGAGAAGAGTGCTTTACTCAATCAGAAGGATGAAGCTCTCGAAAAGGCTAGCAAACAGATAGCCGTCCTCAAAGAAGAAGTTGCTCACTGGAAGCAGCTCGCAGGCTTCGAAGACATTGTCAAAGGAGCAAAACACCTCAACGGTGAAAGAAACTTGGCTGTTACTCCTAGCAAGCCAATTTCTCAAATGATTGTTGCCTCCAGCAACGTACCTGTTGTCAACCCTAGACAGCCTGTCCTAGCTATACCTAGCTATCAACAGGAACTTTTCCCTAAACAGGTAATAGCTAAAGCAGTACAAGCTACCGCTAGCATTCCCAGCTCGTCCAAGAGTCCTGCTGAAAAAGCTTCTAACGAAGAACACAGCATCAGGATGCAAACCCTCAGATTAAAACTTGAGGAACAAAAGCTTGCTAATGAGAAGCTAAAAATTGAAAATCAATTATTCTCACAACAGGCGAAGCTTAACCAGCAAGAAATTGTAGAACAAACTGCAAAAAGAATTGCTGAAGATTTCCTTGCCAAAAATTACGGCAATTTCTCAGGCGAACTCAAGCTTGAAGAACAGGAGATGAAGTTGCTATTCGAGCAACAAAGCAAAGGTGGATCTTCGTTGCCAACGCAAGAAGACAAAGAAAGCCAGACTAGTAACAGTCCAAAAGGCTTTTTTCACACCAGTCCACTAGCCGAAAGGTGGGCAGACATGGCCGACAAGGATGATAAAGACAGCCACTCATCAAAAGAGGCCAAAGACGTGTAAAGCAAGACGCGTCAAAAGGATAAGAAAGCTCAGACAGCTGTTATCCATTAGGAAGCACAGTCGCTTCATTAAAGCCGCACAGCTGGCTCAACCAAGGGCATATCAGTCCTTCAATGTAAAAGTCCTTCAGTATATAAGAAGGCTCTATGTCGAAATGAAGGATATAGAAAAATCCCACCAGAGGATTGATAGGATAATAGGATACTCTCTCTGAGAGAAGGAGCCTTCGTCTCCACCCATGTAGCCTTCGGGCATATTTAAATAAATACCTCTGTAGCTCTGCTACATGAGTTCATCTCTTCAGTCTTTACAGTAAACTTCTTTTTCTAAGATCCTCGAAAAGAGGAAAGTCTAGAAGTAACATGGGTAGATTTCCACACCAAAAATAGTGTTTTTCTGTTTGTAAATCCTGTCTTTTGTTTTTGCAAATTCGCACAAACCATAGAGGTGAGGATGTTAGATAAACCTCCGTGTTTTGTTGGAGCCATCCATTTCTCCGGGTTACTGCACCCAGGACTCTTCCTGAGCAGTGCAGACTGGGTACGAATGGTGTTTTATCCAAACACTTCCGGGTTAAACTGTCTTTGAGTTAGAACAATAGGAGTGAGCATCTGGTTAGGAGGGTATACTGAGATTGGAAGTTGTCTGCTTCGGTTGCAAGATTAGTGTCTAGCTAGTTATTAAAGTAGTCGAAACCAGAGGGGAGTAGGTTAAGGTTTAAGAACGTAGCGGTGATAGTACCTGAAAGTACCTGAAAGTACCTCAAGGATAGCGCAGAAGGAGTAAGTCGCGAAGGATAGGGAAGGATAGGGAAGGATAGGGAAGGGTAACCGGGACCGTTCGCCCAGTAACAATTGAAAGCCTCGTTAAAGTTTCAAAAGGGCTATCCAAATCTAGTATAGGCATGTCCGACTCTTGCAACTGTGTCGTCTCAACTATACACCCTAAGTAGCTTAAGAAAGCCACGCTTAAGAACGCTAGGATCTAGCTGCTAACCTGGTGGCTTTCTTAAGCTACTTAGGGTGTATAGTTGAGACGACACAGTTGCAAGAGTCGGACATGCCTATACTAGATTTGGATAGCCCTTTTGAAACTTTAACGAGGCTTTCAATTGTTACTGGGCGAACGGTCCCGGTTACCCTTCCCTATCCTTCCCTATCCTTCCCTATCCTTCGCGACTTACTCCTTCTGCGCTATCCTTGAGGTACTTTCAGGTACTTTCAGGTACTATCACCGCTACGTTCTTAAACCTTAACCTACTCCCCTCTGGTTTCGACTACTTTAATAACTAGCTAGACACTAATCTTGCAACCGAAGCAGACAACTTCCAATCTCAGTATACCCTCCTAACCAGATGCTCACTCCTATTGTTCTAACTCAAAGACAGTTTAACCCGGAAGTGTTTGGATAAAACACCATTCGTACCCAGTCTGCACTGCTCAGGAAGAGTCCTGGGTGCAGTAACCCGGAGAAATGGATGGCTCCAACAAAACACGGAGGTTTATCTAACATCCTCACCTCTATGGTTTGTGCGAATTTGCAAAAACAAAAGACAGGATTTACAAACAGAAAAACACTATTTTTGGTGTGGAAATCTACCCATGTTACTTCTAGACTTTCCTCTTTTCGAGGATCTTAGAAAAAGAAGTTTACTGTAAAGACTGAAGAGATGAACTCATGTAGCAGAGCTACAGAGGTATTTATTTAAATATGCCCGAAGGCTACATGGGTGGAGACGAAGGCTCCTTCTCTCAGAGAGAGTATCCTATTATCCTATCAATCCTCTGGTGGGATTTTTCTATATCCTTCATTTCGACATAGAGCCTTCTTATATACTGAAGGACTTTTACATTGAAGGACTGATATGCCCTTGGTTGAGCCAGCTGTGCGGCTTTAATGAAGCGACTGTGCTTCCTAATGGATAACAGCTGTCTGAGCTTTCTTATCCTTTTGACGCGTCTTGCTTTACACGTCTTTGGCCTCTTTTGATGAGTGGCTGTCTTTATCATCCTTGTCGGCCATGTCTGCCCACCTTTCGGCTAGTGGACTGGTGTGAAAAAAGCCTTTTGGACTGTTACTAGTCTGGCTTTCTTTGTCTTCTTGCGTTGGCAACGAAGATCCACCTTTGCTTTGTTGCTCGAATAGCAACTTCATCTCCTGTTCTTCAAGCTTGAGTTCGCCTGAGAAATTGCCGTAATTTTTGGCAAGGAAATCTTCAGCAATTCTTTTTGCAGTTTGTTCTACAATTTCTTGCTGGTTAAGCTTCGCCTGTTGTGAGAATAATTGATTTTCAATTTTTAGCTTCTCATTAGCAAGCTTTTGTTCCTCAAGTTTTAATCTGAGGGTTTGCATCCTGATGCTGTGTTCTTCGTTAGAAGCTTTTTCAGCAGGACTCTTGGACGAGCTGGGAATGCTAGCGGTAGCTTGTACTGCTTTAGCTATTACCTGTTTAGGGAAAAGTTCCTGTTGATAGCTAGGTATAGCTAGGACAGGCTGTCTAGGGTTGACAACAGGTACGTTGCTGGAGGCAACAATCATTTGAGAAATTGGCTTGCTAGGAGTAACAGCCAAGTTTCTTTCACCGTTGAGGTGTTTTGCTCCTTTGACAATGTCTTCGAAGCCTGCGAGCTGCTTCCAGTGAGCAACTTCTTCTTTGAGGACGGCTATCTGTTTGCTAGCCTTTTCGAGAGCTTCATCCTTCTGATTGAGTAAAGCACTCTTCTCGTTGAGCTCCTTGAGTATAAGCTCTTGAGTTTTTCCCTCAGTTTTATAATCTCTGGTTGCTACATGCTTGTAGCTGAGATTGTCATCCGTCTTTTTGAGGATGCCGGCTTCGATGTAAGGGGCTCCCTTAATCCGATTTTCCGCCTTTCTTAGAGCGTCCTCAAGGGTATACGCTCCTCTCCAGCTAGGTCTGAAGAATCGACTCCCGTCTGGGGTCTTAGTATTTTGGGCTTCGGTGATGATGGCCCATGCTTTGTCCCAGTCTGCATAGATACCGGGCTCGGCGACTTCTCCTCTAACTACATATAGAGGGTAGCCTCTGTTGCTTCTTTCGAAGTGGTTAGCAACAGCTTGACAGACTGTGACACAGTCTTGGTGACCGCTTTGGGTTCTTGGGTTACTCTCTAGCATACACGTGTATACGTTGTTGAGGAGAATCTGCTCCACGTCTTTGAGCAGATAGGACGTCTTCTGAGTTCTGAAGATATGTCCGGGCTCGTTAAAGAGCTTGATTTGACCAAAGGAGGTGGTCTCTGTTTTCTCATAACCTGAGAAGACTTCATGTGCAAGCGTCCTCTGGATGGCCTGCTTGGTGCTGACGATGGCAGCTTTTCCTTTGTTGGGAGTGATCCCAACTTGGGGTGGAGGATTAGTATACCTCCCGCCTTGCGGCTGTCTGAAGCCTGATTGCTTCTTCATATTGCCGCTTCTGGGCTTCAATCTCCTGTCGGAAAGGAGAGTTAATTTGGCGCCACTCCGCCTTGCTGATATTGTAACCAGCTTTCTCTCTGAGTTTTAGAGAGCTCTCGTACTCACCAGGGCTGATGGGTTGTAACCCAGCTGATTTAAGACGAGAGAGCAGATCTGGGAGTGAGTTATCTTTCCCTTTAACATGCTCGAAATTTATAGAAGGATTTATGAGCTCGATCCTTGCAGCGAATGAGACCCATCGACCTTTGCTAGCCGTTCCTTCCAGTTGCTTTTCGTAGTGCGATACTATAGCAGCACAATCCGTACAGACTGTTATCTCTTCCTTCGGGATAAGGAACAGTTTGAAGCTCTCTAGTGCATAGCAGACAGCTAACAGCTCAGCTTCCATAGACGTGAATCTTTTTGCTTTTTCTTTAAAGATTCCACTGCCATACCGACAGATCTTTTCGTCTTTTTTCGGTGAATACTTATTTGCTTTAGCATAAAGCACACCGCCCCAACCTTCTAGGGACCCATCTGTACCAACGACAAGGTACTCGTCATCAATCGGCATGTGAACAGTGGGTAGCTCTGCACACCTTGCTTTAATAATTCTGACAATCTTGGCGTCTTCCTCCGAGAAAGGAATCCAAGGTGCTGTCCCGGTCCTAGCGTAAAGTGGACCAGCAATCTTGCCGACATCTTTTAACCACGGCTTCGCGTAGTTTACTATTCCCAGGAACTTCTGTAGTTCATTTTTACTGGAAAAAGTATCACCAAACTCTTCAAGTAATTTTTTGGTGATATGTGGCTGAAGTCTGATTTCTCCATTACCAATCTCTGTACCGAGAAATGATACTCTGTTCTGATAGAGTTGCATCTTCTTCTTGCTGAGCAGGACTCTGCCTTTTTCAATTGCTCTGAAGAATTGCATTAAATGCATACTGTGCTCATTCTCTGATTTAGAGAATAATAATATGTCGTCGACATACCAGATGCAAAAGTCCGTTAAAGAACTTAGAACTCCGTCTAGGAATCTTTGCCATACGCCTGGAGCGTTTTTATACCCAAATGGCATCCTCTTTGGCTGATAAAGTCCTTGTGGTGTAGCGAAAGCTCCCCATGACTTTGACTCTGGTGCCAAAGGAATCTGATGAAAAGCCGACTTGGCATCGAACTTGCTCATAAACTTTGACCCTTGGATCTTGTTGATGAGTCTCATCAAGTTTGGTAGAGAGTAAGCGTCTCTCTCGCAGTTGTAATTTAACCGCCTGTAATCAATCACCATTCTGGTTTTGCCTCTTCGTCGTTCAGACTCATTAGCGACAATGAATGCTTGTGATCGATGCTGGGATTGACTGTACTCAATTACTCCAGTTTTTAAGAGTTCGGCAACATGCTTTGCTGCTTCTTTAGTGTCAGCATTTCCTAACACTAGCTCTTTGGATGTGATGATGTAGTTCTCGTTTTTGATTGGGAACTTGCACACCTGTCCATTTCTGAGATAATCGAAACCTCCTTCGACTTCATCAGTGATGAGTTTATCATGTTCAAGCTTGTTGATCATGTTCTGAACTTGATGCCTGATCATCTTGTAGCCTTTTACCGCTTGGGTTTGACTTTCTTCTATTCTGCATGAATAGTGTTGGGCTTTGACTTCATCTACTATTTCTTGGATTGAATAGTAGTCTGCTCCGAATAGGGCTTCTTCTTCGAAGTCAAGCTGTACTGGACTTGTTTCCAATACTTCGTCACATATGAGATCTATAAGCTCAGGGATCTTACATATGCCTTTTACTGCACAGGGGCAGTTGTCTTTCTCTTGGGCTTTGAAGAATTGCTTTTTAGGCTTTTTCTTCTGCGGAGTCTCTGGTCCTTTGAGCCTAGGATTTTGAGATTTTGGGGAGGGGTTCCACCACGCTTTCCAGCAACGTCTGATATTATGATGTCGTGAAGGCTTGTTGTGAAGGTGATGGGCTGACCGCTTCCTGTATATAGGATGGGCTTTTCATAAACTGTAGTCAATGGGCTGACTGTAGTTTCTTTGTAAAACGTAGCAAAGTTTGCTGTTACGTTTACACCTCCTTTCCTAGCAAATAGGAATCTGAGCCCAATGATGAAATCTTCTTTCATATTGGTCTTCTGCAATGGTGCGAGCCATGTTTGCTTGTAAGGTAACGGATAAGAGCATCCCCATTCGTCACAATGATCTCTGAACTGAATGGTTACCTTCTCGCGTATAGCGTACTTGTATTGGTAAGCATCTCCCATGAATCCTATAGTGGTCATTGGGATTGACAACTCATGCTTGTGAGCTTCAAGGACGAGGTTTTCGTCGATGCAACAAGTAGTGGCTCCTGTGTCTAGGAGACAAGTTAATTCTTGATAAAGAATTTCTTTGGGATTTGTAGGATGGCGAATACCGATTCTCCCTCGGATCTTCATGGCCACCATGGTTTCACTGTTGTTGCAGGTTAAACCATATTTAGCACTGTGCTGAGCATCAGATCTTGCCTTGAGTGCTAGCCCCATTAATTGCTGAGATTCTGCAATTCTTTCTTCCTCTGTTAAGGAGAAAATGTTTGAATTAGATCCGTATTCATTATGGATTATGGCTGTGTCAACAGCTGTAGTTCTCATCATCATGGACTGCTCAGGAGTTTCTTGAGGACTGGTCCATTCTTCGCTGAAGTCGATGAGATCAGGCAAAGAAACAGGCTTGGGCTGTTCTTTTGTTGGATTGTGACGCGGTCCCCATCCAGGAATGTCGTATGGGTCGTCACTGTACCATAGCTTGTCAATACCCATATTGAGGGCTGTGTTGACTGCTAGACTCGGGCCGTTGAAAAGCTTCATCGAGTTGGGCCTTGACTTCGTCAGGGGCCTGTCGTCTGATTATCCAGAGAACTCTGTTGGTCCTTTCATCTCCTCTAGATAGGTGGATAATGTCAGATTCGGAAACACTGACTCGTGCTTCAAGACTTTCGAACTTCTGAGTGAGTTCTTTTAGCTGTTGCTTGAGGATTTCATTCTCGAGCATGATCAACTAAATTCTTTTGACAGTGATTTTGTCAATTGGTGGATCATCTTCAGCTGGATTTCCGTCCTGGAAATTTGCTTCTGGAAAGAGTTTGAGAAGACATTTCTTGCATCCTTCAAGGTAGCAATGGGCACACTTAGTCCTATTCTGCCTATCTGGGAAGTATCTGCAAACCTTGCAAGGTTTCTCTTCCGAGCCGGTATGCGAAAACTTGTGTTCGCATTGTATCTCCTTTGTTCTACGGACATTGAATCCGAGAATGGTGATTCGTCGTTCTGGGTCATGGAACGTGTCTGGATCTTCTGGAGCTTTAGCACCAAAACCTCCGAACCAAGGTCTGTTGGTGTCGATATGCGAGTAAAGCGTATCCTCCATTATTCGAAAGAATCCATAACGTAGCTGACTTCAGATTCTTCTGAGGTCGTAGCATCCTCGTCGTAGAGAATTTCTTGATTTGCGCTGATTATAGAATACAGCGAATCATCGTCGTTGATGATTTCTCTCGGTCTGATCTTTACTATAGGCATCTTGGTGGCCTTAGTAATTTCTGCTTCTTGACAGCAGAGGTTCATCAGACTTGGACACTCAGTGTTAGAGTGGCCGGGCTTCTGGCAAACGAAGCATTGCAACTCAGGTCCATCAAGCATGTGGTGCTTGATTCTTTTGACATGGTGTTCGTCAAGGTGTGGAGCCTGGGCTTGAGACCTTCTGAGATAATGTAACTTGGTTGCTATTATCTTGGGTCTTTTCTGCACATGAGGAGGTGCGTTTCTTCTGGGCACATGTTTTGGGCCTGAAGTAGGTTTTCCAGCATAAGCGGGCCTTCTGTAGTTGGGCTGCTTCTTTTGTTCCTTTGCTGGATAGGTTTGCACTCCGTAAATAGGTGCTTCTTCGCAGAAGTTGAACCGCTTCTTTAATTGAGCATTGGACTCGTTGAGAGAACACTTCTTCTCGAGTTGATCCATTAGCCATGTCACAGCGTGTGTGATACTTATCCATGTATACGCCTTTGAGTAGTCTTCCCATTTGGCATACATTTCCTTTCCAATAGGATCAGGGATCTTCATGAAAAACCTAAGGATTGTAGGTTTATCCATGGCATTTCCAGACATGTTCACGTAGGTGATAGCATCTCGACAGAAGTGTTTTATGCTGTTCATATCTGAAAGTGTAAGCTGCTCAAAGTTTCTGAGAGCTTTCTTTGCTCGGTCGAGCGTAATGGTTGGATAACCAATTGATCCAAAAAGAGATCCTTCCAACATACATATGAAATTGTTGGGGTTGGTGCCAAGGTTCATCGTGTCTTGATATTCCTTGACTAGTTCAGCTGGGCCGGATTTAACTGCGTCCCAATGGTAGGTAAGGATGCTTCCAAGTGTACCTTCCATCCAGGTGAACATATCTGCGCCATTGGCAAAGACTTTGCCCCGAGAGAGTCCGATCACTCTGCTCTTCCAGAGATCAAAAGCATGGATATACTTTTGAGGATCAACGTTGGAGATGTTGAGGAGGGGAAAAGGAAGATCTTCTCCGATTCCTTTCTCTGGATCCATTCGCCTTGTGAATGTTACACGCTTGGTGTTTCCACTTCTGGCTGGCCAATTATCGACTTTGGCTCTTAAATATGGAGTTTTGCTGTAAGTAGCATTGTTCCACGTAGGCATTTCTGTTTCTGCCTCTACAACAGGTTCTTCGTAATCTTCGTAGAACTTTGGCTCTGTTTTCGCCATTCTGTTGTATCCAAGAGTATCTTGGATTTGGAAGTTTCTGAAACTTTGTTCAACTTCCTGTACTGATTTACTTTCAGTACTTCCTCTTGGCCATTCATACTCGCTGTCGAGTAACCAATTCTGCACCTTGTTGTTGCTGGTGGTAGTTGGCTGCCATTCTTGATCAAGATCGATCAGAGGAGTTTGATAAGGAAGATCTTTGATGTCGACGTTATCGAAACAAGGATCATTGCAATCTGCAATCCTTATGTACTGATTTTCATCGTAGTAAATGAATTCAGTAGCCTGTAAGAATATGATTCCATTCTTTTTCTCTTGAAGCAGTTGCAAGAGTCGGACATGCCTATACTAGATTTGGATAGCCCTGAGGGCAATGGGCGGCTTCGTGGCGAAGGAGACGGAGGCGCTGATCGAGCAGGTGAGGATGACGAGGAAGGTGGTGACGTAGATTCAGGCGAAGGGAGGAGATGCCAGAGGCCGCCAACGTCGACTTCTGGCCTGGAGTCGATGTGAAGAGAAAGAGACTAGTCTGGAGTCGATGTGGGGAGAGAGAGAGAGAGGTTGATAATGAGTGGCATAAAATGTAGTTTATTAATTAGGTTAAGGGTAAAATTGTCATTTTACTTTAAATTGGGTTAGTGAGAATAAAAATATGTTGCTGGGGTAAGTGAGATAATTTTGGCTTATTTTGGTGTTTTGGGTCAAGGAAATTTGATACAGTAACACTTATCTTTTCTTTTAATTCTTTTTTTCTCTATCACAACTTTGGGGATAAAAGTGGTTAAGTAGCTATTATTGTACTCATGCTACTATTTAATATAAATCTGACACATGATCAACTAATAATAGGTTTTGGGAGACGTGCTACGCTCTAAAACAAGTGATGAATGGCGAGCAATTGTGAACAGTAAAATATGGGATTCACGAGAAGGAGAAAAGAGAATTTTTTCAATTCTAAAGTTGAGTTTTGATGAATTGAAACCATCCTTGAAACAATGTTTTGCATATTGCTCGATGTTCATCAAAGATGTTGATATTGAAAAAGATGACTTGATCCAACTTTGGATGGCTCAGGGATGGCTTGACTCTTGTTCTGAGATGGAGGAGAGAGGTAATCAATATTTTCATATTCTATTGGGGAAGTCTTTATTTCAAGACGTTACAAGGGATTATGGTGGTAATGTTACCAAATGTAAGATGCACGATCTTGTGCATGATCTTGCAGCACGTGTATCAAAATCAGGGAACTCACGCTCACTTTTTTCAAATGGAGAAGACCTTGGGAGCAATTTACTTACCTCGAAATCTTTACGTGTCTTAAACTTATACAATGCAGATATTGAGGTGTTGCCGGATTCTATTGGAAAGTTGAAACACTTGAGGTATTTGAATGTATTGAAAACAAGAATGAAAGCACTTCCCAAATCTATTGGGAAGCTTTATAATATGCAGACGCTGAAAGTACCTTATCAACTTGAAGAGTTTCCAACAGAAATTGCAAATTTGACCAACTTGCGGCACATTTGTTTTGGTAGATATATGAAAGTTGCAGGTGGGATACTGGGACGGTTCATTAATCTCCGGTCATTACCTTTTCTCAAGGTGAGTACAGAGACAGGTCTGAGAATTGAGGAATTGAGTGGTTTAAACCAATTGCACAACACCTTGTCTATTTATGGATTGGAAAATGTAGGGGATGGAGAAGAAGCGCAGAAAGCAAACTTGGTAGAGAAGAAACATATACGCAAGTTAATCCTTGATTGGAAGCTCAGTGGGCCAAGCCACAATGTGGAGAACAATGACGATGTACTAGAAGGCCTCCGACCACATTCTAGTTTGGAATTTTTGGAGATTCATGAATTCATGGGTGTTAAATTTCCGTCATGGTTATTGCTAGCCAACAATTTGAAAGATATTGAATTATTGGGCTGCAACAATTGTGAAGGAGTACCAGTACTTGGTCATTTACCCTATCTTAGTTGTGTTAAGATTAAGAGAATGGAGAAGCTAACTCGTATAGGATCCGAGTTTTATGGTGATAATCATGTTAACTGTGGAAATGAATCAAGTAAAGAGGCACGGCCTTTGTTCCCTGCTTTGAAAACACTGCATATTAAGGAGGCACCGAACCTGATTGAATGGATGGAAGCGCCAACAGAGAGAGGAAGTAGGGTGGTGTTTCCTTGCCTTGAGGAGCTGATCTTGATTCACTGTCGACAACTGACAAGTGCTCCCAGTCATTTTCCATCTCTCAAGAAGTTGGTGATAAAAGGCATGAGAAGCGAAGGCAGGCCAATAACAAGTATTCTAAGCAATCAACTCACCACTCTCACTCATCTCAGCTTATCTGATGTGCATGGACTTACATGTCTGCCGGAAGGGATGTTAGAAAACAACAAGAATCTTGCAGTTTTGGATATGGACAGTTGTTGGGACTTGATTTGTATTTCTCCCCAATCACAAGGATCTGAGTACTGCTGCGCATCTCTTTCATATTTGAAGATATGGGGTTGTGCGAATCTGAAATATTTACCTGATGGGCTACTCACACCTTCTCTTAAAGCGCTGATGTTGGGATTTTGTTACAATCTAGAGTACATCCCAGATGCTACACACGGTGGTCTCACCTCCCTTGAAACATTGATTGTGAGGCTCTGCTATAAAATAACTTCCATTCCATTTTCACAAGGCCTCCCATCTCTTGGTGAATTAGATATAAAACACTGTCCCCAATTATCAAGCCTACCGGGTGGACTGGAAGACTGTACCTCTATTCGGAGTTTGGAGATAATAAGTTGCCCTAAGGTACCATCCATTTCCATCGAAAATCTGAGTACATCCCTCCAACAGTTGTGTATAAGTGATCTAGACTCTCTTCCAATTTCACGAGGAGGCTTCACATCACTCCGTCAATTGACAATCAAAGGATACCCAAGGGCACAAATGGGGTCAGAATTTAGTGCATTTCTTCAAACCCTTGAATCTCTTCAAAAATTGACGATATGGGGTTGCGATAATCTAGAGACTATTCCGAGTTCAGACAAGCTCACATCCCTCCGCAGCTTGGAGATTTCTCATTGTGGTAAATTGACATGTCTACGGGATGGGTTAGAAGCATCGTCACAGTCATGCAGCCTCACCCGTTTGAAGAAATTGACAATTGGTCCTTTCTGCTCGGAGCTCGATGCATTCCCAGCTTTTCAGGCTATACCACAGCTTGAATCATTAAGCATCTGGGGGTGGGATAAGCTCAAGTCTCTCCCAGAACAAATTCAACACTTGCCTTCTTTAAGACACTTGGAAATAGACTTCTTTTACGGAGTGGAAGCTATTCCAGAATGGTTGGAAAACCTTGCATCTCTTGAGGACCTGACTGTTGGGTATTGCAAGATTCTAATGTATCTACCTTCTGTGGAAGCTATGCGACGCCTCACCAAATTGAAAGAGATACGCATCCGCGGCTGTCCCCTTCTAGAAGATAGATGCAGGGAGGAGAGCGACGAAGAGTGGCCTAAGATTCGTCATCTTCGATTCATCACGAGTAAGACTTTTTTTCATCTATTACTAAACTAGTTGTTAAATTGGGCCATTTGATTCTTCTCTTCTCTTCTCTTCTGATTTTAGTTAATCTGTCTATTAGTTTGAAAAGGCAAACTGAATTGAAAAGTTTTGAGTGTGTGATTGTTGCTGTGAAAATCCCTATTTCTTGTTTTAATCTAGCACTGACCAAACTTCTTTTCTATTAGTTGGAGATAAAAAAATCGAGAATTGACCAACGCACTCCGAGTACAATAAATTCCTTAAAGAGGAGTCTTGGTTCGTGGAAGTTGCAGAGAAGTAGAAGTTCCTCTCTGACACTCTACCTGACTGTTTCGTACGTTGCTATCTTTGCATGTTTTTGATCGGAAAATGCTTCAGTTATTCGGTGTTTCTTCAATGCTGCTGGTTGCCTTGTAAGTCCCAAATCAATGAAAATTGAGAGGGTTTAGCTGTTGATAATCCTTACTGAACTAATATGGATCGTGTTGACAATCCTTTCTTTTTTGTGGTTAATAGGAAGTATGAGGAGATCACACCTCCACATGCTGAAGAATTGTGTTACATAACAGATAATACATACACTAAGGAAGAGGTGAGTTTCAAATTTCAGTTTCTGATCTTAGCAAGTGTTTTCTATTTCTCCCACTGTTCTATAAAATGTAGTGCTGTAGATTGATACTTCTTATGATTGAAAAGGTGTGCAAAATGGAGGCTGATATACTTAAGGCCTTGAAGTTTGATTTGGGGAATCCTACAATCAAGACAATTTTAAGGTATAGAGTAAGGCAGTGATTCTATATTTCCTTCTTGCTATTCATTTAGTATGCTGTCTTTTCTATATTTATGTACTCATTATATTATGAGCAAAATATAAAAATAAATCCATTCAATATGTTGTTTCTACAGGGGCATCTAGTTTGTTTTTGGCAAACAATTTCTGGAGGTTTTTGCTAAATTGGAGGAATAGCTGTTGTGCAAACAGAGTCCTGGTACTTCCATTGATTTATTATTTCCCTTACATGGTTGCTATTTACTCATTCCTATGGCGATATATATGTAAACACTTCCACATGCATGTTTGCGGACACGTAAACTGACTGAAGCGTGTATAGCATAAGTATCGAGCATTGATAGAATATGAATACAAGCATATAAATCTGTTAGTTGCCCTGGAAAAATTTATTACGAAGTTTATAGAGTAGTTTAGGTCTTTGTTGTTGGGGATTGAGACTATACGAAGAAGATACACACTTCCTACAACTTAGTGAAGTCTTTGGTATTCGACATTATTACTCGAAAGCAATAGACTATGGTTGGTTTCCATATTACTACAGCATCATTCAAAATGAAACTTGTTTGATTTGCAGGCTCTCTGAAACACCAGATGAGGAGTAGTTGAGTCAGCTAAACTCATAGGCTTCTCATGCCATCTCCCAATGTTCCCTTTCATCAAAAGAACCTTTCACTTTGTTCCTCTGAATTGTCCTCCAAACCAGTGGTGTAACATTATTTAGCCAACTCTGTTTTTCACAGAGAAATCATTGTTACCGTGGAAGCTGTTGCATGGAAAATAAAATTTCTTAACAATGCAGCGTACAGGTTTGACTCTTATGACACTTCTTTTGTGTTGCCCTATTTGTCCAGATAGAGCTGAATATATAAACCAATTCTTCTTGTCCTAGCCCTTTGCAGCAAAACTGCGGGACAAAGTTTTCATCTTTTTTGGCTCTGTTGAACTACAATTCTATAAAGGACATCTTTGCATAGCAACAGTGTGTGGTGTCTGATGGATGATAGACACAAGCTATAATTGGGGAAGCAGGTAGTTTTCTTAGTCTTCTGAATTTCAAGAGTTGGTCTCTGCAATCCTGCTTTTCTGTTTGTGAAACTTCACAGAAATGTCGAGATTTAAGAACTTTGAGGTTTGTACCTTGCAAGTCCTTGAGATTATGGCTGTCATGTAACCATAAGCAGTCATTCGGTGCAGGCAAAAGCATTCTCAAAGCCAAAAAAATTCAGAGATGAATTTCGAAAGAGATGTTACGCTGTCTGTAAGTTACAAGTTACTTCTCAATCTTAATACATCCAAGTTACGAAGCTGCCATCTTCAATTTCAGATCCCTGTCACTTGTCATATGAGGCATCAATTAGATAAAATTTGTTTTCTTTTCTCCTTCTTTCTCATGCGTTGGTTAATTCATTGACACACAGAGAACAAGGCATGTCCCTGTGGAGGGTGATTATTACGTTACAAGCACTAAGCAATCCCTTAACTTCATGAAGTTCCGCACCAAGGCAAGGTAAGCTTTTCAAATTATTGGTTAATTTTGTACTCTCTTTAATAGATTTATAGGATTTATTCATATGTGAAAGAAAAAAGAAGTGTTGTTGGTTCTCATTGCTTTGTTGTTCAATTGTTAAATAACATACATTCCTCTCTGTTTATACTTAAAGCCAAGTAAAATTTAACAGCAAGATCTACCTCCATCGTTTCATTATCAACTTGCTTACGGTGTTGTCTAATTGATTAAAGAAAAGTACAACTTGGTGAAGTTTCCATGTCATTCAATATTGTTGTCAAATTTGAAACATTTATAGATCTTTTCCACAAAAAGTTAAATACCTTATGTAAGACAGAGTCAAAGATTTTTAGTGGAAAGCATATACTGTGCAAAAAATCCTTGACTTAATGAGTCGCTCAGTAATAAAGAGGGTGATTTGGAACTGTTTTCCGTACTACAGCTTCATTCAATCTTTGACTGGTTTTATTCGCAGGTTTTCATAGTTTGTAAGTTTGTTTGGATGCCATCTTCGAAAGGTTGCCTTCCAGCAACCAAATCTTTTCATTTGTTCCTCTGATGTCTCCTTCAAGTCGAAATAAGTGCTAGCTTAAAAGGTGTTCCGCGGAAAGCTTTCAATAGCTTGCAGCATGCAGGTATGAGTGGAATGACCCTTGTTTTGTTTTGCTCTCTTTGTCGAAACACTAGATTAAAGCTTACACCAACTCTTCCTTATCCTTTTGCAGCAAAATGTGGTTAGTTGCACGAGTACCTAGGTGCTTTGAAGTCTGAAATCCTCTTCCATTTGTGATACTTAAATAATAGGGAAAAAGGGAAAAAATCATGAATAGTATCCGAAGTAAGGCCCACTACGAATTTCAGTACATAAATTTCCAAAACATAAACTTTGGTACATCAAATATGAAGCCCGACCCAATATACGTACACGACGTCAATGATTCCGTCAGACGTCGTGCAATTACACATATAATGAAGGGCAAAATAGATTTTTCACTTGTCAATGGTTTCCTCTCTGACTCTCTCTCTCTCTCTCTCTTTCTCTCTCTCTCGAAATGGCTTCTACACCGCCTTTCACCACCTCCGATTACAGCCCCTCACCTCAACATCCACAACCGCTTCAGCCGACTCGAGGGCCGATCTTCACTGTGCCCAGGCTCTCACTGAGTCCAGCCCGGCCTCAATTGAAGCCCTCCTTTTCTCACCCTCCATGGCCTGTGACTCGAGACGCCTCCGAGACCCAACCCGGCCGGCGCGCCACCATCCGACTACCAATAAACGATGGACGACCACCATCTTCTTCATCTCGCCGTCGTCAATAGCCTACTATCCTTGGATCGTCCATGCATTGAACGGAAAAGGAAACCCGACGACGAGGAGCCCGAAGCTTCACCGGCAACCTCTGCAATTTCCGGCGGCCGATTAAGCTGCATCTGGTATGGAAACTCATCTTCATGCCATTCTCTACGTGTTAGGCTAATTGGTTTTCAAAATTGATGGAGTTTTGTCGACTTGGTTTCTGGGTTAGCTCGGGTTCGATGCTGTTTCTACGTTGGCGACTTCTCCGACGCGTCTGGGCTTAGTTTCTGGTTCGACTGATTCCCTGGACGATGCCTGACCTTGAGTGGAAGTTAAACTTTGAAGATTTCTAGGTTGTGCACAGTGAGGCTTAGATACCAGTTCATCACCGAGTTCTCCTTCTAGTTTTCAGAAAACTGCTTCGAGGGAGTCCAAACCTAGACTGCAAATCTGACTTGTTGAAGGTAAATTCAAAGTTCTAGAAGGAATTGTTTCTTGTTTTGTGTCTAGCTTGAGAAATTGTTCGAGTAGTGTTGAATGGGATATTGAATGAAATTGATTGTTGGTGATGGATAAGTTATTGGTGAGAGTCTCATTGTGTTGTCTCGATTTGTCTCGGGAAAGAGAACCATGTTTGTTTTGGTGGGAATCGATCCAAATAGAGAGGGGAGGGCATGCCGATGGAGTTCTGAAGAGAGGAGAGAGAGAGAGAGAATGATAGAGGAGACAGAGGGAGGACGAGAAAGGGGCGAGACCAGGTCAGGAAGAAGAGGCCAAAGTCGGTGTGGTCGAGACCGGTGGTGAGGTTGGGGCAGAGGCGTCGGCGACGGCGGCGGCGGTTATGAGCAGAGTGGCTTGGGTTTAAGAGGCAAAATGACAAAGTAAAGTGAGGAAGGGGAAGTAAGAGACAGAGAGACCGTTTTACCCCTCAAAATATGACAAACTAACGCCGTCAATGACGTCGTGTATGTATATTGAGTCGGGCTTTTAATTTGATGTACCAAAGTTTATGTTTTAGAATTTTATGTACTGAAATTCGTAGTGGTCCATAGTTCAGGTTCACTTACCAAAATTTTCCCTAGGGAAAAACTTACAAACAGTACCTGAATTACGGGCCACTAATAACTTTCGTACCTCAACTTCAAAAACTATCACAATGGTACCCAGATTATCTAACACGACCTAACATTCATACATGCCGTCCACTTTGCCGTTAACAGTGTTAAATTTACAAGGGTAAATCTGTCAGTTCACTGTTCATCTCTCTTACCATGGTACTGTTCATTTTACAAAAAAAATTTAAATTTTTTTTCTCTCCTCAGGAAGAAAAAATTAAAAATGAACATTACCATGGTAAGAGAGATGAACAGTGAAATGACAGATTTACCCTTGTAAATTTAACACCGTTAACGGCAAAGTGGATCCCAGGTATGAATCTTGGGTCGGGGTGAAAAGTCCAGGTACCAAAATGATAGTTTTTGAAGTTGAGGTACGAAAGTTACTAGTGGCCCATAGTTTGGGTACTATTTGTATTTTTTTCCCTAAATAATAAGATTCTCAAGAATTTTAGCGATTTTGTATCTTGCCAGCTGCTCTTTTGTAGTTGAGATTACGGCTGTCATGCAACCATAAGCAGTCATTTGGTGCAGGCAAAACCATTCTCAGACCAAATAAAATTCAGAGGTGAGTTTCGAAAGAGCTTTTACAGCTCTCTGTAAGTTATAAGTTTCTTCTGAGTCTTAAGACATCCCTGTCACAAAGCTTCCATCTTCATTTTTAGAAGCTTCTGCAGATCCCTATACATCACTTATCATATGAGCCATTGATTTGTTCAGTGACACACATGGAGGCAGGCTTGTCCCTGCAGAAGATTATTGAATTGTATTCAAGTCATAAGGACAAGCAATTCCGTGATTTCATGAAGTTCAAGGTATGCTATTCAAATTAGTGGACTATTGTATATTGTCTCTTTACAGCTTTATAGGACTGATTCTGATGGAGCTATGAAAATGAAAAAAAATAAAACGTTGCTGGTTGTCAATGCATTGTTGTCCAATTGCTGAAGAACATACTTTTCTCTTTGTTCTTACTGGAATCTAAATAATTACTAAAACCTATAGCAAGATCCTTTCAGGGCATATTTGTGGACAGTCAGTGGATTGCAGTGTCTACATGATATTTTAAATATCTTTCAATATCGATGTTCCCTGCAATTTAACAGAGTACAGAGCAGTGATGTGTTTGGATTTTCCAGCAAATTCATGAGACAATTGTGAATTTTAATTCGAGTTACAATTCAGTATAAGAATGAACTTCATATTTGCCCCCTCTTAACAGTTTCAATAGAATCAATACCACATTGAAATGTTTCTATCCTGCAATGGATATTAAGAACTGAATGACCGGGAAAATACACGCAACCTGTCAATTGATGCAGTTTATGCTTTTCAACATTATTAGCTGATTTGAAAGCATTAGTTTTCTCCACATTACTATTAGATCACTCACATTGTGACTGGTATGATTGGCAAACTTTATGTAACTGAGGCGAGTCGTTTTTCTCCACATTACTATTAGATCACTCACATTGTGACTGGTATGATTGGCAAACTTTATGTAACTGAGGCGAGTCGTTTTTCTCCACATTACTATTAGATCACTCACATTGTGACTGGTATGATTGGCAAACTTTATGTAACTGAGGCGAGTCATTTATTTCAGGTGCATGGTGGTAGTTCTGGTTAGCTAGGACACATTCAGTTTTGACAATTAGCTTAGGCATTCTGATGAGCTCAAGACTTTCAATTGGGTTTACCGAGGTAAAAAGGAGAGATTTTCTTGGAACTATTGAGAATTTAGTTCTAGGGACTGATTTTGGTAGTCCATTTTCATTTGCAGTTCCCCTTTTAATTACTTCAGAAGTGGAGTGCAATTATTAAGCCGTTGAAGTGTCATCAAAATCACCAGTTGGGAAGCTATCCATTAAAACTATGCAAGAATCTGAAGTATGTACCTTCTGTTGAAGCTATGCAAGGTGTCACCAAATTAAATGAGATATGCTTTGGTAATTGTTCATGACTAAGATTTGTCATATTGTAAATGAGTCTCAGACTTCATAAGCCATTGCCCATTGATGCTAGCACTATCAGTCCATATTCCTGCGGCTAGTCAGAAAATCCACCAGGACGTGAGTCTCTGAAGTCAAGTCAAGCTGATCAGGAAAAGTGTCTCAAGTATCCTCCAGAGTGTTTCAGGAAAGCATTTAACAGCTTGCATTCAAAGGTAAAACTGTATAAGCATTTGTTTTCATGTTTTTCTCTATGTCAAGCTAGTACTGAATATGCAGACCAACTCTTCCTTATCATTTTGCAGCAATACTACTGGACACGATTTTCTTATCTTTGTTATCAGAGATTTTATGGCAATATCGAGGGTTTGTGTGTAGGCTACAAAGAAACTCGTAGCCATCAATTCTGAGAGCTTTGGATGTCTTATATGGGCTGAATCCTACATTTTAAGGAGCTTCAATTCCATGCTTTGAGGGACTCCCTCTCTATTATAGAGGAGGACTACATTCCATTCACTTCTTAGTGCTGTTTAGCCAATCTATTGTAAGATGTAACCATATATTATTCATAGTGAAACCAGTAGCAAACAACCCTGGCGTAGCCCGAAACATTGCAGAGATTTGGGTTAACGCATAAATCTCGTGTTTTCATGGGTGTCCTACTGTGATTTTATTCAACCTCACAATTATGTGTTTTAGAAAGGTTCTTCATTATAAGTTCTTTCTTCCTTCTCTCTTGCTTATCAGGGATTTTGTTGGCAATGTGGAATATTTGGTTTTGTTGTACAGAACAAACTTTTATCCTTCTGTGTATGAAACTCCTCGGCCAAAAAAGAGAACAAACAATGGCCTTGCTATCTACACAGAAGAAGAGTTGGGTATCAACAAAGCAGATGCTGGAAGGACCCCTTTTTGTCCATTTGATTGCTCTTGTTGCTTCTGAGGCTCCTTACAACTCACTGAGTATTTGGATGTTTAGAGATTTTGTTGTTTTGATTTGAGGATAGCTGTGTAGGTTTGGTTTTGATGTACTCTACAACTTGATTACATGAATCATGATGTGACTTGTGAATCAAAATCCTTTGGTTTCTCCATATGATGAATATAGAATTATACTCATTTGCCTACAGCTGACCCAATTTGGAGCATTCTCTAGCATTTTCAATTTTGCCAGTTCGGCTGCAGATCGTGAGAGATTGAAAGAACTTGTGGTTGCCTGGTTGGTTTTCCAGATCAGCAAGTTTCTGAAAACCTCATACGAAGCTGAAAGAATCTTCATTGTTTTTGCAAACATTTGCCGTCAGTTCGTAATTTACATGTGATATGGATCAGTACAACAGACTCGATGGGTTGGCACAAGGCAAGTTCTGGTCTTGTGTGTTCATGACTCACTCCTCGTTTATGAGGACAGGTAATTATTGTTCTCTCTTTTTCTTTTTCCTTTTTTGGATGAATAACTATTGTTCTATGAATAGCATGTACAAATTTCTGCTTTCTTATATCACCTCCTAAGGGAACTTTTCCGCAGCCATTGTTGCAATGATTTCCTGGATACGTGTAGCCTTTCCAGAACCACTGGTCTTCTAGCGTAATAAATCAACTCTGACTGTAATTCATTCCTTACTGTCTTTTCTTCCAAATTTTGATCTGAATCATTAGTGTTCTCGGATATTATTGTAGTATCAAGTGCAACTTTAGGTACTGTTGAAAGAACCTTGAGCCCCAAGTCATCCAGTAGAAGCTTGGTTATTGCATTTTTGACCTCTAAATTGTGAGCTGTTGAACCTCCATCGACCACATCATGGACTCCTACCATGATCAACATGTCATCTTTTACTGAATCTCCTGCGACCATAATTAAATTGTAAACTCAACAAGCTGAAAGTTAAAAACTTCAGAGCACTGTTCCGCATGCTAAGTTCTTTATCTCACTTGCTTGAGTCTTACTCTTACGCTATCCTAGTGTTTATTCATATAGATTTGCTTCTCAAATTAAATATAGGCATTTGAAATGCAATACCCTTGTGAAGCATTCTGTTCATACCTAACGTATTCTTCTCTTTGATCATTCGCAGAACTGCAAGAACAACGATCCAAGCTTCAACCTGTTAGCATTATAATAATTTGAAAACACTCAACACGAGAACAAAGGGATCGATGTATCCTTTAAAAGGTTGAACATAAACACAATTGAATAATAACATGTTTAACCAGACTGGCTAGCTATTCTTTAAACATATATAATACAATCATTCATTTTACCAATCTAATGTAGCAACTTTGCTTTGAAAAATCTACTGACTTGTTGTAAGTCCTTGAAGATGAACTGCTAAAGTGTCAGCAATATGCCGTTGCAAGTGTTCTGCAACTTTTTGAAGAAGCAGACTTCCAGATCTCCCTATGTCCGCTTTGTCCCAGTAACTGAACTCGCCTTGTTTCGGGCTGCTGTCTTGTATAACTCCTTCACACCACTCCTCAATTAGTTGCTCAAGGTAATAATCATTGGGCTTGTAACTGCAAAGTAAAATTCTTAATTAGTAAAATGTAGATATTCATTTGGAATTGAAATTCAAGATGATCTACCCTGCTTTCCGCATGTCCTTATATATATAGAGCCAGTTTGTTGTACTTCACTTACAGAACCATATCTGCTACGAGCCCTTAAAAGTGTATTATATGTCACCTGAAAAAGCCATCAGGAGAATACTTGGTGAACTGATCTGGAATGGCTACTACCATAGATTAATAGCCATCATTTTGTTTATAAATACATTAAAGTTTCTATGCAGAACCATATGCAGACTGCAAAAATATTAGCTTTGAGAAAAAGATAATAATGTTTGAGGACAAGTATAAAATGAAACACAGAGAGAGGGTAATCTTTCAGAGAGAATGGAGTTTTCAAGTGTGTTTATTCATCTCATACAAGGAGGTATTTATAGGAATACAATTGAGGTGTGAGATGCTTAAAGAATGATACAACTTTGATGACAGCTCCATTTCTAGCTTTACATTGTGGCATTGTGGCTGTGATGATGGAGATAACCATGCTTGTTCCCCTTTGGCATAAAGCTTATCATACAAGTCACTATACCTATCTTTACACTTAAGCACCCCTCTTTATACTCAAGTACATATCCTATACATGATATAGACATATAAACTATGACAACAATAATCATATATACTACAACACTCCCCCTTGGATATTTCATGTCAATAGTATTGTCTAGGCCATGCGCTTCGAAATTGCCTCGTTAAAAACCTTGCCAAGTAATAAAACCATGTGGGAAAAAACAACCTTGGTCGAAGGAGAAAAAGAGCACAATGCGCATTGAGTGTGGAGTATGTATCTGGATACTCCCCCTGATTTAGACTCCCCCTGGAGATCATGGGAGTTCGGATAACCTTCTCAATCCGATACTCTTCACATGTTTCTCAAAAGGGGATTTTGGTAACGACTTAGTAAATAAGTCCGCTACATTTTCCTCTGATCGGATTTGATTTACTTCAATTTTTAGAAGTGTTTGTTGTTGCTGATTGTAGAAGAATTTTGGCGATATATGCTTGGTATTGTCCCCCTTGATGAAACCTAATTTCATTTGCTCAATACAAGCTGCATTATCTTCGTAAATGCATGTAGGTTCTTCTGTGGTAGACTTCAAACCACAGGTTCCTCGAATGTGTCTATTTACAGACCTTAGCCATATGCATTCACGCACAGCTTCATGTAGAGCAATAATCTCTGCATGATTTGAGGAAGTAGCAACAAGGGTCTGTTTTGTGGATCTCCAAGATATCGCGGTGCTTCCCATGGTAAAGACATAACCTGTTTGGGAGCGACCTTTGTGAGGGTCAGAGAGATACCCTGCATCAGCAAAACCCATCAAAACATCATTATCATTTTGATGGAGGGGAAGAGGAGAACGTCGGCCACCATGGATGGTGTCGCCGGCGTTTATATTACGGAAGGTGGCTTTTTGCCTTGTGGGATCTAGTCCCATAATTCCTTCTTTCCTTTTCTCCCTGTAGGGATAAAACAAGTCCATATCAATCGTACCTTTTAAGTATCGAAAGATTATCTTTATACCAATCCAATGGCGGCGTGTTGGCGAGGAACTATGTCGAGCCAACAAGTTCACTGCGAATGAGATATCCGGTCTTGTGCATTGAGCTAAGTACAATAATGCACCTATTGCACTTAGATATGGCACTTCAGCCTCTAATAAGCCTTCGTCCTCATCCTTTGGACGAAATAGATCTTTTCTGGGCTCAAGACTACGGCTGATCATGGGAGTACTCACGAGCTTTGCTTTATCTTCATTAAAGCGCCTTAGTAATTTTTGAGTATATGCTGACTGATGGATCATAATCCCATCACTACGGTGCTCGAGTTCTATTCCGAGACAAAACCGTGTTTTCCCAAGATCTTTCATCTCAAATTCGGATTTCAAATATTTAGCAGTTTCTTTTAACTCATTTAGAGTTCCAATTAGATTCATGTCATCGACATAAACTGCTATAATTGCAAATCCGGAACTTGTCTTTTTAATGAACACACATGGGCATATTTCATTGTTAATATATCCCTTCCTAATCAAGTAGTCACTTAGACGGTTATACCACATCCGTCCGGATTGTTTCAATCCATATAGTGAGCGTCTCAATCTTATTGAAAACGCGCTCCGTGGTTTAGAGCCATTTGATTTGGGTAATTGAAGTCCATCTGGAACCTTCATATATATTTCTGAATCTAGATCCCCATAGAGATATGCTGTAACCACATCCATAAGCTGCATGTCAAGTTTTTCGGAAACTACCAAACTGACAAGGTAGCGGAACGTTATAACGTCCATTACGGGAGAATATGTCTCCTCGTAGTCGATTCTAGGGCGTTGTGAGAAACCTTGTGCCACAAGGCGGGCTTTGTATCTAACAACCTCATTTTTCTCATTACGCTTTCTAACAAAGACCCATTTATGGCCAACAGATTTTATATTTGGTGGTGTCAGCGTTATAGACCCAAATACCTGTCTCTTTGTTAGTGAATCCAATTCAGTTTGGATCGCATCTTTCCATTTAGACCAATCTGCTCTTCGTTGACATTCTTTAACGGAGCGAGGTTCAATATCATCGTATTCAATAATTTCTTTTGCACTCAAACATCATCGTTGGTAATATAGTGATCAAGCAAGGGTCATTACCCGCTGAAGATTGTTTCTAAACTGCTAATCAAATGTCACGAACTACTATAAACTGTGCTACTGAGCAGTTAATGAAAATAAATTAATTAACTAACTTAGACTCAATGGAATTTTCTGAAACTTTTACAGGACATTAAAGACACATTGAACAATATGTATACAAAATTTCATAACAATTGGAGTTGATTTTCTATATGAAATAATTCACGTAAAACTGAACACGGAAAGCTAATCAAACAGAAACAGACTTTATAAGATTCTAAAACTGTTAATGGAAACAAAGCTAAGGACTCATTCTCTACCACCGAACACATTTATTCATATCAAAGCTCAGTTATGGAATTATAAATCTCAATTGAATTTACCCGAAATTAACTCACAAGCTCGAGTTAACCCATTACCCTTTCTTAGTTCCTCGTTAAGTGAATACAAGCTCACCACTTAATCTTTTTTCAAATATGCAACCTAGACACAAGCTCGCTAAGTTTAACATATCAAAATCATTAAGCAAGAAAAGGGTTTGGATAAATCTAGGGTCACAAGTACGTTGGTAGTCTTGCTAAACCTATGGTTTGAGTCACATGTAATTCGCGAAAACATTTTGCTACTCAATTGGAATGAACACAAGACATATACGAATCTAGTGTTACTCCTAGCATTAGAATCCTAACTTATTCATTTAGTTGCGCACCTAAGCAAATAAGTAAAGATTCATCTTGTAGACACGGTGAATCAAACACTCAATTGACAATATAGAAAACCAAAAACTGAATTATTAATATGAATAGAACATGTTCGGGGCTTTGAAATCGCCTCTAGCTACAAAAGTATTTAGCTAGACATAGTTACGAAGAAAACACAAACTAGAAGAAAAGAAATGAAAGAGATGATAGCTGGATGATGGCAGAAAGGGTGTCGTTCTTTCTCCTCTTGTGCTGCAGACATAAGTTCTAAACTAAATGTCTCTCCCTCTCTCTATTCTGCTCTCACACTTATTTATGCTCTCTAATCTGGTCATCTCCCTCCCAATACTCCTCCTTCTCTGTCCATTCCAGCCCTTGGTTTTATAGAGCTCGTAGCACTAGTTATTGCAGCTGGAAATGTTTCTTTGTCAAAGATGATGGCTGCAGCTTTGTCAAAACCGGTGTGCTGTAGTTGTTGTAAAGGAATGGTGGCTGCAACCTTGTCAAAATTGGTGGATATAGAGCTTCATATTTTCAAAAGTATTGTGCTGCAGCTGCAGTCAAAGTTTGGTGTCTTGCAACTTTGCCAAGTTAGGTGTGCTGCCACTTCAGTTAAAGTATCAGATTCTCGGAATGTCTGACCTTGCTGTACTAATTCAGCCATAACGTTTTGTAGAAAAATGATATGGATGAACCGTTAAAAGTTCTGAAAACTAGACATCCAAGGCTTTCCAACCATATAAAGCTCACTTTCTCACTCGCTCTGAGCTGTTCTCAGTTTTATTTTGAAGTTGACTGATCTGCACAGGAAGATTTGCTGATTTGGCTTCTTTTCTTCTACTTTGCTCCATAACACCTACAAAACATAAAAATAAAGTAAATGACTCAAATAGATGGAAAACTAGCTAAGAAAACATGAAGAAATTAATATAGAATCATGTACATTTATGAGCTTATCAACGTCCTCTAATGATGTCTATTTGACATAACCATAATCCAGAATATTTTCATGAGATGGATTAATTGTATCGATGATTAATGGATTATTTTGTGCCAAACTCGCTTTCTTTCTTGGGCGAGAATCCATCGAACCTATGGGCCTCCCGCGCTTCCTGGCGGGAGCCGTGGGTCTAGCTACTAAGTCACCCATATAGGGGACGTTGGCGCCATTCTCATGTACTCTTGAGATGGCATCATGTCCTCTAGTGTTAGGGACATCAATCCTTGCAGGCACATTTGCAGCAGGTATATGTGATCTTGTCACTTTAGCGATATCAGAAAACGTATCAGGCATTGATTCTGCTACGTTCTGAAGATCGAGAATTCTCCGCACTTCTATTTCAGATTGTGCTGTTCGGGGATCAAGATGAGACAGAGTGGGGTCAAACCACGATAATTCCTGTCTTTTCTGTTGAACATTACCGTTCATGTCTCCCCCTAATGACGGGAAGACTGTCTCATCAAAGTGACAATCCGCAAATCTTGCGGTAAATAGATCGCCTGTCAAGGGTTCTATATAGCGGATAATGGTGGGAGAGTCATACCCAGTATAAAGACCTAATTGTCTTTGAGGACTGATGTGCTCTTGGGAAGCGCATAATTTAACCCTGAAATATCGTTAGTAGTATAAGCAAATAGGGATCGTTCTATTCCGGGGATTGAGGGTACACTTGTAATTGTGAAACAATTAAAGAAAAGTATTATTTACAAAAATAAAATAAAGAATAAATATATACAATTGAATAAACAAATAAAGAATTAAAATAATAAAGTATTATTTACAAAAATAAAGTAAAGAATAGAAATATATACAAGTAACAAAATAAAAAGGAAGGGGGTTTAAGAATTATAGAATTGAAAATTAAGATAAAGAAAATATAAAAACACATGTACAAGAATGAAACATAAGAAACAAAGATTAAACCCAAGTTTATCATTGAATTCGAATTAACCCTACATTGTTCTTCCAAGTCATGTGAAAGGAGTTGATCATGTGAAACATTCGAAAGCAAACGATTTCCCATATTTTACTTTTCAATGCTAATTAATCTAAGCGAAAGCACCTAGATTAATCCTATTAAACATGCAATCAAACCCTAGAAAGCTAGTCAATCATGTCATGTTTAATGCATTACACATAGAGAAAGGCTATCAACTCAAGTGTACAACTTAGTATGAATAAGTTCACCTAATTGCAATCCTCTTCAATTGAATTCGATTTTTGTCCAAAACCTTTACTACTTTGATTCAAGTTTACACAAAACGAAAAGTCGATTTCATGTTCTTAAACCTAGCACCAATTACATGCAAATCCTATAAGTGTCGACCCAAATAAGATAAACATATAAAAGTTTTCTATCAAGCAAATTCAATCGAACAATCACACATAAGCAACTTTGGAATCACAACATAAGAATCGAAATTCTTTATTCAATCATAAAATTTCAGAATATAAACCTTGTTCAAACATAAATGTTAACTAAAAACAATTCTCACGAAACTAAGCAAGATTACAAAGAAAGAGGTTGAATTACACCGTGAGATGGAGATGGGGATGAAGGATGAAACGTTATGGATTCTTGAATCTCGAAAGCAAGCTTCAAGGTGGAGGATGGATGATGATGCTCACGGCTCCTTCTTCTTCTTCTTCTCCCTTGCTTGAAACGTTGAATGCACTAGAGGATGGAGAGAAAAATGGAAAGGAAATGGAGAGACAAAGAAGATGAGATGGATGAAGGAATTGGTGTTATGAAATGGTGAATTGGTCTCTATTTATAGGCTTCCAAGCAACACTATTTGGCCTTTAAACAAATCATAATGGGTTAGGTTTGAGCACTTAAACACTTGGTGGATTTGTTAGGTATGAGCACTTAAACACTTAGTGGATTTGTTAGGTGAGATCACTTTCTCTTCCTTTATTCCTTTAATTTTTATCTCCACTAAGAACTCAGTTTTAGCCTTTGACTTCTTCATATGAAATGTTCCACTATGAGTGTAGATCATTGTGGTAAAATTTCAGAATGTATTGCCATGTGGTTGGGCCGAAAATGCTGCTGGACCTCTTACAGGTCCAGTTTTCCGGTTTTGCTTCTGTAGAGAATTGGGTTGATTGTTTGAAGGCCTTCCACTCATATTTTTCTCTGGCACTCTTCATAAGAAATGATCCTTTGGGTGTTTAGAATGGATCTGGAAGGTTTCAGCTCATTTGAAGTTCATTTGGTCAGGCGGCCGCTCCTTCTTCTTTGCTTGGCTTGGTTTCTCCTAGCCGGAGTAGGAATATGTGTAAAATTGATCTTTTAGTACATTTCCATTTTTCTCCATCATTTCCAGGTAATTATGGACATAATGCTCATTTCACCTTCATCTACTCCAATGTACCTAAAAATAGAAATTGAATTAAAAATCGATTCAGTTAAGGAATTAACTAAGCAAAATGTGAGGAATTAACTATTAAAATACCGCATTAAAATGCTCCTATCAAATTCCCCCACACTTAGCTTTTGCTAGTCCCTTAGCAAAACAAAACAAAAAAAATCCAAAACAGAACAAAGACTTGACAAAAAGCAAGAAAATGACTCTATTGCTCCTAACTGTTGTCTCAGAGACTCCAAACTCATGGCTTTCACGTTAAACACTTAATCAAAATCACAAAGATAATTCCATGGTTAATAAACCTGTGACATTCATATGACTAAGCAAGATATGGAGAACTTAAGTTATACAGTGAATGATAGCATGTTTCGAACAAGTCCAATCCAAACTCACAGGGCATACTCTCGATTTTTCTCTCAGAAATGGCTATGCTTAAAAGCTTCACACTCAAGTATATGCAAGAGAACAAATTGTAAGGCAACAAACAGCTTGCATATTTCATCAATAAACACATTTTTGTGAAGAATTTTTAAAGACCTCATGAAATGACTAAGTGCACAAATGGACCTAAACCATAAGCTCGACTGCGTAACTGACTCCACTAACCAAAGACTGCCCATCTCAAGGATCAAGTCAGCACTTAAAACAGGTTGTAATGGGGCTAAGCTAGGGTTTTTGAAATGAAGATTAAGGATACAAAAAATCCTAAGGACCTAGCAGAGCATATAAGGACCACCTTATGCCATCATTTTTGTAGACCAAATATCATTGTTTTGGGCCAAACCTTCACTCTAACCAACATGGGAATGGACAAAGGCATAATTTTCAACTTTGAGCCTTCTACAAATTTGCAAGTCCAAAACCACACTTCAACATTTTCCCAAGAGTTTTCTTTTCAATTTTTCTTCTCTTTTGCCGCTTTTCTTTCTTTCTTTCGTTTTTTTTTTTCAAGGAAAAAATTTTTTTTTCTTGGATTTTTCCCACCCCATACTTGTCTTTCATCCTCACCCCTACATACTATGTCATGCTCTACTAAGTCCTTAAGACAAGGGTAGAGATATCCTGTACTAAGCTCATGGTAGGGTAGTGAGGGTGATGAAACAAAGGTTTTCAACGTAGGCTCAAAGGGGTTCATTCTAAGGAGTCCCACGACGGGCACAATTGGGGACACATGCTTGTTTGGCTTTGGTGGTTACCCTAATGCCTTCTATCCTATCCAGGATCAGTGCATATTATGGCATACAAGTTTTGACAGTCACAACAGCCGAGTTCTAGTACTCTCTAGTCCATTAAAATCTATGGCACATGATCATTGGATTTCCAAAGAATGATGAGGTTTTGCAAATACAGCCACGAAATTCTAGAATTATCAATAAGCACTCGAAAAGAAAGTATTTTAGCACAAAAACTCACTTTGGGTCAAATGAATCAGACTTAATCCTAGCATGCTTAATGAACCAAGTTACAATCCTATCTCAAATCTTCATACAAACATCACAATGTCGATTAACCACAGAATTCAATTAAGTTCTATTTTGATTGTGAAAACCTTCAACCATGAATTAAGAGACATGTTCATCCTAGACGTTAGGAGCATCCTAAGACTCAAAAACAAAAACAAAAGTAACCAAATTTTTTTTAAAATTTTTGACATTTTTCGATTTTTTTTGTATTTTTCAATATATATGACTCAAGATAAAAGTGTAAATCCTTTATTCCCCCACACTTAAATATTGCATTGTCCTCAATGTAATCAATTAAAAACATGCAATGAAACACTTAAGCATATAGGGATGAAATTTACGAAAATAACTACTAAAACAAATAAGCAAAAACGAAAAATAAAAGATAAGGATAAAGAAAGCAAATCTGATTTGCATGGGTTGCCTCCCAAGTAGCGCTTGTATTTTACGTCTTGTCAGCCTAGACGTGGTTTCCTCTTGTCCTCAGTTGGTGGAACCTTCAAAGCCTCCCTTTGGGTTTGGAATTGTATTGCTGGGAAGCTTACCACTCTCATGAAACTTGGTCATGAAGTCCACCACTTGTCCCATTTGCTTCTTGAGCTATGCAATGTCCTTGGTATGGTTCTGTTGTCCTTGAAGCAAAGTCTGTGTGGCATTAGTCAATGTATAAATTTTTTTAATTATATATATATATATTTTTATTTTTAATTTTTTATTATTTTTTTGTAAATAGCTGAATTTAAAAAGACTGAATAAATGCAGTTTTTTTTTTAATATATAGGACTCAAAAATAAAAGACAAAAATATAAATCTCTTCCCCCACACTTAAATATTGCATTATCTTCAATGTAATCAATTAAAAGCATGCAATGAAATTAGTAAGCATAGATAGAAGACATTTACGAAAACAAATCCTAAAATAAAAACAATAGAGAAAAATTGAAAAATAAAAAGAAATAGGGAAAGAGAAAGCAAATCTGATTATATTCTGAATTGGGTTGCCTCCCAAGTAGCGCTTGTATTTTATGTCTTGCAGCCAGACAGTACCTACATTAAATAAAGTTAGTAACTATAATTAACAAAGAAATACAAAATAAAAACAAGTATAACTATTAATTACAAACTACAAGTAAAATTAACAAGTATATTGTACATAAGACACAAGTTAAGTACTCAAGTGAGTAAAAAAAAAAACGTGAAAAGTATTTTTACAAGTATAATGTGTGAAACAAAATAATTTACATGTATAGAGTATTCACAAGTATTTCTTTTGTTATAAATATTATTGATATCGAATCAAATTCCAAGCGGTAAATCAAGTGAACGTGCGGCCCAAGTATAGTCGCCTAGACACAAACTCCCTTTCAAATCGTTTGGGCAACCTTACTGAAATGGCCAGGTGGGGGAGGACGAACACGAGAGGAAAAATCCATTTTGGCATGAGCTACTCCCACATAGTGGTTTAGACCCATTTGCAAGCACTTCTGGATTCAAAAACCCGTCATGAACGTTGTCCCCTTCCTAGACACCATTCCACATAGGCTATACTTACTAAGATGAAAAAGTTCATAAGTGTGAAGACAGTTCAACAAGTGTTAATAAAGGCCGCCCTCAACCTTAAGGGACCTGAGCTAGGTACCAATAAGGGGTTTAGGCCAATATTAACAAAAGAGACTTCACCTATTCCTCTCAATTTACAACCTACAATTAAAATTCGTGTTCAATAATATAAATAATATTTAAACTAAGTTTTAAACAATTTATATACAACAAATATATACAATAAATGACACAATTTAGCAAGTGATTTTTCAATCCCCGGCAACGGCGCCAAAAATTGATGTGCTCTTGGGAAGCGCATAATTTAACCCTGAAATATCGTTAGTAGTATAAGCAAATAGGGATCGTTCTATTCCGGGGATTGAGGGTACACTTGTAATTGTGAAACAATTAAAGAAAAGTATTATTTACAAAAATAAAATAAAGAATAAATATATACAATTGAATAAACAAATAAAGAATTAAAATAATAAAGTATTATTTACAAAAATAAAGTAAAGAATAGAAATATATACAAGTAACAAAATAAAAAGGAAGGGGGTTTAAGAATTATAGAATTGAAAATTAAGATAAAGAAAATATAAAAACACATGTACAAGAATGAAACATAAGAAACAAAGATTAAACCCAAGTTTATCATTGAATTCGAATTAACCCTACATTGTTCTTCCAAGTCATGTGAAAGGAGTTGATCATGTGAAACATTCGAAAGCAAACGATTTCCCATATTTTACTTTTCAATGCTAATTAATCTAAGCGAAAGCACCTAGATTAATCCTATTAAACATGCAATCAAACCCTAGAAAGCTAGTCAATCATGTCATGTTTAATGCATTACACATAGAGAAAGGCTATCAACTCAAGTGTACAACTTAGTATGAATAAGTTCACCTAATTGCAATCCTCTTCAATTGAATTCGATTTTTGTCCAAAACCTTTACTACTTTGATTCAAGTTTACACAAAACGAAAAGTCGATTTCATGTTCTTAAACCTAGCACCAATTACATGCAAATCCTATAAGTGTCGACCCAAATAAGATAAACATATAAAAGTTTTCTATCAAGCAAATTCAATCGAACAATCACACATAAGCAACTTTGGAATCACAACATAAGAATCGAAATTCTTTATTCAATCATAAAATTTCAGAATATAAACCTTGTTCAAACATAAATGTTAACTAAAAACAATTCTCACGAAACTAAGCAAGATTACAAAGAAAGAGGTTGAATTACACCGTGAGATGGAGATGGGGATGAAGGATGAAACGTTATGGATTCTTGAATCTCGAAAGCAAGCTTCAAGGTGGAGGATGGATGATGATGCTCACGGCTCCTTCTTCTTCTTCTTCTCCCTTGCTTGAAACGTTGAATGCACTAGAGGATGGAGAGAAAAATGGAAAGGAAATGGAGAGACAAAGAAGATGAGATGGATGAAGGAATTGGTGTTATGAAATGGTGAATTGGTCTCTATTTATAGGCTTCCAAGCAACACTATTTGGCCTTTAAACAAATCATAATGGGTTAGGTTTGAGCACTTAAACACTTGGTGGATTTGTTAGGTATGAGCACTTAAACACTTAGTGGATTTGTTAGGTGAGATCACTTTCTCTTCCTTTATTCCTTTAATTTTTATCTCCACTAAGAACTCAGTTTTAGCCTTTGACTTCTTCATATGAAATGTTCCACTATGAGTGTAGATCATTGTGGTAAAATTTCAGAATGTATTGCCATGTGGTTGGGCCGAAAATGCTGCTGGACCTCTTACAGGTCCAGTTTTCCGGTTTTGCTTCTGTAGAGAATTGGGTTGATTGTTTGAAGGCCTTCCACTCATATTTTTCTCTGGCACTCTTCATAAGAAATGATCCTTTGGGTGTTTAGAATGGATCTGGAAGGTTTCAGCTCATTTGAAGTTCATTTGGTCAGGCGGCCGCTCCTTCTTCTTTGCTTGGCTTGGTTTCTCCTAGCCGGAGTAGGAATATGTGTAAAATTGATCTTTTAGTACATTTCCATTTTTCTCCATCATTTCCAGGTAATTATGGACATAATGCTCATTTCACCTTCATCTACTCCAATGTACCTAAAAATAGAAATTGAATTAAAAATCGATTCAGTTAAGGAATTAACTAAGCAAAATGTGAGGAATTAACTATTAAAATACCGCATTAAAATGCTCCTATCAAGGACCCATTTTGGTGCGCTGTGGCGGCGCAATTGGCACATAGACTGCACACCCGAATATGCGTAAGTGTGAGACATCGGGCTCATACCCAGTTACCATCTGGGAGGCAGAAAATGGTTGGGTGGCAGTGGGCCTCAGACGAATAAGCACAGTTGCGTGCAATATTGCATAGCCCCAAGCAGAAATAGGGAGATTGGTGCGCATAACCAATGCTCGAGCAACCATTTGAAGTCTTTTAATGGCAGTTTCTGCGAGACCATTTTGGGTGTGTACATGAGGTACAGGGTGTTCAACCTCAATCCCAATGGACATGCAATAATCATCAAAAGTTTTTGATGTAAACTCTCCAGCATTGTCAAGACGAATTGACTTAATAGGATGATCAAGGTGGTGAGCCCTTAATTTAATGATTGGGAAAAATTCACTAACGGTGTCTGGACACTTAAGGGACTTTCAGAATGATACCTGAACTTACAAAGTTATCAATGTGATACCTGGACTCATTTTTTCGTATCAATGTCGTACCTATGACCAATTTCCGTAACGGCTCCGTGACGGAAATTAGCCGTAGGTATCACATTGATACGAAAAAATGAGTCCAGGTATCACATTGATAACTTTGTAAGTTCAGGTATCATTCTGAAAGTCCCTTAAGTGTCCAGACACCGTTGGTGAATTTTTCCCAATTTTGCACGTGAGTCACTTAATGAAGACAAAATGACCGATTTACCCTCAAATTCTTTCTTTCTTTTCTTTTCTTTTTTTCTTTATTCTTCTTTCTTTCTTTCTTTCTTTCTTTCTTCTTCTTCTTTTCTGGTTTCTTCTTCCCCTGATTTGAATCATCAAGATTCAAATCATCTTGCTTGTCCGATTCCCACCTCCGCTGCGTCTCAATCCACCTTCATGCACCACAGATGTTTCTGGTTCCCCCAACTTCAAATCCTATAGCAAATTGAAATTGTGCATTGAGGCTTCACCGCACACTCCGAGTTCATCCCTGTCGCCGTCGCCAAATGACTTGACCACAACAACCTCCACCACCGCACAGCAACGTCATCCTCCGCTGCTTCTCGATTGGGTTTGGGGATAAGGACTGCTTCTTCCTCCACCACTAGTGAAATCGTTGAGGCTCAAGGCCACATTCTAAAGGCCACCGGCCGGAAGGACAGCCACAGCAAGGTTTGCACCACCAAAGGCCCCAGGGATCGCAGTATCAGGCTCGTCGCCCACACCGCCATTCAATTCTACGACATGCAGGACCGGCTTGGATACGACCAGCCTAGCAAGGTTGTCGATTGGCCGCGCAGGACAAGCAGAATGTGAGCCTCAATTTCTCGATGGTGGAGGCTCTGAGTCCTTTGTTTACTAATCGGCGAGGCACAATGGTGGGTAGCAGCGGAGTGGCGAAGCTGGTGAATAAGAACAGCTCGAATTTTTTGCAGGTGAGGATGGTGTTGAGGCCGAAGTTGTTAATCTTTGTCTGCCTAAAATTGCCTCTGATCGAAGTTGGGCTAGAGGCCGAAGTTGTCGGCTAAACCGATGAAGTTGCAGGTGAGGATGGTGTGGAGGTGGTGTTGCATGTCGGGAAGAAGGAGAGGATGGAGGGGTGTGATTGGAGCTGTGATTTGAGAGTGCAGGGCTGGCGGGGTCTGAGTTTCTGATCAATGGTGTATAAAAGGGGGTCGGAGGAGAGAACGAGAGTGGTGGTGGTCAAGTCATTGGCGGCGGCGGCGGGGATGAACTCGAAGTGAACGGTGAAGCCTCAATCCACAATTTCAATTTGCTATAGGATTTGAAGTTGGGAGAACCAGAAATATCTGTGGTGCATGAAGGTGGATTGAGACGCAGCGGCGGTGTTTGATCGGCGATCGGCTGTGGGAATCGGACGAGCAAGATTATTTGAATCTTGATGATTCAAATCAGGGGAAGAAGAAACCAGAAAAGAAGAAGAAGAAGAAAGAAAGAAAGAAAGAAAGAAAGAAAGAAGAATAAAGAAAAAAAAAAAAAAAAAAAGAATTTGAGGGTAAATCGGTCATTTTGTCTTCATTAAGTGACTCGTGCAAAATTGGGAAAAATTCACCAACGGTGTCTGAACACTTAGGGACTTTCAGAATGATACCTGAACTTACAAAGTTATCAATGTGATACCTGGACTCATTTTTTCGTATCAATGTGATACCTACGGCCAATTTCCGTCACGGAACCGTTACGGAAATTGGTCATAGGTACGATGTTGATACGAAAAAATGAGTCCAGGTATCACATTGATAACTTTGTAAGTTCAGATATCATTCTGAAAGTCCCCTAAGTGTCCAGACACCGTTGGTGAATTTTTCCCTTAATGATTTGTGCTAGGAGTTTAGCAAATGCAGCATTTCTCGTGGATAATAGCATGACATGTGACCAGCGTGTCGATGCATCAACCAACACCATAAAATATCTAAATGGTCCGCAAGTTCGTTGAATAGGTCCACAAATATCACCTTGTATTCTTTGCAAGAATGGTATATTTTCTTTAGTATCCTTTGCATAGGATGGTCTTGATCCTACTTTTGCTAAAGAGCAAGCCTTGCAAAACGAGAGATATGAAGTAGTTCTTTCGACCAATCTTTGGTTCGTACTTCTTTTCGTTTTGAAGAATGGATGTCCGTGTGAAGTTTTTAATATACGGAGCATCATATCACGACCTGGGTGACCCAAAAGGTCGTGCCAAAGTCTATATGTGTCAGAATCCCATAAATTTTCATTCATGACGTGGTTGGATTCAATTACTCTGATAGTGGTTGCATATAATCCACTAGAGCGACACATAAGCTTCTCTAATACTCGTGTATTTCTGTACTTATTAGAGGTAATGCAAAGGAACTCTTGTCCATTCTCACAATGTGTTTCCACATGAACGTCATTGGCTCTTATATCTTTAAAACTCAATAGGGTTCTTCCAGCCCTAAGAGCGTATAGAGCTTCGATGATATTAATATTCGTGCCATTTGGCAACAAAAATTGAGCTGGTCCTCGACCATGAATCAATTGTGATGATCTTGCCATCGTAGTTATTGAAGATCGACTAGGCATCATCCATAAAAATAATTGCCTATGTCGTAATATAGTATGTGTTGTGCCACTATCAAGAAGGCATTCCATTTCTCCGGAAAACATACTGAAAAAGAATAAAGTTCGAAATATTAACACATGTCCATGACATTGAATGCGATACTTTATTGATAAAGGAAATAACCAATGATTACATCAAGGTTTCCAAAGTCTATTCCAAAATACAATCAAACTTTATACAAATTGTAATTGCTCATTCCGTTTGGTAAATCCAATGAAATATGACCAGGGAAGTAGAGAGATGTTGGTGGAGAGAGGCTCGCTTAAATACCTTGATCTCAATTACTTTCCTAGACATCATACTTCATTGGGTACGCCACATGAGAAAAAGTCAATACAATTTTTATTGATTAAGGCACATTTGCCATTCTTGGAATATAGAAAAGACTATTCTAATCAAAGTCTGCTGCATCCTCGTGCACTTGTTTAGCTTTGAAATCCTCTATGGTGAGATTGACATCTTCACTCTCTTCATCTTCGGCAAGGTTGGATTCTTGCTCCCTGAATTGCCTATACTCTTTGTAGCTTGCAGCTAGTTGAGTACTTGCATGGCATTGTTTGAACCAATGCTCGATTGATCCGCACCGATGACACACGTCATTATGGTTGCCTCCTTTCATTGGAGGTGCAGTTTGTCCACGTTGTGGATATTCCTTAGGAGGGTTATTGCTACTACCACGTCTTATGATGCGACCTCCACGGCCCATATTGCTATCGTATCCACCTCTCCCACGTGTGAAGCCACCACGTGTGGAGTTACCACCACGTGTGAAGTTGCCACCACGAGTGTCCGCTTTAAAGTTGCGGTTTCTCTCTTTATTGGGGTGGTTATATGGGCCCGTACGCCTTTCTTGTCCCCTGTTATTAGGGTATTGCTGCTTGTGCCCTCTTTTGGGTGCATTATAATTTGCCTCACGGACGCTCTTGGTTCCAATGGGCCTTGAATGATAATTCTTTACAAGGATGTTGTCGTGCTTTTCAGCTACCGACAAAAGATTAATAAGCTCATTAAACCTTGTAATTCGTCCAGCATTGACTTCGGTGCGATATTGCTTTGATATCACAATTGCTGAGACGGGAATGGTGGAGATAGTCTTCTCAATTAGCTCATCTTCTGTGAGAGGTTTTGCACAGAACCTCAACATGGCTTTGAGGCGAAGAGCTTCCGAGTTATATTCAGCAACAGACTTAAAGTCGGAGAAGCGTATATTATTCCACTGAACCTTCAAGTCAGGGAGGAGGGTATCTTGGATATTACCAAAACGCTCTTCTAGCGCTACCCATAGGTCTCTAGCATCTTTGATTGACATGTACTCTAATCTGAGTGCTTTATCCATATGGCGTCGCATCAAGATAATAGCTTGTGCATGCTTTGTAGGTATTCATTGGAACACAAGGCCTGGATTAGGAGCTTGAATTATGGGCAATATTCCTCTTGAAGTGAGGTGGTTCTCAACGTCGGTTACCCAACTATGGTATTCCGAACCCGTTGAATCAAGCATTTGAAAGTCGAGTCTAGGTTCATTCGACATCCTGAAGATAATAAGAGAAGATATATTAGTTTCGGAGTTTAAACTTCCACGAAAGCTAAAATCAATAATATTTAGACCCAAACAATGATGTTTTGCGGACGCTCTTAGTCCGAATATTATGAACACTCTTAGTTCATGATTACGAACGCTCTTAGTTCGTTTAGCGTGAATTACTGTAATTTCGCTTTTAATTGTAAGTTCCCGAGAAAAAGAAAGAGAGGAAAAATGAAGTAAAAACTCAAAAACGGGAAATTTTAGTAAATAATACCTTGGAATAATATTGCCGGAAAAAGTTGTCGAAAAGTGTCCGGAAAGTCGCCGGAAAAGTGTCCGAAAAGTCACAGGAAAAGTGTCCGGAAAGTTGCCGGAAAAGTCACCGGAAAGTCCCCGGAAAATGGCTCGACAGATGTGTCGACAGCTACTCGGCAGGTGCTAGGCAGGGGCCTCGGCAGCTGCTCTGTAGGTGCTAGGCAGGGGCTCGGCAGATGCGTTTGGCAGGTCTAGGCAGCTTTCGGCAGGACTCTGCAGGGCTCGCTCGGCAGCTTCTTGGCAGGGCTTCGACAGCGGTTCAGCAGCGGTTCAAGTTTTCCGGTGGCCGGTTCAGGCTGTTTCCGGCCGGTTCTGGAGGTTCTGAGGCCGGTTCTGGGCTTCTTGGATCAAGGGCTTTGATATGAGCTAGGGTTTGGAGGTTTTTTGTAAGTTTGAAAAAATGTCTTCGATCGGATTATGAACTACCTCTTCTCTTTTCAATTTCGATTCTAATTCTAGAGCAATTTCGTGCTGATAACGTGTTTGAGGACAAGTATAAAATGAAACACAGAGAGAGAGTAATCTTTCAGAGAGAATGGAGTTTTCAAGTGTGTTTATTCATCTCATACAAGGAGGTATTTATAGGAATACAATTGAGGTGTGAGATGCTTAAAGAATGATACAACTTTGATGACAGCTCCATTTCTAGCTTTACATTGTGGCATTGTGGCTGTGATGATGGAGATAACCATGCTTGTTCCCCTTTGGCATAAAGCTTATCATACAAGTCACTATACCTATCTTTACACTTAAGCACCCCTCTTTATACTCAAGTACATATCCTATACATGATATAGACATATAAACTATGATAACAATAATCATATATACTACAACAAATAAAAGTTATCTTGGTATTTTCAACTATGTTCTCATTTTTCACACATCGCAGAGCTTACTAACAAGGAGAGAGGGGGGGGGGTGGAATCTGGAAATTTTTTTTTGAAATAAAAAATAACCTGAAATCTAACTGAACTAATTTATGGAAATAACTCAAATATGAAACAATGCTTATTCCATTCATCCTCAAGCGTTCCTCAGTATAAGGATAAAGGATATATGATTTGAAATTAGAACCATCAATTCGTAGCACTTACCAAATTTGGGTGTATCTGATATTTTTTTCATTTCTGCAAACAGCGACAATGCTACGTCCGAATTTTCACTTTCCATGCAGATCTGTGAACCCAAGGACATGATACATCAAATCTAGGTGAAAACAGAACAGTGGTTAATAGATAACCTAATGTAGTCTGACAAGAAAGCTTTTAAACCTTGATGCATGGCTGTTGTATAGGCACCAACATCAGGTTGGATCCCAGCTACACGCATACTTTTCAAGATCTGCACTGAAATAAATTGTTATCAGTGAACTTATATCCTCCCCAAGAATACATAAAGTGACAATAAGAGCAAGAAAACTTGGAACAAAAAATAAAACAAATCCTCAACCACTTGTGTGTTACCTGGAATGCACCCTCAATATTTCCCGAGCTTCCACAGATATCACCCAAAATCGACCACGTTATTTAATTAGGTAAAAGACCTACTGTTTTCATCTCTTCCATCAGTGCTTTTTCATGGTAGTAGTCAGACCCACAGGCCTTCATCAAAGTATTGTATGTTGTAGTTGTGGGTTTAAAAGAAAGCCCTTCAGCAAAGTTAGATAGAGGTGCAATTAGGGGTATGGTTAGACATATTACTATTGGCAAGTGCAGAAGTATGGTCCAGTTGAACTGCTAGCTGCACTACCTTTGTAGTTTTTGCCAAAAGTCTCGTGGAGTTTATTACTCTTAAAAGAATGGAAAAGGCGAAAAGCCCTGTCATACTGGCAAGACTCAACACAAGCATGCAGAAGGATGTTAAAACACTGTGAATTAGGTTCACAGCGGGCCAGGACCATCTCTTCACACAATTGGATTGCCTTATCATTATCAACAAGACCTCCATTTGCATAGGCACTGATCAATGATGACCATGTATCCAGTTAAATTGTGTGGTCGGCTGTGAACAACTAAATTGATCGAAGACCTTTTAGTTATCCATTTTTTACCGAATAATAAATATATATAGTGTTCATTGGTTTAATCAAGTCCCACTAGCATGGCATAAGGGAATTGGTGAAAGAGTGGGTTGGGGATTTGAAAAATTAATACAAGTTAGAGCTTATATAAGAAACAAAGCATACATATTGTCAAGTCAAAGATTTAAAACGGCAGAGAAAAATATATGAAGACCAGTAAATAAATCATAACTATCCGCCATAACTGAGGTGAATGTTAAACTGAGAACAACAAAGTAATTCTAGAATTTGTTTTGTTGATCCATAAACTGAATTGAAAACTAGACTACTAGAGGATGCCTAACAAAAGCAATAACCCGTTCAAAGAAAAATAAAAACAATAATGTGTACGTCATGCTACCACGTACTAGCTTTTTCAATCTACAATAATGCCCTGGCCTGCGTTCTCCACGTCGACGTCTCCCAATCCTGTGTCTTCTTCTTCTTCTTCCTCACCCTCATCATCACTACTCATAACCTCCGCATTCTTCTGCTGATCTGTGTGCATCTTATCCTCCACCTCACTCACCACTCTCGGTGCCTCCTTAACTACTAGTTTCCCCTTGTGATGCTCCATTGCTTCCCTGCAGGTTTCAATGGCTTCGCTCAAAACCGATATCCCTTGCTTCTTATCGAGAGTCTGCGTAGTAACAACATAACGTGGAGGAGCAATCAGCTTAACTTTCACAGGACACTCATCGTTCCCCGCAGCTTCCGCCTTTCGAAGCGCATCCTTGATATGAAGAACGCCGTCGAAGTGATAACACGTGACTTCAATATCGGCTCGGATCTTCAATGGTTGCACCGGCATTCTTCTCTTGATGTTCTTCAGCAGACATTCCTTCACTTCCTCCGATACGGTGGGAGTCAGGGAATCGAGAACCGAATCGGAATCCGTGGCGATTATTTTGAAAGCTTCAGCTGCATGGCCGTACTTCCGGTACAGCGGCCATGCAATGTTGACGTACAACTCCTCCAAATCAATGTTCAAAGTCTCGGCAACGTGGCGCATGATGGAGTGGACGAGCTTGCTCTTGTTGTACTTTTCGTCGCAGGCCTGGATGTCTTCGTGGGAAAGCCTCCGCTTGCTCAAGTCTATGTAGCCCTTGTGTTCGTCGACCTTGTAAACCAGGACGGGCTCGATGCGGCCCACCTTGACGTGTTTGTTGATGCTCCGGAGGCGACGGTTACTTAGCTCCGTCAAGGGAATCATGCCCTCCATGTTGTTATACTCGAGAAGGGAGACATAGGCGCCCATGTGGTCAATGCGGTTGACCTGGATCATCACCGCCGCGTCTATCTCCGGGTATTTTGCTTCGTACATGCGGCACTCCAAATTCGGCGTATTGGAAGCCATGGATTATGGATGGGATTGGTAAATTGATTGATTAGTTTTTTTTTTCTTTGATAAAGAAAGATCGATTAGCAGACAATATAAAGTCCAGCAGTAGCCATGCACAAGTTATATAGAGAGTGGAAACGAGCTAGTAAACCCTAATTCTAATAGAATTGGGTAAAACTTTCTAGGAAAGAAATAATCATTCCTTGTAGATTAAGACAATAAATCCTAATTCGCCAAAACGTGGATAAGTTCGATCTGTCGGTCGCTAGCGCGCGATCGATTACTATTCCATTGCAAGTCATCTTGTACGTAGTTCTCTCTTTCATTCTCTTCGTTTCGATTAATTGTGGGCAATTTGAACAGACAATTAAAGTTATATATGCCAATTTAACTGAGGTGGGATGCATGTATGTAGTTCTCAAAAATGTGATTCACCTAACATTAATCATTTAATATAATTAATGAAGATGTTCGGAGTGGACAATGAATCTTTGTTTTACTATTTTAGGACTGTTGAATCTCAACATTAGATCCTCTCCTTCTGTATCCAGTTAAATTCTATCATCTCATTTACATGTAGATGTATTACAATTTTTTAATAAATTCCAGCTAATAAATCTTACAAGGCATGTATACTATTTGGATCCCCTGACTTAACTTTGTACTGTCTTTATAAAACATAACTAATGCCACCATCTATCTATTCAAAACAGTGCATGGCATACCAGTAGCGCATCCAATATATTTACAGTGTAGAATGTTTAAACGTACATTCCTGCAACTCGGGCCTTAATGGATCCTATGGCATATATCATGCCCACTTATTCACTTCTTAATAAATATAATTATAGAATATTGTCCCTATGTTATGAGTGTAAATAAGCAGCATGCATGACTTCGTAATCTCATAATTAGGCAACTAGCTCTTGTGCCTGGGAGGCTTAATTTAATTAGTATACATAACTTAACTTGGTCAGCCTTCATATTTTTTTTTTAGGGGAGAGGAAGTTATATTTATGTGATCAAAAGATCGTACAACCGTACAAAGTTAAGTTAGCAGATCCGAAGATCACTCATTACATTCACTGCTTAACTGACTATAAATAGTCAAGCAAATACAAAAAACGGAATGCAAAAAATTAAAATAAAATAAAAAATGCCACAACTAAAATTCAAAAGGAAAATGCAAAGAAACTACCAACTAAATTTATTCGAAACACAACTCTAACTCTCCACATCTGCCTTGATTAGCTTGGGGCCTAGAGACCATCTTGATGTACCCCTCCACCGATCACTTCAGTAAACAGCCTTGAATTAGGATCATGTTGAGGCCCAAATACGACCAACGCAAGTAAGGAGGAAGGAAGGGGAATTAGACCAGCCTAGGCCCAATTCACAAGGCCACATCCACAGCCTAGAAAGACAGAGGCCCAAAGGCCCGCTGCCTAAACCCTTCGACCCCAACTCATGCCAGTCGGATTTGATCCTGACAAAGAGCCCCGTAGCCAACCAAACAGAGCTCGCGGCCGCTCGTCGCTTGTCCAATACTCGCCGCAAGAGATGCGAATGCCTAAATCAAACCAGGAAAACAGAGATTCCAAACTGAGCACGACAATCGATCTCACCACGAGATCAAGATTGCCGCTACCCGTATGCCGCACCTTAACACCGGAGACATCCCCAAGCAGACAACAGACCGAAGTTCGCCGCCGCCCTGCTACCAAAACTCTAGAGTTTCGATATGCTCAGCTCCGAAAAATCTGGAGCGACTGATGCAAACAATTAAATTATAATAAAAGTGCTAACTGGTCAACCTTCATATTTTATTCATTTGGTATCCATACAATTAATGCATATGAACGATGATCATAGTAATGGAAACCTCAAGAAGAAATGGACCAACAGACTTCTAAAAGAATTGGTGATGCAAGTGTGATTGTTGCTGAAGCCACTGCTCTCAAAGATGCTCTTACTCCAGCTCAGTTCTATAATTTCTCAAAAGTCTGGGTAGAAGGGGACTCCAAGTTACTAATTGACTGTATTCTGGGCAGGCCTCTGTTCCTTGGAGAATCAAAGCGTTGGTGGCTGATATCAAGACCATTACTGCCAGTGACGGAGCCAGAAATTTAAGTTTATTGGGGCATGAAAAGAAAAAATAATTCATAGAGTCCCAACAAAAACGTAATATCAAATTTTTATGTCTATATAAAAAAGCTTTAAAAAAATTACTCCAATAAACTATTTATACTCGAAGATTTCTCTATAACACGGTATGATTTTTTTTTTTCCAAGTACTTTGACATATCTGTACAAAAAAATGTTTATAATTGACAAAATAATTGGCTGAGAATTGTTATTGGTGTTAATATAATTTTTTTTTTTAATGATTTGTATTGAACTTGAAAACTGTAAGTACAAAGGGACTTGAAAACTGTAAGTACAAAGGAAATAGAAATCATTAGTAAAAAAATTCAATAAAGAGCCTCATGTGGGGATCGAACCAATGACACCACGATGGGGTGTCGTGCTTGCTAACAACTGCACTAGGCAACCTTACGGTTACTTATCCACTTAATATAGTATATATATGCCACCAATCAAAATTGGGGCACGGGATCCAGTAGGCCTCTACCAGTCTGCCTCCCTCCGCCTCTGATTGCTGCCTCGTTTTCTTTCATAAGATTTGTATTTAGAGAAGTTAATTTTGTTGCTGACAAATTAGCTAGTTTTGATCTAAAAGATAGAGATTTTTTTTTTTTTTTGATGATCTAAAAGATAGAAATTGCTGTTTGGCACATAATTGCCTCCCTATTTTCATGTCCCAGCATTCCAATTGAATCAGTTAAGTGGGAGAGTAGCTAGGGCCTTTGTTTTGTAGTTTGTTTCCCTGTTTTTGTTTGATCATTAGTAATTGCAATTCATGACTCTCGGGCCTCTATTATTTGGGTTGTACTTTAAAAAGAAAAAGAGACGTTGATGTTTTGGAAATGTCTATGGAATTATCTCGATCAAACTAGGTAGTAAAACTTGCAATGTATCAGTATAGACTATTCTAGACTAGAATTAAAGATGATATATGCTATAAGATATTTTGTACAAGCTTACCATAAATTATTGTTCCGTGCGTGGTTCGGACTTTGTCCTCGTGGCTTGCTGAATGACCATAGAGTTTGAATTTGGTGACTTCGTCTTGTTGACTGCATTTTTTAATGTGAAAAGAATCCTTGTCATGTAAGGATGTCCATGATAAACCTAACGAGATCATCGAACTGCACGAATGCACCATGAGCTATGCCTTTAACTTGGTTCGCTCTTATTTGGGTTGTAGACTTGTAGTTGTACAGTTATACCAAAACCGAGGGCAGAAATCAATTGACTTAAATACTTACCTTAGAAGAGAAGCATCGCAGCCATCGCTGCTATCTTCTACTTTTCTTGGGCAAACCTTAATCCTAATAGGGATAGGCAAAAGTTTCCGGGAAAGAAAATAATCATTACCTATAGAATAAGACAAGGAATCCTAATCGATCAATTATCAAAACACTCGTGGATGTGTTCTGTCCATCACTAGTGATCCATTGTTACGGTTCGGATGCATGTTATCTTCTACGTAGCTCAATCTTTCGTTCTCGTTGTTTCGATTAATGGTGGCAACTTGAATAGACAACTTTTAGTTATGTAATTTAACAGCCGCTGCAACTTTAAGTAACAAACGACAAAGAGAGCCTTAGAAAAACCTTGAACACAATTATATAATGGAGGCATCTGGCCGGCCGTATGGCACTTAAATATTGTTTCTATTATATACACTGTGCTAAGGCGGTTCCCTGGCCGAGGGTTTCATTATCTCTGTTCTTGTTTATAATGGTGCACGTGTACTGTTTTTGTTTCACCATTTTAGGACCCTGAATCTCAACACAAGATCCTCTCCTTCATGTAAATTCTATCGTCTCATTTACGTGTTACACATCAATTAGTGTGTACCGGTTAATATATGCTTTCCCAGAAACAAGAGCTATTTACCAAGGGATCTGCCTCTGAAGCCGGATTGCTTGTTTATCAAGTTCTAGCACATTTCAAACTTTTCCACTGTATATATTAGGCGCGCCTTTGTTATGACATGCTGCCTATCACTGTTTTGAATGGACCTAGATGGTACTATTGATTATGTTTTATAAGAGCAAGTTCACCCGTAGTTAAGGTGTTGACCAGTCAAGTTAATGTTTATTACCACTGGATATGGGTTTCCACCCGTTTTCTTTCTTGACTGGTTAAGACTGTTCACTATTCATCCATTCTTAACTGTTCATTTCACTCTTCATTTAGTGTTTTAACTGTTTATTTTTACTATTCATTGATTTTTTAAAAAAAAATTAAAATATATTTGATGTAAATAGATGATAATAATGGAGATTGATGGATAATTAATGTGAGTCCCGGAAAAGTTGAACAAGCTAAATTGAGATCGCTCGATAAACTACTTAACAATCTCGGTAATCATCAAAGTAATCGAGAATATTTTTAGAAATTTTCACAAAGTGAAATCCTTGATTTAAGGAGTTGGATAATAAAGTACACGACACGACGAGTTCGTGAAAATTTTCGGATACCCAAGCTATATGTTATGATTTTCGGAAATTTTGGATTAAGGAAAATCTTTTGGAAAAGAAAAGGAATTTTATGGTGCAATCTGGACCGTTCAATCTAGCATTGCTTCATCAGAGCCGTCCAAATTAATAAAGAAGGGAGTATAAATAGAGGCAGGATCAGATCAGAGGCTCAGATTATTCGAGACTCTCCCAGAAGCCTCGACCCGTTTCGGTAGCTAGATGACCTGCGACTGGGTCCGACCACTGCTCCTCCCTCCAGCCACCTCAGGCCGGCGCACCGCCATCGATCTCTTCCTCTCGTCGTCGCCATCACGTCCATGCACTCGATGAGAAAGAAGAATCGACGGTGAGAATGTCTGACTGCTTCGGCGAGTTTCGGCAAATTCCAGCGACTGATTGGGCTGTATGTGGTATGAAAATCGCTCTTCTCGTCATACTTTACAAGTCTGTGTAATTAGTTTTTCAATTTGATCAAGTTTTGACAAATCAATTTCTGGGTTGTTTTGGGTTCGGCGTCATTACTACCGCCGACAGCTGTTCTGACTTCCTTGGTTCGTTTCCGACGTCGTGGATCATCAATTGAAGTCCGAGGAAGCCCAGTTTATTGAGTTGGCTGAAGTGAGGAGCTTTGGTGTGTCCTGCCACCGTCGTACCACCCCTTGTGGTGGCGGTTTGAATTTCTTTTGGGTTTAATTTCTATCACAGTGTGTTGACGTTAGCCACGATAGGTACCTGCCGAACTGGCAGCCGGCGAGCCTGGTCAGGAAATATGTCAAGGCTTTGCCTTTTTTCTTGGCCTCTGTCAAGGAAAGCCAAACCTTGGCTGGGCAAGATTGGGCCAATGGAAGGATGATTTTCCCCTTGCCCGGTCAACACATCATCAATCCTTGTTGATGCCCGGTCAAAACTACACCGGTGAACTTGCTCTAAGAGCAAGTCCAGAGGTTCTCTTTTGCCCGGGCTCCAGTAAGGAAAACTGATGTGGTGACCGGGCAAGGGGAAAATCATCCCTCCACCGCTGTAGTTTTGCCCAGCCAAGGTTTGGCTTTCCTTGACCAAGGCCAAGAAAAAAGGCAAAGCCTTAACATATTTCCTGACTAGGCTCGCCGGCTGCCAGCTCGTTAGTTACCTATCGTGGCTGACGTCAACACACTGTGATCGAAATTAAACCCAAAAGAAATTCAAACCGTTACCACAAGGGGTGGTACGACGGAGGCAGGACATACCAAAGCTCCTCACTTCAGCCAACTCAATAAACTGGGCTTCCTCGGACTTCAATTGATGCTCCACGACGTCGGAAACAAACCAAGGAAGTCAGAACAGCTGCCGGCGCTAGCAACGATGCCGAACCCAAAACTACCCAGAAATTGATTTGTCAAAATTTGATCAAATTGAAAAACTAATTATACAGACTTGTAGAGCATGATGAGAAGAGCGATTTCATACCACATACAGCCCAATCAGTCGCTGGAATTTGCAGAAACTCGCCGGAGCAGTCAGACATTCTCACCGTCGATTCTTCTTTCTCATCGAGTGCATGGACGATCTGAGACCGCAGACGTGACGGCGATGACGAGAGGAAGAGATCGGTGGCGGTGCGCCGACCTGAGGTGGCCAGAGGGAGGAGCAGTGGTCTGACCCAGTCGTCGGTCATCTAGCTACCGAAACGGGTCGAGGCTTCTGGGAGAGTCTCGAATAATCTGAGCCTCTGATCTGATCTAGCCTCTATTTATACTCCCTTCTTTATTAATTTGGACGGCTTTGATGAAGCGGTGCTAGATTGAATGGTCCAGATTGAATCATAAAATTCCTTTTCTTTTCCAAAAGATTTTCCTTAATCCAAAACTTCCGAAAATCATAACATATAGCTTGGGTATCCGAAAAATTCCCCGAAAAATTTCACGAACTAGTCGTATCGTGTACTTTATTAACCAACTCCTTAAATTAAGGATTTCACTTTGTGAAAATTTCTAAAAATATTCTCGAGCACTTTGATGATTACCGATGTGATGCCCCGGAAATTTGTGACTATTTTCTGAGGATTTTCTGGAATTAAATTTAGTGATTATCTGATAGTTTCATGGTTAGTGGATGGAGCGGAAGTGTTTCGGGCGAATAATTAATTAAAATGCACATTTTAGGGGGGGTTACGAAGTCGACTTTTTATACGTACGGAATTTAGGAAAACTTTATTCATGAAAGTCGTAGAGCCCATCGATACGAGTTCGTGCATACGCGGAACGCAAGAATCGGAGTTCGTACGAATTAGTTATCGAATTTAGAAGAATTTCCAAATTTAGTATATATATTTTTGGAAACCTTCCCTATTTAGGGTTTCCATTTCTGTCAGCCGTTTTCTCTCTCTCTCTCTCTCTCTCTCTCTCTCTCGTTCTCTCTCGTCCGAAACCACCAGAAAACAGAGCAAAGCTGGCCGAGCTCTCTCTCCCTCCACCGGCCACCAATCAACACCAGACCACTTCCTATAGCTTCGCCTCGACTTTTCTCAGCCTCCAGTGGCAATCTTGCGCCGCAACCCGTCCAGCAGCTGCGGCGGAGGACTCGGCTCCGTTTGAGCCGATTTCGAGTCGAGCTCGATATCTCGAGATACAGGCCACCAATTCTCTTGATTTTTAGCTCGTTGGACTCGCCTCAACTTCCTGAACAAGCACTAAGAAGGACCTGACCTGGGTAGATCGATTTCACGTTCGTCGGAGCTCAACCCTTCAAAATCGAAAAACAACCTTTCGATCCGGATATCTCGAGTTACAGACCACTATTCCTTGTGATTCTTGGCCTGTTGAACTCGCCTTGAGTTTCTGAAAACGTTTACAGAAGGTATCGAGGCTTTTGGTGGAAGTTTTTACGTCGAACTGGAGCTCGCCGGTTTCTGGAAAATTTCCTGCCAAACCGGACTGTTGAGGTAATTTCCGAACACTTCCATTCATTTTCTGACTTCGTGATAGTTATGAAAGTTTCTTATATCGATGAAAAGAAGAGGATTAGCTCGGACCCGACACCATAGGCGGTGGTCGGCGGCGGATCTGTCCCTAACTCCGGCGGCATTTTCCGGCCACTTCCGGACACTCCAAGGGCATTCTCTGCCCATTTTTATGTTCTACATGTTTATACGATCATTTCGATATATAGCATGTAATTTTTGGAGATCGTATGATTAAGTTATGAATTTTACAATTTCGATCGTTCGATTTGTGATCTGTGAAGATCAGACCGTCTGATGGACTTGTAGTTTTATTATGTTGATCGTATGACTGTCCGGGTGACTTTGTGTGGTCACAGGCGAAGATCCGATCGTTGGATCTTCGTATAATTGTGGAATAGTGATTTGGAAGGTGATTCATGAGAATCCGACCGTTGGATTTTCATATAAATTTGTGGAGATGTTAGTAAAGGCGATTCAGGAAGATCCGACCGTTGGATATTCGTGATAATTTAGGAGGATGATCCTTAGGGCGATCTGTGAGGATCCGACCGTTGGATCATCGTTTATTTTCGATCCGACCGTTAGATCATCGTTTATTTATGTTATGAGTTTTGGCTAAATTCAAGTCACATTTGGTTAGGTGTTTGACGATTTGTGTTTCATATTTCGAGCTGTTAAGAAGACGCAACGGGATTAGAGGTGAGTAAACCTCACGTGGTTCATATTACGAACCGAGTACTTTTAATTACTTTATTTTTGTGGCAATCGTGTGAAAATATTTATGGAATAAATATTTTTTTTAAATCATATAGACTTGATCAACTACTGTCTATGGGTAAGTAAAATGATTTAATTATACAAAATGAATTTCCCGATTTTCTTGTGTGAACTATAGTTGGTATTAGTAGGCATTCCTGAGCGGATGACTACGTATATATATATTTACGTGAAATATATATGTTTTGGTGGTTTGTGGATTTTGAAACAATATGCATGAAATGATGTTTTTTATTGTTTTGGGTTGTGGCTTTTGGAAAACAAATGATTGTGGAAATGTTGATTTCAATTTGTTTTGAAAAGCGTTGGGATTTGTGTATTTTTGGAACATTTTAGTTCGTGGGTGGTTTATTTAAATGTGGGTCTTGTACCGGGAGCAATTGATAGGGATCAATTATGGGGAATCTTTCATTTTAGATTCGTGTAACATTTTGGCTCCATTGTGACTCCTTTAATGTTTTGGTATTCACTACTAGCAAATAACCCATTACACACTGATTGCGATCAGTGTGTATAACGTTCTATACATACTGAAATCTGTATGCGTAGGCCATTAGCTACCCTACATTCACAGATTCGTTGTCTGTGGCATTTGGGTGGGTGGGTGTTGGTCTCTCGGTACGAATAAAAAGGTCTGTGTGAAGTTTTGAGTGGGACCCACCCACCTATCATCTGCTTCATATCAATCACATCAACTGAAGATATCAGTGTGAGTTGAGGCCAAAATTATAAACATTTCTTCTTCTTTTCTTTTCTTTTGTTGCAATATTTTTTTTTAAAACATTTATCTAATAATCAAAACAATAATAGTAATTCAAGATACCCAGAAATCATCAAAATATCCAATTTATTTGAGAAATGATACAGGGAGGGAGCGGAGGATTATCCCAGTAAATATTTACAAGGGAACAACAAAAAACATAATACAACAACACAATAAGAAAATAAAAATGTAGCTGCTACTATTTTGTTTTGCTCCTTCTTTTCGAAGTTGTACTCTCTGGAAAACCAACATTCAACGCTATTTTGCTGAGGCTGATAATCAAAGCAAGTCCACACATCAATACTTGTCCTCTTGGCTCGCTCCTTCTAAGCTGAGATGAAATAAGAAGCAAAACTTCAAACGGAGAGTAACTAATCAAGCATCTATCACAATAGCATAGAGCATAAAAAAACTCATTTCGCAGATATTTTCATAAACCTACACATCTATTCCACAACAAACAACAGGAACCAAGAAGATTAAAAACAATTCAAGATCCTAATTAAACGATTTGAGCATAATATCGAGATAAGGGATCAAGTAAAGACCTGATATCAAACTATCTTTTTCTTAGATTGGGGATCGGATTTGGGTTCGAAGATAATAGAGAGAGAGGAAGAAAGCCGATCCACTATGCTCAACAACAAACTAGGTGATAGATGCCAATCCAAGCATCACAGTTTCAGCCATCCAACAGATTGGACCAGATCAAGCCTAACACAAGCAGGATCTCAAACAGAACAACGATTGGAAAGGTGAACCAACCAGAAAGAAGTGCATACTCCGACGATGTCATCAATCACGCCGATCAGAGCACCGACGTCATCTCTTTTCCGATCCACCAAAACTGATCCAGCAACACGATCCGCCTTCAATTTCTGGGGCTGCTTCTTCCCGATCTATCCGTGCAGGTGTGGACATAAACTCTGAATGGTTTTTCAATTAGAAGTTAGATGAGACTGAGATTGGGATAGTTGAGTATTTGAAATAGGCTGTGGGAAAAGAGATGAGATAAATGCAGTTTTTCAGTTTTGACTCTCATAGTCTCGTAGCAGATGGAGAGAGAGAGAGAGAGAGAGAGAGAGAGAGAGAGAGAGAGAGAGAGAGAGAGAGAGAGAGAGAGAGAGAGGTAAGAAAGCTAGAGATAAATGCGCAGCAGATGGGAATAAATTGAGAGAGAGAAAAGATAAAGTTCTTCAATTTTTGAAGGCAAGAAAGAGATTTTCACGTGTAATTAGTTAACCTTTTTTTAGCTATCACACACATATGTCTGTGTGTATAACATTTGTCACAGATATCTGTGAGCATAAAATTATCTAATAATTTATATTTTTGCTATCACACACAGATATCTGTGTGTAAAACATTTGTCACAGATATCTGTGAGCATAAAATTATCTAATAATTTATATTTTTTGCTATCACACACAGATATCTGTGTGTAAAACATTTGTCACAGATGTTTGTCGTCATAAAGTTATCTAATAATTTATATTTTTGTTATCACACACAGATATCTATGTGAAAAAAATTTGTCACATATGTCTGTGAGCATAAAATTATCTAATAATTTATATTTTGCTATCACACACGGATATCTCTATGTGGAACGTTTCCCACAGACGTCAGTATTTATTAAGCTGATCATTCACACTGAAATCTGTTGCTAGAAAGCAAATCCCACAGATTTCTTATCAGTGTGAAAGTCAGTAAGTCTAAAATCAGTGTGCATTGTTACTTTTGCTAGTAGTGATTTATACCGTGGGTCCAAAGACTTACGAGTTGAGGATCGTGGGTCACGAAATGTGATTGAGGGTCACGAAATGTGATCGTGGGTGGAAAAATCGGGACTTCACGCCTTTGGCCGGGTGAGTGAATACGATTAGTTAGAGCTCTAGTCTGTCCACCATTGTATGTCATGATGGGTAACAAGTAGGTTACTTGCAATTCATGAGTACGTGTTTTAAAAGAGAATTTGGGGTGTATTCTTCTTTTAATTGTCCAAGGAGGGACTTGATTTTCATATTAAATTGTGATTTGAAAATGATTTTGTCACTTTGGTGACGCATGTTACCCTTATGAGGCAAGGTTGTCGGGTTTGAAAACGAGTCATTTCAAGATGATTTATTGGGAGTTGATGGGTGATCATCGACCTTGGTGTTGAGGGGTGATCATCGACTTTAGTGTGAGTTGTTTGACTGCTTTATCTATTTTCCATGTTACTCTAATTGTTTGATTTGTGTTGAAAATGTTGTGATTTATTAAATCAATCGTTCATTTTTTATTTACTCACGAGCTTTGCAAAAAGCTTACCGGGTTTTGTGTTGTTGCAATCCTGGTACACTATTCAAACGGTGTAGCGGATAATCCTACAGGACAGGAAAATCAGGGTCGAGAGTGAGCTGTGTAGGGCAGCGGGGTTGACATCGGCACTTGGTCTATTTTGGTGTGTTTTATAGACTCCTTTGAGTGTAACTTTTAATTATGTTGGTGTTGTAGTATTTGACTCGAGAGATAGTTTGCTGCAAGGTTTGTTTTATGTTTTGTGAGACGCAGGTTAAGAAAAAAATTCAGGACGTTATTTGTATTGGTTATTATTCATGTTTCGGATTTGAATTTGTTATTAAAAATTCGGGGCGTGACAACCGAGATCGTTAAGTAGTTTATCGAACGATCTCAATTTAGCTCGTTAAACTTATCCGGGGCTCACATTAATTATCCATAAATCTCCATTATTATCATCTATTTACATCAAATATATTTTTATTTTAAAATAAAAAATAATTAAAATTCAATAAACAGTTAAAATGAACAGTTAAAACACTCAATGAAGAGTGAAAATGAACAGCTAATAATGGATGAACAGTGAAAATGAACAGTTTTGACCGGTCAAGAAGAAAACGGGTGGAAACCCATGTCCAGTGGCAGTGAACAGTAACTTGACTGGTCGACGCCTCGACTTTTCTTGACTACGGGTGAACTTGCTTTAAGAGAGTGGTTGTATTTAGCTGACGTTCAAATTCCTTATAATGCAACTTGACTGAAAAAAAAATTCCTTATAATGCAAATGAAGAACATTAAATTTATGAAATCTCAGGAAGCGAAATAAAAAAAGAAACCTATTTTTTAAAACAATTTTTGTATCTGCTTGGAACAATGTTTTCTTTTCTATACTAGCTACTGTATCTATAGAGTCAATATTTTAAACGATGAACTATTGAACTGCGTCACATGCTAGTATGCTACTACGAGCTAGTCTCAATTTTTTGTTGAAGCCTATCCTATAAAGGTACGGGATGATCAAAATTTGGAGTATCCTGCTTGGTTATTTCCAATTTAACATGTCGATCGATTTCCATTTTTTTATTGGAACTTGTGTACTGGAAATAATGGTATATATCTTCAATTATAGCTCATTAAAGTTTATTCTTACCTTCTCGCCATCTTGCTGGGTTCATTCCTTTGCCTGGTTCTCCTTTCATCAGTATTACTAGGAAAGAAGAAATCTGTTAAGAAGAAGAATGAAAAGAAGAAGAAAATTGATTTCTGTTGTGTTATTGATGTCAATCTTATACAACATATATATAGTGCAGTACAACAACATTCCTACATCTAAGGCCTTAAAGCTGTGATTCCCTCCATAATTTCCTCCATGTTCTGAGGGACATGTAGTAGTGGGAAACAAAGGTGGTACCTACACTACATGCTAGCACATGCCTACACTACAAGTAAAGCACTTTCTTAACACTCCCCCTCAAGTTGGAGAGTGAATGCCGTGGACTCCCAACTTGCGAATAATAGGAGTAAAGACTTCTTTTCCCAAAGCTTTAGTCAAGATATCTGCCAATTGGTATGCTGAACCCACGAACCTTGTAGCAAGGGATAGCTTCTAAGAATTTTGAGAACCACTGATGAGATGCTTGCTTTAGTCAGTACAAAGACTTGTGAAGGCGACAAACCAAGTGTTCCTCCCCCTATCGCCGAAGACCTGGAGGAGGTATCATGTAAATTTCTTCATGAAGATCTCCATGTAAGAAGGCATTATTGACATCTAGCTGAGAAAGTGGCCATCGCTAAGCTGCAGCTAAAGCAATTAAGCAGCAAACAATTCTGATCTTTGCAATGGGAGAAAATTGAGGATTGTTGTACGAGATATAAAGTACAACGGAATGAGAAGAAAAAGAGAAGGATGAATTAATATGAGGGAGTTTCGGAATAGGAGGGCTCCAAATAAGTGACAGATTTTACCGAGAGTTGGTAAGCAAGATAGCTATTTTCCAAGAACATGCAAAGTGAGGAAAAAACTTGAACAAAGCAAAACAAATGCGGAAGGAAAATAGAGACTAAAAAACAGCTTAAAAGCAAGAGAGGAACGTGAGACACCAGACAAGAAAAAAAGAGTATGCAAGCATGCGAAAAAGAAATTGTAAACAAGGGAAAAGCGAAGATGTGGCAGACAAGATTCTTTGTCATGAAAAGAAGAAAAGGTGGTCAAAGCATGTGGGTCTATTCCTCCAGCAGAAACATGTTGGTTGAGAAATAAGGAAAAAGGAGACCAAAAGTGCTTGGAGTGAGATAAAAGAATATAAAAAAAATTGAAGGCCAAAAGTGCATGAGAGGGGTGCTGGCCGTGCACATGGGTTGAAACAATAAGAAAAGAAAAGTAAGACCAAATGGTTAGAGTGGGATAAAAGAAAGGAAAGGAAAATTGGCAAGTGGGTGCACGATTTGACAGGAAGATGAAGACGGCCGGGTTTTGGACAAACGGCAACGTCGATCTGAAGAAGAGAGGACGAAGGCGGTCTTAGGTTGAAGACGAAGCCATTGGAGGAAAAGAAGACGCATTTCATGCGGTCTGGAGAAGAACCAAGGAGAAAATTCTAGTGGACAAGTTAGCCTGTGTTTGAACAAATTCGTCTGAACGCAGAAGACCAAGCCGACCTAGAGAAGAGAAGCGACGGCGACCTTCACAGGTGAAGCCGACGATATGGCTGCTTTGCAGCGACGCAAGGGATGGGAACGACGCCGGAACTGAAGAAGAGAACTTGTTCAAACACGGACATGAAGGACGCCTAAACTCCGATCTGGAACAGATGAAGGACGGCGCCACTTGAGAAAAAACGGATAGATGACGTCAAAGCCGATCTGGAAAGATGAAGGCTGACGTTCGATTTACGATGAGAACTGGACTGACGACGAGGAGAGACGGCGGTCTGGGCAAAGCAGTGAAGTAACGCAGACAGCTGGCGTGCAAATACAGAAGGCGTGCAAATGCAAATACCAAGGAGGTGTAGGGAGGTGCAGCAGCAGGCGTGCAAATGTAGAAGGCAGCAGGCGAATGAAAATGTTGTACGAGATATAGAGTACAACAAAATGAGAAGAAGATCTGCAGCACGAGAGACTAGGATGCGGCAGTGATAAGAGAGGATTGGGAGTTGGCTACTGTACGAGAACACAAAGCACAGCGTGAGCAGAAACAGATTTTCGTCCTGCTCAGATTTTCCATGGAGAATGCCAAGCATAGAAAAGTGCTCAAGCACTAGATGAAGCCGCTCTTGACAGGCGATGAAGGTGACTGGTCTGATGACGTCGAAGTCCAAGGAGAAGACGATCTGGTCATTCTTGGACGGATGCAAGAGAAATAACGACTGATTCAAGACGAGGCAAGATGACGCCGAAGTCAAGGAAGAAGATGATTGGTCATTCTTTGACGGACGCTTGGAGAGAAGGACTGGTCCGGGTTCTGAACTGGAGATGGCGACCTCGAACGAACTGGTGCAGCGGATGGTGTAGTTGATCTCTGGTGCCCAAAGCCAACTGTTGACCGGATGGTGCAGATGACCGGATGGTGGTCTTGAGAGGGCTGGTCTGGCAACAAATGATGAGACCGATCTTGGGACAGATGAAGGACGACATCATTTGGAGTGACGCCTATATGGAACGATGAAGGCAGACGAGAAGCCGATCTGGAAAGATGAAGGCTGTCTAATAATGAAGTGAAAGATGAAAGATCTTGGCTTGAGAACATAACATGAATTCAAAGAAGAAAATTAACGGAGTAGAAATGAAAACTGAATTAAGAAGGATTGAGAGATGCTGCAATCGGTTTTAGACCCGTGGGTGCATGGAGAAAATTACTCCATACACCCAGGGAAGGTTTTGAAGCTCACAGGATCAAGATCAAAAAACTTGCTCTGATACCATGTTAAGAAGAAGAATGAAAAGAAGAAGAAAATTGATTTCTGTTGTGTTATTGATGTCAATCTTATACAACATATATATAGTGCAGTACAACAACATTCCTACATCTAAGGCCTTAAAGCTGTGATTCCCTCCATAATTTCCTCCATGTTCTGAGGGACATGTAGTAGTGGGAAACAAAGGTGGTACCTACACTACATGCTACACATGCCTACACTACAAGTAAAGCACTTTCTTAACAAAATCGACGAGCAGCATTGCGACGAGCATCTCCTTCTTTTCTATATGAGCCGAGGAAAAGCATCTCTCATAAGAAAAAGAAAAAGAAAAAGCAAAAGCACCATTCTGAAGTCTTCGTGCATGACGGTTTGATATCGTGGAAAATATTTATTAGGTAGTAAAAACAAAGAATATGTTCCGACTTATATATCATATAATTTTTTGCATAAAAAAGAAAAAGAAAAAGAGATGTGCTTTTTTTTTTTTGGTGCAATAGAAAAAATAAAAATAAAATTACAACAAGAAACGCAATACGTGCCTAATCGAAAATACTTCTACCCATCCAAGTGGGTGGTTACCTGATGTGGTGTCAGCAGATCTGGCTGCCCTTGGGCCACTATGCCATTTTAGCCATGGATGAATCATTAGGTTAAAACCACTATTGTCAATGGCGGACAAAAAAAATCTTCAGTCAACTCGGTAAAATGACTAAAATCCAAGTGTGGATAAATGAAAGAAATTAATTAATAAAGTTTTCAGATGGGTGAAAAGGGTCGGAGCTTTCCCATGGGGGATTAGTTAATGGATTTGACTCACGATCATGACGATTGAACCCTGTCAAGAATATACGAGTAAATATGATCAGTGATAATTAGAATTGTAAATGTTGTATTGATGACGGTTATTAAGTGCGGCAATAATGACTATCATAAAGCTTGTAAATAAGTACATGTATAAGGGTGGTAATAATCGTGACTTATGACCAAAGCCCTCCATCGATTACGTATAAATAGGGGGCATGACGACCAAGTAAGATATTTTATTCTGACTTGTTTTACACGACTTGACAAAGAAATATACTGACTTAGGCATTAGAAGGTTTTCTGCATATACCTCCTTTCTCTTCGAGCCGACGGTCAAACTTTGAGTCAACGCTCAAAAGAAGTTTCTCGATCATTTTCTAGTCAGCTCCCTCTCTAATCTCGATTCATTGGTGAGTCAAACTCCTTTAGGGAGTTTTTCGTCGCCAACACCGAGTCTACCCAGATGGGTCTGTCATAATTGCAGCCACTCCTTTTCCATTGTCGATCATCACCGATTCCTACGTCGACAAATTCTTTTATGCTTGAGTTGAGGAGAAGCATTTCTCATAAGGAAAAAAAAAAGCACCTTTGTGAAGTCTTCGTGCAGAATGGTTTGATGTCGTGAAAAACATTTGTTAGGTAGTAAAAGCAAAGAATATGTTCTGACATATGTATCGTATAATATTTTTTTCATAAAGAAAAGAACAAAAAATAAAGAGATATGCTTTATTTTTTTAATAAAACAAAAAAAATCAAATTACCACAAGAAACGCATCATATTCCCAATACATCAAAGTTATTAAAGGAGATGCTTGTACTAGTACAAGCCTAAAGAATCATTGCAATTCATGACTTCGAGCCCCTACCTCAACTTTTTGGGTTGTAGTTGTACCTAGCCTAAGGGCCAAGAGAGGAGAAATTCTTAGGTGGTGTTTCCTCACCACGTGGTTTTAGGGCCATCCAATCAAAAGAAATAAAATTTTTCCTCTTTTCCGAAACTGTCTCTGCTCTCTATATGTACAATATCCAAAGGACCCCATTCTGGATAGTGATTGGTCTGCCGCACCACGTGGCTGTGTGGGTGACCCACGCAAGTCTTTCTCCCGAGAGAGAGAGACTTTGACTGGACCTAACTCCCTATAAATTCATACTGCTTGACAAGAGACGCACTGCTGCTATATTCTACTTTTCTTCACTAATCAATCAACATTAATTACTTTGTTCTTCTTCCTTGATGGCAGAGTTCTTTACTTTCATTCCCCAGGAAATGCTTACGAAACTGGCTTCACTAGCCGGACAAGAACTCAGACTTCAATGGGGATTCAATGAAGAATTAACAATGCTGCGTGAAACACTACTCATGGTTGAAGCTTTGTTACGTGATGCAGACCATCCGCGACATAATCAGGGTGAGGCGGTGCAACGGTGGGTGGCTAAGCTTGAAGACATAGCTTATAATGCTGATGATCTTTTGGACGAGTGCAGATATGAAGAGCTCCGACGTCAGGTGGAGCCGCGGACCCGAATGGACACTACTCTCAATTCCCTCTCACTCTCCAAGTGCAGATTTCGGCGGAGAACAGCACGGAAGATTCAGAAAATCAATGAATCTTTGGAGAAGCTGTACAAATTGGCGCCTGGTATTGGGTTAGTGTCTGCATCATGGCCATCTGCAAATGCAACAACCTCTCATAACAGGGAAACTTACTCCTTCTTTGATAAAGATGAAGAGAATATCATTGGCAGAGAGGAGGTAGTGTCTGATATAGTGACAAACTTGATCAACTCAAATAGTGGTCAAGCAAGTCACCTTTCCGTTTTGGCTATTGTGGGCATGGGAGGCCTCGGGAAGACAACTGTGGCTAAACTAGTATGCCATGATCCTAAGATAGAAGAACACTTCGATCGAAAGATATGGATATGTATATCTACTGATTTCCAAGTCATGATGATATTAAGGAGGATTTGGCAATCTTTTAAACACGGAACTGCAGTAGAAGGCAAGGATGAACTATGTAAATCCCTCCAACAAGAGTTGAAAGGGAAAAGATATCTTCTCATACTCGATGATGTTTGGTGCCTTGAATCTGAAAAATGGGAAGAGTTGATCAATTGCTTGTTAAATGTTACTGATAGGGTGGGGTGCAACATCATTGTCACTACCCGCAACGTGAGGGTTGCATCAACCATTGAATCAATTGTGCAAGCATTTTCTATGCGTGAGATGGATAAGCTATCAAACGACCAATGTTGGCAGATATTGAAGAATAGAGCGTTTCCGGATGGACGTGCTCATATAAATGGAGATCAAGAAATCATTGGAAAGGAGATTGCTAGAAGATGTGCAGGCTTACCACTAGTGGCTAAGGTACGTGCTAATTATACAATTACCAAATTTTGAGTTTGTTTGGCTAGTGATTCCAATCAATACTAAATTAACTCTTTGTATCTATAGTTTGGTTAGACACAATTAATTTAATGAATCCAGAACTAAAGAGCTATTAAATTAGCGTCCTCGAAAGTCCGAAGCCGACAAAAATTGGCCTTGACCCATACATCCGATTATAGAGAAAAGTTTTCCCATCACCCTAACAAAAAATTAAAATAAAATAAAATAAAATTCCCATCATGCCCATTAATCCCAAAAATTAATTAAAATTATAATTTTGTAATATACTCAATCAATAAATTACAAATCTACCACTGTCACACTTTCGATCTAGACCTGGCAAAATACTGTGTCATGTTGTGTTTGTGTTGTATTAAGTTCGTTTCGTATATTTATCGTGGAACACAATAACACATCGTTAAACTAATGTTAAAACCAAAACCGAACCATTAAATTTCATGTTAAACGTTAAAACCCATTACGACTTATTTAGAAAATAACTAAATGTTTACTTACGACATCTTACAAACTTAGAGAAACATAAGAAGCGTGCATAAATCTTATACAGTCGAAGGTACTTTTTTCTTTTTAAAAGTTGAAAATTGAGGTTATTGTCGTGAATATTGAGACACAGTTACAATGAATTAGAGAGATGCATTAGGGTTTCTCATGTATATTAGACATAGAAACTCAAAATTTACAAGGATGCTCTTATGTTAATGGTTCTTAATGTTTTAACGAACTAACACTAAACCGAACCATTAAAATTTGTGTACTTATCGTGTGACCTTATATGAAACCAAAACAATAAACCTCAAACTAAATTCATACACTAAACCGAACCATTAAAATTTGTGTACTTATCGTGTGACCTTATATGAAACCAAAACAATAAACCTCAAACTAAATTCATATAATTTCATTCGTGCTCATATAATTTCATTCGTGCTCATGTCCTCTTATCTTATCATGTGCAATTTTGCCAGACCTCTCTCTCTCAGTCTCTCTGATATCTTTTTGGCGAGTAAAATTGCTCCATCGAGCAAGTCGCCCTCACATTCCATTCACTGACGATCGTCCCTTCCGATAGTCACATTCTGAATATAGACACTTAGATCTCTCGCGTGTATTATACTCTCCTTCCTCAACCAATTCTTCTGGTGCTGGAGAGAGCCTCTCTCTTTAACCTCGATCTAGGCACAGATCGTGATGGTCCTGCTTGACCAGACGACCACCTCATGGCCTCTGTCATCACGGACCAGCCCTCACCACCTCATCTAAGACCCTCTACCGTCGTTCCTCTTGACACCGAACGACAAAGAAGTCTGACTCGTACCCGACGCTGGAGCATAGAGGTAGAAATGGACAGCTTCTTGCGTGCAGTTCTAGTAAGAAAGGTCAATTCAGATGGTTTTGATCAAACATGAAATGGAGCGCGCGGGGAGATTTAACAGGAAGGGGAGGAAAAAGAGGTGCGCTTTGTCGGTGTTGTTGATGGTGAGGTCGCTGTCGAGGAGTGTGCTGTAGAAGAGAGACTCGACGGAGGAGTCTAAGGTGAAGTGAGAATTTGGCTTGTAGATTTGGCCTGTAGATGAACATTTTGAAGTTTTTGACCATGGAATCTTCGTTGGCGGAGATGGTAGCTTCTTGGCCTCCGCCGTGCTGATTCTCCACCTCGATGTGCGTATGGCCGGCTCTGTGGCTAATAGTCTGGTTTTTCTTGTGTGAACATGTTCGGAAAACTTCTATAGGCTTAGGGTTTATGGAATTGGGCTGAAAGTATTGCTCGATCAGTGCTCACTCTCAGATTTTGTCATTAAGGTAGCAAGGTGGTGGAATAGCAGAGGAGACTGGTGACATCAAAGGAGATCGACGGGGAGGGGGGAGCTGCAAGTGACGAAAGGGGGTGGGTTTGGTCTGGGGTCAAGACTTCAATTTGGATGGGTTTGTTGTTTTTTATTGAGTACATCGGCAATCTCCTTGGTACGTTTCTTCATGCTTGAAGTCGAGCTAATGTTTCTTGTTGATAAAGAGTTGTGTTGGGTTAGTAAAATTGTTACTGACCCTCAATAAAAAATTTACAATAAACTTTTTATTGAGGGTTGAGGGTCAATAATTTTTTTTCATCCAGAGCGAATAAAAGTTTCGATGAGATCTCCAGCGACCTCCGCGACCTTTCTGTCTCTCTCTTTCTCACAGACACACCCCATAGTGACAAAGGGGGAGAGGAGAAAATAGTCAAAAAAACTAAACAAAAAATATTAGAAAAGGAAAACAAAAAGAAAAATAGAGACTTATTGGAAAAAATCATATATAAGTACTTAGGAGGAAAAAAAAAAGTGGTAGAATTACATTTTGAGACATTGTCCTAAAAATATAACTTCTGTATATATATAGGTTTTATTTCACAAACACAAACTTACAAACAAAGACCCAACAATGGGCCAAAAGTGCAAAAATAAGGAAACAACCAACAACAAACAAGCCCAAAGACAACCAGCCCACATCCAAGCTCAGTAGAAAAGGAGATCGATTGTGCTGTCGCTGCCAACAATCGAGCCACCACGTGACACATAAATGTCAAAAGAGCTGCAAACAAGGACTGACAAGTCGGCGAAATCTTTCTTGCGCATGAACAACAAACCAGATCCCAACAGAAGAATTCCACAATGCACATACCAAAACCCATACAAAACATCAACATAACCCGTCAGCAAATTGCTAGGAACTAAGGTAACCAAAAGAAATAGAAAAAAGAAAAGGAATCGAGATAAGCAACAACGGAATCGCCCACGTGCCAATGTAAGACATTCGATACGACGTCGAAATTGGAGATTCAAATCGGCGAACATTCGCTTAAAAAACTGATGGGTATGAAACATGTGCACCTGAAATGTGAAGAATTTGGGATTTGAAAAGCATGAGAAGAGGAAGAAAATTGGAGGGATATGAGAGGGCTGAGAATCAGAGAGAAAGAAGGGAAGAATTTGGGATTTGAAAAGCATGAGAAGAGGAAGAAAATTGGAGGGATATGAGAGGGCTGAGAATCAGAGAGAAAGAAGGAGAAAAATGGGATAGAAGGGAATGAGAATTCTGGGATCTGAAGATTTGAGTAATGCTAGGTGAACCACCTTTCTATGTATCACATGCATCTTACTTTATGTGGCAGCTGATGTGACAAAAAGTTTAATATATCACAGAATTTCATAAAATAACATGACTCTACCACATCAGCTGCCACATAAGGTGGGATACAGATGATATCCAAAAAAGTGGTTCACCTAACATTATTTAGAAGATTGGGGTGATGGGATAAACGAAGGCAACAAAAATCAAACTATATACATACCTGCCGTTGCCGGAGCAGAGATCTCCCACGAAGGGTAGTGGAAGGACGGACATAAAGCTAAGACGGAAGGCTTAAGGAAAGAAGAAGAGAGAAGGCAGTGCTTCTCTCTTCTCAGGATAAGGATAAGGCCTTTAGCAAAAGAATTTTTATTCTTCTGTTTATACTGGCTGATAAGTCATAAGCTCATAACTATTCAAAACTTCAAGAAAATTAGGTATCATTTTCTAGATCCATCAATGAAAGCCATGAAGAATCCTTGAAGGATAAAGAAAATGAAAGTAACCAGGAGTGGCTGCAAATCAATTTGATATGAGTCGAAATCTTAACAAGTTTTCTTTTAGCTTAGAACTTTTAAATTAACTTCATCTAAACGCAAATTTCCACGAGTCTTCTTGACGAATCGTCAAGGTCGCAACACAATGCGTTTCTTGGTGCTCAATACCGACAACAGTTGGTAAAGTTTGAGTCAAACATGTGAATTTGTCCTTTTGAAAACATTTCTTTCCCTCACACATGCATCGTGGAATCACTCGGCTTGCAATTCAAGTCTTCACCAAACTTGTTGAATCTGATACTAAAGATTTCCAATGCTTGCACAACTCAACCCTAGAGCTCTTAGACAATTGCCACTCAATAACTCCATGGATGGAAATCTTCTCTTGGACGCATCACTTATAGAGTATCAAGTTAAATTCTTCGCTAAATTCACTCTTCAAAGTAGGTTACTTATCTGTTGTGGACAAAGCATGTGCAAGCATTTTATTTTTACCACCCTCGAAAACTTGTGCTTGTAAGAAATTGTACGTATATTACAATGCCATTATTGTGACTTTAAATTCTTTGTAATTAACAAAACTTTTACTCATTACCAATTCTAGGTTTTGGGAAACATGATGCGCTCCAAAATGAGTGATGGATGGGGGGCAATAATAAAAAGCAGTATATGGGATTTGCCTGAAGGAGAAGAGAAAATCTTGTCAATTTTAAAGTTGAGTTTTGACGAACTAAAATCACCATCTTTAAAACAATGTTTTGCGTACTGCTCTAACTACATCAAAGATTTTGTATTCGAAAGGGAGGACTTAATCCAACATTGGATGGCTCAAGGATGGCTACCTCCTTCTTCCAAGGAAAGTAATCTAGAGATGGAAGATATAGGTGAAGAATATTTTAATATCCTATTGGAAAACTCTTTTTTTCAAGATGTTACGAGAGACTACTATGGAAATATCATCTATTGCAAGATGCACGATCTTGTGCATGATGTTGCAGAACGTGTATCAAAATCTTCGCAGGAAAGAGGTCGCTCATTTGTTGGCGATCAATTCTTTCTACCAATTGCAAGCTTTCAGACTTTGCGAGTCTTGGGATTATACGGGTCAAATATTAAGGAGTTACCAGTTTCAATTGGAAAAATGAAACACTTGAGGTATCTGGATATTTCTGATACAAGGATTACAGCACTCCCCAAATCTATTGGCAAGCTTTATAACCTACAGACTTTGAAAATGGAAGGTCTCCACTTGAAAGAGCTTCCAAAGGAACTGCTCAATTTGATCAATTTGAGACATATTTGTCCCATTAGATCAAGCGTATTTCTTTCACAGCAGTTTCCATGGCCAGCTGGGATGGGGCGATTGACTAACCTTCAATCATTACCTTATTTTACGGTGCGTAAGGAGATAGGTTGGGGAATCGAGGAACTGGGCGGCTTGAAACAATTGAAAGGTGGATTAACTATTTATCATCTGGAACATGTGAGAGATAGAGACGCAGCTAAGAAAGCAAATCTAGTGGGGAAGCGTATACGTGATTTGAGCTTTAGTTGGTCGAGTAACGAACACCGGGCAAGCAGCAGCAACATTGATGAGGATGTACTGGAAGCACTTCAACCACACCCTAATTTGGAATTCTTAAAGATTGAAAACTTCATGGGTGATAAATTTCCTTCATGGATGATGAGCAAGTTGTCTCTACCCAGAAATTTGAAAGAGATCGCCTTTGGGGGCTGCAACAAATGTGAAGGAGTCCCAAAACTTGGCCATCTGCCTAATCTTAGATCTCTTCTCATGGACAGAATGTCAAACCTGAAATGTCTAGGATCTGACTTTTACGGTTACGATCCCCATGAGGCTACGACAGGTTCTCAGACGAAAGCTCTGTTTCCTGCATTGAAGAGTTTGCATATTAAAAACGCCAAGAAGCTAATCGAATGGAGTGAACCACAAGTATTGTTGCCAACAGAGGCGTTTCCATGTCTTGAGGAGCTTATTCTGTGGGATTGTCCCCAATTAACAAGTGCTCCCAGTTATTTTCCATCTCTTCAGACGCTGAGTATGAGTGGAATAGATAGCGCTGTGCCAGCAAGAAGTATTCTTAGCGAACTGACCACTCTCACTTATCTCCGTCTAGTATGGTTGAAGGGAGTTAACTGCCTGCCGGAAGGGACGTTAAGGAACAACAAGAATCTTGCACGTTTGGTGATAATACATTGTTGGGAGTTGACTTGTATTGCTCCCCATGGATTTGGTTGTTGCACTTCTCTTCAGTCACTGGAGATTTCAACCTGTAATAAACTGATGTATTTACCTGAGGGGCTACTTGCACCATCTCTAAAGATGTTGGATATAAGGACCTGCGACAGTCTGGAGTCCATCCCATTTACGGAGGGGATAGAATACAGCAGTCTTGAAACCTTGAGAATCAAGAAATGCAACATAACGTCCATTCCAATTTCACAGGGCTTGCCATCCCTTCGTGTACTGGAGATTTTTCATTGTCCTAAACTGTCGAGCCTCCCCAGTGGACTAAACTGCTGCACCTCTCTTGAGAAGTTGGAGATAATAAACTGCCCCAGTCTGGAGACAATTCCATATTTAGCATCCCTCACCAGCTTGAAGATATTGAATATCGGTGCCTTCTGCGATCTCGATTCATTCCCTGCTATACCGGTCATGCCACAACTTGAGGAACTAAGGCTGGAAGGGTGGCCTAAGCTCAAGTCTCTGCCTGAACAGATTCAACACTTCACTTCTCTCACGTCTTTGACCATATGCTCCTTCGACCATGTGGAGGAAATTCCAGACTGGTTCGGAAACTTCTCTTCTCTTGACTGCCTCAACATAGAGCGTTGCCAAAATCTAAAGGAACTTCCTTCACTCCTAGCTATGCAACGCCTCACAAAATTAAGATTCCTGTTCATCTATGACTGTCCTATAATTGAAAGATGCAGGACGGGCGGCCCAGAGTGGCCCAAGATTTCTCATATCCCACATGTCCGTTGTAAGATTTCTTCTCTACTTTTCATTTTACTACCATTACTTGTTATATATGTTGTAGCTACTCATTCAAACTTCAATAATCCTACACAATATTTCCAAATGCAAAACTGTTAAAATACGTAGTGTGTAGTTGTAGTGAATATCAATCATTTAACTCAAGTTAATCAGTCACGCTTCTAACGCTAACAATTTTACGACTGTAGTCTCTGTGAAAATCCAACTTGATTTTTATCTTTTACACATTTGCTTTTTGTAATTCCAGCATTAACAAAACTCTTTTTTTTTTTTTTTTGATTAGTGGAATAGTATAAATGCATATGTATGAAGCTATGCATCGAGGTAAGGCAAACTATTCAAAAATGGTTGTTCCTTTCCACTGCTGTGCTGATCATGAGAAGATATATATTAGAAAGCACTCCAATTGCTGAGGTATGCATCGCTCTTTGTCTGTACTAGAACGGTAGAACCCATATAGACTTGCATGGATTGAACAGTGTCACCATGTGTATGTGTGTATTTATATCTCTAACTGGATTTAATCAGACTGTATGTGCCTATGTGGTATTGTGGTGTCCCCATGCACCTGTTTTAGATTTTCTCATCACCATGTTGCGTTTTAATATGAGTTCTCTCGGAACTTTCTCCTCCATAAAACTTCAAAGCTAGAATAAAAAGTCAGGAAAGTAGTGTAAAAATCTGGCACAAAACAGAAAAGGTTCATGCAATTTGGTAATTCAATATAAGTAGCGGATTAACATTAATGAACTTCATCTTCATCTTATTATACCCTATTAACCTTACCGGTTGCAAAGCAGACTGGTTCTTTTCTGCAAAACATATTTAATATTGGAGTATATGTGAATTCTAATTACATTGCATCTTGGCACTCGAAGTTTATGCTATTCAACATTATCAGCTCATTTAAAACCATTATACAGTATAGTTTGGATTGACTACTGATAATTATAGCTTCATTCAAATTATAACTGGTATGATTTGCACATTTCCTAATTCCTAAACACCAGATCAGATGTAATTGAGGCAACAGTTGATCGGATCACCTAGTTCGGAATCCGAACTTCGGATCCCATTCCCCCTAGCTTCCCTTTCAACAAAAGAAGCTTCCAGTTGGTTCCTCCGAATTGTCCTCCAGAGGAATGGTGTTAGATTATTTGACCAAACTGTAATTTTCTTAGAAATAATTGCAACTTTGGAAAATGTTGCATGGAAAACTTTTTTAAATGGTTAAGGTATCATCCGTCTCGCATAACAATTTGCCTAAACTAGAATCATTTCTGGTTGAAAACAGACTAAATGCTGGTTCGTCAATCATTATCTTTCCAATCCATATCAACTGTTCTTTGGCATCTTTGGGTTTTATAGAAGAACTGTTGATCAAGCATATTCGTCAAATGAATATGACACATTCTCAGTTTCTCACAGTTTCAAAAGGACCAATTGAGTTGCAGATGTTCTTCAGAGTTGTTAAATGTCTCTGGGATCTAGATGTTCTGCACCTTTCAGAAAGGTTTTATTTTTTTTCATTGTTTCTTGTCCAGTTTTCACCATTGTTTGTTATGTCTTTCACGTCATCCTCCACATCAAGTGTTCTCATTATTCAATTTCTCATGTAAAATGCAATACGTCTATGCTATAGTCACAAGCAGTAACTTGGTGTAGGCAAAAAGCATCTTTTTGAGCAAACAAAATTCAAAGGAGGTGGTTTTGTGACACATCTTTCACTATCTGTAAGCTTAAGTTTATCCTCCCCCTTAGCAGTGAGAAAATTCCCTTGTCCTTTTCTATTTCAGAAGTTCATGCCAATCCATGTCACTCATCGGATGGAGGCATTACGATTTATTTTTGGGGTTTCAACCACACCCTCTACAAAGCATGCATCTGAGAATCATTGTGTGCTCTTTAGAAATATAATTGTACATAGATAGCTAGACACTGGCTAGCTGCTTTTATAAGTTATAACAAGAAGTGCCCTGTGCATAGGCGGCTGCTGTATCCATATATCCATCTTACTAAATGATGGGCAATGTGGATCTCCTCCCATACATTAATACTTTTTTTTTTTAATTTCTTTTCTTAAATTTTACATGTGTGTGAAATTTCTGTCTCTTTGGCAGGCAGCAAGGTGACGAAATTATAGTTGCAGTTCCTGGTGTTAGTAACATCTTGTATATTCACAAGGTAAGTCCCATCCTTCAATATTGGAAGTGGATATAACCTTGTAGTTTATGGTGTGGTGTTGGAGTAACCAGTTCAGACATCTAATCTGGAATGTATTATTTTCTTGTAACACGAAACGTTCCATTTCCAGTATGATTATATAAAAGACTTTATATTTTGCATTAATATAACAGAAACTTACTCTTGACCACTTTGTAATTTCTTCAAAGAATAAACAAATAGGTCAATTTTAGACAATTTACTGCAATGCAGTAACGCCGGCCCTGAAAATTATTGCAGTGCAGTAAATTTTAGTATTTATAGCATGATAGCAATCACATAAAGAAGTTAAATTTGAAACATATTTGCTTTCTTATGGATGAGGTAAAAGCAAGTCAATACTATGGTATCATAAAAATGCATTGCTGTGGAGGTTTAGGGAAAATTTTCTAGAGAAACAACTTATTCACTCAACTGTTCTATAAAAATAATCTTTCTATATTATTATTATGGTTTGTAGGTGGCTTTCAGTCAACTGTCATGTAAGAGATGCAAAACAGTTTCCTGGTACTTCAGCTCCCTTTCCCCTGAAGATAATACAGGGTTGATCAACACCTTTCTAATATTTGGTTTGGCTGTTCGCAAGTTATTAGAGGTAAATCAGGTCTTCTTACATCAGTTTATAATTTTATATTACAAATAAAAACTAGATTTGCTATCAAGCTGAAAAGGGAACCCCTATCTGTGGCAGGAACACTGCAGGTGATTAAATATACATCAATTTCCACGTGAGTCTCTTCCTTAGTGCCAAGTCAAGCTGATCAGGAAAAGTGTGTCCCAAGTACCCTCCAGAGTCCAGAGTATTTCAGGAAAGCATTAACAGCTTGCATTCAAAGGTATAGGCATTTGTTTTCGTGTTTTCTCTATGTCCAGCTAGTATTGAATATGTAGACCAACTCTCCCTTATCCTTTTTGCAGCAAGACTACTGGACACGATTTTCTCTATCTTTGTTATCAGAGATTTTGTTGGCGATATCAAGGGGTTGTGTTGGACTGCAAAGAAACTTAGCCATCAAATCTGAGAGCTTTGGATGTCTTATATGGGCTGAATCAGTGAATCCTACGTTTAAGGAGCCTCAATTCCATGCTTTGAGGGACTCCCTCCCCATTAAATAGGAGGACTACATTCCATTCACTTCTTACTCTACTCTGCTGCTGTTTAGCCAAACTAATGTAAAATGTAACCATATTTTATTTATAGTGAAACCAGTAGCAAACAACCGTGACGTAGCACGAAACTTTGCAGAGATTTATGTGTTCGATTTGTGTGAACACATAAATCTCGTGTTTTCATGGGTGTCATACTGTGAGTGTCTTGAACCTCAAAGTTTGTGTTTTAAAAACCTCATAGTATGGGTCCTGCATTATCAGTTCTTTCTTTCTTCTCTCTTGCTTATCAGGGATTATGTTGGCAATGTGGAATATTTGGTTCTGTTGTACAGAGGAAACTTTTATCCTTCTGTGTTTTGCTCTTAGCGCTTTGTCTAGCATTTTTGATTTTGCCAGTTCGGTTGCAGATGAGATTGGAAGAACTTGTGGTTGGTTTTCCAGATCAGCCAGTTTCTAAAAACCTCATTCCATTTGCAAATTACATTACCGCCGTACTTAATTTACATGTGATATGGATCAGCAACAGACTCGATGAGTTGCACACAAGGCAAGTTCTGGTCTCGTGTGTCCATTACTCACTCCTCGTTTATAAATGAGGCTAGGCAATTATTGTTCTCTTTTTTCTTTGTTTGGATGAGTAACTATTGTTCTATGAATAGCATGTACAAATTTCTGATTTCTTACATCTGAATTAATCACCTCCTAAGGGAACTTCTTTTTCGCAGCCATTGTTGCAATGATTTCCTGGATACGTTTAGCCTTTCCAGAACCACGGGTCTTCTAGTGGAATAAATCAACTCTGAGTGTAATTCATTCCTTACTGGCTTTTCTTCCAAAGTTTGATCTGAATCTATATTGTTCTCGGATACTATTGTAGTATCAAGTGCAACTTTAGGTACTGTTGAAAGAACCTTGAGCCCCAATTCATCCTGTAGAAGCTTGGTTATTGCATCTATGACCTCTAAATTGTGAGCTGTTGAGCCTCCATCAACCTCATCATGGACTCCTACCATGATCAACATGTCATCTTTTACCGAATCTCCTGCGACCATAATTAAATTCTAACATCAACGAAATTTAGAAACTTCAAGGAAAGGTTCCGCATTCTAAGTTCTTTATCTCACTTGCTAAAGTCTTACTCTTACCTTATCTTGGTGATCTAAATGAATAAATGGTTTCTCAAATTAAATATAGGCATTTGAAATGCAATACTCTTGTGAAGCATTATGTTCATACCTAAGGTATAGTTCTCTTTGATCATTCGCAGAACTGCAAGAACAACTATCCGAGCTTCAACCTGTTAGCATTATTGCAGCAAATTTGAAAGCATTCAGCACAAGAACAAACAGATGAACCCTTTAAAAGGTTGAACATCAACACAATTGAATAATGACATGTTAACCAGACTGGCTAGCTATTCTTTAAACATATATAATATAATCATTCATTTTAACAATTGAATGTAGCAACTTTGCTTTGAAAAATCAATTTTGTACAAGCATACCTTTGTAAGTCCTTGAAGGTCAACTGCTAAAGTGTCAGCAATATGCTGTTGTAAGTGTTCTGCAACTTTTTCAAGAAGCACACTTCCAGGTCTCCCAATGCCAGCTTTGTCCCAGTAACTGAACTCACCTTGTTTCGGGCTGCTGTCTTGTATAACTCCTTCACACCATTCCTCAATTAGTTGCTCAAGGTAATAATCATTGGGCTTGTAACTGCAAAGTAAAATGCCAAATTAGTAATATGAATATATTCATTTGGAATTGAAATTCAAGATGATATACCCTGCTTTCCGCATGTCCTGATATATAGCCAGGCATTGTTGTACTTCACTTACAGAACCATATCTGCTACGAGCCCTTAAAAGTGTATTATATGTCACCTGAAAAAGCCATTGGGATAATACTTGTTGAACTGATCTAGAATGGCTATCACCATACCCATATTATTTATTGGAATAGCCATAATTTTGTTTATATATACATTAAAGTTTCTACGCAGAACCATATGCAGACTGCAAAAATATTATGTTTGAGAAAAAGAGAATATAAGGATAAAGGGTATATGACTTAAAATTAGAACCATCAATTCGTAGCACTTACCAAATTTGGGTGTATCTGATATTTTTTCATTTCTGCAAACAGTGACAATGCTAAGTCCAAATTTTCACTTTCCACGCAGATCTGTGAAGCCAAGGACATGATACATCAAATCTAGGTGAAAAGAAAACGGCGGATAATAGATAACCTAAGGTAGTCTGATTATAAAGCTTTTAAACCTTGATGGCTGTTGTATAGGCAACAACATCAGGTTGGATCCCAGCTACACGCATACTTTTCAAGATCTGCACTGAAATAAATCTTTATCAGTGAACTTATATCCTCCCCAAGAATACATAAAGTGACAATGATGAAAAAACACTTGGGGCAAAAAATAATAATAATAACAAATCCTCAACCATTTATGTGTTACCTGCAAGGCACCCTCAACATTCCCCGAGCTTCCACATATATCAGCCAAAATCGACCATGTTATTTGATTAGGAAAAAGACCTACTGTTTTCATCTCATCCATCAGTGCTCTTGCATGGTAGTAGTCAGACCCACAGGCCTTCATCAAAGTATTGTATGTTGTAGTTGTGGGTTTAAAAGAACGCCCTTCAGCAAAGTTAGATAGAAGTATAATTAGAGGTATGGTTAGACATATTAGTATTTGAAAGTGCACAAGTACGGTCCAGTTGAACTGCTTCCTGCACTACCTTTGTAGTTTTTGCCAAAAGTCTCCTGGACCTTATTACTCTTAAAAGAATGGAAAAGGCGAAAAGCCCTGTCATACTGGCAAGCCTCAACACAAGCATGCAGAAGGATGTTAAAGCACTGTGAATTAGGTTCACAGCCGGCCAAGAGCATCTCTTCAAACAATTGAATTGCCTTATCCACAAGACCTGCATTTGCACAGGCACTGATCAATGATGACCATGTAATTGTATTTGGCATAACACCTGCTGCTACCATATCTTCTTTGACATTTAAAGCCATGTGCCACATTTTTGCATCTGAAAAGACCTGGAAAATTGTTCACTAGTTATGGAGACGGTGAAATGGTCCACTGTATGAATATCCATTGCTACTAAGTACTAACTTAAACAAAAAGGTACCCGTATGACTATGTACTTGCTATGCAAGAGCCAAAATATAACAACACGTAAGCAGATGTATGTACCTTTACAATAGTGCTGTAAGTGAAGACATCCAATTTCAACACTCCTGTCGATTCCAAATGCTGTACTTCCCTATAAATATCTTGTGCCAGATCAACTCTTCCAGCGAGACAGCATGCCTTCAAAAGAATATTGTAACATGCCAAATCTGCTTTGACACCAAGATTCTGGATATAGAAAACAAATAAATTTAGATGATTGTAGCTTCATTCATAACAGATTGACAGGTCAATCATGAATCACAACTAATTTCACAAATGTTGCAAAACATAATCTCAACTATCTACTTAGTGATCCCAGAGGGAAGATTTTGTCTGTACATTTGATGTTATTACAAAAATTTGGTGTGAGAAGACATAATGAAACAATGATATTAACATTGTAATAACTAAACTTGAAAAAAGAAAACAAATGAGAGAGAGAGAGAGAGAGAGCGAGCATTACCTGCATACTCTTGTATACATGAAATGTGTAGCTCAGATCATGTGAGTTCACATTCATCAGACTGTTGAAAACATATATATTCGGAATGACCTTCTGTTTAAGCAAGTCCTGCAGAAGATCATGGGTAAAGAAAGCCCTGACTCATAATCTGAATGAGTGCATTAAAACTATAAAAATATCTAAGAACTCATCTTTGTAAAGTTTGGTATATTGTTTACAGAGAGCCGAGATGAAGATACCCAAGTAGTATTCAAAATAAGATCAAAAACAATTTTATTTTAATTTAATATATATTCTCCTGCATATCTTTCATGATCTCTTTCATCGTCTTTGTCCTTTCTCATCTATTTTCCCTTTAATTTCTTAACTAAAGCAAAATCCACAAATCTTATCAAGACACCAAGAGTTTCCAGGGAATAAAAGACCAAGAAAAGAAGGATTGTTACAACTAATACCATTACATACAAGTAGGTAGATTTATTGAGTGATAGGGTGACAGTTGCCATCTAGTCATCTACTATTAGCACCCCAACAGAACTCAATTATGAGACAGAGAAACTTAAGAACTCAGTTCTGAACCACTTAAGATCTCAGTTCTGAACCATAGGATAAAATATAATGTTAATTCAAAATTCAAGCTACAAGAACAGTTCCAAACACTAAGACAGTTCAGGGTGGGCTCTACCTCATAAATGTACCTAGATTTCATGTAGTCTTTGCAGACACCACAGACGTCAATTATTGTGCGGTAGATGTACATATTAGAACCACTCAATTTTTGCTTTGATGCTTCATATGCTGTCAAAGCAGACGCCAATGCCCTCCTCTTTCCAAACTCATTCATAATGTTACAGAATAAGATATGCGCATGTGGAAAAATACAAGCATACCTGCAAAAATTTGTTAACCAAAGCATAAATAATGACTACCACAGAAAGATCCATTGTGATTCAAGTCATCCAACATTAATTGACACCATGGTCAACAAATCCATGTCAAAAGTCAAAACTTCACATACGACAAGAGTTTGAACAATGCAGATCAAGGAAGAGAAATCCCCTGTCAAACTCATAAGAGAACAATCAATTATACCTTATGGCCAATTTCGGGCTACGTTTATCGACACATGTTTTGATGACTTCAGATGGCTCCACCAGTTCTTTGATTGGGAAATGCAAACCTGAACCAAGCATTATCTGTTACCATTGCAAACAGTCTCCCAAGACTCAAATTCTCATTAAAGATATGTTCTTCCCACCCCATTCCGATAACAACTTACTAACATTATTAAACATCTCCTACAGCCCTAAGCCAGCTTAAACAGCTAAAAGAAGTTGCATATCACTCTTAATTGTTTGAGTTTATCGAATCATTTCCGAATGTATTTTACGAATGCAGCTTACAATTTTACAGCAATTAGAAATCTCTGAACCTATATTATGTAAATTAAAATAAATGAACAAATTAGTGAAGGAATTATCCAGATAAATTACCTGAAAGAACCTCCATAAGCTCAACAAGTTCCTGAACTTGCTTGAATTTCAAAAGGCGGTGACAATGTCCTCCCAGCAACTCCATAGCGTAGCCATCAAACAGCTCCAGCGGCCGAACCCCAAGCTCGTCAACTTTGGTCAACACCTCCACGACGCGCCTGACCTTCCCCTCCTTCAAAAACCCGGAAATGCCCCTGGCGACCATGTCGACCTTGAGCGCGGCGGCGAACTGCGAGGGCTTGACGCCGGAGAGGACGACGCTCTCGGCGATCATGGCGAAGTCGTCGAGCTTGCCGTCGCGGGCGAGCTTGGAGGCGAGGTCGGCGAAGTAGGAGAGGTGGGTGTTGTGGGGGTCCCAGCGGCCGGCGAAGAGAGGCGGCGGCCGGGAATGGAGGGTGGAGATTGGAGGGGAGGATTTGGAAGGGGATAGCTTGGGGATTGGGGGCTTGTAGGGTTTGGTGGAGCGGTTGCCATTGGGATTTGGGGGAGTGGAGATTGAAGAGCTAGTGTAGCCAAGGATGACCAACACTCTCATTCCTTGGGCTACCGGAGAAACCTTTTTTTCTTTTCTTTTTTAAATAATAATTAGAATTATTTTCTGGTGGGATATAGGAGGGGAATGGGGTTTTATGGGGTTTTGAGGATTGGATTTGAAAGGCGCGTATTTTGTGTCAGATAAATATCTTAACGGTTTTTCAAATGCGATACTAGTGCTTGTGGGAAGGGGAGTGGTAAGAAACTAAGAATAAGGTATTCCCTTTCATATTTTTGGCCGTCCATAACTCGATTAGAAATAACTTGGTCAAGACCACCACTTTTTAATGTTAAGACAAAAAGAATATCGAGACGAAATGAATGAAAATATCTTAATTTTTGAAATTAAATCTAAGAGTGAGTGATCATAAAATTTTTGATCAGGTGACCGTGTGATCATTGCTGCATATCGATACACCATTATGATGCACGTCACTGAAACACGTCATATTGATAGATAATTTTGGTAACAAGTTAATATTTTTATGATACACGTCTTTGAAATGGTTAAATGAGTAAGTAAGTGTTGACTCAATATGCATTATAACAGATGATTGAAATCTACACTCTCTATTTTACAATTCATTTATGTTCTATTTTCTAGTATCTTAATTCTTAAATTTTATTTTTTTGTAAGAATTTTAACTAAAAAAACGAGTGTGGATTGCATATTAGAAAGTGTGAATTTCCATTATCGTTACAATAAACACTTTATTGATAATATTACACTATATAATAAAAAAGAGTAAGATACAAAGTTTGAACAAATATGTTCAAATTGATTTCGAGAAAAGTATTATCCATTTTTTTTTTAACACTATAATTATGTATGATACCTTTTTAATTCAAAATAGAGATTCAATTGCTCTCAAGCGATGATCAAAGGGCATAAAGTTTACTCTCTTCTTGTGTGTGTAATCTAGTACATGCTTAATAAGCATAAGATAACAAACTATATCAAATCATTTTACTACACGGTTAAGTCACGTTTTACGTTTATACCTAAAAGGCAGAGTTTTGGGGTCTGAGGTGGCGCCAAGTCTGTGGAAAGCGGGAAGAATTTACACAAGGGCAGTCTCATCACCCTCTCAAAAGCCCGGCCACGTGGAGTATCCCAGGGGCATATCGGGAAACTAACGGAAGCATCTGGTAAGCCCCGTGCCGTCTAAATCAAAGACACCCCCGTCCAACCAGATAAGCATTCAGATCAGTATCATCATCACCTGGGAAATTTCCGAATCATCGGAAATTGGAAAGGGCGCCATTTGATGCCGATAACCGATGCCGCCGAAGCAGCAATCGAAGGCCGATTTGGCAAAGAAGCAGAAGATCGTAGAGGACAAGACCTTCGGGCTCAAGAACAAGAATAAGAGCAAGAATGTCCAGAAGTACGTCCAGACTCTCAAGCAGTCCGTCCAGCCCAAGCCTGATCTCTCCAAAACCGCTGCTAAGGTTCCATTTCCCCTTCAACTTTTTTTTTTTTTTTTTCATATTTAATTTCTTGGTTAATTAGCTTAATGATGGATTTGTGTTTTTAATTTCTAACTCCGTTTGCGGTTTGATCTCCGTCACGATCGAAACGTTTCTTGTTTTCGTCCGAAACGCGAAACGTTTTGAGATTGAAATTAGCAATACGCGCGCCATTTTTTATTTTTCCAGAAAATACACACCAGTCTAGGGCTTGAACAGATCAGCTAGGGCAAATCTCTCAATCAATTAAGTGGAAGACGGGAGAACGAGGAAGAGAGCTAGGGTGATGAGAATTTAGGTGTGGAATTTGGGACTGGGAGTGATCTGAGAGGTCAGCATGGTCCATTTTCAGACCCAAAAAAACCAAAGAGGAAGCCTCATCTAGTGGGGCCTGAATTTGACGCTGAGTATGATGTCAGGGGAATCCCCTGTATCACTGTTTTCAGAGAAAACCATTGAGGCCTTGAATAAGCCGTGGTGGGAAACACTGATAATTAAGCTACTAGGGAGGTCAAGGCGGTATAGTGAGGCTCCGGAGGAGGTGGCGGCCTAAGGGTGAGCTTTTTTTAGTGGATATAGGATATAGTTTCCGACATTGTGAAGTTCAAGTTGGAAGAGGATAGAGAATGGGTTGGTGCTGAATGGGGGTCGTTGGATGGTTGGGGGTCAATATGTGACGGTTTGGAAGTGGGATCCGGACTTCTCAGCTGCAGAGGAAGCAGAGAAATCGGCTAAGGCTGTTTGGATAAGGCTAATTGGAAACTAGTAAGAATGCCTAGTATGAAAGGTATGGAGCAGATATGTTTTACATAAAAGTGAGGTTTGCATGTAAGGAAATGAAAAATGGTTCCAAGGAGACTGAGTTTTGGGGGGGTACCTGACACAGGTGAGATGGGAGGAACAATCTGAGACTTCATGGTACCAATAGAGTGACTATAGATGAATGAGATGAAGGGGCCTTCGTATTGATGTAGGAAAACAAAGGTGGGTTGTGGCCTTAGGATTTTGGACTTTAGATAGTAGAAGTATTAGGAAACTGGATAGATAGAGAAGAGGATGATATAGCCATATAGGATTGCTTGCAAAAGGAGAGAATGACACAGTAGATGGTAGAAAATTTAGTAATCAGGATACACTCATTTTTTTCTTTAATTTAATTTTTGGTTATTGGCCGACTCTTGTGCTGTCATGTGCATTTCTCTCTGGACCAAAAAGACCTCGTGGTTAGATTTGGCCAGCATGCTTACTGTTGGGTTTCAGTTCTGACCAAGATACTGAGAGAATTTATGTGTATGACATTGTGATAATTGACAGAAAAAGAAGGAGGAAGAGAAGGCGAAGGACAAGGAACTAAATGAGTTGTTTAAGGTTGCTATCAGTCAACCAAAAGTACCAGTTGGTAAGTAATGTTTTTTATTTTTTTGGAACCCGAAATCATTGAAATTTTTATGTGTACATCTTGTTGTTGAGACTTAGATTTGATGTGGTGCTAAATGCTTATTTGTTTAGGTGTTGATCCTAAGTCTATATTATGCGAGTTTTATAAAGCGGGGCAGTGTGCTAAAGGTTTCAAATGCAAGTTCTCACATGATTTGAATGTTCAGAGGAAAGGAGAAAAGATTGATCTTTACAGTGATAAGCGTCAAAATGGTACCATATAGAAACTTCAATTCGTTGTTGATTTCTAGGCATTTTAGATTTCCTTATGGTTTATGTTGTTCTGAGTTATATATTATCTGTTAGAAACAATGGAGGAATGGGATCAAGAAACTTTGGAGAAAGTTGTGGAGTCAAAGAGAAAAGAGTACAATATAAACAAGCCAACTGATATTGTAAGGTTTTTTCCTCCTACTTGTCTCTAATCTGTGTTCGAGTTTCCAACTTTCTACATGCTTATTGGCATAAGGATCTTCAAACCATTGATGAGCTTCCAAACATCTCATTTGCTTGCTTTCGGATGTGTACAGGTTTGTAAATACTTTTTGGAAGCAGTGGAGAAAAAACAATATGGTTGGTTTTGGGTCTGCCCCAATGGTGGTAAAGATTGCCATTACAGGCATGCTCTTCCTCCAGGATATATTCTGAAATCTCAGATGAAAGCTCTGTTGGAGGAAGAGACTGAAAAGATACCTATTGAGGAGGAGATTGAAGATCAGGTTATTCAAACAAGCCTTTCCATCAAGTTTTATATTCCAGTTTGAATGTCTGGTCTGAATGCCTTTCACTTTATCCTTGTTTTCATTCGTTCATCCATAATATGTAACTAATTATGTGCTGTTTTTTGGTGTTAGCGTGCTAGGTTGAAAACTTCGACTCCAATGACTCCTGAGTTGTTCATGCAATGGAAGAAGAAAAAGATAGCAGAAAGAGATGCTGGCTTGGCTTCAAAAATGGCAGAGCGGGCTAAGAATGACTGTATGAGGTGTTTCCCCTCTCTATCTCAAACCTCCTTCCCCTCTAGGAAGAAGATGTTACATAAAGAGAAAATGGATTTAATGTGAACAATCTTGTTTCAAAATGGAGGGAATTCTATTTGGCTACTACAGATAGTTGCTAATAATGTTATACTTTTCATTCCATCGCAGTGGTCGTGAACTGTTTTTGTCAGATTCAACCTTATTTGTGGATGATGCTGAGGCATCTGAGAAGTATCAAAGAGAGAAGGAATCTGAAGTTGCTGAAAAGAAGGTACCCACTGAACTTGCTTTCTCAAAACTCTCGCTCTCTATGTTATTGCACTGGGTGGAGTGTTATGACATGGAACTAATAGTGCCTATGCGTAAGCTCGAATCTAGTTAGAAGCTTTAAACTAACTGTTCTACACTCCGCATGATTGCCAAAAGATATAAATGAGAGATTCCGGTTAATTTAATTCAATTACTATTTACATTGTTCCTTAGACATGGTAATGTGTTATGTGTGGCTAGAACTGAATTGGATGAACTATTTGTTAATTGTTGTACTCTTATATTCTGTTGTTTATCTTCAGGTTAGTAACAATGCTAATGGAGGTGGGCCAAATGTTGCTGATGGTGATGCCAAAGCTACCAACATGGATGACAGTGTTGAAGATGACGACTTGGACATAAATGAGTTAAACGAGTTGGAAGCAAGCTTATCAAAGGTAACAATTCAAGAGCCAGGCACTAGTGCTTAAGCCGAAGAGAGGCAGCCCAAAGTCTGCATACTTCCCGAGTGTGGACTCCATATTATTTTCTGTACACTTGTAGCCCTTAAATCATAGCACCTCCCCATCGATTACCTACTATCCTCATGTATCTATTTTCAGTGGTGGATTTCCTCTTACAAAAATCATTGTTTTGTAACTTGAGCATATTAGGAATGCATTCGCTAGAAATGTTTCTTTTGGTTTATGCTAGTGTACCTGGTCTTGTTCTTCCAGAATCATGATACTGATCTTTCTGATATTGTGGATATGGTCTTGGGCAGTGAATCTTACAGCTTCACCATGCAGTCCGCCCTTGAGAATGGGGTCGTTAGACGTGGTATGAATTATGTTATACGTTTTGGACATATGGGTTTTCGACCGTAAACTGAAGTGACAAATCTCAATATGACCACCTTTTCTATTTCGTAAACGCAGAGATATGTTCTCACACCAGGACTGGCATTGCCCTGGGACAGCTCTTCTATCTAGGCCTTCCCTGTTAGTATGACAGTTTCATTATTGTTACCATTTAAGTTGAGGTGTGTGTTGACCCGGTAGAATATTATTCTTGATTCCCGATTAGAGTTCGACTCTTCTAACATTTTCCTCAAGAAACAGGTCAAAGGGCAAATATCATTGTACTACAAAAGACTGGATACAGCATTTTCTGTCGGCTGCAATGCCCTAATAAGGTGACCAACATGAAGACATAATACCTAACCCACCACGAATGGATATATAAATCCAAAAGAAACCTGCCTAATGATATGAGAAAAAACGTTCCATTGAGGGAACCAAAACACATTTCTTACTGTTTTGGTGTTCCCTTGGAGCCCTACCATTGTTACATCAAGATTTGGGCGGTGAAGCAAGCTTGCAAAAATCTAAAACTATTAAGATAAGCAGAAGCAATAAACGAACACGACGGGAATGCATAATTAAGCTTTCCAAGTCTCGCAAGGAACTCTGTCAAAAGACAACTTAACCAATCTAGAGTAACAGTGTGTTTCAAAGTCTACGAGAGTACGAGCCTCTTTTTTCTTGTTACCAGTCTAGAAGAAAGAAACTTGTAACAAACAGAGTCAGCTTTGTTAGATGCATGAACTTGGAAAAGTATTCTACCATTCTCAATTAAAAATTCATTGGTTCATATTCAATCCTTATATCCACGCCCAACAATGATATGAAATCCATTACCCTTTTGATCTCACACACATGCTGTGGTGTAACAAGACTATGATTATAAGCCAGAGGAAAAAGTGGGCACACAAAATAGACCCAACAAAGGGTCTGGATTCCATCTATGATCACTGAGGATCAATTTACACATCTTCATGATGTAATGTTCTTGAAGGATGCCACTCACACTTCAATTTTTTGTTTGCGCGTTAAACTACTAAACGTCCATATGTTTTTTTCTTTTCCTGTAAAGTGTGGGACAAAGATGCTAGATTCTTTAAGGTATGGGCACTTTGGAACGCAAAACAAGTTGATCTGAAGATTTCTACTTCTCACCGCAAGAATAAAACTTCTTAAATCAGCCGTGGAGAAAAATATCGAACCGGATAGTGTTCAACAATGGGATTGGAATGGTAGAAGTACCAACCGAACAGGACAATCATTGGTGGCTTAAAAAATCCCATCTCCAGTGCTGGTTCTAAAGCTAAATGATTATGTATAAGTAAGTATCTGACTATGAATAGTGCTGCTTTATTTGTCTAGTAGTTGGGATAGATAGATCGACAACATAATGAAGGGACTGTCGCTTCAACTGAAGATCGTTGCCCTGCTTTTTGGTCACAGACGCTCGCATCGAGTGGATATCGAACTATCAAGATAGTGCTCGTCTGCTCGATCATATATATGATTGCAGTATTGTACGGAGATATTGCTTATAATTGGTCGAGAAAATAAAAAAGTAAAGGAGATAAAATACACCAAATTTGTCCAGGTATTATAATGAAGGGCATCTCCTAAAGGCCAGGGCCGGTCTTGAGATTGTAGAGGCCTGAGGCAAAAAAAAATATTGTGGCCTCACTTGAGTTTCACATTTTAGCAATCAAACAATTTCATACTTCATACATAGTTCTTTGCTTCTTCCTTCTATTAGAAAGCAGATAGCGTCTTTTGCTACCGGATAGAAGTTAGGTGAGGAAAAGAAATTAAGGAATGAAAGATCTCAAGAAGATAAGATGATCTGCCATTTTCGTGCCCTGAATCAATAGGTACCAAGGGCTTAGCCCAAAATTCTAAGTGAAGGTATCCATAAACGGATTAGGAATAGGGTAGGTCAAAAGTTCGATAAGTTTTTATGTAAAAACAGAATAAGTATACAAGGTAAGCTCAAACGTAACATTGCAATACATGTTTCCTATGTTGCTGAGGTTCCATGTTTAAGCATGACGTACTCATTATAGCTCAACATCGACATTCATCAAGGGCGATCTTGTTAGCGTGAGTCATAGTTTCCTATTAGGAATAGACTACAAAGGGAATATATTGTTGTAAATACTTACCTTGTATATGTAGTGTAGTACAGTAGTACACAATAGTTCTAGTATGATTGTAATCTGTTTATATACACCACATAATGGGTTTAATTAAATATCAGACAATTCATTCTCTCAATCTTGTTATATTTGACTTGGTATCAGAGCAAAAATCCGAAAGGACTTTGTCTCTTTGTTTGTTTCAATTTTTTAGAATTGAGGAGTTTTGTCTCTTAACCACGTTGCTATTGTCGTTGTTTGTCAGCATCACTAGGGCGTCCAGCAAAGAACGACCAATCATCTTCTTCTTTGACTTCGGCGTCATCTTCTCCAGCTCATCAGACCCAGTCGTCCTCATCTCTTGCTCAGAACCTTCCAGATAGATTCCGGTTTTGTCCTCAGCCAAAAGTCACTTACTCAGATCGATCTCCGGCTTCGTCTTCAGCCAACGACCGCCGACGCTCCTCTTGCCCAGACCGGGTTCACCATTGCTTCACTCAGACCGTCCTCATCTCCCCAGACTCCCTTCGTCTTCCTCCTGTGCCGACGATCAGCCTGTCCAGTTGGTCTTCCTTCGGCTCTGCCCGTCTGCAGTTCCTCAACTCAGATCCCGTTCAGATCGCTCCGCCAACCCAGACTGCCGTTGCCATCCCTCACTCAAGTCGGCCGGATTCTTCAATTGGCAGCCCAAGTCCGACCAGGTCGACCTGATTCTTCATCTCGTCGCAACCCAGATCAATTGGACACAACTCGGTCAACTCAACCCAGTCGACTCATCATGGTCAACTTAACCCAGTCAACTCGAACAGGTTCCAAAAAAAAAAAAATTGTTATTATTTTTGGAGCCTTCTGTTCTTCTTATTTCCGCTGCATACTTTGGGGATTTGTGTGTTTTTTGCTATTGTACTATTGCAATGGGTGGTGATGACAGTCAAAATTCTAAGGATAATGAAGTCCAGAAGGTTGAGGTCTCTGTCAAGAGCTCAGAATATGGTTCTTTCTGGGGTACCAAACTCACTGGTACCAATTTCCGAACATGGAAGAATATTATGTTAGTTTATCTCCGTGGAATACACAAAATGGGGCATGTGACTGGAACAATCAAGGCTCCTAGTGAAGATGATGTGGAGGCCTATGCTAAGTGGGAAGATGATGATGGGTTTGTAATGTCAATTCTATTTCGAGCCATGACTGATGATGTGCTACAGATGGTGGAAGAATGTTAAACTGCTGAGGCGATATGGAAGACATTGGGGGATTTGTATACCAATGAGTCTGATTTTATACAGGTTCATGAATTGATGTGTAAAGCTGCTAGTATGCAACAGAATGGGCAATCAGTAGCTGTGTATATCACCAAGCTGAAGAATGTATGGGCTGAAATTGATCAGAAGCGTCCTTGCAAGATCAAGAATCAGGAAGATCTTGTGTGGTAGCAGAAGGAGAATGAGCTAGAAAGGGTTCATGTATTTCTGAGAGGGCTTGATGAGAAGCATAGCAGTGCTAAGGGAGAATTTCTCATAATGATAGACCCTCCTAGTTTGAACACGGGTTTTACATACATCCGCAAGGATGAGTCTCAGCAGGAGAGTCTCAAACATGCATAGGTTGAAGTATCTAGCCTAGCCATTCAGGCCAAGTCATCGGCACCTTTCATTCAGCAGCAGAGTTCAGCCCCACTTCATCAGCAAGGTTTCCCACAAGGCTTCACCAACCGCCCTCGTCCTCAATGTTCTTATTGCAACGACCTTGGGCATGTTCGGGAGACTTGTTGGAATTTGAACCCACACCTGAAACCTAAAAAGCAAGGTTATCGTCCTAAGGCGAAAGCAGTTGCTGTTCAATTGGTCCAAGAACCGGATTTCTATGGAGTGGTTGGCCAAGATCATCATACAGCAGGTGGAGTTACTCCTACAGCCTTTATAACTGGTCGAGGTAAAATTTGTATGGCTTTAAAGGTTTCTAACTTTGTTGGTTCTGATACATGGATTATTGATTATGGTGCCTTTGATCATATGACTTATGACAAATCATATTTTACTGAATTGTCTTCCCCACTAGTGTCCTATGTAACTAATGCCAATGGTGAGGCTTTTCATGTGTTAGGATCAGGGTCAGTTCGTATTACTCCCACCTTAGAACTTCATAATGTGTTATATGTGCCTAACCTGTCTCACCATTTGATATATGTTCCCCAGTTGACCACTGAGTCTAAATGCTCCGTCGTTGGGTGTTTACCGTGAAGCATAATGTAGATGGATCAGTGAATCAGTACAAAGCATGCCTTGTAGCAAAAGGGTTTACTCAGACGTATGGTATAGACTATGATGAAACATTTGCCTCTGTTGCCAAGATGAACACTATTCGGGTTCTGCTCTCATTTGCTGCTAGTTTAAACTGGCCACTCCGACAGTTTGATGCCAAGAATGCATTTCTTCATGGAGAGTTAGCCGAGGAAGTGTACATGAGCCTTCCACCTGGGTATGTAGTTGCTTCTCCTGGTGATTTTGTCTGTAGATTGAGAAAATCTCTATATGGTCTCAAACAGTCACCTCGTGCTTGGTTTGGAAGATTTGCACAATTCATGCGAAAAGTTGGTTACAGACATAGCAACTCAGACCATACCTTGTTCCTCAAGTATCAACAAGGGAAGGTAACAGCTCTAATTATTTATGTAGATGATATAGTAATTACTGACAATGATACTGTTGAGATGGATAGACTACAGAGACAGCTAGCCTCTGAGTTTGAGATGAAGGACTTGGGTGAACTTAAGAACTTCTTAGGGATTGAGGTAGCCAGGGGGAGAGAAGGAATCTATCTGTGCCAGAGGAAGTACGTTCTTGATTTGTTGACAGAGACAGGTTTGTTGGATTGCAAACCGGTTGATGCTCCTATTGTGCAGAACCATTGTTTAGCTGAGTATCCAGATCAAGTACTTACTGATCGAGCTCGCTATCAGAGGTTAGTTGGGCGCTTGATTTATTTAGCTCATACTAGACCAGATGTTGCATATGCAGTGAGTGTGGTGAGTCAGTTCATGCATAATCCAAGTGAGAGTCACATGGATGCTGTTATGTGGATTTTGAAATACTTAAAGTCAGCTCCAAGAAGGGGAGTACTATTTTCTAAACACAACAATATTCTTGAGGTTTATGGCTTCACAGATGCAGATTGGGCTGGAAATATTACAGACAGGAGGTCGACATCTGGTTACTTTACATTTGTGGGAGGTAATTTGGTTACATGGAAGAGTAAGAAACAGAAAGTTGTGGCACATTCTAGTGCTGAGGCTGAGTATAGAGGTATGGCTCACAGAGTGTGTGAATTGCTGTGGCTGAGAAATCTATTCCGTGATCTGGGTTTCAAACTCAAAAGTACCATGCAGTTGTATTGTGACAACAAGGCAGCTATTGACATATCACAGAATCCAGTATAGCATGATCGTACTAAGCATGTGGAGGTTGATCGTCACTTTATAAAGGAGAAGCTAGATGCCAAAATTATTAGTTTCCCTTTTGTTCCAACTGAAGAGCAACTTGCAGATATACTTACCAAAAGAGTTTCCAGGAAGGCGTTTTATGACTCACTAAGCAAGTTGGGCATGGTTGATGTATATGCACCAACTTGAGGGGGAGTGTTAGCGTGAGTCATAGTTCCCTATTAGGAATAGACTACAAGGGAATATATTATTGTAACTACTTACCTTGTATATGTAGTGTAATACAGTAGTACACAATAGTTGTAGTACGATTGTAATCTGTTTATATACACCACAGAATGGGTTTAATTAAATATCAGACAATTCATTCTCTCAATCTTGTTATATTTGACTGATCCAACGATACTAAGAGAGTAAAGATTCCCAAATTTTCATGCCTAAATGATGTGACGGCTAATGTTATCTCATTGGCGAATGCTTGCAGTTATGGTCTAGAATTTAGAATTGGGTTTTTGTCTATTTACCTCATTTCTAGGGATTTTTTTCCCACTTACCCCATTAAGGTTTTTTAATTCTCTCTTACCCAAAACACTCTAAGGAGGTCTTCCCTGATACCCCATTAACATTTTTTTAAAAAAAAAATTTTTAATACCATTTTACCCTTACCCTTTATTACTTAGAGAGAGAGAGAGAGAGAATGGAAGAGAGAGAAACAATATGAGACTTTGCCGGATTCCGGTCACCGGCCGCCCGAATCCATTCGCCAGTTGCCGGAATCCAGTCACCGTAGGTCCCCAAAAAGGTCGCAGGAAAGGTTTATTGCCCCCAATAGACGTCTATTGCCCCCCAATAGACGTCTACTTCCCCAATAATCTATTGTCCTCCAATAGACGTCTACTGCCCCCCAATAGATGGGCAATAAACCTCTATTTCCCCCCAATAGAGATCTATTGCCCTCTAATAGAACTTTCGGTTGTCGAAATAGGAACTAATCTCTTTAAATTTAGACAAATAAAACTTTAATTAAAGAAAAAAAATGAGGAGATTACATTAATTCAAAACATATATTGCCCCCCAATAGAACTTTCATTCGCCTGAATGGGAACTAATCTTTCTAAATGTAGACAAATAAACTTTGGTTAAAAGAAAAAAAACGAGGAGATTACATCAATTTAAAACGTCTATTGCCCTCCAATAACCCTTTATTACCTCTCAATAGAACATTTCTTTTTTCTCTCCTTATAGGCCTTCTGCCCCCATACTAAAACAAAAAACAAAAAAGAGAAAAGAGAAGAGAGGAGAGAGGAGATGAGGCGGAGACCATGATCAAATCAATGTGTCTCCCCGAGGAGCTCATCATCGAGATCTTCCGGCGACTTGATTGCAAGCCCAGCCACTACTCTCTCTATTTTTTTTCTTTCGACTTTGAACAACACACAAACTGCCTTTCTTCTGCGGCATGCCAACACGAGAAACTGAACCTAACTGAGCCTTTCTTCTGCATCATACAAAATCCCCAACATGTATACCAATTTCAAATCCTAGCGATACAGTAAATGAAACGGTAAGGTACCCGATTGCTCGAACCCGACCCGATTTCACTTGGCCGAATGAGCAAGCCGGCGGAGGTGTCGAGGATGTTGGCCTGCTAGAACTCGAGCTCGGTGAGCTGCTGCCCGCGGTCCATCTCGATGATGAGAGGGTCGACGAGGATGAGGAAGGTGGTGCCGAAGATCCAGACGGCCTTACCGATGCTCTTCAGCAGCTTCTTGGCAACTTAGTCGGCGTCGGAGGTGACTGGGAGATCCTAGCGATGACGTCGTCATCCTTCTTAGGGTTCCGCCGCTTCGGGAGGAAGACTTTCCTCGCTCAGCCCAGACGAAAGACGACGTGCAGCACCGTCGCTAGCTCACTGGAGCCTCCGTAGTGGAGCGAGCTGGGGTCGGAGACGTCAGGTTCGTAATCCGGCGGGAGGAGAGAGAGAGAGAGAATCGCATGGCAGTGTTGTAGTATATTAATTAAGCTGAGGGCATATTTGTCATTTTCCTTTAAATTGTGTTAATGTGAATAAAAATCATTTACTGGAAAAAGTGGGATAATTTTCCCTCATTTTGGTGCTTTGGGTCAAGAACCCTTTAGAATTTGGTTAGAGTATATAACTATCACTACTTTTTGCCTTTTTGGTTCAAATCCTAAACCCATACAGAAATACCATGACATAATCTTCTAAGGAGGAAAATCCATCCTTAATAACGTAATGTAATAAAATGGAAATGACTAAGAAGATAGAAGTTTATTATGATAAGAATAGCTAAATACACAACTTCAAAGCACACCCCCAACAGATATTGGTAATTACAAAACTTCTTATGCAATTTGAACAAGAGGGTGTCCTGAAATTATTGCTCTACTGCATATATGATGCAGCACTGCTAGCTAAGACATGGAAGAAGGTTAGGTTTCAGGAGTTGAAAGGCAGAAGACATCAATGCACTTCTGAAGCCTTTGCTGAATCCTCTGTTGCCACCTTTCTGTTGCGGCACAGTCGTCTTCCAGCTTTTGAAGCTAATCGAACCACCAACTTGGAAAACTCAGTAGCTATTTTAGCAATGATCTTGCCTCTCTTTGGAGGAAGCCTGAGCTTGATTGTGTTTGAAGGCTTGGATTTTGCAATAGATACAGCCATTGCTTTGGACTTTTCGAGTTGAAGAGAACAGAAAAAATTGAACCTATGCTTTGTTTATGTGGAATGAGACAGCTTTTATAATGTTGATGGGGAGGAAGAGAGTGAGTGCAAAACGCACGCACGAGGAAAATGCACTATTTTCTGATGTTAACGTTCACTTCCATTTAGTATTTTAATTTCAAAGCTTAGAAGAATTAACAGGGAAAAGGTTGCTTCCTCGAAGGGATTTGCATACTTAATTTGTCAATCCGTGCAAAGGGTCCACCCAAACAGATAATACTTGCAATATAAGCTTTAGTTCTCAATAAACTAGTGATGTATCTTCACAATATGATGTCAAGCAGTGGAGTCATATCATTCACAGTTCGAAACTATCAATGATCTAAGCAGGGTTAATCAGAGCATTAGCTTAATTGTGTTCAATGTACGTCACAATTCTGACATGCATTTGCAAGAGAAGATAAATTTAAGGTAACGCACTGCTTAAAATATATTTTCCACACTTGAATAAGTTAGAGCACTCGATCTAAAGTCAATTGACAATAGTTCTACAATCCCATATAATACAGATAGAATCTAATTTTACAGGGTGATGCATTCCAAATTACCGAGCAAGCATGTGGTAAGACTCGAGCCAATCATTCACAACTAAACTGGGTGGCTTGAAAAACATGTTACCACTCGACCAGACACGTAAGGTTAACCTACACTGATACTATGAAGAAGCTAGAGCATCAACCCCAAACCAATTGATATCGGATGGAGCAGCAAAACCTTACAAACTTCTATGCAAGCGCTTTACTTTCTACACTTCACACTATCTCAACATTAAGATTAGAAAGCAGAGCCGGCCCTGAGGCTGCCTCAGGCCACCAGCTTCTGGGGGGCCTCTGAAGTTTTGAGTTCCAGTATGCTTAGTATAATATATATCAACTTTGCGAGTTTGAAACAGGTTGGTTGTGTTAGTGTAGTGGTGATGTGGTCTTTGCTCTATCTTGGTAATTGGGGTTCGACTCCTCATGATGACTTTTGAGACATGAGTGTTTCCTTCTTTTGTTTTACATTTTCAGTTCATTTTTTTCTTTTATAATCTATAAACAGTAACATAATTTTTATTATATACTTTTTTCTTGATATTATTTTTATAATGGAAAAATAATTTTCTATAGTTATTTGAAAAAAAAAATTATTTAAACTTCATGTAAGGCCACATTTTAACTATCATCTCAGGACCGTACCGGCCCTATTAGAAAGATTAGGAAAACTGTACTGACAGCTGCTGCACAAAAGACTTGAATCTTAAGCAGTCAAAGTCTTTGGTCTATACCTGACCAAATGAGCTCAACAAAATTCTTGTACATAACAAGTGCTGTATCAACATCTCTGGTAATGAGTCTCCACTGTCCCCCTAAGAAAATGACTTGAGAAGCTCTTCTGGTGCAAAGAGCAGACAATTAAATCACAGATGTCCTCTTCTGGTGAAGTGAACACAAAAAAGTGGAAACCGAATTGGATCAAATCACTATAATCATCTACGTTCACCAATAATGGAGAAGCATAGAGATCAAACATGGGCGATGCGGAGATTAGGTCTGTACAGGCTTTAAATTTTAATGGCAAACTTATTGATGGGTTTATCTGCTTCTACTTAAAAGCAGAACATATAGACATAATTATCGAGTAAGAAAGCTCTTATGCTGACCACTATGGCTTATGCTCGTGTGCATTCATGGGTAACTCTCTCGTCATTCTTGTTAGCATCACAAATGGTTGGGTTTGGCTGATAGCTGTATGCAATTGAGCAGTCCTCTAAAGTCTGGTACTTCGTTAGTTTGTATGTTTTTTGGCTATGAAGAGCAGACAGGAGGAGACAGTAGAGGATTGTATTTCAACAACAGAATCAATTATGAAAGAACAAAAAGAAAAATGCATACTTTGACCAGACCCTGTAAATAAAATAAATTCAATCTTCAGAAATCTTGGCCTCAATTCCTTCAGGTCATGAGTTATCCAAGCAAGAGTTTTATATGCAAAGAACTTCTACATATAATTCGATGTCTTCTTCAACTAAAATATAAGTACTACACCACTACCAAAGAAACTAAGCCCTATTTAACTCGCGGAATGGCAAAATCAATTTCCCACAGGAAAGGAAGAGCAAAAACGAGAAGACGGATAAGTTTTGAGCGTATTTTCCCATCCAGTAGGATTCTTTCTCTCGAATTTATAGTTACAAAAAATGAAAAATAATTCTTCTCTCATTATCAAGCCTATAATCCGGAAAACAAATGAGGTCTATATATATGTTACACTATCCAGGAAATAGGAATAGAGCTTCATTGAACAGCATTTGAATGGGAGTCGTGCACTAAAAATTGGGCATACCAATGACGATTGTATGATGTTAGTATAATCACTTTGTTATTGGACATGTCAGGGACAATCTGATTCCTAAGTCCTAACAAATATCAAAGTCAAAGATAGATGCTAGGGATTGAAAGAAATTAACAACAGCTGAAGAAATAAACAAGTAGTTGGACTTACTTACATAACAAGTCACATTTAGAATTGCTTCCCCAAATAGCAGTTTCCTCATCAACAAACCATCATACATTTAGTTATTTACATAAAAATGAGGCCTTATTTTCTTGTAATACAGAAATTAACTACCTTGATGGTACAATAATGGTGTAAACCAAGAGGAAGGTGACAATTACAATGGCTCCTGCTAGAGTAAACCTTGGGCTAGTCCATAACATAAGGTTGGACCTCTCTGTCCTCTTGATGGGATCAACTTCCTCAGATGGTGGATAATCAGAAGGCCTGGGATCCCAGGTCACATACTTGTTTGGAGAGAATTTTGAGAAGAAGCTCTTCTTGTTCTTCTTTTGCTTCTTGATGTTTGACCAGGCCTTGTCCCAATCTGTTGAGAATTTATCACCTGCTCAAGTATGTGGATCAACATTGAACCATGGTGAGGTTTATGATCAGCAGCTGGTAGTACTCAGTTTAGTGATACATCAACATTAGTAATAGGCCGAATTAAGCACTAATATTAAGGCAAGTAGGTCATATATGTGCTCGGTCTCAACCCTAACCATCAGCTGACGATATATAGGTCCTCTGTTAAAGTATTAACCAGATGCTATATATTTTGCAAGAGGGGAATACATTTAACAAATTACTCCAAATTAATATAACAGGCAAAACTAAGCAATAATTCTAAGGCCGGTTAGGCAATGGTATAGGTCCTCTGTCTCACACACGCCTATGCAGTGGCAGAGCCACCTTAAGCCTTTGCGAAATGTGCTCCTTTTGATTCAAGGTAATCTCCTCTCAACTTTAAAACTAAACCAGTAAAAAAGGTGAAAAAGAATCCAGTTAGTGACTGACTAGAACCTCCATGTCTTGCTAACAAAGGAGCGCTAATAAAAAATGGAAGAGCTAGAAAAACTGGATCAAAAGACGACTTGAGTCTGACCTTCTAATGTGTTTTTTAACCCGACATACTAAGGTCCCCCCTAACAAAATTTCTCAATCCGTCAATTCCTTTACTCATCACATGCCGCTCATATGACGCATACCTAACTTTGAAAATGTACAGATACATTATTGATAATTGTCAAATTTAAGCCAATAATTATAAACATAGACGATTTTGTATGTCTCTATTTCTCTAGCCTACCCATGACATATTGCTTACACTAGAGGATATGTCATACTAACAGATTCATCGTCTCTCTAGATCACACCCTAACTTACTAGCTCTAATTACTTTAATTAATTGTAACCATATGTGCATCACTCTACGCATGATGAAGTGAGTGCTGTAACCTTAGAATTGGGAAATCCAGAATTATTAAAACACGTGCAAAACATAAGCTCGTCCTAGCATCAATGAGGTAGAAAGAAAATGTTAATTACCATTACCACTGTCACCGTTTTGCTGGGGTTCTTTGGAGCCTCTTTTGTTGCAGAAAGGTTTCAATGGCGAAGAACGAGAAGAAGAAGAAGAAGATGATGAAGGTTTGCGTTTTGGAGTGATCCAGAAAAAGTGATGAGAAGCTACGCTTCCCAGTCGAGCTTGAATATCCATCTGCTGATTCGCATCTCGCTTATTTCCAGGTGCTCTCTCCCTCACACATACCCAAACTTATCGCTCTAGGAGATTGCCTGCCTCTAATTCTCTCATGCCGTCTCTCCCTTTGACACGTGTCACTATACTCCTGCTGCAGACATACTCATATGACCAATTGACCATCTTGTTCAACTCAGCCGTAACTTATAGGTATTGTTTAGTTCGCGGATTTGAGAAATTGAGAAAGAAAATTATGTGTATCATAAACACAAGAATTGGAAGAAGTGGATTCTTTCTCACTCTTTCATTTCATTAATTACTCATTTCTCATTATATTATTGCATTACTTAAAAATTTCTTTGTAAGTTTTCAAGCAGTAGAAAGAAAAATTTATGGAAATTTTAAAAAATAAAACAAAATTTTTTATTTCCGCTAACCAAACGATATCAAATGAATTTATTACCATGTTGGCAAAACGAATGATCCAAATTTAATAATTGTTAGAGTATTTTTAGCAATGCTAGCCATTTTTGAATCAAATTTTAACTAAAGTAGTTAAAAAGTCATTTTAACTAGCCACTTTAAAATTACGTTTGCATCAATGCGCTTTATTTTAGCTAGTTTTGAATTTATATTATTTTTTAAATGAATATTAAATAGTTTAAATATATTTATAAATTACATAAAATAACTTAAAAGGAATGTTATAAATTATAGAGAGCCTCATCCCGCTCTCTATATTTAGAAGTGAGATAGCTAAAAGTAGGGGTCGTCAATGGGCAGCCCTGCCCAAAATTAATGGGCTTGGGCCGGGCAGGGCCAAAACATATATATTTTTTTATTTTTCAGGCCGAGCAGGGCCAGGCTTCTCTTAAAAATCAAGGCCCAGGGCCTTACGGGCTTTTTAGGGCCTGGCAGGGCCTGGCTTTTTTGGGTGGGCAGGGCCGAGCCCATTATATTTATATGTCATATTATCTTGTTAAAAAAATACAAAAAACTATAAAAAAAATGATGATATGTTAATGATTGAACAAAATAAAATACAAAATTAAAAAAACATATGGCCTAATGCAATAATTAGTTTAATATAACTACATAAAAATATATTAATACAAAAATTGAATGGGCTTTCGACCGGGCTTATAAGGCTAGGCCGAGCCGGTCTTTAATGGGCATATAACGGGTCAGGCCTGGGCTTTGAACCCTCCACCCTAGCCCTGCCTCGTGCCCAATGGGCAGGGCCGAGATGGGCTTTGCTGCTGGCCGGGCAGGCGCCCATGGGCTTTTAGGCCAGTGGGCCAAATGATGACCCCTAGCTAAAAGTTATAATAGAGAGTAATTTAGGAGTCTGATGCAGCTGCTAAAATAAATAAAAAGCTAAACATGCTCTCCAAAATAGCTAAGGAGCCACAATAGAGAGTCTGCTAAAGATGCTCTCAGCTACTAACCACTGCAAGTGGCCTAGTGATTCTTACTTAGTTGGATGTGCTCTCCAACCTAGGTTCGAACTCCGAAGCTGTCAGAGTGGTTAAACATTGTGTTGCAATGCACAGTTTGAGCATTTCACATGCATCGAAATGATTTATGTTGAACCTAAGAAGTTTTTGAGTTTCCCTTGACAAAGTCAAAAAAAGAATCGTTAGCTACTCATAGTGGAAAGACTTAATGATGTGGGCTTGAGAGCCCATGTGATGAAACATGAGAAGCGGGACTACCATGACCTGGTTCACCTAAACCATCCCACTGTTGCCTGCTCATCTTCGGCAGGCTGGGCTTTAGGTAAAACTCACCGAGCGGGGTCTTTCGCCACGTGTCAGAAGATCCTTTTTTAGGTAAAAAGGTAAGCCCAGTTAGGCCAATTTGCACCACAAGGTTGTGGACCAGCGTTTCACAGCCATTGGATGGCCATGTGAGTTGCCAGCTCAGCTTTTGTGAGGAACCAAACGTACAACTCGACACGATTCGGGTGGTGACTGGTGGGCCTCCTGCACTCGTACCAGTGGACACCAGGGAGCTACACGTAGCATCGCAATCTGTGGTGGGACCCTTCCGCGATTAGTTCGTAATTCATCGGCGGCGCGGGGGAACTGTTGGCGCGTGATCCCTGCAGTGCACCCCATGATCCTCTGATGGGTCAGCATCAAGTCGCGTTTAATGATATCCGTTTCCCCGGCTGGGCAATTTTCAAGCGTATTGTATGAATCAAAAATGGACCGACTGGGATCGGTTCGGAAATGGTAGAAGTACTGAGGAATTGAAACCGAAACGTATGCCCTATAATCAGTTTGGTGTTGAGGTTAAAAATTTATGAAACCGTGGTAGAACCGAACTGACTCTATCAGTTCAGTTTTTGCCAATTTTTGGTTCCTTAACAACTTATTCTACTTCCCACCTGTAATTGTTGAATCCATGACAATTTGGAGGCATCAATTTGGGAATGAGTTTGAATAAAGTGAGGGATTTCTGAGACTACGAGAGAGATTGAGAATTTGGGGTTCGGCCATGAGAATTGGGGGAACATTTTATTAGCAATTTTCAATTTTGATCAAGTTTCTGGGTCTAAATGCACTATACGATAGCCCGTAAGGACTGCACAACATTTTTTGTTAATCGACATCACACAGTATCCGCAAAGACTTTCTACACCTAAAGACTAATCCATGTCAGGGTCTTAGGGGTCATGTTAGAACATTTTCTCCCTCCTGGCCACCAATAATATATTGAGATTTAACTTCAATCAGCATCGGCGGGATTTGAACATAAGTGTGAAGGTATCAATACTGAAGGCTCTTAACATCTCAACCACTCGTGGTGGTTGACCACACAACTTTTTTTTTTTTTGAAAAGGACCACACAACTTTAATATGTGAATAAATTGATAAACGTTATACATATCACTCCTATTGTTACTAATTTGAAAATATACTTTCCAATAATAATTCCTCAAAATATTACTTGAGTAGTTTTTAATGACCCCACAACATTAAGATGTGAATAAATTGATAAACGATATACATATCACTCCTATTGTTACTAATTTGCAATATACTTTTCAATAATAGCTCCTCAAATATTACTCACATAGTTTTTAATGACCACTAGTATGGGAAGACATTGATGTCTTTTCAAGATTAGCCGAGACCAAAACTGATGGAATTTGGACCATATATAATACTTGGTACACATATTATTCACAACTTTATTTATGATTTTGTAATAAAAATGAGAAATGAACTATAAATTTAGACATTTTGCGTAACTTTCAAACAATATAAAAGATTGCTTGCTTTTTCAAAAAAAGAATTGCTCTCATTTTTATAGTGTAAAAAAATTACTTAAAATATATGTAATTTCTGAATACTTATTTGTACTGACATACTGAGAAATTATCACTCAGTCTTAAATGACCACATATAAAAGATTGCTTGCTTTTTCAAAAAAAGAATTGCTCTCATTTTTATAGTGCAAAAAAATTACTTAAAATATATGTAATTTCTGAATACTTATTTGTACTGACATACTGAGAAATTATAACTCAGTCTTAAATTACCACACTTATGTGGTCTAGGATGATCTTATTAATTCATGTGGCTTTACTTTGATGATGTTTTTTTGTCGGTACATTTATTGTGTTGGTGATTGATCTATTTTACTTTAATTTTTTTTTTTTGTCTCGATATATACATGAGTCAATATTATGAACACGTGGCAATTTCAGAGTATACAATAATACGAATTTACTTTGGGTTGAGAGGACAAATCAATAGATCCTCAACCCTCGTTCAGGACTCCATCATCAATTATTACATATCATCATAAAAAACGCTGTTTCTTTTTCTTGATTGATCAGAAAAAGCTCGTCTCAAAACCTGCAGTGATACTAGAGATGAACACTTCATGATTTGTCCGCATTGCCCACAGTCGGTACATCCTCTGACGAGTACGGGGATAGAACAGTGAAACGATTAAATCGGCGTAGTCAAAGAGTTGACTGGTGGGGTCAAAATAAATGACGGCCTCAAATCGAGTTTTGAAGCTCCCTCACATATACGCAAGGAGAGGGTAGCGCGCCACACCCTCGTTGTCGTTTCTTTGTTTCAGTCTTTGGTTTGCTTTGCTTCCCATCTCACATGATCAATCCCTCCTCGTTCAATCCCCAACCCATGTCCTCCGACGCCTCCGGTAAGAAGGTCCGGAAGCCTTACACCATCACCAAGTCCAGAGAGAGCTGGACCGAGGAAGAGCACGACAAGTTCCTTGAAGCTCTTCAACTGTCAGTTACCTCCTTCTTCTTCTTCTTCTTCTTCTTTTTCTTGCTTAATTCTATTGCTCTTGTGCTTGAATTTGTATGATCGGTCGTTTAGAGATAGAGTACTGCTGTTTTGTGTTTTTGTTTTTTGGTTTATTTTCTCTGTTTTTTTCATGTGGAATTTGTCATTTTGTAAGGTTTAGTATTATGCTTATGCTGCACAACTTTAGCTACTAGCTAGTGATGATTATTTGTGAGAATTCTGACTGGAGTTATGTGATGGGAAGTATGTGGCTTATGAGAGAAGATTGAAAATTTTGAAACCAGTAGATTTTGAATTTCTGTTTATTTCTTTCAGGTTTAGTTGCTGTTTGATAGCTTTGTCTTGGTTAATTTTCTCTGTTTTTCATCTGGAATGTGGCAATTTTTAAATTTAGCTACTAGTGATGTGATGGGAATCTTTTGGCTTATAACACAACATGGAAGATTTGAAACCAGTAGATTTTTAATTCTTGTGAGTTTTTTTTCAGGTTTGATCGTGACTGGAAGAAAATTGAAGATTTTGTGGGTTCTAAAACGGTTATTCAGGTTTGAAGCAGGGGATTCTGCCTTTTGGGTTCGAATTTGTTTCAATTTAGGGGCCTATGGTTTTCTTAAGAATTGTGGTTTTGCAGATTCGAAGTCATGCGCAGAAGTACTTCTTGAAAGTTCAAAAGAATGGGACAACAGCACATGTGCCTCCTCCTCGGCCAAAGCGCAAGGCTTCTCATCCTTACCCGCAAAAAGCCTCCAAAAATGGTTGTCCAGTGTTAAACATAGTGGTGTTATATCTTTCTAGAGCTTAAAATTTATCTGTTTTCATCCTTACTTGTTCAATGGGATTGGCAGTTTTAATTCCCTTTCAAGCATCACTTGCTTATCCTTCTTCCATGAATGCCATTGCACCTGGCTATTGTCCTTGGGATGAAGCTTCGATTTTCTTAAATGCTGGATCAGACCAAATTGTGTTGTCACACGAAGAATTTATTAATCGTCAAGGAACGGAAGGCATGTTACTTACTCTTTTGTGTTTCTTTTAATTAATATGCTTGCTTTAGATTAGTTTTGTTGAGAACTTATTATGGGGTACGCCGTTACTGATTCAGCTGATATTGGATCAAAGGGGGTAGCAATAATTAGTACATGCGATCCTAGTGGTATCGCAAGCTCAAGTAGAACCCTACCTAGTTCCGAGATACCAAAGCAAGGGTCACAAGTTCCTGTCAGCCATGGTAAGCCTCTTCTCAGACCATGATTTCTCACTATTTTTCTCTTCGGCTTCAACTTCAAAGGTGTTCTGATCGACTGTCTTTCATGGACATATTGTATATTACTATTTTCCAGGTATTCCTGATTTTGCCGAAGTTTATAGCTTTATTGGAGGTGTTTTTGATCCGGACACCGAAGGCCATGCTCAGAAACTCAAGGAAATGGATCCCATTAATTTCGAAACTGTGAGTTTAATGGAATTATGTATCATTTTCAATGATTTGTTCTGTAATTTATGATGCCTGAAGTTGTCTAAGCAGGTTGCCTGTCTGTCATTGCTAGAGAAATTTTAGTTGTCACCAGATAGAGAGAGCAAAGGGAATACATATTCTTGCAGTTTTTGCCAAAAGCTTCTGTGAACAAAGTCCAGAAATCAGAGTTTTCAGGATACTCAGCATGAATATGCACTACCCCTGAAGAGGCTTAATTTGTTAATTAGCCAAGGCTATTCTAAACAAGCTAGGAGTACCTTTTCTCTAGAAGGGCTTCTGTATGTTGTTAGGTGGACAAAATAGTCTCAACAAATCAAAGATGGAATGAGTGAATTTATAAACACCCCTCCCTGAAAAAAATTAAATTAATAAATAATAAAAATATGTGTGTGTAGAGAGAGAGAGAGAATACACACATATTTGTAGAGTAGGTACTGGTATTGTGCAATCCCTCTTAAAATAAGTAGCAAAAAGAGAGGTGCCTGTGATTAATAGTTATTAACTTATTATGAATAGTCAAATGTGATGTGTCTGTATTTATATTTGCTATTTCTGCAGGTTTTGTTGTTGATGAGAAACCTCAGCATCAACTTGTCTAGCCCAGATTTTGAACCAATTGTAAGTATTGATATTAGTTGTCATTATGAATATAGTTTTCTGTCATGTAAAGGCAAATGTTTGTATCGTTTCACATTAGGCTATGTTTGTTGTGGTCAAACTAATCCCCTTGGTATGTAGCTTTCTCACAAAAACTACACACCTGACTTTTGTTTACTGAAGGATTCTCTGTATTATCGTAAGATAGTGGTGTACTTAACTTGAAGTGGATAACCAATGAGGGATCACTTATTTGGCTTCACCATACTTGCATTCTTATATCAGCTTGTGATGTGCTTTATCATTGACTGGTTAGTTGTATTGTTTTGTTCAGAGGAAGGTCCTAGTTTCAAATGATGCCAATATGAAAACAGCAGCTGCAGGAAATACTCCCAGTTACCGGAATAACGATCTTTCATGTTGAACTTATTAGTATATACAGTTGCTAACTGGTATGTGTTTTCCATTTCTTGTATCATACACTAACTCGCTCTCTTAACAGTGGTGACATTAAGCTTGTAATTCTCTTATTATTAGGTATGGTCCTGGAGAAAAAGTATGGTGGTTCTAGAACAGCAGGCCGAATCTGATCTTAGGGCTATAGTTCTGCTGCCACAACCAGGAGAGTATTAGATGGTGCTGAACGGAAGAAAAAAATTTCAAATGATTTTCAAGCTCTGGGAGTTCTGATTGTCTGGTGGCCTCTATGAGTGATTATTTATATCGTGATCTTATTCAGGCCTTCCAGATATTTATGTATATCTTGTAAGATCTGTTTTGGGGTAGTCTTCTATTTGTTTTAGCCCAAGCAAGTGTAACTACGGGAATCCGAATTCTTTGCAATCAAAAATAAAAATAAAACCCAAAGAACTTGAGATGAATAAAGGGTACAAGGCTTATTTTGATTTTCATCCCCAAATCCCACCTCCAACTGCCCTTGTCCATATATCAAGCAATGCTTCAATATTTTCTTGGAGAAAAACGCATTACCACTATATCAAATATTACTCAGTAAGTACATGGTAAGATACAATTGTTTTAGTTAAAACTTAAAAGGTAGTGGTAGGACTTCAAAAGAGGTTTGAGATGAATTGAGAACTACATGCATATTTCATCTATGAAAGAATTTGGAGTATACTTGGATTACAATATGAAAATTTTCGTATTCAAGCAATTGCCCAACCTAAACCCATGTGTAAGTGTTTGTTATTTTCAGACAAAAATAGAGAGTAATTTTATCCCAAAACTAATGGATTTACCATTAATTTTTTGAGAATTGGCATCTACTCTTTAAATTCTATGTGCATGGTCTATATGGAAAATTAATTGTAAAATTATAGTTATACTTAGTTGGATAGACATTCAGAGTTTAGGTTGCTTCATACTCAGTGTGAATCTAATAGTGTAGTTCATGTATTTGTAAATCGTGCTCTAACTTATTGTAAAAGTCAGAGTTGGTTTGTAACTGCTCTCAAAATGATAAGAGATTAAGGGATGTCATTCATGAGAGATTATTCAGAGCACCGCCGTGCACTTGCACCAACATAAATGAATGGTTAGATTGCATTAAATACACTTTTTGTTTATTAAAATAAAGTTGATAATAAATATCAAGGGTTGAGATTATTTTATAAGGGTTGGGTCACTTACACCGTCGGTGCATAGAATAATTTCCAGTCATTCTAAACTATCATAATCGCTAATTATTTTCATGAATTAAGTTTTAGAAAAAATCTACCCTTTTAATCTTATTATAGAATGTATTACATTACCCAAAAAAATAATAATAATAGCAGAAAACTGTAAAATAAAATAAAATGGGCTTCGCACCCGTAAACCCTAGCCCCTAAAACATTGTCGGTATAAATTGAACGAAACCTCCCATTTTGCCTCTAAACCCTAACAGTCGCATTCCTTCGCCTCTCGCTTCACTCCCCACACATTCAAAATGGCCGCCGTCGCAGCTGTCCGCCCCCTCGTCACCGTCCAAGCCTTGGAAGGCGACATGGCCACCGATCAATCCCAGACCGCCCCTCTCCCCGACGTCATGAAGGCCTCTATCCGACCCGATATCGTCACCTTCGTCCACTCCAACATCTCCAAGAACAGCCGCCAGGCCTACGCCGTCTCCAAGAAGGCCGGCCACCAGACCTCCGCCGAGTCCTGGGGAACCGGCCGCGCCGTCTCCCGTATCCCCCGCGTTCCCGGCGGAGGGACCCACCGCGCCGGGCAGGGAGCCTTCGGGAACATGTGCCGCGGCGGAAGGATGTTCGCTCCGACCAAGATCTGGCGCCGGTGGCACCGCAAGATCAACGTGAACCAGAAGAGGTACGCCATGGTCTCGGCCATTGCTGCGTCGTCGGTGCCGTCTCTGGTCATGGCTAGGGGTCACAAAATCGAGACAGTTCCCGAATTGCCCTTGGTCATCAGTGACTCTGCCGAGAGCGTGGAGAAGACTTCTGGAGCTATCAAGGTGCTGCAGCAGATTGGAGCTTATGCCGATGCCGAGAAGGCTAAGGACAGCCATTCGATTCGGCCGGGGAAGGGTAAGATGAGGAACCGCCGCTACATCAACCGCAAGGGTCCTCTGATTGTGTACGGCAGCGAGGGGGCTAAGCTTGTGAATTCGTTTAGGAACATTCCCGGTGTTGATATCATCAATGTGGAGAGGCTCAATTTGCTGAAGCTCGCTCCTGGTGGGCATCTTGGCCGGTTCGTCATCTGGACCAAGTCGGCTTTTGAGAAGCTCGACTCAATCTATGGGTCGTTCGACAAGGCGTCTGAGAAGAAGAAGGGGTATGTGTTGCCTAGGGCTAAGATGGTGAATGCTGACCTCGCTAGGATCATCAACTCCGACGAGGTGCAGTCTGTTGTTAGGCCTATTAAGAAGGATGTCAAGAGGGCGCCATTGAAGAAGAACCCATTGAAGAACCTCAACACCATGCTTAGGTTGAACCCGTACGCCAAGACCGCAAAGAGGATGGCTCTTTTGGCAGAGGAACAACGCCTCAAGTCTAAGAACGAGAAGCTCGAAAAGAAGAGGAAGGTTACCAAGGTAATTTGTCTCGCCTGTTTTTTCGTTTTATGTTTTGGTTTATGATTAATTGTTTTAACTTAGGTGGTGGTGGTGATTGTTCTGTTTTGGCTTAGGCAATATTGAAATAGATTGTTTAACCTATATGTATGCATTATAATTACCAAGTCATGAACAACTTGTGTCTGTATGTTATTGTTACATTTCATACAGTATGTTAATATGTTAATCAGGTTATTTTTTGACGGTGTACTTATATTTCATATAGTATTCGTGAAAAAGTAATCAGTGAGTAACTCACTTATATTCATATACCGGCCGTATATTAGTTTTTAATTCAAGAACCATTGTCTTAGAAATATGAATAAATGTCTGAGTGTGTCTATCTAAGCTGCTTGTGTGAGATGAATGAGTCAGTATGTATATAACACTGCCCTTAGCTGCTGAAACAAGTAGGCTGTTTTTGTTGAAATTAGATTATCAGGGGTACTCTAGATTGTTGTCATTTTACTCTTATGCTAGAGCTATAGTAACTTGGACAATGAAAGGCAATTCATGGAAAGTATCCAGATTACCAGGGGTGCTCTAGATTGTTGTCATTTTACTTCAATGCCAAAACTTTAGCAACTTGTATTATATTATACAAATGAAAGGCAATTCCTGGACCGGTAATAGTCTAGATTGTTGTGGTTTTACTTGATGCCAGAGCTACACTAACTTGTATAACAAATTAATGGCAATTCCCGGGTAGGAGTTGAAATAACTTGTCAGGATCTCATTGTGATACAGTTTACTTGTAGGCCAGATACCTTACTGTTGTTTTGGTAGGTGAACAATTCAGAATGTCTGTTATTGTTATTTTTATGTGCGCATCTTTTTATTTAGATTTGAAGGTTATATTTGTTGAAATAGGTATTATTTGTTATATTTGTATGATAGTACGCTTTCTTTCATAGTAGAGCTTTTATTGATGTGGTTTTCATTTTATTCAATCCAGGAGGAAGCTACTACGATCAAGGCAGCTGGAAAGGCCTGGTACCAAACTATGATCTCCGACAGTGATTACACAGAGTTCGATGTCTTCCAAAAGTGGCTTGGTGTCTCCCAGTAATTTAGTTTTCTACTATAAAAATCTAAGACGTTGGTCATGTTAGACTTTTTTTTGTTGTGGTACTTATCTGTGTCATTTTGTTAGTTCCAGTCATGGATGAGATGTTGCAGAAAAATTAGTATAATGAGAGAAAGTTTCTGGTGCATTTTCCTACTACTGCCCGTCCGGCCAGTTTGTCCATTTACTTTGATGACAATGCTAGCGACTTTGGTTTGCAATACGGCATAATTTTGAGATTTCTTTAAATATATTTATATTTCCATCTAAGGTTTGTGTGTTTCTCTGTCTGATTAGTCTGTCAGTACTCATTTGTATGGTTTTACTATCTCTTTGATTGGGGTATTTACCAATAACCATGCAATTGAACCGTGAACTGTTCGTGTACGTCTACAGTATCTAACAATGTCATGTGTTTGTTAGAATTCAAAGTAGCATACAAGTTCTTTGCTGTGTGATACTGTGATCTTATGCCAATATACTCAAAACAATCAACACAGGAGCAGCACTTTCCTACACAACAGAGGAGAATGTTTGGTGTTTTGCCCTCAAAAGAACACCCTGAAGGCCTCAACCCTGATTTTCTCTTCATTGTTCAGATTTGCATATGTTACTCGATCGCATTTGTTGCTTTTTGATTTTGTAGCAAAAGTTCTTAAAGTACTTTCCTTTCATTCACACCCGATCCGGCTCCTCCCTCCCGGTGTTGATCGGTTGATCCTTCCCTGAGCATTTCATTATCTTCACAGTTCATTAGAAATCACCCATAAATGAATAGATATGATTGTCTTGAGCAATTGGAGCAGATCATGGGGACTGATTCACCCAAAGCAGGTCGAATCTTGAACGGGGCCGTGTGCCCAACATTGCTGGACCCAAGGCTCCAAATTATAACAGCATTTATAACCCAACTTTACAATTGTGGCCTCAAAATCACTATCAACCTATCTCTAAAAAAACAAAACAAACAAACAAATCACTATCAACCCAATATTCTAATCAGACAATTACCTTAAAGAAATGAAACATAGTTAATACGATAGTCGATAGTGTCGAGAAGTGTAACCTCAGACTTGGTACCTTTCCTTGTTTAAAACTTTGTACACTTCGACTACGCATTCTATAAAATATGAATAGGGATCGAATACGCATTCTATAAACTTTGTACACTTCGACTACGCATTCTATTTGGACTGTTTTGTATTATATAATCCACCAAACTTCTAGTAAGAACTAAATGCAATTCGACAAATAAAGGACCTCTCCTGAAAAGAAACAGAGAAATATCGAACATGAATTGTCCATCTGAATTTAATGCACTATAACTATTGTCTCTCTTGACTGTCTTCTTTGTTGGTATGTAAACGATGAGAAATCTGGGTTTGCTACCCGTAGGGGTGGACATGAAGCACGAAAAAAATAAAAAATATAGTACATAGTTATTACTGGGCCTTGATGGACTGGGTCCTTCTACTTTGGCCTCTAGCGATATTGGGTACTCGGAGACGTGTGGGGTTACTTCCATGCGAGCTCTGTAAATTTCATACATTGTTTGGTACATATCAGACCAAAATATGGTAGTTTATACTTTGGCATGATTTGGACATTTCTGTTTTTAGTGAAACGATAGTTTATACATCCTCCCCACCTATTTCATCATGCTAGTGAAATTTAAATACGTGAACTCCATAATGTCTGTTATTTTAAATAACCAACATGCTACATCTTACCAACATAATTTGTATATTTCATTTATTTTACAAACCAATTTCAATCCAAATGTTCATGAGGCTATACGTATTCACTTTTTTACTATGAACGCTTTCCAAAAAATTAGGCGAAATTTACTAAAAGTACAAACAAATAATCTAAAAATCAAAATATAACATTTCACTAAATAGATTGTTTGGGCGCAATCTTACTCATAATATAACTCGTATGATGAAGCTAATATTTAATATATGCGCTAGATATATATAACTGCAAAAAAAAAATTAATAATTTTGATTATCGATCAATATTTTGTTATTTTGAATAGTATCATCTGATCTATTAATCTATTATCGACTTACACTCGTTCTTTTAGTTTTTTGAAAGGGAGATATCACAGATAGTCACTCAACTTTAACTATGTTATCCACTTTAGCCATTTCGTTTTTTTTTTTCATTAAAAAAATATTATTTGCCACAATATTAATTATATTTTCATCCAACCAATTGTGAAAAATTGATAAATCTATATTAGAATGATTAGGAGAAGTGATTAAAATGAGATAAAATGCTCCTTAGGGATTGACAGAGTAATTAAATTGATATATTTGAAAATTGAGTGATCAACTGTATAGAATGAATCATAATTGAATGACCTCTGTTGTATAATTATTCATTCTTGAAATAAAAATGTTTCTCTTGATAAGAACAAAAAAAGAAGATGTTACTCTGTCCTTTTCACATGGGTACATTGAATAAACATGAAAGTTTCTCCTCATCTTGTCATTTCACAAGTACCATCAAAAGCTAGGGAAAAGAAAAAGGAAAAAGCAGAACACCCTCTTCTGAATTTAGCTTAAAGAGGTAAATGTGCCATCAGTTGGTTCAACAACATTCATTAATATGGTCATTTCTATGCTCCCCAAAGTCCCCCCACTAAATAAGTCATAAAGGTTAATAAAGCAAGTAGTCTATAGGATCCTAGATCTATGATATGAATGGCTAGGGGCCTAGATAGATATGTAGTTGTCAGCCAAATAAAGGGGTAGGGGAGTAGGGGGCAATATGAAAGGTCTAGTCACACAGTCACGTTTATAGAATTGAGTCCTATGTCTATATTTGAGATGTGACATTATTTACACATCCCCGCCTTTCACTCAACTAATCACTCTCTCAACCCACCATAATACCCAAACCTTTTTCATTTTTATCCCAAGAGAAAATACAGCATTTACTTGTTAATTTCTCTCATTTAGTAGGAGGCCGGATGCCATTGCAATCTGCAATTTTGCTTAGGGTAATCCTGGCATTCTTTTATGTTAAATATGTGGCAGATCATAGATTTTCATTCATGTATAATTGAATATTCAATATCTGTCATACCATATGTGTCGTGAGACCAATACATATCACATCTTATACATCACAATCAATTATAAATATCTAGACGTTTTTCTCAAATCTCATATATTACATGCTTAATGCTAATTTAGTATTAATTTGTAGAGAAAAAAAAAAAGAACTAATTCAAGCTTGGATTCATTGATTACCAAAGTGTGGTAGAGTATTTCGAGCTACCCATACAATGCAGAACAACAACATTATAATGCAGTTACTTACACAAATCTTAATTTATTTTGTATGATATCGTATAGTAAATTTAGCCAAATTCAAATCTTTTTATTGTATCATTTTCAACTATGTATTTTTTATGAAACGATCTATTTTCTTATACAAGTATACACACAATGATTGAAAATAAGTGAAATAAGATGAGTGCAATTAACACAATATATTCAGACAAAAGGAAAACCATTATTGCAGCAAAAATTATGTAATAAACTAATAATGAAGTGAAAAACAGTGGTGTAGGCATAGTGTGACAGTAGAAGCCTAGAATAAGCAAAACCTACACGCGCCAAAATAAACTAAAAGAAGAAAGAAGAAAGATTAGGAATAGTAATAGTAATAGGGAGGCCCCCTCTTGTTCTTTCCTCCATCGCCAAGCTTAAACACTTTTTATTAATATATATCTATCTCTGCTCATTTCCTGTGCATGAAAATCTCCCAGCCGGCCTCTGATTCTCTCTCACGCCACGCCGGCCCCCCCTCCTTTCTTCTTCTTCAACCGCCATATATGACTCCTCATTTTCTTCACGGCCACAATTACTAGTACTAGTACTACTACTAATTCTCCCAAAATCCCCACTCCCAATTCACTCACTCACTCACTCACGTAAAACAAACGCAATGCTAGATCTCAACCTCAACTTCTACACTCCCGAAATGGAGACCTCCGCCGCGAGCAGCTTCAACGACTCCTCCAACGACTCCTCCTCCTCCGCCACCCTCAACTTCCTCGACCTCCAAAACGACGTCGCCGCCCCCCCTTACGACGACGCCGATCATCATGACTACTTCGACGGCCGCACCATCCAGCTCTTCCCTCCTCAACCCCAGCCGCCCCTACGGTCCTCGACGACCAAGCAGTGGCTGGGGCTCTCCTCCGGCGGAGCACCGCAGCGTTACTCTGCTCCTCCTCCTCCTCCGCCGCTCGCGGAGCAGAGGATCGTGCCTCTCCCGGAGAAGGTCAAGAAGAGCCGCCGGGGACCGAGGTCCCGGAGCTCGCAGTATCGCGGCGTCACGTTTTATCGGAGGACCGGGAGATGGGAATCGCATATTTGGTGTGCCTCTCAATACTTTATTTGGCAAGGAACCTTGATTTGTGCTCTCAGATTTTTTACCCTTTTTGCTTTTTTTACTGTGTAGGGATAATGGGAAGCAGGTGTACTTGGGTAAAGCAGAATTTAGCCCCTTAATCTTCACTTTATGTTCTTTTGCTTAATTTTTTGATTTGTTTAATTAATTGTTGATTAAATTTCTCCAGGTGGATTTGACACTGCGCATTCTGCAGCTAGGTGAGAACTCAGATTCTGATTTTCCAAGTGTCAATGTTATTTCTAGCTAGTGTTTAATAACTTTTTACTGTTTGATTGGGAATGTAAATTTTGGGTATTTGGTGGTTTGATCTCAGGGCTTATGATCGAGCTGCGATAAAGTTCCGTGGAACTGAGGCTGATATTAATTTCAACGTTAGTGATTATGATGAGGATATTAAGCAGGTTAGTGATTTTGTGTGTGCGCTATGGAGCTTTTTACTGGGATTGTTATGATTATATTGTTTTCTGGGTTTAGTTTTGATGGTAAATTTGTAATGCAGATGAGTAAATTTACAAAGGAAGAGTTTGTGCATATCCTGCGTCGCCAGAGCACCGGATTCGCCAGAGGAAGCTCGAAATACAGGGGAGTCACGCTGCACAAATGTGGCCGCTGGGAAGCTCGTATGGGCCAGTTGCTGGGCAAGAAGTGAGCCAACCCTTTTCGTGTTTTCTTTTGCTTTTTTCAGTTTATGCATTAAGATTGTGTCTAAATTTTGAGTGTGGCCTTTGAGTAATCATTTGTGGTATAAATAAATGTGATAAGAGAACAAGGGAATAAAGAAATTGTATTCAGTTGCGACCTAATTAATGAACATTTGGGACTTGGTTTTGTGAAGTTTTTGGATGGATTCAGAAATTGGTTTTCATTGAGTATGGCTTGCCTGCAGGTATATATACCTTGGCCTATTTGATAGCGAGATTGAAGCTGCAAGGTCTTTACGTTAATAAATAGGCACTATTTTATTTGATGCTTAAACTTTGAGATCTTAATGAACCATGGGATGCCATTTATAAGTCTGTGTAGTGTTGTCCTTTTAAAATCAGAGCATATGACCAGGCTGCCATCAAATGCCATGGAAGGGAAGCGGTCACCAACTTTAATCCAAGCTTATATGATGGGGAGATAATGGCTGAGGCCAACAATGCAGGTACTATTGTTATCAGAGAATCAATTATGATCTTTGTATGAAGTCTATCAGATCAATTGAGCAGAACATAAACTTTGTCTTTTGTTGATATTGCTATGTCATGTCTTCATAACCCTTTTGGTACAGGCATCGATGATAGTCTTGATCTAAACTTGGGAATTGCTCCCCCCTTGGCTTCTGACTGTCCGAATGAGAACATCAACTTGAGCAGCTTTCCTTTTCAGCTAGGCTGCAATGACAATCCTGTTAACATGACAGCAAGGGTAATGATCAGATCAATTAAAAACTCCACCCAGCTCTGATAGGAGCATATTTATGCTACGTTATTATTATTTATTCCTATGCTTTTCTTTGTTAGTTTATATTATTTTGGATAATTTATTTGTTTTTGTGTTTATTAGGTTTTCCGAAGCAAATAAGGAAAAGAAGGTGTAAAGAAGGAAATTGCGTGGAATTTTGATTCACTAAGGATTCTTGATGGAAGAAGACTTTCCCTTGAAGCAAAGAGTTGGAGATTTACAAGGAAACAAAGTGGAAGAGTCTCAAGGGAAATAAAGGCCCTTAGAAGTCAGAATTTGGGGGATACACACGCACACAAGGAGAAGGAACGATTGGAGCAACAGAAGGAGAAGAAGTAAATTCGGAGCCCAGAAACGATCGATCGTTTCACGAGGAAGATCGATCGTTTCCCCTGTTTTTTCCAGTTTTCGATTTCCTTCCTTCTTTCCAAAACTCATGTATTTCTTTTGTGTGTTTTCCAAGATGATGAGTAGCTAATTTTCCTATAGTTAGGGGCTGCTTTCAGCCCTAGACATGGTGTAACTATGATGTTGGCGTTTATTTAATAAGTTCTATGGATTTTGAATATTCATTGGTTTATCGTTTGTTCATTGATCAATTTTGTATGTTTATTGATGGTGCGCAACATTAGTATGCATGCTAGGTTGTAAAGCTATGAGTGTCTTGTATGATCATCATGTCTACTTGCATTCTAGAGTAGCGAATGAATGACTTGAGCCCCATTCATATAAACCAACGTCTAGGTATACTAGGACAACACCAGTACCGAAATTGCCTAGCCTTATTCATAATCTTTTAGACCTTAATGACTACTAGGTGAGAGCTGTGCGAGAACATCACTCTAGGTTCCATCCTAGAAGCTAAGTTAAGTTGGAAACATCATTCTCTTAACATGCCAAGTAAGAAAGATTGATAGGTTAAGTACAACACATCATTGGCTTAGCTTGAGTAAGGATATTCGAATGAATTGAGCTTGTTAGTAAACACATCATAGGTGTAATCATGGTCTAGTGGTGAGAAGTAGTTCCTAGCTAGTTTTCTCATATTTTATCAAAACCAAAAACCCTAAGTCGTTTTCTATTTTCGTTAGTTTTCTGTCTGTCGTTTTCTTTATTTTATTTAGTATATCAGTTCAACTCCGATTTACCCCAATTTTTGTATGCGTCTTCGTCTGTGTGTCTAGTTAGTGTGTATTTAATTTCATAACTTTTAGTTGAGTCTAGTTATAGTTTTTATTTTCGTTTCTATTCAGTATCTGTTTCGAGTTTTCGAGTCAGTTTTGCAATTGTTGAGTCACAATCCTCTGCGGGAGACACCCTCTTTCCTATACTACCATCGATAACTACTGAGATTGCAGGGATTTATTTATACACCTATTTTGGGTGTGTCAAATTTGGCGCCGTGTCGCCGGGGATTGTTTTCCTTTAATAATTGCAAATCTTATTTGTTTTTACTAATCTTTCTTTTGTTTCGTGTTTTTAGGTACTTAATCGCTGTGTATGCAAACTCGGGGCTTTGGGAGCAATAACCTTGTTCCTTTGGATCGTGAGATTGAACGCACAGCTAGGTCACATCGGAAACGTGCGTCTCAACGTGTGGGAGAGCAGGACAAGACGGATTCTTTCGTCTTTCCACCAATTCCACCACATTCACTAGTTCCACCATCACCTATTGAGCTACAACAAGCTGTGATCACACCTCTTCCTGTGGGTGTTGTTCATTCAGACTCTGAGGAATCTTTCAAATCGAGTGAAGTTGAAGAGGAAGAACAGTTGGTTAACATGGCAGGAAATCGTACTTTGAAGCAATTGACCGCACCTACTGCTGTGCAACAACCCTTGTGCATCGCTTATCCTGCTGGGGCACAAGGCTTTGAGCTTAAGTCGGGCATTCTTCATCATCTGCCTAAGTTTCATGGGTTCTCAACCGAGGATCCTAATCTTCATCTCAAGGAATTCCATATGATTATTACAGGGATGAAGCCTGAAGCAGTTCTTGAAGAGCATGCTAAGTTGCGTGCCTTTCCATTCTCTTTGGAAGGGAAGGCAAGGGAGTGGCTGTACAATCAATCTCCAGGGTCTATGAATTCATGGGATCAAGTGCAACAAGCTTTTCTTGAAGAGTATTTCCCAGCTACTAAAGCAGCAAGCATAAGGAAAGACATATGTGCTATACGACAGATGCATGGAGAGTCCTTTGGAGAGTACTATGATAGGTTCAATCGCCTGATTTCTTCATGCCCAAACCATCAAATCAGTGATCATCTTCTCATAATCTATTTCTATGAGGGATTGTGTGGCACAGACCGCATAATGCTTGATGCAGCAAGTGGAGGAGCTTTTGTGGACAAGATGCCTGCCAATGCACATGCTTTGTGCAAGAATATAGCCTCCAACACTCGTCAATATGGAGGGAGAGATGTGATGCCGCGGCAAAATGTCAATGAGGTCAGTTCTACTTCTAATTTAGAAGCACAAATAGCTAACCTCACTAATCTTGTGAAACAGGTAGTGCTACCCAAGCAAGTATGCGGAGTATGCTCAATGATAGGACATGCAGCTGATATGTGCCCATCATTGAATGATCAAGGTGGCTGGGAGCAAGCTAATGCGATTGGAGGGTTTCAAGGGCAGCAACGAGCTAAATATGATCCTTTCTCAAATACCTACAATCCGGGATGGAGGGATCATCCAAATTTCCGTTGGAACAATAATGACAATGTCATGCAGCCTCCAAGCAACAACTTCAATCGAGCTCCACCTGGGTTTCAACAAGCAAGGCAACAAGCATCATATCAAGCACCCCCTCAACAACAAAGCCAAGGTATGTCTGTGGAAGATATGATTAAAAATCTGACTATTACTGCTACCAACTTGGTGCAGACGACAGCTGCATATCAACAAAAGACGGATAGAGCTATTGAGAATCTTGAGCGTCAAGTGACACAAATTGCAAACATGGCGGGCCAACAACCTCAACCCGGCAAACTTCCGAGCCAAACGGTTGTGAACCCCAAAGGGGGGTTTGAGAATGCAAGTGCTATCACTCTGCGAAGTGGAAAAGAAGTCCTAGAGGCTCCAAGGGTGGACAACAGGGTTAGGAAGGCTGTTGATGCAGAGGAATCAGAAACGATCGATCGCCCAGAGGAAACGATCGATCGTCTGGTCAGGCATCCGAAATCTTCCGGAAATTCCAAGGTAACCCCTGAAGTTCCAGTTTCTACTAATTCTTCTTCTGTGCCTTTTCCTCGTAGGTTTGCTAAGTCAAAAAAGGAGCAGCTCGAGAAAAACATCTTGGACACATTCCGGAAGGTCCAAGTGAACATACCCTTGCTAGACGCGATCAAACAGGTTCCAAAATATGCTAAGTTCTTGAAAGAACTTTGCACCAACAAAAGGAAGCTACAAGGGAATGAAACCGTCGCAGTCAGTGAGAATGTCTCAGCGGTACTTCAAAGAAAGCTTCCACCAAAGTGCAAGGATCCAGGGAGTTTCACCATTTCTTGTAAAATAGGTAACACCAGGTTTGAACGGGCCATGTTAGATCTAGGTGCATCAATCAATGTAATGCCATACTCTGTTTATGCATCCTTAGACTTAGGTGAGCTTAAAGATACAGGTGTTATTATTCAATTGGCTGACCGTTCTAATGCTTATCCGAGAGGAGTTGTGGAAGATGTTTTGGTGCAGGTTAATGATCTTATTTTTCCGGCTGATTTCTATGTGCTTCAAATGGAGGATGCTACAACATCTTTTTCATCTACTCCTCTACTTCTTGGCCGACCTTTCATGAGAACTGCTCGCACCAAAATAGATGTTTATGAAGGAACCCTCACCATGGAATTTGATGGGGAAGTTATGAGCTTCAATGTCTTTGAAGCAATGAGGTATCCATGTGATGTGCATTCATGTTTCTCCATTGACATTCTCGACTCGTTAGCGCAGCAATTCTTTGATGTAATGAAGGAGGATGCATTGGAAGTTGCTATTGCCCATGGATTTGAACATGCATTACCTAAGAACCCAAAAAGGGCCGTGCACTTTGATAATACCATAGAAGAGGCAGCAGCCTCTCTTGAATCATTGCCATATCTATCAGGTAAGCATAATGTCTCTTATATTTCTCTTCCAATTTCTAATGCAACTGTACTTCCTTCTGTGGTTCAGGCACCTACATTGGAACTCAAACAACTGCCCGAACACTTGAAGTATGTGTATCTTGGAGAAAATGAGACATTACCGGTCATTATAGCTGCAAATCTTACGGCAGTGGAGGAGGACAAACTGATCCGTGTGCTTAGGGAGCATCAAACAGCCATTGGTTGGAGCATAGCAGATATAAAAGGTATAAATCCCGCCACATGCATGCATAGGATCTTATTGGAGAAGGATGCAAAGCCCACTCGAGAAGCACAACGCAGACTAAATCCTCCCATGATGGAAGTAGTGAAAAAGGAGGTCCTTAAGCTCCTAGATGTGGGTATTATATACCCTATTTCAGATAGCAAGTGGGTAAGCCCTGTGCAAGTAGTTCCAAAGCGGTCAGGGGTGACAGTTGTGAAGAACGAAGCCAATGAGTTGATTCCTACACGTGTGCAAACTGGGTGGAGGGTATGTATTGACTACCGCAAGCTTAATGCCACCACACGCAAGGATCATTTTCCCCTTCCCTTCATTGACCAAATGCTTGAAAGGTTAGCCGGTCATTCTCATTATTGTTTTCTTGATGGTTATTCTGGTTATAATCAGATTGCTATAGCACCTGAGGATCAAGAAAAGACGACCTTTACTTGTCCATTTGGGACCTTTGCATATCGTCGTATGCCTTTTGGGCTTTGTAATGCCCCTGCTACATTCCAAAGATGCATGGTAAGTATCTTCTCTGACATGATTGAAAAGATAATTGAAGTTTTCATGGATGACTTCTCAGTTTATGGGGATTCTTTTGATGCATGTTTAGATAATCTTTCCCTAGTTTTAAAACGTTGTCAGGAAACTAATCTGGTCTTAAATTGGGAGAAGTGTCATTTTATGGTACAACAAGGGTTAGTCTTGGGCCATATAATTTCTGCAAAGGGAATAGAAGTTGATAAATCTAAGGTTGAACTTGTTAGCTCTTTACCCCTCCCTACTTCTGTTAGGGAGGTCCGCTCTTTTCTTGGACACGCAGGTTTTTATCGCAGGTTTATTCTCGACTTCTCTAAGATTTCTAGACCATTGTGTCGCTTGCTTCAAAAGGATGTAGCCTTTGAGTTTGATGAAGAGTGCGTGGCTGCATTCAACAAGTTGAAGGAGTTACTTTCCACCGCACCCATCATTCAACCACCGGATTGGAGTCTTCCATTTGAACTCATGTGTGACGCCTCAGATTATGCTGTGGGAGCTGTACTAGGGCAGCGTGTGGGGAAAATCCCCCATGTCATCTATTATGCATCTCGGACACTCAATGATGCCCAATTGAATTACTCCACAACGGAGAAAGAGTTTCTTGCTGTAGTTTTTGCTCTTGAAAAGTTTCGCTCTTATTTAATTGGTACTAAGGTTACTATATTTTCTGATCATGCAGCTCTCAAATACCTACTTACCAAGAAGGAAGCAAAACCGCGCTTGATTAGATGGATGCTCCTACTCCAAGAATTCGATTTGGACATCAAGGACAAGAAGGGGAGTGAGAATGTAGTTGCAGACCACTTGAGCAGGCTTATTCATAGCTCCAAGGAGGAAGAGGATGCATTACCATTGAGAGATAGCTTTCCAGATGAGCAACTTTTCGTTGTGCAGAAGCAGGCAGATGCAGGAAACAGAGGAAACGATCGATCGTTTCTCTCAAACGATCGATCGTCGATTGTGCAACAACAGAAAACAGAGGAAACGATCGATCGGTTCTCTCAAACGATCGATCGTCTGCAGCCTACCCAGGAAAACATTGATCCTTGGTACGCTGACATCGTGAACTACAAAGCTTCCAATCTGATTCCAGATGACTTGACTCGAGCACAGAAGGATAAACTCACCAGAACCGCCAAGCAATACGTGTGGGATGACCCCTACTTATGGAAGTATTGTGCTGATCAATTGGTAAGAAGGTGCCCTCATGATTCTGAGTTTCATTCTATTCTCACCTTTTGTCATTCCTATGCCTGTGGTGGACATTTTGGAGCAAAGAGAACAGCTCTTAAGGTCCTTGAGAGTGGATTCTATTGGCCTACCTTGTTCAAGGATTCTTATCTCTTTTGCAAGTCATGCGATCGTTGTCAACGAACAGGTAATTTGGGCTCTCGACATCAAATGCCACAAACTCCTATTCTAAGTGTTGAACTCTTTGACATTTGGGGCATTGATTTCATGGGACCATTCCCTTCTTCGTATGGTAAATTATATATTCTTCTTGCTGTTGATTATGTGTCTAAGTGGGTGGAGGCTAAAGCCACCCAGACTAATGATTCTAAAGTGGTTTCAGATTTTCTTAAGACTAATATCTTTTCAAGATTTGGAACACCAAGGACAATAATCAGTGATGGAGGATCCCATTTTTGCAATAGGACGTTTGAAGCTCTACTCCGGAAATACAACATTACTCATAAGGTGGCAACACCTTATCATCCTCAAACAAGTGGCCAAGCGGAGGTGTCTAATCGTGAAATTAAGCAAATTTTGGAGAAGACCGTTGGCCCTAGTAGGAAGGATTGGAGCTTGAGACTTGATGATGCGTTATGGGCATATAGAACTGCTTACAAGACACCAATTGGAATGTCTCCTTTTCGGTTGGTGTATGGTAAGCCTTGTCATCTACCGGTCGAGCTTGAACATCGTGCATGGTGGGCTGTCAGGCAATTTAATATGAACGTCGATGCAGCTGGTGTGCACAGAAAACTTCAATTGAACGAGTTAGAGGAAATCCGCAATGATGCGTATGAAAGTTCTCGTGTTTACAAGGAGAAAACTAAGGCGTTCCATGATCGCATGATTTCCAGAAAGGATTTTTCTATTGGACAGAAAGTCCTTCTCTTTAATTCTCGCCTTAAACTTTTTCCTGGTAAGTTACGTTCTAGGTGGTTTGGACCCTTTCGTGTTACTAACGTATATTCTCATGGTGCAGTGGAAATCCAGAACTTCAAGACACATGAGAAATTCAAGGTGAATGGGCATCGACTCAAGCCATACTATGAGACGTTCGTGGAGCATGATGTGGAGGACGTACCCCTCCATGACCCGACTCCTTCTGAGTAATCACCATTGGTACAGTCAGGCTGAGGACATTAAACCAAGCGCTATTTGGGAGGCAACCCAATGATGGAGGACTTGGGCGCAGCTCTGAGCTTTGCTACATCCAGATTTGCTCTCTTAAATCCATCCTCTTTGTCTTCTTGTTTTATATTTGCTTTGTGTTTTGTGTGTTTTGTGGATGTTTCTTTATTTCCATGCTTTATTCTCTTCATTGCATGCTTCGTATTTACCCAACATTGAGGACAATGTTAAGAATAAGTGTGGGGGAAGGAAAACATTGTGTTTCTAGTGTGTTTGTTGTTTTAGAGTCACCTTAGAGTCATTGGGTGTTGAAAATATGTTTAAAATGTCAAATTTCTGATTTTTTCCGAAATACCAGACAAACGATCGATCGCCCCAGGCAAAACGATCGATCGTTTTTAAGCAGAAAAAGGGTCAGAAGCAAAATTTGAAACGATCGATCGTTTCAGTTTTAACGATCGATCGTCGACACCAAAAAAAAAAAAAAAAAAAAAAAAAAAAAAAAAAAAAAAAAAAAAATTTCTAGTTTTTAGGGTTAATTTTCTTGTGAGTCTTAGGATGCCTTTCAACTGTCTAGGACGAGCTTATATCTTCTGAAATTTTGGCTAATAGAGGATCACAAGATTGAGATTATGTCAAAAGAATTCGTTGGTTAACTGAGATGTATAGAAAGCATATGTATGTGTAGTAGATGTGGTTCATTGTTAACATGGTACAGAAATTGAGCATGCTAGGACAAGTTGTGATTCATACATAACCTTTGTGAGCTTCTGAGCCTTATATGTGCTTTTCTTTCTGAGCGTTTACATGACAAATATCTTGTTTTCTTGGTGATGAACTTGCATGACTTCATTATTTATTCATCTTGATTGACTACTTGCCATAGCTCTTTGATGGACTATAGAGATTACTAGAACTCACTTCTATGCCTGTCGAAACTTTTGTCACTACGCTTGAACCTTGGAAGGGATAAAGGCACTAGGAATCACCACCATAGCCAAATTAACCTGTGTCCCCTTTATGCACACAAGATGTGCAAACCCCTAGTCAACCCCTATGAGCCTACATTTAGCCTTTTCTTTCACCAACCACAAAATTCCTTACCTTTTAACCTAGTATAGTTATATCCTTACCCTATCTTAAGGAATTGGTGGAGCAATTACATTTGAGATTTACTATGTTCAAGGTATTATTTGCAAGCAAGTGTGGGGGAAAGTTCTATTGTAAATATCGGTCCAAGGAAGAAGAAAACAATGTTGGCTATCGAAAAAAAAAAAAGAAAAAAATAAATAAATAGCCGAAGAAAAAAAAAAAAACAAATCAGTAAAGAAACATCTTCCTTGGATTTGATACATGGTTTTGTTGTATTATGGGAGTGAGTAGAATGAAGCAAAGGCCCAGAAAGATGACATTTGGCCTCGAAAAGAAAAATTACGGACTTGCTTCATGTGTTTCGAGTTTGATTGCCTTGAGGAAATTCATTGTAGTTCTTATATCTCTACATCAATATCTGGTGCTCCACCAAATTTCCTTAGGACTTTTGTGATATCCTAATCTTTTCTTTCTTAAACCCTATACCCTTGGCCCCATTACAACCTTTAAGTAAGACCTCTTTGATCCTTGGGGACGGCGCTTGATCTGTGGAGATTTGTGTGTGGGAGTGAGCATATGGTTTGGGTCCATCCGTGCAAGTAGTTGATGTCCTTCATGAAGTCATAATTGAAAAAAAAAAAATTCATACAAGCTTTTCATTTCTATTCTTTATGAGCCACTTGTCTGTCTCATACATTTGAGTGAATGAGCTTTTAAGCATTACCCTTGAAATCTGAGAGAAGAAAGAGTGCATACCCTTGTGAGGATGAATCATGATTTGTTCGAAACATGTTGAGCTCCACTACATCACCATTGTTACATCCGTGTCTTACATGTTTATATGTGGACTATATGTTTTGAGTAACTCGTGAATTGCTAATGATTAATTCTTGGTTAAGTGCTAATCTATGTGCCATGAAAGTAGGGGATTGCTGAGACAAAATGTTGGAAGGCTTAGTAGTATGTTATGGCGTCAGTTTTGAGTCTTATTAGTTTGTGGTCTTTAGTCTTTGAGTCTTTGTTTGTTTCGATTTTGCTAAGGGACTAGCAAACAATAAGTGTGGGGGAATTTGATAGGAGCATATTTATGCTACGTTATTATTATTTATTCCTATGCTTTTCTTTGTTAGTTTATATTATTTTGGATAATTTATTTGTTTTTGTGTTTATTAGGTTTTCCGAAGCAAATAAGGAAAAGAAGGTGTAAAGAAGGAAATTGCGTGGAATTTTGATTCACTAAGGATTCTTGATGGAAGAAGACTTTCCCTTGAAGCAAAGAGTTGGAGATTTACAAGGAAACAAAGTGGAAGAGTCTCAAGGGAAATAAAGGCCCTTAGAAGTCAGAATTTGGGGGATACACACGCACACAAGGAGAAGGAACGATTGGAGCAACAGAAGGAGAAGAAGTAAATTCGGAGCCCAGAAACGATCGATCGTTTCACGAGGAAGATCGATCGTTTCCCCTGTTTTTTCCAGTTTTCGATTTCCTTCCTTCTTTCCAAAACTCATGTATTTCTTTTGTGTGTTTTCCAAGATGATGAGTAGCTAATTTTCCTATAGTTAGGGGCTGCTTTCAGCCCTAGACATGGTGTAACTATGATGTTGGCGTTTATTTAATAAGTTCTATGGATTTTGAATATTCATTGGTTTATCGTTTGTTCATTGATCAATTTTGTATGTTTATTGATGGTGCGCAACATTAGTATGCATGCTAGGTTGTAAAGCTATGAGTGTCTTGTATGATCATCATGTCTACTTGCATTCTAGAGTAGCGAATGAATGACTTGAGCCCCATTCATATAAACCAACGTCTAGGTATACTAGGACAACACCAGTACCGAAATTGCCTAGCCTTATTCATAATCTTTTAGACCTTAATGACTACTAGGTGAGAGCTGTGCGAGAACATCACTCTAGGTTCCATCCTAGAAGCTAAGTTAAGTTGGAAACATCATTCTCTTAACATGCCAAGTAAGAAAGATTGATAGGTTAAGTACAACACATCATTGGCTTAGCTTGAGTAAGGATATTCGAATGAATTGAGCTTGTTAGTAAACACATCATAGGTGTAATCATGGTCTAGTGGTGAGAAGTAGTTCCTAGCTAGTTTTCTCATATTTTATCAAAACCAAAAACCCTAAGTCGTTTTCTATTTTCGTTAGTTTTCTGTCTGTCGTTTTCTTTATTTTATTTAGTATATCAGTTCAACTCCGATTTACCCCAATTTTTGTATGCGTCTTCGTCTGTGTGTCTAGTTAGTGTGTATTTAATTTCATAACTTTTAGTTGAGTCTAGTTATAGTTTTTATTTTCGTTTCTATTCAGTATCTGTTTCGAGTTTTCGAGTCAGTTTTGCAATTGTTGAGTCACAATCCTCTGCGGGAGACACCCTCTTTCCTATACTACCATCGATAACTACTGAGATTGCAGGGATTTATTTATACACCTATTTTGGGTGTGTCAAGCTCAATTCAACTTTATTGCGTACATATATTTCACCTCACAACTTGAGTAATTAAGCTACTCACTTCAGAACATTGTTGTTCTCTCTACAGAATGAGAATTCTGTTCCAGGACTTCCAGCAACTATGAGGACTCAACTGCCTCATGGCTCAATGGTGGCATCTACAGAGCCTCCTCTAATGAACAGCATGAACTCCAACTTCTTTCCCATCCATATGGTAATTTATTTTCAGTTCTAACTGTTTTTTTAACTAATTGGTAAAACCTTGCATTTCTACCTTAATTATTTCATGTTGACCTGTGCAATATTTTGATTTGACGTGGATATGCACTTAAATTGAATGCTAAAACGTGTGAGGATCTACTATTTGGTCTTACATCTATTTCTATTGTTAAGAAATACACATTAACTTAGGGTACCCCTTGTAATTGCATTCTTTGGTGCAGAGAGGATTTATAACCTCTTTAACACCAAAACTGTAATTTCCTGTACAATTTTGACGATAACAATGTCTTTGCTACTCTCAGGAAAGAGCAATGGAGAAGAGTATGGATGCTAACTCCTTCCCTAACTGGGCATGGCAAATGCAAGTCCTTAATGATGGAGCAACTCCAGTGCCACTCTTCTCTGCGGCAGCATCATCAGGATTCCCTTCTTCAACAACAGAATCATCAGCTCCGATCCCTCCACTTCATTTTCCCAACACATCATTTCTCCAGCGCCACTTTTCACCATCGTTCACCAACAAAACACCCCATTTCTATTGCAGGAGCTGAAGAAACCAGTACCAGGTAGGATTTAACCACGGTAATACTTTTACAGGATGTCGACTCCCTGGGTAGAGGATTAATGAAATTTATTCTCTCATGATGTAAAGCTTATGAAAACTTTGAGGCAACTTAAGCTAATGGTATGGGAGAACTTCATGTAGTTTTTGCCTTGTTTGAGGTGCTGAAGCGCTGAGCTTCCATGGTAGTTTGGAGCCCTATTTCTGATTCCCGGATTGGCTATAATGCTCAGTGGTTTGCTTAACCTTATTCATAATGAAGTAAAGATTTTAATGGGTCCTAGAGAGATTATACCAAAAGGAAAAGTAGGCCAAAAGTTGCTGTTCAAACATATGGTAACAGGCTACGTAACTGTGAATATCATCTTTTAGGACAATTTAAGAGCACTTCTTTTAATATCCCTTCTTTCTTTCTTTCTTTTTAAATTAAATATAGGAGCAGGCGATATTTGTTCCTATTAATATCTCCATTCGAAAGAGACGATCGAACCCTAATCCAATTATTCATCCTTCCTCACTACCTACGATGCACGCAAACTGTGTTTTTGCGTATGATCTCCGGCACTGCATAACAATTATGGGTTTTTTGTTGCTATAGGTTAGGGTGGGCATGTGGACACGTTGGGGTTGTAGTACACCAGTAACATCACTAACACGTATAATTTAATTTTGAGGGTAAAGTAAAAGGTAAAGTAAGAATCCGGAATCCTCGGCTTTGGGTACTTGGTACAAATCTGCAAAAGGAGATGATGAGAGAGATGGATGGTTAGGGGTCATCGTCGTCCGTTCTATGCATTTTTGTAATTTAGCGTTGTGGTTTTTTATGAGCAGCGTGAAAAGTCTGTTGTACTCTACACTGTTTCTGTTTCTCTGTAACATCATTCATTATTCCACCGCTCAGCACTTCCTACCAACCTTTTCGACCCTTACCTTTTTACTATTATCTTTGAGAAAACTTCAGCAACGTTCTTGAATTATGCTTTGAAGGTCAATTTGATACCTGAACTCTTAAAAGTATCAATGTGATACCCAAAGTCATATTTTGACATCAACGTGATACTTCCGTCAAAAATCTCTAACGGCTCCGTTTGTTTGCTCACGTGGAAAACACATGGCCCCCAAAAAAAGTGCAATGACCAATTTATCTTTTTTTTTTTTATTAATTCATTTTTTTCTTTTCATTTCTTTTTCTTCTTCTTCTGGGATCGATCGCTCGCTCTCTCTCTTCCTTTTCCAATCTACTCCTCTCTCCTTTCTATCACAAAAAAGCATATCGGAACAAAAGCACCTGCGGTGCATGAAAGTAGATTCCGATGGCGAAGCGAACCAACCACCTCTGTACCAATCCCAATTCCGATCCGAACCAACCACCCCAAGATGACGATTCCCTCATAACCCAAGTCCTCCGACCCAATGAGAAAGACTGGAACTTTGACCAACTCCACACCCTCCTCTTCCCCAACTCAACCTCTCCTTCTTTTCGCTCCCTTTTCCTCATCACTCGCCGCCTCGACGCTCCCTCCAAAGCCCTCAAATTCTTCGATTACGTCACCGAAAACGTGGCCGAAACCCCTCCAGGATCCAAGGCTCTGCTCTCCTCCGCATTCCAGGCCCTTCTGGAGCTCACATTGCGGGAGCCCACCTCGGAAAAGAAGCTCTTTGAGCTTTACAAGATAGCCAAGGACCGGAATGTCCCGCTGAATCTCAAGGCCGCAGGTCTGCTTGTTCGGTCCATGGGCGCGGCTGGGATGGAGGACGAGGCTCTCACAGTGTTTAACGAGCTTCATTTGGGGTTGAAAACTTCTCATATTCGCAATGTGGTGATTGAGTTGTTGCTGAAGATTGGGCGAGTAGATGGTGCACTGAAGGTGCTCGACGAAATGCTTCACCCAGAAGCGAAGTTTCCGGTTGATGACTTTACCGGTGATGTTGTGATCGGCTCATTATTGAGGAGAGAGCAGATAGGGAGGAGTGTCAGTGAGGAAGAAATTGTGGAGTTGGTGTCGAAATTTGGTAAGCATGGTGTGTTTCCTAATAACACAATACTTACAAAATTGGTCACTGTTTTGTGTAGGAATAGGAAGGTTGGTATTGCTTAGGATGTTTTACATGATGTCATGAAGATGGGTGGTGCTGTAGAAGCTGCTTCGTGCAATGCGCTTTTGACAGCTTTGGGAAGAGCTAATGATTTTAAGAGGATGAGTGAGCTTATGGCGAAGATGGAAGAGATGGGCATTAAGCCCGATGTTATAACTTTTGGTATTCTTATTAATCGGTTAGGCAAGTCTAGGAGAATAGATGCTGCCTTGGAGGTGTTTGAAAAGATGAGTGGAGGGGTAAAGGGGGTTTCAGTTGAACCAGATGTGATCGTCTATAACACTCTGATTGATGGACTTTGCAAAGTGGGAAGGCAGGAAGAAGGATTGCGTTTATGGATTCCGATCTGCCTTTTTGTGATAGAAAGGAGAGATGAGTAGATTGGGAAAGGAAGAGAGAGAGAGAGAGAGAGAGAGCAATCGATCCCAGAAGAAGAAGCAGAAAAAGAAATGAAAAGAAAAAAATGAATTAACAAAAAAAAGGGTAAATTGGTCATTGCACTTTTTTTTGGGGGGCCATGTGCTTGCCACGTCAGCAAACAAATGGAGCCGTTAGAGATTTTTTACGGAAGTATCACGTTGATGTCAAAATACGACTTTAGGTATCACATTGATACTTTTGAGAGTTCGGGTATCAAATTGGCCTTGGCAGCATAGTTTGGAAACGGTAGCTGAAGTTTTCTCATTATCTTTTACTATTTATCCTTTTCCATTTTTCTTCTTAATTAACTTTACTTTTGTTCTAATTTCACTATATTTTTAACTAAATTATCCCATGAAAGCAAATGAGAGCTTCGAGCGATATAGATTTTAATGCGATATTCTGAAAATTTTCCATTGTTAGACCTACTTTTTAATTGTCTATGTGAGCAACCAGTCGAGATCATGTTCATAATTTCAACTATTTCTCGTTGTAATGAAGTTAAGGATAATAGGGAGAAAGAAAGGCCATTGGTAGGCCCTTAGGGTGTGAGCATGATAGAGAATTTGGTTAGCGATACTATATTGGAGGCTAAAATAGAAAGAAACAACTTCTCAAAAGAAAAAGGGAAAAAATTGTGATGGTCTTCAATTAACTCAACCCTTGTTCGAGTGATTCTTCGGGATTTTGATGTTATTTGCCAGGGGCTTTCACGGGAGAGAGGTTTTTTGTTTGTGGTTGCGATATGCTGGTTTGGTGGAGTTTCTGGGCGTCGTCTCTGAATCACAGTGGATGTTTATGTTTCGTCGTGGGTTTCTAGGACCGGCATAAGAGGTTTGGCTCGTGGAGGCAATGATCTGGTGCGCTGCATCGTCGTTGGTTCATAGTGGTGCGGGCCGGTTTGCTTAGGTCGAGGTGGCGTGGTACCATGGCAACGTACGAGTCGCGGAGGTTGAGGTAGCATGGGATGTGGCGGTACGAGTCACGGCGCGGTGGCGGCGAGGTCGAGCGGCGGTGTCATCTCCTGATGTGAGGGCGTGATGACGTCTTGGGCTTGAATCATTCCAGTATTGATGGGCCATGGATTGGGCCTTGTCTCTTTGGGGCTGCCCTATTGGGCCTCTATTTAGGCTGGGGTTTTTTAGCCCTAAGCCAACTCTAGGATAGTAATTTTATTACTTTCAATAAGTCTCTAATTTTTATAGGGAGTTACGCACTTTTGTCCCTCTAGCGAATCTTCCGGAGTAGTATCGATGGAAGATTTATGCTATTTCGTTGTATTTAATGTCAAATAAGTGACCTAGTTCAATGTACCACTGTGGGTACTAACATATCTTCTTGTCTGTCTATAGATGGCAGCGGAAGGATATGTAAAGGGTCATTCTAGCTTTCGATCAATATATTGGTTACTGCCTTCTTTAAAAAAAAAAGTAGGAAATTATTAGAAAAAAAAAAAAAAACTAATTAGTAACCCAACAGGCCTAAAGGAGCAACCCTAGGCCCAACAGCCTCCCGACCCAAATCCAGTCTTCACATCCTTGTGCAAACAGTCCCACCACCCCAACTCGCCGTGAGTGTGCCACCGCCGCCCCGCTTCAAGAAACACCACAACCACTGCATCGCCACCACCTACCACCCTCGTCGTCCCTGAAAAAAAGGATACCGACAACCACCTACCACCCAAGTCACAAAGATGCGCCGAAACAGATCACCATCGACCACTGTCAAACCCAAGCAAAGCAACCCATAAGGTGAAGGAGCATAGGTTAACACCCGTCCAACAGCATCACGAATGTCGGCAAGGCAAGCTCGAGTCAACGCCGGAGCACCACGTACCGAACGAGAGGAATCTCGTCAAGGTTTGGTCTAGTCATTCGCGTGCGGCGCTGGACTAGAACTGTATTTGTTAATTAGTATTAGTCTGAGGAAAGTTCGGCACCCAATTGGGAATATACTATCAATACCTTAAAGTTATAATACCAAGTTATAAAGTATACTAAAATAATAAAAACAAAAAATTTATGCGGCTGAGTTTAGGGTGTGAATAAAATTTCTTTTTATATTTTGAATGATGCCGGATGAACCACCTGCATTCTATTTTATGTAAAAGTTAGTGTAATATGTAAAATTCGGTCATTTTAATGAAATTTTTTAATAGGTTGGGCTTTGTGCTATATGCTACCACATAAGTTGTGATAGTAGATGGTACTAAAAAAGATGATTCACCCACCACTAGTGACATATAAGTTTTAGGCTTCCATGATGTCATTTGACATTGAATACCTCATAAACTACCAAACATATCTTTCATTGTCTCCTAATTAGATATATTGTGCTTCGAAGTGCACAGAATTTTGGCGACATTGCCTATACTATAAGTAGTAATAGTTGATAATAAATATCAAGGGTTGAGATTATTTTATAAGGGTTGGGTCACTTACACCGTCGGTGCATAGAATAATTTACAATCTATTATACTTCTGAGTATGCAGTACTTAATTTTTTTCATCGAATTTAATGCTAAAAATTTAAAAATATTATATATTATGAATCTCGATAAAACGTTTATCGAGATTGATATGTTAGTTGATGTAGTATATAAAACGTTTCAATATTGATATGTAATAAGTAGATACAACTAAAAATCTAAAAATATTACATGTTTGGAGTTCGATAGAACTTTCCATTATTGATATTTGCTTGATGAACGAAAGCAATCTCTCTCATAAATTATTCAGGTGGTGAAATAACTACTGCAAGAAAATTTTGAGTTGGGAATAGTTATTTTTTATTTATTTTATTAAACTTTATTCACTAAAATTATTTAAGAATAAAAAAGTAACTAATTAATGTTGCAGGCAACTCTTCCTTCTTTGGTTATTTACTTTTCAGTCTTTTCTGCGTCTTTCACTTTCTGTTCACAAACTTCAAGGGCTACGAGGCTGAATGCTGTCACCTACGACTGGAGACTGGTCTGTGAAACCTGATCATCTCATCTGAGATTCTGAGATGGAGATAGGAGGATGAATAGCAACCTTTATCTCTAGAGCAGTACGTAGTTCATCACAGCCGTGCAGCTGTGCCCTCGTCGTCTGCGTCTGCATCTCTGTCGAGCTCTGTGTCTTTCTGCACTGCTCTGAATGCATGCATTTATATATATGTGTTTATAGTTTATGTAAAAGGAAGGTTCACTGTTCTTATATGGACATGCCCCAGAACCAGAACACAGAAAGAGGAAGATCACCTCGTGATTTGCATATCTCTCTCTCTCTGTCTGATCAATCTTCGAGGTAAATTAAAACCTGGGTTCCACGTTGGGTATTACACCAAACTCGTTCAATGTATGGATGCCTCTCTTGAATAATCAGTTAATCACACCCAAATCAATTCCATAGCTCCGTTTTGTCTATATGCTTTAAGTTGGGAGAGGATGCTTCTGTCATTTTCACCATCAACCCTTTTCTTTTCCCACTTTTTTGTTTTTTGTTTTGGTTTCGACTGATTGAATGGTCATCCACTAATAGTTATAATGTTGTTGATAGGGTGAGCTATTAACTGATGACTAGGCTAGTCTGTAAACCGACCTAACCCACAGTAAAATTGGAGCCCCAAGGTCTACTCCCGCTTTTTATTAATGGCGCCTAAATGACCTTTTTGCTCTCTCTCTATCTCTCTCTCTCTCTCTCTCGTCTCGACTTTGCTTAAATCTTTTTTGTTTTGTTTTGCTAAATGACCTTAAATTGGTGAAAAAGAAATGTAGGTGACCTTATCGATCATGGCAAACTACCAAATACACGAAACATGTCCATCTTTACAATTATCAAAAACTTGACCTCGGTTATTTTTCAATTTTCATAGATGATCGACCTAAAATATCTAGAAAATTCGTTACATACTATATGAGTAACTCTTTCCTATAACACTTCAGTAATAGAGACGTTCTAAACCCTATGGAGTACGTAACCCTTATCTAAATTCCTATCGTCATAGAGTAACCCTTACCTAAACCCCCATATATAGAACTTTTAGCTACAGATAACCCTGTATTACTTTTCTCTAGGTAGTAGACTTTATGGTCCATGCATAATGCATCTATTTTGTCCTGGCACGAGTTATGCAGTAATTGATGCCTAATTTATGCACATATTTGTACCCAGTGAAAACTGCAAACATACATATAGCACATATATGCAATCACTCACAAATGTACATAAACACTGATTATAACATAGCTTGATACATGAACTAGTGTTTGGAGTTTAATATGATAATGACCTGAAGTCATTTGAACTCTTGAAGCAACAATCTTCTGCACTACTCTCAGGATCTTGGTTGTCTCTATGGGGCAAGACTCTTGTAACTCGGTGTAGAGAGAGTGTAGGGACTATGCCTTTATAGAAGAGCAAAAAACACAGTCCTCTTCCCATAAGAGTGTTTGTGTTTCACTAGGTTGCTCCTTCTTTTGCATACATATCTATACTTATCTAATATATCAGATAAGCAAAACGGTTTTCCATTTAATATCTTATCAGAAACATCTTAAGATATCTTTACAAGAATTAGAGTCCTATGCAATACCAATTGCTTCTCTTAATCCTCTAGTTGTTGTCTCAAGTAAATATGTGATAATGTCCAATACATTCTTTCATTCTCCCACTTGGACCATCACAAATTTACATGACAAGAAAACTAGTATAAACTGAGCATAGCAATAATCTGGAGTGTGCACAAGGTACTACATAGTCTCACCAACCATTTCAAGACTCTGTCAATATATTGCTGCAACATTGAGCTAAAGAACAACAAATAACTAACAAGTTAATTGAATTCCACAACTACAACGCAGCAGCAAAATAATACATGAATCACCAACAAGATATGATCTATATATATGTTTAATTGAGCTCCTGCATGAATCTGACATCTATGCTCAAAGTAAATTGTCCTTTCTTTATGATCTTGTATATATCAACAAAATCCATGAAAACATGGATTCCACCATAAATCCACCTGATATGTTTTCTATTCATGAGTATGATCAAATAATGTAGTCATACATTTAAGCAAAACCATTCATACTCATAAGAATAACAGCTGTTAAAACAAGCATCTATAGCTCAAAATAAAATAATGCTGCAGCAAAATAGAAAATCATGGTATTAACTGAAAATTTCCATAGGGAAAAACTTTATTACACAATGAAATCATTGTCTCAATGTCATACAAAAGAAGCATCAAAAGAATTAGAAAACTTAGAACAACTCCCACTGTTTTCAGCAATCTAAACTAGGTAAGACACCAATTTCTGCAGTATGCTTTTGGAAAGCTGCAACTGAGAGTGCCTTGGTGAATGGATCAGCTAATTGTGACAATGTGTCAATATTAGCAACAGAAATCTCACCATGTTTCACTCTCTCCCTCACACTATAGTACTTCAAATCTATATGCTTAGAGTTTGAAGATCTTTTGTTGTTCTTGGTAAAGAACACTGCTGCTGTGTTGTCACAGAATATCTTCAAGGGTCTGCTAATAATGGTGTCAACTAGTTTGGTTTGGCTAATAAAATTCTTCAGCCATAGCCCTTCACAAGTTCCTTCATAAACAGCAAGAAATTCTGCTTGCATTGTAGAAGTAGCCGTGAGAGTTTGCTTTGCACTTCTCCAAGCAATTGCTCCACCAGCCAACATATACACATAACCAGAAGTCGATTTTCCTGATGCTGGATAACCCCCTGCAAAATCAGAGTCAATATAGCCAACAACTTCCAGTTCCTTCACTCTTCTATATACAAGCATGTGATGCTTAGTTCTTTGCAAATATCTAAGCACCTTTTTGCCCGCAATCCAATGTTTGTAACCTGGATTAGATTGGAACCTTGCTAAAACCCCCACTGCAAATGCCAAGTCTGGCCTTGTACACACTTGAGCGTACATTAAACTTCCTACCAATCGAGCATATGGTCTGTTCTTCATTTCTTCCCTTTCCAAATCATTGCTTGGACATTGTGACTTGCTCAATTTATCTCCCTTAGAAATTGGTGCTTCACCATTTGAACATTGCTGCATATCAAATCTCTTCAACACCTTTGATATATAACTTTGTTGTGAAAGCCCCAATAGATTTCTACTTCTGTCTCTCTTGATCTCAATGCCAAGAACATATGCAGCCTCACCGAAATCCTTCATATCAAAGTGTTTTGATAGAAAAACTTTAGTTTCTGATAGCAGATTAATATCATTGCTGGCAAGCAAGATATCATCCACGTAAAGTATCAGAAAAATGAAATTTCTGCCCTTTCTCTTCATGTAAACACATTCGTCTACCAGATTCTCAGTAAATCCATGTGAACTCACTACTGCATCGAATTTCAAATACCATTGTCTCGACGCTTGTTTTAATCTATAAATGGATTTGCATAACTTGCACACCATGTTTTCTATTCCAGCTTTAGAAAACCCTTGAGGTTGCCTCATATAGATTTCCTCTTCTAAATCACCATTTAGAAAAGCGGTCTTTACATCCATTTGATGTAATTCCATGTCATAGTGAGCAACTAAAGCCATTATCACCCTAAATGCATCTTTGGTGGACACAGGAGAAAAGGTTTCAGTAAAATCAACTCCTTCTTGCTGCGTAAAACCCTTAGCCACTAACCTGGCTTTATACCTTTCTACACTCCCATCTGCACATCTTTTAGTCTTGAATACCCACTTACATCCTATTTCTCTATGGCCCTTCACTGGCTCCACAAGTTTCCAGACTTTATTAACTTTCATCGAGTCCATTTCTGCCTGCATTGCTTCTATCCACTTTTCTGCATTTTCAGATTCCATAGCTTGCTTGTAAGTCAAAGGATCATTGTCTTCAACAACTTCATCTTCAGCTTCTTACAAATAAACATGATAATCTGCTGGAATAGCAGACTTTCTCTCCCTCTGTGATCTCCTTAAAACTTGTTCAGATTGTACAGGTTGTGTAGGTTCTACATTTTCAGCCACATTTTCAACTTGTTCAATGGGAATATACAGCTCTGGAGCTACTGGAACTATTGGTTCAGCTAAGGTCTCAGTTGCTAAATAATTCGGCAACTGTAGAGGTTCAAGAGACACAACATTAGAGTTTTCTGGTAAATCTTCTTCTGGTATTTCTTGAAATTCTAGCTCCAGATCTTCAAAATCATGTAAATAATTCATCTCTTCGACAAAAACAGCTTTTGAAGTCTCCATAATTCTAGTACTGTGATTTGGGCAGTAAAATTTAAAGCCCTTAGATTTATCAGGATAGCCTATGAAATAAGCACTCACAGTCTTAGAGTCGAGTTTTGACTCTTGAGAATTATATAATCTAGCCTCAGCCTTGCAACCCCATACATGTGTGTGCTGCAAACTTGGTTTTCTTTTATTCCACTGTTCAAAAGGTGTGTTGATCACAGACTTGCTAGGAGTTCGATTTGTGAGGTAATTAGCAGTTTTAAGTGCTTCTCCCCACAAAATCTCGGAAGACCTGAAATGCACATCATGCTTCTAATCATGTTCAACAATGTTCTATTCTTCCTCTCTGCAACCCCATTTTACTCAGGGGTCCAAGGTGTAGTGTACTGTGCAACAATACCATGCTCTTGCAAGTATAATGCAAAAGCACCCTTGTTCTGTCCAGCTTCAGTAAACCTACCATAGTATTCTCCCCCCCTATCTGATCTCACGACCTTAATCTTCTTATCTAATTGTTTTTCAGCTTCTGCTCTGAAAATTTTAAACATGTCAAGTGCTTGTGATTTCTCCGATATCAAGTATACGTAGCAGTACCTTGAGAAGTCATCAGTAAAGGTGATGAAATATTTATTTCCACATATGGTTTTATGAGAGAATGGTCCACAAATATCTGTGTGTATCAACTCAAGCAATTCAGTACTCCTATTTGCTCCCTTTTTCTTACTATTAGTCATTTTCCCTTTCACACATTCGATGCAGGTATCTAAGTCACTGAAATCAAGCTCAGGCAGAATGTTTTCTTTTACTAGTGACTGCAATCTTTCTTTTGAGACATGTCCAAGTCTCCTATGCCATAGAAAAGCTGACTTTTCATTATACTTTCTCTTCTTTCCTGTTATCTTTTCTGAGTTCTCAACAAGCAGTATTTCTTTAGGATAGGAGCAATTTATTTTCCAGTAATCATTAACCAAAGAAGCTGAACCATAATAAGTTGAGGCATGAAGGATTTTTATTCCACTAGCTAAATCACTGTTCAAGCTGTAACCAGCTTTTACAAGGAGGGTAAACGAAACTAAATTCCTTCTGATTGAAGGAATACAATAAACTGAATCTAAATCCAAAAAATTTTCCACTATCTAAGATTAGTCTAACTGTTCCAACAGCTTTGACCGCCACCTTCATGCCGTTCCCAGCGCATATATTGCATTCACTCCTTCTTGGAGTCCTGCTCTGATACGCTCAAAGCAAGCATATAATTTAACCCTTTAAACATCATTAGTAGTATAAGCAAGTAGGGATCGTTCTATTCCGGGGATTGAGGGTACACCTGTCAATGTAAGACAATATAAACAATTAAAATAAAAACAAAGTATAATATTTACACATATAAACACTATTCACGAAATTAGGGGGGTTTTAGGTTTTGGTTTTTCGAAAATTAAAAACAAAAATAAAAACTAAGTATAAACAAAAACACAAATACAAGAATGAAATGTAAGAAACAAAGATTAAAACCAAGTTCATGATTGAATTCGAATTAACTTCATATTGTTCTTCCAAGTCATGTGAAAGGAGTTGATCATGTGAAACATTCGAAAGCAAACGATTTCCCATATTTTACTTTTCAACGCTAATTAATCTAAATGAAAGCACATAGATTAATCCTATCAAACATGTAATCAAACCCTAGAAAGCTAGTCAATCATACATGTTCAACGCAAGAAGTTCAAGGACAGATTATCAACTCAAGTGTACAACTTAGTATGAATAAGTTCACCTAATTGCAATCCTCTTCAATTGAATTCGATTTTTGTCCAAAACCTTTACTACTTTGATTCAAGTTTACACAAAACGAAAAGTCGATTTCATGTTCTTAAACCTAGCACCAATTATATCAAAACCCTAAGTGTTTGCAACCACATAAGATTAAAATACAAAAGTTATCTATAAAGCAAATTCAATTGAACAATCACACATAAGCAACTATGGAATCACAACATAGAAATCGAAAATCCTTTATTCAATCATAAAATTTCAGATTATAAACCTTGTTCAAACATCAATGTCAACTAGAAACAATTCTCACGAAACAAAGCAAGATTACAAAGAAAGAGGTTGAATTACACCGTGAGATGGAGATGGGGATGAAGGATGAAACGTTATGGATTCTTGAATCTCGAAAGCAAGCTTCAAGGTGGAGGATGGATGATGATGCTCACGGCTCCTTCTTCTTCTTCTTCTCCCTTGCTTGAAACGTTGAATGCACTAGAGGATGGAGAGAGCTTTCGCGTAGAGAGAATTTTCTGAATTATGGGGTGGTGGTGTGAGACATCTAGGGTGCTTGTATATATAGGGAACGGCAATGCTTGGCCTCCAAGCCGTGATTTTCTGTTTATTTTCTCAAGGAATTAAATTAATAATTCCACATGCCTTCCACCAATGAGAAATTGCCAAATAAGCCCTAGTGTGTCATCCAACCAATCATAAAACTCCAAGAAGATACCCTAATATATTCTTGCCGAAATACCTTGAATATTTTCTGATTTTCTTCTTGTATTTTCGTCCAAAATATACTTAGGGTTTCTAGGAATGAATCTAGACGCCATTTGGTGCTTTTCTTGATTTCTTTCCTTAAACTTCACCCTAGAAAATCTCTTGGCGTAATCTTTTATTTTCTTCTTGATTTTTCACGCCACTTTTGCCTCCTCCCTTTGGTTTTCACGGCAATGCAACCCTAGGGTTTCCTCCATGCGTCACAAACCCTAATTCCATGGGCTTTTGATGGGCCTTGATCCATTTTGCCGAAAATCCATAGAGTTCTTGGGCCTCGTTGCTTCAACTTCAAGTCTTCTCATCTTCCAACGCAAAACACATTATTTTTCCATTTCTTTTTCATGGTTGCGTTGGAAACTTGCTCGGGAAGCCTTCCTCCATTTCGCAGGGTTTCCTAGTTGGATTAGGAAAGCTTATTTCTTCATTTCTGCTCAAATGTGTGGTCCGTTTTCTCTCATATTCGTTCGTCTTGATGTTCGCAAGCTCCTCTTTCCATTCGTGCGTTCATTTCCACTTTTTAGCTCGGAGGTCCTGAAAATAGAAACTAATATGAAAAATAGAAACTTTCTAAAAATGAAAATAGAAACTTACTAAAAATGAAAAATAGAAACTTTCCAGAAATGAGAAATGAAAAATGAGAAATGACAAATGAGAAATGAGAAATGAGAAATGAGAAATGAAAAATGAAGACAAAAATGGAAACTTTCTACAATAAGGAATTTTCCCAATCAAAGAATTGAAACTTTCCTAAACAGGGATTTTTCAAGGAAATGGCGCAGAAAAATGTAGGAAATGAAGTTAAAACGTCGCATTAAAATGCTCCTATCATGCTCCTTAGATACCCCTGCATCGAAGTAATAATATGTATCGGTGAGCCCGAATCCAACCACCAAGAATCAGGAGTAACATCTGTCAAATTAATCTCAATGGGAAAAACTACGTTACCTGATTTCTTTGCAATCCACTTCTTGTATGAGTTGCAATCCCTCTTCATGTGCCCCTCCTTTTTACAAAAGAAGCACTTGAATTTTCCCTTACCCTTGGCCTGAAAAGGTTTCTTAACTCCTGAAGTAGATGGTTTGCTAGAATCAACCACAGCTTTACCCTTTTTCTTCTGCCACTGTGGCTTACTGATCAGATTCACATCCCTTGTCACTTCCTTCTCACTTTTAATTCTGCTCTCTTCTTGCACACACACAGCAATAAGCTCATTCAGGCTCCACTTATCTTTCTGGGCAGCATAGGTGGTTTTCTCAGCTGGTTGAACTGACTAGGCAGAGAATTCAGGGCTTGGTGAACTATAAGCTGGTCTTGCAGAGGCATGTTTAAGTCTTTCAGCTTTGCAGCAACATCAATGAACTTCATTATGTGCTCCCTAATCCCCACAGAAGCAGTATACTTCAGATTATTCAGGGTGCTCAACAGAATGCTAGTTTCAACTTTTTCATTCTCTTTGAACATTTCTGCAATTGAGTCCAGATACTCTCTTGCCGTTGCCTTATCTGGGAAGCTACCCTTCACAGCATCACTCATAAGCCTTTTCATAATCAACAGAGACATCCTATTGGCTCTAATCCACTCAACAGACTTCATCCTATCCTGGGCTGTGCTCGCATTAGTGATCACAGGCGCCTCTTCGGTTAAACAATTATCAATATTGTTCAACCCCAGGTACAGCTCAATATCAGACCTCCACTTCTTAAAGTTGTGTCCATTGAGTGGCTCGATGGTAGCTAAACTTAGTCCTGAGTTGTTCATTGCTGAAAAGAAAAGAAAAGAAGTCTAAGTTTTCTTTCATGAAGTTTTATGAGAGTTTTAGTTTAAAGAATAACAAACAATCATAAAACAAAAACATTCTGCAAGTCATATAACAATCATATATATATAACTCAACATAGAATAGAATCAAGCCCCAATTTCTCTTTATTTTCATCAAGTCTTCCTGTGTGTTAGAACATGATAAAACTCTTTAGGTTCCATATCACAAAACCAATATTAATCAAGCTGCTATATTATATGTTCAGTCATAATCTGTGTGATAAGAAAAGAACAAATAAACCAGATGCATGCTTGATCAAAATGTAGTGTGCTATTTTGCATTTTAAAGTACATCAATAGTCAATCCTCATGTAAGAGATACAATTGCGATTTAAAAGCAAAATACAATTTTCCTGATCCTGTAACTTTATGAACGATAAAAGTTTCAACAATGGTTTGCTGTGTGCAAAATTCATCATCAAAACATCTATATTCCAGAACCAACAGTTGGTACTTTATGTCTTCACCTGTGAATATAGTTTAGAACACCAGCTGTTCCTGCAGTTTAAAAATTTTAACAGATATTTGCAGATTTGGGAGACTTTAGTAGTTAAAATCTTTTGCAGGCATATTCACAGACGATAGTGATCATATAATTGCAGGATTATGCATTTCATGACATGATTTCAACCAAACACAATCACAATCATAATTACAATCACAATAGCAACCATATCAGATCACAATCCATCAAGCAAGAAATGTAAATTCCATCTGGGCACCAACCTAATATATCTTAATTGCGCCCCAGGTGCGCTCTAGGGTTCTTATGCATATAATTCAATGAAAATTTATACAATTTCAAAAGAATTGATGGGAACATACCCGGACGCTCCCGCGCTGCATAAGGTGGTTAGCCAACCAAAATTCATATACAGATGAATATATATATATATATATATATATATATATATGCCTTTCGAAATCTAGAGACTAACCAATCACCCATGGAAAGCAAATAAAATCAATTGAAGCACAGCACGTATGATCCCTAAAGCCCCAAAATTCTCAGCTGAGTGAAAAGAGTAGTCGTTGTGATAGCAAAGCTATAATTTGTTCATTTGACGTTCTTTTATTTTAAAGCAGAAGCATATCACATAATTGGGTCAAAAGCCCAAAAACTCCAAAGCCCATAATTGTTTCATAGTCTGATATTAAAGAAAAGCACATTTCCAAAACTTTGAAGCATTTTCAAAACAAAATCGGTTCATGCATTTTGTGAGAAGCTCTGATACCAAATGAAAACTGCAAACATACATATAGCACATATATGCAATCACTCACAAATGTACATAAACACTGATTATAACATAGCTTGATACATGAACTGGTGTTTGGAGTTTAATATGATAATGACCTAAAGTCATTTGAACTCTTGAAGCAACAATCTTCTGCACTACTCTCAGGATCTTGGTTGTCTCTATGGGGCAAGACTCTTGTAACTCGGTGTAGAGAGAGTGCAGGGACTATGCCTTTATATAAGAGCAGAAAACACAGTCCTCTTCCCATAAGAGTGTTTGTGTTTCACTAGGTTGCTGCTTCTTTTGCATACATATCTATACTTATCTAATATATCAGATAAGCAAAACGGTTTTCCATTTAATATCTTATCAGAAACATCTTAAGATATCTTTACAAGAATTAGAGTCTTATGCAATACCGATTGCTTCTCTTAATCCTCTAGTTGTTGTCTCAAGTAAATATGTGATAAGGTCCAATACATTCTTTCACCCAGAAATTATCATATATAACTCAAGGTAAAAATGTAAAACCCATCCTTCTGTGTAAACACAGTAGAAATTAACATGTCCTTATTCTCTCCGGCATGGACAGACAACACAACACAGAAAACACATGATGCTGTTGATATATGCTACTTCATTCAACTATTCCAACGAGCAATTAAAGAATCGCTACTGTAGAGTGGTCCATGACTCCATTCTCTCTCTCTCTCTCTCTCTCTCTCTCTGTCTGATCAATCTTCCATGTAAAACCTGGGTTCCTAGGTTTAATTTCTTCCACCAGATCATACACAGAACTGTAGCGTAGATCAGTCTGCCTGAGCCTAAAGCCCAAAGGGTAGTCACCGTATTCATACCTCCACCTAACAAGTACGAAAGTACCTGAATTTCCATGGGCTAGCTAGCTAGAATCTTCAGAGTTCATGACAGATCGACGAGTCATAATGACAGCCTCCTCCTACGTACTACTACTAGTAGTCCTATTCTCCCATCTATAGCATTCTATTTTTCACTGTATTTATGCGAGACTGACGAGTGAATAGTTGATTATCCGGTACCAACTTAAATGTTTTCTCTGTATATATGCGAGCTTCACCTTTTTAGGGGCAAGCAGTGGTTTTCAATACTGAGATGGTGTTGCATGCGCATAGGACAATAAAACCTACTCAATTATTAACGTTACACCAGTAGCTTTCCTTGAGCTATCCCTTGAGTGGTCTTCTCTCTGTTTCTTTTATTTGGGGGCCTGACCTAGAGTGGTCTTCTCAGTCCTTCTGTTAGGGTTTCAAGTTTCAACAATATATTAAAAGTTCCGACCCATTGATCTACTACCAAGACCTTGACTTCAAATTATTTTCTGTTAAATCTCCAAGTTAAGTATTTGTTATTTTGTTTCCTACTTTGGATTGAACTTCTCATAACACCCTTTTGATATCATTTACAAAATATACAAATCAGTTTTTTCTTCTTTTCTTTTTTTGAAGAAGAAGAATTGCCTCGTACTGCATGTAATTTATTATGATACCCAAAAATAGGTACGTGCTTTGTTGATCAATTTTGACAGAAAATCCGATGGTTTTTAAACAAGGTACCCAACTGGTGGATTCCACAAGATTACGTACACTGGAGTAACTTTGTTATGATTTATGAAGCAATGAAAGTTGATGTGGTTTATCCATGAACAGGTTTTACAGACGGTTAATTCCTAAAACGACGAGACCAGTTCAATTATTTAACGTAGAGACGTAGAGTACAGGACAATCCAATTCAATTATCAACGTAACAGTGCAATAGTACCTTCAGCTATCCCTCGAGTGGTCTTCTTGGGTTTCAATTAATTAATATGGTTGTCACATTTGCCGACGACTTGTTGGCAAAAACCTCGCACAAATAACTAAAATAAAAATGTACACATCATTTTAATAATAACTTGGTCGGCAAAATCCTCTTCTGAAAAATATAAAATATAAAGAAACATGCATTCACAGACGAAAATGATTCACCAATAAAAGCCTACCATCTAACTGTTGTTTCCAAAGATGACCGTTAATTTAGATTGAAAGATCAATTCCAGAACAATTCAAGTCTGAAGTGTAGTAAACTTGAAAATTATGAATTATCAAACACTGTTCCAGTTTACTCTCAAGCGTAGTAAACTTGAGAATTATCTAACATGCGTCCAACTTACTCTCATGTATTTTGGAAGACCAATTCCTGGGCTTTGAGCGGGCGTTCAGGGTCTACGATCTAGTGCCTGGGATAAAGTATCGTTTGGAGTTCAAGGCTCGCGCACTTCAACTAAACAACCTAAAACTATACCGGAATAAAGGGTTCAGACTTCAGAGTTTGGGGCTCAAGGCTCAACTTCAGAAATGCAATCTATCACAGACGACAATTTGCCAAAAACCTTGGCTACAAGAAAACCCAAGGTGTGGGCTTGATGCAAGCAGCAAGATAATGCTTCAAATCTTAGATTATCTAACCTTTGGATTCACATCAGTAACATAGGGCAGGTTTCGGATAAACAGACATCATCACAAACCATGAAGCTCGATCGCAGACTTTAAAAGTAACTAACTAGTGTCAAAATAGAAATAGCTAAACCCCAGAAGCAGCCAGTTGAATCTTCTTCTTTTTTGCATGCTTCAGTCCCACTTCTGGGTTTCCATCTGTATATCTCAGGTCCTGTTCCACTAATTTCTTCATATATTTGATGCTCGAGGGACAACAAAATAAGAATCAGTCAGAACATCGCGACTTATTTAACATCTATTTAATCATTACATATTCCCCCAGGTAATTATACAAGTTCTCAAACTTTGACTAGGTGACATTAGGTAACATTAGACTCATCCATTAAGTTCACCAAACAAGACCGAAGTATATTTGCCAATACTAGTACCGGCAGCACTACCTGCATAGAAAGAACAAGACATTACAATAGTGAGGTACATTTATCTGATACATGCAAATTTTAATTTTCCCTCTCCAGACAAAAAAAACCAGCAGTGGAAAAAAATTTCTGGACATACTATATTTAAAAATAAATATTCCAATTCTGCAGCATCGAGACTTCTATCCGCAATCAGTTTCAAAACTTCCCCATTACCTCATTATGCATATCAAGTACTTCTTAAACAAAGCAAAACTTTTAAAATAATTTGTCTAACTTTTGAATATGTAGATGCATCGAAAATAAAAAGTGGAAGTCCTTTCGCACAGAGCAAACATACAGTGCAAGCATAGAAAAAAAGTTTAACATGGTAGATTTTGATACCCTAATTGGGACTTTGAGTGATTTAACTTCATATGATGCAGTATATATTACTTATAAATCGAAAAATAAATAAACATAATCACAGAAAAAGGAAATTATCTATTTCAATATCTCTGTGGAGTATCTGACCTTGCTTTTACGCGAATTATGGTATCGATCAGCACATCCGTGTTCCCTCGTACCCATCATAGCATATTTATATCCTTCATATTTTGCAACTCAAGAAAGTGTGCAAATAGGCCTCTATTGGTAACAAACCCCTCCACTACATGGAGTCACAGTCACTGCATTCAAACTTACCACAAAGAAAGGAAATGCCAATACTTTGGGCTTCTCACTAGCCAGTGAATGCATATCATTCCTTCCCGCTCAAAGTGCAGTACCTAAGATCCCATTACCTTTTCTTTTCCGGAAAAATCAAATTCCCAAATAAGAAGGTGAGAACATAATTCTTACCAGGTGACACAAATCAACCAAGGATACATCCTCCCAAAGGGAAAGTTTACATCAATTGAAGCATCCACTCAATCACATTGGACCCAAGTCAAGTACGAAAGATAAACTCTAGGCTCAGAGAAACTCAAATTTCAAACCCTTTGCTGTTTAGATCGCTAAAGTAACTTGATCGAGTCTTTGTATCCTCATAACAAGGAATGAATTTGTTAAATCCCAGTCTCTCATTTCTCAGCAATTCTGATATTCCTAGGTCGCTTGTACTCTTGACCCCATTCCATTGAACCCAATGGCTATTTGATACATGCACATCACTGACCTGTTGAGGGGTGGACTGTGCAAATGTAGATGGATTGGGTTGAAATTGATTGGGATGCTGTGGAGAAAGTAGTTGTGCATCATGCAAGGAAGAGTATGTATTCCTGAAGTGGTCATGAAATCCTAAGTTTTGCTGTGTAAGAGTTGACTGCTGTCTCATCATATGGAGCCTTGCATCTGGCTGAGAAGAATTATACTGTGATAAAGTTGCTCTCCCTCTCTCCAATATTCCATTACCAATATCAAAAATTGATGGCTCAAAGAGCTCAGCATCGCGAGTGATGCCAGAGTAACCAGTGGGCATAGCAGCTGGTTGCAGCAAAGGATTCACTGGGGGACAGAAGCCAAACTGTTAAGAGTTGATCTACAAAAGATCTAATAAAAATACAAACCAATTTCAGGAAAAATAAATAAATAAAAAGAAATACCAACCAGAACTGTCAAAAGCCTGGTCCACCCTCCTAGACCTCCCATGAGAAGAAAAACCTGGAGGTGATGCCCTTCTTGGTACTGAAAATCCTGGTGGGATCGAAGTAGCTACTTCTGTAGCTGTCAGAATATATTGGAGCAAAGAGTCTCAAAGCAATGGACAAATTTATCTATGATAATTAGTAAATCCTCAAAAAAGAATATAAAATGATTGCTACATCCCAGTCCTTTTTTGAGAGAGAGAGAGAGATCCAACATAAATCTCAAATCATGAACTAGAAAAGCAGACTCTACCAGCTGTTTACAGATAATCAAATAAACAAGTGACAAGGCAAACCAGTAGATCAGGAAAAGACCGAATTACAGTAATGTATATAGAGTATGCAAGATACAAACCTGAAGCTTTAGGAGACAAAAAAGAACAGCTCCTGAGAAGATTTGAAGACCCCACATGTATGAAAGAATCCTTATTTAAATCAGATAAAGAAGAGTAGTCTTTGGGCGGATGCCATATATTATCACAAGAATCCTCTTGCTGGGCAAATGAGAACCTGGACTGCTTTTTCTCATGCATTTTTCTTGAACTTGGTACTCTGAGAACACTGCTTTCTTTATCAGTTTCACCCAACAAATTAACCAGATTATGAAGCTCAGTTAAAGAACCTTCAGGTGCATCCAAATTCATCGTCAAAATATTTGAGATTATGCCACTCTCCCCTAAATCTGAAGAAAGATTGCAGTCAATACTGGCTTTATTGTTTTCAGACCCTTCCGAATACTTCGCTAATCCCATCTTTGGTAACACACTGGAAGGATCAAATGTAGCAAAGCTACTTCCTTTGTTATCACATAAACTTTTGGATAAGTTTGGTGATAGACAATTTAAGTTTCTGCTGCTTATAAAGTCTCTGGATTTAATATCTCGATCAACACCTTTATCTGGTGATAGACAATGTCCAGAAGTTATACCTACAAGAGTGCTATCTACAAAGGCTCCTGCAGGTTTATTTGATAAGGCTACTTGACCAGTTTCTTCACTATTCTGTTTGGTCGGTACCAGATGATCCAAACTATTAAAACGCACTTCACAGCTTTCTTCAGATGTAATTGATCTTACTCTGAGGTTAGAACTTTCAGTACTTACAACTTCTGATGAAACAGCATGAACATCACTAGAGGTCTCAGCCTTTTGATAGGAAGGCATTTGAGCACTTGTTCCCAGGGGTAAACTAGGGGCAACCTGCATGACCCTGATAGAGGAGATCAGACCACATTAGATTTCAAATCACACAACAAAAGGCAGGACACCACAGACCATGATATTTTATACCAAGAAGTTCTTGCAGGAGTAGCTCTTCTAGAGTCTTCATCCGCACAAGATCCCTTAAACTCATCCCTAGTGATCTGTTGAAATGTGATAAATCAATGGTTAGTATAACTGGTGTGCATAGTGTGGCTACTACCGGTGCTCATGAAGTATATATATCCATAAAAGCTCATAATACTTCATCTTCATGAGGCTCATTTTTTTGTTTGTTTTTCTCTGAAAATACCTCGTACCTATCTCACTCAATAACTAATTGTTGCAAAGAAATAAATAAATCAAACACACAAAAACATTATGCAGAGTCTTACATTTAAAGGATGTTTGACAAGTGGTTTAGCTGCAGATGATATTTTTGATTTGCTATTCTCATCCACTGGCGGAGGTAACCCTTTCCCTGGACGCTGATGCAGATTATTTGTAACACCGATAATCTGTAAATCCTTACTCCTGTGAAGCCAGTAGAGGTCAAGTTATAATATGCTGTTGCCCAAAGAAGAAAGAACTATGAAACTGGATGAAGCACATGCATCTCAGAAGAAGTTAATACCTTTCAAAGGCCGAAACTAGTTCATCTTTGGAAAAACTATCTTCCTGAGAGCCAAAATCATGGAGATACATACAATCTGCATTGCTACAAGGCTGAACAGAAACATAATTGTTCTCAATGATCACAGCCAAGTTGTTTTTGCAAAGAGAATCACCCAGGATGAAATAATTACTTACCACATTTTTCAACCAAGCATGGCAATACTTTGTGGTTCCAAAACATGCTCTGCATAAGGAAACTGTAACTGTTACAACATGGCAATCCTACCATTGTAATCTTAATAGATAACAAGACAGGCTTACCTCAAAGAATTACCATCTAATACAAAACTGTGCACCGATTGAATACATCGAGCTGCCTCATATTCACTTGAGTACGTTATATACCTAGTGGATGAAATGAAACCATTACTAAAAATTAAAAATAATGATACGGCACTCAACAACCACCCAACATGCTTAGTATGGAAAAAGAAAAACAAAAGGTCAACCTCTTGACAGAAGTAGCCAAAATTTTCAAAGTTACAGATGATTATTGTAGTCATGCAAGATGAGGGATCATGAGCAATCATTTAAGATGGAGAGACACAAGTGTAAGACAAAAACTGTTCATTCTACATCAAGCATGTTTAAGTTCAAGACATTAAAAGTGGCAAACCATCTTACACACAACAACTGTTGTTAGTAGCATGTTGAATATCCCCAGTCGATGTACGAGAAATAGAGACCTTCAACACCTTTCCATACTGGCCAAAATAGTCCCTGCGCTTAAGAAGCTAGTAACAACCAACCAAAAAAAAAGTAGCTCAGAATCTACATAATGGAAGTACAAAGCTTATAGGGAAACAAACACATCAGATTATGAGTGCAGTAGATTCCAGTTAGATGCCTAACAAAAACGACACACAGGGTGAGATAATAGTTACTTACCTCTTCTTTTGCAAGGTTAAGAGGTAATCCAATTATGTAAGCTAGATTCCGTTGGAGAACTCTAACATCAGTGAGATGCTTCTTTGCTTCAGGTCCCTTGGGGGGCTTTTTCTGTTTCCGCTTCTGATTAACTTCAGTCACCAACCTGCTCGAAAGTCTGAGAATTTACAACAAAATCCACAACTTGGCACAGAATTTCACACAATAACAAGAAAAATTCTCTTACACTGCTTTACAGTTTGCTGCCACCCTCATGATCTTCTCTTTGTCGTAAGTTGTTCGGCACAGCGGACACCGACCTTCCCTTCCATCCTTCTCCGCCATCTCCATAATGTGATTCCAGCACCACAGACAGACCTGTTTCATAAATGAAAGAAGCAGAGTATGACAAGCAAGAAACCACCACAAACTTTGAACGTTACAAACCCTATCTCGAAACCGAAAACACGAAACCAAAAGCAGCTCCATAAATTCACAATGTAATCACATTCACACATCAGCATGGCTTCAGTTATTTACTCTTTTTAACTCAAAAAATATCAAGGAGCTAGTAAATTAGAGTGAATGTTGAAACGAACCTCATAGCCACATTCGCAGGGCTTGAGCTGCTGATCGGTCAAATCCATCTCCTCGGCGCATATCGGACACGTCTGTTCTCCGACGTCACTCATGGCTTCCCTAAACAAGAGCAAAAACCGATTAGAAATCCAGCTCAAACCAACCGCATTGCAACTGGCCAAATCGAATTGGAAGTCTGTGCTCCACTGAAACCCTAAGTCGGAAACTGCAATTGAACAAAAATGAAATGCAATCGGAGAATAAGAGACCAGGTCAACAATGAGAGACTTACAGAGAGGAAAGTGTGGTGGAGGAAGAAGAGGAGGAAATCGCAGGATAAGATAAAAAGGGAAAAGGCAAGGTGAGAGTGGGGGGAACAGAGAAAAAGGGGTTTCGAGTTTCTCCTTGGATTTGGTGTCACCTTCTCCTCTCTTTCTTTCTCTCTATCTCTCTCTTCTCTTCTGTTTTTGGGTTCTTTTGTTTTGTGCGCGTCTAATCTGACGTGTCTTCTGGCGCCGTTGGATGTCATTGTTAATTTCAAATCCGTCCGTTCAGCTGGTTGCCCTAAGCCGCGACGAGCCAACTAACTCTTGCCTGGGCTTTGACCAGCATTATTGGGATCATCTTTGGGCTGGGCCTGGAGATTATTTTGGTCCAAGAACCCAACAATCCCATTGCAACGTTTATTTTGTTGAACGAGCATTTCTAGAATTGAGGTTGTCCTCTACCAAATCAAATAAATTTGATGGATAGATACCACCAACGACATAAATTGGTTGTAAACGACATCTAGATAGTAAACAAATACCAAAAAACTCAAATTTGGATTCAACCAGGATTCAAGGCCCAAACTCGACTCATCTGTCGAACATGGAATCAGATCCGACTCGAATCACATGTCCCATATCCAACCTACAAATAGCATCCCGCCCTCTGCAAAGCTATGATTGCCAATTGTTGCTACAAGCTTGCAGAGCACGATAAGAAAATCCCAATCTTCCAAAATTGCAAAGCTACATGCCCACGAACGATCGGAAACATATGCTAGGAGAAAACCAAACCCATCGCTGATGGAAAGTGCCCACAGTCAAAAATAATGTTCACCTAGTCAATAATTGGCTAAGAAAATTATACTCAACTACTATTAGATGTACATTTAATCTAACTTCTTTTTTTTTTAGAATAAGAAACTTTTATTAAAATAAACCAGATTACATAAAACGGGATCGACCGGTGGTGGACAAGAATTCCCCACTCTCCTCCCTGAAACCTAAACCAGTTACGGGTCCATCATGAAAGACCTCCATGAGCCGAAAGGGCCCAACCCCTAACCACCTATATCGCCCAACCTCTCGGGCTACATAGAATCCCGAGAATATCAATACTACCTCATAGACAACCACCAGAAAAACCAACGCCCTCTTCCACACCGTGTCCCAAAGGTACCAGACCACGTGCAATGATCGCTCGTCAGCACATTGACCATAAGATAAAACCGACAATAGACCAATTCGTCCCCAGGAAAGACACCATATCCATGGCACCTCAACTTGACCCAACCCTAGCTCAAATGAGTAGGGACAAACTAACGACCAAAAAAACCTAACCAAATTACTAACCAAAAAAACTACCTTAAGCAAAAGCATAATCCAGCCGCTGCATTCCTCTTCTCTTCCTCCAGGTGTTCCGCCGGTAAACCACCACCATAAATCAATCCCTTCGAGCTCGTCTCGCTGAAGAACCTGTCACCTGTTTGCTTCCACCGGCTTGAGAGCCTGAAACCACCATTGAAAGCTCCACCATCGAAGGCTCCGACTATCGACACAACGAAGAGCAGTAACCAGCCCCATACAATCCATGGTATGCCGCCGCCACGATCTGGTTGCTAGCCACCTACTCCATGTTTGCACCGTCGTCGAACCCCAATCGCCCATCAACCACGCCTGCGCAACCGCCTGAGAGGAGAGACGCATCATACAGAGCCCAGACCAATGAAGAAAAAGCAATACCTGAAGCCACGAGACTCCACGAACCAGTCCGGCAACACCCGCCATCCGTCGATGAGGCCAGAAGCCATGGTCGACGCGGAGGCGCCGCCGGACTAGCACTGAACAATCCCCTGAGTTTCCCAAACCCTAGTTTCTGTCTCCTGTTTTTGCGGAGGGAGGCGGGTTCCGTTTAAAACTTAATCTAACTTCTAAGGATATGCAAAAAAAAATATTTTTAAGTTGAGTTTTTTATTTTTCACCATTAGATTTACATTATGTGGTGGTTAAGCATAATTTTATTGGTCTAACCAGGTGGACACCACTGTGACAATCAATATGCCATAAATTGTCATCGTTGATAATTCCAAAGAGAAGATCGGAATGAGATCTAAGAGTAAGGGGTGATGCCCATTGGTGTTCAAGATAAAAACTTAGAAGAAGCTTTAGCTATTGTTGAAAAGAGAGGAAGATGTCGAGACTCGAGAGCATCCATGTTTGAATTTATTTTAGATAGAATGAAACATATTCAGTAAAAAATAACTTTCATCGCAAGCAATAAGGATTATATTGGTTGTCAAATGGGGGAAAAATGTTGCTCTTTGAGTTGAGGATGTTGAAGACTAAGCTAGGTATACGATCACCCGCAGAGTTAGAGCAAAGCTTGCGGCCAACCTTTTTCATTCCGGAGCCAAAAAATTTAATAATAATAATAATAATTTCATATGTATATTTTTCATTCCAAAGGCGTAACACGAAACTTGCTTAATTTAAAGTTAATCAGTTTTTTTTCATTCTAAAGCCAAATGTATCTTCCTTTCAAAAAAAAAAAAAAAAACCAAATGTATCCTTTTTTTTTTTAGAACAGAAAATAACCATTAATCAATAAAGCTTACAATGGGGGGGACATGAACCAATACCCCAAGAAACAGCAGTTACATAGACCATCAGGCCAAAGGGCCCAAACTCTAACTACCAGACGCTCATTTCCAAGGCTACTTTGAACATATGAACCCAAAAATTCCAGTGAAACCTCATAATCAACGGCATAGAAGGCAGCGTCCTCTTCAACACAGTGTCCGAAGGTACTAGACCACATGTAAATGATCGCTTACCAGCAAATTGACAACAAAAGTAAACCTGAGTTGAACAAAATCGTCCTCGTCCTCGGGATAGACACCATTTACATGGCATAACACCTAGACCAAATCCTATCTCAACAGAGTAGGAGACCCACCCTAGCTCAGAAGAGTAGGGACTTATTAAACCTAAACAAGCCAAACAGAAAACCCTAATGAAAAAACAACTAAAACCAAAACAAATTAAAACCATGCGGCACCAACAAGGCCCAAAAACAGAGGCCCAGCCCAACCCCCACTTTCCCCAACAGTAATCCAACAATGACGCAAACCGTTCCCGTCGCCGGCGAGCACCATCACCACCACCCTGCGGCCTCACCACATTCTGATACCGCCCTTCCACCTTGCCAAAAAGCAAGCAAAGTCTACACCCAGTTGACGACCGCATCCAGGTCCAAAACCATAACATAAACATATCCCAACAGGGATCCCATTTGCCACGATTTGACCGCATCCACCATAACCCCAATCGCCTGGTCGATGACACCATAACCCACCGCCGGGAAGAAAGAATCTGCCACAGCCCCAGAACCGTCGTCGCTCCCGATCCGAGAGGGACAGATCGAGATCGATCTGCCCAACCCGAGGTCAAGAACCCACCCTCCTCCCCTGGATCACGTCTCTGCCTTGAGGACTCGCCACTAACCATCAACGACATCCCCTCCTGGGCCGGAACGCAACGGCGGGATCGACGGTGGCGTTCGGCAAGGAGAGAACGAGCAGACTCTTGGTTTACGTTTTCTTCTCCGCGCGTGGGGCACGTTCCCTTGGTCGCGTCTCAACCAAATGTATCCTTCATAATGACAAATAAAGTAGATTTATCTATTAATAAGTGCACCGACTAACTATTACTCGTCATAATTATATTTAGAATTTACAGCTATTCTAAAACAATTTTTCTAACTCTGCCCTACATGCATCATAAAAGAAGAAAGCTAAGTTGATTTCAAGTTCGATTTGATATACATTAATCTTCTTTGATACAAAGCTTTCTAGAAGTCACTGAAAAATGATCCCTTTCTAAATCCAAATTCACACTTCTATTGTTTATTCTAAAAGAGTCTAGTCTCTATCCCCAAAACGCAGAAGCTTATTCTCAAAACGACTGTACCAACAACCACTCCTTGACCAGCAACAGAACCCGCCAGCCAGCCACCAGTCAAACCCCCATACCACTCTCTTTACGACACGTGTCCATACCCTTCAAATGCCCAGTTACCTCTTATGATCACACCACAACCGCGCGTACATCTCTCCCACGTCGCACGATCCTAGCCGTCCATCTCTTAGGACTAGTTTAGCGCCAACTAGAACCTCCTCCCCGAAGTTCTTCCTATATATTCATTTGCTTTCTGTCTCTGCTCTACTCAGTCCCCGAGCACCAGTGAGCAACCAGTGTCATTCCGAGTATTCAGACTCTATATTAATTTTCAGATAAACGGTTTGTTCTTTTTTCATGGGGAAGTGTTATCCAACTGTGAGCGAGGAGTACCAGAAAGCGGTTGAGAAATGCAAGAGAAAGCTGAGAGGACTCATCCAAGAGAAGCACTGCGCTCCTATAATTCTCCGAGTGGCGTGAGAACTCTTATTATTAAATCACTTTGTTTTGTTTGTTTGTTGAGAAATTAACTAACTAACAGCTGAGTTATGGGCGTCAATGCTCAGGTGGCACTCGGCTGGGACGTTCGATGTGGCAACGAAGACCGGAGGGCCGTTCGGGACGATCAGGGACCCTGCGGTGCTGGCTCATGAAGCAAACAAGGGACTCGAGATTGCAGTCAGGATTTTGGAGCCGATCAAGGAGCAGTTTCCGATTCTCTCATATGCAGACTTCTACCAGGTACATTTGCGTTAGCAACGTTGTGCATGCTAAAGTATATGAAGATCTAAGTTGTTAGGAACATGTGGTTTCGATGGGTTTTGTCAATTTTAGGCTTTACTAACTAACGTACTGTTCCAATTCGAGTCCAGTTTTCTTTCAGTGAGAAAGGGTTGGGATTAGGGTTTCGAACTTTCGATCATTCTCCTCCTATCGATGTTGCGCCAAAAAAAAAAAGATAAATAAAAAAATCCTTCCATTTCTTGGACTGAACCTTGACAGCTTTGAACGATAAGATACGTAAATGGAACTTGCAGCGAGTTATTTCAATTAGAACTATGCCTCCAAACAAAATTAGGCAGGGGTTGGACTCGAATGGGGACAGTGACTACACTAAAGGTGTACAGTTTACAAAATTGAAGCTATGTATGTTAATGCATGTGATTGGTACTAAACTACACTAGATGACTAAATTTGTGATTTGGCCTTGATTGAAATTGGGATTGTGTTTTGAAGTTGGCTGGAGTAGTAGCTGTAGAAGTAACAGGAGGGCCAGAGATTCCTTTCCACCCTGGTAGACCGGTAAGTGAACAGCTTCTGGAATACATACAATGATTAACTCATTTTTGCTTTGTTTCTAAATATGCAATGTAGTATTGATAGTCCTGTATTGTTGAATTGCTAGTTCATAAAATAAAGTTACTTGGCTGATGAACTTTGGTTGGTCTTATGATTAATGACATTGACAATGCACAGTACAATCAAAGGGCGTGTTGAGTCTCAGTATAGTGCACTCATCTTGAAGCAGATTGGGCCTTTCTTGATTCTAATAGAGATTAATTGGCTTAACATATAAATCTTGTTAGCAGAAATTCTAAATAGCAAGAACTCATTGGTTCAAATTTCTTTTAATTTTCTGAAAAAACCTCTCTTGTACTAATTTCAGGACAAAGAAGAAGCACCACCGGAAGGTCGCTTGCCTAATGCCAACAAAGGTTTGTATTTACAAAGTCTTAAGTTGTACAAGTGCATATGATGAAGATGTAAATGCTTATTGTTGCTATACTTAAAATGAATATAGGTGTGGATCATTTGAGGGATGTGTTTGGCCATATGGGTCTCAGTGACAAGGACATTGTTGCATTATCTGGTGGACACACCTTGGTCAGTTCTTCATGACCACGATCAGCATTGGCTTGTCTGATTTACTGATACAGTATTATAGCTTTACATTTTTACTCTTGGGATTTTCCGATACAGGGTAGGTGCCACAAGGAGCGCTCTGGATTTGAGGGACCCTGGACAACCAATCCCCTCATTTTCGACAACTCCTATTTCAAGTAAGGACTCACTCTCATTTGAGTACTACTGTTGAATTGGTATCACCTTTGTTGATCAATTTGAACCTTATAACCGTCTCCTTAATTTGTACTACCACTGCATGTGTTGTTTCCTAATTGAACAGGGAACTTATTAGTGGAGAGAAGGAAGGTCTGATCCAGCTTCCATCAGATAAGGCTCTTCTTGAGGATCCAGTTTTTCGTACTTTTGTTGAGACCTATGCTGCGGTTTGTATCTTCTAATAATCCATTGTGTAATCTCAGTAAATTTTAGCTTGGCTTCACTCTATGGAGTACGTTATAATAATTTGACCCGATTGCGACTCTTGGTTTTGTTGTGATTTTGCTCTAATTAGGATGAGGATGCTTTCTTTGCTGACTATGCTGAAGCTCATTTGAAGCTTTCAGAGCTTGGGTGAGTACGTGAAGCAGTTAACCTTAGGAAAATCTTTGCATTTGTTCATCTATCTGAAAATTCTGACCATCTTTATATCATTATTTTTTCCCCTCCAGATTTGCAGATACCGAGTGAAGGAATTGTAAACAAGCTAGGTGGTGCCTTGTATGAATTCTCCTATACTAATAGACTGAATTTTTGCTTGTAATACTTTGTGCTGTATATTTGGTTTTCTGGCAATGTCCATAGAAGGCAAGCTATAATAACATGGCAGCTGCACTGCTAAACTAGTTGGGTAGTTGGGCAAACTAGTGTTTATAATCATGGGGAGAAATGACCCTATATATCTTGTGTTTGAAAATTGGAGTGGAAGTTATGTTTTTGTCTTTTATCAAAATAAGATTGTATTCGATCCCAAACCTAGCATCTAAATTCTAAAGCTATATTTTTTGATGCTGTCAATTGCCCAAAAGATTTATTTATTTAATTAGTTTTTTCTTATTAAAAAAAATCCATCAGAGTAATGTTAATAATTAACTTCTATATGGTTCGTTCGAATTTTGTGGTTCAATGTGGCTAAATTAGAGGCCACATATTTTGATTGCAAAAGAAAGTCTCATCAAGGGAACCTCTTTGCATAATGGAATGAAAGGATATACTGATAGAAATCAACTTGTTGCACGTAATTATGATGTGACCCAACTAATGATTAATCGCTTGATGAATCTGGCCAAGAGGTTCAGCAATTTAGCCAAGTGTTTGGTGGAGGAATCTGAAAAGGAAGAAGGCTAGCTTCAACCATATAAATCGTTATTTTCTGATATTTAGAAAATGAGGCACTACTTCTCTTAGAGCATCTCCAACAGTAGAATTTATTTTTTAGTTAAATTTAGCTAAACTTGTGAATTATAGCTATTGATTTAACAATGTTGTTCCATCAATGATAGCTATTTGTAAGTGATATATTATGTTTCATCGAATTGTAAACTGACATGTGGACAAAAGATGAGAGAGAAATATAACTTTTGCTTTAGCTATGTAGGATTCTCTAGCTAAATATAGCTAGCCAATTTAGCTAAAGTTAAATATAGCTAAGCTATAGCTAGTCTGTTGGAGCTGAATTTTACTTCAAAAATAGTTAAATATAACAAAAAATTAAATTTAGCTACTCTGTTAGAGCATCTCCAACAGTGATAGCTATCTTGATAGCTAAAAGTAGCTAAAATTGGAATATAGCTAGTTGAATATTGAGTTATGCTCCAGCAAATACCTAAAACTCAAGTTAAATTTAATTTTAGTTAAATTCTCTCTCCTATCTAACTAAATATAGCTAGGTCTTTTAGCTAAAGCTAAATTTAGCTTTTGTTTAGCTAGTCTGTTGGAGATCAAACTTAGCCTAAAACTAGTTAAATTTCAATTTTTTTTTGAAATAAGTATCCTGTTGGAGATGCTCTTAGTTTAGGAGCTTATTCAAGATTTTAAGAGAAATACCATTCAATTATTTTTAAATACTTATCAAGATTAACCGGCAAATATTAAATGCTTAAAGAACAGTCGATCATTTTACTAATGTGTTAAGTCGTTCACTTGTTAATATTTTAAAAACATATTTATCCAAAGACATATGTCATCAACAAGCTATTGGTTTGTCATAAAAAAAAATTAAAAAAAAAAAGTTATTAGTTGATGGTAGTTTTCGTATCCTGTTGAATAGAAATTTCAAATTCAGTTCACTTAAGGGAAAAGAAAGACATGCAAATGTCTAATAGTGTAATGCATAACATGTGTATTAGGTAGAGGAAATACCTTCTTTAATCTGTTCTGAATTATGTGAGTATGTTATATAGAGGGGACTAGCTCAAGTGGGTTGTATTGTATGGTCTTATACCATTTTTTTCCTTCTTGTGCAAGAGTATCCTATACTTCGATATTAAGAAATGTCTGATTATCTATACTATATCTTAACCAACTCCATGCATGAGTGTTTGGAGGGTTTGATTCCACTCCAAAGTGGAAGAAGTAAAGGCAAGCATGGAGGCATTAAAAACAACTATCTTTTTGTAAAGTTTGGACAAAGCTCCACTTATGTACAACTTTGATAAAGGCAAAAGAAAAGGAGAATGGAGCTACATTCTATTGAAGGACTATTATTGCTGCTGTAAATGAGATTAATTATAGATAAAATGGTATTATGCATATACGGATACAATATTACATTAATAAGAAATTCTTGCACAACAATCATAAACAACTAGTCAACAACATTTTCACAAAGAAGTGGGTCCACTGCCATGCGAGTCCGTTGTATTACCATATAAGTCCCTGCCATATTTAATAATTTTTATTATGTTAATTTCATGTTAAACAAGTACAAAAACTAGGCTAGACCTCTGATGATATAGGGTCAGCGATTTAGTCAAGCCGTTGTCCAAGCACAAACCACAAGGAGTTGAACGTTTTACTTGGTACAATCTTGGAGCCACTAATGACAAGTGGAAATGTTTTGCGTGAACATTAATTAACACCATTTGTTTATAGGTTTCAAATTGTTTAGTTCTGTTTGGTTTCATTCATTAAGTTTTGTATTCTTGTAGTTTTTTTTCTTTTTGAATCAATCTGTATTCTTGTAGTTAGGTTCTTGATCAAGCTTACATGGAATGGTAGGTATTATATCGATTATTTATTTTTGATAGGAAGATACAAAAGCCTATAATGGTTGTTTTGGTATCTAGTGACTTCTAAAGTTCTAGTAGGACTCAATAATTTGATTACAAAGTTGATAATGTTATTCTACTTAGTTTAAGATTATCATGTGTCTTTTGATATGAGAGGTCATATCTTTTAATCCAATACAAACAAACAAATAAGAATCTATATCTCGACGAACTTGAACTGAAAATATGTTGAGATTGAGAAGAGAATGGTTGTTATCAGATCATCATCGACTGAATTCTAAATTCATAAAGTTGGTTTTTAAATGTTATTTACATTTATAAATACTAATTAATAAGATTTTGAATTGAGTTAGAATTCGTCCATATCAGAAATTTAATTTTCTTCTAATTGTACGATAGATGTAAATCATGTAATGATCAATCTTAATTATGATGCAATGTTCTAAGATCTCGTTTGGGATTGCTTTGCTTTTATAAAAATCAGCTTTTGTTCAAAATTTTAGGTTTTAAAAGTCACAGCAATACCAAAGTAGTCCTAATTGTTCTAAATTCTTTCTCTTTTTATATTTTTTTAACACTGAGTCAAGCTCTTCTCTAGCATGTATTGCATAGAATGAGCCAAATTTATTTTCTTTCACATTTAAAACCTACTTTATTTAGATTGGAACAATTGTACAGTTTTCTGAAATCGTGAGCTATGCCTCATGAATTTGGCATGGTAGTCTTCTGCAAATTAAATTAAATATGACTTCAGAGTGGACATGCAAGGGAGAAAATACAAGCATATTCATTTAAACATCTGCCTATATTTTCCATATATAATGCAGCGCAATAGAATCACCAGCGAAACCGCTCATGTACTAGATCAGCAATTAAGGATTTCACTTAAAAAAAAGAGGTCAATGTATAAGTTAGTTGGTAATTATTCAAGTCGGTCTTTTATGGTATGTTGAGATTTATCATGAAAAGTGATGCAAATTTAAATGAATGTGATGTGATTACGAGAGTTCTTGAGGGACTAAGGGAGTCGGAGAAGCGGGAGGTAGAGTGGAGGACTCGCGGCGGCAGGAGTGGTAATAGAGTTGTCTGAGACTCTCTGAGGACGAGAACTTGAGGAGACTACTAAATAAAGACTTGTATAAATTTTGTTTATTTGGGCTGATATACCTATACCTAACAAGTTTTTGGTCAATTTTTCCTTGAGCTGTAGCTCAAGCAACCATTCAAATGATTACTCTTCTACATCTAATTGCATGAAAATCAAACAGATCATTATAAAAAACATTTATATTTGGATGAGTAAATCATTCTAAAATCTCCATAACAAATCTATATGACACATAACATGACGTTTACGTTCTCCAGAGATCTCACGTCACAATGTTTGAAATGAAAGCTAAGAAAACCAAACCCCTTGACGAGCCGAGAGTTCTTCCTAACGCAAAAAAAAAAAAAAACTAAAAAAATATCCCTCAAAACGAACGAACAAGAAAAGAAAAGAAAAAGGCCGCGATGTGAATTTGACAGTGGGCGCAAAAACAAATGGCGGGACCCGCAACCCTACGACTCGAAGTTCTGTGATGTCGGAATCTCAAATGGCCTCATCCCTCACGTTGGACTCTGACGACGCTTCTCTTTTTCTCTTCTCTCGTGGGCCCCCACGTGCACCACCACCAGTTGCAGAAATACGTTGGACTTCTGTTCTTCTCCACTCCGTAGACTCCTTCTCCCTCCAAATCACGCACTCATTCACTCTCTCTCCTCTGTTTTTTTTTTTTTTTTAATTTTCTTTTGTGGGTTTGTTTGTTGTTTTCACTTTGGATTTTGCATTTACTTTTCCTCTCAGTGCCTTTGTGACTTTATCTCCCTGTACCTCTCACACACATTCATATATACACCCTGCTTCCTTTTTCACAGAGCCATTTTTTATATGGTCTCAGTATCTCTCTCCCCCTCTTTTCAGTTTTCACACCACCATGGAGAACACCCTTCTCCTTCTCTCTCTCCTCCTCCTCCTCCTCCTAGTTCCTTCCTCTGCTCAAATGCCAGGTACCCTTCTTTCTCTTTCTGCTTTGTTTCTTTATATATCTCTGCATAATCTTTGTTTTACAAGTCCTTTTCATCTTGAATTCAATCCAAAGCCTTCACCTTTCAATTCCTTTTTTTTTTCATTTGCTTTGGTAAAGCTTGCATCTTTATCTGTCATAAAAAAAAAATTCTAATCAGATACATGTATTTTTTTGGGAAATTTTTGTTCTTGTATCTTTATGAAGTATAAATCAGTTCAAGCTTTAATGAATTTAGCATCTTTGCGGTTAGTTTCGTAGTTAAAGTTAATAACTTTGCATGCAGGAGTAGTCTGATTAGATAGGTGTGAATTTTGGTGAAACAGGGTTTGTTAGTTTGGATTGTGGAGGTGAAGAGTTTTTTACTGATGATCTTGGTCTGAATTGGAGTCCTGATGAACTTCGTTACGGCGAAACGAGTTTTATAGAGGTTTTGAATGAGACCAGGAAGCAATACACTTCGCTGAGGCACTTTCCTGCTGATTCCAGAAAATACTGTTACACGATGAATGTCACAAGTAGGACTAGGTACCTGTTGAGAGCGACGTTCTTGTATGGAAACTTTGACAGCAACAATGTTTATCCTAAATTTGATATTTCTGTTGGGGCAACTCATTGGTCTACGATTGTGATTTCGGATGCGAATACTATAGAGATGATAGAGCTGATATTTCTGGCTACTAGTCCTACTGTCAGTGTGTGCTTGTCCAATGCTACAACTGGGCAGCCTTTTATATCGACCTTGGAGCTTCGACAGTTCAATGGTTCGGTTTACTATACTGATTATGAACAACAGTTTTACCTCAGTGTCTCCGCTAGGATTAATTTTGGTGCAGATAGTGAAGATCCAGTTAGGTATGCTCTCAATATATTGGCTTCTCTTCAATGTTTTAAACTGCTGCAAATCAAACTGGACAATATGCCTTGAATTAGATAATTTGAAATTGGAAAACTATTTTGTTCTAGAAGATGCATATTTGTAATTTGAACCCTCTTTGTCTTTGGCAAGGATGTGTAATTTTGAAGGATATGCATTTCTCTTATATTCAGGTACCCTGATGACCCTTTTGATAGAATTTGGTTATCAGACTCCATCAAGAAAGCGAATTACCTTGTTGACATTGCTGCTGGAACCAAGAAAGTCGCAACCAAATTGCCAATTGATGTTAATAGGGATGACCTGCCTCCTCAGAAAGTTATGCAGACGGCTGTAGTTGGTACAAATGGATCATTGACTTACCGGCTGAACCTGGATGGTTTTCCTGGTACTGGCTGGGCAGTCACCTACTTTGCAGAAATTGAAGATTTGGCTCCAGATGAGTCCAGAAAGTTTAGGCTAGTACTTCCAGGAAATCCTGAACTCAGCAAAGCTATTGTTAATATTGAGGAAAACGCCCAAGGAAAATATCGTCTCTATGAACCAGGATTTACAAACTTATCGCTTCCATTTGTATTATCTTTTAGATTTGGGAAAACATCTGATTCTACCAGGGGCCCTCTCTTGAATGCAATGGAGATAAATAAGTATCTGGAAAAAACTGATGGGTCTCAAGATGGTACGTTTATTATTGGTATCTAACGTGATTTGTTTCTAATTTGCACATTGTATGCTTTTGGTCATCATTTTCTCAGATGAATCATCTGAAGCTGTAAAGTAATATGTGAGATACTGGGTTTGTATGGCTTGCAGGAGCTGCTATTGCTAGTTTCATTGCACAATACTCATCTGCAGACTGGGCACAAGAAGGTGGTGATCCATGCCTTCCAGTTCCATGGTCTTGGGTTGAGTGTAATTCTGATGCACAACCAAGAATCGTTAAAATGTAAAGATTAATTTCTTCGTGTCTTAAGGTTTTTTTGTATATTACTACTGCTTCTGCTTGGTAGTTATAGTCCACTGCATATTTTAGTAGAAGTTTCACTCATCTACTGACAACTGCTTTTGTTTACCTTGCCTTGCAGTAAATTATCCAGTATGAATTTAACAGGGAATATCCCTTCAGACTTGACAAAGTTGAGCGGTTTAGTTGAGTTGTAAGTTTCATATTGTACTCATTTTTTTTCTGGTGTCAACTGTTTGCAAGTTTAGGACTATAAAACTTGATGTTCCTGTTATGTTTTTCTCTTCTAATGACAGATGGCTTGATGGGAACTCACTGACTGGTCCAATACCCGATTTCAGTGGATGTGTGGACTTGAAGATCATGTAAGTAAAATGACTTCTTCTTTTAATGCTGTTTTTTTTTTCTTTTGTCCAGAGTTAACACTAATAAAAGAGCTTTTCACTATATAGTCACCTGGAGAATAACCAGTTGTCGGGTGGACTGCCATCCTCTTTGATGGACCTGCCAAGTTTGAAGGAACTGTAAGTTTTCTGGAACTTGTAAATAATTTCCTTATTCTGTGAAGATGACAGGTGTGCATGTTGAAAGTCACATGGTCCGCCTTTTGTAAACTAAGTGGGTAGCATATAGCCCCGGACTTCCACATACTTATTTTCACAAATCAACATTGTATTACAGCTTAGAAGGCCTTCCATATAGCAGTGTGATGTAACCGTATCTGGATATATGGTGCCGGTCCATTCACTAACAACTTAAGTTTTTGGGCTCTACTGGTTGTCTAACATGGTATTAGTAGTCGCAACCTCAAATCCTCAGTCTTGATTTGCAAGTTTCAAGGTAGAGCTGCATATATGAGTTTCTGTTTCGTCTGCATCTCCACATATAGGATGGCTTGTGAGAGTTTGATAGCTTGATATATGTTGTCAGCCCTTCTCTAATAGCTTAAAACGAAGAGCACACTTTCTCTAATAGCTTAAAACGAAGAGCACACTTTCTCTAATAGCTTAAAACGAAGAGCACACTTTCTCTAATAGCTTAAAACGAAGAGCACGCTACTAAGATATATCTTACCCGTTCTTTTTTCTTTTTTTGAGGGAAGATATGTCGTACCTTAAGTGCATGTCTATTTGGGAAAAAAAAATACACAGATGATTCTTACAATTCGGAGCTTGGAAAACAAGGACCCCCGTGAAATTTTTTTATGCCGCTCTTTTCTCTTAGTTTTGGTGTTCTGATGGATGAATCACACAATAATTCTGATGCTTGCAGGTATGTGCAAAATAATTTGCTATCTGGAACTATACCATCGGGACTTGACGACAAAGTGGCTATGAAGTGAGTAGTGCATTTTGGTTTTTACGTATGAAGATGATATACACAAATTAAGAAAAGCCACTGTAGTAAACTTGCCTTGTTTATGTTCCCTACAGTTATAACAAAATTAATAATGAGTGTCCTACACTGAGTGTACCTGATATTTTCTTTCTTAAATTGATATTTCAATGCTGGTTATTCTGTACACATATACATCTACATTGTGGTTCAAAAAAATCTACTTTTCTCTCAAAATTGTCTGATCTCTCTGTAGTCTCGTCATCTGGGCCTTCTCTAGGTCTACTCCAACATATAATCACCAATTTCTGCTTTGGCTTCTGACAGCTACACTGGAAACATTAATCTTCGAGAAGGGAGGAGAAATGGTAGCCGCAGAAATATTATTATTGGTACAACAGTTGGGGCTGCTGTCTTAATTATAGCCACCATTGCATCCTGCATACTCTTGCGCAAAGGAAAAAAGAAATACCATGAGCAAGGTATGAGTTTGAAACAATCTTAGGGATAAAATTGTTCTATTTCTTTTATTTTACAATGTGCATGAACATGATGACATTATCCTAACTTCTTGTAGACAAACTTAGTCACCCCTTACCCGTACAAAGGCTAGAGTCTAACAAGAATGATGCTCCCACTGAAGCTGCACACTGCTTCACTCACTCTGAAATTGAAGAGGCTACTAGAAAGTTTGAGAAGAAGATAGGTTCTGGAGGTTTTGGAGTTGTTTACTATGGTAAAACAAAAGATGGAAAGGAAATTGCAGTTAAAGTGCTAACCAGCAATTCCTTTCAGGGAAAGCGAGAATTTTCAAATGAGGTCAGTTTTGTATTATTGAACCCCTTCTTACAATTTTGGATGTTGTTATTATCTTCCCCTGCCCTTCAGGTTGCTTTCCTTCTTTTCTGAAAATGCTTAACCCTGTATTTTTTTCTAGTACCCCTTTGCATCTTGAACTTTATGAAACTGTTGATGAATCCTCTTTTCCTTAAATTTACATTTATGTGAATTTGAAAACAAAAATGGTGGTGACTGATTGGAAGTCCCTACTAATTTATTCAAAAACAGAAGGAATGTAAATAATCCCAAACAGCTAGGGTTCTGAACCAAAGTGGACCAAGTGTTTCCGCTTAACATTTGTACAATTGTTTGCTTGATTTCCTTCGACGTATTTTCTCTAAATAACCAAATCTTTTTTCTTTATACCTCTTTGAGCGAGTAAATGGAAAAAACAAGGATCTTTTAAATTTCGTTGTTCCAGAGATATCCTATCACTTTGAGCTCACTTATTATTGTTGGGCTTTGGAGATAAAATCTTATGGACTGACATGTGCCTCCATATGATCTAGGTAACTCTTCTTTCAAGGATCCACCACAGAAATCTGGTCCAGTTTCTTGGGTATTGCCAAGAAGATGGTAGAAGTATGCTTGTTTATGAGTTCATGCACAATGGAACTCTCAAGGAGCATCTTTATGGTGAGCTACTAAGTTCATATGTATTTAGTGGAAATATAAAGTTTATGATGGCCAACCAGTTTTAATTTTTTAATTGTTTGTAGGCCCATTGACACATGAACAGAGAATCAATTGGATCAAGCGTCTGGAGATTGCTGAAGATGCTGCAAAAGGTCTTACAAGCTGAACGATTTGAATTTACTATTTCTTCTTTTCATTTCACTGACAGAGAGCTGTGTCCCTTGGGATAGAGTATGAACTTGATTCGTGTACTTTCTCATGCTTGTTCAGGGATCGAATACCTTCATACAGGCTGCGTTCCAGCCATTATTCATAGGGATTTGAAAAGCAGCAACATTCTAATTGACAAAAACATGAGGGCAAAGGTTTCAGATTTTGGTCTTTCCAAACTTGCAGTAGATGGAGCATCTCATGTTTCCAGCATAGTTCGGGGCACTGTTGGCTATCTGGATCCTGAGTAAGGCTTTATTTCCTTTTAACATTTCTGCTTTATTTTGTGACTTGAGATCAGTCAAACATCATATTGACATGAGTTGAATATGTTATTGCTGCTATGTCATGTGATCATTTAGCATATCCTTGCTTTGGTTGTTGCTCCTTTTGTTTAGCCATTCGAGCTTAATGGTTATGATTATTCCAAAACCTTCGAGATAAACTCCAGCACAGGACCTGCTTAGAATTATTAACATGCAGAGGGTGCCTTATATATTTATATGAACACCTAGCAGTCAAGTCATACACATGCCACCACATACAGAAGCTTCAGTTCACATAGGATTTCATTCTTTCACTACCCATATTCGTGAGCATAATAAGTAATTAATTTTCCTCCTCGTCGGTGTTCAGGTACTATATCTCCCAGCAGTTGACAGACAAGAGCGATGTTTACAGCTTCGGTGTCATTCTTCTTGAGCTGATATCCGGTCAAGAAGCGATATCTAATGAAAACTTTGGTGTTAATTGCCGTAATATAGTCCAATGGGTGAGTTTGGTTTTCTTTCCTTGAAAGTTTAGTGCATTTTAAACTTGTGATCAATTGCCATTCATTATACATTACCTTATTCACTTCCACCAAATTGGCTTGCATGAAGTTCCTATAAAGCACTTATTGTCAGTAATGGTTGTATCCTAGGCAAAGTTACACATCGAAAGTGGGGACATTCAGGGAATCATTGATCCCTCGCTGCATGATGAATATGACATCCAGTCAATGTGGAAGATAGCGGAGAAAGCTTTGATGTGTGTTCAAGCACATGGATACATGAGGCCATCAATTTCAGAGGTTCTCAAGGAAATCCAAGATGCAATCTTAATGGAAAGGGGTGCAGCTGCAGCAAGAGACGGTAACTCAGACGATACATCGAAGAATTCAATTCATTCTTCGTTAAACTTGGGTTCCTTGGATCTTGGTGGAAATGATAATTACCTATCACTTGATGAGTCTATTGTGAGGCCAACTGCTCGATAGCGATGCATTTTTTCTTCTACCATATTCATTTGTTGTATATTTTCTTTACTATGACTGCCCCTACTGGGCACGTAAGCAGGTGAAAGGTTGAATGGCTATGATGTGTTGGGTTGCAAATTTTGATCTTGCAAATTATTGGCATAAATGTGGATATGTAATGTTTTTTTTTTTTTTGGTTTGTAAAGCACTGATGTTCGTAAAGGAACCAGAGGCCTATGTACACCAACACAAATTTAGAAGTTGTAGATGACCGAAGTCCTTTACTTTTTGTTCTTATCAATGTCTGAAGTTGCTCCTCCTCACTAATAGAGGCTCTCATTGGTTCATATTTCCGTGTCCGAATTTAGTACCAATATACAGCTGAGTGTAACTAGTTCATCTTGCTAGAACATACAAATCATAGTATCATACCACATCCGGAGGCAATCTTGGAAACTTGGTCATCTTTTTACTACTTGTACTAATATTATAATTTTGTTGTCTGATTTTCTTTTTTCAAGCATAAAGCTTCTATTCCTTAAGAAAACCAGATTACAACCATGAGAATTTAACGAGTTAGCCTCAATGTCTTCCAATATTCTGGAAAACCCAGGTCCGCTCACCTCCCTGTATGAATATCGGTAACAAGCATATCACTAGCGATAACAGACATGAGCCAAGGAGCAGCTGACACTAAAGAAAAGCGCCCATTTTCCCGGTCTACACAATAAGCAATAAAATGAGCACCTGGCACTAAAAGAAACCAAAATTTAGTAATAAGTATAAATGATTTTCAACCATTTTCTGAGCTATTGCCTCTTAGCGAGGCAAAGATCGTAAACCCAAAATATGAACCAAAGAGGGCAATAATCCTAACCCCTTTGTTACTCAAATGCTTTCGAACAAGCGTTGGAGTTTAATCTGCCGCCAGATAATTACTGAATGACGTCTCCGATTGCCTGCAAAGTACATTGGCAGAGAGGAGGAAGTGTCTTATACGGTCATAAACTTGATCAACTCAAACAGTCGTCAGGCAAATCATCTTTTCGTTTTGGGCTTCTGGTTACTGTGAGTACGGGAGAGTCACCCAATTTCATTTCACTAAGTTTTCAAAATTAACAAATTTTCAAGTATTTGTAGCAAAATGATCATTATGCCAATGAAGAATCATTATGCTGATGTTAACGTAACGTTCGCCCCAATAAAAATTAAACGTAAAAGACAACGACATCTAATAACACAGGAGATTTACGTGTTCACCCAAAACTCGGCTAGAGTTTAGGGCTACGTCACGGTTGTTTGCCAGTGGTTTCACTATAATCAAATAAATTTGGTTAATTACACTATATGATCGTTTAGCTATATAAAGAATGCAGCTGAATGGAGGGTGATACAACATTTGAAGATCCTTAATGTATGAGTAGCTCTAAGGCATGAGCAGACGTCTCATCATGTGTGAATGTGAGGCTCCTTGATAAGTTTGCCAAGCTGATGTGGAGCATGTTCCCACATGTTCGCTCCTGACCGGTTGTTCTGCTTGGGCAGAAGCATCCACGAGCACAGATGAGCCTGTTTCCAAACTTTATCCAGTAACTCAAAGAACAATGGCATCCTTACGTGCTCCCAACTCTAGTGGAACATCTCAGCTGGGCTGGCACCAAAGAGACCAACACCATCTGAGACTAAAATTTGTAAGTTCAATTCAACACAGACATAATGGAAATTCATTTTTGAAACTGGAAAACCCTGAACGCTAGCTTGGACTACATACCTTAAAAGTTCAATTCAACACTGGCTTCATCTTAGATTGTTTCTTTCCAGCCCATATCATGATTATCATCCAAAGATCTCAGATTAGATGGCTAACAGTTGCTCTGTAGAAACCAAATCCCCAATATTGACAATAAAGGGAGCAAATCTTGGCTTGCTGCAAAACGATAGGAAGAGTTGGTATACACGTTCACGGATATATTTACAAAGAGTGCAACACTAAACAGAGGGTCATACCTGCATTGTGAAAGCCATTAAGAGTTTTCAATTCAGCTCCTTCCAAGCTAGTAATGATTTTAAAAGGGTATAGGAAACAGAGTTAGCCCAATAATCATACACCACCACTTTGGGGGACAATTCGGAGGCACAAACTAAAAGCTTCGTCAGCTGACAGGAAACCTGTGGGTGAGCCGGCGAGTCATTAAGTCATAGATTTTCTCACATTATGTGCTTTCCACTGAAACATTTGACTCTGCCTTACATAAGGTCTTTAATTTTTTGGATGAAAAGATCTATAAATGTTTCAAATTTGACAAGAATCTATTGAATGCAATAAAACTTCACTAAGTTGTATGTATTTTCCTTCAAGCAATTAAACACATGTAGTGAGTTGATAAGATCTTAATGTAGGTTTTAATTTTTACTTAGCTTTAAGTATATAAAGAGAGGAATATATGTTCCTGAACAATTAGACAACAAAGCAATGAGAACCAACAACAATTTTTTTCTTTCACATATGAATAAATCCTATAAAGCTGTTTAAGAGATAGTACAGAATTAAGTCAATTAACCAATAATTTGAAAAGCTTACCTTGCCTTGGTGCGGAACTTCATGAAGTTAAGGGATTGCTTAGTGCTTATAACGTAAATGGATGCAAGTAACCCTCCACAGGAACAGACCCTCTTCTGTGTGTTTCAATGAAATAATCAATGCAAAAGAAAGAAGAAGAAAAAGAAAAACAAATTTTATCTAATTGATGCCTCATATGACAAGTGACAGGGATCTGCATAAGCTTCTGAAACTGAACAAGGCAGCTTCATGACTTGGATGTCTTAAGAATGAGAAGTAACTTATAACTTACAGACAGCTGTAAAAGCTCTTTCGAAATTCACCTCTGAATTTTTTAGTTTTTATTTTTGGCTCTGAGAATGCTTTGGCCTTCACCAAATGACTGCTTATGGGTACATGACATCCATAATCTCAAATACAACAGAGCATCTGGCAAGGAACAAACCCAAACGTTAATAAAATCTCGACAATTTTTGTGAAGTTTCACAAACAGAAAAGGAGGATTCTTGAGCACAACTCTTGAAATCCGAAGACAAAGAAGACAAGGAAAGCTACCTGCTTCACCAATTAGCTAGTTTCGATCATCCATCAGACAGATTGTTGCTATGCAAAGATGTCCCATTTGATGGCTATAAATTGCTTTTAGTACAACAGAGCCAAAAATGATGAAAACCTAGTCCACAACTAGAGCAACACATATGAAGGGTCAGAAGAGTCCACCTGTATGCTGCAATCTGTCGAGAGATTTTCCATGCAACAGCTTCCACGGTAACAATGATTTCTCTATGGAAAACAGAGTTGGCCAAATAATGTTACACCACTGATTTGGAGGACAATTCAGAGGACAAACTGAAAAGTTTTTCTGATGAAAGGGAACCTTGGGATATGGGCACGAGAGGCCTACCAGTTTAGCTGACTCAACCACTCCCCATATGGTGTTTCGGAAAGCCTGCAAATCAAACAAGTCCCATTCTTGAATGACGCTGTAGTAATATGGAAAACAATCCCAACCCTACTCTATTGCTTTCAAGTAATAATGTCGAATAGCAAAGACTTCACCAAGTTGTAGGAAGCGTGTAACTTCTTCCTATAGTCTCAATCCCCAATAACAAAGACCTAAACCATTCTACAAACTTCACCCGGTAATCATTTTTTTCCAGGGAAATTAACACTATTGTATGCATGTATTCATGTTCTATGACTTCTATCAATGCTCGATACACCAGTCAGTTTAAGTGTCCGCAAACATGCATGTAGAATTGTTTACATACATCTCCATAGGAATGAGTAAATAACAATCATGTAAGAGAAATAATGGATCAGCAGAAGTACCAGGACTCTGTTTGCACAACAGCTATTCCTCTAATTTAGCAAAAACCTCTAGAAATTGTTTGCCAAAAACAAACTAGATGCCCCACTGAATGGATTTATTTATATATTTTGCTGGTAATGTAGTGACTACATAGATATAGAAAAGACAGAGAGATAGATAAAGAGACTAACTTACTTTTGCGCTCTCTTCAGCAACTCTATTGGATCTCCTGCAAACCTAAATGGGAAGGAACATAAACGAGTCCAATAGGTTATCAAACTCAGCATAATATATGCATAGCAAGAAGGAAATGTAGAAACACTGCCTCACTCTATACCTTAAAGTTGTCTTTATTGTAGGATTGCGCAAATCAAACTACAAGGCCTTAAGTATCAATCACCCTTTTCAATCACAAGAAGTATCAATCAATTATGCACTACATTATAGAACCGTGGGAGAAATGAAAAAAAAATTAGTAAGATGAGAAATGAAGTTTGAAACTCACCTCATGTTTATCTGTTATGTAACACAACTCTTCAGCATGTGGAGGTGTGATCTCCTCATACTTCCTATAAACCACACAGACGAAAGGATTATCAACAAGATCCATATTAGTTCAACAAGCACAACTAAACCCTCCCAATTTTCATTGATATGGGACTTACGAGGCAACCAGCAGCATTGAAGAAACACCAAGTAACTCAAGCATTTTCCGATTGAGAGCAATCAAAGATAGGAACCTATCAACATACGAAACGGTCAGGTAGAGCATCAGAGAGGAACTTCTTTTTCTCTGCAACTTCCACCAACCAATCTACTGAGACTCCTCTCATATTAACAGTAATATCATTCTGAGCCTTTGCTAAATAATCAGGAAAGGGAAGGGTTTAAAGGACATACCTTATTTGCCTCGATGTCGTCACTTTAAGAAATTTATTGTACTCTGCGTTGGTCAATTCTCGATTCTTATATCTCCAACTAATAGAAAAGAAGTTTGGTCAGTGCTAGATTAAAACAAGAAATAGGGATTTTCACAGCAACAAATATACAGATGAACTTAAAATTAGAAGAGAATAGAAGAATCAAATGGCCCAATTTAACAACAAGTTTAGTAATAGATGAAAAAAGGTCTTACTCTGGATGAATGGAAGATGACGAATCTTAGGCCACTCTGGGCCGCTCTCCTCCCTGCATCTTTCTTCTAGAAGGGGACTGTAGACGATGCGTATCTCTTTCAATTTGGTGAGGCGTTGCATAGCTTCCACAGAAGGTAGATACTCTAGACTCTCGCAGCAACAAATAGTCAGGTGCTCAAGAGATGCAAGGTTTCCCAACCATTCTGGAATATCCTCCACTCCCCTGAAGGTCTCTATTTTCAGATGTCTTAAAGAAGGCAAGTGTTGAATTTGTTCAGGCAGAGACTTGAGCTTAGGCCACCCGGCGATCCATAATGATTCAAGCTGTGGTATAGCCTGAAAAGCTGGGAATGCATCGAGCTCCGAGCAGAAAGCACCAATTGCCAATCTCTTCAAACGGGTGAAGCTGCAGGACTGTGACGATGCTGCTAACCCATCCGGTAGACATGTTAATTTATCACAAAAAGAAATGTTCAAGCTGCGGAGGGATGTGAGCTTGTCTGAAATTGGAATAGTCTCTTGATTTTGGCAATTTTGTATCGTCAAATTTTGAAGAGAGACAAGGTTTTGAAGAAAGGCACAACATTCTGGCCCAATTTGTGCACCTTCGCGGCCATCGATTGTCAATTGACGGAGTGATGTGAAGCCTCCTCGTGAAATTGGAATAGAGTCTAGATTACTTACACACAACTCTTGGAGGGATGTACTCAGACTTTCGATTGAAATGGATGGTACCTTGGGGCACAATTGTACTGTCAAACTCCGAATAGAGGTACAAAATTCCAGCCCACCCGGTAGACTTGATAATTCGGGACAGTCATATATATATAATTCACCAAGAGATGGGAGGCCTTGTGAAAATGGAATGGAAGTTATTTTATAGCACCAGCACACATTCAATGTTTCAAGGGATGTGAGACCACCGTGTGTAGCATCTGGGATGTACTCTAAATTGTCACAATGGCACAACCGCAGCTCTTTAAGAGAAGGTGTGAGTATCCCATCAGGTAAATATCTCAAATTCTCACAATAAAATAGCCGCAAATATGAAGGAGATGCACAGCGGTACTCAGATCCTTGTGATTGGGGAGAAGTACAAATTAATTCCGGACAAAACTCTATATCCAAATGTGCAAGATTCTTGTTGTTTTCGAACATCCCTTCCGGCAGACAAGTCAGTCCACTCACACCCGATACCGTGAGATGCGTGAGAGTGGTGAGTTGATTGCTTAGAATACTTGCTATTGGCATGCCTCCGCTTTTCATGCCTCCTATTTTCAACCTCTTGAGAGATGGAAAATGACTGGGAGCACTTGTCAATTCTGTACAGCCTGACAGGGTCAGCTCCTCGAGGCAAGGAAACACCCTACTTGCTCTCTCTACTGGCGCTTCCATCCATTCAATCAGGCTCGGTGCATCCTCAATATGCAATGTTTTCAAAGCAGGGAACAAAGGCTGTGCCTCCTTACTTGATCCATTTCCACAGTTGACATGGTCATCACCATAAAACTCAGATCCTATACAAGTCAGATTCTCCATTCCCTTGATCTTAACACAACTAAGATTGGCTAAATGCCCAAGTATTGGGACTCCTTCACATTTGTTGCAGCCCAATAATTCAATCTCTTTCAAATGGTTGGCTAGCAATAACCATGATGGAAATTTAACACCCATGAATTCATGAATCTCCAAAAATTCCAATCTAGAATGTGGTCGGAGGCCTTCTAGTACATCATCGTCATTCTCCACATTGTGGCTTGGCCTACCTAGCTTCCATCCAAGGATTAACTTGCGTATGTGTTTCTTCTCTACTAAGTTTGCTTTCTGCACTTCTTCTCCATCTCCCACATTTTCGAGTCCACAAATAGACAAGGTGTTGTGCAACTGGTTTAAACCACTCAATTCCTCAATTCTCGGACCTGTTTCTTTACCCACCTTGAGAAAAGGTAATGACCGGAGATTAGTGAATCGTCCCAGTATCCCACTTGGAACTTTCATATATCTACCAAAATAAATGTGCCGCAAGTTGATCAAATTTGCAATTTCCCCTGGAAACTCTTCAAGCTGATAAGGTATTTTCAATGTTTGTAGGTTATAAAGCTGGCCGATTGATTTGGGAAATGTTTTGATTCTTGTTTTCAAAACATTCAAATACCTCAAGTGTTTCAACTTCCCAATTGAAATTGGCAACTCCATAATGTCAGCCTTGTATAAATTTAAGACACGTAAAGATTTCAAGTTAAGTAAGTTGCTCTCAAGGACTTCTCCATTTGAAAAGAGTGAGCATAAGTTCCCCACTTTTGATACATGTTCTGCAAGATCATGCACAAGATCGTGCATCTTACATTTGGTAACATTACCCCCATAATCCTTTGTAACGTCTTGAAAAAAAGACTTGGCCAATAGGATTTTAAAATATTCATTACCTCTCTCCTCCATCTCTAGGTTTTTGTTAGAACAAGGGTGAAGCAATCCTTGAGCCATCCAAAGTTGGATCAAGTCATCCTTTTCAATATCAAAATCCTTGGAGAACATCGAGCAATATGCAAAACATTGTTTTAAGGATGGAGGTTTCAATTCATCAAAACTCAACTTCAAAATTGAAAGAATTCTCTTTTCTCCTTCTAGTGAATCCCATATTTTATTGTTTACAATTGATCCCCATTCGTCACTTGTTTTAGAGCGCAGCATATCTCCCAAAACCTATTATCAGTGGATTATTTGTTAGATTTATATCATATAGTAATGTTAAAATAATACTAGCTACTTAACATACACCGTGCACGTCAATTGACTTTTCTATCATTTAAAAAAAGAAGATTGTGACACTCTTTTCTCTTTTACTTGCTCTGATCAAGCAAGTTTTTCTACTAGACCACTTTAATCTCTATGGTAGTAATTGAAAAAAAAAAAAAAAAGAACAAGCAAAATATAGAAGTGTTACTATATAAAATAAATAGAAAAGAAGTGGATGGTCTGTGGTTTAAATGAGCCCTAATATAATAAAGCTTATATTTTGTTTATTTAAGTTTGCCATTTTTTTATATATTCAATATTATAATTAAGTTTGTCCTTAAGTTTATATAAGTGATGATTGGCTTCTGATGTTGCAAAATCAATAACTATTAGTTCGTATTCGAGGAACTGTGAGGAATAAGTGAATCTCAACTATAAGTATTAAATTCAAGTGTTGAAATTAAAACAACTTAATACTATACATTTATTCTCGACTGTGAGATTCATTTGTCAATTACAATTTCTAAATTTTTTTTTCTTTAGATAAGCAGCTCAGTTGCTGCGTATATGATGTTGTGTCGTATCACTAGAGGTTATTACCATATGTTGTATCCTAGGTGTTTTCTTGTCTTTAGTGTGTTGGTGAGCTGCTCTTACATGTGGTTTGACTGTTTTGGGACATTGTGGGGAATATTTTTTTCTTCATTTTGACTACAAGGACGTATCATGGCTTTCGAGATTAGTGGTTTGTTAGTAGTGCCTAAGAAATGCCAATTATTATGGTTAGAGTTTGTGCGTTATTGGTTCATGATGATTGTAGCCATTGGTTTCACAAAGATATCCTCTCTTCCGTTTTGATGTTAATAAGAATGTACCTAATTACTTTTAGCAACACAGAGTGCTACCAAATTTTGCAACTTACACCCACTAAGTGTTAGAAGTTATGACATTTTGAAATCTCTTTTCTAACAAAAAAAAAGGACATTGGATAACTTAAATTGGAGTACCAATTAAGAATAATAGTGAATGATATAATTAACATACCTTTGCCATTAATGGTAAACCTCCACACTTCTTAGCAATCTCTTTACCAATTGTCTCCTGCTCTTTGGACATAGGAGCACTCCCAACTGATATTGCTTTATCCTTGATTATAAGCCAACATTCGTCATCTGATAGTCTTCTCAAATCAGGCCTAGGAAGGGTCTCCATGACTTTTGCAACTTCGTCACTACGAGTAGTGACAATGATGCTGCTTCCTCGAGTGTCTTTAAATGTTAACAAACAACTCCTCAATTCTTTCCATTTCTCTGGATCTTCTCTCCAAACATCATCAAGCACTAGAAGGTATCTTTTATTTTCCAGCTTTTCTCGAATGAATTTACAAATCGCATCCTTGCTATGTATTGTGGCTTTCTCTGGTTCTAGAGATTCCAAAATTCCCCTTAAGATCGTCTTGACTTCAAACGGGGTGGATACACACACCCATACTTTTTTATGGAAGTGACTATCAATCTCTGCTTCATGATAGATTGATTTAGCCAGAGTTGTCTTACCTAGACCAGGCATTCCCACAATAGCCAGGACCGGAAGATAATTTTCTTCATTATAGTTTGACTTGATCAATGTTTTGACTACATCTGACACGACCTCCTCCCTTCCAATGATGAGCTTCTCATTGCTATCAAAGCTGGAGACGGTTTCCCTGTCAAGTACTTCAACATCTTGAGAGGTTGCATTTGCTAATGTCCTAGCAACCAACCCAATAGAGGCTGCATCATTATTCAAATTCACTAAAGATTTGTTGATCTTTTTAATTTTATGTGTCATTTTAAAGCGAAATGCAACCGGATTGTTGTGTGAAAAGAAATTTTTGACCTTTTTCTTCATATGGTTACGGAGTTCTATTTTGCGTCGGAGAACTTCATACCCAATTTCATCCAAGACATCATCGGCTTCTTGAGCTATGTCTTCAAGATCTTTCACCCACAATTCCACAGTCTCCCCGCGAACTTGTGAATGCTCGACATCTCTTAGCATAGCTTGAATCTTGAGGAACGAGTCACGCAGTTGTGCTAGATCTCCTTTGAAACCCAACACGAGAGTGAATTCTTGAGCAGCAAGCGTAGTCACCTTGGTCAGTATTCCCTCAGCAGCAAAATTGAGCAGAAATTCTGCCATAGCTTTCAGAACTCACGGCAAATTAAGCAAAGAGAGGTTTAGGTAGCTGAGAAAACAAGAAGTAAATTGAAGATACAGTGTACCTCTACTCAAAGTCATAATGAATATATAGACATAGCAGATGGCAGGGACTTGTATTAGAGTTGAATTTAGCTTGCGTCATTTGGCTGACTAGAGCGGTAAAGCTAGTAGCTGTACACAACCCAATTCCTTATCATGGATTTGGATGTGAATTTGTCCATACGCTATCTAAATTATAGATTTGATTCGGCCAAGTTCATAAATGCTGAGGCCATGATGGTGATGGGTGCTATTACCATGCCCTACACTATCGGTAGTGAAAGCAAAGAGATGCCCTCTGATTTTTGTATCGAATAGTCTTTGTCATACAAGAAAAGAAAAATAATTGAGATATGCTTTGCTTTTTGCAGAATGCATCTTCTTCTTTAAAAAGAAAATGATGGACCAACAGAATCAATGCAATCACGACTCTGGGGCCTCAAACTTTGAGCTGTAGTTGTACCTAACCTGGATCAACTTACTCCCTTGATAAAGAACGCAGACAACGACATTAGCAGAGAGGGGGAACTGTATTATATGGTAACAAACTTGATCAACTCGTACAGTTGTCAAGCACATCATCTTTCCGTTTTGGGCTTCTGGCTATTGTGCCCAATTTGTTTTCACCAGGTTTTCAAAATTAACAAATTTTCCAGTATTCCTAGCAAAATGGTCATTATGCCAATGAAGAATCATTATGCTGATAAAGAAAAAGTTCACCAAAATATAAACTATACGTAAAAGACAATCATACATGTATTAGGAGATTTACGTGTTCACCCAAAACTCGGCTAGAGTTCAGGGCTACGTCACTGTTGTTTGCTAGTGGTTTCACTATAATTGAATAAATATGGTTAATTACACTATATGATGGTTTAGCTATATAAAGAATGCAACTGAATGGAGCGTGATGAAACATTGGTCCGTAAGGCATGGAAATGAAGATCCTTAATGAGTGAGTAGCTCTAAGGCATGAGTAGACGTCTCATCATGTGTGAATGTGAGGTTCCTTGATAAGTTCTCCGAGCTGATGTGGAGCATGTTCCCATGTGTTCGCTCCTGATCGGTTGTTCAGCTTGGGCAGGAGTATCCACGAGCACAGATGAGCCTGTTTCCAAACTTTAGCCAAGTAACTCAAAGAACAATGGCATCCTTACGTACTCCCAACTCTAGTGGTTCTCAGCTTGGCTGGCACTGAAGAGACCAACACCATCTGAGACTAAAATTTGAAAGTTCAATTCAACAGAGACATAATGGAAATTTATTTTCAAAACTGGAAAACCTTGAACACTAGCTTGGACTACCTACCATAAAAGTTCAATTCAACACTTCTTATTGTTTCTTTCCATCCCATATTATGATCATCCAAAGGTCTCAGATTAGATGGCTAATAGTTGCTTTGTACAAACCAAATCCCCAATATTGCAAATAAAGGGAGCAAATCTTGGCTTGCTGCACAAGGATAGGAAGAGTTGGTATACACATTCACGGATATATTTACAAAGAGTGCAACACCAAACAGAGGGTTATACCCGTATTATGAAAGCCATTAGCAGTTCTCAATTCAGCTCCTTCCAAGCTAGTAGCCTAGTAATGAATTTAAAAGGGTTTAGGAAAACAGAGTTAGCCCAATAATCATACACCACCACTTTGGAGGACAATTCGGAGGCACAAACTGAAAGCTTTGTTTGCCGACAGGAAACCTGTGGTGAGCCGGCGAGTCATTAAGTCATAGATTTTCTCACAGTATATGCTTTCCACTAAAACTTTTGACTCTGCCTTACGTGAGGTCTTTAATTTTTCGGAGGAAAAGATCTATAACAAAGAATCTATTGAATGCAATAGAAACTTCACTAAGTTCGTGCAGTAAGTTGATAAGAACTTAATGTAGGTTTTAATTTTTACTTAGCTTTAAGTATAAACAGAGAGGAATTTATGTTCCTGAACAATTGGACAGCAAAGCAATGAGAACCAGCAACAATTTCTTTTCTTCCACATATGAATAAATCCTATATAGCTGTTAAAGAGATAGTACAGAATTAAGTCAATTAACAAATAGTTTGAAAAGCTTACCATGCCTTGGTGCAGAACTTCATGAAGTTAAGGATTGCTTGGTGCTTATAACATAAATGGATGCAAGTAACCCTCCTCAGGAACAGACCTTTGTTTCAGTGAACTAATCAATGCAAGAGAAAGAAGAAGAAAAAGAAAAACAAATTTTATCTAATTGATGCCTCATATGACAAGCGACAGGGATCTGCATAAACTTCTGAAACTGAACAAGGCATCTTCACGACTTAGATGTCTTAAGAATGAGAAGTAACTTATAACTTACAGACAGCTGTAAAAGCTCTTTCGAAATTCACCTCTGAATTTTTTTTTTTTTGGCTCTGAGAATGCTTTGGCCTTCACCAATTGACTGCTTATGGGTACATGACATCCATAATCTCAAATACAACAGAGCATCTGGCAAGGAACAAACCCAAAGGTTAATAAAATTTCGGCATTTTTTTTGAAGTTTCACAAACAGAAAAGGAGGATTGTTACTCTTGAAATCCTAAGACAAAGAAGACAAAGAAAGCTATCTGCTTCATCAATTAGATAGTTTCTGTCATCCATCAGACACATTGTTGCTAAGCAAAGTTGTCCCATTTGATGGCTCTGTTGTACTAAAATTGCTTTTAGTACAACAGAGCCAAAAATGATGAAAACCTAGTCCCCCAAATCCTGCTACAAAGGGCTAGGATAAGAAGAGTTGGTTTACATATTCAGTTCTATCTGGACAAATAGAGCAACACATAAGAAGGGTCAGAAGCGTCCACCTGTACGCTGCAATATGTTGAGAGATTTTCCATGCAACAGCTTCCATGGTAACAATGATTTCTCTATGGAAAACAGAGTTGGCCAAATAAAGTTACACCACTGGTTTGGAGGACAATTCAGAGGAACAAACTGAAAGATTTTTCTGATGAAAGGGAACCTTGGGATATGGCACGAGAGGCCTACTAGTTTAGCTGACTCAACTACTACTCATCTGGTGTTTCAGAAAGCCTGCAAATCAAACAAGTCCCATTCTTGGATGACGCTGTAGTAATATGGAAAACTATCCCAACCCTACTCTATTGCTTTCAAGTAATAATGTTGAATAGCAAAGACTTCACCAAGTTGTAGGAAATCTGTATCTTCTTCCTATAGTCTCAATCCCCAATAACAAAGACCTAAACTATTCTACAAACTTCACCTGGTAATAAATTTTTCCAGGGAAATTAACACTATTGTAGGCATGTATTCATGTTCTATGACTTCTATCAATGCTCGATACTTATGCTATACATTCTCCAGTCAGTTTAAGTGTCCGCAAACATGCATGTAGAAGTGTTTAAATATTTCTTTATAGGAATAGGTAAATAACAATCATGTAAGGGGAATAATGGATCAGCAGAAGTACCAGGACTCAGTTTGCACAACAGCTATTCCTCTAATTTAGCAAAAACCTCTAGAAATTGTTTGACAAAAACAAACTAGATTCCCCTGCAGAAACAACATACTGAATGGATTCATTTATACATTTTGCTCTTAATATAGTGACTACATAGATATAGAAAAGACAGAGAAATAGATAAAGAGATTAACTTACTTTTTCGCGCACTTCAGCAACTCTATTGGATCTCCTGCAAACCTAAATGGGAAGGAAAATAAATGAGTCCAATAGGTTATCAAACTCAGCATAATAAATGCATAGCAAGAAGGAAATGTAGAAACACTGCCTCACTCTGTACCTTAAATTTGTCTTTATTGTAGGATTGTGCAAATCAAACTACAAGGCCTTAAGTATATCAGCCTCCATTTACACACCCTTTTAAATCACAAGAAGTATCAATCAGTTATGCACTACATTATAGAACCGTGGGAGAAATGGAAAAAACTTACTAAGATGAGAAATGAAATTTGAAACTCACCTCTTCCTTGGAGCACGTTTATCTGTTATTTAACAAAACTCTTCAACATGTGGAGGTGTGATCTCCTCATACTTCCTATTAACCACAAAGACGAAAGGATTATCAGCAAGATCCATATTAGTTCAACAACTACAGCTAAACCCTCCCAATTTTCATTGATATGGGACTTACGAGGCAACCAGCAGCATTGAAGAAACACCAAGTAACTGAAGCATTTTCGGATTGAGAGCATTCAAAGATAGGAACCTATCAACATACGGAACAGTCAGGTAGAGTATCAGAGAGGCACTTGTATTTCTCTGCAACTTCCACCAACCAACCAATCTTCATATTAGCATTAATATCCTTCTGAGCCTTTGCCAAGTAATCAGGAAAGTGAAGGGTTTGAACAACATACCTTATTTGCCTTGATGCCAGCACTGTAAGGAGTTTATTGTACTCTGCGTTGGTCAATTCTCGATTATTATATCTCCAACTAATAGAAAAAGAGGTTTGGTCAGTGCTAGATTAAAACAAGAAATGGGGATTTTCACAGCAACAAATATACAGATGAACTTAAAATTAGAAGAGAATAGAAGAATCAAATGGCCCAATTTAACAACAAGTTATAGTAATGGATGAAAAACAGAGTCTTACTCCTGATGAATGGAACATGACGAATCTTAGGCCACTCTGGGCCGCTCTCCTCCCTGCATCTTTCTTCTAGAAGGCGACAGCAGCGGATGTATATCTCGTTCAATTTGGTGAGGCGTTGCATAGCTTGCACAGAAGGTAGATACATTAGACGGTGGCAAAGCACAACAGTCAGGTCCTCAAGAGATGCAAGGTTTCCCAACCATTCTGGAATAGCCTCCACTCCCCTGAAGGCCTCTATTTTCAGATGTCTTAAAAGAAGGCAAGTGTTGAATTTGTTCAGGGAGAGACTTGAGCTTAGGCCACCCACGGATGGTTAATGATTCAAGCTGTGGTATGGCCTGAAAAGCTGGGAATGCATCGAGCTCCTCGCAGAAACGACCAATTGTCAATTCCTTCAAACGGGTGAGGCTGCAGGAGGACTGTGACGATGCTGCTATCCCATCCGGTAGACATGTTAATTTACGACAGGAAAAAATCTCCAAGCTGCGGAGGGATGTGAGCTTGTCTGAACTCGGAATAGTCTCTAGATTATTGCAAGCCCATATCGTCAATGTTTGAAGAGAGACAAGGGTTTTAAGAAAGGCACTAAATTCTGGCCCAAATTCTGCACTTTCGTAGCGCTGGATTCTCAATTGACGGAGTGACGTGAAGCCTCCTCGTGAAATTGGAAGAGAGTCTAGATTACTCACACACAACTCTTGGAGGGATGTACTCAGACTTCCGATTGAAATGGACGGTACCTTAGGGCACTTTGATATTGTCAAACTCCGAATAGAGGTACAGAATTCCAGCCCACCCGGTAGGCTTGATAATTCGGGACACTCGTATATAGTTAATTCACCAAGAGATGGGAGGCCTTGTGAAAATGGGATGGAAGTTATTTTATAGCAGTAGCACACCCTCAATGTTTCAAGGGATGTGAGACCACCGTGTGTAGCATCTGGGATGTACTCTAAATTGTCACAATACCACAACCTCAGCCTTTTAAGAGAAGGTGTGAGCATCCCATCAGGTAAATATCTCAAATTCTCACAAGAACGTATTAGCATATATGAAAGAGATGCGCAGCAGTACTCAGATCCTTGTGATTGGGGAGAAATACAAATTAACTCCGAACACTGCTGCATATTCAAAACTGCAAGATTCTTGTTGTTTTCTAACATCCCTTCCGGCAGACAAGTAAGTCCCCCCACATCCTGTAAGCTGAGATAAGTGAGAGTGGTGAGTTGATTGCTTAGAATACTTGCTATTGGCATGCCTCCGCTATTCATGAATTCTATCACCACCTTCTTGAGAGATGGAAAATGACTGGGAGCACTTATCAGTTGTTCACAGTGAATCAAGGTCAGCTCCTCAAGGCAAGGAAACACCACCCTACTTCCTCTCTCTGTTGGCGCTTCCATCCATTCAATCAGGTTCCGTGCCTCCTCAATGTGCAATGTTTTCAAAGCAGGGAACAAAGGCCGTGCCTCCTTACTTGATCCATTTCCACAATTAACATGATTATCACCATAAAACTCGGATCCTATACGAGTTAGCTTCTCCACTCTCTTAATCTTAACATAACTAAGACTGGGTAAATGCCCAAGTACTGGGACTCCTTCACATTTGTTGCAGCCCAATAATTCAATCTCTTTCAAATTGTTCGCTAGCAATAACCATGATGGAAATTTAGTACCCCTGAATTCATGAATCTCCAAAAATTCCAAATTAGGATGTGGTTGGAGGCCTTCTAGTACATCATCGTCATTCTCCACATTGTGGCTTGGGCCTTCTTGTACTTCATCGTCATTCTCTACAGTGTGGCTTGGCCCACTGAGCTTCCATCCAAGGATTAACTTGCATATGTGTTTCTTCTCTACTAAGTTTGCTTTCTGCGCTTCTTCTTCATCTCCTACATTTTCCAGTCCATAAATAGACAAGATGTTGTGTAAGTGGTTTAAACCACTCAATTCCTCAATTCTCGGACCTGTCTCTTTACCCACCTTGAGAAAAGGTAATGACCGGAGATTAGTGAACCGTCCCAATATCCCACCTGAAACTTTCATATATCTACCAAAATAAATGTGTCGCATGTTGATCAAATTTGCAATTTCCCCTGGAAGCTCTTCAAGGTGATAAGGTATTTTCAGTGTCTGCAGATTATAAAGCTTCCCAATAGATTTGGGAAGTGATTTCATTCTTGTTTTCAATACATTCAAATACCTCAAGTGTTTCAACCTTCCAATAGAATCCGGCAACACCTCAATATTTGCCTTGTATAAGTTTAAGACACGTAAGGAATTTAACTTAAGTAAGTTGCTGATCCCAAGGTCTTCTCCATTTGAAAAAAGTGAGCGTGAGTTCTCTGATTTTGATGCACGTTCTGCAAGATCATGCACAAGATCGTGCATCTTACATTTGGTAACAGTACCTTTGTAATCCTTTGTAACGTCTTGAAAAAAAGACTTCGCCAATAGGATTTTAAAATATTCATTACCTCTCTCCTCCATCTCTAAGTTTTTGTCAGAACAAGGGTGAAGCAATCCTTGAGCCATCCAAAGTTGGATCAAGTCATCCTTTTCAATATCAAAATCCTTGCAGAACATCGAGCAATATGCAAAACATTGTTTCAATGATGGAGGTTTCAATTCATCAAAACTCAACTTCAAAACAGAAAAAATTCTCTTTTCTACTTCTGGTGAATCCCATATTTTACTGTTCACAATTGGCCATTCATCACTTGTTTTAGAGCGTAGCATGTCTCCCAAAACCTATTATTAGTTGGTCATGTATTAGATTTATATTAAATAGTAGCTTGAATACGATAATAGCTACTTAACATACACTATGTGCACAAAAATTGACTTTCCTATAAGAGCAACTCCAACAGCTTCCCTATAATTTTTGTATTATAGAGAAGCAAAAGTCAAACATTTAGCCTATTTTTCTTCTCCAACTCCAACAGATTCCCTAGTTTACAGCAATCTATAAAATCTCCATATTCTTCTTTAAAATTTTGGAGTTTGCTGTAAATATAGGGAATTTGGTTTTCTCTCTCCTCACTTTCCCTAAAATAGAGATAATTATAGGGAATCTGTTGGAGCAAAAGAGGCTTATTTTTCCCTAAAGTAGAGAAAAATCAAATTATAGGGAAGCTGTTGGAGTTGCTCTAAATAAAAAAAGAAGACGGTGAAACTCTTTTCTCTTATACTTGCTCTAATCAAGCAAGATTTTCTATTGGACCACCTTAATCTATATGATAATAACTAAAAAAAATCAAAAAAGAAAAAGCAAAATAAAGAAGTGTTACTGTTTAAACAAGTTGAACACTTGAAAAATATGTCAGCATATACTTTCCACAAAGGACCAACTAGCTAGCATCTGAACAAGTTCAGATTGAATCTCAAAGTTGTGTGTTATGTGTTGACAATGATGAAACAATACTACATTTGTGTAGAGACTATGCTTACTCGACGAAAGTCATTGTTTCCAATTTAATATTGAGGCAGACTTGCTTTACCTCGGCAACATATGATATGACTGCTTTGGCTTGGCTTAACTACCACTCTACAAAGGTTAGATTTCTCAGTCTTAATTTTATTGCTATGGAGTGCGTTGAAGGAGAGAAATTGTAGAGTTTGGGATGGAAAGACTACGAATGCTTGTGATGTGGTGTTAATGGCCACTTCCAGACTTAAGGATTATACTTTTCATAACCTAAAGAGGGTGGAAGGTGCAAGGCAGAACCAAATATATAGTAACAGAATGGAGGTGCCCTCCGAGTGGATGTGTAAAAATAAATGTGGATGGTGCATACAACTCGCAGATGAAAACAGAGGGCACCAGATTGGTGCTCAGGGATGCTTATGGACATTTGTTAACTGCAATTGGTGGACCACTCGTTGGTTTATTGTCAGCAAAGCACAACGAGCTATTTGCTTGTAAAAGTGCAGTCGAGTTTATCATAGAACAAGTTGTTTAGTCTGTGATTTTGAGACTGATTCATTTGTTGTGCAACAATAATTAACCATTGCGGGGGATCCAACTATTCTTTGTTGTGACGTGTTTATGATGATTTAATGGTGCAATTGGCTGACTTGCCTACTGTACACATTACTCATGTAGTCATGTCAATAGAAAAGGCAACATGGTAGCGCATTTGGTGGCCGCTCAAGCTAGTACTTTAGGACAATCTTTGGCTTTCAATTCTATCGAATTTTGTATTTCTCAATAGCTTTACTTCAATAAAATGTTGACCTCATTCACCTCAAAATAAAATAAAATAAAGAGAGAAGTGTTACTGTATAAAATAAATAGAAAAAAAAAGGGATGGTCTGTGGTCTAAATGAGTCCTAATATTATATTAAAGTTTATATTTTGGTTATTTCAGTTTGACTTTATTTTATTAAATACTATAATTAGTTTACATCAGTGATGATTGGCTTTTATGTTGCAAGATCAGTAACTATTGGTTCATCTTTGAGAAATTGTGAGGAACAAGTGAACCTTAGCCATAAGTATTAAATTAGATTAAATACTTGTTACTCCCTGTACTTTGCTCCGAAAAACAGTTCAGTCCCTCACCTTTTAAATTAAACAATTTAGTCCTTATTCTCTATAATTCTCACACAACAGGTCCCAGAGTGACCATTATACCCCTCACTTCCTTTTATATATATATATTTTTATTTTTCTCTTTTTTTATTTCAATTTTTCCTGCCTCTCCCCCCCCCCCCCCAAAAAAAAATCGTCTCTGACCTCGAGTTCATCCACATTAATGGCGACCCATTTTCTGGTCAGGGTTTAGGGTTGATCGGACCCCCACCTCTCTGACCTGAAATCTTTGATAGCAGAGCTCAAAAACAGTGACATAAAAGCAATTCGACGACTCCAAGCTTGGAGTCAAGGGCTTCGTCGACTCAGGTCTCTCCTCTATCCCCCGAATCTTTATCCACCCACTCGTAACATCACACCAATTCCAGCCCACAACCCGACCCAACGCCCAACCAATCCCTAACATCAACCTCTCCAACCTCCACTATGATCGCCGCTCCGCTGTTGTCGACCCATTTAATTTTAACCACCACAGAGTGTTAGATTTGAACAATTCAAGATCCAAGTAGGTTCAGCCAACACTGGACACAACAAACGACATCCCCGCCACTTCCTTGCTCTTCACGACGTCGTTTAGGACGCCGTTGTGGAGAAACTCAACTAGACGGCTGGAGTGGGAGGCCCACTGGGCAGAGGAGATGTTAAGGTTGAGGGAGAGATATCCTCTGGTCAACGGTGTCAGGAAGTTGGTCTTGGCCTTGTTGCCGCAGAGAGACTTGGCGGCACCGTCATAGGTGAGAGCTGCCTCCTCCGGCATGTCGAATGTGCCACACCTTCGTCTTCTTCCACGGTCCATCCCATAGATTTGTTTTTCTTTCTTTGAATTGTACTAATTGAATTGAGAAATATGAATTAGGGGTTTTGTTTTTAGGGAGAGAGAGAGAGAGAGAGAGGTAGGAAAAATTGAAATAAAAAAGAGAAAAATAAAAATATATATAAAAAAAGGAAGTGAGGGGTATAATGGTCACTCTGAGACCTGTTGTGTGAGAATTAGAGAGAATAATGACTAAATTGTTTAATTTAAAAGGTGAGGAACTGAACTGTTTTTCGGAGCAAAGTATAGGGAGTAACAAGTATTTAGTCCTATTAAATTCAAATGTTGAAATTAAAACAACTTAATACTAAATTTATTCTCAACTGTGAGATTCATTTGTCAATTACAGTTTCTAAAAATTGTTCTTTAGATAAGCAACTCTGTTGCTATTTATATGATCTTTGCACATTCTAGATTTATTACACAGTAACAAGGAACTTCAAGTTATTAGGTTGTGGCAGTATATGTATTTTTTCTAGTTTTGAAAGGGATTAAATATTGTTTACTCCATATACTAATAATGTTTCATCGTTTCAGTCCTCGACCTTTGAATTTCACCTAAAAAGTCTCTGAACTCTCAATTTCCTCCCAATTCGTCCCTGCAGTCAATTTTCCGTCAATTTCTACATTAAGTTGCTGACGTGGCAGCCATTTTATGTCGAAATGTCTATTTTACCCACAGCTAAAAAAATTTCTGTTTTATTTTTATTTTTCTCTTTACTTCCTCTTCCATTCTCTCGCACTCTCTCACCTCCCAAACAACACCACCACCACCACCTCTTCCTCCTCTTTCACCTCCCAAACACCACCTCTTCCTCCTCTCCTCTCTCACCTCCCAAACACCACCAAACACCAATCAATCTTCTTCACCATCATACTGAACCGATTGCTGGAACTCGGCATCCATCAGAACCCCATCCATAACATGCACAAGACTCCCCTTCCTCCGCAGATCAACTCTCTCCGATCGAACCCCATTGACAACCAGCCTTCCATCTTCATCATTCGTTATGTATAGCACAAACCCCGATATCAAACCATACGGAACTCCTTCCCAAACGCCACCGTTTCGGAACCAATACTCCGCCGCACGGCTGAGAAGCCCAACACTCTAGAAACCATTGCATATGTATCATTCATCTTCTCCCCAACAAAACTATCAGTCGGGTCCAGTCTCAGGTCCCGCTTGAAAGCTTTCTCCGATGGGATAAAGACCGTGAAAGCTAGATCTTCCGGCAACATTTTGATCATCATCTCCCCAAACTTTCCGATCAGTAACTTGTTATCACTGTGGGAATGATAAGTGGTGGCTGTTGTGGTTGGATCTGGAAGACGTAGCATTGTGAGCGCGAGTATTACAAAGCTGCAAACCAATACCAACCCCAATACGAACGCGATTGGATTCCTCAAAACCAGGCTTCTGCTCATCGTCGTTGACGATCCAGTACGGTCACTTAGCTGACGGCGTGGACTTCGACAGGTGGAGGTGGAGAAAGCGTTTGATCTGGGTTGAAATGGAGTTGATGAGGTTGAGTCCAGGAGCTTCTAACTCCAAGAGAGACTGCGAGTTTAGAGCTGGTAAGTTTCATGGAATAGGGAACAACTACGATTCGGTCGCGGCGGAGCCTGACCGACTTGACCTCGGACCGGAACTGAGGCTATGGGAGGCCAAACAAGGAAGCCGCCATTTGTTTTTGATCAGAGCAATGACGGGGGCTCTAGGGCTATGGTGGTGGAGGAGAGGATTCTTGGGTCTGGGTGGATTAAGATTGGGTCAGATTGATCGACCCCGATCAGACACATATACTGGATTCTTTATTGGCGGCGATGACAAGCACGAAGTGTGCTCGTTAGATGCAGATGACTTGGGTGGCTGGCTTAGCCATGGCAGATTGGGGTGATGGCGGAGATAAAAAGAAGAGGTAAAAAGAAAAAGAAAAAAAAAAGGAGAGAAAAGAAAAAAATAAATTAAAAAAGAGTAAATAAGGGTATAATAGACATTTTAGCTTGAAATTAATGCCACGTCAGCAAAGTAACGGGGTATTTGACTGAAAATTGACGGCAGGGACTAATTGGGAGGAAATCGGGAGTTTAGGGACTTTTTAGGTGAAATTCGAACGTCAGGGACTGAAACGACGAAACCCTATAAGTATAGGGAGTAAACAGTAATTAACTCTTTTGAAATGGTTTCATTTTTAGGTTTTTGGTAAGTCTAATCTCTTGAGCTACTTTTTTTTTTTTTTTTTGGGAAAAGTCTTGAACTAGGGTTTGGAGTCTTTATTTTGTGTCATTGTTATGTTGTATCATTAGAGGTTATTACCTTGTATTCTAGGTGTTTTCTTGTAGTTAGTGTGTTGGTGAGCTACTCTTACACGTGGTTTGACTGTTTTAGGACACTATGGAGAATATAATAATGTTTTTCTTAATTTTGACTACAAGGATGTATCATGGCTCTCAAAATTAGTGGTTTGTTAGTAGTGCCTAAGAATTGCCAGTTATTATGGCTAGAGTTTCTGTGTTATTGGTTCATGATGATTGTAGCCATTAGTTTCACAGAGATATAAGTAGTTCCTCTCTTCCATTTGATGTTAATGAGAATATACCTAATTACTTATAGTGACATAGAGTGCTATTATATTACGCAACTTACACCCACTAAGTAGTAGATGTTATGATATTTTGAAATCTCTTTTCTAACAACGCAAAGGACATAGGATAACTTATAATTTACTGATGAAAATTAGATTTCCAATTAAGAATAACAATGAATATATAATTAACATACCTTTGCCATTAATGGTACACCTCCGCACTTCTTAGCAATCTCTTTACCAGTTGTCTCCTGCTCTTTGGACAGAGGAGCACTCCCAACTGAAACTGCTTTATCCTTCATTATGAGCCAACATTCCACATCTGATAGTTTTCTTAAATCACACCTAGGAAGGGTCTCCATGACTTTTGCAACTTTGTCACTACGGGTAGTGACAATGATGCTGCTTCCTTGAGTATCTTTAACAGTTAACAAACAACTTCTCAGCTCTTTCCATTTCTCAGGATCTTCGCTCCAAACATCATCGAGCACTAAAAGGTATCTTTTCTTTTCCAGGTTTTCTCGAATGCATTTACAAATTGCATCCTTGCTATGAATTGTGGCTTTCTCTAGTTCTAGAGATTCCACAATTCCCCTTAAAATCGTCTTGACTTCGAAAGGGGTGGATACACACACCCATATTTTTTCATGGAAGTGTCTATCAATGTCAGATTCATGATAGATTAATTTAGCCAAAGTTGTCTTACCTAGACCTGGCATTCCCACAATAGCCAGAACCGGAAGATGATTTTCTTCATTATTGTCTGACTTGATCAAGGTTTTGACTATATCTGACACGACCTCCTCCCTTCCAATGATGAGCTTCTCATCGATATCAAAGCTGGAGACGGTTTCCCTATCAAGCACTTCAACATCTTGAGAGGTTGCATTAGATAATGTCCTAGCAACCAACCCAATTTGGCCAGCTGCCTCATTGTTCAAATTCACCAAAGATTTGTTGATCTTTTTAATTTGATGTGCCATTTTAAAGCGAAATGCAATGGGATTGTTGTGTGAGAAGAAAATTTTCACCTTTTTCTTCCTCTGGTTAAGGAGTTCTACTTTGCGTCGGAGAACTTCATACCCAATTTCATCCAAGACATCATCGGCTTCTTGAGCTATGTCTTCAAGATCCTTCACCCACAATTCCACAGCCTCCCCCCGAACTTGTGAATGGTCAACATCTCTTAGCATAGCTTGTATCTTGAGGAACGAGTCACGGAGTTGGGCTAGATCTCCTTTGAAACCCAATACGAGAGTAAATTCTTGAGCAGCAAGCAAAGTCACCTTGGTCAGTATTCCCTCGGCAGCAAAAGTGAGCAGAAATTCTGCCATAGCTTTCAGAACTCACGGCAAATTAAGCAAAGAAAGGTTTAGGTAGTTGAGAAAACCAGAGGTTGATCACGAGATTGAAGACGCAGAGTCAAGCTGTACATATATTTTGAAGCCAATTATACACATACTAAAGCTGTTAGTGCAGTACTGTTCATTGAAAATACGGTTTTACCCCCAACTTTTGACTGAAATTACAATCCTACTTTTTTTTTTTTTTTACAGTTCTGCCATATCCTTTCAGGTTTTTTATTTTTATTTTTTTTTAATGGGAGAACAATTCTGTTTTTGTATTTGTAAATTTCTACAAATCATGAATTTTTTTTTTAAAAATCTCATTTGTTGCTAATCTATTATTAAAACAAAGCAAATCATATTTTAAATAGCGCTGATTTTTTTGAATTACGAGTATTTATCTATTACATATGAAATTTGAAAAAAAAAAACAGCAGCATTGATCGGGTCAATTTGCTAGTTCCTTATCTTGATTATGGATGTGAATTTCGCCACACGTCATACCATAAATGGCATAATATGCTATCTAAATTATGGATTTGATTTCTGTCGACCGAGTGCCCATGACTTTTCTTGACTTCTTCTTTGTCAAAAACGGAGGCCATGACTTTACCATTACCATGGCCTACACTACTGGTCTATTGTCATAACAGCTGACATTTGGCACGCCCCTCCAATCATAGTTAGAGAGCCCAATTAGAGCATGTCCACCGGTTCCTCCTTGACCAGCCAAAACATGGATTTGGTGAGGTGGTGACCCTCAAACACCAAATTGAAGCTTCCATCGGTTCCTCCTTGACCAACCAAAACATGGATTTGGTGAGGTGGTGACCCTTAAACACTTCCATCGGTTCCTCCTTGACCAACCAAAACATGGATTTGGTGAGGTGGTGACCCTCAAACACCAAATTGAAGCTTCCATCGGTTTCTCCTTGACCATCTAAAATTGAGATTTTCTTGACCCAGTCCAAGAAATAGGGCAAGGGGTTGACATAATTCTTGCCCAGTTAAAGAAGCTGCCAGCTCGGCCTAAGAAGCAACGTGGGTGGCGTAAACCGAAGGGGTACAGAGGCTGAATGCTGCAGACGCGCGTGAGTAGCCCTTTTTTTTGTCTCGTAGTGTTGGATTGCTTCACGCGTGCAGCAGACGCCGTTTTTGTTGCATAGCGCCGGTGGGAGGGACAGCCGCAGGGACGTGGCAGTCAGTTGTTGGGCGGTTTGGAATTTTAAAACTGTACTTACATAAGCATTTGCCAAACATAATTAGCTATAATGAGCCACGCTCATGCTACCACCGATGGTACCGATTACCGCCAACGGTGTGACCTACGGACACACCACCAAGCAGGCTACCGCCTGAGCCCTGGCTCACCCTCAGATCACCTCGGACGTGCCGCGCCAAGATGGTACCAGAAGCTGGGAACTGAAGCATATCAGTCCGACATCGAAAACATGAGAGAAGTCAGCTTCCTCCCAACATATAAAAGGTCAACCCCTCTCTCCTCATTGATTACGCAATAACTGCTTTACCTACTGTTGTTATGCCAATATGCATCAACTAACTTAGGCATCGAAGAAGAGAAGACCGCCCAATGCGGTCTCCCCTCTGACGCTCTTTGTGTGTCACTTGGCAGATAACATAAGTCATTTATACCTTCAAGCAGTGGTCCGCCCACCGGACCAGCATTAAAAGACTTGGGCTACCGCCCAAATCTGAAGCATTAACATTGGCGCCGTCTTTGGGAATCCTTGAACAAAAGGCCACCCCACCACAACCACCATGACTAACTGTAGAGGGGGAAACGCTGAGGAGCTGGCGGATCACTCCGCTGACCCCCATCCCACCAATCCCGCGACTAACATTAACCCAGCGGTTAACGTTAACTGAGCACTATTCAACACTCCAGTCAACCCCGGTGTGGAACCGCCAGTAGCGCAGCAAGTCCCGCCCACCCACACAACGGCGGAGGTGCGACCTGGCAGCAGCCGCCTCCCTGGTCAGGACCTCACCTCTATGTATGAGTTGGCACTGGTGGATCTCCACAAGGCTAACAAAGAACGTGAACAGGAGGGTAGGGAGAAAGCAAAGGCCCAAAACCAGGTAGCCACACTAATGTCAAAGTTCGACGAACTTACGAGAGCGCTGGAGGCAAACGCCAACCCAACACAAAGCGAGCAATCGCAAAACACAAGTCGCAGTCAACCTAACACTGGCGGATTGGTGCCCTTACCAGTCATACAGATGCAAGTACTGCTAAACTCACCAGGGCTATTGGGAATGGGCCCACCTCCCCAACCCCGCCTAATGCTGGAACAGGAAGCGGAGTCACAGCCGCACACCAGAGGCTCGACAGCCAGGGCCAGGACCGAAGGTAATCCTCTGGTACCCAGGAGGGAGTTAACTCAGCGGAGTCTCCGAGCAGGGACCGCCGGTGATGTAACCATTCTAATCCTTGAGAGAATGCAGCAATTATAGCAAAGGCTAATCCGGGTGGAGGCAGGTGCCCCAGCGCGAACTCCAAACCCACTCTTCGAGTCCAGACTAGGGCCATTCACAGCCAAGATCCTGCAGGCCGTCAGACCAGCATATGCGAAGACGCCAAAGATGTCACATTACAACGGCATGACTGATCCCTTCATCCACATGGACACCTTCAAAAAAGTCACCAACAACAAGGGATTTGATGACGCCACCCTCTGTCATTTGTTTAGCGAAATGCTCGACAATGAGGTAATGAACTGGTTCTTTGAGTGCCCACTTGGATCCATCGACTCCTTCAATGCACTATCGAACGCTTTCCTCTCTAGGTTCATCCTGCTGGCCGCCGGACACCACAACACAACTCAACTATTCAACGTCAAGCATTGGACCGAGGAAACATTGAAGGCATTTGTCACCAAGTGGTGGGTGGCAGCATCTCAGTGTCGAGATTTGGATAAAACAATGGCATTGGCCCTTCAAGCAAGGACTACTCAAGGGGCCATTTCTCTACCACCTCAATTACAACCACCCAAATGCCGCATATGACCACGTCATGAGTGAGGCCGTCATCCATGCACAAGCAGAGTTCATCACATATGGAGAAACCCCACCATCACCGCCAGCACCGGCAAAGTCAACTCAACCCTCCTCCAGCCATCAGGAAACCGCCAACAAGTCTGCCACCCCACCATCAATTGACAAAAAGAGAGAGTGGCAACAAGGCAACTATTAGAGCAAGCGGCAAAGGGATCAACATTACAAGGGTAACCGCCCATCCCAGACGGATAACCGTAGCAAGCAGACGGAGTCCTCTCAACGGTACGCAGTGTTTAAAGTCCTCACGGCCTCATATGTAGAAATATACGACCAGTGCAAGGATCAAATTCCGCCGCCACCCACAAGAAAATACCCAAGGGTGGGAAAACCCAGGAACACTGGCAAGTGGTGAAAATACCACGAGGACAGCGATCACAACACCAATAACTGCAATGCTCTCAAAACAGCTGTTAAGACTTTAAACCGTAACGGCAAAATGGAACAATTCAAGGTGCGCTAACCGCCACATGTCGTCTCTAATATTGAGCCACTGCGCCACATCAACACCATTGACGGCGGTGCTCCAATTACCAACATGTCTCACAGGGCAAGAAAGCGTTATGCACGCGCCAACCACCCCAAAGAAGTTTGCAACATTCGCTATGAGAGATCCGCTAAACTCCCAAGGTCTGGTTGGGAGCCCATTACCTTCTCAAAGGAAGAGGAGCGCGGAGTGCATCTCCCCCATGACGACCCATTCCTGATCGACGCTATACTCAACAAATGGTCAGTGGGAAAGGTCCTTGTTGACAGCGGATCCGCCGTTAATGTCATATTTAATGGTTGCTACAACCAACTCCAGCGGAATAGAAAATTGCTCCAGGATCACGAGCCCCTGCTCAGCTTCTTCTGCGATGTCACACAGCCGCTGAGTTCTGATTACATGCACCTGGTAATCGACACCAGCCCATGTACGGCGGAGGTTCATACGGAGTTCATCGTTGTCGACTGCTTCAGTTCGTACAACACCATCATTGGTCAACCGACACTTAACAAACTCAAGTGCATCATTGCCGGTTATATGCTCCTCATGAAATTCCCCACACCCAACGACAAAGGCTGTGTGAGAGAAAGCCAGAAGCTAGCATGAGAATGCTACTCAACGACTGTGGCTCGATCAGCGCGCCGACACGAGATCCTCACTGTAGGAAACCATGCACCAGCGGCCAATATCTTCGAGGATCCTAGGGATGACGAGGAAAAATAAGTGAGAAAGGAGCCTGTCAACTAAAAAAATCCTTGAGGGTTATCAGCATCTCCGACGAGCACCCTGAGCGGACAGTCGGCATCGGCGCTCAGTTGGCCCCAAAGGTAGAGGCTGAACTCACACAGTTTCTACGTGATAACGCCGCTGTCTTTGCATGGTCCTATGCTGACATGCCCAACATCTCCCCTGAGATCATTACACACAAGCTGAGCATCAAACCATCCTCCTACCCGGTCAAGCAGAGGCGGAGGGCCTTCGATGAGGAAAGATACCACGCTATCGGGGAAGAGGTCTCCAAGCTCCATAACATTGGGTTCATCCGCTAGGTCAATTATCCTCGGTGGATTTCCAACCTGGTAATGGTCAAGAAACCTAGCGGAAAGTGGCGGATGTGAGTTGATTACAAGGCCCTTAACAAGGCATGCCTAAAGGATAGCTTCCTGCTACCCCGCATTGATCAACTGATCGATGCAACCGCTGGCCATGAATTGCTCAGCATGATCGACACCTTCTCCGGCTATAATCAGATCAAGATGCACCCCGGCGACCAAGAATGTACCACCTTCACCACCGACAAGGGTCTATACTGTTACAATGTCATGCCCTTCAGTTTGAAGAACGCCGGTGCAACCTATCAGCGGCTGATGAACGCCATGTTCGCCGAGCATCTCGGCAAAATCATTGAGGTCTATGTGGATGACATGTTAGTCAAAAGCATCAAGGCCAGTGGACACGTGGCAAACCTCAGAATCATATTCGCCATTCTCTTGGCCTATGGCATGCTCCTCAACCTAGAAAAATGTTTCTTTGGCGTCACCGCAAGCAAATTTCTGGGCTACATAGTCAGTGAGCGGGGAATAGAGGCCAACCCTGACAAGGTGCAGGCCATCCTCAACCTAAAGACGCCAGAATGGAAGGTGCATGTTCAAAGCCTACAATGAAAACTGACCGCCCTTTCTCGGTTTATATCCAGACTCACCGACAAATGCCTCACATTTTTTAAGCTGTTGAAAAGGACCCACAAGAAGGTAATCGACTGGACCCCAGATTGTGAGGCGGCATTCCAGGGCTTGCGAGATTACTTGGCGGCAGTGCCACTTCTTTCCATCCCTATTCAGGGGGAAATACTGTACATATATCTGGCGGTATCACCAACGGCGGTGAGCTGTGCCATTGTACGAAGAGGGAACTATGAGGAGCTCCCAGTCTTCTACGCCGGCAGAGGTATGAACGGGGTGGAGACAAGGTATCCCCCACTAGAGAAGCTCGCCCTCGCACTCATTGTCTCTGCCCGACGGCTCCGCCAATACTTCCAGGCCCACACAATACATGTCCTAACAAATCAACTGCTGAAACAGGTAATGCAAAACCCTGAACATTCTGGCGGCCTCAGCAAATGGGCCATCGAACTCAGCGAGTTCGATATTGACTACAAGCCAAGGACTGCCATAAAAGGCCAGGCAGTAGCAGACTTCATCGTTGAGCTCACCGAGCGGCACGAAGAACCCAACTCAAGTCGAGTGGCCAACACAGAAATGATAGCCACTGAAGAACCAGCCCCCCAGTAGCAGTTAGACTGGAACCTCCACGTAGACGGCTCCACTTGTGCCAAGGCTTGCGGCGTAGGAGTCATCTTGACAGGACCAGGAGGGTTAAATGTGGAATACGCGCTAAAGTTCAATTTCAAAGCCTCAAATAACATGGCGGAGTATGAAGCCCTCATTGTTGGCTTACTCGTCGCCATCAACTCGGGGGCTGATAGCGTCAACATATTCAGCGACTCTCAGCTAGTCGTCAACCAAGTTAATGATGCATTCCAAGCCAAGGACAAGCAGTTAGCGGCATACCTGGGGTACGTCAGGACACTCCTAAAAAAGTTCAAATTTCACACCATTACACAGATCTCCAGGGAAAAGAATGCCAAGGCTGACTCCCTGGCAAGGCTAGCAACCTCCCAACCACACCAAAGTCCAGCGGACACAAGGGTGTAGTGCCTTGACAAACCAAGCATCACCAAAACCCTGGCGGAAATTTTCAACATTAAGGTCAATCCCAGCTGGATGGATGAAATCATAGAATACAAGCGCAACGACACACTGCCAACGGATAAGGTCGAGGCACGACAACTCAAGTGGAGGGCAGTCCACTACAACATCTAGAACGACAAGCTGTACCGCCAAGGGTTCACCCACCCCAACCTTCGGTGTCTGACCCTAGAAAAGAGGAAGGTTGTTCTTACCATGATACACGCTAGGGAATGTGAAAACCATTCTGGCGCCAGATCACTGGCCAATCGCACAATGCGATAAGGCTACTTCTGGCCCACACTTGGAGATGACGCTCGGAAGATTTCCAGGTCTGGCTACAAGTGTCAACAATATGCTGATCTTCCCCACGCCCCGGCGGAACCCCTCTCCATCCTCATTGCTCTATGGATTCACTCCACGTGGTGCCTGGACCTACTTGGCAAATTCCCAACTGCCAAGGGCTAGTTCAAATACATCACTGTCGCCATCGACTATAACAGCAAATGGATAGAGGCGGAACCGCTGACGGTAATAACCACAGCCAAGGTAACTCGCTTCCTCTGGAAGAACATATACTACTGCTACGACGTCCCCCACACAATCATCACAGATAACGGCACGCAATTCAACAACAAGGAACTCATATCTTTCACCGCCAACCTGGGCACCAAGATGAGCTTTGCGTCTGTCGCCCATCCCCAAAACCAATGGCCAAGTCGAAGCAGCAAACAAGATAATCAAGAAGCTGCTAAAAAAGAAACTCGACGACGCCAAGGGTTTATGGGCGGAAAAGCTCCCGGAAGTTCTGTGGCCCATCCGGACTACCCCAACTTCCGCTAAAGGCGAAACACCATTATGTATGATGTTCGGAACAAAGGCCGTCCTACCAATCGAGGTCACCCAACCAACCGCCAGGGTCGAGGGCTACTGCTCCGAGACCAACGGCGAAGGCGTCAACCTTGACAAGGACCTCATTGAGGAAAAAAGCCACAAAGCCCACTACTACAAAAAGTTAATCACACAACACCAATCACACAACGGAACAGAAATCATCTGTTGTGTGTTTAAGTAAAGTCTATTGTACAACGGTATTTGTGATGTTCTGTTGTGTGAATGTCAACAAAATGATAACTTTTTTATCATAACTACATTGCACAACGGAATTAAGTATCTTCCGTTGTTTGAGTCTTAGAAAATTTAGCGGCAGTTTTCCCTCCACTCTGGAGTCTTGGTTGCCTCTTGAAATCTGAAATTTGGGCTACTAGACACAACGGTGCTTAAGATTTCCGTTGTGTGATTGAAAACTAGGCGCCAAATTTTGCGGAAGCTTACTTGAATGTCGCAATCTGTCGCAATCTGTAGAAATTAGACAACAGATTTAAGCTATTCTGTTGTGTGAAGAAGGAACATAAGCGGCAACATTTTGAGCCAAAATGTTGTAGGCGGCATGTTTCCCTCCATATTTCCAAATTTTGATTTTATGTAGTGCACTCATACAACGGATGGTGAGCTTTCTGTTGTGGGAGTGACTTTGAGAATTTTTTTAAGTTTAATTGTCATGCCACATCGTGTCTAAAAGAAAGAAGCAAAACAAAATCTCTCAAACCCTCTCGACCCTCTCGACCCTTTCTCTCGACACACACACTGTCAACCCTCAGAATAGCCTCTCGACCTAAATTATCTTCGTAACTGTTCCTCATATTCACCAACTCCACCCCCAATTCTCTGCAGCTCTCCTTTGATCTACTCTTATCCTTGAAACCCTAGCTATTTCACTTATTAGGTCTCGCTCTTCATCTTTGATTGAAATTGATCTCGTTGGTTGGACGACATCAACGAGAGAAAAAGAGAGAGAAGTCATGAACACGATGCAGTACACGGAGGGTGAGCACCACCGGCACCACCGCAGTCGAGGCATCGGCATCCTCCACTCCAACACCGCCAAGGTCAGATCCATCAAGGCCCGCAGCGTCCCCCTCCTCTCCGCCCCCGTCTTCATGTCCCCCGGAGACCGCATCCACAACGATGACGTTTTCGACTACGACGTCAATCCCTACGTCCTCGTCACCTGGTCTGGCGCCCCCAGCTCCAAGATTTTGGGCTACATGGCGAGCCGCGATTGGGTGAAGCTGGCGGACAAGGAGGTCAAGATTTACGATTACATGATCAGCTGTAAGGACATGGTTTTTCCTTGGAGCTCCGATTTGGGGAAGATTGAGGAGTTCATGGCGGAGAAAGTCCGTGACGTGGCAGCAATGGTGAGGGACGACGAGGTTGTCGATGTTGTGGAGAAGGAGGACGTGGAGCGGATCAAGGGGTACCCGAAGTTGGGGGTAGGGTCGGTTGGCCCGACGGGTCGTGGAAGGTCGGGGCGGCGATAAGGATGAGGGAGTCGGATAAGGAGAGATTAGAGGAGTTGGTGAAGGCTGGGATTGATGTGGTGGTGTTGGATAGCTCACAGGGGAACTCCATTTATCAGATTGAGTTGATCAAGTACATCAAGAAAATGTACTCAGATTTGGATGTGGTTTGTGGGAATGTGTTGACTGTGAGTCAGGCGCAGAATTTGATTCAGGCTGGTGTTGATGGGTTGAGGGTTGGGATGGGGTCTGGCTCCATTTGTACTACTCAAGAGGTTTGGGTCGGCGGCAGGGGACAGGTATAAAGATGCATTCTTTTTGTTCAAGTATTGGTTTTGAGATGTGTAGAGTTTGATTAGACTGTTCAGATTATTAGTGGATGAACATTGGACTGAGGACTTGTCGAATTGATGGCATTTTCGCTCATTGGTGCTTGCTTTACTCTCTTGCTATGATATTAATGCCAGCAAAGAATCTAAACAATAATTTTTGGTGGTATGGTTGAAGAGTAAACTTTGAATCTTTTCTCTACTTTTTCTTGTATACAAGATTAGTCTTTTTATCGTACAGCTGCTGAATATGTCTACTCTTAAGTATGAACCAAAAGGTAAGGAATATGCTCTGCCTCTACCTTGAGAAAGTTGAATGCATTTTTGTTTTCCTAAAGATGGCTGAGGTACTTATATCAGCTCGTATTTCCTTTTGGCTTATATGTTCGATCTTATTATTAGATTAGCTATCTTAATTTGATATACAGTTTCATAACCATGTCGTATGAAATTTGGTATAATTATTTTTCTTGTCTTGGCTCATTTTGGCTTTTCAAGTTTAGCTGTTTGTTTGCTTTTCGGTTTCATCTTGCTCTGTTTGTTTGCAAGTTGATATTCTTCTTAACTAGTTATGAAGCAGAATGCAATTTGTATACTAGTTTCATTAGCTATGTTGCAATTTGTGAAATAGAATATAGTTTGTTTATCAATTCATGTACTGGAATTTTCATTGTTCACTGGCCAAAGTCTAATTTGTCACTTAATCTTTCCTCTTTTTGTACAGGCTATATATAGTGATTATGTAGTGAGGTTTACTTTCTTATTAGACGCAATGACAACACCATTGTTGTAGACTTTTAAGCTTAGAAAGGCAAAAATTTCTGTTGTAAGTCTTCTCTGTTGAGCTTGCAACCGACCGTCATGGCTGTTGTGTGCTTCAAAAATGTCTTAGTCATTCTGATGGTGAGCAAAGAGACCGATTGATCTGCAAGATCACTTCCAATGCACTAATCCTTTCCCAAGATCCATTTGGGTACTCTTCTTTGCCCTTTTCTTTTCACCGTACATCCTTGATATCATGTGTTTTTTAATCATATACTATAGATGGTAATGCCTTATGTTTGATTGATAATGAGCCCGTGTTACACTGTTGATTATCAGTTCGTATTTGCAAATGAGCATCCGAACTCTCTATTTGGAATTCAAGTTTGAACTAATAATTCTGAACTTTGGAATGTCATTTTTCATTTTGCAGGAACTATGTCGTGCAATTCGTCTTTGAGCTTCAGCTTCCGTGGGCGACAGTAGACATTCTTGAGCAGTTGGAGGGTAATTATGGGGATTTGTCTGTGGAGAAGTATAGCAGTAATGTGGTTGAAAAAAGCCTGAAATACGCAGGTGAAGAGCGCCGTGCTCGCATTATTCAGGAACTGATAGGGAATATGCGATTGGACCAAATCATGCAAGACCCTTATGGCAATTATGTTATCCAAGCAGCACTCAGTCAATCAAAGGTCAGTAAATGCATTACAAGTCTATGTTATTTGTATTTGTTACACTGCAGTTGTTATATCTCAGATTTGTGAGTGCATAGAACATGTTTAATTGCAAGCTTCTTGTGTTAAAATAATGAGTTGTTGTATGGTGTTATGAGCAGGGAACACTTCATTCTAAACTGGTAGAAGCAATAAAACCTCATATGCCAGTTCTCCGGACCAGTCCCTATGGGAAGAAAATCCTCTCTACCAATATTTTGATGAAATAATCTCTTTTATTGGTATGACCACAATATCTTCTCCCTTGACTTATTTCTGAGCTTTCTTGGCAACCCAGCTGATGCTTTTCTTTCTGCCAATGTAGGTTTAATTGTTCAAGAGAATTCGATTGCATTTTAATCCTTGAGAGTGAAATTTCAGATTGCATTTTCAACAATGTTGCTATGGATGAGCGGTTTAAGGAGGAAAGTGAATATTGTAAGTGTCATTTCCACTTACAGTTAGCATATGAACCAGTTATGACTTCAGTAGCTTTTAAGTTTCAACTATAGCAGTTGTTTCAATTAAGTCTGAACAATTTTGATCAAGACACATCAATGTGAGATGTACGCATGTAGGAAAGGGTTTGGATGAGCATGTCCAAATTGATTTGATAGTAAACTAATTATTGTAGAGTTAGAATCAGTTACAATTGAATCTTTTGATACAGAAGCAGTATTAGATCTCTATTGGGAATTGCATTGTGCTCATTGTACCCTTGTTCTTTATTTGGTATGGTAGAATCACAAAGATATTTCAATCTTTCAGGTTTTTCTTTTGGGACACCATATGATTGAGTAGAGATATTACTGTGTTTTTATCCGCCTTAGTTTTAGTCAGTTGTTTCCAATTTAATTCATGTAATCATTACATCTTGTGTTTTATCTGTTCAAAGATACTATCATTTTTGCTTGCATTTTTTTTCTTCCAAACTGCTAGTATTTCATGGTTTGATAGATTTGAATTGTTGCAGCGGCCATTTTATGAGCGGTGGAAGATGCTTGAGAAAGAGGTCATAGAGCCTCGGAGTTACAAGTTTGTTGTCAAGTATATAATGTTCGGATTCATTAACATTATATACTTGATGAGCATAGAACCTGTCACTCAGCAAACGAAGGATGTAATCTTCTGTCATTCTTGTAATAACAGTTATGCTATGAGCTAACGCTGCTACTAATTCTAGATGTTACTCTTGATGAGTTATTTTTTATGCTAAAGGATTTCGTAAGTCGTTAGGACTTAGAACTGTATTTATAGTGTTTTCTTGTTCCTTTGTGGGAGGTCATGGTGGCAGTGATGGATTGCATGGCTATGTTCCTTCACTTGACCATGTTGTTGCTGATACTGTAAGTTCAATAGGGGGATTTCTTGGAAAAGATTAGATTACAGAACCCTGGAGCACCGTGCTTCCTCTTTGGTCACTCAACTGGAGGAGCTGTGGTTTTAAAGCAATGTGCTGCATGTGTAGTACTAATATATTATATATATATATATATATATTAATCTTTTTGTTAAGATCTGATGAACAAGAGATTTCTTTTTGGTATTGATAAGTACCTGTTAAACTTTTTGCGGCAAAGTTATATTTTGCTACATAAATAGGTGGGAGATTTGATTCAAGGGGGCACTGCTTTGAAAAGGATACATATTGAAAGCATGATTGAGGCTTTACTAGATGTTTAATTACGTTACTATAAATGTTGTATCGGTACAAAGTTCACTGGTCAGTTCGGAGATTTAATTGCTGTAAGTACTATTTCCAGATAAATGTTTATCGATTTCCAAGTATAAAGGTCTTTTCCTGTAGGAAGATGAAAGTTATGTTAAGCTGATGTGATTGATTTGCTTCTTTTTTTGTGTACTCAGGATTTAGCCCTTGATGCCACTAGAATAGTTGGAGTGGACCTCGGCTAGGGTTTACGAGAAGTGGATATTAAAAAGTACATCAAGGTTGAGAAGGTTCCTGGTGGCCATTTGGAAGATTCAGTGGTTCTGAAAGGAGTAATGATTAACAAAGATGTCATTGCTCCTGGAAAAATGAGAAGAAAGATTGTCAATCCGCGGATCATGCTTCTTGATTGTCCTCTTGAGTATAAGAAAGGCGAGAACCAAACAAATGCTGAAGCAAAAGAGCTCATCTATTGAAGGTATAGAAAAGGTAAAGCTCTTTCCTCACCCCAAAGTCTTGTATATTTGTATAAGTGAATCAAAATTCTGGAAATTGGTAATCTAAACACTAGGGAAATTGGTAATCTGAACACTGGAAATTGGTACTTCAACTTCACTGCACATTCAAATGTAAGTATGTTCTTTCATTTATATTGATAGAACTGTAAGTTTGGATTTGGAAGTATTGATTTTCATTATCAAGCTTGAAACTTTAGTGGTATATCCTCATGTGGTCTGGTGACAGAAATGACCTGTACAGTTTGTTGTTTGCAAGTAAGAGAGCTGAAATAAGCGAAAGGCTACCCTGCATTGAGAATGAGTGCTCGACCCATCACTTAAAGATCTTGCAGGAGAGTTGGAAGGAGCCATCAAATTGGTTGAACGAAAGCATTTTGTTAAGTTATGCTGATACATATATTCACATGCAGCAACTGCATATGTGCATGTTTTATATTGTATCAGCTTTTGCTCTTTTTAATTGTTAGCTAGAATGCAGCAGCCATCAAGCTAGCTAGAATGCTTTCTTTTTTTGTTACATGGTATAGATGAATGTATGGATGATTGATAAATACTAGCTCTTTTGGTACATGCTTGAATTAGAGTACTTCAGTACTTAATATATAGAGCATTATTTTTGTGCAAATATTCCAGCTAAATAATCGATAATGAACGAACAATAGTAAATTAAATTACGTTGTATGAATACGCATGTCGTCAATCACACAACAAACCACTTATAATCACACAATAGTATCTATAAAATTATGTCGTCACATTAGTACTCACACAACAGAATAAATGGGTATCAGTTGTCCAATGTTAAATCACACAACGGTATAGAAACAATGTGTTGTATGACTTGTGAAGAATTCAACACTGAGCCTCACACATACAACAGTTACTTATGATACCTGTTGTGTGAAGGAACAACCAACAACAGTCGCCATATATTTCTGTTGTATGATAAGTTAACCAACAACAGCGTGTACTTACTTCTGTTGTCTGAGTGTTATTTTTCTGTTGTGTGAGAAGTTAACCAACAACAGCATGTGCTTACTTCTGTTGTCTGATCACCATCGAAAATGCGCCGCATCCAATTTTTGGCATTGGCATGCGCAGAATTGGTGCAACGGTTATAAGCAATGCGTTGTGTCTATGATATTCAGATAACGGTGTTTCACCGTTGCGTGAGTGTGCTCATCACACAACATCGAGATAGACGACAGACATGGTCCACATCACACAACAGATTTCCACCGTTGTGTGATGCAGTTTTTGTAGTAGTGGCCCATCTACACAATTTGCAAAACAAACAACGAGTGTCGCGTTTTTACAACGCTAGGGTCAAAGCCCGGAATCTCCAACTGGGGGACTGGGTGATGAAAGAGGTAATTCCGCCACCAACGGCACTCCGCCCAACTTGGGAAGGACCATACAAAATTGTAGAAGTCGTTAGCCCCGACACCTTCTACTTAATGGACAAGGATGACATCACAACGACCCACCCTTGGAATACCGAACACCTTCGGTACTATTACAAATAGTTGTGCCTCTACCCAAGAGCATCTTGACTTAGCTAAATTTTTGTTCAATATTTAGCTAAGGGAAGCTACCCAACGGGTACAACCCCGCTTTTGTAAACGCTGATCTATCAGCTATCAATGAAACGAGGAATTATTCAAACCATTGTCTCTAAGCCCAAGCACAAGAATTAACTGGCAACGGCAAAAATATTTGGCTAACCACGTCCGCTACATCGTGCACTTGGAACAATTTTAATTCCCTTAATGTTTAGTTGATTAACAAAAGCCCAAGTCAGAACTCTAGCGGTACAAGCGCATGCATAAATAATTTCACTAGCAATCACATTTGCAAAAGGTTCAAACAAAATACTTCATATATAAAGGGTCAGGACTCCCGGCCCAAAAATATTGTCAAGTACATACACAAAAGGCCTCAGCGGCACAAAAAAAAAAAAAAAAGCCTCAGGGGCATCACAAAAGTACAGCAGCCTTCACAGGTTCTCCGTAGCCGCGACAACATCCTCACCCGCCGGTGGCGGCTGTGGCTTGACCAGGCGGATCGTCTGATCGAACCCACGAGCAGTAGGGCTCGACATCACCATAGTACCATCAGCTCGAGTGTGGGCGGCCATGAAGTCTGCGCGGGAAATCTCGGACTGAGTAGAAGGTGGAGTCCACTGGGAGTCGCCCGCCAGACGTCTATCACTTTCCCCGCTACTAGAGCGAGCCCCGCCCGCTTGACCCACGCCAGACCCTCCTACTGGCACTGGCGGCCACCACGACGTCCCCACAGGCTGCGAAGCCTTAACCCAGTCGATGGCGCCTTTCTACTTCAGCAGGTCCAGATTGGCTGTGGCACCAGCCTTCGCCACCTCAGTCAGGGCTTGCTTGTAAGTGGCGGACTGCTTGAACGCCTCCACGACGGTGGTCTCGACACGACCAAGTTCAGCCTGCAGCCGGGCGACCTTATCTTCCAATTTCTTCAGCTCTGAGCCCTTAGCGGTAGACTCCTGCTGAAGGATCTCAACCTTCTTATCCTTCACCGCCACTTGATCCTTCAGCAGAGCGACTTCCCTCTCCAAGCAAGATATTTAGTCATTCCGCTCAGTGTGCTGGTCGATGGCCACCTTCAGCTTGCCGCAGGCGTCCAGGGCATCACACTCCGCCTTGGTCAGGCGACACTCAACGTCCACCAGCTTACCCTTGGCATCTACCAGCTCCCCCTGGAGACCCTTAATCTCATCCCTTAGTTGCCGCTCCACCCGAGGCTGGCTCGACGCCGCAAGGAAAAGTTCTTGACTGATTCCATATAGGCCTCTAAATAGGCCATAAAGCTTGAATGCCACAATCTGAATTGCTTTTGTCATGAATTGACGCTTTCTTTGCCAACTTTATTGCCCTCCGTGTATCTGATGTCTGGTATGCAGTGAATTGGCAAAACTTGGGTAGGTTGTAGGAGATCAGAACTTTAGCGTGCCCCCCATGCGAAAGAGACTGCTTTAATCGCGAATAAGGATCCTTCTCTTCCTTGGTGGTAGCTTCGCCATGTGTATAGCAGCAAGTATCTGCCTTATTTGCTGGCTCTCTGTTGAGAATGCGATTGCTGCAAAAGAAGCCCAACTCGATGAACCTTTGGCTGCTTCTGAAGAAATGGGCCATAACCTGGCCAGTGTCAGAGAACGGGCCATTCAGGCCGAAGCTGGTGCCATTGCGGCAAACCTCCTTATGGAGGAACTTTGCTTGAAATTGAGCTTCACGGGCCAATCTCTGTAGGCTTCCTCGAAAACTGTTCGGTCTCCTCACGTGCTATTAATCCTCTAATAATAGCTAACTCCTCGAAAACCGCTCCTTATATGCTACTAGTCCCTTTTTTTCCCGAGATTTGGAATCACTAATCTCGATTTACTGACATTGGTTTGACTCTTTAACCATCCATCCAAGGGTGGGGATTTGCCTGAAGTCCCTATAAATAGTTGTATTTTAGGCAGGGAATACTCATAACAAATCTTCTGAAATATTCAAGAAATGGCCTTTCAGGCCTTGCTTCTCTTTCTCCTTCTTCACAAATCTTCTCCTCATGAAATGGCCTTTAACCTCTAAATTGTAGGCTTTATGGCGTAATCTCATGCCTAGGTTAGGCCTTATGGCGTAATCTCAGGCAACCCTTTGTTTCGGCCTTCTGGAAGTTTAGATGGAAAATGCCAGGCTTCAGATTGGTTTAGAAACACGAGGAGGCTCAAAGTGTGGGATCTTTGGGTATGCGAGATCATCTTTGTTAGGATCCCCCACTTGGAGCAAATCGGGGAAGGGATGAAAGCCACTTTGAGGCCAAAGACCCTTCCTTGAATCCCTTTCTTCTGGAGTCGGACCAGACCGACTCCTCCAGATTAGAAGGGATTTGGTGGTCACCCTCTACTCATGCTCTCTCTTCTGAACATTGACAGAATCTTGGAAGGAGAGCATGGATTTGCTGAAGTAATGGGTATGAGCCACCTCATGGCCGTTCCCACACTTCATGCTAAGAGAATGGTGGCTGCCAAGGGTGAAGAGGGCGCAGAGACTCAAGCCGATATTCAGTTCCTTCACTCTCTGCCCCTCCCGTAGATAATGGTGCGGCTCAACCCGACGTTGGATTCCATAGCTGCTTCCACTTGAGGGGGCTTGGAGGCTCAATTTTCTTTCACTGGAGTCTCCCCTTCTCATGGATAATGGCGTTGGCCAAGCCTATGTTGTATTCCTCTGCCACTTCCATGTAAAGGGGGGGCGGGGGCTCCGTTCCTCCTCTTTTTTCTTCCCTGAAGTCTGCCCCTCCTTGGGATAATGGCGTGGCTCAAACCAATGTTTGGTTCCTCAACTACTTCCATTTGAAGAAAGATTCAGAAGATATCCGAAGGACAATGATAAAGCTAGGAGCCGTACACATCATGCTGAACCCAATTCCTTATCATGGATTTGGATGTGAATTTGTCCATACGCTATCTAAATTATAGATTTGATTAGGCCAAGTTCATAAATGCTGAGACCATGATAGCACCCATCACCATTACCATGCCCTCCACTATCGGTAGTGAAAGCAAAGAGATGCCCTCTGATTTTTGTATCAAATAGTCTTTGTCATACAAGAAAAGAAAAATAATTGAGATATGCTTTTGCTTTTTGCAGAATGCATCTTCTTGGTTAATAATAAAAGAAAATGATAGACCAACAGAATCAATGCAATCATGACTCTGGGCCCTCAAACTTTGAGCTGTAGTTGTACCTAACCTTGATCAACTTACTCCTTTGATAAAGATGCAGACAATGACATTGGAAGAGATGAGGAACTGTCTTATATGGTAACACTATACCACAAAGTTAAACAGACGACAGTTCATTAACTGTAGTCTGAATGAAAAAGCTGATGTTGTCTAGTAGCCTGTCGTCTGATTGACCTCATTCAGACGACAGTTAAAAACCATTGTCTGTTCAAAATTCACACAACACATATAGCTAAGTATGTGTCATCTGAATATTTCCAAATTAAAATAATTAGGTTTAACTGTTGTCTGTTACAAACTCACACGACAGTTGGTTTATTAACTGTTGAGAAAAGTTATATTACCTCAACAGTTTTAGGAAAACTGTGTTGTGTGTGATGAATCTCATACAACAGCAACACAACTACATGATGTCTGAAATGAATTTCACACCACACAGTTATAATGACACTGTTGTCTGAAATGAATCTCCAACAACAGTCATTGTTGTTTTAGTTGTGTCTTATGGAGATCACACAACATCAATTTGTTATTTCTGTTGTCTGAAATGAATCTTAGTCAACATATTATTGTTATATCTATTGTCTGATTTCAATGTCAGACGACAGTAACTTTATTATACATGTTACCGGTATGGAGATCACACAACATCAATTTGTTATTTCTGTTGTCTGAAATGAATCTTAATGAACATATTATTGTTATATCTGTTGTCTGATTTCAATATCAGACGACAGTAACTTTATTATACATGTTACCGGAATAGAGATCACACGACATCAATTTGCTATATCTGTTGTCTGAAATAAGTTCAGACAACATGTATTATTTGCTGTTTTTAGATGTGTTGTATGAGTGGATCTCAGACAATGGTTTTATGAACCCTTCAGTTGTATGATACCTTTGGAAACTACAGTTATTTGACCTATATATGTTGTCTGAATTAACTTTGCACAATTGTTGCAAATATGAACATTCATATCCTGAACAAATCCAAAATATAACATTGTCATATATCAATGTCATCTGTTCTTACATTGCCAATCCAAAACATTTCCAAAAGTACGTATCCATATCCAGATATGATCAAATCCAGCAATCCTAACCAAAAGTAACCTCAATCTAGCAAGTAATATTGTCTATCTTGTACAATCAAGGAGGTTACCAAAATAAGTCACCAACTACTGGATACGATAGTACTATTTACGCAGTGTGGTCAAGGCAAGCTTTCTCCGTATGCCTTTATTATTATCTCCGCATACCAACCTTCTTGATCCTAATTTTTAAGCAAAGCCCACCTTGATACCCAATCTTGATGAAGACACAATGCAAAGTGCCTTTCAGTATTTGCATGGCCTGCAATAAAAACGTTGTGCTCTCAAATCAAAAAACTCATACGGAATAGTTCAAATAGAAATCTTCTAGCATTCCAAGCAATACGAAGCAGCGACAAAAATAAAACCCCGATCTTACCCAAGCCACTACTTGGAAATTATTTAAACTGACAGAATAGATCATTAGTCAATAGGTAAGATAACCACAGCAGTAAAAATGCTAAATGTTGCATCACACTTCTAACTAAATAGACTCAAGAACCAAATATCAAACTTAAGACTACTAACATTGAGTCTACGATTCAACTTTCATTCAAACCAGAAGCTCAAAGATAAGCGATAAATATCCATAAAATCAAATGGTATCGAATCAAATTGTGTTAAGATCTAAATATGATGGCAGTGACATTCAAGCTTACCCAGAAAAGCAAAACTGTGTGATCTGTTAAAAGCACTATATTGCTTGTGAAAGCATTTGGTGTGTGCCCTTTATTAAATTAGCTGGAGCATGGATTTGCTGCCTACAAAAACCACATTCAATCCAATTTAAATCAGAGAACACATTCAATCCAGCAAACATTCAATCCAGCACACTTTGCAACAATTCAGTCAATGAGTTAAAATCTAAAATGTGAAGTCATATACTGAGAATCAATAAAATTCACAGCAGTTCATAAAAACTATACACTCCAAAAGCAGTGGCATTGAGTAAAAAATTCTTCATCTGAAAGTGTTAAATTCACTTGACAAAACCACATACTCAGTACTAAGTAAACTTCCAGAATTCCCATCAAGAAGCTCACCATAACATACACATCCCGCCCCTGGCGCAAAAAACAATCAAAGAACTTAGTTTGAATGGCTTTGGTCAATTTAATGTTATTTCAAAAATGCAGATGCACATATACTGAGAAGTAAATACCTTCTTTTCCTTTTGTGCAACTCCAACTACTCCAACCAAAGACTTTGCACTCATCAGGTGAATGCTCATAACATTGCAAACAAACAAGCACCAAGGGAAACTCTTTTAGATATGTACTATATAAATAAGTAGAAGAAAATGCGCATGCAAACTAATCTTACTTTACAGTGGCCTCCACAACCCAATCACCAATACAATTAAAATTAGTCCCCTTGGAAAGTACATCAACCTGTCATTAGAAAGTCCAATTAGAAAGCTGCATGTGCATTAGCTAGTAATTGTGCCCGGAAGTTCCTATAATCACTATAGAACATTAGTAAGAAAGTAACAATCAGTCCACAAAGAACACCTATATAACAAACCCATTTGTAGAATCGATCACAATACAGATACAACAGTCTAATTCCAATAAAATATGACAACTCAAAGCAAATGCTGCATATGAAGCAAAACATTTGTCTTATTAAGTTAAACATAAAGAGTGAGGTATGCATCAATAGCTGGACTCTGTATCACTTTCACTCTATAAACTCAGAGGTAAATGTATTAAAATACTCCTACTTACGTATCTAACCGTAATATTCAAAGCAATAAGCTGTTAAATAGACCAGAAGAAATAAGTAAGAGAATCAACAACACATCAGCCCATTTCAGATAAACTCACTTTGGCTTTCCTCCTAGAAAATCTACTCACTTCTTGGGTTTTCAACATCCAATTTAGGATGCAAAATTTGACACTTCCATTAACTAACTAGTGCTTGACCTTTACGAAGTGCAATGAGTGTTTTTTTTTTTAATGATTAAATGACAAAATCTTCCATTGAAACTTGGGCAAATATAACTGTTAACCATTCTCAATGCAAAAGGCTAGCTCCATTGTTCTTTATCCTCACAAGCTCTTTAGTTTCCATATCCTAACTTCAGTTTACTATCTCTAGGCAAAAAGAAAAGGAAAATACAGGTCTAGTTATCTATTGTGAGTAGAACTGACTCCAAATTTTGAAATATAGAAAGAAAGTGGGATGAGATGATATATAGACTGTAAAACAAAATAAGAATTAAGAAACCTATAACAGATACAATTTGAGATTTTCCCTTCATTTCCTTAAACCGATTCTTCATCATATTAGGATATGAACTTTGACTTCCATCCTCTTATCCACTACTTGACTTTAACAATATGCAGTAAGAAAAATGCTCCATATTCATTATTCAACAATCAACTCAACGATAGCATATTACTGATATTAGCAATTTAGGAAAACACAAAATAAAATCAATCTCAACAGTTTCTGATATAGAAAAACCCACAAATTCTTCTCAAACTGTCCAATAGTTCAACCCCAATTCCAAAATAGATTCAGTACTCTACACTCATCCTTCCATAATCTGTGTAATCCTACACTCATCAAATCGTTCATTGTATCATAGTTTGAAGCAACATTGCTGAAGACATTACCAAGTGGAAACTAGTTCAATACACTCAATTCCAATTCCTACAGATCCAATTCCAACCAAGTGAACCCAGAAACTAATTCAACACACTCAATCGAACCAAATATTAAAAACCAAACAGACACCATCTTAGATTACCAAATAGCTAGCTATAAATCCTAAGCTTCAGACAGGCCCGGTTCACTTTTGATTAAAAACCTAAACAAATTTACCAAAATCCATATGAATCCACAATATCATATGGTCATACCTGAATTTTATTATTAAAAATTACAATCTGAGTCGTTCATCTTTCTCCTCAACCAAAAACACAATGCCGGTGCACCCAACCAGTGTCACAAAATCTGATAGACCAACAGAAGAAGACGGGGAAGAGTTGAGATTTTTGCAATAAACCCAATCATATCTGTAAACCCATCACAGCCCAATGAAATAAAACAAAGAATTGAACTGAATCTGAAAAGAGATGAACTTACAAGGAGAGAGAGATGGAGGCTGAAGAGTGAACCCGTGGATCCTCAAGGGGGAGGGGGAGAGAGAGAGAGATATGGAGAGAGAACCCGTGGTGGAGAGACTGAAGGGGCGCGCGACGGAGAGAGACGAGGCTGAGTGAGAGTGAGGCTGAGAGGCTCAACAAGGGTGAGAGGGTGAGCGGGATTGAGGCTGAGAGCGATGGGGAGTGAAAGAGAGGCTGAGAACGATGGCGAGTGAGAAAGAGGCTGAGAACGATGGCGAAGGGAGAGTGACCTAATTTTTTTAGCTAAGGAGGGAACACTTTCAGATAGGCTAGGTTGTGAGTGTTATTTGAGTAATAAATGTAAATTTATTTATTTAATTTTTTTTTTTCAGACAACAGATCTCCTTATTAGTGTTGTCTGAAATCTCTTAAATTTACCAAATGACGATGTGTTGGCTGAGTAGAGATGAGACGACCGATTTAAAAAATCTGTCGTCTGACTAACTCAGACGACAGCAAAAACTCATGTGTCGTACGATGAGTGTCGTGTGATTAACTTGTTCTTGTAGTGTAACAAACTTGATCAACTCATACAGTTGTTCTCATCACAAAAAAAAACTCATACAGTTGTCAAGCAAATCATCCTTCCGTTTTGGGCTTTTGGCTATTGTGCCCAATTTGTTTTCACTAGGTTTTCAAAATTAACAAATTTTCAAGTATTCTTATCTACCAATATATTCTAGCGAGATTTCCTCTCGAACCCTAGCGACTCTCTCCTAAACCCTAGTTCCCTAGTTGGCGTCTCAGCCACTCTCGACTCTTCTTCATTGCTCCATGGCCTCAATCGATGTCGTCATTGCCAGCTTTGCGGCCTCTCTGGCGTTGGCTGAAGGGGGTAAAGCCCCAGATCTGGGAAAACTTGGATGAGGTCTGGTTCAGAGATCTGCTCAATCTTTTCTCCTCAGAAAACCACTCACCAGCAAACCGGTGGATTCCAACGCTTTCAAATCTTAGTTTTTCTGGACTTGGATGGTGGAGAAGGAATTCTGGATCCAAGAAAAGGCAGACAACAGGTTCTTGTTCTCTTTCGAGTTGGCCAGGGATAGGAACAAGGTGCTTAGGGGCGGGGTATGGTCCTATGATCGGGCTCCATTATGTCTGGAGGAGTATGATGGCGTCACCCCCATTGCTGACGTCCCCCTGAAGCATGTAAGGATATAGGTTAGAGTTTCGGGTATCCCTCCCCTCTACGAGGAACCTGACAATCTCATTCTCATCGGCAACCTTTTGGGAGGCTATCTAGATTATGGTAATTAAGAGAGAATTTCACAAAGGAGTTGTGCGTATCTTATTCTCTCATAACATTTCCAAACCGATTCTACTCGAGCGTAGGGTTTTCCTGGCTCCAGGTGTAGAACCTATTCTACAGTTCCAGTTTGAGCATCTTAAGGGTATCTGCCCTCAGTGTGGCATGTTAACTCATTCTAGGGCGAAGTGTGAGGAGCCTGTTGCTCTCTCCGATCCTAGGACTTTGAATTTGGTGTCGGACCCTCCACCTCTAGTGGTGCTTTTGCTTTCTCTGCCTAGATCTCCCGCGATCTTCCTAGGCCTTCTTCTTCCCTGCTGAAAAAGAAGAAGCCAGTTATTCGCCTACTAGAACGATCTTCGACCGAACCTGCACCTTCTGACGATACCGTGACTAACACGTTAGGTTTGGAAGGTATGGAACATTAGGCTGCATTGCCAGACGAGGTGATCTCAGTGGACCCTTCTGGTTCAGGAACTAATGATCTCCAACATGCCTTTATTATGCAAGATGGGCAGCAGCATATTGTGACCTATAAGAAAATAGGTCGACAATAGGTAACTGAACCTTCTCCTAAGAAATTTGAAACTATCTTGGGAGGCAAGCTTCTCACTCTGCAAGCAGAAGCTCTTGGTTTGGCTGAAGCTGAGGATGATGTTGCGCTTGTGACATTTAAGAAGAGATTGGGTAGACCGTGTTAATGTCTAAAAGTCTGGCGGTAGCTGGACCTTAGTTAACGCTGATCCGGTGGGCGGATCGGTACTTGTGTTGTTCTCGAAGCTCCCGCTACCTGTCAAATAAAATACAATGGGCGTCAGAGGGAGACCGCGCCGGGCGGTCTTCAACTCTCCGATGCCTAAGTTAGTCGATGTATTTACGTTGACAAAGTAACAGTAGGTAAGTATTGAATGCGTAATTAATGAGGAGAGAGGAGAGAACCTTTTATAGGTGAGTAAGAGGTTGATCTTCTCTTAGTTTTCGATGTGGGACTGACATGCTTCAGTTCCCAGTTTCAGAACCTTCTGATGCCATCTTGGAGTGGGGCGTGGCGGCGCGTCGGCGGCGATCTGGAGGTGGTCCGACTCCGAGGTTGTAGCCCGCCTGGCGGTGTGTCTGCATGTCATTCCTTTGGCTGGAATTGGTACCTTTGGCGGTACAATGAGCATGGCCCATTATAGCTAATTATGCTTGCAAATGTACATGCATGTACAAGTCCCCCAAGTCCCCAGTCAAGGAGGGCAATCTTGGTTGGGGAGTTGTTCGGCGGTTTGAAGCGTTTTCCTCCGCTAGACTTGCAAGAGCATAATTAGGGTCAGTGCGTTGTCAACCGTTGGTTTTACTGAGCAAACGCTTTATACCCTTTCGGGTGGGCCCCTGCTAGGCCCCCCAGGGAGTCCCCCACTCCCCGGCGAAGATAGACCTTCGGATGGTCCGTAAATTGTTTGTTGAGGAGGATCTGCACGGAGCAGAGGGTGTTGGGTAGCGAGCCCAATGTTTAGCACCCAAATGACGGGGGTCAACGTGCTTGATCAGGGCCGTCGTAGACTGTTGACCAGTCCCCGTGTCCCGTAGGGACAGTCTGACGGTAACGCCGCGTGGCGATCGTTGTCAGAGTGAGGTGTGACCTCGGGATTTCGGCGTTTGGCGGATATCCCCCCGCTGGATGCAGCAGGAAGCAGCGTCAGGTAGACATGGCTGGCGGTATTTTGCTGAACGATATTGCGTTTGAACAAAGCATGCCGTTTGCAAGATGAAAATGGGGTTCCGCCAGAGGTGTATAGCGGAAGAAACCCCGCTTGCAGGATAGTGAGGGAAAGGTTCTGCTGGAGGGGTTTAGCTCAGCGGAGACTCCGTCACTTGGAGGGTGCCAAGGGAGAAGTTCCACTGGTGGGGTTTCGCTCAGCAGAGACTTCGTCCTTGGAGGGTGCCAAGGGAGAAGTTCCGCTGGCGGGGTTTCGCTCAGCGGAGACTTCGTCCTTGGGGGGTGCCAAGGGAGAAGTTCCGGGTTTCGCTCAGCAGAGACTTCGTCCTTGGAGGGTGCCAAGGGAGAAGTTCCGCTGGCGGGGTTTCGCTCAGCGGAGACTTCGTCACTTGGAGGGTGCCAAGGGAGAAGTTCCGCTGGCGGGGTTTCGCTTAGTGCAGACTTCGTCCTTGGAGGGTGCCAAGGGAGAAGTTCCGCTGGCGGGGTTTCGCTCAGTGGAGACTTCGTCACTTGGAGGGTGCCAAGGGAGAAGTTCCGCTGGCGGGGTTTCGCTCAGCGGAGACTAAGCACTTGGAGGGTGCCAAGGGAGAAGTTTCGCTCGCGGGGTTTCACTCAGCGGAGACTTCGTCACTTGGAGGGTGCCAAGGGAGAAGTTCCGCTGGCGGGGTTTACGTTATCTCAGTGGTTACTTCCGTCAGACGCTTCGTCTGGTGGTGGCTGACACGTGTCCAACCCGCAGGGGGTTAGCGTGCGGAGGCTTGTCCCCTAAACCTGGCCGTCTTCTCGCCATAAATGACAGTAATTATGGATTTCGTAACCGAAGCAACGCCTCGGTTAATCTGGGTAGTAAGTGGAGGTCTGTGACACGTGTACGGCTGTCGTGTGATGTCGTTTTTTAGCGGACGGCGGAGAGCGCGTTGATGTTGACATAAAAGGGGGGGAACCCAGCTAGATTCGACACTTTGGTAAAATCTTCACATCCACAATCGTATTCTCCTCGCTCTGCCTGTCCGAGACTGAAGAAAGAAGTTGCCGGAGCTTTGAGATACCGTTCCCGGAAAAACGACTACCGCACCCCTCTAAAATTTCTATTCACCATCGTATCGTAGGCTTCACCACCGAGGTTGGTATCTGGATTCTATTTTTCCTGTTTCATTGGATCTGCTATTTTCTGGGTTTTGTTATTCTTGCCTTTCTGGGATGATTTCTGTTTTTCTTTGGCGTGTCCTGAGGTGTAGAATGATATATTGGGGGGGGGGGGGGGGTCTGGATTATGGTGTTTGGCAAGGAGTTAGTGTTTTGGGATTTGTTAGATAGTTGAATCTGGGTTGAGTGTGCTTGTTCGTATTTTGGCATTTTATGGGTTTTGTTCTTGATGCCTTTGCCTATGACTGATGTAAGAGTAGGCTAGATATGTGTTGGTGCTAACTGGTGTGGGTTTTAGGGTTTGGGATGGCTAATGTTATAGAGATTTCGAGCAGTGAGGATTCCGGGTTTGACGTGTCGATCAGCGCGGCGGATAGTATTTTTATTGATTCGTTGCGTCCGTCTGCCCATGTAGGAACCTCACTGCCAGAACCGCTACAGACCATCCCCTGGGAAGTAGCTATGGGTCGGGGTTCGCGTCCAGAGAGCTCTAGGGCGGGTGAGGCCGCTGCTGCCAAAGCTAGGCGCGATGAGCGTTTAGCGAGCAATAGTGCTGCTAGCGGCTCCGCTGGGGAAGAAGAAGCAGCGGGGCAGAATGCTGAGTCGGCGTGGTTCCTCTCGGATGGCACCTTCGTCGACGAGGCAGGAGGGCGGATGAACGCCGCCGCTATTAACCGAATGAAGCAGACGTTCCGGTTGCCGGGCTCGGTGAAGCTGCGCCCGCCGACAGCGGATGAGAAGGCTTCGATTCTCCCGGCGGGATTTGCTGCCGTTCATGGGGCGATATTCCGCCAAGGAGTGACACTCCCGCTGGTGCCAAATCTCCAAATCCTGGTGTCAGATTTTCCCCAACATGTGGCGGTTGATGTTGGCCATGAACTCACTTTGGCGGTTGTCCGGGTGCGAGGGGCCTACTGTGGCGGAAGTGCTTCACTTCTACGAGTTGGTGTACGTGAAGCGCCGAAGTTGCAGAGGGCAAGTGAACTTGAGCCGCCGGCAGGGAGCGCCCAAGCTGATCGAGAATTTAAGGGACTCAATGTCCTACTGGCGGGGACCTTCTGCGTCGCCACAGAGGGTTGGGAGTATCATGCCAGGTCGAACGAGGGAGGGCCGACATTTAGGATCAAGTCGGAGTTCCAACCCATTCGAGGTTGGTAACCGGTTTCCGCTGAACGTAGTTGGCAGGTTTACGCATTTGCACTTGTACTCTCACTAACGATTACTGTTTTTATGCAGCGGGACTGCGGTACACGCTAACGCGCGAAGAAGAGTGTCTTATAGCGAGGATCAGAGGTTGCTGGCGGAACCGTAACTTGCTGGATTTCCGACTTCTGACTGGTTGGGAGTTGCTGGTCGACCAGTGGCTAATGCGCTCCATTGGTGAGAAATCTCCGCCATGTTTTTTTTTTTTTTAGCAAGCGATCCGGACTGATTGGTGGTTGTTGTTTTTTTTTTTTTTAGAAACTCCGCCGGGCAACAAATCGAGTCGCGACGCTTTTGAAAAAGCAATGGACCGCGCGGAGATAGACAACTTTCTGGAGGCCATGTACCCCGAGGGGCTGGCGGCCCAGCAGACGCTGGTGAACCCCGAGACGCTGGCCCTGAGCCAGTCCGAGGTTCCGGTGGTGCTGCCAATGCCGCACCAGTCCCATCTCGGTGAGGATGGTCTGCCGGTGGTGCAGGAGGGGACTCAAGCTGCCGGCGGGGAAAGGGGAAGAGCTACAGCTGGGCAGCAGAAGGAGCGGATGCCTGGCCACAGGCGTGGCCCTCAAAAGAGTGTCACTGTGCTAAGGGAGGAACCGCCGGTGAGGGTGACGAGGACCACTGCTGGGAGTCAACGGGCGTTGGAGAGAAAACGCCGGCAGGATGATTCTCCCACTGAGGAAGAGAGAGAGGAGGTGGAGGTGATCGGGGCCCGCCGACAGAAGAAGGCCCGACGAGCTCCTTCGAAAACAGTTGCGGTGGAGGGAGAGGCGCCCGCCGTTAGTGAGCTGGACTCGTTTGCCGAGTATGCGGCGTTCATGACAGATGGTGAGCGGGAGTTCCTGTTCCATCTATGCGAACAGCTGGGGTTCGGAGGTCTGGCGGGTATCTCGCGCCCCACGGCAATTGACCAATCGCCCTTCAGCTCGGCGTTTGGTCAAATATCGGCGGGACTGCATGATATGTTCATGGCGGCGTCGAAGCAGCCCCTGATTGAGGGGGAACTCAGGGAGGAAATTCAAGGTCTCCAGAGGGAGTTGGTGGAGGCGAAGGAGAAACTGGCGGAGGCAGAGCGGCGGCTGGCCAAGGCGGAATGTGACTACGCGGACGTCCGCGGTAAGCTCAACGTGGCCATCACGAGGGACTTGGAGAGGAATGAATGCGTCTCCAAGTTGGAGCAGGAGATCGCCCTGCTACAGGAGCGGGTAGCCTCCAAGGATAAAAAGCTTATTATTGTGCAGCGGGAGTCCGCCGCCAGAATGACGAAGTGAAGAGGCTGGAGGGTGAGGTTACCCGCCTGAGGGATGAAGAGAATACCGCTGCGGCCGCCGCTGTTGAGGCGTTCAAGCAGTCGGCGGAGTTTAAGAAGGCGATGACCGAGTCGGCGAAGGCCGGGGCCCAAGCAAACATAGATATGCTGAAGAAGAAGGGCGCCATCGACTTCGCCAAAGCGTCCCAGCCTGCCGTGCCGCCGGCTGAGAGTATCCGGCCGGAGACAGAAGTGCCTGCCCCCACTGGAGGTGCCCACTCAGGCAGCGGAGAAAGTGGCGCACATCCGGCAGAAGGGTCCCAGCAAACTCCCCTCGCTACCCCATCGGAGGTGTCACGTGCTGGATTTCTGGCGGCGCACACCCGGGCGGATGGCACTATAGAGACCCCTAGCCCGACAGCGCGAGGGTCTGATCAAGCGAGTCGATCGATTGTGCCGCCGCCTGCTGAAGCTGAAGATGTCGAAGGCCACCCCTGAAGGCAGCTGGGATCGCCAGAGATTTTCCTACTCTTCTTTTTTTTTGTAGCCGCTGAGGCATAATCAGTTTGTAATGAACGTTGCGAAATGAAATAAAGTTTTAAATTGGCTTGCTACGATGTGTTTGTAGTGCTAGTACTTTGAGTTATATTTTTTCTTTTGTCTATCAATGAAACATTAAAGGAATTAAGATTGGTCCAAGTGCACCACGTAGCGGACGAGGTCCGCTGACGATTGCTGGCGTTGCCAGTTGCCCTCAGTGCTAGACTTGGTGACAATGGTTAGAATAATTCCTCGTTTCATTGATAGCTGATTGATCAGTGTACAAAAGTGGGGTAGTACCCGTTGGGTAGCTTCCCTTAGCTAAATATTGAACAAAAATTTAGCTAAGTCAAGATGCTCGTGGGTAGCGGTCTGACTATTTGTAGTAATACCGAAGGTGTTCGGTATTCCAAGGGTGGGTTGATGTAACGCCGTCCTTGTCCATTAAATAAAAGGTGCCTGGGCTAACGACTTCCACAATTTTGTATGGGCCTTCCCAAGTTGGGCGGAGTTTTGTTGGTGGCGGAATGACTTCCTTCATTACCCAGTCCCCCAGTTGGAGGTTCCGGGCCTTGACCCTTGCGTTGTAGAAACGCGATACCCGTTGTTTGTTTTGCAAGTTGTGCAGATGGGCCTTGTGTCTTTTTTCTTCTAGGAGGTCCCTGTCCAAGCTGATGTCGTCGCTGTTGGTCTCTGGGCAGTAGCCTTCGATCCTAGCGGTAGGTTGAGTTACTTCAATAGGTAGGACAGCCTCTGTGCCGAATATCATACAAAAAGGAGTCTAGCCGGTGGCGGTAGTTGGAGTTGTCCAGATGGCCCATAGGACTTCTGGAAGCTTTTCCGCCCACAAACCCTTGGCGTCGTCGAGCTTCTTTTTGAGCAGCTTCTTGATTATTTTGTTTGCTGCTTCGACCTGGCCGTTTGTTTGGGGATGGGCGACGGATGCAAAACTTAACTTGGTGCCCAAGTTGGCGGTGAACGATATGAGTTCCCTATTGTTGAACTGTGTGCCGTTGTCTGTAATGATTATGTGGGGGACACCATAGCGGCAGTAGATATTCTTCTAGAGAAATCGAATGACCTTGGCGGTAGTGATTGCCGTCAGTGGCTCCGCCTCTACCCACTTGCTGTTGTAATCGATGGCAACAATGATGTATTTGAACTGGCCCTTGGCGGTTTGGAACTTTCCCATCAAATCAAGGCCCCACGTGGAGTGGATCCATGGGCCGATGATGATTGACAGCGGCTCCGCCGGTGCATGTGGCACTACAAAAAAGTCGTTTTTTTGCGACGTTAAGAACACGTCGTAAAAGAGTCCAAAAGTGTCGCAAAAGGTTATTTGCGACGGGGAAAGAAACGTCGTTAAAAAGCGCGTCGCAAATAATCCAGCACTTTTTGCGACATGTAACTCGCGTCGCTAATAAGTATTTGCGACGGTTGACTCTACGTCGGTAAAAAACTCGTCGAATTTACTTTTTTTTTTGCGACACCTTTTTGCTACGCGATTGTCTGTCGCAAAATACATATGCGACATGTTTTTGGCACGCTACGGTGCATCACAAAAGATATTTGCTACGGTCTTTTGCTACGTGAAAGTCTGTCGCAAAAGATATTTGCGACGCTTTTTTGCCACACGAAGATCTGTCGCAAAAAAACTTTTTGCGACGCCATATAAATGTCGTTAAAAATCTAATTTTTGGCGACGACTTTTTGTCACGAATGTTTTCATGTTGCAAATAGTTTAGGCGATACTTATTACCGACAAATATAAATGTCGTAAATAGTCTTTGCGACACTGGTTATTATAATTTTCCCGTCGAAAATTTTAATTAATTTTTTGTAACCAAAATAAACTTTAAGATTCATCGCAGTTGAAATGATACGAAAGAGTAATATATATAATAATTGTATAACAAATGCATGCCTTGAGTCATACAAACTAAAATGTCGCTGCGAATACAGTAGTAGTCAAAATATTAAACTAAATAATCGAGTTTAGAGTAGCATGCTAATTGTTAAATTTATTGACATCTTGTACTTCCAGCATCAACACCTAGATATTTCTCCAACCTAGAAAAAAAGAGAAGAAAACCCATTGATCAATATACGCAGCCAAATAATAAAATTATTTTTGTTATAATGATGAATTCGTTTATTTTCAACCTTATAGTTTATCATGTAGTTGTGTTTGTAGACGAAGATAATTGTCGCTGCCCTTCCAAATTCAATTGACGATGCCCATCGGTATCTATATTACGCCTAAGTTGTTGTGAACTTGAGGAATCATGAATCTATGAAAATCAATAGAGATGAAAGCTATAAGTAAAAATAAATAAATGACAAAGCTAAACAAAAACAAAAAATTAAAATAAAAACATACCTGTTCACTTGTACTTCCACTTGGGTTTACTTGGATACCAACATGAGCCATCAAAAGATTGAGACGATTCGATACATCATCGTACTTTAATTTCATGTCTCCCAATTGAGATTCATGGCTCAATTTAAGATCATCTAGCTTTGTTTGATAGTTTTTTTCCATTTCCTCATATTTTCTTTCCATTTCCTCAATTGTCCTTTTCTCATTAGTCTCATAAGCTTTGGAATTACCAGACACTTGAGATGGAGTTACACCTGTTCCATACATGCGAACACGTCCATGTGCATCTTCTCCCATCACTTTAGTGAATACCTCTTCACGAAAAGTATCATCTTGTTCATCTTCTGGCCTCTCTTCCAAATATTCATTGAATTGACTCTACAAAACCAGGATTTGCAGTGGGAATCCCAATCGCCTCATTAATCATGCCAAACATATCATCCATGATGATCGAATCAGAGTTAACCCCACTACCTTGGTATGGAGCTGCAGGTCCGGAAGGTTCACCATGTTTATCCCATATTCTATACATTTCCCAAAATCCGTCTACCAGTATATCCTCTCTTGCTTCCTCCCTAGACTTAAAATAGCGATTCCGACATAGCTTACAAGGACACTTTATCCTTGTTGGATCAACGCTGTTGGCGAATGCAAACTCCAAAAAACTATCAACTCCATCTTCATATTTATGCCAGTCCGTTTCTCGTATATCAATCCAACTCTTATCCATGTTTATTCTCCTACTAGTTATCCAAAATATATATATATATATATATATATTAAGTGTATGTATAAATATATGTGTATATATATATGTAGATTTAAAAAACTATCTATCAAACTGGGCATATAAGTTAATTTTATCTCTTGTAATCAATAAGGCCGACTAATACTCATTAATAATTTATGTAACATGCTTTATACACACACACACATAGAGATATAAGCATTGTAATTTACTGCACACAACCCTAAGAAAATTCTTACTGTAGGAACTAAATTATGTTTAAATTGCATTGGAAAAACAGAGAATTTTGTACATGAAATAGAAAATATACTTACGATTTTCTCCAAAGAGAATGCTACACCTTCCTTGTTAGTCTTGCAAATGTTCCAAGTACAATATGAATCCTAGACATGTAATTATATTAGTATACGCAAAGTAAAATACACAAACAATTACAATGTGTAGCATGAAAATAAAATGCAGCAAAATGTAGAAACAACAAGCATATGGAACAACTAAACTACTGACCTTTTTTCATTTTTTTTTTCTTTCAAGAATTGCTCTGTGGTTCAATTTTAATGTTATTGTCAATGGACTTTAGATCCCATATCAGTTTATTATAAGCAAGCAATGGTCAAGTTCCTGATCACCTGTTCTTAAACTAAACTACTGACTTATTTGGAAGTGTTATATGGTAATACTCAAGCTTTGCTTGATTAAGAATAAGGAAGCATCTAAGCCAAACAAGACAAAGAACAATTTGAAAGAAGTGGAAAAAAAAAAAAACAGAGATCAGATAAAGAACGTCTATGTTATGTTTATATATATATGTATATTTTTTTGACCACCAAAGCAGAGCAGCATATCATATTAAAAAAACAACAAACAATGTTATCATATCATTAGGAAAAAAAAAAACTATTAAGAATACCTATCCAAGACCAATCCCAGGAATAATTAGCGATGATAATAGTGCATCAAAGTTGTAACTTTTCTTCTTCACCTAAAAGACCAAAACAAAAATAAAAGAGCTAGATGAATACAACATACTGTGAGATACCAGATGATGACCATTATATAGAAAACTAGCTGCAATTGTTCTTCATATATACAACATAGATCAGCTAGATTAATGCAACAACTTATCAATGGTTATTAACAAAACAACTATACAAGAAGACAGAACATAGCAAAAACAAAAATACAAAAACAAAAAAAAACAAAAAAAAGAAGAACAGGGGAAACATAACTACGTAGGGGAACTTGGACTGAACCAATATCAGAATGTACAGAAATTTCAACTGTAGGGGAACTTGGCTACGTTGAACTTCTCTGCTTATACTAAAAAAATTACTCCTTCAGGAAGACTCGGTTGTGTTGGGGTATCATTCAATCTTACTGATTATTCTATATACATTTTATGAGAATAGAAAATATTTTTTTGATTAATTGAAGAGCTCATGAGAACAAGTTTGATTAAAAAAAGCTCATATCCGTCATCATCCATAGTATCGTCTATATATATAACAGGGCATTTGCCTATCATAAACTGAAAATGATACGTACGTATATGACCCTCAAAAACAAAAGAATAGTATGCTCTTATAAACTTATAATAAAGGTTAAATTACCTTATGAGTTGTGATTTTATTAGGTTTTGATACGATCAAGGTTCTCCCTCTTATAGGAAAATAAAACTCTCTTTCTTTCTCTCTCTCTCAAACCTAAACACCCTAAAACCAGATAATGAAGCATAACTAATAATAAGAAAAAAAAGAGCAAAAACAATAACAAAGCTCTCAAATTAGGTCTTCTTGTAGCTCATAGATGATGGTATTAAGTACTAGAAAATACTAGCACACAGGAAAGTATATGTTAAATTTTTCTCAACATTGACACAAAAGATTATGCAAAAACCTACAAGAACAAACTCAAGCTGGCCTCAAATCCGAGGGAACAAAGCTATAAATATTGTCAAGACACCAGAACACTAAAACCAACATGCAGTGTAACATAAACACATTCAGCAATCCCCTTCAAATCGAGAAATAACTTAAATTTTCCGAAATCAAAGATATAGGACTTGATTTTCTATACATGGAGACTCAGAAGCTATAACCTTTAGGTAGCAATCTCAATTACAGCTGAGCCAAAGCTCTTGGCACTAAAATTTCTTCGCATAATTACACAAACACAAAACTGAATGTCTTCAACAAAGATGAATCACAACCTTCCCCTTTCATAGACGACTCACTAACTAAACCCTCATCAATTCACAATAGAGGAATCACAAAAAGAAGACTCACCATAGAAAACAAAAAAAGCGATATATATATTGAATGACAGTACCTGACTGAGGCGAACAGAAATCACTAATTTAGGGCAGTGATAGAGAGACCTGAAAGAAAAGGGGGAAATTAGGGTATAACGAGCAATAATCCTACAATCAATTTAAACCTCCAAAAACGCAATAAAAAACCTTGCTTGATTCTGTAGTCGTGATAGCAATTGAGGCCGAATTGTTAAGAACTAGCTTTGAGCGAGAGATCGAGCGAGAGAAAGAGAGAGACAGAGTTCCGCCGTCTAGCTATAGGAGACGGGATAGGAACTGATTTAGAGATCGAGTCTTGACGCGCGTCTAGCTATAGGAGATTTAGATCGATGTTCAGTTTTTTTTTTTTTTTTTTTTATTACGACGGGTTTTGAGTTATGTCGCAAAACCCTCCTTACTTTCTACCTATTTACGACAGTGTATGCGACGGCATTTAATGAAGGATGCAAATATATTGGCGCCAACTTTGGGCGCTTAATTCCGCCTAAAATTAAAGACTTTTGCGACGGCCGCGTCTCGTGTCTCAAATAAGTGTCGCAAATAAGCCTTTTCTTGTAGTGTGGGAGATCTGCAAACTGCTGGCATTTGTGGCAAGACCTCGAAGTCCGCCGGGCGTCATCACCAAGTGTGGGCCAGAAGTAGCCCTGTCGCATTGTGCGGTTGGCCAAGGATCTGGCGCCCGAGTGGTTTCCACATTCTCCGCCGTGGATTTCCGCTAGGACGATCTTTCCCTCCTCTGGGGTTAGACAGCGGAGGTTGGGATGGGTGAATCCCTGGCGGTAAAGCTTGCCAAACTGGATGTTATAGCGGGTTGCTCTCCGCTTGAGCTGTCTTGCTTGGACCTTATCTTCTGGCAATGTGCCGCTGCGCTTATACGCAATGATCTCGTCCATCCAGCTGGGGTTGGCTTGGATGTTGAAGATCTCTGCCAGGGTCTTTGTGATGCTTGGCTTGTCAAAGTACTCCACCCTTGTGTCCGCTGGACTCTGATGTGGCTGGGCGGTTGCAAGTCTCGCCAGTGAATCAGCCCTGGCGTTCTTTTCCCTGGGGATTTGTGTGATGGTGTGAAATTTGAACTTTTTTAACAATGTTTTGACGTACCCCAAATATGCCGCTAACTGTTGGTCCTTGGCTTGGAAGCTGTCGTTGACCTGGTTAACGACTAATTGAGAGTCGCTGAATATGTTGACGCTGTCAGCCCCTGAGTCAATGGCGAGGAGTAGACCGGCGATGAGTGCCTTGTACTCCGCCATGTTGTTTAAAGCCTTGAAGTTGAATTTCAACGCGTATTCTGCACTCAGTCCCCTGGGTCCTGTTAAGATGATTCTGGCGCCGCTGGCCTTGACGCTGGCGGAGCCGTCCACATGTAGGTTCCAATCTGACTGTAGGGGATTTAGCTCCTCACTGGTTACTATTTCTGTGCCGTGCTCTGTTTCCGTACCGGGTTCCGGCTGACGCTTGGTGAGTTCAGCGATGAAGTCCGCCACTGCCTGGCCTTTCATGGCGGTTCTCGGTTTGTACTCTATGTCGAATTCGCTGAGCTCAATGGCCCACTTGCTGAGGCGCCCCGAGTGTTCAGGGTTCTGCATTACTTGCCTCAGCGGCTGATTGGTTAGCACCTGGATCGTGTGAGCCTGGAAGTATTGCCGGAGGCGTCTGGCGGCAATGATAAGTGCGAGGGCCAACTGCTCTAAGGGAGGATATCTTGTTTCTGCTCCGTTCATGCCCCTGCCGGCGTAGAACACTGGGAGCTCATCTTGGCCTTCTCGCCTGACAATGGCGCAACTTACCGCCGATGCCGATACCCCTAGGTATATGAATAGTGTTTCTCCTTGCATAGGGACAGAAAGGAGAGGGACTGCCGCTAGGTATTCCTTTAGACCCTGGAATGCCGCCTGACACTCTGGGTTCCAGTCGATGACCTTCTTGTGAGTTGTTTTGAGGAGTTTGAAGAATGGGGCACACTTATCAGTGAGTCGAGAGATGAATCGAGAAAGGGCGGTTAACTTGCCCTGGAGTCACTGGACGTCTACCTTATACTTGGGGTCCGCCAGGTTAAGGATGGCCTGTACCTTATCTGGGTTAGCCTCGATACCTCGCTCGCTGACGATGTAACCCAGAAACTTGCTAGCGGTGACTGCAAAGAAACATTTTTCTGGGTTGAGGCGCATACCATAGGCCAGGAGGATGTCTACTATGATCCTAAGGTTTGCCACATGTCCACTGGCCTTTATGCTCTTAACTAGCATGTCGTCCACGTAGACCTCGATGATCTTTCCCAGATGCTCAGCGAACATGGCATTCATCAACCGCTGGTAAACTGCACCGGCGTTCTTCAAACCGAAAGGCATGACATTGTAGCAGTAGAGACCTTTGTCTGTGGTGAAGGTGGTGCATTCCTGGTCGCTGGGGTGCATCTTGATCTGATTGTATCCGGAGAAAGCGTCCATCATGCTGAGGAGCTCATGCCCGGCAGTTGAATCGACTAGCTGATCGATACGAGGTAGCGGGAAACTATCCTTTGGGCATGCCTTGTTGAGATTTTTGAAGTCGATGCACATCCGCCACTTGCCGCTGGGTTTTTTTACCATTACCAAATTTGAGATCCACTGGGGATAGACGACTTGGCGGATGAATCCAATGTTCTGTAGTTTGGCGACCTCCTCTCCGATTGCCCGATATTTTTCCTCATCAAAGGCCCTCCGCTTCTGCTTGATGGGATAGAAGGAGGGTTTGATGGTTAGCTTATGAGTGATAACCTCAGGGGAGATATCTGGCATGTCCGCGTAGGACCATGCAAAAACGGCGGCGTTATCACGTAGGAATTGAGTAAGCCTCCACGTCTGGATCTAACTGGGCGCCCATGAGGACTGTCCGCTCAGGGTGTTTGTCTGAGATGCAGACAACCTTCAATGACGTGTCCGGATTGACCGGCTCCTTCTTTACATATTTCTCCTCCTCATCCCTAGGATCCTCAAAGATGTTTGGTGGCGGTGCCTCGTTACCCACCGTCAGAATTTCATGGCGGCGCGCTGCTTGCGCTATAGTCGTTGAATAACATTCTCGTGCCAGCTGCTGGCTTCCCCTCACACAGCCTGTGCCGTTGGGCGTGGGGAACTTCATGAGAAGCATGTACCCAGCAATGATGCACTTGAGCTTATTAAGCACTGGTCGACCAATGATGGCGTTGTACGAACTGAAACAGTCGACAATAATGAATTCCTTATGTACCTCCGCCATGCATGGACTAGTGCCAATAACCAGTCGCATGTAATCCGACCCCAGCGGCTGTGTGACGTCACCGGAGAAGCTGAGTAGTGGCTCGTGATCTTGGAGTAGTTTTTTGTTCCGCTTGAGATGGTCGTAGCAACCGCTGAAGATGACGTTGACAGCGGACCCGCTATCCACCAAGATTCTCCCCATCGAGAATTTGCCGAGAATGGCATCGACCAAGAATGGGTCATCATGGGGTAAATGCACTCCGCGCTCCTCCTCCTCTGAGAAGGTAATAGGTTCCCAACCTGATCTCGGGAGTTTGACGGATCTTTCGTAGCGGATGTTGCAAACTTCCTTCGGATGATTGGCGCGTGCATAGCGCTTTCGTGCCCTGTGAGACATGTTGGTGATTGGAGCACCACCCTCGATGGTGTTGATGCGACCCAAGGTCTCGACGTTGGCAATTACTGGTGGTGGTTGGCGCACCCTGAACTGTTCCAACTTGCCGTCACGGTACAAAGTCTTAACAGCCGTTTTGAGAGCATTGCAGCTGTTGGTATTGTGGCCGCTGTCCTCGTGGTATTTGCACCACTTGCCAGTGTTCCTGGGTTTGCCCGTTTTTGGGTACTTTGGAGGGGGTGGTGGTGGGATTTGATCCTTGCACTAATTGTAGATGTCCTCATACGAGGCCGTCAGAACCGTGAATACCGTATACCGCTGCGAGGATTCTGCCAACTTGTTGCGGTTATCCCCCTGGGTTGGGCAGTTTCCCCTGTTGTAATGCTGGTCCTTCTGCCGCTTGTTCTGGTGGTGGCCTTGCTGCTACTCCCTTTTCTTGTCAGTTGGTGGTGCTGAGGGGGTCTTGTTAGCGGTTTCCTGGTGACTGGAGGATGGCTGTGGTGACTTTGTTGGAGTTACTGGTGGTGGTGGGGTTTCTCCATATGTGATGAATTCCGCCTGGGCGTGAATGACCGCCTCACTCATGACGTGGTCATACGTCGCATTGGGATGACTGTAGTTGAGGTGATAGAGGAATGGTCCCTTGAGGAGTCCCTTCCTGAAGGCCGCTGATGCCATCGTTTTGTCTAGGTCACGGCACTGAGACGCTGCCGCTCGCCACCTTGTGACGAAGGCCTTCAGTGATTCGTCCTTTCCCTGCTTGACGCTGAAAAGCTGACTTGTGTTGTGATGACCGGCGGACAATAAGATGAACTGGGAGAGGAAAGCATGTGATAGTGCATGGAACGAGCTGACAGACCCCGGCGGGCACTCAAAGAACCAGTTCATTGCCTCGCCATCCAATGTTTCGCTGAACAAGTGGCATAAGGTGGCATCGTCGAACCCCTTGTTGTTGGTGACTTTCTTGAAGGTGTCCATGTGGACGAAGGGATCAGACGTTCCGCCGTAATGCGACATCTTTGGGGTTTTTGCATATGCCGGTCTGACAGCCTGCAGGATTACAGCGGTGAAGGGCCAGGTCTGGAAGCGAAGAGCGGATTCTGAGTTGGCGCTGGGACGCCCGACTCCGCCCGGATCAACCTCTGCTCCAGTTGGTGCATTCTTTCCAACATTTGGGCAGTTGCATCGCCGACGGAATCAGCCTGGATGACCTGCGCCTTGGCACAGGCGGACTGCCTTCAGTCCTCATCCTAGCCTCCGAGCAGTTGGTGTGCGGGAGTGATTCTGCCTCCTGCTCTATCATTAGTTGGGGTATGGGCGGTGGTCCCCTTCCCAGCAACTCAGGTGGGTTCAGTGGTACCTGCGTCTGCACTACCGGCCCTGGTACCAATGTGCCGGTGCCGGGTCGACTACGCCTGGTGCTACGTGACTGCTCGCTCTGTGCTGGGCGGTCGGTGGCCTCTAGCGTCTTCTTTAGTTCCTCAAAACTTGTCATGAGTGTAGCCACCTGTTTTTGGGCCTCAGCCTTTTCCTTGCGCTCCTTCTCACGTTCTTTGTTTGCCTTATGAAGATTCGCCAATGCTAGCTCGTACATAGTGACGAGATCTTGGCCTGGCGGGCGGCTGCTGCTTGGATTTGCCTCACCTCCTGGGTTGGCCGGGGTTGTAAATAGTGCGCGGTTAACGCCCACCGCTGGGTCGGAGGGTTGGGGGATGGCGGGATGTTCTGCCTGCTCTTCAGCGTTTCCCCCGCTACCGTTAGTCATGGTGATTGTAGTGGGATGGCCTTTTGTTCAAGGGTTCCCACAGACGGCGCAAATGTTAATGTCTAAAAGTCCGGCGGTAGCTGGACCTTAGTTAACGCTGATCCGGTGGGCGGATAGGTACTTGTGTTGTTCTCGAAGCTCCCGCTACCTGTCAAATAAAATACAATGGGCGTCAGAGGGAGACCGCGCCGGGCCGTCTTCAACTCTCCGATGCCTAAGTTAGTCAATGTATTTACGTTGACAAAGTAACAGTAGGTAAGTATTGAATGCGTAATTAATGAGGAGAGAGGAGAGAACCTTTTATAGGTGAGGAAGAGGTTGATCTTCTCTTAGTTTTCGATGTGGGACTGACCTGCTTCAATTCCCAGTTTCAGAAGCTTCTGATGCCATCTTGGCGCGGCGCGTGGCGGCGCGTCGGCGGCGATCTGGAGGTGGTCCGACGCCGAGGTTGTAGCCCGCCTGGCGGTGTGTCTGCATGTCATTCCTTTGGATGGAATTAGTACCTTTGGCGGTACAATGAGCATGGCCCACTATAGCTAATTATGCTTGCAAATGTACATGTATGTACATATTCAAAGGGATGCGCCAATCCACATCAATGGGCTCCAAAGTCGCTACTGACGTGATGTCTGGAGGATCTTTTCTCACCATCCAAGAAGGAAGCGTTCGACGCTCTACTTTCAAGATTCTCTCGCACACGCCATATCACAGCGTTACCCCTATTGCCAGTTGGGCCAACTTATTTGCGACAAAATTTCGTTAGAGGAATGTGCTCAAGATCCACGTTATCAAACTGGTCCAACAGTTCTAGTGTCCTGTTTAAATAAGGGACCAACGTGAAGCTAACGCATCTGAACTTTTCGCGCAGTTGATTGATGACCAGGAGAGAATCCCCAAGTATTTGTACGTCTATGACTCCCATTTCCCGCAGTGCTTCTAGGCCTATGATTAAGGCCTCATATTCAACCTGGTTGTTGGTACATTGAAACTTTAACTAGAATGAGTACGAAAAGTGATCTCCAGCCGAATTCTCCAGTGCGATTCCTGCTCCGGCCATGGTATCTGTTCGGGAACCATCAAAGTACAATACCCACAGTTGTAACATGACCGCTGCCTGGCCATCGGTGAAAGGTTCGGAGCAATGTATATGACATGCCTGTCCCCATAAATTTGCTACGACCTCTAGCTCACAAAGCTCTTGAGCGTCTAGCATGGGATGATATGCTAAAAAATCTGAGATGGCTTGACCCTTCACAGCTGTTTGAGGCACATATTGTAAAGAAAATTCTGAAAGATCCAAGTTCCATTTGCCAATTCGGCCCCTAAGAATGGGCCGCGATAACATATATTTGACTAGATCGGTCTGAGCGATTATGCATGTAGTAAATGACAACATGTAGTGGCACAGCTTACATGCAGAGAAGTATAACATTAAACATAGCTTTTCCATTGGTGTGTACTTGGTTTCGCAATCTGTTAATGTTCTGCTAAGGTAGAAGATTTCATGCTCCACTCCCGCTTCGTCGTTTTGTCACTTTTGTGCCAGCAGGCTGCCTATTGAAGCTTCCGCCGCTGAGATGTAAAGTTTGAGCAGTTGATTTGGTTTCGGAGGAACGAGAACTGGTGGATTGGTTAGGTAGGCCTTTATTCTATCGAAGGCTTCTTGATGCTTCACTTCCCACACAAATTATGTTTGTCCTTGCAGCTTTAGTAGAGCAGAAAAAGGCTGAATCTTGCCAGCGGAATTGGAAATAAACCGTCGTAGGAAATTGATTTTTCCCAACAACCTTTGCAGCTCCTTCTTTGTTCACGGCGGCGAGGCATTGATAACTGCTTTAGCTTTATCTTCTGATACCTCAATGCCTCTCTGATGTATAATGAATCCAAAAAAATCACTTGCTTGAACCCCAAACACACATTTCGCAGGGTTCATCTTTAGCTTGTGACGCCTCATATGTTCGAAAACTTTTCGCAAATCCGCAATATGATTACACCGCTGCCTGGATTTAATGACTAAATCATCTATATAAACCTCTAGAATCTTCCCTAAGATGTCATGGAAGATTAGGTTCATTGCTCGTTGGTACGTGGCTTCCGCGTTCTTCAAACCAAAAGGCATGACCACGTATTCGAAAACTCCAGCGAAACCTGGGCATCTAAAAGCAGTTTTGTGTCTATCTTCTTCCGCCACTGGAATCTGATGGTAACCGGTAGTTCTGTCCATAAAGGAGAGAAGTTCATGACCAAGTACTGCGTCCACCAACATGTCCGCTACCTACATGGGGTAAACGTCTTTGGGAGTGGCCTTATTGAGATCGCGGTAGTCGACGCACACCCTTATTTTGCCATTCTTCTTTCGAACTGGAACAACATTGGATAACCACTGATTATACTTGGCTACCCTGATGATTCCTGACTTATGCATCTTCTCGACTTCCTCCTTTAGCAACACCTATGTTTCTGAGTTCATTCGCGTGGACTCCTGCTTCACCGGATTTTGATCTGGGATAGTCGGCAGTTTATGGTAGACCAAGTTAGGAGATAATTCGGGCATATCTTCATATTTCTTTGCGAAACAATCCTTATATTCTCTCAATAAATTGATGAGCCCCTGTTTTTCATAAGGTTCTAATTTTGCGCTTATTGCCACTTCCATTGGCTTCGCCTCACTGCCAAAATTTACCTTTTCTGTAGGATCTCTAACCTTTGGCGGTGTATCATCTAATGCTGCTAGATCCAATCGGATAGGCTCTCTTCTTCCTCCTCTTGATCGGAGAATTCTTCGTCGATGTATTCCAATGTTGCTACTTGTGCATAGGCCTCTTTTTTGATCAAATATGAAGACAATCTATCATACAAAGAATGAAAGGCTGCCACCTCTTCCTCCATGAGGTCATGATCCATTAATTAACACTTGGAGATGGCACCGCATGTCCAGGCCTTTCGAGGTGGTTTTTTGTCACCGCGAGCCCCCATTGTGCCAATTCAGAGCCCGTCACCCCTGTGGGGCGGCCCTTATCATCAATACCAATGACCTGTAAAGGAGAGATTGGTTCTAGGTAGTACCTTGCGTCCACGTAGCTCGCGGACACCAAAAAAGGTCGCGGGTCTGCTTTGACAATTTTTGCCTTGTCCGCGACTCTATCCCATATGATCAGCTCCTGATGAAGGGTGGATGGGACACAATAACTCCGGTGGATCCAGTCGTGGCCCAGAATTGCTCTATATGCCGCATAGCAATCTGTAACAAAGAAAGCGTAAACCCCTTCTGCTGGACCCACCTTGACTTGTAGGAAAATCAAACCCAATGTTTTGGTTACAGTCCCCGTGAAGTTCTTTAGAGTCAGGGACATGGATTGGATCTTCTCTTTCTTGATCCCTAGCAGCTGCATGGTTCTGGTAGTCAAGACGTTGACTGCGGCGCCTGTGTCTACCATGATCTTGCCAACCTTGACGCCGTTCACATCGGTGGTGATATACAATGGCCTCATGTGTTGCGCCATTGCTAGCGTTGGCTTGCTGAAACCCATATCCTGAACCCTCACATTGGTGTCTGCAGCCTTTGCTGCTTCCACCTCCTTCGGCATGGGTTTCTTAGCGAGAGATGACGCTGCTGATGTGATCTCGACCGTTTGTTTGTCCAATGATTTATCATCCTCTGCTTGGCATTCCTGAGCTGCCACTGGCAAGGCATACTTTGATGATAGGACATACACCATGTTACATGTAATGTCCAACGTGTCTGCTTCTTCTGATTCCACTACGGGAGAGCTCAGGTTAACTTCTGCCACGAACTTGTTGCGACGTAAGCGGCCAGTGATCCTTCTTGGATCATGGCTTGCTCTTGCTGATCTGCTACGAAGGGATATTCCCTCTTCAGTGGTCCCTGCTTCGCTGATGAAGCTTCTTTGGATTTCGCAACCACTATGCTTTGAACTTTCTTAGGCCTCCACTGCACAGTCGCAGACCGATTGTCTTTGCCCCCCAGCCTATCAAAGATTGAAGGCTCGCTATTTCTTCCTTTGTGAGATAGTCTCAGCCAAACATTGACTTTACGAGCTGGCGGTGGTTCTCGCCTCACAGAAACTAGGGACCTCTCCTGAACGCTGCTCTTGGGGACACGTGGCTTTCGCTCTTCGTGTGATACTTTGGGCTGCTGTTTCTGAACTCGCGGGGAAACGAATCTCTTAGAGGCCAGTGCCTCCAATTGTCTCTGATACTCTTCTGGAGATTTCAGTAATTGCGATGGTCTTATCAGTCCTTGATCTAGCGCTTCCAAGGTTCTCTTTACTTCTCCAAACCTCCGCTGGAGTTTTCTCTTCCTTGAAGAGCTCATCTCCACCGCCTTGGCCTTCTTCTGTGTATACCATCTCCCTTCTTTGATGGAGGATGTCGACACCGGCAGAATGTAAGGTCTGGTTAAAACCTCTTGCCGCTTATCCGCCTGTCCTACATCCCTCGCGGCTTTCAACTTTTTGAATAAGTTTGAGTCCCTTGGAGAAGGAGTTTCTGAACCACTGTGCACTCTTGGGCTGCATGGTTGGAAGTTTCTAGAAGATGATACTAACCTTATTGGCGGTAGAGATCCAAAGCGGACAGTCTGGGATGTTTCCTCATGCGGCGCTTGAGTGTCACATTCTTCCTTGCACCGCGAGCATATGACAATGGGTAAACGAGTCTTGGATTCCCGCGGCTTTGTCTCCAGCCCTTTTCAAATCCTTAGCAGCGTGGTCTGGACTTTGATTCTACTGATCTTTTGCACCCCATGCCACATCCACCATGTTGATGCCAGTATCTGGGAAGGGATCTAGGTCCACCAACGCTGCTGCTGCTGTTGTTGGCGCCTCTACTTGCAAACTACCGTTATTTAACTAGATTTGGATCTAATCCTTCAACTTAACACAATCGGCTGTATTATGATTCCACATATTATGGAGTTTGCAGTATTTCTTCCCCCTTAGCTGCTCTGGTTTGGGAAATGGGCCGAAGTCGGTTTTCACCATCTTCGCGGCGATCATTTCATCCAAGATTTCACGCGCTTTGTTCACGTCGTAAGTATAACTCGCGAACTCTGGTTTGGTGAAAACCACCGACTTGAGCTTCACCGGCTCTTTGCACAGCTTCAGTTGCTTTAGCGTTGAAGCCTTCTTTCTAGTGAGTTCCAGCGCTGCTACTTCTTCTTCTTCTGACTCCTCAGCTTCTGCCGCGCTAGTTTCCTCACCCCTAAAGTAAGGGTCATAGGAACTTGAGTGTTGGCTCAACGCCGCCACTGTCCTATGCTTCCCAGGCATGTATGTTCCTTTGGAGGAGTTCCTCATGGAGTCCATTTCCCTAAGCAGATGCGCAAAACTTCCCATCTCTGTGATTAATTCTCCTATAGAGTTGAACGTACAGCCATGTTGCTTTTTACACTGGCGAGGTTCTAAGCCCTTGATTGCCAATTTCACTAACTCTTTTTCCTGTGAAACCATGTTCAGCTTCCCTTTTTGGATCTGGAAGCGTTGGTGACATGCGACGGCGGATTCAGTTGGCTACTGAGCCATCTAAGTGAGCGAAGCTAGATTTACCTCTGGTTCGATGGTCCCGAAAGTTTCTCTGAACAGCTTCTCCATTGCTGGCCAGTCCGCGATAGACCCTGGCTGCAATCTGGTGTACCAGGTGAAGGCGGTCCCTGACAAAGAAGTCACGAATATCTTGTACTTCAAGATGTCATCGTTCTGGTGTTGGCCACATTGTACCCTAAACCTTATCAGATACGTCGCGGCACTTTCGACATCTTTTCTTGAGAAGGTAGAGAACGTGATAGTTTTGTACCCTCTGGGGTAAGGAGCTTGCAAGATATGTGGTGGGAAAGGACCCTGATAGGTCTTTCCAAGTTGGGCCTTTGATTCGCGGCCCTAATCATCTCCTCTACCTCTTCTCTCCTTATGCACCCGGGATCCGGGGGCGGAGGAGGAACGTGGTATATTGTTTCACCAACTGGCCGGATCAAGGGTGGCTCCTGTGATGTTTAACCAGTCCACGATATACCGCCTACATGAGCTGTCTTGGGTTGGGTTGCCGTCTGCAACGTAAGTCTTGCTGTTGTTTGACTCTTAGAGGTCGCGGTGACCTTCGCTGAACTTTCAGCCTGGTCAACCCCTAGAGATTCTTCGAATACGCACTCGTATCCATCGATGTCGTATTGGGGAGCTATGACAGGCTCAAGGTCAATTCCCCTGGCGCTATTTAAAGTCCTGCTTTTTTGCGTGACCGGTAGTGCCTTATCGACTTTTTCACCGATCGTCAGAGTATTTGCCTTACTCCTGGCCGACGTGGTGGTTGTAGCAGGAATGTGGGTTGCCGCGCCGCTATAGATGACTTTGTCTCTAGCATTTGGTGGTACATACTTGCTAGATATGGGGGACTGACCTAGAGAGCTCAGAATGGCGCTAGGATCTCCTAGTGTTTTATGTAGAACCTCTCTGGCCTGATCGAGGTCAGCCTTCTGCATGGCCACCTGGGTCGCGACGTTGGATCTTTCTTTGCAAATCGTAGCGACTTCTGAAGCGATGTGTTTGCTTGCGGCCAACAGCTCTTCGTGGTTCTTGTGCATTTTTTGGTTCATGTCATCCAATTGCCCTTGTGTTTGTTGTGCCCCTAGCTCAAGCCTCTTAACCGAGATCATGAACTCATCAAGCCGTTAGCGGTCCTCCACAAGGGCTTTTTCCATCTTCTCATGGTATGCGGCAGAATTCTGTTGAAGGATATTAAGCCGCTCTTCTATGGTCGCATTCTCTGGAACGGGAATAGGCACAAAGTCAATAGATGTAACCACTCTCACAGCTACCTGGGTAATGCTAGACTCATCGCCAGCCTCATTAGGCTGGGTGGCGGGAACTTTCTCGCCTTCAGTAGTAGGCTGTCGATTTCCTCCTTGCTCGGTTGTCATCTCGGTCAATGGCGGATTGAGGGAAAATCTCTGGATTACCAGTTCTTCAGAAAGACCACGATAGTCTGCACGCGAGTGCGGTCTGTAACTAAAGGTCTTATATTTCGGGCAGTTAACATAAACCTTTTGATAAGGGTTTGCGCTTGACTTCCCAATGGTTGCGATCGTGAAGAAACGCTATGCAGTAGGTCCAATTGGGCATGCCAAAATGTTTGGCTCATGTTTTGTTGCAACTGGTCAACAGTCTCTTTTCTGCGTTGGCGTGGCAGCACCGTTTGGGTGCGGTCGTCGGGGGTGTCCCTTGACTTAACTTCTTTCGAGCGATTGTGGACGAGGAGAGCACCAACCTCGTCGCAGGATTCTTTGTGCCTCGTGGTGAGGACTTTTGCTAAGCTTCTTCAAAATCACACAATCAATACTCGACGACGTAGATCGAGCATAGTGAAAATCACTGGGAAGTGGGGAGAACTTGCTAAAGCGTGACTTTAGCTTGGCTGGTTTGCGAGGGCGTTACCCTTGCTTGGCTGGTTTGCGAGGGCGTTACCCTTGCTTGGCTGGTTCTGTAACCGTTGTGGTCAAGGTACTACAGTCGACTCCCGATGAGACTAGGACCGAAGCACGTTGACAGAGGGTTTGGTGGCACTGACAGTCGGCTCCTGAGGATTCTGGGACTGGAGTGTGGTCACCGGTAAGAGAAGGAGAGGGGTTTCTCTGGAGAGGCTTGGATAATCGTAGAGATTAATTGATGAATTGTGTGTCTTATTACTTCGTCGTAGCCTCTATATATAGGCTACCAGGCCATAGTGGTTGGCCTTAAACAAATCATGATGGGTTTTCCATTTAAGCACTAATGGAACCATGATAGGTTTTCTAATTAAGCACTAATGGATTTGTTAGGTTTTCCAATTAAGCACTCATGGAATCATGATAGGTTTTCCAATTAAGCACTAAATGGAATCATGATAGGTTTTCCAATTAAGCACTCATGGAATCATGATAGGTTTTCCCTATTGGCCACTAATGGAACCATGATAGGTTTTCCAATTAAGCACTCATGGAATCATGATAGGTTTTCCAATTAAGCACTAAATGGAATCATGATAGGTTTTCCAATTAAGCACTCATGGAATCATGATAGGTTTTTCCTATTGGCCACCACGAAATGTAGTTGAATGTTTCCCCACGTGCATGTAATATTCCTTAATTGAATGGAGTATGAATATTCGCATGGGCGTGCCTTTTGCAGCTTGCATAATCTTCCATAATTCTGCAGGTAGGCTTTATTTAGCCTCTAAATAATATATTTCGAATTTGTTGACAATATATAGCTTGAGCTATTGACATTGGCTCAATTTCTCCAAGACACGCATTGTCAGGCCAAAATGCTCATTTTGAATTCAAACGCCCACTCCAGTTCTCTGAGCATTTTTGGAGATTGAGGACAAATCATACATGCGGGACAATTGTCCAGAACTTAACTTCCCCACGCCAAATCTGCCAAAGTTTGGGTGCAGAAGTGTTACCTCTTGTGAGGCAATTGTGAATAATCTTGAGAAGGTTTTCTCAATCGAACATGGTCTTTGCTACCTTTGTCTCATGCTTTGGAAGCGTAGCTAGTACTTCAGGGAAGCAATTGAGTTCTAATATGCTAGATGCATTTGACGGTTCAGTTGTGATTCCAAAAGGACACGTAAACTTTACTACACTTGAGCAGGATGCTCTCCGGAAACAGGCGTGTGACCAAGAAGAAATGAACCTGCTAAAAGATAGAGGGAAGGGGATAGTTAATCAGGCATACCAAAGCTCCTAAAATGAAAAACAACGTACAGTCAGTAAATAAAAATGAATAAATCATTAACCAAATAGAAAGAATTGTGTACATAACACGTAAGTATGATCAGATGGAGATTGTTGATAAGACTTTAAAGTTGGAATTATTTTACATCTGGCTAACCGCAACAAGCAAGAGAAAACTGACAACGGCATTGTGTAGACACATGAGGGTACAGATGGTTCAAAGCCGAAATTTGTTATATTGATATAGAATATGTTTGAACACCAAGAAAACACTAAAATGACCAAAGCTGTGTATTATCTTCAAAGAAATAAGCAAAAAAAAAAAAAAAGCATAATGAGGGAAGGTATCAGCTGAAGTTTTACTACCCCAGTCTCTGCAAACAGTTGTTCTCCAGTACGTTGAGTGACATAAGTTCAAGTAATTCCGTAGCCACCTCTTATTCTTGATGCGTCCAATATATAGCTTCAATTAATTGTCCATCAACCACATCCCTTAGCGTGCTAATGAAAAAGAAGTATTGTCAATTTCGCTGGATTCGAACAAAAGGGACGACGATAAACAAATTTAGGCTTAGTTTGGGATTGATTCCTGGAGTGCTTTTGGGATTGCTTCTGCTTTTGGGCCAAGAGCATGGTGTTTGGTAAAATCTTTGAAAGCTGCTTTTAGTTGGAATTGCTTCTCTGTAAAGCCGAAATTGAGAAGCTACAATTTGTAGCTTTTAAAAACTGCTTTGGGAAAACACGGAGGAGCTCTCCACTGTTGTTTAATGAAATTGAACTTCCTACCAATTCTGTCCTCCTCATCTCTCTTTGCCGTCATTATCATTATCATTCCACATCTCCTCCTTCCTCTTCTTCGGTGCCTGGTTCTCCATCCTCTTCTCTCATATCACCTTCTTCTTCAGCTCGTCGCTGTTGACGTCCTTCAATTCCTGGATTCTCGCCAGCCTCGCCTCCTTCCTCTGCGTAGACTTTGGGTCTTCTGGGTTATGCTTCTTCTCTGCAGATAGTTAAAGTCCCTGAATTCGATTCAGATAAAACTCCTAGTCTCCAACCCATGTGGGTCTTCTTCCTCACCAGCTATTAATACCCAATTCCAGTCATTTTTTTCTCTCTATGTTGATTTTCAATCAAAGCTCTCAACTTTGAAACCAGCTATTAGTTCCCAATTGTCATCATTTTTCTTCTCTGTTGTTTTTCAATCCAAAGTTTCAGTCTTTAAATCAAAGCTCGCAACTTTGAACCAAAACCCACATCATGTCTATTGCTTTGGACAGAAATGGGAATAGTGGGAATGGTATGATCCCACGGTCCGGGAGGTTCATCCATGGGATGCCTTGTATTTCGATCTACGACACAAAAGGGTTTGATCAGGATCGTCGTTTGGAGTTGGAGGAGGACTCTAGTAGCTCGAGGTCCTCGTCGGTTGGTAATAACAGTGACGAGTCTAATGGGTAATCTTGAGATAGGGGTAATCTTGATTCCTCAGTACAGACAGTACTCTCTTTTTCGATTTTTTGGTGATATTGTTTGAAGCTATACATATCAAATGTTTGTCAAATTGCCTAGCTTAGCATGCATGAACTTCCCCAGTCTGGTTTCTTTCTCTTTGTATTTTAATTTGATTCCTTTTTTGAACTATGAAATCGTCTGCTTTGGTTGTGAAGATTATTCCCAGCATTTTCAATTGATTGGAGCCATTACTTTCTTATTGTTCCTCTGATCGAGTTCTTGAATCAATATGTATTTATATTTTCTGCACTATTTGCTTGGATATATTGTGGTTTTCTGCTTCCTTGTGCTGACACATGCACAAAACTCACACACAAAAAACATGAATATTGGAATACATATTTTGTTTTTGTACAATAATGATGAATGTACTCTGTATTGTATTCTATTAGAAAGAGGGCATATGTTATTTGGTTATTTGGTTTGGCATCTTTCAAGCTCTTATGTCGTAATTCAATTGGTTATTTCTAAGGTTGCCTTTTCCCAATCTATTCTCAGCGTCCTTATTTCATCCTCTTTAGATGCTATGGTATTTTTCAGTGTCCTATTTTCCTGAATCATGCCTTGTAATTTTTCATCAAGTTCAAACTGAAGGGTAGCAACCTCTTCCTGTAAATGTAGAATTGTCTTGCCATCTCCATCTCAACCATGTTCACCAGCTCACTTGATGCAGTTTTATTGAGTTTTAATCCATCTATAAAGATTGGTTTAGTTTGTGAACAGGTCTAATCATTACACTAGTCTGAGGTCTGGATCCTCCCTGTATATGTTATAGATCAAGTGCCTTTTATGTGTGGTGAAAGCTGGTCCAATAGGCTACCGCCTTACAATTCTCTTCCCTTTCTTTTCAAAGCGCTGTATAATTTCGGTATTAAAATTTTGGTTTATGATTATGAAGTACTAGCTTGCGGTTGAATCTTAAAATTGAATTGGCACAAATTTGATTTGGTCTCTGGTTCTGTTTCCATGCTTTGAAAGAAATATTCCAGTCTTATCGACTTTCTTTGCTTTTCCTGATCAGTATTGTTCTATTTTGTGTTATAGGTTAAGAAAGACTCATCATACTTGATAAACTATAGAGATGTCTATTTGTTACCTAAGTTCTTTATGCTTTGATTATACATTTGTTATGAAGAATATGTCAAGTTTCATTTTCTACGTTATTGATGAATACTTTAAACCCTTGAATAGTGTTGCTTACAACGTAATTAGTTGTATCTTCATGTATGAAGACGAAAATGTGCTAGCTAGACAGAATAATCTGAGAATACATATGAATTTCTATTTTATTTAGGTTGCTGCCATTCCATACACTTCTGATTTGGAGGTTGAGCAGATGCATTATATGTTTAATTAGCAGGAGAACTATTCTGTTGGTCAGATTTTTTATCTTCTTAGCTAGCTGCTTTGTAATAAAGTGATTACAACAGGCTAATAGAGTGGATGACATAGGTCGCCTTGGCATAAATTATTTTGAAGCTTGACTGTCACAGTTTGTGTGCTTGTATGTGTCAGAGTATGACCAAGTTGAGGAAGCTAAACCGAACTATGGCTCATCGCCTGTCCATGCTGACGACACAGGTGTCGCAGTTGGTGAAGATCGAACGCATTGAAACCACGGTTGCCAAGATCGACCAGTTTGCACCTTCTAAACAAGATAAGAGAAAGCGCTCCGAGATTTGATATATTTGGGACTTTATACTCATTACTTTACGAGAGTAGGAATATGATTTCTTGTGATCATTCTCATAGCATTCTCTGGTTTTTTTAATTCGAAAAACTTATTTCCAAATGTAGTGGTGTGATCTAAATATTTAAATAATAGTCCAACGTCCGAGTTCTCGTGTCATGTACTTGTGTTTTCTCAATGAGATTAGTGATGTCTCAATAGTTGTTTTTTTTTCCCCTTTCGTAGAGGTGATGAACCTACCGGTCATAAAGAAATTTTCAATCATGCACATTCTTCACTCAGGGGTGTTATTGAGCGCACTTTTGGAGTATGGAAAAAGAAATGGAGTATTTTACATGATATGCGTATTTTACATGATATGCTACATTTTTCGTATGAAAAACAAGTGAAGATAGTTATTGTTACTATGGCTCTTCATAATTACATAAGAAGATATGCTCAACGAGATATTGATTTTGATGAAAGTGGAAATTGTTCAAGTGAAGAGACTAGTAAAGAGATGGAGGATAATGAACATGATGGAGATGGTCCAAGAAGACAAGAAATAGAGGTGTTAAGAAATGCAATTGCACAAAGTCTAATGAATGCATCTACTTAGCATTTAGTTGCAAATTTCAAGTGACTTTAATATATTTTGTGTAATGGTTCCCGTTGAACTATGGTCAGAAAATTAATCCAAATATTCTAGATGAGATTTTGTGTAATAGTAAAACATAATATGCATATTGAAGGGTTTAAAGTAAATATTTTATTCGGTCCAACCAAGGTTTCAAGAATAATACATGAGAATTTTTTTTATTTGGTATGGTTACATAATCAAAAAATAAAATTATGTATTTTAGTAGCATATCTTAGCATGTATGACCATTTTGGTAATTATACCCAGCCAAAGCACTTTTGCCTTGCAACTTACCAAACACCTAGAAATTGCTTTTGGACCTCACAGCACTTTTAAAAACAGTTTACCAAACACCTCAGCTGCTTCTCCTCACAGCAAGTTCGGAAGTGCTTCCTCTCACAGCAAGTTCGGAAGTGCTTCCCCTCACAGCACAGCAATCCCAAACTAAGCCTTAATCTCACTCAGATGCTTCAGAAACCTTTAGAAGTGACTAACTAGAGTCATATGATTTGCACAACAACAATCACTCTATAGTTTGCAAACTTTGTAACTCTATTGTAAATAAAACTTAAAACTCTTGAGTTCATTTTGTTTTCTCGATCCGGAACTTCAGAGTAATATTGGAAATCCGAAATTTTATCTTTAAGTCGTCTTCCCAAGACCTGCCATTCCTACAATAGCCAAAAGAGAAAGAAGATTTTCTTGAGTAGTGTTGGAGTTGATCAAAGTTGTTACTATATCTGACACAATATCACCCCTTCCAATGATATTCTTTTCATCTTCATCACAGCAGAAGGCGGTTTGCCTATCAACTTCTGGATCATCACAGGTTGCATTCCCAGCAATTACCAACTGAAAACTAGCTGCCTGATTCTCTAGATTCACAAGAGATTCATTGATGTTCTTGATTCTACGTGCCATTTTATGACGAAATACAATGGGATCGAGGATTACAACACCTTGTTCTTCATTTGGTCTTGAAGTTCTGCTTTGCACCTAAGAACTTCATATCCAGAGTCATCCAGCAGATCATCCACATCACCAGCTATCTCTTCAATTTTCTTCACCCAGATTTTCACGCCATCCCGCTGATCTTGTGTCAAATGCTCGGCAGCTTGTAACATAGCTTGGAGCTTGACTAACGTAGTGTGCATCGTTGCTAATTTGTTCTTGAATCTGCACACAAGACTGAACTCTTCATCGGCAAGTAAAGCCACCACCTTCTTCAAAAGTTCCCGGGCAGCAAAAGTGACGAGAGATTCTGTCATTGTACTAATATTCATGTAACACACTCGATTTAGTCAAGACAAAGAACAGAATACTTGGTTCACTAGCTATTAGCTAGCAAGTTAAGAAACTAAGAACACAGATTAGATCTCTCCAATGGGAAAACTAGCTAGAAATAGAAGTGTAGCTAATATGCATTACATAAACTAATAGGTAATGATTGGAAGGAAACTTCCATTAGATTTGAGAATTAAGCTTAAATTATACAAGTCAAATGGCTCACAGCAACATATAAGGTAGAGGGCGAATAATTTATTACGTATTATGTACATGCAAGAGTTTACAAATTGCAGAAGGCAAGTCCCTGAATCGTAAACGTGTCTCGGTGTCTGGCTAACATGATTGTCCACTTCCATTTATTCTCATTCTGGAATCAAATTGCTGGCGGGCAATTGTTTGTATATATTCTTTTTCAAAGCCCATCAAACCAATCATACTAACAATACTTAAATATATGAAAACTTAAAAATGAAATTGCAAAATTTTTGAATCAAAATGGAATCGGAATGGTATAAAAATTTTGAAATTTACCTTCAATGTAGCCGTTGATTTGGTCTGATCTTGTCCCCTGATCTGGGTGCTGGTTGTGTCAACACTATCATCACCGTCGACTCCTTATCAGGGATCGGGTTCATAACGAATTGATTTAGGGATTTCTTGATTCAAATTGTGGTGAACAGCTCCCTCTCTGGTCAATTTGGACATTTGGGCATTTGGTTATGAGAAGCAAGCAAGTATTTGGTTAATCTTGACCTCGAGTCTCTAATCTTAGATCAAAGTTGAAAATGAAGTAAGTAATGACTGAGTTGACGGTTAGTTGCACTCGAAATTAATATACCAAAATCAAAAGACTAGTTCGAATGACAATGCAAAATGAGAACATTGTTGCATCCGAGATCGAACGTTCTCTTTTACGCTATCTCCTCCAAAAAGTAGAAGCTAATAATTCCCACAAACAGAGGAGAGCGTCAAAAACAACATCCTACTCTAAATAGGAAAAGCCGAAGGAATCAACAAACAGTCTAGAATAAAAAGAGAATCACCAATAGTCTTAGGAAGCCCGACAAAATCAAAACTTTTAAGGCATTTTGGCCCAAAGTAGCGATAAGTATTTGTGCACGCTACTCTGAAGTCGGTGATCACGATTGATAGATTCAACGTGGAGCCTTTATCTCCCATCATTCAGGTGCGAATCATCCTATATGTGAATGTGATTATTTAGTTGAAATTTGAAAATATCCTTCAAGCAAACATCGACATTGTAAATAACAATTTCTTTTATTAGTGAGAATATTGTATATCACAACATTGTATGATCTCTACACCCATACTACTTTATGGCCTAGATGGAAGCACAAGTCCACCTAAAAAAGTATGATCACCATCAACAAGCATTCCAAGTGCATGGAGGAGAAACAACCAATGGGTTATGAATCTACCAAATAAAAAAGTAAAAACCTAGATCGGTCCGAACGGATCTCATTTTGAGTACTCACAAAAATGCTTCGAATAGAGACACAATCTGTCCTACATATAACAATGTGTTGAACTACTTCAACAAGTTTGCATGTAAGATATCCAGCATTCAACGTTCGTATAACCATATCCAGAATCCCTCAGCAGACTCCGTAAGACCGTAACAAGAAATGATATATAGTATTATGTTAAAAACAGATCCACATTAACCCTCCCATACCTACTAATCGGTGTACTTCAAGAGGCACTTCCTCTAACTCCCAAAAAGGACATCAAAACTTAGCCCATCATCCTAAATTTAGGATCATCGACAATTTATTATTGGACCGAACAGAACCAAACGCATTCCACTAACCCAATTAATAAACTTGTCCAAATGGATTTAGACACATTAGGCCCATAGAAATAGGCAGGTAAAGGAGCGGGGAATTGCACCGACGTCGTTTAGCTCACAAGTGGAGCTTCGAACCGAGCGGTCCAACCACGTGGACTAACCGGATAGACGAAACCGAACCAGAGAACCGTAACGGCAGCAGCGCACACAGAAATATAAAAACCCTAAAAATTGCGAAACAAAGCCAGCAAAGTCCCCCCATATAAAAATTAACAAGGCCAAAAACCAACGGTGCTGATAAACCTTCTTTCTCTCATCCCAGTCGTCTCCTCTCTCCTTTCTTCTCCAGCGTCCGATTAGCCCTCTCTCCTCTCTCTCGCGCCAAATCTAAATCTCACAGGTATATATATCTCCTTCTCAATCCTCTCCTCTTTCATTTTCCTCCAGACTCTCTCCTTCTCTTTATCTCAATCAATGGCGGTTCTAGGGTTTCTGATGCGATTAGGTGGCTGTGATTTAGGGTTTCCATGGCTGAAGGTCCGGCGAGTCCAGGCGGCGGCGGGAGCCACGACAGCGGCGGCGAGCACAGTCCGCGGTCGAACGTTCGAGAACAGGATCGGTATCTTCCGATCGCGAATATTAGCAGGATCATGAAGAAGGCGCTTCCGGCGAACGGTAAGATCGCCAAGGATGCGAAGGAGACTGTGCAGGAATGCGTTTCCGAGTTCATCAGCTTCATCACCAGCGAGTACGGCGTCGTTTTTGCTTTTTGTTTTTGTCTTTTTCTGAGCGTGTGTGGTAATTTTAAATTTTGATGTGTGGGTTGGGATTCTGTGCAGGGCGAGTGATAAGTGCCAGAGGGAAAAGAGGAAGACGATTAATGGTGACGATTTGCTTTGGGCTATGGCGACTTTAGGGTTTGAAGACTACATCGATCCTCTCAAGGTTTACCTTGCAAAATACAGAGAGGTAATTCTAGTTCTATTTACTTATTTTTTCCATTTCCAGTTTGTATTTGATTGGTTGCTGAAAAATATTAATCTCTTTAATTTTGTATATGTATCTGTATATAAAACCAAATTGTCTATATCGAATTAGCATTTGAGTTTGAGATTTGTAGCGAAATGAGTGTTTGGTAATGTCATCAGTGTTGTAGGGTAGAGTTGGTTTGACGTAGTAATTACGATATTAATAGCGCTATTTATTATGGGCATTGACTAATATACTGTTGCTTTTGGTTTCATTGACTGTCTTCTGGTTCGATTGGGATGTTGCAGATGGAGGTTAGTTTAATTGTCCCTGTTTAGTAGGTTTTCCTATTGTTTACTGTGATTTGTTTTGTTTATTATTGGATTTCTTCCCGTGTCTTCTAACAGGGTGATACCAAGGGTTCAGGCAAGGGTGGAGAGTCATCTTCTAAGAAAGAAGTTCAGCCAAGCTCAATTGCTCAGGTTGAGTATATTTTGGTTTATTAGTTATGCAATGCTAGTATTTGGTCTTTAGAGCTTGTACCTTAAAAGAAATTTTGTCTTATGGCAGATTTCTCATCAAGGTTCTTTCTCTCAAGGAGCTAGTTACTCAAATTCTCAAGTAATCTCCCTCTCCTCTGTCTCTTTGTTATATATGTATCTATTTGTGGCTATCATCATATCAGCTCCTCATTATCTCTCTTGCATACTTGAAGGGTTATAAGCTCATTTAAAAGAAACCTTGGTTATTTGATTTCTTCATATATTTTGTTGGAGTCTTCTTGGTACCAAGATATGGCAGAATAATATAACAATACCTATAGTAATATCACTTTGTATGTGGACTGGTTGCATTTTATATATGGACGTTACCAAGTGTTCTTTGGTTTAGTGAAGGAAATACCTCATTCTAAGTAGCAGCTTGTTGGGGAATATCATTGATTCTGCAGTTTCTAATGATTATTTGACAGAGCATTCCTTCAAGCAAGTTTTCTAACTATTGAAAGATTCGAGTGTAGAAAGGCATACACTCTTGTGGATAGGATTTAGATGTTTCAGATTCTAATTTTTGGGGGTTTCTTTATCTGCTTTTGTGTTCTGAAATGGAGTAAACTCTTGAGCTTCGTTTGTATAGTTGCTGAAATGGTGCAATTATTTAGTGCTCCTATTGATGGAATCTTTAATCTTAAAACAATGTTGGGTTCATTGTCTTGCTAATCTGAGGTTAATTTTCGAACTTTCACTGGATTCATAGAAGTGAAGTATATGATCTTAATAGTGTTGGATTGTTGGCCCATATCATGTTTTTTACTTTTATATATATTTTTTGTTTGTTTGTTTTTTTTTTTAAAGATATATTTAGAATCAGCATGTTAGCTGTTGCTTTCAAACTTGCTGTAGAAATGCTTGAAGTGCTCTAGAATATGTAAATAGTTCAGTAGCATTTGATACTAGAGTTACATCATCATGTTGTAAGCTTCTCTCTGTTTAGCTCATTTTCCATCATGCTCATTTTCACACCATACGATTCTATCCTGTTTTTGCATTTGGTTAGTTGGTTTTTCCACTTTGCTCTTAAACATCCATGTTGGTTATGAGTTCCTTATGGTTGATAACTTGCAGCATTAAAGTTTATGTAATTCGTGTTTATTGTCATTGGTTAAATGATACGCTGAATGATCATTTCATTGTGGAATTAAACACTTATGCGCCGGTATATCAGGGTGCATTTGTTGTTGTCTAATGTTTGCATACCAGCTCGTTTATGTGGGAGAGGTTGCATTTGTCTATCTGGTAGAAGATGCCAATATGCAGATCATTATTATTACAGTGATTTTTACTGTCAAAGTCAGATTTTACTTTTTGGCACTCTAAATGATATTAGTGCCAATATACATTGTGTATATTAATGCTGTTGTTATGATGCTCGAGTGAATAGTAATATCAATGCTGTTTTCGCTCCCCACCCCCTTTTTAGTTTTATTGTCTATGGTTTTTCAATTTTGCTGGAAAGTACTGTTTTGGAACCAGTGTAGGTTCTGGTCTAATGACTAATTTGTCATTGCAGACCCAACAAATGATGGTTCCTATGCAAGGCTCAGAGTAGATCGACTCGTCTTTAGCCAACGCTGCCATACTTTAATTGCTTATCCGAGGAGATCTTGTTCAGTGCCTAGGAAAATAACATATGAAATTATTATTCTGATGTGAATGCTAAAATGTGAGGTTAGTTTTTCAGTGTTGGTTTCTGGTGACATCTTGTGGTGTGGTTTGTATACTAGGAGTTTCTTTGAGTCCAATGCCTATCTCAAGCTGATATTGTAGGCTCAGGAAGAGCTATTATATTCCTCTGATTTGTAAACTGGTATCGTGGGATAGACATGTGTTGTTAACTTGTTATGACTGGTTAGGAAATGTCATGTATTTTCAATTTTTACATTGTATGATTTTATTTGTTGTAGACAGTTTTCATGCAAAATGAATGCCTATTGCCGGCTTTCGACAGCTTCCCAAGATTCCCATTGCTTGGACCACCTGAGAATGTTTGTGTGCTTTTCAATTTGATCAAGCGGTCTCTTTCATGCACAAAATCTTGCACCCATCTCTTTCATAATTTGCTGGCATATTCTGGTGATGTGGCCACTTTGTGAGGGGAGGTTGTACACAGTTCCTGAAACCAAAGGGTACAATATACGCAAATGATGCAAGAGCTAGTTGCATTAAAGAAGTTTTTTCTCCATTTCTTCGTCACAGTTTTGCTGTAGCCTGTAGATCTTGGTGCGCCGCTGGGAGCCGGGTACCAGAGAACTCAGAATTGGGATCCGGTAGCTGGTAGCCGGCCAAACACGCTTTTAGCTTTACTTCCGGCTGGAATTTGATGCTCGCAATTTCAGCCGGAGAATATGCTTTGTTTAGCTAGCGATGAAAAAGATATACCGCTGTGGCGACAGAAGAGATGAAAAGAATCTCGAGTAGGGAAAGTTAAAAACGAAAGAAAGGAAGAGATGGTGTCGTGTGGTGGCCAAAGTCCACGTCAAAATGGTTGCTTTTGCGTGCCCAAACTACACGTTGAAGGACTTTGGCACTTGGTGCGCGGTTGCATATATGTAGTGGAGGATGCCTAGGCTCATGACTTTCTAGTTAAAGCATCACATAAAAGTTTATTGCTTTACTTGAGGATTAAAATTTCCATTGAGATTAATTAATTATGGGGGAAAATGCTCAAATGGTACCTGAATTATAGTCCAATGCACATTTTGGTACCTAAACTTTCAAAACTACCCTCGTAGTACCTAAACTATTGCTCAGTTTCTCTATATGGTATTTCCATTCAATCTGCCGTTAACTTTGCCTATATGTCATCCTATAAGAATGAGCCACGTAGGCAAAGTTAACGGCAGATTGGATGGAAGTACCATATGGAGAAACGGAACAATAGTTCAGGTACCATCAGGGTAGTTTTGAAAGTTTAGGTACCAAAATGTGCATTACACTATAGTGCAGGTACCATATGAGGATTTTTCCCTTAATTATGAAATTTTATAGGTAATAGTTGCAGGAACATGCGAGCTAGATTGATCTGATGATAATCACTTCACAATTGAACAACATAAAAGTGAAGCATGTCTGTTAGGCCATCTCCAACCGAAACCCTGGGGTTAAATTTTAGCCCTGAATTCTGTACTGTTCATCGATGTGACATAAACTATCTCCAACCCGTCAAGGCTAAATTATAGCCCTAAAATATATTTTAAAATTTTGAATATGTTATATATGTGTGTGTGTGTGTGTGTGTGTGTGTATTTGGGTCTTTGACCAATAGCACCAAAATGAACAAAAATTATCACAAGAGCATCTCCAACAGAGTAGCTAAATTTAATTTTTAGCTATATTTAACTATTTTTGAAGCAAAATTCAGCTCCAACAGACTAGCTATAGCTTAGCTATATTTAACTTTAGCTAAATTGGCTAGCTATATTTAGCTAGAGAATCCTACATAGCTATAGCAAAAGTTATATTTCTCTCTCCTCTTTTGTCCACATGTCAGTTTACGATTCGATGAAACATAATATATTACTTACAAATAGCAATCATTGATGGAGCAACATTGTTAAATCAATAGCTATAATTCACAAGTTTAGCTAAATTTAACTAAAAAATAAATTATACTGTTGGAGATGCTCTTACTCCAGCAACAGATTTTTGTTCCCACTTACACAATTTAACAGCGAATGACCATTTTGCCCTAAGCCTAATTAATAAACTACAGCATTGTCACTCTCTCTCTCTCTCTCTTCCCCTCCCCGTCGCTCCCTCCTCGTCGGAGTTAGACATCAAGGTTGGATTGGGTGCCATTGATGGCGCTGTTGATGGAGGACCTCGGATGCTTGGGTCTACTAGAATCGAGGTTCTCGACGGCGGTGGATCAGAAACGATTGGTGGTGGTAGTTTGCGACATCGGCGCGTTACAGCAGATGGAGGTTCGACGAGCCGTCGTGAGGATAGAGGGCGACGCTGCACTGCAAAAAGCTTCGAGGTGGTTGGGAGCCGGCCCAAACAAATGGAAGGTGTGGCGGTGGATGTGATGGTGGAGGTGGCGGCGGGGCTGCTGGTAGACGGGAAATTGGTGGTGGAGGATAGCAACGATTTGGTGCCCAGAGTTTTTCTCTGGGTGCCCAAATCAATTTTTTTTTCTTTCTCTTTTTGGATAAAATAGGGGCAGAAGTCCAAAATGAAAGAAAAAAAGTTCTATTGGGGCAATAGAGGCATGTAAAAGGTCTATTAGGAGGCAATAGACATTTTGAATTGAATTACATGTTTTTTTTTTTTTTTTTTTCTGTAATCAAAGTTTTATTTGTCTAAATTTAGGGAGATTAGTTTCCATTCTGGCGACTGAAAGTCCTATTGGGGGACAATAGACGTTTATTGGGGGGCAATATACGGCTGATAGACGTCTATTGCCCCCAATAAATGTCTACTAGGGGCAATAGACTATTGGGGGCAATAAACCTTTCCAGTGAGGTTTTCAGAAAAGTTCGGTGTGCGGTGGTTGGTGACCGGAATCCCGCTGCCAGTGACTAGGCTAAAGTTAAAAAAAAAAAAAAAAACCATGGCTGACGTTATGCATTGGTCACAGCTTACCCAAACGTGGTTCTCTCCACTTTCTGATCTATTTTTCTGTAGGGGTAAAAGGCGATTCTTGGGGCTAAATATAGCCCTTTGGGTTGCACTTCAACCCTTCCATTTGACCCTTTAGCCATTTCTCCCATGGGTTGGACATGGTTTGAGCTAAAATATAGCCCTTTAGCCTTTTAAACCCCTTGGAGAAGACCATATATGGATGTTTTAGTTACTACCAAGTACCGTGTCTTAGATTAGCATTGGACAATTTAAAATGTGGCTTTGAGATTGAATTTATCATTTTTGATCAAACATAAATTCACATTGATCGATATGTGCTTGGGTTAAGAATGAAAATCTCTGAAGGAGAGAATGTTGTAAGGTCTATATTGCTGATTTCACATAACTATCGCTATAATTCAAACTACTCTCCGTTTACTTATTCAATTTAAAAAAGAATAATTCTTTATGATTTTGATATGTGAGGCTCATATCGTTGTTTATCAAAAGTTTTGTTCTGATTTGCTTGAACTGCATAAAACGGTGAAATTTGGCATCAAATACCAAGGGGTCCTACGCCATAATTACATGACCAGCAAGCATTAGAAGTCTAATTAAACGAGGAAAATAGGGGCTTAATTATCTTTCCAATATCTTTATTTAAAGTCTCTCTCTTTACTCTTAGCATAAAAATGATCATTAAAGTCTCTGGTAGTCTGGTATGATAAGAACCTACTATCAATAAAAAAGTGCAAATTCCTTCAATAAAACAAAATGTTCCCTAGAAATAATTAGTATAGTATTAGCCTCCCACTTAAAAACTGACAAGTATTAAACTATAGTTAATCACAATTATTGTGTGTAGTTACAATATTTTTTTACTTGATCATATCACAATGCAAAAAAAAAAAAAAAAAAAAATTATACTTGATAAATTCTCTATGATAGAATTCCAATACTTGAATGTTTAGCATCTTATCGGCTATTCATCATTTTCTTTGTTAAATGACATGGTAGTTTCTCAGCATTTTGTTGCTTTTTGACAAATTGGAGTTAAATTAACTTACATCTAAGCATAGACTTTAGGAGAAATCTCTCTTATAGTTTTTTTTTTTTTCAATCAAATAAATAATTCAAATACAACAACTAGTCTATTGTGAGTCGAATTCATGACATCTCACTTATAAATGAGAGACTTATGGCTCTCTCTTGTAATTTTGACATTAAATTCTAACCTTAAAAAAGATTTTTTTTCTTTTAAAGAAAGACGATTATTAACGCCACAAAAATCAAGCACAATGTGGATTCTATTCCAAGAAGTTTGAAGCATACCAAAAAGCTAATCAGTGTTGAGCTTGGGCTCTACGATACCCTCCATTCCAAAAAACAAAAAAATCATAAATTCTTAATAAAGAAGATTGACATACACTACTCCATATATATCTCTAAGCTTTCGTACGCTCACCCTCTCCTCACCATCATCACCGTCCCCTTAAACAACACAAGAAGAAGAAGAAGAGGAAGGAGACCCATTGCCCTCAACCCTTACAGACTTTCCTTTATAATTCAGGTCTTCGATTTCCATCGAAGGCCGATTAAACAACAGGAACAACAACAGCTACAGCACCTTAGGTACAGTTTTAACCAACCCATAATTCCCAATTCACTGTATTCATCAATCCCTCTTCTTCTATTTTTTTTTTTTTTTGCTCTGCATATTATGTGTCTGTGTTGCCTTTCTGTTCTGCGTTTTTGGGTATCTGAGAATTTTTGGTGATCCTGGAACAGGCCCCCAAAGTTTGATTCTTTTGCTTGAACAGTTTTTGTTGACAAAGAACGAGACTTTGACATGTTTGATGATCGTTCTTTTGTTTCTGTGTAATGCAAAAGCTTTGTTTTTTTTTGGTTTGTAGTTTATTGTGTGGTGATTTTGATTCTGGGTTTTGAGAAGTAGAGTTTAGGCTGATAATTCAAGCTCTGACAATGCAGGAGTGGTAATATATAATTGGATTTCTGTGAAGGGTTGAATTATAAATGGAAAGTCGTGGCCAAAAGCGGTCTGAGATTGATGATGAATTGCCGGCCGATAAGAGGGCCTGTAGTTCTTTGGAGTTTAGACCGAGTACATCCAGCTCGTCTCAAACCCCTATCAACTCTGTGAGCTCCACGCCCGAACGCAATGATCAGAACATTCATGATCATGCTGATCATATGGATACTGAATCCGAAGGAGGAGAGCCTGAGAAGGATTCGGCGTATGATTCTTGTGATGAGGATGAGGAAGATCAGAGACACAGTGATCTTAGGGACTATCAGAGGCGGAGAGCATCCGGTGATCATGGAAGGTTTCAGACCATAATATCATCTCTGAGTGAAGAAGTCGATCTTTCTCAGCACCTGGTTATGCTCACCGAGTTATGCGAAGTGTTATCTTTTTGTACAGAGGATTCACTGTCAGGCGATACATCGAACTCATTGTCACCGATTCTTGTTAAGCTGTCAAGGGATGAGACTAGTGCGGATATCATGCTATTGGCTATAAGGGCAATGACTTATTTATGTGATGTATATCCGAAATCATCAGTGTACTTGGTCCGACATGATGCAGTTCCTGCTCTTTGCCAGAGACTTTTGGCTATTGAGTATTTGGATGTAGCTGAGCAAGTAATGTTTCTGCGTTTGGTCATATCGTGTAGTTTGGAATTTGTGAGATATCCTTTACAGCCTAAGGTTATATTGGATTCTTGTTTGGTCTTCTGCAGTGTCTACAAGCATTGGAGAAGTTGTCACGGGAGCAACCACTTGCATGCTTACAGGCTGGAGCAATAATGGCTGTTCTGAATTATATAGACTTCTTCTCTACAAGCATACAGGTATTTTAATCATGTCTTGTACATTGAAGCTTATTTTGTTTTTCTTGTATGATTCTTAATGTAAATCTTGTCTACCTCAGAGAGTTGCCCTTTCTACTGTGGTGAACATTTGTAAGAAACTTCCTTCTGAAGGTCCTTCACCTTTCATGGATGCTGTTCCTACATTGTGCAACCTTCTTCAGTATGAGGATCCACAGGTATCAAGTTTGAAGTTTTGTTTAAATTTTGGATCCTTCATTGATCTTAGAACTAACCTTTTGTTTTGATTTCTCAGCTTGTCGAAAATGTTGCTATTTGCTTGATTAGAATTACAGAGCGAGTGAGTCAGTCTTCTGAGATGCTGGATGAACTTTGTAAGCATGGGCTGATTCGTCAAGCCACACATTTTATGAGCTTAAATAGCCGAACTACTCTGTCCCAACCAATTCATAATGTAAGCAACTCAATATTATGTTTCTCACTTCCATATTTTAGTGCCTTGAAGGATGTCTGACTATTCTTTTGGTTGGCAGGGTTTGATAGGGCTACTTGTCAAACTTTCTTCCGGTTCAGTTGTAGCCTTCAGGACTCTATATGAGCTTAATATGAGCAGCATATTAAAGGATATATTATCCACTTATGACCTCTCACATGGAATGTCCTCTACTCATGTTGTGGATGGGCATTGCTATCAGGTTCACATCTTGACCATTGAAATTGGGTCTGTTGTTTTATTATTATTTTTTTTTCCTTCCTTCTGATTGAGTCTTTAGAATTTCAAGTATTGTTTTTAAATATCCATTTTATGTAAAAAGAAGTGAGTACAAGATGACGTAGAAAAATTAAGCCTGTTTCTTATGTTTCGTTTTAGGTATATGAAGTTCTGAAGTTACTAAATGAGCTTCTCCCAACTTCAGCCAGAGATCAAGATGCTCCACAGTTGTCAGAGAAAGAATCTTTTTTAATAAATCGGCCTGAACTTCTGGAAAAGTTTGGGAGGGATATACTTCCGTCTCTGATACAGGTTTGGCTTCTGATATGTAGCTTTTCCTTCGTGTCCCCTCCCCCACCAAAGCAGTCAATAGTTTAGTAATGTTTCCTTCACCTCTCAACAGGTTGTAAATTCCGGTGCCAATTTATATATTTGCTATGGATGCTTGTCAGTCATCAACAAGTTAATTTATTTGAGCACATCTGACATGCTCGTTGAACTGCTTAAGAATGCCAACATTTCAAGGTAGACATGATTTTCTTATATTTTGGTTAGTGAGTGCATCAAATCTTGAATAAACCCTCACTCATGCTGTTGAATTCTTTCAATTTGTCAGTTTTCTGGCTGGAGTCTTTACTCGAAAGGATCCTCATGTGTTGGTATCAACCCTACAGATTGCTGAGTTAATCCTGCAAAAGTTCTCTGATAATTTCTTGGACTCATTTATTAAAGAAGGTGTCTTTTTTGCCATTGATGCTTTGCTAACCCCTGAAAAAAGCTCACTAGTAACACTGAACAAATGTTCGAAGCTGGTGTTTCCAGTGTCTAGTGGAACAAGGCTGCTGTCTGACTCTAGTCAGAAGTCTGCTTCAAAAGAGGTCCTGAGATGCTTATGCTATGCTTTTCCTAGCAGTTCCCCATCAGGGTCAGAAAAAGGAAGTTGCATGCTTGAAAAGGATTCTGTTTATAGTCTTGCAAAGCATGTTAGAACCAAGTACTTTGCACCAGAATTATGTGACCCTGATAAATCATTAACTGATGTTCTTCAGAAGCTTAGAACTTTTTCTGCTTCATTAAGTGATTTGATGAACATGTCCTTGGATACTTGTGCTCCTAATCAGCATGAAGAGAGCTTCTATGGTATAATGCATCAAGTAATGGAAAAGCTTGGCGGAAGAGAACCCATTTCCACTTTTGAATTGATTGAAAGTGGAATTCTGAAGTCCTTGATGACTTACTTGTCCAATGACCGGTATTTGAGACAGAAGGGTGATCTTGTAGCTGCTAAAGGTGATATCTATGCTGTAGAAAAAAGATTTGAGGTGTTCGCAAGGCTATTATTTTCTTTGCCAGATCCGTTCTCTGGTGACCTGCCCATTGTAACATTGATACGGAGATTACAAAGCTCACTATCTACTTTGGAAAATTTCCCCGTTATCTTGAGCCATATACCCAAGCAGAGGAACTCATATGCTACAGTTCCATATGAGCGATACACTGCATATCCATGTATGAGAGCTCGTTTTGTTAGAGACAAGGAAGAGACTACCCTTGGTGATTGCTGTGAAGATGTTTTGACCGTTGACCCTTTTTCTTCATTGGATGCCATTGAAGGATATGTGTGGCCTAAAGTCAATGCAAAAGGAACCAGCCGCATCAAATCAGCTACAATTGAGGGTCAATCAGAATGCACACCATCAAATGCCAGCTCTAGTCAAGGAGGGTGTCCAAATACTGGTGAGCCTGAGAGCATGTCGGCAGACTTGCCTGAGTTGAAGGTTTGTCTTTTCAGTCTCTCAATTGATTATGCCAATAGAATATTTTTAGAAAGGAGAGAGTCTATTTTATTCTTTATGTATAAGTTCCATTTGGGTGCATTTCTTTATCCTCAGTCATACTTTCTCTGCAGGCAGATGAGGTCAATTTAACACAGCCGGAACCTGAACAAGAACCAAGTTTTGGACAGACAAATCCTGGAACATCTTTAGATGAAACTTATACTGTAAGAAAGCCTTTCCATCAATCATAAATTGGAATTCATGCATTCACTTTCTATTTTCTTATTGGAACTAATCATACTCGACCTAACAAAACTTTACCTCATTATGCCTGGCAATGGAGAAATAGATGTTTGTCTAATTTTTATGACCTTGGCCTAATTTCCTGTTTTTCGATTATCTTCTTTCTCTATCATGTCATTCTTATTTCCTGCATTTGTGCTGCTGCTTCCTATCAGCTCTAAGGTGGTACCAATCCCCCTTATTTTTATTGGTTTTGGTTCAGGATACTGTGGAGAAAGAAGTAGAAGCTCAATCTGAGGAAGACACACAGATGGAAGAACAGTGTCCTTTATCTTGTAGCAGTGAAGATGCTTCACCGAAATTGTTGTTTTACCTTGAAGGGAAACAGCTGGAACGGTCATTGACATTGTATCAAGCAATTCTTCAACAACAAATGAAAGAACATGAAATTGTCATTGGTTCAAAACTGTGGAGTAAAGTATACACACTGACATATAGAAAAGCTGTAGGTCAAGAAGGTGCTCATAATGAAGGTGTTGACTCGGCAGAGAGTTCCACTGTATCAGATAAAGTTGGGGTGTATACGTTGTATACTTCACTTTTCTCCAACATGTTTCCTTGTGAGCTTGCTTCTGACTTGGAGAAGTCGAATCCTACCTATGACATTGTATATCTGCTCAAAAGCTTGGAAAGTATGAACAAGTTTATTTTTCATCTGTTGTCTCGTCAAAGAATATGTGCTTTTGCTGAAGGGAAAATCAATGACTTGGATGCATTTCAGATAGCAGTTACACCAGTGCCACAGAATGAGTTTTTGAGCAGTAAACTGACCGAAAAACTAGAACAGCAGATGCGGGATGGTTTGGCTGTGTCCGTTGGTGGTATGCCCCTGTGGTGTAATCAATTAATGGCATCATGTCCTTTTTTGTTTAGTTTTGAGGTCAAATGCAAGTATTTCCGCTTGGCAGCCTTTGTTCCACTACTAGGTCAGCCTCCTTCACCGTCTCACAGTGATTCAGGTATGACGAGTGACAGGCGACAAAGCTCTGGTGGCTTACCTCGACAAAAGTTTTTAGTTTTCCGCAACCGCATTCTGGATTCTGCTGCCCAAATGATGGAGCTGCATGCCTGTCAGAAGGTACTTCTTGAGGTGGAATATGATGAAGAAGTTGGTACTGGTCTTGGTCCAACATTGGAATTTTATACCCTGGTTAGTCATGAGTTTCAGAAATCTGGCCTGGGCATGTGGAGAGAGGATGGTGGATCTTTTACCTCTGGTACAAGCCATGCTGAGGATACTGGAATTTTGATAAGTCCTTGTGGTCTCTTTCCTCGTCCGTGGTCATCTACTATGGATGCATCAGATGGGACACAGTTCAGTGAAGTAATCAAGAAGTTTGCGCTTTTGGGGAAAATTGTAGGGAAAGCGCTTCAGGATGGGAGGGTCTTGGATCTGCATTTCTCCAAAGCCTTTTATAAACTAATTCTTGGACAGGTGCTCTCTCAATTCTGACTATTTTATTCTGCAACTTTGATGCTTATTGTCAATTATGCAAGTTAGTAATTATAGACTAACATAGAATAACATATGTCTATTTGTTTCGTAGGACCTTGGTCTGTATGACATCCAGTCATTTGATCCTGTGCTTGGAAGGACACTACTAGAGTTCAAGGCTCTTGTGGAAAGGAAAAGGTTTTTGGAATCTGTACATGGAGAAAATACAACATTTGAGTTTGACTCGTGCTTCAGGGAAACTAGAATTGAGGATCTTTGCCTTGATTTTACACTTCCTGGGTATCCTGATTTTGTCCTTGCATCCGGGTTTGATCATAAAATGGTACGTTTCCCCCTGATGATGTTTTAATCTATTTTCTGAAGTGTTTCATTTAGTAAACTGCTAGTTCAATATATATTGTGTAGGTAAATTCCACGAACTTGGAAGATTATGTTTCACTTATGGCAGATGCAACTATAAATTCTGGAATTTCCAGACAAGTGGAAGCTTTCAAGTCTGGTTTTAACCAGGTACGTTCTGGAATGTATTTTATTTTCATGCAAGGAAGATAGAGCCTGGATTTACGTTGATGCTTTTGCATTTAATCTGTAGTTCTGTACAAAAATGATTTATTTAATCTTTGATTCTTCAGGTGTTCCCTATTGAGCATCTTCAGATTTTCACTGAAGAAGAACTGGAGCGTCTACTATGTGGAGAACGTGATTCTTGGGCTGTATGTTTACTACCACTTAATCTTGATTGTTTTAAGTACTGCCAAGTATATTACTAACTTGTGAATATTCTTTTTGGCAGTTCAATGAGCTCCTTGATCATATCAAATTTGACCATGGTTACACTGCTAGCAGTCCTCCCATTGTTAATGTTGGTGTTCCTTTATCTTGCTTTGTGTTAAAGTTTCGTGTGAATTTTTCAGATGTAGATATAATTAATTTCTTTGGAATTTCAGTTGCTGGAAATCATACATGAGTTTGACCAAGAAAAGCGAAGAGCGTTTCTGCAATTTGTGACTGGGGCACCTCGCTTACCTCCAGGGGGTTTTGCATCCCTCAATCCGAAGTTAACTATTGTTCGAAAGGTCAAATACGAGTAAACGACAACTGTGTGAATTTCTGATTATTTATTTTTATGCATCATTTGACATCTCCTTTTGCTGTCTGTCATTTACAGCACTCTAGCAACTCGGCGGACTTGGACCTACCAAGTGTGATGACTTGTGCAAACTATCTTAAGCTGCCACCATACTCTTTGAAAGTAAACCTCTGTTCTTTACTGCTTATCTTTTTATGAAAGCCTTTGTACAAAAATAGATGTTCACATAATTTCATTTTCTTTTGTCAGGAGATGATGAAGGAGAAGCTCGTGTATGCCATTAAAGAAGGGCAGGGATCATTCCACCTTTCATAGATCCATCCAAGTGATCCTTAACTGTGACTTTGTATTTAGTAGAGTAGGTGGGTGGTCTCGCTGGTGTAGAGAAACGAAAGGGGGTGCTGGTGATGGTTTTGATTGATGATAGAAGGGGATGATAGAGGAGGTCATTAACAACAGGAAGCTTTTGTCTGACTGATTGGTTGGATGTGTATATTACTGGTGACCTAGGTAGTTGACTGGGGAGTTGTACAAAAAGAAGATGGGGGGAATTCAGATGGATGGATTGCGCTTTAAACATTTCCTTACAAAGCTGTGTACAGTATGCTCTTGATCACTACAAAGTTATCCTTTTTGGTGGAATGAAAAATAGTTTTTTTTTTGTTTACAGTTTCCAGTTTAGCATCAATGCTGCTGCTCTGAACTTTTTAGCACAAGATGCACGTTCGCATTTGTTACTCTTGGATTCGGTTCCGTTAGTGTTAATCGGGTCATGGCATGCTCAAAATATACCTCGCCTTTTCTAGGTTGTGAAAAAAGGAAAAAGCAAAAAAAAAAAAAAACATCGTTGCTGTTCTTTGTATTGTGCTGTTCTTTTGCATGAAAACTAAACTAATGCATATAAAAAACATTTCCGCATGATTTTAGCGGCCATGCCTTCACGCCTATCTAAAAGAAATAAGCACGATGAGAATATCAAATAAATAGATGATGAGAGCACCAAATAAATGCAATGAGAAATTCGATTAAGGCATAATATACGAAATTATGTCCCTTTTTTATTGATTCATTTGAGAATGAGATATTGGAAAAAATTAAGCAATGAGAAACTACTAGATCAAAGCTAAATCCACCCTTGGGAGGAACATCAATGACTGATTTAGCCATCTTATAGTTTCAACTAGGGCTGCCACTTGGTTTGGTAATTACCAAACCGACCAAATACCAACCGATGTTTTAGGTTTGGTAAATCGACTTTTTAGTAACCGAAACCGATAAAACAGAAATCGAAAATTACCGAAAAAGTTGGTTTGGTTTTTGTAAATACCAAATCTACCGATTATTTAAATATTAGATTTATATACTACCGTTTTCAATACACATACATGTATATTAAGAAACAAACATAAAAACTTTTATAATAGTATGAACATTACTACATATACTACATTAATAGTACATGTATTTTAAGTAACGTAGTCAAAGATGGTTAAATAACATAGTTTTATTGAAAATTGCCAGAACTTGATGTCATATATACAAAAGAAAGCTATAATTAGTAGATGATACAACATTTATGACTATAAAATTCAAAAACCTAGTTTTGTTCATTTTAATTTACATTATAAAGAATTGGTTATTCTAAAGTTGGTAATATCAAAAACCGAAATACCGAATTTGGTAGATATAATTAAAAACCGAAAATTTTGATTGGTAATTGGTACCTCAGTTTTGAAACCGAAAGTTTTGGTTTTAAAGTTGGTAATACCTATAACCGATTCGAACCGACTGAGTGACAGTCCTAGTTTCACTTTCAACTAAACTTGCAAAAAAAGAAAACATAATTTCTGATCAAATTTCCAACCTAGACACAACCCACCACCAATTTCTCTATATCCTTCTCATTTCTCAAGCCTTTGAAGACTCAAATACAAATTATCCCACCCGAATTCAGTTACTCAACTACTCGACATCAACCAAAGAAAACCAAACTCAATAGACCTATTCTTCGAGGACAAACAATCCATTCCAGCTTTGCAGACAATCAAACACAATGTAACCCATATATTAGCCAAAACCCTATACCAAATACGGAGCTTCGACTCAAAATCCTCCTCTGCGGAGATAACCCAATTACCCAAAGCTTATGATTTCGCAAACTAATTACACACAAGTAGGTAATACCCTAAATCTCAGAAATTCCAAAATATAAAATAGCAAAGCTTCAAACCTTCGACTACCTGAAGAAGATGAAGATTTGGGTGATGATCCAAACAAAATTGCAGCTGCGATTCAATTGGATTCTTCTATCAGCGATTTGTTGGTGTTATATAAATAATAATATGAATAACCTTTTGGACAAGAAACTGTCAGACTTGGTTGCTCTGCTGGTTTTGCTACAAGAACAAAAAGAAACAACTTTTGGGCCAATGAATAGTATTGAACGGTAGCCCATTGGGCCTAATGGAACAACATAAAGTCTTTTCTGGTCATTCACAACCTTTCTTTTTTCTTTTTTTCTTCTTTTCTTTTTTTTCTTTTTACTTGGTTAATATCATCATCTAATCGAAGCTAAACTTCTTGGAGCAAAAGGAAGAAGGCAAAAAAGATTAACAAGTTGTGATTGAATGATAGAAAACAATAATGAAGACATCAATGGGCCGCTAATCAATACAAAAATGTCGAATTAATCTGGGTATTGACTTAAATAATATTGATAATTCAATAATATTGGCATAAAAGTTCTCCATTAGATACCCTGGCATAAATACTTGGTTCTTTTGTATGAGTTTGATTCTGACTTAAGGAAATAGAATTACAGAATATTGTTGCCCCTTTTAGTTTTGTTTCAGAACATGATGATCCATTGATCTACCTTCTGAAATATCAATAACATCAGCATAGCAAAGGGGTTCACCTAACCAATTAATTACAACATAATCCCCACCAAAATATGCCTAACAAATTACTCTTCCATTTTATCTCCAGCTTCCACCACTTCCACTCTCTCCTTCAGTGTAGTAACAAGGGTGGAGAGTACTTCTGCAACAAAACAGAACAACTCAGAAAGCCTTTCATATGCAGGGACAATCATATATGCCAAGCAAGGAACATGGTATCAGACTGAAACTGCCAAACCCTTGTCTTAGAGTTAGTTCACTCTTCCATTACACTCGCAAATACTTATTAATAACAATATATGCTGACATATGTAATCGAAAAAGAACATGAAGCTCACATAATATAGCAGCTTCAAACCAAAATTTAACAACAGACATGAGTTTTCCTATATGAGAGACATGACAAATGAAGCAAGCTTTATGATATAAAAGTGAAGTTCAACATCGTCTCAGCAAACAATGTGTGGCCGAATGATAGAAAACAAAGTGTCAAAAGAGGAATGCTTACCAGTCTTCTTGCTGAAAGTATATTCCTTGGGAGTAACATATGTGCGGGGATTAGGCTGAAGGTGGTTTCGGAGATATTCTTTGCTTCCCTGAACCGGCACAAATATATGAAATAGATTTCATTAGTACAAAATCAACACTCTCTTTTGTTTTCCAGAAGACAGTGGATACTGGTGAGACAAAAACATACCTTGGTTATAACACAAATGTCAACATTGCTACCACTTCCAAGGTCATTGAAGATTCCCGCACAAATAGCTTCTGTCACCAATTGTACACCTTCATCTCTCTGCATCGAAGTAGGTAAAAAAATGCGCAGAATACGTCATTGCCTTTTTTCTAAACCAAAGATATCATGAACTAGCTTTTCCAGACTGTGATTTCAAAAACACTTACTGTTAACCCCTCCTTGTACTTGGACTCAAATATTGCCATCGCAGCCAGTGAGCCAGAGCCCATAGTAGCATAAGGAAGTGTGTCAGTAGATCCATGAGGATATATCTGCAATATTAAGATGGCAAAAGTGCTGGGCATCACATTATTATGCAAGCCAATAAAAAAGAACAGAAAGAAGTGTCATCCCATTCAACTGTTTGAAGCAGGGAAAACTTACAGTGTGCAAATGAGGGCCAGTGAAATCAACACCACCCAGCACCAATGCAGCTGAGACATGACCTTGGTAACTAAACAATATATGTTGGAGTGAGAATTAAGTTGTGCTTATAATGAGGGAATATATACCTAAAAGAGCTAATAGATGCATGCAGTAGTTGAAAGAGATTAAACACTACCTGAAAAGATGTCTTTTGAGATAGGTGAGGGCAGTCACAACCCTTGACTCCCTGCCGGTATGGTAACGGTGCAACTGCAGCTGTGCGCTTACCATATCTACAAAATCAAAATCAGTAGAGCAGATTAAGTATGATAGTGGAATGGTGCAGAAATAACATTGAAAACTAGGCATGTGGCGCTACACGGTTGCATGCAAGCATCACATCAAAGACCAACAATCCTAACATTATACCTGTAACTGCCTCAGTGTCAGCAGCAGTTCCCGCACCACAGCAATAAATATTGGGCGCCAAGTAATGGATCTTCTCGCAGTTCTTATCAGCTACAATGGGTCCTTCAGTGGCCCTTGTATCTGCTCCCAGGACTACACCATCCTGAGAAAAAAGAATCACAAATTTCAAGCAATGTCTCGTAAAAACACACAACCAAAAAACGCCGACAAAAATCTTTCTATTAAAAGGAGCTGAACTTAACCGTACCTGATAAATCAAACCCACAATGGTGGTTCCGGTCTTTCTAAAAGGAGGTAGCTGAACCCCGTCCTTCGCCAGCATCGCATTTCGCTTACAGAGATCAAAGCTAAACCCACCCTTGGCAGGAACATCCATGGCTAACTTGGACATCTTACGATTTCAACTAAACCTGCACACCAATTCTTCAAATCAAAATTCCAACTATAGAACACACACACCGTCCCCATTCCCCAATGCTTTCCTCAATTCCATACACACATACAAAATTACCAGCAATAATTCAAAATCAATTAACTTAGACATCTTATAATTTCAACTCAACCTGCAACTCAATTTTTCAAATCAAAATCCAAAACCCTAGAAACACACACACTCCACCCCCAATTTCTCTATATGCTTTCAATTTCTTCAAGTAAAAATTACCAGCAACAACTCAAAACCCTAGATTTCAGTAATTACTAATTTGCCACGCAAAGTAACGAAACAATTCCGATCGGCGAGTATATACAGTGGATGCCGGAAGTTAGCTTTCGTCGCCGACGAGGTGTGGTTCGGATCGGAGACGAGAATCTCTCAGCTTCAGACAATGAGAGAGAAGCAGAGTGAAGCTCTAAGGTATAAGACTTGAGAAAGAGAAATCCTTCAGAAAGCGACGACGTTTTGGTTGGAGGAATTCTTTGGGCTTTTTCAGTTGGGCCGAGAGTAGGATTGTAGTGTGGCCCAACCCAAATTTTACTTTCAAGAAAATCTCAGATATTTTCGAATTTTCACAACAAATACAGAGAAAATATTTCAAACAGTACATGAACTTAGGCCGACTCCTAACTTCAGTACCCGACTATGCAAAACTATGACTTTGGTACCTCAAGTTTGAAGCCTGACCCAAGAACGGTACACGCCGTTCATAACAGTGTTAAGAGCCCAGCCACGTGGCAATACCTGAAGGGTAATTGGGTCATTTCGTTACCCATCTATCTCCTTCACCTATTCTCTGCGCAACCACCCATCTACCTCACCACACCCATTTTCTTCCTTCACAAAAACAGCAGCCAATCAACCTCTTCCTCACTCTCATTCTCTCTAGCTTCGAACACACCACCACCTCCTCATTCCTCACTCAGATTTCATCAATTCCTCATCCTCATGCCGTACCAAGTGCTGATCACTCCCTCCAACGACCTCGAAACAGTCGGCCGCTACGACTTCGAAACCAAACTCAGGTCCACAATGATGCACGATTTCGCCATCACAGAAAACTTAGTCATGATTCCCAACTAGCAGGTGGTGTTCAAGCTTCAGGAGATGATCACCAATCTACGATAAGAACAAGAAATCCAGGTTCGGAATTCTGATGGCCAATAGAAAACCCAGACCTTGTTGGGCGGGAGTGCAGAGGAGGGAGGGGATGACTAGCCTGAATTGGGTGGAATTTACAGAGAATAAGAGAAGTGAAAAGCAGAGAATTTGGTTTATGGGTTCTGAGAAATTGGTAATGGTTTGGTTTGAGAATTGGGGGAAAAGTTGATGGGCATAGAGATATGGATGTGGTAGCCATTCCCATTTGCCACCACTCTCTCTCTCTCTCTCTCTCTAGCCTCTGTAATGGAACGGCCTTGTTGATCCTCGTACTCAACAACAACCACCTCTGGTTCTGTTGATCTGGGCTCGGAGACAAATTCCCGCGTTGACTAGTGAAGTCACAATGAGGAGCAAAACGACAACATTCATCATCTCTCTCCTTAATTTCTTCTCCCTGTAATTTCTCTACTAGAAGTCTGAGAGTAATCTGAACTTCGGCGATCAATGAAGATTGGAGAGGTACAATTGTAGAACGGTGTTGTTGATGTAAAAAAAACAAAGGTCTTATAATTTTTTTTTTAATTAAGGAGGAAGGTGAGCAACTTGTAGAGAAGCTGAAAGCTCTTGGAGCGAAAGTTGTTCTTTAGTGAAATAAAATACATGATCCGTATGTAATCCACTACGAGAAATTTGTGAGATTGGTTCATGTTTCTGGGGAAACTGGGAAACACCAGGCCAACAGCTTTCTGGAATTTTATCAATCCAAATGAAACACATATAAGGTTTTCTCCAATTGTTTTAAGTTGAGAAATTTGCTCAAGATTGATTTCTTATTGTATTGATATCTGAGCTGTTATGATAAAGCTGCGATTTGTTTAAGATTCCCATGGATGAACTCTTTCCATGATTCTTATTCCCTTGTTTAGATTTTGAAGGGGATGAAGTTTTTCATTATTAATTTCAATTTAATAGGCACATTATTAAAAAAAAAATTAATTAAGTTAAAAAAAAAAAAAAGAGTTGGACCGAATTACCCCTCAAAATATGCCACGTGGTTAGCTAGTTAACGCAGTCATGGACGGCGTGTACCGTTCTTGGGTCGGGCTTCAAACTTGGGGAACCAAAGTAATAGTTTTGCATAGTCGGGTACTGAAGTTAGGAGTCGGCCTAAGTTCGGGTACTGTTTGAAATATTTTCTCACAAATACAAGTGATTTACTAGAATGTCTTAAAAGTTAACGTTTTAGGGATAATCTTCGGTCGTTATCTTTTTGGATTTTTTTAATAAATGTAACACCCTTGACTTTAGTTTCAACACACTACAACATATTGTTTCAAAAATTGAAATGATTTCGTTTATCACACACTTTAAATGTGTCAATTGACTTAATGAAACACCTTATGGTTTAAGGCACCTTCCACACTACCGGAACCACAAATATGGGACTTGAGTTTGCATCAATGTGCTGTTGCGATCAGATGATTTGGGTCTTTCGGCTGAGCATTTTGTATGTTTTATCTTTATTTTATATTTTATTTATTTATTTTTAAATCAATAAAGGATTATGTGATATTAGCTCATTGGGTAAACATACTATATAATACAGGTTTACTCACCTAAGGAACAGTTGTAAGAGACTGTGAGGGATAGATGCATCTCAACCACATGTATTAAAAAGCATAAATTATAACACCTTAAAACTGTGCATTTATTTTCAGCCGTCAAATTCACTTGTCCCTCACAGTCCCTTAAAAACAGTCCCTTAGGTGAGTAGACCTTTTATACAATATTACGAATTATGAGAGGATTGTGAATATTAAAAGTAGTTTTTGTTTTGATTTGATGAACTGGTGAAGTCATATATGTGTGTGTGTCATGTATCTATCAAAATGATAGTGAAGTTCCGAAATTTATTTAAACGTGAAGGCAAGAAGTTTGAATTTGTTCATGAAATGAAACTCAGACTAATTAAACGTTGCATAAAGATAGTATTTGAATGAAAAAGGCCATAATTCACATCATATATAGTACACGTGCTTTGTGCTTAGATCTATATATCTTTGCTCCATCAAAATTGAAAAGGATCAAACATTATATACAAGATATTATTTCTATCTAGCCTATTTGCATTCCTTAAAGGCTCAATTTCATCTCCCTGTAGATCGAGTCACTTCTGGCCGCCGCAGGTTCAATCTCTATCAATAAACCTCTTCGGAATTCGACATAGGGGTAAGTAAGAGGGCACTCGTCTGATTTTTGACTAGGGAGTTGTACAAAAAGAAGATGGGGGGAATTCAGATGGATGGATTGCGCTTTAAACATTTCCTTACAAAGCTGTGTACAGTATGCTCTTGATCACTACAAATTTATCCTTTTTGGTGGAATGAAAAATAGTTTTTTTTTTTTTTTGTTTACAGTTTCCAGTTAGTTTAGCATCAATGCTGCTGCTCTGAACTTTTTAGCACAAGATGCACGTTCACATTTGTTACTCTTGGATTCGGTTAGGTTAGTGTTAATCTGGTCATGGCATGATGAAAATATACCTCACCTTTTCTAGGTTGTGAAAAAAGGAAAAAGAAAAAAAAGGGAAAAAAAAAAAAACATTGTTGCTGTCCTTTGTATTGTGCTTTTCTTTTGCATGAAAACTAAACTAATGCATATAAAAAGCATTTCCGCATAATTTTAGCGGTCATGCTTTCACGCCTATCTAAAATAAATAAGTACGATGAGAATACCAAATAAATAGATGATGAGAGTACCAAATAAATGCAATGAGAAATTCGATTAAGGTATAATATACGAAATTATGTCCGTTTTTTATTGTTTCATTTAAGAATGAGATATTGGAAAAAATTAAGCAATGAGAAACTACTAGCCTTGAATACCTTTTTCTCTAATTTTTGTTGCCATGTATAGAGTAAAGTCTCTTTCCTCTAATTTTGCTTGTTGGACGATCCTCTTTGATTGCAAAATGAAAAATAAAAACAAGAGATATTGTTACATTTTTTTTTTTTGCAGGAAAACTAAACTTATGCATAGATTTAGTTGTCATTCTGTCATGCCCCTTCAAAAGAAATGAAATAAACGTCATCAGAATTTCAAATATGTGATGAGAATTATGAATTTAACTGAGGCATTATTATATAATAACCAAGGTTCGAAAAATCGCTAGGCGCTAGTCGGGCGGTGGGTAGGGGACTAGCGCCTAGACGCCTAGGCAGGTGTCTAGGCGGAATTGTATTTTTTAATTTTTATTTTATTTTTATGTCATTTCTTCACATAATTAGGAATATAAAAAGACTTAAAATTTTTCAAAACAAAAATTACTTAAAGAATATATAGCCCAAGTGTTACTATGTTACTGCATAACTTTATCCCACCTTCCCACGTGCCTCAGGCAATCTTGACGGATAGAGTGATAGATTCATTCCACGTGCCCTAATCCTCAAAGTAACATTTTTGAAACTCCACCGACTCAGATCTTTTCTCTGTGTTTCATTCTTATTTGCAAAAACAATGGGCAACTCTGACGATCTGACATCTCCCCACAACAACGCCATCGACCTCCTCAAAGCCTTCAAGGTGTTCGGCTACGACGTTGTCATCAACATGCTCCACGGACCTCACCAAGCCTTTCCTTCAAGTTGAGGAGGGGGACCTCCGACCCTGCCACCAGCGACGCCACCATCGTTCGTCAAGCTTTCACCGCTGCTGATCTCAGTAGCGTCACCAAAGTCTCTGCTCCCGAACCCCTTCCCAGATCGCCAATTCAAACGACTCGACTCTACAATTTTCAACTCGATACCGCCCAGCCCCTACCCATCTACCCGCCCAAGCACCCAGGCCGCTTTGGCGGCTGCCCAAGCCCAGCCCGCCCAATTCCGCCTATTTGCCATTAATCGAGTCGGAGAGCTGCCGCCCAGCGCCTAGGCGGCTTGGGCGGCCGAGTTTTAGAACACTGATAATAACTAACAATAATTGAAATTTTCTCTTTTTTATTTGAGAATGAGAATTAAGCAATGAGAAACTACTAGCTCTAAATACATTTTCCTCTTATGTTTAGTTTACTGCATTTTTGTAGCTGTGTATATAGCAAAGAAACTTGAGAGATCAAAACGGGCACATAAGAATTTGCACAACTGGTGAACTATATTTTGCTTCAATAGACCCATTCTTTTTCTTACCTAATTCATAGATTCTATTGTCAGCCAAAATGTTATACAAACGATTCAGAATACTAGACTGGATCAATCTATCCTTAGTAATGTTGAGCGATTCAAGATAGTAGGGTGGATCAATCTATCCATAATCATGTTGTTACTGATATCAAACAACACGTACATATCCAGTCTTTCCAAAGTTTCAGTTGCTTTTGAACCAAGATTAACCATTGGAGTAACTCATTCCCTAACTAGCTATGCTTATGAATATGGCATCTAATTGTTTCAAATGTCATTTAGGATGTCCTTGCTCATGTATATGCTTTACATATTACTATGCAACTGCAATTTAATCTAAAATGAAAACTGGACAATTTTTTTATCTTCACCATTTAATATCGCAAACAGTGTAAATTAGCTGTGTGCGTAATTTGAAAGAGAGAGGGGGAAGAAAATCTTTTTTTTTTGCCTTTTCTTTCTACCTCCATAAATATCCTTTTCTTTCCTTAATTGTAAACTGTTGGTGACTAAATTGAGAAGCAAAACTGCAAGTAGCTTGCACCAAAAGAACTAGAGGATAGAATCCAGTCGACGTAGTAAGCCCCCCTTCCACTCAACACAAACTCAAACCATCTCCAATTTGATTATCTCCTTCTTCTTCTTCTTCCACAATTACTTAATTAAACCCTCCATTTCTCTTCCCAAATGGACCAACTATGAACCTCAAACCACCTCCACCATCTTCACCATTACCCACCAATTCAAACCATCCACTCCCTCTAACCCACACCCTCACTCTCCACTGGGTCTCTCCCCCTCCTTATCCCTCCTCCATTTCCAAACCCACGCGCCCATTTCGCCTCCACGCCACCGCCGCCAACCCCGCCAACCCAGCCGCTGACTTAACTCTCACAACCGCCGCCGACCCACCAATATCTAATGAAGACCAGAAGCTTCTAATCCTCCTCCGCCAGAGAAAAACAGAAGATGCTTGGATTCTCTACACCCAATCCTCCCGCCTCCCCAATCCCACTTGCCTCAGCCGCTTGCTCTCCCAGCTGTCCTACCAGAACACTCGCACCAGCCTCACGCGCGCCCAGTCCATCATCACGCGCCTCCGCAATGAGCGCCAGCTCCGCCACCTCGACGCCAACTCCCTCGGCCTCCTCGCCGTCGCCGCCTCCAAGGCCGGCCAGACCCGCTACGCCACCTCCATCGTCAAGTCCATGCTCCGCTCCGGCTTCCTCCCCCACGTCAAGGCCTGGAGCGCCGTCGTCAGCCGCCTCGCTGCCTCCGGCGACGACGGCCCTTCCGAAGCGCTCAAGCTCTTCTATTCCGTCACGCGCCGCGTCCGGAGGTTCGCCGAGCCGGAGCTGGTGGCGGACTCGCGGCCGGACACGGCGGCGTTCAATGCCGCGCTGAATGCTTGTGCTAATTTGGGTGATACAGATAGGTTCTTGAAGCTGTTCGACGAAATGCCTGAGTCAGGTGCCGAGCCGGATGTGCTTACTTATAATGTGATGATCAAGCTCTGCGCTAGAGTTGGAAGGAAGGACTTGCTTGTTTTTGTGTTGGAGAGGATTTTGGAGCAGGGGATCACAGTGTGTATGACTACATTGAATTCCCTCGTTGCGGCTTATGTTGGTTTCGGAGACTTGGAAACTGCGGAGAGGATGGTTCAGGCAATGAGGGAAGGGAGGAGAGACCTCTGCAAGATTCTAAGGGAGGCAAATTTGAGGAGTTCGAATTCTAGTGGAAGAGATGGGGATGTGTTTGAGAGGTTGCTTCCGAATTCAGTTACAGCTAGTGAACGTGAGCCGCCATTGTTGCCAAAAGCGTATACTTCTAACTCGAGGATTTACACTACACTGATGAAGGGTTATATGAATGCTGGGCGTGTTACTGACACGGTTCGGATGCTAGAGGCACTGAGGCACCAGGATGATAGCTCGAGTCAGCCTGACCATGTGACATATACAACTGTTATTTCTGCATTTGTGAAGGCGGGTTCCATGGACCGTGCTCGCAGGGTTCTAGCTGAGATGACGAGAGTTGGCGTGCCTGCAAATCGGATAACGTATAACATTCTTCTCAAGGGTTATTGTCAGCAGCTGCAGATAGACCAGGCAAAGGAGCTGGTTAGAGAGATGACTGAGGATGCGGGGATTGAGCCTGATGTGGTTTCGTATAACATCTTGATCGATGGGTGCATACAGGTTGATGACAGTGCTGGTGCTCTTGCTTTTTTCAATGAAATGAGAGCAAAAGGAATTGCTCCCACCAAGATCAGCTACACCACTTTGATGAAAGCTTTTGCCTTGTCTGGACAGCCAAAGCTGGCTAACAAGGTATTCGAAGAAATGCTTAACGATCCTCGGGTGAAGGCTGATTTGGTAGCTTGGAACATGTTGGTCGAAGGGTATTGCAGACTGGGGTTGGTTGAAGAATCCAAGAAAATCATTCAGAGAATGAAAGAGCATGGGTTTCACCCTGATGTGGCTACTTATGGTAGCCTAGCTAATGGTATAGCATTGGCTAGAAAACCAGGAGAGGCACTTTTGCTCTGGAATGAAGTGAAGGACAGATGTACAGCGAAAAAGGAAGGTGAAAAGTCTGATGATTCAGATCCTCCAACATTGAAACCTGATGAAGGGCTATTGGATACGTTGGCTGATATTTGTGTTAGGGCTGCTTTCTTTAAGAAGGCTCTGGAAATTGTCGCTTGTATGGAAGAGAATGGTATTCCTCCGAACAAGACCAAGTTCACTAAAATCTATGTGGAGATGCATTCGAGGATGTTTACTAGTAAGCACGCCTCACAGGCTAGGCAGGACAGGAGGAGTGAAAGGAAGAGAGCAGCTGAGGCTTTCAAGTTTTGGTTGGGTTTACCCAATTCTTATTATGGGAGTGAATGGAGGTTAGGATCTTTGGATGGAGATAACTGACTGTTATGCTTCGGATTCAGTTTTGACCACTTGGCATATCACCTGTATACGTTATTACTCAAGAAATAGTTGTAGTGTATTCACAAAATCTGAGAGAGTGAATCATGGGTATGAACTTTCTCATGTAATTCCAGTGAAGAAAATCACATGTAATATAATCATGTTATCATGTAGGCAAATTGAAAATGATGTCCTTGTCAAAAGTCTTTTCATATGTGTGGAAACAATGACCTAACATTTAGATGACAATATTATATACAATTGGAACTGTAACAAATTATGGCATGAACCCCTAATGTGTTGCTTTCGGGATTAAATTCGGCCAGCACCATTTGTTACAGAAACCGTACCAATACAAAGATATACAAAGTTCAATGTGCTATAAATTGCTACCCGAACCTCAGCCTCTTCACCTTGATGATGATTGACTCCTAGAATAAGATGATGATAGTAGCTGAACACAAAAACATGGTTTAATATTAATATGCATGATATAGAATTCTTGGCATTTGATATGTGTGGAAATTTTAATATGGAAGCTAGGAGGTCTTAGGATCACAGTTAGGCTTCATGTTCTAAATTTATATTTTTGTAATCCAAGTTTGATGTTCCCGGGTTGCAATACCTGGTATGTCTTCCCCCCCTTCTTGAGTAGATAGCCAACACTGTTTAAGTTATCAACGAATGTGTCAATGTCTGGAACTCTTAGGCCAATCCTATCTGCCAAACTGTATATTTCCTGAAATAATGTAGTACAGCATATGGATGACCAACCAAAGGAGACTGAACAATTTTTAAAAGTACATGAAAATTTCAGATTGACATACAGAAATTGAGAAAGTGTCTTTTTGGTGCAACTCTGATTGCTTATTAAGGGCACTTAAAAACCGCTTCGCTTCTTTTTGTTGACTCATCCCTCCACTCCGACCAAAATCCACAACACCATGCTCATCAATGTACTTGTCATACAAGGATTCTCTCATGATTTCAACCACTTCCTGCAAATGGGATGATCCGGAAAGTCTTTACAAGCTAACGTGGCTAAAAGTTGATAATAATTGGGGAGTAACCAATCACCAAACTTATGGCTTAATGGACGATAATCAAAATCCATTCCAAAAACATAAAGCAAGAAGAAGAACGCAACATTCACACAAATGGTAAAAGCTTCTTTTGTTCTACGAGGGTTTGAAATGTCTTTTTGCCAGATAAGAGAACTAACCGTTGCATCTTGGGCTGTAATTTCCTCCCTTAAATCTAACCTAGCTCGAGCTTCTGTCAGCCTCACCAGACTCTCCAGTTGCCTTGCTGTTATTGGTGTGCTATCAGCAGATGTAGCATGGTCTCTCAGTTTCAAGTAAAATTTCTGCAGGATTTCTGCTGCCGGCTTTGACATCCTGGTTAACCCAAAAAAGCTTAGAGATAAGAAATTATGAAACGAAAGATACTTCATCCCATCATTGATAATCAAATGCAAAAGATTTCCAAAGAAGATGTCATCTGAAATCACCTTGGAAAGACAAACGTTTTTGCATAAGCAATATACTTGCGAAGAAGTTGCATGGGTAATGGAACAAAATCAGCATCCTTCTTTGGGTCAAGCCTCAACCTTGAAATCAAAGAACGACCTCCGCTCATATCTATGCCTTCTGCACTTTGTGATGCTGCATTTTCTGAAGCAGAAGGCATTTTGTTGTCAAAAAGTAGAAACACACTTTAAGGGGGACCATATATCCAGATACGCAGTCACTACTTTGCTTTGCAAAATAATAAATAAATTATCATGTCTCTGGGTATATGTAGAAACTACCTCTATGAATCTTTTTTGCAGCTGGCGAATGCTCTCCATATCCAGTATGAAGCTGCATGATAGACATCCATGTCCTTGAATTACACAGCTTATAAAACTAAATTCAGTACAATTACATATCGAAAGAGACTAGCAAATGTTTCATTTTCCCAGGACAGTAATCGTTTATAGTTTCTAGAGAATTTGTTTTTTTTCCTTTCAGTGGCTTTGTGTATTATAATTTGCCAATAACATTGTCTAGAGAGATGTATGATCTCCATTTACATGCCAATACGAACATTTTTCAACTGTCACCATGATTTTATTTCAAACATAGTATGCATGTCTTACAGTTTCTTCAAAATGAGAAATAAATAGTATATACTTGACAAAATACAGGCCCGGCCGGATAACTTACTGACATAATGTGCTCTGAGACTCGTTTATCCAAGAGTTCATCAGGTTTGTCAAGTAATATGAAAACCAAATCAAATCGTGAGAGGAGAGCAGCACTTATTTTCAGATTTTCATTCACAGTTTTGGCACGGCTGCAGTTTAGAAGCATAATGTTATCATAAATTGAACTGTCATGATAGCAAAGCTACATGAATGTAGTATAAACATGAGTCACATGATATTGCAATAGTGTGGACATATAGAGAGAGGGAGAAAATCAAGTTTTTTTTATAGAGTTCTTGGAAATGAACTGAATAGCATGAGTATGAGAAGAAATCTAAAAAAGCGTAAGCACCAACATAGGCAAAGCACAAGATGTTATTATATCAATTACCAGAATCATAATAATACATGGACCAACAAATAGGAAATAAGAGCATTACTTATAATGACCACCAACAGGGTTTGCTGCAGCTAAGACAGAAGTTCGTGCTGACAGACTTGCCACTAATCCAGCCTTCGCAATAGACACACACTGTTGTTCCATGGCTTCCAGTAGGGCCTGCAGCAATCCCATATAAGTAAAACCAGTCTTGATATTCAGAAGTTAGATGGTAGAAAATAATATGAACCCATGAAACAAACCTGATGCTCTGAAGTCATTTTGTCGAACTCATCAATGCAGCACAAACCACTATCTGCAAGTACCATAGCACCTAAAATTGATTGCCATTTACAGACTGTGAGTATTCTGTACTTGTTCATTACTTGAAAAGTCATGGGTCTCAAATGATGTAGACCTGGATATCTCCAGCCCCATAAAATTGTTGAGAGATGTTATCTTTAGTACAGTAGCTTAATTATGTATTGCATGGGAACCAGAGCAGTAATATTATTCTCTATCACCCACATAATTAAATATTACTACTAATACTGCTGCTTGACTGAATTACATGCCATTGCCTAAAAGCATCAACATAAGTATTTCTGTTCTGATTATTTGATATTATAGTTTAAGCTGCCAGAAGATAAACATTCAATTTTCATTTAGTTAGTTTACCAATCACTAGGAAGTGAATCATAATTGGTAGTCAAAGAAGAACAAGAAGGAAAGGAACTACCTGCTTCAAACGCATAATCACTTGTCATAGAATCCTTTACAACAGCTACAGTGAGCCCAGCTCTGGTTGTGGCATTACCACATACATAAATGCCTCGCGGAGAAACAGCTGCTGCTGCTTGAAGTATTTGGCTCTTTCCTAGTCCAGGATCACCTAAGAAAACGAGGAGGCTACATAATCACCTTCTCTTTTTCATGAATAACTTTCAAAATTTAGTTCTTCAAGGTAGCATGATGGAGTACAAACATACCAACAATAATGACATGAATGTCTCCTCTAACAGGAACCTTGTTTTGATCATTTGAGTGCTTCCTTACACCTCCAAAGAGTGCCAGTATTATCCCCGCTAAAGAAAGTAATTAGCCTCATTAGACCACTTATCAGCAGTTTTCAAAAATTTAGTGAACATAAAAACTGTCACATTCTCAATGAGGAGATGCATTGTTATAACTAGCAGTGATAAAATACAAGAGAAACAGAGGAGACTAAATTACGAGATAACTGCAGCATATATTAGAAGGAAGTTTTTTTTTTTTTTTTTTTTTTTTGGCGAATGATATTAGCATGAACTTTTGAAGACTGTAAAGTGAAGAAAACAGCATATTACCTTTAACGAGCTCATGGCCATAGATGGATGGACAGATAGATTGGATTAGTTGCCGGAAGGTATCTGGACCATGTTCCTCCGAGAACTTGACAATGAATTCCAAATCCCTTGGGGAAAATGAGTCAACAAGTGCTACAGACCCAGCATTAGAACTAGAATCTTGTACACCTTCAGGCATAGACTGCGACTTGGAGTTTTTAATTGAAACAGCTTCTAGATACAAATAGTAAATTCCCTGACTTTTGCCTTTCGATTTTCCTAAAAACGCAAAATATAAATCATGTTGCATTTAGGATAGAAATTAGTTCTGTCATTCACCATGAAGGAATGACATACTTATGATTAAGATATAAAACTATTTCTAAAGGCCTAGAAATTTGAAAAAGCATGCAGTGATGCAGGACATTCAAGTGAACTCCAGAGAAAATCTTTACCTCCCCCAATGTCCATGTAATTGTTAATGACTCTTATTATCCCAGTGACAGTCACCACATCTCCAGGGATGCATGCATCAACAAGATCTTCAAGAAGTTCACATTCTACTGTTCGAGGCACCCGTCCTTCTTCATGATCCTCAGGCTTCAGCAGCTCCTGTATCCTTACATAGTATCAAAGGAAAAAATTAACAAAATCAATAAAGGTACATAAAAAAGCAAAACTGGATCACTTTATTTAAAACACCTACCTTATCTTTTGAAAATCTATCGTTTGAGCAGTAGATCGATTTGGAATAAAAGTTCTGCTCTTGCACCCATGAAGATCACATTTCGATGGTGGGGAAAACTTCCCATCAGGGAACATACGCGTAATGCTCGTCTTACACTTCACACAGTCAAAATCCATTTGCACCACAAAAGGCCTCACAGTGCTAACTTTTACTACACTACCGCGCACAGATACAAGCTTGTCTGCAACGTAACCGAGTAGTCCCATTCACATTAATATGTAATTGACCAAATGTTACCTCAAACTCAAAATAGTATTTATTGGGGGGGAAAAGAAAAACACACAGAACCATATACCTATATAAGCAGCTTTTAAGTTCTTCAAAGCAATCATCGATTCCGGGTAGTTATGCAACCGAATATTAACTCGGATATCATCCTCCATTCTATCACTTTCCCATTGAGTCAACAGAACCTTGTGCACTGCAATACTCATGCACAGTAGGGTTACCTTCGGCTTCTCCTCCAACGCTTCATAAAACTCCTCAACTTCACACTCTTTCCGAAATTTCTCAAAGTCAACCCACACCGCAACCACGCCGTCCTCGTCCTTGACCTGCAAATCCAAACTCTCACATTCTCAAAACCCTAAACCCCCAAATTCCTAATTCGTGGCCAATAAAACTCAATTCAACCAAAAATTGTATAATATTGTACGGAATTATACCTGAGAGAGAAGAGCTTGGCCCGGCGGCGTAGTGAGGAAGCTGACGAGGGAGCGTGTGAGGTTGAGCCAGGGTTTGTCGTCGCCGAGCTCGATTTGGGCCAAGTACGCGGCCCAGATCTCGCTGAGCCCAGACGCGTATGAAGCGCCGTAGCTCGAGCTCGTGCTCTTCCCCGCCGCGCCGTACATCTCCGATCGAGATTCCGCTTCTGAAGCGCAGGTGTGTTCGTCCCCGGGTTTTGGCGGGAGAAAATGAATGATGTATGCCAAAAACGGTGGTGCGTTCAAAAGTTTCTCTCCTATCTCTCTCTCTTTCAAAGACATGTCGTTTGTCATCGCTCCCCCTTTACACATAGCTCCCGTCTAGTCCGCCACGTGTCCTCTCGAATTTCTCGGGGCTGACGCTCACGGATGAAAAGGATAAAATGCCACACACACTTGGCTTGTTTTCAACATTTAACAGGGTGAAAAAAATCTGGAAGAAAGATCAGTCAAACCGCTCAGGCTGAAAGGTATGCAATTCCTTTCCTCTCTGTTTTAACTGGGTTTTCTCCATTTTGCACATTTCACCCTAGCTAGTGCTTATTGTAAATTTATTCTGCTTTCTAGGGTTTTAGAAGAAAAAGGGTTGAATTTATAGATAGTAAAAAGTGAAAAGAGGGCATGTACGAATGGATACTGACTGTGGAGCTGAATTTGGTGAATGGTTGGTTTTTGATGCTAAGGATAGTTGTAAGAATGTTGAAAGTTCGTTAATTTCGGATAAAGATGGAGTAAAAGATGAGACTTTGAGGGAAAGGATGGAAGGTAAAGTTGTGAGTGCTCTGGGAGTGGAATTTACTAATAACATTGAGTCTTTGGATTATCAAGACTTCAATGCTAGCGGCTGTTTTAAGACGGTAAATTGTGATGGAGTTGAAAATGAGGCCTTGGAAGTTAATGTGGAAGAAGAGAGTAATCGAAATGAATTGACGCCGATGAGGGTCCCTGTGAGTACTGAATGCGAGGTTGATTTGCTCAGTGTTGCTGATTTTATCCGGTATTCGAGGATGGACGGGAATGTGTCAGGTGGTGTGAATGGAAAATCTTGTTCTTCCAAGCTAGAATTTGAAGTTTCTGATCTAGTATGGGGCAAAGTAAGGACTCATCCATGGTGGCCCGGGCAGATTTGTGATCCTTCGGCTGCGTCAGAACTGGCAAAGAAGTGTTTTAAGAGGGGTAGTTATCTGATAGCTTACTTTGGGGATCAGACATTTGCTTGGAATGAAGCACCAAAGATTAAGCCCTTTCTGGAGCACTGCTCAAAAATGGAGAAGCAGAGTGATATGGAAGAATTCCAAAACGCAGTTGGTTGTGCGTTGGACGAAGTGTCGAGAAGGGTAGAGTTTGGGCTGGCCTGTTCTTGCATATCCAAACGAGAATATGCAAAGCTCAAAACTCAGAAGATTATTAATGCTGGAATCAGGAAAGAAGCAGCAAATAGAAGAGATGCCGGTGACAGTTCTCTTAGCGCCGCTTTTTTTAAACCTGCGAAAGTCATTAAGTTTATAAAAAAGTTGGCTCAGTTGCCATATGGCAAAGCTGACAGACTAGAACTTGTAACATCTCTAGCCCAGCTGTCAGCTTTCTTGCGTTGGAAGAGTTATGTGCCTCTGCCAGAGGAGAATGATACTGACATTTTCCTATTGGGAGAGAAGAACCACTGCAATGAAGTAGGTGATGAAGCACTCTCAGTACTTGAGAATGAGAAGTTGGTGCAAAAATCAGATAGTAAAGAGAACTCATTACGTGAGTGCAAGGACTTATCAGATTCAAAAGCTCAGAGGTGTTTGTTTCCTATGAGTGAGAATGGATCAGAAGGGAAAGCTGGCGGTGAATTGATTTTGCAACATTGCAACAAAAGAAGGGGTCTTGATGCTATAGCTGATGAAGATGTACTCCCAGTAATCAAAGATAACTCCATGCATAAGTGTCGGCACATATCTGAACATAGTATGAATCTGAGTGAAGAAGAGCAAAGCTTGTCAGATTTGGAGGGTACGAAGTGTTTGTCTACTCCAATGAGTGAGAATGGATTAGAAGAGAAAGGTGATGGTAAATTGATTTCACAACCTTCTGTTAAGAAACGAAAGGAAGTTGATGCTATGGCTGATGATGCTGCTGTGAAACATAGGAAAAGTGATTCATCACAAGGTATTGGTAGCAATGCGAACTGTCAGTTGTTTGAAGTTGAAGACTTTTTTAACCTGTTTTTACAGCAGTCTTAAGAGTCGGAGATGAATAGGTAGGATTAACTGGAAATGTGTGAGCTGGAGAGGTAGTATATAAAAACCTCACATCTCATAAGTAAGTCTGTACTTCACCCTGTTAATATTAATATGACTTTATAGTAGTTTTTAAAGTTTTGTCACGACTAGCATATCTTTGAACTCGTTTGCATGCCAACATATTTGCACTTGTAGCTAGTTACTTATGATTTTAGCATACTAAGAATCTAAGAGCTTTTCCAATGGCTGTTACTGTTTCCATCTGCAATGTCTGTTGTCTGCTAGTACTCATCTTATATTCTTCCTTTTTTTCTTCTTCATTTTTCAAAAATCCTTTCTACATTCTATTTTTTCATTTCTATAATGCAAAGTGGTTTTCTGATTGTGAATTTCTGAGTGCGTTGTTGTCATATCTGCACTATTTTAACGTCTTAGCCAATAATTACTGGACGCAATCATAGATATCTTGTTCAGTATAAACGGAATTCATAGAGGAAAGAGGTGACAATTGAGACCCGAGATGAGCAAATGGGTGAAATTGAACCGAGGTTTGTTGTCGTCGAGCTCAATTTGAGGCTTTGAATCAAGCACATGGAAGAGATTTCTCTGAGTCCAGCTCTGGATATGTAGCCTAGGTGAGCTAGTGTGGGTCTGGGGTTTCTAGCGCATTTGGCAACTGAAAATGCCAATTTCTTTCTTCTTCTATTTTTGTGAAACTCGGGTACGGCAATTATTATTATTGGTAGAACTAATTGTTACAAGAAGGAGAAAGGAGTTCAAGACTTCCGTCCCAAAAAATAGAGCACTTTTAGCCAGTTTAGGGTTGGTGCTCTCCCTATCCACAAGGTCGTAGAAGTCAGGTCAGGGACTACTCCGACAACTCGCATCTCATGGTGCTGGCACGTTGCATAACACATAAAAAAGATTGTTTGCATCACCTTCTTGGGAGAGCCAAACAATTACCACAAGGACAACAAAATTTATTGTCACTTTTGTAAATGTGTGTGTGACATAGAGGTAGATATCGTAGAGTTTTCCATTATTTTCCACATCAAAGTTTAATATTCATTTTAAGAGTATCTTTTGTTCAATCTTGCACAAATGCACAATTACATTCAACTCTACAAAAATATCTGAACTCTGCATATTTTATAAAAACAAGTCAAAGAAATTAAGAAAATCTTCAAATCCTAATCTATTAATCAATAAGAGATTGTTTCTGAAGCTCCAAAAAAGTCGGAGCGATTCCGAAACCTAAACCTAGATTTCGTGAGCAGTGCGGCGGCGTCCCTTGGCTCTGATCTGCAGCAGGGCGCTCTGGAATTGTTTTCCAGACAAAGGAGGAAGAGACTTCGATCTCGGGTTGAGTTGTGGTCGTGTCCGGTTTTGGTTCTTTCGGGCTGAGTTGTGGTCGGCATCAGGCTTGCGGGGGAGGCTCTTCCTACATAATCGGTTTTCCAGTCGGAGTGAATCTGCGTTTCAGGACTAGAGGAGATCGGTCTTGGTTTCGGGACTAGAAGAAGAGCGAGATCGGAGCTTTCCTGCTAGAGATCGGCATTCAGATCGGCGGTTAGTGCAACAAGTCGCTAGTACAGGCTTGGTGGGCGGCGAGATGGTTGCCACGGTCTCCTGCCTGGGGAAGCCGCCGAACTGATTTGGCGGTGGAAGGCAGCTTCTCGGAAGGACCAGATTCAGCAGCTGGGTGTGAGGCACGTAGAGTGTGGGTAGTAGGCCTTGGGCCTCTACCTTTTTGGGCTGCAGGGATGCAGTCTAGAGAACTGGGTCTATAGCCCAATTCCCCTATTTTCTCACACTTGGGTTCGGTTTGGGCTTTTTGGGGGTGGTTTGTCCTGCTCTTTGTCCTACATCTGTTCCTAGAATGTTGCTGTGGGTGTGTTGAACGTCGCGACGTACACCAAAAAGGTCTTAGGCCTCAAGATATTCAGGACATTGGTTCCATTTTTGGGCAATGTAGGATTAGAGAGTTTTTTCAATTCTGCATTTTCTTTTTCAGCAGTTCCTTTAAGATTTTAGTTTTCAAGTATGGATTTCTTTTGGATTTAGTACTCTTCGTGAGCTTGCATTGTAATATGAGGGGTGATTGTACCCTTCACGCTTGACCGAGTGAGGTCGTCATGATTTCGATCAATAGATTAGTTTTCCGTTGCCCTCAACAAAAAAAATTAAGAAAATCTTCAACTCTAAAAGAGATGTAAATAGCACAGTTTGTTTAGCTCCGATCATCTAGCAAAGCATCGTTCTGATTTATTATTAGAAACATAAGGGAAGCTCCTTCAATTTGAAGCTGGTGTCAATTGACTCGTTTAGCTCAAATTGTTGTCAATGTTATAAATTGATTCAGTTATATGTAAAAAATGTAAAATGAATGTGATAACTTTGCTGTCAATGTCGTAAATTTGATTTAATTAAATTATAATTTTGGTTCAATTAGATATAATTAGATGAATGTACGATAAACATTGCAGTATCATAAACTACCCGAGCTAGAATGGAATATCTTTATATGAAATTTATGCCATTGATGAATCCTACTACTACTTGACTACTTCGTGGCTCTAGAAAGAAAAAGAAATTATGTAAGCTAAAAAATAGTCAAAATTGATCTTGACTAATAAATGGACTAATGAGACATCATGCTCACCTTGTCAATAATTGACCAAGAAAACTATGCTCAACCCTCTTTGGATGTAAATTTAACAATAAAAATAATTATTTTTAAGTTAGGTTGTTTTGACGAAGTGGTGTTAGCTCAGTGGTTAGAGCACCCACTACCTATGTACAAAGTCATGGGTTCGAGTCATCATGAGGGCAGGAGTGAAACCCTTTGATCCTCTTATTAAAAATGAAGAAAAGAATAAAAAAAAAAAAAGGTTGTTTTGTTTTTCACTGTAGATTATCATCTAACGGTGATAGAGTATATTTTTCAATTACTGACCAGATAAACACCATTGATGTAACAATTCATGTCTGTGAAAGTCCTTTTTTTGAATTTTGACATAATAGGAATTATTCCTACAAATAAGATAACCAAATCATGTGCTTGAAAATTTTGGTCCAAAACCCTTTTTTTTTTTGAGAAACAGTAAATTTATTCCAAAGAAAACGATTACAAAATATGAGAAAAGCCAGTGGTGGACAAAGAGTTCCCCCCCACTGCCCTATTACAACCATGAGTTACGGGTCTGTCGTCAGCGACAACATCCATGAGCCAATGGGGCCCAACCCCTAACCAACTAAAACGCCCATTTAATCGGGCTACAGACTTTGCAATAACATAAGCAGCACCATTCACACTTCTGGGCACATGGGAAATTCCTTGAATACCAACAGAAGCCAATAGCATCCTGACCTTGTCAACCAAAACACCCTCCGGAGCCAAACAATCATCACATCCATTCACCAATTGGACAGCCTCCAGGCAATCAGTTTCTACCTTTTCCATCCTCCAACCATTCTCTACCATTACTTCCAGTCCCAATATTAGTGCCTGCAGCTCAGCTGCACATGGCTGAAGACGGCCAATCAACCTTTCCCCCACCGCAAGCACCAAGTTCCCATCACCTCCCCTAATTAATGCCCCAATTCCAACATGAGACCCATTGTTAGAAACAGACTCACCACAATTAAGCTTCAGACCCTGTGGAGATGGAGGAGTCCACCGAACAATGTCAGGGGCAATTACCCCATTATTCCTCCTATCACAAGTCTCCCTTTCTTGCACCGTAATCAAGCTAGTCCAAATGGAGTAGCATTGATTAAATATGACTAAAGCAGGTCTAGGTTGACCACCATGCACAACTAGATTCCTTTCATTCCAATTGCTCCATAAAATGATAATTAACAACTTCATCTCATCCAAAGTTAAAACTTGTATGGCGTGCTCAATAAATGAAGAAAAATTGTTCGACGTACCCGGGTTCAGTTTCAAATAAAAACTCGCCCTCTCTAACACCGCAACACAAAGAGAGCACGAACGTGTTGCATGCAAAGGGGTTTCTTCAGCGACATGACACCTCGGACACATTGAACTATTAGAAATCCACCGTTGAAAAAGAGCCCACATGCACGGCAAATAGCCCGTCGAACACCTCCACAGAAAATGGGACATCTTAGGAGGCACTCGAAGTTTCCAAAGATGTCGCCAGTGCTCAGTGACCACCGGCACCACCTGCTGCCCATTCAAACTCTCCCTAGCATCTTTCATAGCCATCCAATACGCACTCTTAACCGAAAACCTTCCATTCTTATTTTGATTCCAGATCAATCTATCATGTCCATCCACACGAGTAAGAGGTATTGACAAGATGGCATCAACTTCTTGAACCGTTCCAACCCGTTCTAACAACTGCAAGTTCCATGCTCCAGACTCCGTAATTAAATCTGATACCAACATATTTCTGCCCACACTCCAAGTGGCCCCAACATAAATCTGATATCCAAGTGGCCCCCCCTCCTCCAAGTTTGATTAATGATCTGCCCACACTCTTCTTCTTTGGACCACATTTCTTCAAAAATAAAGCGTCGGGGCCTACGACCAACACCACCACCCTCACTCATAGGAGCCACATTTTCAATAAGTATCGGACAATGGTCAGAAGCCATCGTGACAAGATGATGACAAAGAAAGCCTCCCCATTTCTGAATTAGCTCCAAGTTTCCGAACCCACGATCAATCCGCTCTTTAACATTAGCTGTACCTATCCGTCGATTATCCCAAGTGAACTGATAACCAGTGAAGTCAAAGTCATACAAACCACAATCATGAAGAGCACTACGGAAATTATCAATCAACCTTTGAGGACGAATAGCATCCCCCGTCTTCTCATGAATCACAAGAATTTCATTACAGTCCCCACAGCACAACCACGGACCCTCCCTCTCGCTAGCCAATTGCCTCAATAAATGCCATGATAAATGCCTGCGTGTTGCCACCGGTTCCCCATAAAATCCCGTCACTCTACAAACATAACCATCCTCCCAAGTTACCATTGTATCAATATAGAAGAACGAAGAGGACAAAAAAGAAACTGAAATATTCCTCCTCCACATCAGACACAGCCCACCCGAGAAACCACCCCCTTCTTCGTCCCTCGGAACACAAAGAATACCCTCCATACCCACACTAGACTTCAAATTTCCCATTTGGCATGAGGTCATTTTTGTTTCCAAAAGGAAAACCAAGTCAGGTTTATGAAAATGAAGGAAATCCATCAGGTCTCTCAACGTCCGGGATCCCCTCATCCCACGGACGTTCCAACTTAAGATCCTCATTGCTCGTGGTGGGGCAGCTCAACTGCTCCCACCACTTCAGGGACACCCGACGAAAGCATCACCTTTTTTGATTGTCGATCTTCAGCTTCCACAATGTTCAGCTCCAACTTTCTCTTCACCACCTCACCCTCCATATCAGCTTCATTTTGAGCACCCTCCATTCTCAACTTTCGTTTAGCCGACACTGATATTAATCTCCTGCCCTTCAATTTGTTTCTGCATACTGGAGAGTTTCCACTTGCCCCCAAGGAGAATTCCAGTACAGTTATATCACTCTTGTCAATCCCATTAACAGGCGACCCCACATAAGGATCTTTCTCACCATAACTAACATTCGGACAAAAAGTTTGCTTGAGAACCGACCCCAACCTCCGAACTGCATCACTATCCACCACAGTCATTGTAGGTTGAATAGTCAATTGGAGCTTTTGATCACCACACACATCCAAACTAGCAGCCTTCGCACTCTGACACCCCTGGTCCTCCATCGTAGCAATAACACCTACTGAGTCCCCATCATACGGACTATTTTGCAGCATTGACTTCTCATGTGACCTAGCATTAACACTCACCGCATTCTCCGGGAAAAATGCCTTGTCATGGACTAGTCCCTCCATCTTACCCATCTTGCCAATTCTTTTCCCATACCCATCCGTACCAGCCCTAAGAGACAGAGGAAAGGGACGTTCAGATTCCAGCAATCCTTTGATTCCCAGCTTATCAAAACACACTCTAGCTGGGTGGCCAATCAATCCACACTGTTGACAAAACTCCGGAAGTCTTTCATAACGAAACTCAATCAATTGATCACCAAACTCTGGGAACTCGACGATACTACATCTTAACAATGCCAAAGAAATATCCAAACGCACCCTGATGCACAGACAATGTCCAGAGCAATACCCCTTAGCATCAACCTTCACCTCCTTATAAACTCCAAGCAAACCTCCTATATCCTTCGCAACCTCTGGAGTACGAAATTTCCATGGAACACCAAGAGCCTGAACCCAAAAAACTGAAGAATTCAACTCCACATCTAACACTGTTCTTGCTTTCCCCAAAGGCGCCATAACAATAAGAGACTTATCAAAGTCCCACGGCTCACGGTCCAACACTCTTCTCATATCCTCCTCACACCGGAAACATGCCAAGAAAACGATCACCTTCCACATCACTAATGGCAACTCCCATATCTCCCCTCCACAACCTTGTAAACAAGTCAATAAAACTTCTACGATGAAGCTGCCTATCCGTCAACACCTTGCAGACCACGGTAAATTGGAAATTCCTAGAAGACTCGGCCGCCAGACCACCAATCTTCAAAACTTTTGATTCCCTTGCCGAAAGAACCAGAGAGCCAGCAAACTTGCGTTCCACCTCCTCCATCTCACAGAGCATAATAGATTACTCCAACAAGACACCTTAACTAATGAGCAAACAATACGAAAGCGAGGATTTTACTAGAAAGCCCTAACTTCCGTCCTCCGAAACCTTAGCTGGCCATCTAACCCTCGTGACATACGTCAGAGGGACTCACGCGTGCTCAGGGGTACACACTAGTAGTCAGAGGGACTCACACCAGCTAAACAGCTTTAGCTTTACAGCGGTCAGAGGGAGTCACACCAGCTGAACAGCTTTAGCTTTACAGTCCATTAAGCCTAAAAAAATAAGCATGCTTGCAACTAGTTGTAAAGCACATGCCATATTATAATACCTGTCAGCAAAAGTGTTTTATTCTGGGCAGAAGGATGGCCGAGATCGTGGTGTAAAGACGCCGATCCAGACCGCCGTCGTCACCTCCACCAAACAGCCCAGGTCGGACCGTCTCAGTTAGGAACGTAGTCAGGATCGGCCTGACTACATGGAAACCTAAACAGGTAGGAATTTAGATAGGGCACCCGCAAGGCTTCCTCTCCTTCTTTCTCTCCACTTTGGACTTGTACATGTCGTTCAAAGATAGTGAACAACCCTTCAATCTCGTCTATCTTCAAACCATTATCAAAGAAGCCTTGCCCTTATACCCTGCTGTACCACTCCTCGCACCCCATGAATCCACAGAAGACTGCACCGTAGGAAACTACCATGAACTCCCCAAGACCACTTCCACTAATCTGAGATATGAGGCGTTCCGAGAAGAAGAAGAAGAAGAAGCAATCTGCATCTTCCAGAACTAATTGGTTTCAGAGTAAAACATAATGCCACCAACAATGCTGGAGAGATGTCTTCATTAGTACTCTCAAGTCTCGACTGGTGGTTCTTCGGCAGGCTTCTTGCTTTCTGACCCAGGTGCGCGCTTCTTCTTCTTTGATCAGGATTGGCGTGTTAATGTGCGCCCAGCTTTAGCACCAAGCAAAGTGACAATCGATCCCCACCCAGAAAATTATGAGAATGATTGAGATGGATGATAGTAAACCCAGCTACTCCAAGTCCGTTGTTATTGAGGATTTAAGAAGTCACGCTTAACACAACCAACCTGAGTTAATCAGACTCCTTGACCACAAGGGCACAACCTGCTGCCAATTCCAATATTCCGTACAGTTGAACTTGCTTCCGAAGCTCAGGACTCTCGGTTTCAAAGCACTTGACTTTATTATGTACAACCTCACTCTTTCCTCTGCACTTCAGAGCAAATTAAACATCAATCAAAATCAGCTATTCAAATTGAAAGAGATGAGCTGCCGTGGCTTTACAGTTCCGAAATTTTTTAACGAAGTAGTTCTGCGGTATCAGGACTTGATGCCAAAACTGGTCCAAAACCCTTTAAAACAAGACCATGACGCCCTCTGGGTGGTCTTCATGCCCTCCTTCTCCTCAAAATTTGAGTTTCAGAGGTTTGGAGAACTCGGTCAATCAAACCGCGAAAGTCCAAAGGTAACGAATTTCTGTCCTCTCTCTTATTAACTGGGTTCCCTGCATTACCATAGTGGGCTCAGTTAGTTCACCATGGTTAGGGATTGTTGTAGAAATTTCATTCTGCTTTCTTGGGTTTTATACTGGTGACCGTATCTGACTTTACGGACCTGAATTACGGCGTCGTTTTCTATTGACAAAGTTGATGATCTTAGCTGTTTAAGTAGTTTAGGTGATGCAATGACTATGGTTTAGAACAGAAGGCTGAATTTGTAGATAAGTTAGTGATAGTGAAGTGAAGAGGGGACCTTAATTAGGTACTGAGGGTTTGATTGCAAGAAATGATAAAGGGTTGGTTCCGGAATCGAAAGATTGTTTGAAAGCCTTATAAGTTTGTGATAAGAGTAGATGAAGAGATGAAACATTGGGGGGAATTACCGATTTCGTTGAAGTGAAAAGTTGCCTGTGGAAGCACTCATTCTGCTTGCACTGACAGTGTGCATAGTTTGCTCAATATTGTTGATTTGGAGACTTATACGAGAATGGATGGGAACATGTTTAGTGATGTGAATGGCCAATATGATCCAAAACCGGAATTCCATGTTTATGATATAGTATGGGGGAAAGTAAGGGGTTATCCGTGGTGGCCTGGACGGATATGTGATCCTTCAGCTTCATCGAATGAGGCAAAGATGCTTTTCAGAAAGGGTAGTTATTTGATAGATTATTTTGGGGATCACTCATTTACTTGGAATGAAGCACCACATATTAAGCCCTTTCTGGATTATTTCTCGCAAATGGAGAAGCAGAGTAACAAGGACGAATTCCAAAATGCCATTGCTTGTGCTCTGGACGAATTCTTAAGACGGGTAGAGTTGGGGGTGGTCTGTTCTTGCATATCTGGAGAGGTATATCCAAAACTCAAAAATCAGATAATTATTAGTGATGGAGTCAGGCAAGAAGAAGAAGAAGAAGAAGAAGAAGACAGTGGAAATGCTGGTGACGGTTCCCTTACCGCCATCTCTTTTGAACCTCAGAAACTCATTATGCTTCTAAAGGAGTTTGCTCAGTTTTCATATGGAAAAGCTGATCAACTAGAACTTTCAACATCAGTGATCCAATTATCAGCTTTCTATTGTTGGAAGAGTTCTCAGCTGTCGCTGCCAACAGAGAATGATGCCTATATATCAGTATTGGGGGAGAAGACTCAATTCAATGTATTAGGTCACAATTCACTTCCAGTAACTACAGATGAGAAGCTGGTGCAGAAATCTAAAAGTAAAGGTAACTATAATAACATATCTGAGGATAATAGTCTGGGTAAAGAACAGAAAAGTTTGTCAGATTTAACGGCTCAGAAGTGTTTCTCTGGGGGGAGGGAGGCACAATGGCACAAGGATATGCCACTGCACCCCCTGACACTTACTACTGTTCTATTTTGGTTACTTATACCTTGATACCCTTCTTTTTGGTCTATCTCTTGTTCATATATACAATAGTCTGCCAATAACACAGAATTTTTCTGCATGCAATAGTCATACATAGATAAACTATTAGTTTCGTAACGAAATCTTGCACAACTTAATTATAAGTTTGCCATAGGAAATTTGAACAACTAAAACAAATGCATGTAATGCTTTTAGCATGCTGAATTGCTGATGATAAATCATAAAACCAACAATGTATATGTGAATGGAAAATACCTTTGAAAAACAAGACAGACAGACACACACACACACACACGCACACACTATGTTAAGTGTTAATATTCATTCACAAATCACTACTCCTGCTTTTGTCCTCTTTTATATTTAAGCAAGCTCATGTATTGATGAGGTTTTGCTCTTTTTGTGGCTAACAACAATGATTGGGATGTTGTGCAACAGTGTGGCTGATGAAGAAGCAACGCACAATTCACACCCGCAGGAATAAAGTCCTGGTTCCGCCCCTGTGTTTGTCTATTCCAATGACTGATAATGCAGCAGAAGGGGAAGCTAGTGGTTTGGTTTCTTTACCTTCCATGAGTGAGAATACATCAGAAGGGGAAACTAGCAGTAAATTGATTTTGCAATCTTCTAATGAGAATCCAGGGGAAGTTGATGGTATAGCGGATGAAGATGTGACTGCAGTCAGTGAAGCTGCACTTCCAGTAACTAAGGATGAGAAATTGGTGCGGAAATCAGAAAATAAAGATTACTCATTGCACAAGTGTAAGCACATGTCTGAGTGCAGTATGAATTCGAGTGAAAAAGAGAAAACATCATCAGATTTAAAGGCTCATAAGTGTTTGTCTACTCCAATTTGTCAGAATGGATCAGAAGGGAAAGCAGGCAGTAAATTGACTTTACAGTCCTGTGTAAAGCGCAAGGCAGTTGATGTTATAGCTGATGACTTTGTGCTGAAACATAGGAAAAGTGATTCATCAACGAGGACTAAAGATGCACTTCCGCTAACTAAGGATGAGATGTTGGTGAGGAAATCAGAAAGTAAAAATAACTCGATGCATAAGTGCAAGAACATATGTGGAGATATGATGAATCCAAGTGAAGAACAGAAAAGTTTATCGGATTTAAATGGTGGGAAGTGTTTGTCTCCAACAAGTGAGTATGGATTTCCTTCTGATCGTACATTGACTTTGCACCCCTCTAGTAATATACGAAAGGAAGTCGATCCTATTCCTATAGCTGATGACTGTGCACTAAAAGATTGGGAAAGCAATTTATCAGCAGGGGATGTTGAGCAGTCTTTTGGAGTTGCAGATTTTATTAACTTGTTTCTACAGAGGGAGCACATTTTTGGAGCCGGAGAAAGGATCTGTCTGGTTGAATGAAACTGTGTGAGATCAAGATCGTACATCTCTCACCATTATATATATTTTGATGTGGAGAAGAATGCTGGAGAATGGAGACGGGAGTCTTCTTTTGTTGTGATTCAACTAGATCAGTCAGGTCGGAGAAAGTTTAGAATTAGGAACTCGTTTCTTTGGAAATTGATAAGCTACTCTGAATCAGGTTAAAACTCCATATGGATCTTGTGACTAATGAACCTGTTTTTACTTTTACTAATAGCTTTGTTTTTTGGGTAAACTCGGTGGCCATTATCTTAGTTATTACAGAATGTAAGAATATTGTCAGTACCCAAAAGAGTCAAAGGTAGTACTTGGTTAAAGATCCATGAAACTTAACACAGACGAAATGCAACGAAATCTAACAGAGCATTCATGCAAATCCATCAATCCATGAAATGCATTCTTCCATGTATTCATGTGGTGAAGGTTACGGGGTTCAGGTCATCATCGTCTTGTCCTCTTCAGTTTGTGCATTCAACAGCTTTTTCTTTCTCGATCTCATTCTCCAGCTTTTTCAGTTTTCTTATTCTGCTCAATCTTCATGATGACGTATTGAGGTACCATATTCTCAATAAGCACCGCTTTTGCAATCCTCTTGACCACCAAAAACCCGACAGATGAACTAAGAGCAGATCTACCGGTAACAGCAAGATTACATCCCTGTCGTTTTTATAGAACTAGTGAAAACCAATGATATTGAAAAATCTAATAATATCAGGAATATTGACAATGCAAAACAGAAGGGAAGGGAAGAGTGGTACTTACGCTGAGGTAGAGATTAGTTTCTGTCAGGTCTGCGATTTTCTGCATTTGAGTTATACAGTTCAAAGTCAGACATACAGGGAGCAGAAATTATCCTAAAACTAACAGAAAGGGATGCTATAGAACCGACACAAATACTAAAGGTGTTTTTCTCAGAGCAGAGATCAGTAAACTTCATGCACCTGCATGTGGTTCAATTCTTAAAACGCTTCACACGTTTGTCAAATTTCCCCTGCAGCAAAATGGTAGAGATAAAAAACAATAACAGAAAAAAGCCGAAAATATATATATGCCATTAATGGACTGAAATTAGCACAGCAATCGGACCAAGGACAATGCTCCAATTAATCAACTCCTGTTTAAAATAAAACCCCAACCAACTCTGACCCTTCTAGTATCATCAAAGTACAGAAAAAGATGCTGGAAAATAAAGACAGGCAAGAAGACAAAACTCATAAGAGATACCAGCGTCCAAAAGTGAAATAACCAACTTGTCGATCTTATATCGTGCGCAAAACCCACCATTCGAGTACCCGATCTTTATGACTTCACAGGGCCTGTCATGGATTGCTACTTGTATTACCTGACATAATAGAAAGCCAGTTGAAAGAGTTGGAGCTTTAAAGTTGAAAGAAAACACTGAGCACATGATATCAAGATTCAAACAGATACAAATTATATCATTTGAAGTTATGACAGAGGTAAGATCAAAACAATGAAGAAGGATGTGTCATTTATACTACAGGGATGGAAAGACGCATTAGAAACAAGAGTTCAACAAGCTTCTTAGCCCTTTTAATAGAATCTTCTGAACCATTATTGGCTGGGAATGCCCTCATGGTAGTGACCGGTTTACCCTTGTTTAAAAACTCGCCCTGAACATAGTTCAGAATTTTCAAATTATTATGTGCGTCAATTTGTAGATGATTTGCAATGGTCCATTGATGAATTAATCTAGAATTCTATTCCATCCCTAATTCATATTTGTAAACTGAGATCCACATGAGTGTTTTCATAGACATGACATACCTCAATGAAATGGCATGCAATGTCAAGCTTCTGTAGAGACGATTCCACCTTATTCCAATGTTCAATCAAATTTATGGCTGACAAAAACAAATTAAAGGGGAAATTGGTCTTTTGAATAGTTACAAATAATAATTATTTTGTAATAATAATAAGTCTCATAATTGGAGATAAGCGATCATCGCCGCTTCGTTATAGTAGACAATCGTCGCTGTTGATTTTCGATTTGAAACTCTGGATACCTGGATACCCAAGAAAGAACAGAGGGGATTTGTGTTAGGACTCTTATGCTATAATTACATATTGTCTTTGGCTAATGTGTTGATTTGTCTAAGGGCACGTTTGGAAAGGTAATGGAGATGAAGAGAATGATTAGGATGTATGAGTAGTTATTAACGTATATTAGTATAGAAATGAATACGGGCCTCAGGAATGCATTTTTTCTACCCAAAATATCCATACATATTTTCAATAACTCCAAATTACCAATAACCCTAAAAATATATATTTATATACACACACACTTTCATATGCATTTTTATCTTGATTATACACTTTCATATGAGTTTTGAAAGGAGCTCAATAATCGAAAATAATTCTAAGAGGACATATCAATCATGGTTTATCTTGCAGGTTGTTATTTGACCTTCTCCCTAGCTAATTTAGTCGTCAGATGGTGTCGCTTTGTTTGAACAATTGATAGAAACACCCTGAGCAATGAGGATGAGAAGAATTTACTAAGCTGCAAACAAAAGAACATGCGTTGACAATGTGAGCATGCACTGACAATCCCAGCTGGAAAATACTGCAAGCTGATCATGACCAAACAACTTAAAAGAAAAAATAAATCGCGCGCAGCCATCATATTTAAAGTAGACATTTGACGGGTTCATTTAGCAAGACTCTTTAACATAATAATTAAGCTAACATTTAGGGTTCAAGGCTAAAGAAGCACACTCTTCAGTACCTCGAAAGCTCCAACTATTAAAACATATAAACTTGTACTGCTAACAAAGATAAACAGATCAAAATATGCAAGAAGAAGAACACGACCAAAACTTTCGCCGCTAAGTGAACCTCACGAATCTGCTAGGAGTGCTTTCTTGCATCTCACGCAACAACCTTTTTCTCCATCCACCCTCTACCAGTATAGACTTCAATGATGGGCATGCAAGCACTAGGTCTTCCAAATCAGATCCACTAACATGAATCCGAATGTAGCGTAGATCAAGGGATTGTAAGCGTTTGTGACTTAAAAATGCACGAACACCAACTCCGGTCACGAATCCATTACCTCTCAAATTAAGCATCTCTAAGTTGAGGCAATTCTCAGCGAGAGCGAGAATGGTGCGGTCTGTGACTTTGGGGCCCCAAGCAAAGTTCAATTTCTTGAGGGTTACAATTGCGGAGATCGCCAAGCCTCCAATTCAGTGACTCGCCGACAATGAGTCAAATTTAGCTCCTCCGAGACACACATCTTCTGCAAGAGTGAGACCCCAGAATCAGTGATTCTATGACACCCCTTAAGGACCAATTCCTTTATGGTTTTTGAGCAAGACCCATTTGTCAAAAATCTCAATCCACAATCCGTAATGTCACAGCTTTCCAAATTCAAAACGGTAATCGGACAACTTGAGGACCCAATTGCTTCAAGGGTTTTGTCAGAAACCAGCTTACACAATTCCAAATTCAAATACTTCAAGTTATCCGCTAAAGTTATGAAATACACAATTCCATCATCCTCAATCTTATAATATCTCCCACGAAGCACAACCTTGGATAATCTGGGACACTTATTTGATAGTGTGCATAGACCTCGGGTCCCAACTACACTAAAGGACCGCACCGGTGTTGTAAGGTCGATGACGTCCTCTAGTTTGGGACATCTTTGGGCTAATAATTCGAGGTCAGCGTTGCTTAGAGACAGGGATGTTTGGAATGTGACCAAGTTTGGAAATCTATCAAGTAATCGAGGGAGACGATCGAGTTCGAGAACACGAATGCATGATCGGTTCCGACCCTCCGCTACCCACCATTGCTTACAGACCTAAGAGAATGATTTTCTATCCTCTGGAACCCAGTTCAAGATTAGGCCTAGCTCGTCGTTACATTGGGCATCCATATATAGTCTTGTTTGTTTTGTGCTCAAAGCAATGCAAAATATGGAATTATATGGACACGAAATAGAGAACAAATGGATATTGGAGAATTCTCTTATCATATAGAGTAGCTAGGTGTAAAGTGTGTTTTGTAGCGTTACATACCTTATACAACAAGGAATGTAAATCCCTAATCAATCTTGGTGAATGTTATAATTAAAGTCTAATCCTAAATCTAATTAGATACTGAAAATATTCTACAACATTAACTAATGCCCAACGAGATCAATATGAGTAGTTTGTGATCTGTAAGCACACGACGCAACATGAACATAAATAAGGAGCAAGTCTTTTCAAGTATTTTGTGTTATGGTGGGTCAAGGATTGTTGTGGAAATTTCATTCTGCTTTCTAGGGTTTTATACTGGTAATACTTGATTAAAGATCCATGAAACTTAAAACAGACGAAATGCAACGAAATCTAACACAGGATTCACTCATGCAAATCCATCAACCCATGAAATGCATTCTCCCGTGTTTTCATGTGGTGAAGATCATGGGTTTCGGGTCATCAACGCCTTGTCGTCTTCAGTTTGTGCATTCAACAGCTTTTTCTTATTCTGCTCAATCTTCAGCGTTTTCTCATTCTTCTCAATCTTCATGATGACGTGTTTTTATTGCCGGTTCTATTTATACATTTGCCGCATGTAGCAAGACCCGTAGTATAATCATCCAGCTAACATCCATAACCAACTGAATTGTTCAAGGCTGAAATAGCACTCTCCAGTTTCTTGAAATCTCCGATCTAACTGTTAAAAGATGTAGACTTGTACTGCTAACACCACTACAATTTATGGCAATAGCCACATGCACTATTGGTGACAAGTTTGGGCCAAAGGCCACATATGTGAGTGTCTATGACCCATTGCCACATTACAGCCACTTTTAAATGGGTCAGTGCCCTGTAGGCCAGTTGCAATACATCATACCAGTCACGTTTATATGCTTCTGTGGGTACAATGAGTCTGACATTGTGGTGGGCCATGTAACTGCAACACCCACGATTGTGTGTGTCTAGCAATCAAATAATAAAGGTTCTTCTTTCATTTAATTACACCATCCGGTGGGTCCCCCTAAATATTTTTATTTATTTTTATTTTTTATTTTTTGGTTAATCATGAATTTGACACAAACCACATTGGCCCGTGGCTTTCGTTCAAAATTCCCAAAAAAAAAAATAAACAAAACAAATGTTAATTACAAAAGCATATTGAAACCTTCATTTAATACTTTTATATTACATTAATCACTCCAGGTATAATACCTGATAGATACACAAACTACCATAGAGTTCAAATAGTAGTTGAACACTATTAAACTAAATCAAACTTCACAGATCATACATCCAAAATCTATATCTGCTTATGAAGCTAAACTTAAAAGCCTCTGCACTTATCCCATGATTACGTAGGTACCACCTAATCAAGACCAAAACAACAAAAATACAGAGGCCTTAAGCACAATTGTTACTAACCAAAAGGTGAAATCTGAAGTGCCTCAATTTCTGGTAACTTGCTGCTGCAATTCTTCAGAGCAATGTGGTATGTAAACATCATCCAAGTTCTCCTCATATGAAGATTGAATATGGCTCATCGATGGTTGGAGAGAAGCACCCTTCATTCTTAAAGCTGCAGCAAGCATATCAGTTGACTCATATGCCCCAAGTAACAAAGCCATAAGAGCTTCCTGTTTTTTCATTGCAATCTCCATATTTTTAAATTTATCTTTTGTGGCCAGAGTTTGTTTGTTCAGTTCTTCCCTAAGCTTATCTTCCTTTTCTTGGCTCTCCTTCCGAATCGTTTCAATCTCAGCCTCATGTTGTTCTCTCATTGCTTGTACCTCTAAATGAACACCTCTCTTCTGCACTAGTACACCAGGAACTTGTTCAGGTCTGACTCCAAAGCCAAATCCTCGCACCCCTCCACGTGTCTCTTTTCCAAGCACAGACACATATACTTCATTGATTTCAAAATCATTAAGAGTCTCTGGAAGTTGGGATGCCCTCTTTGTAGTCTTCATCTTGTCAATCTTGTCCTTCATTAAGGCCTATATCAAACAGTTGGTATAACTAATCACAGTAAGTACAATATCAATGTTGAGTACGCTTAAGCACTTGAAAATAATATGTCAAGAAGTCAAAAGTGATGCTTACAATAGCTTGTTTAGAATTTGGTTCATCAGGGTGGACATGGGTAAGCTCAAACATTTTGCAACGGTCTGGGTTTACACCTCCATTTATTTTTTTCTACATACATATGAACCAAGAATCTAATTAAGAAAAACAAACATAAAAAAGTAATATGAGATATGCAAGTACCATGAAGGACAAGTAAATAAAAACCTGCAACAACGCTTCTTATTTAATCAGAAACACTAAAAAAGAAGGTTGCAACAAGTAGAGTACAGGGTATGCAAATGGCGATTAAGGTCTTGCATGTTTTAAGAGCAGAACATTGGTCAAAACAAGAGAAGAGAATACGTCATGATGAAGGCCAGTGAAAATTGAAAATCAAGCAATTACTTAAGACAAATGGTAATCAGTAGTAACTATGAAACCAAACAACTTAAAAATAAATAAATAGGTCCTTCATAACATGATTAACAATAACAAACTACTTGAGGCAATACAACAATATCCTGAGAACTTAAATAAGATAAACCAGTTTCTCACAAACCTTTTAAATTTCAAGGTGAAAATAAGCAAACGTTATTTCGTAATGAGGCTAGTTAGGTGGAGAATACCTTGAAAGCAGAACATAAATTTTTACTAAACCAAGCCCTCCTACTGGTGGTACAAGAGCAAAACTTTATCATCTGGTGCATTCGTCTAAGCATAGACTTTTATACAGCATACGTTTGTAATACAAATAATTGGTAATATATATCATGTTATTTTCAAGTTTTCACTACACATATGTACTTCTGCATTGCCACAAATTAAGACATGCTAGTTACATTATTCTCTCACAACTAGTACATTCTCTCACAGTAGATACTCATAATTGAATACATTCTCTATTGCTGCTAGAGTGACTAAGTTCATATATAGAGAAAACATAGACTTTTATATGTAACACTATGCAGATTAATTCAATATGTATGGCTATTCAATAACATAACAACTTACATATTTGTTCCTGATCTCTGCAAATGTCTTTGTGCCAGTTGTGTGCATCATCCTACGCTTTGCCCGACTCTGCTTGTTCACAATAGAACGCCACTGCATTAAGGTTCAAATATGTTACAGTAAGGTAAATTATAAACTACCCCATCCTCTTGCAGATTTCATTAAACATAGATATATTCAGTCCTTGTTTCTGGTGCACATGCAGTTATAGCAGTAAAGTTAATTTTCAGGACGAATATCACACAATCATATGAAAACATTATGCATCCCGTAAACATATATACCTGTTCCTTTTCATCTTCCCAGTGGTTAACTAGTGCAACCCATTGTTCTTTGCTTACCCTCCCATCTTTGCATTTAAAACGCTCTTCAGTACCAACATTTGGGGTATACCATACTTTCCGGAGTTTCGCCTTAAATGTCTTCCAACGATCATTCAACTTCCTCTCCACCACAAACCTTATCCTCCCACTCTTTCTTTGAGTTTCGGGGTCCGACCAATCAATAGTTCTCTAATATTACACATATACAAAAGATGTTATTAAATTATGAAGCTACAAATTATTAAACTTTAAACTAATCAGAATGTCCATAGTTAAAATTATAAACCAACACTTAGGTAGTTAAGTATGATTACCCTGATTGCATCCCATGCCTCATCTAGTTTCTTTCCTTTACGAAACTCTCGCCAATCAAAGACATTGAGCTGAAACAACCTATGATCTGTGGCCTTCATGCCAAGGTATCGTTGCCATCTTGCAACAGTTGCTTCTGGCTCCACAGCTTGCCCTTCATCATTGAACTTCAAGTATTCCACATTCCCTCCTTTTGCCCAATTTGGCCTATTTACTCCACGCAAATTAAAGCTATCATCCTCTTCAGCTTCAGAGTTCGAGCCATCCGTAAACTCATTCACAATCCCAACCACATTATGAAACTCATTAGTTATGTTTGTTTGTTGCATGTGTAGCAAAGATTGAGCAATCTCCATTTCATTGCTTAGAGGCTCCATATTGAACTCCATAAGTGATGACACCTGTGAATATCACATTTATTTCAGAATATCCTATCAGATTAGTCTTATACTATAGAGAAATTATCAGATCATCTACACTGTTCTGCTATACTACTTTCATAATTAATAACTACCTGTAGTTCTAATTAGACTTCTCATAAACCAATTGAAAAAAAGAATCTATAACTAGAAAACAAACTGCTCTGACAATGACATAATAGTTATTGAAAATAAAAAAACTCATCTGCCACAAAGTAACAAGATTTGAAGTCAAAGATGTTTCTGTATTTTGGTTGGATAACTCATCTGCCACAAAGCAACAAAATAAGCCAAACAATATATGATTATACTTGCAAACCATTTTGTTCTAATCACAATCCAAGAACCAACCAGAATACAACAGTGAGTCTTTATTCACTGACCAATTCAATTTTCCCTTACAGCTCACTAACTAAGAATAGTACAATAATTGATTAGCCCTGGGAAGATCCCTTATGTAGTTAGATAGAACCAACTTTGATTCAATATAAGTTAATGTTCACAGAGATTCCAATTAACCTTTAAAGGGATCTTGGTTAAAGCTATTAATAACCAAGTTCTGCAGTAGTGTTCACAATAAGGATCTTCTATTTTAGAATATAGACCGGACAAGGACTTACCATCACTCCCTTTTTAGAAGATGCACATGTACTGCAGTGTTCACAATAAGGATCTACTACTTCAGAATATAGACCGGACAAGGACTTACCATCACCTCCTTTTTAGAAGATGCATGTACATGTACTGAGTGTTCACAATAAGGGATCTACTTTTCAGAAGATAGAATCATATACTTGCTTACCACTACTGCAGTTTCTTCTTCAGCTGTTGTGCTCGTCTTCTTCTTGGATATCATTCTACTTTTGATTGTTGGAGAGCTACAACCCTATAGGTTTTTTTTTTATCATGTTCCAAATATAGTCCCTCTCCTTTCTTGGGTTCTACACCATATTCTAATATTAACTCAAACATTTAATTGGTGATTGCATTATGGCGGGATTCAATCCCGCTCATTACTTTCTAAATTTTATGTTTTGCTTCTTTGTAATTATATTTCATTGATTTTAAGTTTCCCAATCTATTTTGTTAAAAGATTTGTCCTTGTTAGCAGGCATTAGTACGTGGTTGACATAATTTAACTATTCCTATTATATAATAAGAAACATCTAGTCTTTTAACTTTTGTTGCCTCAGCAGATATACTATTATCAAGAAGCCACAAATGCCCACAGTCCCAGTCCCAGACTTCCTTTAGAGAATATATGTACCAAAGTAGTGCCACGAATGGTATTGGTTAGTGTGTAGGTTTATTAAACACATACTGTGATTGACATTGACTAAAAGAATCTCATTATTATTATTCTCACTTTTACTATTTCATGACATTGGCCTACCTCCTGGAAGATTTTGATGGATACAATATGCTACCACATATCTGTGTTATATATAACAGGGTTTATAGCAACATATCCATATTGTCCAAGTAGTTTCCTAACTTTCCTTTCTAACTAATTTGTAGAAAGTTTCTTCTGTCCATCCCAATGCTCCCTAAAAAAGGTTCTAAAAACTGTAAGAGAATGCTCTCTTTCAATTCGGAGGAACTAAGCAAGACCAATTCTACTGAAGTTGGAGATGCATCTTCAAATAATCTTGCTCTTTCTTTATCTAATTGTGCTCCTTCATCACCTGATATTGCTCTTTCATCAACTAATATTGCTAATGCTACTCTTTCTCCATCTAATGTTTCTCCTCAACGGAACAGTTCTGGTGGCATACGCAACGACATGCTGCAAATTATGTATCCTCTCCTCTTTAAAGATGATGGTTCATGGCACGGACCTAGTGTGAGTGTACCCTCAAATTTATCTCCTTATAAGTTGCACATCAGGACTCCAGTACCTACTGTTCAATCAAGTCATTCAGAAAAAGGTGAGTCCTGTTTATTTTCAGACATTCCTGATACTGAACTTGAGGAGGTTAGCTCTGTTCACCACCTTATAGCTGAGAAAAGAGGAATTTACAGGCGACCACAACCTGGTGTGACTTCCCCTAAACCGGACAAGGATGCCAAATATGATGCAACCGGGGACGAGGAAGATGATGCATGTAGTTAAACATTGATGCAATATAAATTTCCAAGTATGTTTGCATGAGGAAGATGTGTTAGCAGTATGTTTTTAATCTTTCTTTATGTTTAATTTTGATGTTGTGTATGTGGTCCTTTTAACTCTTGCATGTTTCTAAGATTCTCCATTTTAATTGAATGCATTTCAATCTCTACAATAATTTGAGGCTAGTTACTGCTGCTACCTTTATATTTATCCCATGCCTCAAATGTTTTTAATAGGCTCAATATGTAGGTTAACTTAATAAGGAAAAAAAAAACAAAGAAAAAAATAAGAAGAAGATGATATATTCAATACATCATCTGGAAGGGCAGAAGATACAAAATATAGCAAAACAGATTTCTGTTTTTAATCAAGTTCTAAAGGGAGAAATGCAAAACAGACCACGTCATAGTACCACTGAAAACACACTAGTAGAATGCAAGTTTGTCAGCTCATCACCATCATATTGATCAATCTTGACAAAGCAATTTATCATGACAAAGTTTCATCAATCTTGATCTGTAAAGAAGAGCAACTCATGATTAATTCCTATTTCCGACTATGGTGGTCCTATAAAGAAGAAAGATTGTTATATGCTTCCTCGGCCTATTTGTCAAAAAATGCTGAATTTACAATTTCGAAACAAAATATGGTTAGTATCCATGACAGATTTCTCACAACTACTTGAGTTTCCAAAAGGCAATTGATGATGGTCTCACCCTTGCGATATCAAGGGACATGCAAGAGATTAATTTTGATTTATGAGACTCTAAAAATGCAATTGAAGCAGCTAGCAAGACTAGATACACAAGACAGGGAACTTTACCTTAATCCTGATACTCCAAGATATCTGAATCGACGGTCATCGTGAATTTCTTGTAAAGTCAATTAGGAAATTGATGTGTGGCTTCACTTGCCACAATTAGTCGTTACCAGAAGTGGAAGTGCAGCCAAGCATGGTCCTGTCTCAACAAATTTAAATTGTAAACGACCCTACTTACGAATGGCATATATCTCATAGTTGAAAATAAACTGAAGACATTATGAGTTGTGAATAAATGCTGATGCAGATTTATTGCATCTTTAACTTCAAGTATCATTGGGAATGTGTAATCATTTCTTGCAAAACATGTCAGGAAAACAAAAGGAACTCTTATTATGTAAATCCTAATCACTACAAGTAATGTAAAATTCAGTAGCAAATAAACCAGATAACAGTTAACATGCTCATACCCTGTTTTCAGTAATCATATCTAAGTAGCATTCCTAATTGAAACATTTGACATGTTAAAAGTTAAAACTACTGGTGTTGAAATGGAATCTTCACAAACATAGAAACATAAATCTTGAATGCAAACTGGTGACCAAAAAAAATATGAAAAGAACTTTGAAGATGAGATTGACGAAAGGCATACACTGATACACAGGACACTTACAGAGCTGAAAATGAAACATATAAAAGTCAAGTCAGAAGAATATAGTAGTAATCGGCTGCTGACAAAAGCTCCCAAGTTCTTCCAATTTATGACAGCAAAAGCAATTCATCATGACAAAGTTTCATCAATCTTGATCTGTATCATCACCATCATACTCGTTATCCTCACTACCATCATAAGGGAGGTGGGGTTGGGGAGGTAATGCTTGATTAACTGTGAATCCATCAACATCAGTCCTGACATTTTCCTCATCCAAATCCATAGATGCATCATCTATGTTCTGTGCATTACATGGATCATCATGGACAGCAACCACAAGGTTGTATAGATCACGAGGCTTCGTCTTTATTGCTACGTGCCAATCGGTATCAATGGGATCTTGGACATAAAATACTTGTTCAGCTTGTGAGGCAAGTATGAGAGTGTCCCCATCAGATATGAGCTTTGTAAAGTTTACTGATACAAAACCATATTCATCTATCTGCAATCCTGTAGAATTGCCCTTACTATTGCACCAATCACATTCAAACAAGACAATCTTGCCTACCTCCTCATAATTAAGCTCAATGACATCATTTAGCACCCCGTAATAGTCCAGCTCTCCATCTCTTGGATTTCTATCTTGCCTACTTGCATAACTATTTCTTGTTGCACGGACAAACACACCACTGTTTTGATTTTTTTTTTTCTTATCAATCCTATTAATTCGAAATCTATAACCATTAATCACATAATTGTTGTGCTTAATACACCAATTGACTGGACCGTTGGCCAAAGCAACCATATCTGGGTGGACAACTGTTGCAGGATCCATTTGCATAGCCTTCACCTAAGTGTGTAAGCCAATAGGTGTACATTATAAGACAAATTCAACTTTATACTTGTGTAAATAATATGTGTAGCTTTCTTACTTGTTTTGCAAACTGATAGGAGCATTTTAATGCGACGTTTTAACTGCATTTCCCTACATTTCTTACGTTATTTCCTTATTAAAATCCTGTTTAGGAAAGTTTCCATTCTTTGATTGGGAAAGTTCCTATTTGTAGAAAGTTTATATTTTTGTAGTTTCTATTTATCATTTTTAGTAAGTTGCCATTTTTCATTTTAGGAAAGTTTCTATTTTTCTTATTAGTTTCTATTTTTTTAGGACCTCCAAGCAAGTGGAAAATCTTGAGGAGGAAAATCAAAGTTGCAAGGAAGTGGAAAATCTTGAGGAGGAAAATCAAAGTTGCAAGGAAGTGGAAAATCTTGAGGAGGAAAATCAAAGTTGCAACCAAGTGGAAAAACTTGAGGAGGAAAATCAATTCAAGTTGAACAAGTGATAAACATGTGGGAAGATATTTTTTACAAATTTGTCTAACATATCTAGCCCTTCATTTATGTTCATCTCCACCCTCCATTCATCATTTTTTGGGCTATAAATACACTTCTCATTTCCATTTTCAAAATACCAATTCCTTCATCCATCTCATCTTCTTTGTCTCTCCATTTCCTTTCCATTTTTCTCTCCATCCTCTAGTGCATTCAACGTTTCAAGCAAGGGAGAAGAAGAAGAAGAAGGAGCCGTGAGCATCATCATCCATCCTCCACCTTGAAGCTTGCTTTCGAGATTCAAGAATCCATAACGTTTCATCCTTCATCCCCATCTCCATCTCACGGTGTAATTCAACCTCTTTCTTTGTAATCTTGCTTAGTTTCGTGAGAATTGTTTTTAGTTAACATTTATGTTTGAACAAGGTTTATATTCTGAAATTTTATGATTGAATAAAGAATTTCGATTCTTATGTTGTGATTCCAAAGTTGCTTATGTGTGATTGTTCGATTGAATTTGTTTGATATAATTGGTGCTAGGTTTAAGAACATGAAATCGACTTTTCGTTTTGTGTAAACTTGAATCAAAGTAGTAAAGGTTTTGTGCAAAGACCGAATTTAATTAAAGAGGATTGCAATTAGGTGGACTTTTCCATACTAAGTTGTACACTTGAGTTGATAGCCTTTCTCTATGTCTAATGCGTTGAACATGTCATGATTGACTAGCTTTCTAGGGCTTGATTGCATGTTTGATAGAATTAATCTAGGTGCTTTCGCTTAGGTTAATTAGCATTGAAAAGTAAAATATGGGAAATCATTTGCTTTCGAATGTTTCACATGATCAACTCCTCTCTCATGACATTTAAAATCAACTATAGGAATTGTAATTGGATTTCTTGCATATGGATGTGGTTTTGATCTTTGTTCCTTGCGATTCACCCTTGTATATATGTTTTTACATTTTCTTTATTTTATTTATCTTAATTTTCAATTCTTTAAATCTTAATCCCCCCTTATTTGTGTTTACTTGTATATATTTATTCTTTATTTTATTTTTGTAAATAATACTTTATTATTTTAATTCTTTATTTGTTTATACAATTGTATATATTTATATTCTTTATTTTATTTTTGTAAATAATACTTTTCTTTATTTGTTTCACAATTACAAGTGTACCCTCAATCCCCGGAATAGAACGATCCCTATTTGCTTATACTACTAACGATATTTCAGGGTTAAATTGTGCGCTTGCTTTCAGGCGCATCACAAACCAGTCTGGAAAAGTTCTATACGATTCTTGGTCAGCTTCCCACATCCTCTTTCGACCCTTTCTTCTCCTTCCCTCTTCTATGTGTTGACTAATATTCAAGAACACAAGCATATTAATAACTTATAAGCAAAAATCTTCACAGCTTATTGAAAAAAAATTTCATGTCAATAAGCAACTTACTCTACGAATGGTTTGACCTCCGGACAATTAAGTAGAACATATCTATGTACGCGAAGCCACTCGTTATAATCCATATGCACTTCTTTACCCGAACCTCCAATAGCATGACCAATATTAAGGAAAATTGAATAACCACCAGACACATCTCGATGTTCCGCATCAGCATTTCGTCCAAGATTGGTCCGGCGTGTAACTGAATCTTCCAAGTACATGGAACAAAACGACATGGCCTCATCAGCAATGTACCCTTCAGCAATCGAACCCTCAGGTCGACTTTTGTTACGCACATACCTCTTAAGTGTTCCCAAGTTCCTGATTAAGTGTGAGGAATAATACAAACAACTTGAATAAGAATAAGTTATGAAGATTAAAGTAAGAGAAAATAACATAACTAAACGATGTGATATTCATAGCATCAGGTTGTACATCAAAAAAATCTTTTACAATCAAAACATATATAAATTAGTGGGGTACTCATTTTGCATAATACGGAGCAGGCTATTTGTTGATTACTAAAGCCCTGTGAAATAAATCTTAATGCTGGGGTTTAAAAGAATCAAGAAAGGGAGTATAAAGAGTTTTGAATAAAGTGTTTCTATCTTGCTTTGCAAAAAAAAAAATTAAACAAAAAAAAAACACAAAAAAGGAAAAAATAGAATGCTACTTAATTATTTTGTTCATCCGAAAACAAGCAAGAGTTACATACCTCTCTACAGGCCACATCGTTCGAAAGTGAACAGGGCCAGCAATTGCAGCTTCATATGCTAAGTGGATTGGTAAATGGACCATAATGTCAAAGAAAGAAGGTGGAAACATTTTCTCTAGCTGGCAAAGAACAAGGACTATGCGTGGTGTCAATTGTGAAAATGACTCGCTTGTAGAATTGTTTACACCTAAGTGTCGAAAAAATGAACTTAATTCCAGCAACACCATACACAAAGGTCTTGGAAGAACTCGTCGAATAGCAAGAGGCAGCAGGTGGTGCAAGATAATGTGGCAGTCATAACTTTTCAGGCCAACCAATTTCTTTTCTTTTACTTGGACGCAATCAGCTATGTAAGATGAGAAACTGTCAGGAGGCCTGAAGGATGCAAACACTTCGCACATCATAGTCTTTTCATCATTAGACAATGTAAATATAGCTGGCGGGCAAAATGTTTTTCCGGCTCGCCGTTCTGGATGCAGTTTTGGCCATATATTCAATCGTTCCAAGTCAGCACGTGCCTTGATACTATCCTTGTTCTTGCCATCAATTCCTAACAAAGTTCCAAGAACAGCATCACATATGTTTTTCTCAATATGCATCACATCTAAGTTGTGTCGAATGAGTAAGTCCTTCCAATATGGCAATTGGAAAAAAATGCTCTCCTTTTTCCAAGGTCCGTTGTATGGTGGTGCATCCCCTTTACGTCTCCTAGGAGGTTTAGCAGTAGCTTTTCCAAACTTGAACTGTAGTGTAGACAACTGAAAGAGACACTCCAAACCAGTCATTGGTATAGGATGGGGTCTATGTTCCTGTTTTCCATTAAAAGGTCGTTTTTGGCTGCGGAACCGATGGTTGATTGGAAGAAATCGACGATGTCCCATGTAGCAGAACTTTTTCCCATAGTATAACCTTAAACAATCGGTGTAATCACCACAATGAGGACAAGCCATCTTACCCTTAGTACTCCACCCAGATAGATTAGCATATGCCGGAAAATCATTTATAGTCCATAATAGTGCCGCCCTCATAGTGAAACTTTGTTTTGAAATCACATCATATGTGGCAGCTCCAACATCCCACAAGGACTTTAGTTCATCAATCAAGGGAGCCAAGAACACATCAATGTCATTCCCTGGAGCTTTGGGACCTGGAATCACAAGTGATAAAAGCATGTATGGTTGCTTCATACAAAGCCATGGGGGGAGTTTGTAAACTGTTAAAACAACGGGCCAAATACTGTGAGCTGAACTCATATTACCGAATGGATTAAAACCATCACTTGCTAAGCCTAACCTGACATTACGCACTTCTTGTGCAAATGAGGGATACAATCTGTCCAATTCTTTCCAAGCAGGTGAATCAGCAGGATGCCTCATTCTTCCATCTATAGGTCGATCAGTTGCATGCCATGTCATGTGATTGGAGGTACATCTTGACATAAATAGACGCTGAAGACGCGGTGTCACAGGAAAATATCTTAAAACCTTTGCAGAAACTTTTCTTGTCGTTATGCCATCTTCAATGGTCTCATACAGGTACCTACTTGTACCACAAGTATGACACTTATCAAGATTGGCAGTATCTTTCCAATATATCATGCAATCATTGGGGCAAGCATCAATTTTTTCATAACTTAATCCAAGATCACAGATTAACCTTTTGGCTTTATAGAAACTGTCTGGTAGTGTCTCACCATCTGGAAGTATTGACTTGGTCAATTTCAGTAGCAGTGAAAGAGCCTTGTCAGAGATTCCTCCCAAACACTTGATTTGATACAAGCGCACTAGATACTCCAATTTTTTCATCTTTGTTGAACCGGGATACAAATCAACATTAGCCTCATTTATCAAGTTGTAAAATCTTTGTACTTCTGGAGGTGCAGTGTTCATGGTTGCACCATCATCTCCAATGTAGGGTGAACCAGGAGGACTGTTATTTGCAAATGCATCTGTCAACATATCATTCATGTCTAGATTGACCTCAGGTTGGTCCTCGATTTCATCTTCGATTTCATCCAAGAATACGGGATTGGGTAAAGCTTCACCATGTTCATCCCACAATCCATCTTCATAATCTGGAGACATTTTCTCAGCTTGCAAGTGTTTGTACACCAAACCAGGGCTCCGCCAAGAACGATTAGCACATAATTGACAAGGGCATTTAATCTTGCCCTCGTGGGAAGCCACAATGAGGGAGTTTCTGATGAAATTTTGAAGTCCGACCTTATACTCGGTGCTTTTCCTATGTAGCTTAACCCATGTCTTATCCATTGAATCTGCAACAGGACCAGAAAATGTATTCATCATTAATTGAAGCTTCACAAAATGCATTCATCATTCATTTTCTTTTTTTTTCGTAATGAATAAATGTAATACGAGAGCCTGTAGGGAGGGAGGCTAGGGGATTGGTATCACCACAAACATGTATAATTAAATCATAGTGAATGATCAGGGAAACAGAACTACTCCATCTTATGTCTAAAAGTGAAAGAATTTTTGATGAATAGCAACACAGAAGGCCAATAACAAGAAAATTCAAGGACATAATAGCAAGCCATCCGGAATCATAATCTCAATACCAACTATTAAGGTTAGAGAAGAGGAATCAGATTGAAATATGGGCAATACCAAAGAATTCATTTACAGGGATGGAGAAGAAGTCGCTGAATGGTACCTATTCACTTATTTCACTTCCACTTGATTCACCGGAGATCTTCCACAGTTGCTTCAGAAAAGATGGCGTCCAGTTGTTTCTTATAATCCTATCCTCTATAGCTCCTGAGTCCTTAATTGTTTGGTCCAATAAAAATGAAGGTCAGTGTAAGACCAAAACTCCAAGAGGCAAATATAGTTTTCATTTTTCTTCTTCTTTTTTTTATGAGAAAAAGAGGCAAATATGGTTCAAGTAACGAAAACAAGAAGTTGGGCCTCTTCAATTTTAATGTAAAATAAATAAATAAATATTAAAACAACATCCACTTACAAAATTTAATAATAAAAAAACATCCACTGATAAGAAAATAATAAAAAATGTAAAAAATTTATATAAAAATTTGGCCAAGTTACTGTTTCTAGTACGGATGAGTTTCACAAATATAAAATAATAAAGAGCAACCCTTCATGATTTGTACGTGACTCCATTACCCACCTTTCATTCATCTCGTGGCAACAGCTGTGTGGCTGTTGCCCACAATTGTTGTGGTGTAATAACGATAAAGTGATAAACAGATCAAACTATGCAAGAAGAAGAACACGACCCAAATTTTCGCCGCTAATTGAACCTCACGAATCTGCTAACAGCGCTCTCTTGCATTTCACCCAACAATCTTCTGCAAGAGTGAGACCCCAGAATCAGTGATTCTATGACACCCCTTAAGGACCAATTCCTTTATGGTTTTTGAGCAAGACCCATTTGTCAAAAATCTCAATCCACAATCCGTAATGTCACAGCTTTCCAAATTCAAAACGGTAATCGGACAACTTGAGGACCCAATTGCTTCAAGGGTTTTGTCAGAAACCAGCTTACACAATTCCAAATTCAAATACTTCAAGTTATCCGCTAAAGTTATGAAATACACAATTCCATCATCCTCAATCTTATAATATCTCCCACGAAGCACAACCTTGGATAATCTGGGACACTTATTTGATAGTGTGCATAGACCTCGGGTCCCAACTACACTAAAGGACCGCACCGGTGTTGTAAGGTCGATGACCTCTAGTTTGGGACATCTTTGGGCTAATAATTCGAGGTCAGCGTTGCTTAGAGACAGGGATGTTTGGAATGTGACCAAGTTTGGAAATCTATCAAGTAATCGAGGGAGACGATCGAGTTCGAGAACACGAATGCATGATCGGTTCCGACCCTCCGCTACCCACCATTGCTTACAGACCTAAGAGAATGATTTTCTATCCTCTGGAACCCAGTTCAAGATTAGGCCTAGCTCGTCGTTACATTGGGCATCCATAGTCTTGTTTGTTTTGTGCTCAAAGCAATGCAAAATATGGAATTATATGGACACGAAATAGAGAACAAATGGATATTGGAGAATTCTCTTATCATATAGAGTAGCTAGGTGTAAAGTGTGTTTTGTAGCGTTACATACCTTATACAACAAGGAATGTAAATCCCTAATCAATCTTGGTGAATGTTATAATTAAAGTCTAATCCTAAATCTAATTAGATACTGAAAATATTCTACAACATTAACTAATGCCCAACGAGATCAATATGAGTAGTTTGTGATCTGTAAGCACACGACGCAACATGAACATAAATAAGGAGCAAGTCTTTTCAAGTATTTTGTGTTATGGTGGGTCAAGGATTGTTGTGGAAATTTCATTCTGCTTTCTAGGGTTTTATACTGGTAATACTTGATTAAAGATCCATGAAACTTAAAACAGACGAAATGCAACGAAATCTAACACAGGATTCACTCATGCAAATCCATCAACCCATGAAATGCATTCTCCCGTGTTTTCATGTGGTGAAGATCATGGGTTTCGGGTCATCAACGCCTTGTCGTCTTCAGTTTGTGCATTCAACAGCTTTTTCTTATTCTGCTCAATCTTCAGCGTTTTCTCATTCTTCTCAATCTTCATGATGACGTGTTTTTATTGCCGGTTCTATTTATACATTTGCCGCATGTAGCAAGACCCGTAGTATAATCATCCAGCTAACATCCATAACCAACTGAATTGTTCAAGGCTGAAATAGCACTCTCCAGTTTCTTGAAATCTCCGATCTAACTGTTAAAAGATGTAGACTTGTACTGCTAATAACGATAAAGTGATAAACAGATCAAACTATGCAAGAAGAAGAACACGACCCAAATTTTCGCCGCTAATTGAACCTCACGAATCTGCTAACAGCGCTCTCTTGCATTTCACCCAACAATCTTTTTCTCCATCCACCCTCTACTAGTATAGACTTCAATGACGGGCATGCAAGCGCTAGGTCTTCCAAATCAGATCCGCTAACATAAACCCGAATATAGCGTAGATCAAGGGATTGTAAGCACTTGTGACCCAAAAATGCACGAATACCAACTCCGGTCACGAATTTATTACCACTCAAATCAAGTATTTCCAAGTTGAGGCAATTCTCGGCGAGAGCAAGAATGGTGCGGTCTGTCACTCTGGGTCCCCAAGCGGGTCCCCAAGCTGTCACTTTGGGTCCCCTAGCAAAGTCCAGTTTCTTGAGGGTTCGAATTGCGGAGATTGCCACACCTCCAACGTCAGTGACTTCGCGACAATCAGCCAAATTTAGCTCCTCCAAGGCACACATCTTCTGCAAGAGCGAGACCCCAGAATCAGTGATTCTATGACACCCCTTAAGGACCAATTCCTTTATGGTTTTTGAGCAAGACCCATTTGTCAAAAATCTCAATCCACAATCCGTAATATGACAGCTTTCCAAGTTCAAAACGGTAATCGGACAACTTGAGGACCCAATTGCTTCAAGGGTTTTGTCAGAAACGAACATAATGTATCCCAAATCCAAGTGCTTCAAGTTATCCGCTAAAGGTATGAACGACACAATTCCATCATGCGCATCACTCATCATACACATCCCACGAAGTAAAACCTTGGATAACTTGGGACACCTATTTGCTAGTGTGCATAGACCTTGGGTCCCAACTTTTCTGTAGGACAATGCCGGTATTCCAAGGTCGATGACCTCTAGTTTGGGACATCTTTGGGCTAATAATTCGAGGTCAGCGCAGGGCCGGCCTTGCCCAAGGGCAGGCTTGGCGACAGCCCAGGGCCCAAGGGAAGGTAGGGCACAATTTTGAATTTAAGGTTTTATATATATATATATATATATATATATATATTTTGATATAATTATATATAAACAGCAATATATGCTATGGAGCGTGTAAAAAAAAAAAAAATTCTTATTTCAGAATTCTAGACGACACTAGTTAGATGTTTTATTCTTCTTCTTTTTCGTTTTTTGAGTAATCGAGAACTATAAATATCATTTTTTTCTCAAAAAAAAAAAAAAAGAACTGTAAATATCATTATAGTAGTCTTTCACTCTCTCTCTAAAACCTAGAAATCAAACAAATTTCTCTTTAAATTTGGGGTTTCAATTAATGATTATTAAATCCCTCAATTCTTCACTTGCACCGCCTGTGATTTCCAATATTTCTCCTATATGCTTTTCATCTCCCAATAATATTTCTCTTCTCTATTATTCTGTTCTTCTACAGTGAGCTGACCTATTTTTTGACATTTCATGATGCAGCTTGAGGTATAGATCAAAATAGATATTGAGTGTTTTTTAATTTTAAAGTTTTGGATATTAGAAGTTATGTTGCTTGTTTTTTGTGATTTTGTTGATTACTTTAAAAACTTGTTATTAATTCATAATTTTTCGAAGTTGAATTAATCTCATAATAGTCAACAAAAAAATCTCAAGACTAACCTTGGGCACCAAAAAAAATTTCGCCCTGGGCATGAAGAAACTCAGGACCGGCCCTGGGTCAGCGTCGCTTAGAGGCAGGGATGTTTGGAATGTGACCAAGTTTGGAAATCTATCAAGTAATCGAGGGAGACGAATGAGTTCGAGAAGGCGAATGGATGATCGGTTCAGACGCTCCACTGCCCACAATCGCTTACTGACCTGAGAGAATGATTTTCTATCGTCTGGGTCCTTAACCCAGTTCAAGATTAGGTCTAGTTCATGGTTACATAGGGCATCCATATTCTTTGTTTGTTTTGTTCTCAAAAGAACACAGATATGGAAGTATATGGACGTACACGAGATAGAGAACAAATTCTTCAATGTTCAATATATATAAGAAAAGGAATCATGTAGATAGCAAGATAACCTTTCAAAAAAAAAAAAAATTGTAAGGTGTGTTGCAGTGTTACAAACCTAATACAACAAGGAATGTAGATCTCCAATCAATCTTGGTGGATCTTTATAATTAAAGTCAGATTTACTACTGATTTAGGATTAACTGACCGCTCTACTACAGATCCGATTGTCTATATCACTTGTCCTCATCATTAATGATCGTATGTTCCAATTATGATAATAATTCTTTGAAAGAAAAAAAAAAGAAAAAAAGGGCAAAATAATGACCGATTACTCAAAAAAAAAAATGAAAATAATGAATGAGATTGGGCCTAATTATCGAAATTCCGGAGCTACCAAATGCTAAAACTTTGGGGCCCAAAAACGAGGTTAAATAAAGACACACCTGAGGCCATGACTCCCGCCTGTAGTGCACCACGTGTCCCTTAAGATACCAGGGTCTTCACGTCTCCCACATTTGAAACGCAGAAACCTAACTTCTTCCCAAATGGAAACCCTCGTATACTTGTTCACAAATTCACAGACTTGAAGCTAAATCAAATCGAACCTCGCAGCTCCCTAAAGGTACTGTCTTTCTTTCACCTTCTCTAATTTTTCTCTCAGCACAGTTAGTTCACCGTGATTTAGGGCTTATTGTAAGAAATTTTTCTGCTTTTCTAGGGTTTTATAGAGCTGACTGTATCTCACCGCGCGGGCGCCTGAACGCCGTGTCGTTTTGAATGGCTCGGATAAGAAAGCACGGGGCTAATTTCTCTGGGGAGGGAGGAGTTGAGAGCGTTGATGATAGTGATGCAGTAGTGGGTGAGGACATGAGTGAGGGTTTGGAAGAGGGAGATGAATTGGTAGATGGAGGTGGTGATTCTGGAGGGAAAGTAGGACCTGTAGATATGGAGATTGATGAGAAAGGTGGAGATGGAGTGACAGAGGGTTTGGAGGGGACTCAATTTGGGGGTACTGATGCGAATGCAGCGAGTGAGAAAGGGTCGGTTTCGGAATCGAAGGATGGTTCTAAGGGAGTTGAAAGTTCAGTCCTTAGTGACAAGGATAGGGGTAAAGATGAGATTGTAAGGGAATGCGTGGAACCTGTAGCTGTGGGTACTGTGGAAGGGAACCTCTCGATTAGTTTTGAGGCGAAGGAGGATGGAACAGTTGAGGGAAAGGATGAATTGATGAGAGATGACAAAGAAGAGGAAGTTGCACAAGTAGATGAGGAAGAGAGAGAAAGAGAACAGAATGTGGAGTGTAGCCAGAGTAGCCATGCTACAAGTTCTAACGTGGAGCATGAGGCTACAGGGTCTGTTGGAGAAATACCGCAGGACATCCCAGCTGTGGAAGTGAAAATTGCCGGTATCGATGAGTCTGGGCATGATGGAGACCTGAATGCAAGCACTGGTTCCCAGATGGTTATGTCTGGTGGACTAGAAAATCAGACGTTGGAAGTTAATGTGGGAGTAAAGACCGGTGAAGATGTCTTGATGCCTGAATATGTTTCCCCAGCAGAGGTTTCTGTGAAATCTGAAAATGGGCATAATTTGATTGACATGGCTATTGATTTGGAACCGTATGCTGGAAAGGATGGGAATGTTTCAGATGATAGTAATGTTTCTGGTCCCTCACAACCAGAATTTCAAGCTTTTGATCTAGTATGGGGCAAAATTAGGAGCCATCCATGGTGGCCTGGGCAGATATGTGATCCTTCAGCTTCATCAAAACTTGCAAAGAAGTATTTTAAGAAGCACAGTTATCTGATAGCTTATTTTTGGGATTGTACATTTGCTTGGAATGAAGCACCACAAATTAAGCCCTTTAGGGAGAACTTTTCACAAATGGAAAAGCAGAGCAATATGGAGGAATTCCAAAATGCAGTTGCTTGTGCTCTGGATGAAGTCTCAAGGCGAGTAGAGTTTGGCTTGGCCTGTTCTTGCATTTCCAAAGAAGTTTATGCAAAGCTCAAAACACAGACGATCATTAATGCTGGAATCAAGGAAGAAGCATGTAGAAGAGATGGTGGTGATAGTTCACTGGGTGCTTCTTCTTTTGAACCCTTGAAACTCATTAACTTTGCAAAACAAGCCGCCAAGCTGCCATTTGGCAGAGCTGACAGACTCGAACTTGTTACATCACGGGCCCAATTATCATCTTTCTATCGTTGGAAGGGTTATTCTCAGCTGCCAGAGTTCAATTTTCTTGGTGGGTTGCTGGAAAATGATGCCGACATTTCACTATTGAGAGAAAAGGAGCAATTTAATGAACTACGGGAAGTTGCACTTCCAGTAATTAAGGATGAGGAATTGGAGCAGAAATCAAAAGGGAAAAGCTCCTCATTGCATAAGCGTAAGCACATATCTGGAGATAGTTCCCAACCAGGTAAAAAAGGGAAAAACTCCTCAAATGTAACTGCTGAGAAGGGTTTGTCTACTCCCATGAGTGAGAATGGATCAGAAAGGAAAGCTGACTGTAAGTTGGTTTCACAATCCTCAAGTAAGAAACGAAAGGCAGTTGATGGAGCTATGCCTGATGACTCTGCGGTGAAACATAGTAAAAGCACTTCATCAGCAGTGGAAGATACTGTTCCTTTACAGAATAAGCAGACTTTTAGAGTTGGAGATAGAATCTGTAGGGTTGCAACCCTACTAAATGGGTCAAGTCCAATATTCAGGCACAATGCAGCACCTGCAGATGCTGAAGTTCAGGATGAAGGCAAAGAGAAATCTTCATTGCAGAAACCACAAACTGAAAAGCTGATTGACATGGAGAATCCTTCTCCTGATGAGATGCTGTCTCAGCTTTGCTTGGCTGCCATGAATCCCAATAAAGGGTACAGCATGTTGATTTCCTTGATGGGTTGCTTCTCAAAATTTAGGAATACTATATGCCTGGAACCTCCCAGTCCAGATGAGGATCAATTGCCTTTGGGACAAATATTTGGTAGCAAGCGCAGTAAGAAATCAACCAAGACTGGAAAGAAATCAATCAAACCACGCATCTCTGAAAAATCTGAGTTGGAGCTGGTCAAAGACTCTTATTCTTCTGATAAGATAGTTAAGAGTCAAAATGAAAATGGAGAGTTATTGCTTGGAGCTGCAAGCGATAAAGATACATGTGTTGTGGAGTCACAGTCAAGTCCTGATTCGGAAGCACTGAAGCCAGTTCTTGACAATAAAAATGGAGAGTTGGTGTGTGGAACTGCAACAAGCGATAAGGATACTTCTACTGTTGAACTGCAAGCAAGTCTTGAGTTAAATCCCACTTTGGATTCTGAACAGAACATTGTTTGTGGAGATATTGAATCAAAAGCAGTGAACACAGCTGCTACAAGCGATAAGGATACTTATACTGTTGAACTGCAAGCAACTCTCGAGTTAAATCCCAATTTGGATTCTGAACAGAACATTGTTTATGGAGATATTGATTCAAAAGCAGTGAACCCAGCTCTGGATGATGAAAATGGAGCATTAGTACGTGAGCCCATCTCTGTTGTTGAGTCACCAGCAGATCCCAAGTTAAATCCCAATTTGGATTTTGAACAGGAAAATACAGTAAGAGATACTGGTGCGGAAGCAGTGAAGCCAGCTCTTGACGATGAAAGTGGAGAGTTGGTGGCTGGAGCTCTAAGTAATAAGGATGCTTCCGCTGTGGATTCGCAAGCAAGTCTTGAGTTCAATCCCAATATGGATTCTGCACTGAAATTTCCTGATGGAGATTATGATTCAGAAGCAGTGAAGCCAGCTTCCCCAAGTGAGAGTTGTGAGGAAGATTCTCCCGCAGCTCTGATCTTGAACTTTTCAGACTTGGAGTCTCTTCCCTCGGAAGCAAGTCTAAACAATATTTTTAGCATCTTCGGGCCTCTGAATGAATCGCAAACCGAATTGTTGAAGAAGACAAACCGGGCCAAAGTGGTTTTCAGGCGGCGTTCTGATGCTCAAAAAGCTTTCAGCAGTGCCGGGAAATACAGTACCTTTGGACCTTCACTTGAAAGTTATCGCCTCAAGTATCCGCTATCACCAAGTAAAGCTTCTCCTTCTCCGAAGGTGGCAAAGCAAGGAAAAATGGATGCATCTGCAGAAGGTGATGGAGCTAGAAAACACTGATGAAATGAGAGTCACAGGTTACTATTAGTTTTTTTCTTTAACCAAACTTTCAAGCAAGAAACGAGAGAGTGGGTAGTTGCATCGGTATTTTTATGGAAATTGCTAGGACCAAGATTAAAAGGTATATGTACATCCATGTAGTTTATTTATTAATCAGCTGTGAGCTGTGAGAAATGCCAAGAACTGCATTATGAGTTAGTCTAGTGCAGTAGGACAGTTCCATTCTTAATTGGCTGTAGAGTAGTACTCAGAACTCCATTGTCAGTTACTCTAGTGCAATAGTACATCTTCCGTGGCTCAACAGATGCTTCAAATATTTATGTTACAGTACCCTAAATATCTTTGTTATCACTTATCATTTGGATTTGAATTTTTCAACCTCACTGTCAAGTGTGGTTCAGTTTTCACCCCGTGCATCTGGCTTTTGATACCTATTGATAATATCTGTGGTTGTGCATTCTTATTGAGTTTTCCTCTTTTCTATAGATGCAGTACGGTGAAAACTATGCATAGCTGGATAGCCTGGATTCAGTGTTAGGTTACGATGACTGGGATACCGCTAATGCTTATGTGTCGTTAAACCAAAGTGGTTTCAGTTTTTGATGGATGAATTACTTGTACAGGTAAAAAAATTGAGGTTTAAATCATTTACACTAAATTTCATATATTAATGGCATTGTTTTCCTAGTATGGGTCATAAATTAAAGTGGAAATAATGCTTATAACTTTGAGTCTCATACTCGCTGACTAAGAGTAGAATGCTTTTCTGCCCACGTTTTGTAAAAACGTTGGTTGTTTTAGATGTTATCCCAACCGACAGCTCTAGAAGCGTTCCACTAGCGCCAGCGCCTTCATCATATGATTATCTTGGCTATGTACACATTGGCGGACTTTGCAACATGAAAAATATTAACGGTTTTAGTTATGTTACATATCCAGCATAAAAGTAAGTCAATATTTCTTAAATTATAATTTATATTTATTATGCATAAAATACATGAAAGAAAACAAATCCACAGCATCGCGCGGAATTCATAACTAACTTAAAACATTACCAAAAAAGCTAAGCAAAGATGTAAAAAATAAAAAATAAATTTTACCAAAGAAACAAAAAAGATAGAAGATATTGGGATGCGAGCGAAGTACACAGAAGACGCTCCCACTCCAGTTCGCTTTACCTTTTCGTATTTCCATTTTACGTTAATTTAAATTCCAATTTAAAATTTTGAACCGCCGCTTCTCCGTAATTCAAAAACACTCGCAAGAAAAAGACCTACTTACTTCCGCCACTGCCAATCTCCTCCGATCCGATCCAAATCCACTCCGATCTGATCTCCGATATGGAAGATTCCGAGTTGCTCAACAAGAACGACACCCAAGCCAGACGCCTCAGCCTCATCGACGTTTCCTGCGAGGACGATTCCCTCATCGACTCCTTCGCCTCAGACTTCAAGTTCTCAGGTGCTCTTTTCTTTCTTTCATTCTGTTAGGTTTTCCCAGGAATTTGAGTATCTCTTCTTGATTTCAAGCTTATTGATCTTGTTTCCTGCGATTACAGCTCGGATGGATGCTTTGATTTGTTTTTGGAAATTCAAACTCACTTGAAAGCTTGTTGCTTTAGTCATTTCCGATATCTAAATTTGGGGATCTTTTGGATACCTGGTTAGGTTTACAGTTAGATTCCCGAGTTTTGATTCTAATTTTATTGAAAGAGTAATCTTGATTTTTGTTCTTGTTTGCACGGTTCAAAATTAGAACACAAAATTCTGAAATGCCAGTTTGATTACCTGAGGATACGTAAAATGCTTTGTGTAAAGGCTGAGGGATGATACAAGGGCCCTATTTATTTATGATTTGTGCATTGCTATCCTTGTTATCTGATTATTGTTGGTTATTGCTGTGGTTTCTGTCACATTTTTATCTAATATATCGTAATGCCGTTTGCACTATTCAGAAGGCCAAGATAACAGAAACCTTGAGTTGTTTGGGGGTGTTGCTGCTAACAAGTTAGAGGTCGTTCCTGAAAACCTTGAGCTCAATGACCAAGTTATTCAACCGTCTGAGTCGCTGGAGCCAGAAGTGACAAAGAAGAGGGGAAAGTATAACTTGCGCGAAAGTATAGCTTGGAATAGTGCTTTTCTCACCAGTCCAGGTAGGTTTGATGTTCGGAAGTTTTATAAGTAATGTCGTTTGGTTATTCCCGTCTTGTGCATTCAAATTCTTAGTAGGGATATGATTTTGTGAATCAGGTGTTCTTGATGCCGACGAGCTGTCTAGCATGATTGAAGGAGATAAGAGTGAAACAAGGATGTTACCTGGGATTCAGGAAGAAATTTACAGGTCCACTGATACAAGCTCCACCTTAGAAAGTGACACTTTGACACTAGAAAGTGTTGAGGCCAGTTTGTTTGAAGATGTGAGAGCTTCAATCCAGAGATCAAGCAATGCATCAAAAGTAGTGGATGAAAGTATTAAAGTGGGTTCAGGAGTTACAGAAGACAGGAGTACCTGTGGTAAGCATATACTTCTATGACTTGTATTTGGCATATAAAAAAAAACCGATTGTTGACTTTGTCCAATTGTTATGCCAGAAAATAGTGTACTTGGTAGCAGAGGATTTGAAGTAGGAGAGTATTAGGGCCATAAATTTACTTGTTCTTTTTTACCTTCCAATAGAGCAATATAACTGTAGAGTTATTTATCCAAAGTTGATGGGATGGAGGCAGTTTGATGGAGTTCTCTACTTGAGTCTCTTCTCTCTTTTCCTCTCTCTAGCGAGCAATGGTAGTCTGGGTATTAAACATTAATAACCTTTACTGAAGAAGCATAAATAAGTTACTGAAACCTTGACAGGTCTAATATCAGACGATTTACTTAGGAGATTTACCTTTTAAACTAACGCAGCCTTGTTTCTTTTCAGCTTCAAAGGGAGTGAATTTTGCTTCTCAAGATAAGGTATGTTTAGTTTATACCAAGAATCTCCGATTGTCATGATACGATCATAAGAGATATTCTATATTTCAGGCGAGGCCTAGACTTGCTTCTAAGAAGGCAAGCATCGATGTACAAAAACCAGGGATGTTGAAAAGGCAGGCTTCTAGATGTCCACAGGTCTCACAGGTATGTAACAATAATATGTTCTCAAATATCTGCATTGCTTGTACGACACGTTTAAAACTGGAACATATGCCACTGAGATATAATTCTATAGTCTAGTAAAAAGATATAACATCAATTTGATTGATTCAGCCTTCTGATAAACTTTTCATTTATGTCAATAAAATTGCACTGATGGTTTTTATGTAGTGTAATGACACAAGTCTTATATTCTTTAAAATGAAGTCTGTTTCCACAAGTGGAGAGGCAAGTAAATCTCTTTTGAAGCGACCAAAGGTATTAGGGAATCCTAATCGTAGCTCAGCAGCATTAACCAAGAGAGCTTCTACGGGTGGTCCCCTTGTCAAAATTGAAAAGGATAATGTCAACAGCACAACTGGTAAGCTGAACCTCCTTTTGGTCGTATCTATGTATCTACATACCTCAGAGGGTAATGGTTTATAGTTGTATTTCTAAGTTATCAGTCTATTATCCTGATTCGACTACTGCAGGAAGAGGGGCTACAGTGTCAAAAGCGCCATTAAGTTCCCGAATTGTGCCTAAGCCCAGACCATCATCTAAGACTTCCTCCTTGGGTGCTTCTCCTGCAACCAAAAGAGAAGTAGGTTCTTCCTCATTGGATGGTTCTCGCGGTACTGCATCCAACAACATTAGTAAATCTCCCTTCAACTCCAAAAGAAAAACTGATTCCAGGACTGATATTACTGTTAATACACCTTCATCTGGTTCAACCTTCAAGACATCACCTCAAATTGAACCGAAAAATAAAAGTCGGTCTGGGAACTCTCTTATCTCATCTAATATGATTCCTGCGACAAAGCTGCTCTCTAGTATATCACCTGCCAGCTCTGTCAGCGAATGGTCCTCAGAGTCATCAAGAGCTAGCCTCGACACGATCTCTCTTAAAAGTGGCTCTGTAGATTTTGATGCACCTCTGATTTTGGATTTGCAGAACCACGTTAAGGATCTAAGCTCAGTTGGACATGAGACTCAGGCAACTGGACTGCTCCGTAGATCTGTGGTGAATGCCCCTATGGAGAGAAATGGTGCACTTCCTCCAACTTCAAAACCTTCTGGACTGCGATTGCCATCACCAAAAATTGGCTTCTTTGATGGGGTTCGTTTGCCCTTTCTCTTATGTTGTTGCTGAAAAGTCTAGGCTAAGAAACTTAAAATGAACATTTTGTTGGCCAAATCACATTTCTTTTTTTCTATTCCTTTCTCTAGTAAATAACCTATGTGGTGTTTCTTATTTATGTAGGCGAAGTCAGCTGGATCCACTCCTAATGGAAGTAAGCAATCTCATCCTCTCATTCCTAGTAGCTCGCCTAAATTTGGGATGGGAACTGTGAGCCTGAGTGGGGGCCAAAGCAAGGGAAAACTTCAACCTGCTAGAATTGTGATGAAGGTGGGCAATAAAAAACCCGATACTCAACAGACGGTCTTTAGTATGAAACCTACATCTTCAGTACCAGTTCAGCATTCATTAAATGCTGCAAAGAAAGTCCTGACTCCTTCAAGGAGCAGCATATCTTCCAAAGTTGATGGTAAAGTTCCTGCTAAATCTGGCATAGAAAATCAGTTAAAGGATGAGAAAAGTGGAACTGAAGAACATGGCATTGACATCAAGGAGCAAGAGAACTGTTTTGCAGAGAAGAAAAATGGCGTTGCTCTTTCAAAAGATAAAGTGAATCCAGAACTGAAGGGTAGTCCTGTGAAGTCTGCAAAAGTGACTCCTATTGATGGAGAGTCTACTAGTCTCTGTGAGTCAATCTCCACTTCTGATGCTGACAAAATAATTTCTTCTGGGAAAGTGAGCAAAGTTGCAGCATTGGAACTACATAATGTGAAGCACGATTCACATAGCCTGAATGCTTTTAAGGAGAGGAAAGAATCGCAAATTGAAGAGCAGGTTCACGACTTGAGCAGACAAGTTGGAGCTATGGACATAAGTGCAGAGACTCAGCGAATGCTTGTTGGTGAGTCTCTTCCCTCTAGTCAATTTCAGCAGTGAAGATAGCCATGGAATAGTGCAAATGTGCAGAAGCTATATTTTACTTATATAGAATTCAAATGGATGAAGTCCTTCCATAAAATTTCCAGATGTTGATATTACCATCTTGTCTCTTGATGGTGCATGGTTAATGGTATGCCCGAAGTTGGACTTGTTCAATAGTGTCTTGTAGGACTTTGCAATTGGACCTGTCCCCCATTTTTATTGTAAATTTTGTTATTTTAGTGCATATATATTCAAAAATGCTCTGTAACAGGCAATTAATGGTTGTGTGTTATTACTCTATATTAAGTTAATATATGGTTAGTATCTCTAATTTATTTTAAAATCTTTTGATAATGTGCATTTGGATAGTGTGTATTGTGTTGGAGAAAAAGGTTGCTTGAGGTTAAGGTGTTGGAGAGGGAAAAACGTGGATTTTGGAGGCCAAATCTGCGAATCACGTTTTTGTCCAAAATATTTTAAAAAATTACTATTCCTATCCCTAGGCCTCAACTCTGCGAATCAAAGGAGGCCAGCCATGAATATCACTTTTGACTAATTTATGTACTGTTAGGATGTAATTTGATCACTAACTCAAAGAAAACACAGTTATTTTTAACCAGATTAAGTTTGTTTAGTCACTTTTGATTAATTTGCTGTAAACTTTGTCCCAGCCAGTTCCTCTCTTTGCCATTGCCTTACGGTGGCGTAACAAGGAAGAAATTGCCAGATACTTCAACTGCCTCAACAGAGAATCCTCTATATCATGGAGTTGGAGTTTCCTGCTAAACTGCCACCAGAACATAGAGACAATTTTCTTCAAATCTTTGGCCCTGATAACAAAAGCTTCAACTCTTTCTTGGGACACAACAGTTCTTGTTGAAATTGGCAAGTTCGAAAAGGAGCCAAAACTGAATGCCCACTCTAGCAGTTCTGCCCCATAGAGATCATCTTTCTCAAGGTTGTCTATGATCGAAGAGCCACTTGTACTTCCACCACTGATGTGATCAGTACGAGTTGCGTAGGTCCACGCGGTGCCTTGCCTGATGAAGAACATCTTTCCGAGTGGTTCCCCCTCTCGAATAATATAGCTTTCTACGGCATAGAACACCCAGTTAAGATGCTCGGAGATCGCTTTCAACACTTGTACGTCCATATGTTCAAGGAGTGGCACCTAAGAAAATACACATGTATGTAATTAAGAAATGATGTCACTATGCATGACAGAGCTACTAATTAAGTGAAGGATTTGGATCGATGTATATAAATATAAATATATGTATGTTAGCATATATATATGTTCTTGCTAGCTAGCATATCTGTAGTTAGAGACACCTACTTTTTTTAGCAAATCCAGGCAAAGGGGGCGCATGATAAGTCTTTTATGAACTGGGGAGAGAATATAGACGATATTTTCCACATCAACATCTTTGTTTTCTTCCACTCTATATCGTACAGTTTTCATGATCACCGTCTTCATATCCTTCGGGACATCAGCATTTTTGGACAACCACAAATCTATGTCTGGAGATATCTTTTGCATCTTCTGGTTGAATTTAAGCTTCTTTGATACCTTTTTGGCCAACTGCCTATATGTCTGTACGTAAGTACACCATAACAAACTAGACAGTGAACCTCAAGTAACAAAGAACTATCAAAATCATGAAGGTCTACGCAAATTAATGTATAGGTACATTAGGATACATAGACTGACTCCATGCAGTGGTAAACTAGATTAGCTTAATTTCAAGCTAGTCTACAACTGATGGAGCTTATCTATGGCTGTATGAAGTTGGTTTACCATGATTAATTGATGTACATATACGTTAATGTATTGTAGACTTTCTCAATTAAGAGATGCAAGAAGAGGTTTCAACATGTTAATGAAAGCAATGATTTCATGTAGATTTTCGTTGAGAATATTTTGTATAACGAATTAACACCAACCTGCAGATTTTCGTTGAGATATACCAAAAATAGTATTATGCCGCTTATAGAAATGGAAATCGCAAAGATGTTGTCCCATACATGCTTACTCGGCTCCAGGTTTGAACCTAAAGAACTGCGTGCATAAATTGACCAAAAAATAAAGAACTGCATGCACGTAAATTCTTTACCGGACATTTTTACCAAAGGAATCCAGTCCTGTTAAACGTACTACCTGACAAAGTGACAATCTACTATATGCTGACCTCAAATTTCGCAAACCCCATGAGAAGCATTGCAATAGCTTTGGTCCGCAATTTGTTGTCCTCGTTGTACCAAACTTAATAACATCAAGATATATACCAAAGTCCAACGCCGATGCATTTGATGGATTTGTAGGGCATAATCTGTTTACAATGGTGATATCTTTCACTTTAAACCCATTTCTGCCACAGGAAAAATCACGATCAGTTGCAGGATGACATCCTTCAACATTTTGACAGGCTTTCAGCCAACACCTCGTCTCTCTTTTAATAGCCAAAAAGTACCACATGGCTCCAAATAACTGTAAGAAATTTAGCTAATGATCAGATTTCATATAATATTATGATATGTATGAAAAACAATACCGATGAAGGAGAATAAGAAATTAAAGAGAAGTTATCGTAGGAAGTTCTAATGATGGAACAGAAAGCTAGGCTCACAATTTATAATTGAAGCCTTGAACGTTATATAACATACACTGAGCTTTATAAAGGTTCTCATTATGAAACGGATTTTATAGTGAGCTCCACATGCAATATCTTGAGTCATTCAATTTATAGCAAACTTGATACAATGTTTGGGGAAGTTAAAGGAGTCTGAAACTTACATGAGCAGTAAGGATGAAAGGACAAAAGTCCAATACCCCTTTAACCAATCTTCCTATACGAGTGTCGATGTTAATATGCTTGACCCATTCGTAGATGTGACTAATCCGTAGAACATATTGTGCCAGTAAAAGTATTAGATTAACAGACGAAAGAACAGAAAATGCGCCATTGGACAGCAAAACTACCTGAAGTGAAGACATCACAATGATATATCAGCCCAACACTTGAAAATTGTCCTAATTTTTCCAAGTTGAAAGTATATATTGATCTCAGATACGTGCAGGACAAAACTTTTTATTCTTTACTTCTTCATGCATGCAAGTACTATCTTTACAAAAAAAATCAACTAAATCGAGAACTGTTTAGCCATTTGATTATAGCTAGCTAGTCATCTACAATACAGTTCTTTGGACGTTCTTGATTGCATAGTTTAGCTCCACCGACCAAACGGTTGTTGATTTGATTGAAACTTTGCATAAATGATCCTTAAATGAGAACTTAAAGAATAAACAGTTGTGGACAAAATCTTCCTCAAGGATCTGCATGCCTGCTCGACCAATAAAAAGAAGTATCATGTTTTACTATAAAACTAGGCTTCTCCTGTGTACCTGTGGGATGGGAAGAGTAACATCAACAGCTCCGATAAAGCGAAATAGTTGAATGAACCAAGATGTGTCGCTGGAATTACGTCTGCCACAATTTCGCATATAGGCCGCTACATAGAAGAAATCTACAACAGATCGTAAAACAAGAAATAACATCCTCAACCTGCTATCTGCGCTTAGACACTTGATATCGTCGTTGATGTTCCAAATGTAGAAGAAGAAAGGATCTACGAAGAAACCAACAGCACAGGACACTACAAATATCGCATCCCCTGGACCATATCTCCGACCAGAAATGAAATAGACTTTGAAAAGACTCTTTGATTTCCCCTCCAAATCCAGATGATTCCAATCTTGAATACTGAACAAGACATGCACAACAAACATAGAAGTGTGCATCAGCGAAAACATTGAAGGAATAACCATTCAAAGTTAGCTTAGCTAGCAATGGCCACTCCACCACCAAAAAAAAAAAAAAAATGCAATGCACTACTCTGCTGTTTTTACTGGTAGAACAAACTACCAGTCAAAGAGTGATTTCCTAGACCATGAGGGTCAGCAGCTTCCTCCTTTTTCTTCGGTCTAATCGAGTCCTATGGTTTCATTTCCAAATAACGTATATAAGAGAGAGCAGATTAAAGAGTGCTCATTAGGAGTAGAGAAAGAAACTGACCTTAACCTCGTCTCCGATGCCCCATCGTTGGAGTAGTTGTGCTCCATAACAGAAGGCAATTTAGGATCTTATATCCTCCTCTGAACTCACAACAATCGAGGAGTGAGTTTGGATAAAACGAAGATCGATCGAATAGTAGCAGAAACTGAACTAGTTAGACTAGAAGGTCGATCGTGCTCCTTCGGAGCCCTTTTTGTCTGTGTCTATGATCTTATCAACAATTAGTGTACTGAGTTCTGACTAGTTTGCTTATTTGGTTGTCATTACTCATCAAGTCATTAGGAAAAAACAGAAGAAAAGAAAATTAGGAAAGAACGTTAGCCAACGAAGCTCCGTCGGTCAATCACTTTTTCCTATTTTATTTTATTTCTTTTTGTGTTTCTTTTTATTTTTAGATCCTTGGGGGCTTGTGATCGATCTATCAAAGTGTACTGTATCGAGCATGTCATGCGTCAAAATCGGTCCATGAAATTATTTTGACGAAATTAAAGTAAAATCTCTTGTTTTAGCACACCAATTTTTTTTTTAATTTTATCGACTTTAAATTTAGAAAAAGTGAAAAGAGAGAAAATAAAAATGTATATATTTACAGCAAATCTCTAAAATTATAGAAAATCCACTTTCTAGAAGGTTTTACTTTTTGGGAAAATGCTCATTTACCCAATTTTAGATTAAAATTTGCCCACTTGCTCCACAAACTATTTTTTAACCCCGTTTACCCAAAACACTCTAAGGGATTATTTCCCCTTTACCCAATTAATTCTTTTTTTTCTTCTTTTTATTTATTTTTGGGACTTTTTTGCCCTCTCTCTCTCTCTCTCTCTCTCTCTCTCTCTCTCTCTCTCTCTCTCTCTCTCTCTCTCTCTCTCTCTCTCTCTCTCCAGATGACGTCGGATTTCTCTCTCCCTCCCTCCATCCCTCCAGCAGGTCGCCCACGACGCCTGCTCTCGCCATCGCGGCACCGAAACTCGTCGTCGTGCTCTCCGCTGCCAGGCTCGACGCCAGGCCAACGGTCCTCGTCGCTTAGAAGCTCGGCGAGGCAGGGGTTGACCTTCTGAAGGAATCGACGACAGACTGAAAACTGCTATCTGCTATTGTGCAGTCATAACCATAAAAGTTGGTACATTAGTGCCCCCCAGTAGACTTTGTATTGGGGGCCAATGATGACTGCTTTATTTATTGACGGACTGAAAACTGCTATTCCAAAGTAAATGTAGTGTTAAATTGCAGTAGTCGATAAATGAAAAAATTGTGTGGTTTGTGTCAGTCTAGTGGGGGGCAGTAGACAGAATATTGACCCTCAAACTGTGGGTTTTTAGACATTATCTGTTGTTTTGAGTGTGAATAACTTCTATAATCTGTGAAACATAAGAAGCGGTGTAATGTTTGATGGTCTATTGGGGGGCAGTAGACACATTAGTGCCACCCAATAATGTATTTCTTAGGAGACAGTAATCATCTCTTGTTGATTTGTTTGTGATAAAGTGCAATACACTGTGAATCCTTGAAACTGGTGCAAGTTTTAATGGTTTAGTGGGGGGCAGTAGACACATTACTGTCCCCAAATAATGTCTTCATACGAAATCAGAACCCTTCACTTAACTGGTGCAAGTTTTAATGGTTTAGTGGGGGGCAGTAGACACATTACTGCCCCCAAATAATGTTTTCGTTTTAAGTCAGAACCCTTCACTTAACTATCATTGACATATTATTGTACTTTAATAAACTCAAAACAACATAAGACTTATCAAAACTCTAATTTCAGTGATTAATTAACCACAGTTAAGAAATTAGTGGGGGGCAATAATCTGTCTATTACCCCCCAATAGACCACAGTTTTGACGTCGTCCAAGACCTGCAAGGGAAGCCCAGACCCGATTCAGGCGTGGAGCTTCGGAGCTTCCCGGACATCTGACGAACAAAACCGGCGAAGCCCAGACCCTATTCAGGCGTGGAGAGCTTCTCGGACATCTGACGAACAAAACCAGCGAAGCCCAGAGGGGTTGGGATCATGGAGTTAGATGGCGTCATCCTCTGGTGGTCCGACGGTGGGACGGAGCGGCGACGGTGGAGGCCGACATCGATGGTGGAGTGGTGGGCGTGGTGGCTCAGAGAGAGAGAGAGAAAGAGAGCCTGAGACGAGGTTAGAGAAAGAGAGAGAAAGAGAGAGAGAGAGAGAGAGAGAGAGAAATCGTTGAGGGGGACGAGAGAGAGATATGAGTTTAATTTGTTAATTAAAATGAGGGCAATACTGTCAAACACTGTTAGATTGGGTAAATGGGGTTAAAAAACTATTGGTGGAGTAAGTGGGCAATTTTTAGCCAAAAATTGGGTAACTGGTCACAGCCCCCTTACTTTTTTCTCTCTTATATCTCCAAATTACATTAATTTTCGATTAGTTAAAGTTTTAAATTCAAAAAATATTATTATATTTAATTACGAATATTAAATTATAGACAATATGATAGTGAAGCTGTTGGAACTAAAAAATAATTAATATAGAGATTTTAACTTTTGAGTTCATATAATAGTGATTTTATGGGAAAGTTGTTGGAGATACTCTAACTAAGAATGAAGTTGGTGGGAATCTGGGATGAAAGTTAAAGCAACCAGAGTGTTCATTTTGTTGTCATTAGCATAAATAAAAGAAAGAATATGAGAAAAGCACTTTGGAAAAGGTGCTCACTTTCTCGAATCCGGTGGATCAAGCCCATGCTTGACGTGGCGGCCCCTCGGTTTTCAACCGAGCCCCTATAGCATTGGGGGAGTATGATGGTATTGAATCGGTTGAGCCGATGCCGTGACAACTGCGAAACGTGCTTATTTTTTCACATCACTTTTGTATATATTCAATCGATGGATGTGCGTGGACATAAGATAAAAAAAATTAATTTTAATTACAAACACATTGGACTATACTAATTTTATTCCTAAAGTTGTATGACTTATACATTGCATTTAAATTGTTTAAGTTCATTCTAAAGCAACCATGAAGTGGAAAATGAATTCGGAGAAACAAACCGCTCGATGGAGAGATTGTAATGTTTTATGGTGGTTGTAGAAAATCCAGCCAATTTGGTTCTCGTTTCGAATTCAATCAACTAGGTCAAACGTACTTACTCTTATAAACCTATATTTATATATCATACACTTCAAAGAGCAACCCCCATCAATTCAAAGAAAATGGAAAAACCAACCGTTGGATGAGTTTATTACAATAAATTATGAGTGTGGTAAAAAATTTAGCCAATTTCACCATATTTTCGAATCCGATCGGATTGGTCAACCATAGTCACTTATATGTTTTATTGGTTGACCGATGGCGTGATAACCGCAAAACGTGCTTATTTTTTCACATCACGTTTGTATATATTCCATCGATGGATGTGCGTAGACATAAGATAAAAAAAAATTAATTTTTGTTACAAATTAACACATTGGTCTATACCAATTTTATTCCTAAAGTTGTATGACTTATACCTTGCATTTAAATTGTTTAGGTTCATTCAAAAGCAACCATGAAGTGGAAAATGAATTTGGAGAAACCAACCACTCGATGGAGAGATTGTAATGTTTTATGGTGATTGTAGAAAATATAGCCAATTTGGTTCTTGTTTCAAATTAGATCAACTAGGTCAAACGTAGTTACTCTTATAAACCTATATTTATATATCATACACTCCAAAGAGCAACCCCTATCAATTCAAAGAAAATGAAAAAACCGACCGTTGGATGAGTTTATTACAATAAATTATGAGTGTGGTAAAAAATTTAACCAATTTCACCATATTTTCAAATCCGATCGGATTGGTCAACCGATACGTAGAATATATATGCACATTAGCACATATTTTATATAGAAGTATAAGAACTTCCACACACACACACATATAGTCATATATATGTGTATATATATATATATATATATAACACACACACACACACATATAGATATATATATATATATAAACACACACACAAATATATATCTATATGTGTGTGTGTGTATATATAAACACACACACACACACACACATATATATATATAACACACACACACAAATATATATATCTATATGTGTCTATATATATATAGATATATATATATAGACACACACATATATATATATATATATTTGTGTGTTATATATATATATATATATCTATATCTATATCTATATCTATATTTATATAACACACACATATATATAAACACACACACAAATATATATATCTATATGTGTCTATATATATATATATATATATGGGAAAAAAATATAAACAGTACCTGAGGTAAGGCCCATTCTAAATTTTTATACCTAAGTTTTCGAAACTATCATAATAGTACCCAAAATAACTAGCCCGACCCAATATTCGTACCTGCCGTCTATGACGGCGTTAACTGATGTCGCTTTTAGCAAGCGCATAATTTAACCCTGAAATATCGTTAGTAGTAGAAGCAAATAGGGATCGTTCTATCCGGGGATTGAGGGTACACTTGTAATTGTGAAACAAATAAAGAAAAGTATTATTTACAAAAATAAAATAAAGAATATAAATATATACAATTGTATAAACAAATAAAGAATTAAAATAATAACGTATTATTTACAAAAATAAAGAATAAATATATACAAGTAAACACAAATAAGGGGGGATTAGGATTCTTAAAATTAAAATTAAAATAAATAAAATAAAGAAAACGTAAAAACATATATACAAGGGTGAAACATAAGGAACAAAGATCAAAATTAATTCCATGTAATCAAATTCGATTCAAACCCTATAATTGTTCTTCCAAGTCATGAGAGAGGAGTTGATCATGTGAAACATTCGAAAGCAAATGATTTCCCATATTTTACTTTTCAATGCTAATTAACCTAAGCGAAAGCACCTAGATTAATCCTATCAAACATGCAATCAAGCCCTAGAAAGCTAGTCAATCATGACATGTTCAACGCATTAGACATAGAGAAAGGCTATCAACTCAAGTGTACAACTTAGTTATGGAAAAGTCCACCTAATTGCAATCCTCTTCAATTAAATTCGATTCTTGTCCAGAACCTTTACTACTTTTGATTCAAGTTACACAAAACGAAAAGTCGATTTCATGTTCTTAAACCTAGCACCAATTACATGCAAATCCTATAAGTGTCGACCCAAATAAGATAAACATATAAAAGTTTTCTATCAAGCAAATTCAATCGAACAAACTCACATAAGCAACTTAGAATCACAATTATAGAATTCGAAAACTTTATTTAAACATAGAAATTGGGCTTAAACTTTGCCCTAAACGTTAGGTTAACTAGAAACAAGTTCATACGAAATCAAACAAGGAAACCAAAAAGGTTACAAGGAAAAGGAACGAATTACACCGTGAGTGGAGATGGAGATGGAGAGCTAGATGGTTGGATCTTGAATCTTGGAAGCAAGCCTTCAAGGTGGATGATGGAGGATATGATCTTCACGGCTCCTTCTTCTTCTTCCTCTCCTTGCTTGAAAATGCAGAACTTTGCAACTAGAGAATGGAGATAAAAAATGAAAAGGAAATGGAGAGACAAAGAAGATGAGATGGATGAAGGAATTTTTGTAGGAAATGGTGACTAAGGAAAATGGAGAGGAAATGGTGAGACAAAGAAGATGAGATGGATGAAGGAATTGGTGGGAAAATGGAAAGGAAATGGAGAGACAAAGAAGATGAGATGGATGAAGGAATTGGTAACTAAGGAAAATGGAGAGGAAATGGTGAGACAAGGAGATGAGATGGATGAAGGAATTGGTGTGGGAAAATGGAAAGGAAATGGAGAGACAAAGAAGATGAGATGGATGAAGGAATTGGTGTTGGAAATGGTGACTAAGGAAAATGGAGAGGAAATGGTGAGACAAGGAGATGAAATGGATGAAGGAATTGGTGTTGGAAATGGTGACTAAGGAAAATGGAGAGGAAATGGTGAGACAAGGAGATGAAATGGATGAAGGAATTGGTATTTTGAGAGTGAGAGGAGAAGTGTATTTATAGCCCAAAAAATGATGAATGGAGGGTGGAGATGAACATAAATGAAGGGCTAGATATGTTAGACAAATTTGTAAAAAATATCTTCCCACTTGTTTATCACTTGTTCAACTTGAATTGATTTTCCTCCTCAAGATTTTCCACTTGGTTGCAACTTTGATTTTCCTCCTCAAGATTTTCCACTTGCTTGCAACTTTGATTTTCCTCCTCAAGATTTTCCACTTAGTTGCAACTTTGATTTTCCTCCTCAAGATTTTCCACTTGGTTGCAACTTTGATTTTCCTCCTCAAGATTTTCCACTTGGTTGCAACTTTGATTTTCCTCCTCAAGATTTTCCACTTGCTTGGAGGTCCTAAAAATAGAAACTAATAAGAAAAATAGAAACTTTCCTAAAATGAAAAATGGCAACTTACTAAAAATGATAAATAGAAACTACAAAAATATAAACTTTCTACAAATAGGAACTTTCCCAATCAAAGAATGGAAACTTTCCTAAACAGGATTTTAATAAGGAAATAACGTAAGAAATGTAGGGAAATGCAGTTAAAACGTTGCATTAAAATGCTCCTATCAAATTCCCCCACACTTAGCTTTTGCTAGTCCCTTAGCAAAATCACACTAAGACACACACTAACACTCAACGAAAATTAAAGACTCTACAAAAACAATGACTCTATTGCCCTTCAACTTTTTGTCTCAGAAATCTCCTACTTTCACAACATCAAGATTAGCACTCAACCAAGAATCAATATGTAGATATTCAAGAGTTAATTAAAACATATAATCCACACATACACAAGTAGGACTTGGTTGTGACAATGGTGATGGTTTCTGTTAAGCATGCTTCGAACAAGTATGATTCATATCCTCACAAGGTATATCCACTCTTTCTTCTCTCAGAATTCAAGACAATGCTTAAAAGCTTATAATCACTCAATTATATGTGAGAGAAAATATTTTGAGGCAATCAAATAGCTCACATATATAAGAAACGAAAAGCACTTTGTGAATATAATTTTTTTTGAAAAGATCTCATGAAGGATATCAACTACTTGCACGGATGGACCCAAGCCATAGGTTCAACTCTTGTAACTCATCTCCACATCAAGGGTTGTCCCATCTTAAGGATCAAGAAAGTCTTCTTAAAGGTTGTAATGGGGCCAAGGCTCACGGTTTTAAGAAATGAAGGGTAAGGATTTATCAAAGTGTCCTAAAAACCTAGCAGAGCACATGTAGATGTAGAGACCTCAAGAAATCCACCAAGGCATTGCAAAAACGTCACTTTCCCTAGAGGTAACATAAAAGGGCCTAATGTCTTCATGTTAGGCCAAATCTTCATTGTAAACTTCCCTAGAACTATAGTGGAATGGACAAAGGCCAAATTTTTCTGTAGTGGGCCTTCAGTTCAAAGTAAACTCCAAAATCACTAAGTATGGGGGACTAAAATCCATAAACATTTTTCTTTCTTTTCTTTTCTAGCCGTACACAATTTTTTTCTTTTCATTTTTCACGGCTTTCACATATTTGTTTTCTTTATGGACAAGTCTACCCCCACACTTGAACTTTCACCTCTTCTCAATTTTTCATCTTTAGCACCAAACCCACGTAGTATGTCTCAAAAGATAGCTCCGCTAAGTTTTTAGAACAAAGGGTAGGAGTGTAGCTATACTAAGGTTCAGGGTTAAGGATTTAAGGGTGATGAAAGAAAAGGCTTAATGTAAGCTCAAAGGGGTTTATCTAAGGGAGTCCCACGACGGGCACAAATAGGGACACATGCTTATTTAGCAATGGTGGTAATTCCTAGGTTGCCTCTATCCCTTCCAGAATCAGGGCCATATATTGACAAACGTCTCAACAAGCACAAGAGCGAATTCTAGCATTTTCTAGTCCATCAAACTTAATCTATGGCAAGCAATCAATCAAATGAAAGAATAATGAGATCATCAAAACATCGCCAAGAAATTAAGAATATATTTTTCAATTATCACTCCAAGAAAAAGGGACATGGCTCAAATATCTCACAGGGGCTTTTATGAATCAAAACTCATCCTAACATGCTCATATTCTGTACCAAGGTTACGAAATCCATATCCACTACACATGCATGCATTTTTCATATATCTCAATTAACCAAAGAATACCATTTTAAAAATTATCTCAATTTTGTGATTCCCTTTTAATCATGATTTCAGAGATATAGAATCATCATAGACAGTTGAAAGGGCATTCTAAGACTCAAAAACAAAAACAAAAGTAACAAATTTTTTTTTTTGACATTTTTCAAATTTTTTTTGTATTTTTTCAATATATATGACTCAAAATAAAAGACTCAAATATAAATCCCTTCCCCCACACTTAAATATTGCATTGTCCTCAATGTAATCAATTATTAGCATGCAATGAGACACTTAAGCATATAGGGATGAAATTTACGAAAATGACTACTAAAACAAAGGAAAATTGGAGAAGTAAAAGGGAAAGAGAAAGCAAATCTGCGTTGACGACTCCTCCACAGCTACGTTGGAATTGGGTTGCCTCCCAAGCAGCGCTTGTATTTTATGTCTTGCAGCCAGACAGTACCTACATTAAATAAAGTTAGTAACTATAATTAACAAAGAAATACAAAATAAAAACAAGTATAACTATTAATTACAAACTACAAGTAAAATTAACAAGTATATTGTACATAAGACACAAGTTAAGTACTCAAGTGAGTATAAAACGTGAAAAGTATTTTTACAAGTTTAAAGTGTGAAACAACAAAATAATTTACACGTATAGAGTATTCACAAGTATTTCTTTTATTATAAACATTATTGATATCGAATCAAATTCCAAGCGGTAAATCAAGTGGACGTGCGGCCCAAGTATAGTCGCCTAGACACAAACTCCCTTTCAAATCGTTTGGGCAACCTTACTGAAATGGCCAGGTGGGGGAGGGCGAACACGAGAGGAAAAATCCATTTTGGCATGAGCTACTCCCACAATGTGGTTTATGCCCATTTGCAAGCACTTCTGGATTCAAAAACCCGTCATGAACGTTGTCCCCTTCCTAGACACCATTCCACATAGGCTATACTTACTAAGATGAAAAAAGTTCATAAGTGTGAAGACAGTTCAACAAGTGTTAATAAAGGCCGCCCTCAACCTTAAGGGACCTGAGCTAGGTACCAATAAGGGGTTGAGGCCAATATTAACAAAAGAGACTTCACCTATTCCTCTCAATTTACAACCTACAATTAAAATTCGTGTTCAATAATATAAATAATATTTAAACTAAGTTTTAAACAATTTATATACAACAAATATATACAATAAATGACACAATTTAGCAAGTGATTTTTCAATCCCCGGCAACGGCGCCAAAAATTGATGTGCTCTTAGCAAGCGCATAATTTAACCCTGAAATATCGTTAGTAGTAGAAGCAAATAGGGATCGTTCTATCCGGGGATTGAGGGTACACTTGTAATTGTGAAACAAATAAAGAAAAGTATTATTTACAAAAATAAAATAAAGAATATAAATATATACAATTGTATAAACAAATAAAGAATTAAAATAATAACGTATTATTTACAAAAATAAAGAATAAATATATACAAGTAAACACAAATAAGGGGGGGATTAGGATTCTTAAAATTAAAATTAAAATAAATAAAATAAAGAAAACGTAAAAACATATATACAAGGGTGAAACATAAGGAACAAAGATCAAAATTAATTCCATGTAATCAAATTCGATTCAAACCCTATAATTGTTCTTCCAAGTCATGAGAGAGGAGTTGATCATGTGAAACATTCGAAAGCAAATGATTTCCCATATTTTACTTTTCAATGCTAATTAACCTAAGCGAAAGCACCTAGATTAATCCTATCAAACATGCAATCAAGCCCTAGAAAGCTAGTCAATCATGACATGTTCAACGCATTAGACATAGAGAAAGGCTATCAACTCAAGTGTACAACTTAGTTATGGAAAAGTCCACCTAATTGCAATCCTCTTCAATTAAATTCGATTCTTGTCCAGAACCTTTACTACTTTTGATTCAAGTTACACAAAACGAAAAGTCGATTTCATGTTCTTAAACCTAGCACCAATTACATGCAAATCCTATAAGTGTCGACCCAAATAAGATAAACATATAAAAGTTTTCTATCAAGCAAATTCAATCGAACAAACTCACATAAGCAACTTAGAATCACAATTATAGAATTCGAAAACTTTATTTAAACATAGAAATTGGGCTTAAACTTTGCCCTAAACGTTAGGTTAACTAGAAACAAGTTCATACGAAATCAAACAAGGAAACCAAAAAGGTTACAAGGAAAAGGAACGAATTACACCGTGAGTGGAGATGGAGATGGAGAGCTAGATGGTTGGATCTTGAATCTTGGAAGCAAGCCTTCAAGGTGGATGATGGAGGATATGATCTTCACGGCTCCTTCTTCTTCTTCCTCTCCTTGCTTGAAAATGCAGAACTTTGCAACTAGAGAATGGAGATAAAAAATGAAAAGGAAATGGAGAGACAAAGAAGATGAGATGGATGAAGGAATTTTTGTAGGAAATGGTGACTAAGGAAAATGGAGAGGAAATGGTGAGACAAAGAAGATGAGATGGATGAAGGAATTGGTGGGAAAATGGAAAGGAAATGGAGAGACAAAGAAGATGAGATGGATGAAGGAATTGGTAACTAAGGAAAATGGAGAGGAAATGGTGAGACAAGGAGATGAGATGGATGAAGGAATTGGTGTGGGAAAATGGAAAGGAAATGGAGAGACAAAGAAGATGAGATGGATGAAGGAATTGGTGTTGGAAATGGTGACTAAGGAAAATGGAGAGGAAATGGTGAGACAAGGAGATGAAATGGATGAAGGAATTGGTGTTGGAAATGGTGACTAAGGAAAATGGAGAGGAAATGGTGAGACAAGGAGATGAAATGGATGAAGGAATTGGTATTTTGAGAGTGAGAGGAGAAGTGTATTTATAGCCCAAAAAATGATGAATGGAGGGTGGAGATGAACATAAATGAAGGGCTAGATATGTTAGACAAATTTGTAAAAAATATCTTCCCACTTGTTTATCACTTGTTCAACTTGAATTGATTTTCCTCCTCAAGATTTTCCACTTGGTTGCAACTTTGATTTTCCTCCTCAAGATTTTCCACTTGCTTGCAACTTTGATTTTCCTCCTCAAGATTTTCCACTTAGTTGCAACTTTGATTTTCCTCCTCAAGATTTTCCACTTGGTTGCAACTTTGATTTTCCTCCTCAAGATTTTCCACTTGGTTGCAACTTTGATTTTCCTCCTCAAGATTTTCCACTTGCTTGGAGGTCCTAAAAATAGAAACTAATAAGAAAAATAGAAACTTTCCTAAAATGAAAAATGGCAACTTACTAAAAATGATAAATAGAAACTACAAAAATATAAACTTTCTACAAATAGGAACTTTCCCAATCAAAGAATGGAAACTTTCCTAAACAGGATTTTAATAAGGAAATAACGTAAGAAATGTAGGGAAATGCAGTTAAAACGTTGCATTAAAATGCTCCTATCATTAACCCACCTGCTACGCCCCAAAATTAGATGGGTATTTGGGTAATTTTCTTACCCAGCCCTTGTCTGTCTCCTCCAGCGAAGCAGACCCTTTTCTTTCTCCGTATTTCTCCCTCTCTGTTTCTCTGCCTCTCTCTCTCTCTCTCTCTCTCTCTCTCTCTCTCTCTCTCTCTCTCTCTCTCTCTCTCTCTCTGGCCCAATTTCACCAGAACCCAGTTGTTCTGAAACACCAGCAACCATCCTCCTCCCCAATTTATAGGTGAGTACCTTTGGGTTGCTTTTTGCCGCATTTTCTGACCTGGGTATCGAGTTTCTTCGGCGAAACAGCCCCGATTCGTAGAAATTGGACGGCGAAAACGACGGCAGGGACGAGATGAAGAAGACAATAGTGATGGGGATGTTAGGAGGTGGAGGCTTTCGTGATTAATTGGAGGGAAGACTAAGCAGTTGCGTCCTCATATCTAATTTTTTTGTTTCTTATTCATGCTTTCTGGATTTGGTTGTTGTGTAGGAATGTTTGAAGCTTTTTTATGCAAAGATTGCATCTTGGTTTGAGTATTTTTGGGTTGATTTTGATGGAGCTGGATTATAGTCCTAGAAGCTTGCAGGAAGGATTATAGTCCTCGAATCTGTAGGTTGATCTGAAATTGGTTTTTGTTACTGTCGAAGGGGTCTTCAATCTTCATTTGGGCTGCTCAGCTCTGTAATTTGCTCATGTTTCTGGGTTTTGGGTGTTTAATGATGCGTTTTCAACATTGGTGGTAGTTGGGTTTGTGTGTAATTTTGGTTTGCTTTCGCAAAATGCTTGCTTGTTCTTGATTATTACATATGAATTGTGATGGGGCTGCAGTTGAGATTTTGGAATGTGGTTTTGCTAAGACTGAGAGATGGAATGTGGATATAAATGACAAGAAGTTGATTTATGATGATATGAGGGTGATGAAGAATGGGTTGTAAAAGAATGGAACTTCATGGGAAATTGATGTTCATCAAAAATCACGTGCCTTCAAATAATGCAATTGCCTGATGCGAAACCCATCATATGATAGTTATGAGTGATAAGTTCTTGGTTTTGCTTGATAGCATGTTTCTGTGTTTGTTGGATTTGAATGGGGACGAGACAGAGAGGACATGGGTTTTCTGGGTTTCAATGAGGAAGAAAGAGAGTACTGTTAATACTTTACTTTTTCTTTTTTAATTTCTCCCTCTTCATTAATTATTAATATTATTAATTTATTAATACTAACTTTAAAAACTTAACCACTTGGTCGGATTTACCCCTGAAAATACTCCACCTAGCATGCAGCTTAACACCGTCTTGGACGGCGTGTATGAAAGTTGGGTCGGGTTGGGAATTCCACGTACCATTGTGATAGTTTTGAAAAGTTGGGTATAGAAATTTAGAATGGGCCTTAAGTTGGGTACTGTTTGTATTATTTTCCCTATATATATTTATAAACACACACACATATCTACATATATATATAAACACACACACACACATATATATAATATTTTACGGGCTTTTACGGGCCGGGCCTTTGGCGGGCCGGGCGGGGTTTTTGCAGGCCGGCCCACTACCCACCGAGGGGGGCTTTTGCGGGCCTTTTAATGGGCCGGGCCGGGCTTTTAGCCCTCAGGGCCGGCGGGCCTCCATCGGCCCACTTGATCCGCAGGCTTTTTGATGAGGCCTAGCAGCGTTCCTCCTATTGGGTTACACTGCTGGATGTTCCGTCGGCCTTCAGATCGGAAGGGGTGATGCGCATGATTGGCAGCACCATAGGAGATCGCAAGGAGTGGGATAGGGCGGCCTTCCGGCACGGTGTGTTGCGCGTCAGGGTGGAGATTGAGTTTTCCCAGCCTATACTCACTCAGTGCCTTTATCTGTTGGAGGATCGAGTGAACGTGCTCGTTCGATTCCGTTTCAACAAACTATTTGGAAGGCGCAACAGGTATGGTTTTGTAACCCATGTGGGGTTACCGTGTTATGGGCCGGTGCTGGAGGATAGAGCTGGGAATGTCGGACCTCGTTCGGGGGGGCAAACAAGCGATGATGGAGAGGCAGCATTGATGGTTAAGACGTCGGAGACTAGGGCAAATAACCGTGGCCCTACTCTGGTTTTCAAAGCACAGGTTCTTGCTGGGATCGCTGCAACTTTGGTGTCTGTGTCTGCAGGGTGCTTCCTTCCACAGAGGGCTCGACATCAAGTCACCATTCGAGAAATTGAAGAAACTAATGATCATGCATCACCCATTACTGGAAAAAGGACGAAGAGAACAAGTGATGTATCGGTGTCCCCGTAAAAGCCAGGACTGAGTTTGGCTATTGGTAAGCATAACATTGATGCTTCAACCATAGGTTTACTTGTTGTGGAACCTGCTGTGCTCAAGACAACTAAGAGGAAGCATGGACGACCTACTGGTAGCCTAAATAAGATGCCTTATGGGACTGCTGGGAAAGGAAAGAAGAACAAGGATGCAAGTAATGAGAAAAGGAAGGCATCTAAGGCCAGGAAGAATTTGACTGAAGACTTGGTTGATGTCGGTGACTCTAACCCTAAGGGGAAGGAGTTGGCTTTCTTTTAAGTTTATTTACATTTATTTTCAAGTATAGGGTGTGGGATGATAGCTTCTAGGAGCTTTCTGAGATGTTTCTATGTGTCGTTTGTTGCGTGCCTAGCAAGTGAGGCATAGATGATTGATTTTTCCTTAGGAGGCGAGGTTATTATAGCATGTACTAGGCTTTCTTTAAGTGAGCGGTATTGGTTGTAATGAGCTGCGAAATTGCTTTGCTCTTAAGTGTTGTTAGTCTCTAGCCAAATTTGACTATTGATCTAATGCATTCAACTTTCAGTTTAAAAAAAAAAAAAAAAAAACCTATGAGCAGTGGAGTGTTTATAATTTTCTTGTCATTAAAGTATTAAAAATCTTAAAATTATTTCTTAAGAATATGTCCCCATCAAAACGCCATGTTTAGCATTTTGAGTGCCAAGAGCAATGCCATAATCCAAAGGAAGCAAATGACATGATCGCTTGAGCTAATATCATCATCAGGGCTAGCTTTGGACCAAGACGAATTAGGCATGGGCCTATGACCTTAACTCAATGATCTCAGAAAAAAAAAATATATATATATATATAAACACACACACACACACGAAAATGTTTTGAAGAGGACGTCCGCACTGTTGCTAAAGTGCGGACGTCGCCGCAGCAGCTTGGCTCGGGCTTCGAAGGAGCGGCGGGGCTTGGCGGACGAAAGGCAGGGGTAGGACGGAGTGGTCTGCAGTCGATGGAGTCACCGGCGACAGGGTTGTAGCTTGCTGCCCAGAACCTGCAACCCCAACCTCCTCCGACCTCAAACGCTGCCATAACCGTCCGGGATGCCTCCGACCTCCCTTTTGCAAGCCATCGCTGCCTGGAACTCCTCAGTTGCATCGACATCCGCACTTCGCTAAAGTGCGGACGTCCTCTTCAGAACCGGACTATATATATATACCTTTGTCTATGAATCATTTAGTGACAAAAGACTCCAATAATTTTTTTTTTTAAAAGAGATACATCTTTACTGACGAATTAGTTGTTGGCTTGTCGCTCAAAGACTTACATAAAATTTAGAAAGGAAAACATTTTGTCAATGACTTTTTCACTAGAAAAAGCAGTCCATAAAAAGTAAAGGGTTTTTGTCCATTTACACCATTTTTAGAGATTTTTTTCCCACTTACCCTATTAAGTTTTTTTAATTTCCTCTTACCTAAAACACTCTAAGGAGGTCTTCCCTAATACCCCATTAAGATTTTTTTTTGTTTTTTAATTTTTTTAATACCATTTTACCCTCACCCCTTTGTTACTTAGAGAGAGAGAGAGAGAAACCATGAGAGACTTCGCCGGAGCCCGGTCACCGGCCGCAGGATTCCAGTCAACTTTCGCCGGATTCTAGTCACCTGCTACCTCCAACTAGAATTTGCTGAAAATCTCACCGGAAAGTTTTTTTGCCCCCAATAGATGACTATCAACCATGTATTCCCCCCAATAGATGACTATCAGCCATGTATTGCCCCCTAATAGAGGGGCAATAGACCTCTATTGCCTCCCAATAGAATTTTCGATAGTCGGAATGAGAACTAATCTCTCTAAATTTAGACAAATAAACTTTGATTAAAGAAAAAAGAACGATGTGATTACAACAATTCAAAACATATATTGCCCCCCCCCCTAATAGACGTCTATTGCCATCCAATAGACATTTCAACTGGCGGAATAGTTACTAATCCTCCTAAAATTAGGCAAATAGAACTTTGAATAAGGAAAAAAAAGAGGAGATTACACCAATTCAAGACATCTATTGCCCTCCAGTAGACGTCTATTGGGAGTCTATTGCCTCCCAATAGACATCTATTATCCTCGATGAAACTTTTTTTTCTTTGCTTCTTCATCTTCTGACCCCCTATTTTACCAAAAAGTAAAAAGAAAAAAAAAGGAAAAAAAAAAGCAGCCATTAGAAATCAAAATTCAAAACACACTTTGCCAAAAAAAAAAAAAAAATCAACTCTAGTTCCGATTGCGGCCGGAGTGAGGCCAGCAACCGTCTTTGCCGTCTGCTCCATCGATCAACAGGGCCATGGCTTCTCCGACGGCGTCGTTGTTCATATCCCCATCGTCGACAACTGGGCTCCATTCTGAAGCTCGAAGGCCCTCGGCTGGTCTCTACTGCGGCATCGACACCGGCGTGGACAAGGACGGGAGAGAGAGAGAGAGAGAGAGAGGACGAAGACGACACCACATGAAACCGGAAACGAAGACGGTATATTCCTCCGATCTCCGAGTTGCTGCATCGTCGCTGGAGCTAGAGCTGGAGGAGATAGGGAGATGGCATGTGTCGAACGTTGGAGCTGGAGGGGAGAGAGAGAGAGGACCGTGTCGAGCGCCGGAGCCGGAGGAGAGAGAGGGCTGGGTCGATCGCCGGAGCCAGAGGAGAGAGAGCCGGAGGTCAGTTGGGAGAGATGGGGGAGAGAGGAGAGAGAGAGAGAGAGATCGGATGAGAGAGAGTCAGAGAGATTGATATTGAGTGGGCGAAGCTGTAATTTATTAATTGTATTTAGGGCAAAATAGTCATTTGCTGTTAAATTGTGTAGGTGGGAAGAAAAAACTATTGCTAGGGTAAGTGAGATAATTTTTTGTTATTTTGGTGTTTTTGGTCAAGGACCCAAAAGTAAAATATAAATGGACAAACTTTTGGCCACGAAAGTTTGTTGGCAGAAGTCATTAATTCTGTTTTTACCAGTTAGGCTGTTTCCATTTCATTCGCCGCTAAAAAGAAAAAAACCCCAATTGAAAGAGAAAGATTAAAAGACTTAATTTCATCTCTAAGTTCTTCAATTCTTACTCTTCGTTTTAGTGACATCAAAAATTGGAAGTTAATTTCTTCATAGGCAAATTATAATCTTTTCAATTTGATTATTGGATTGTTCATAATTTGATCTTAGTTTCTCAATTGCTTAAAATAATAATTTTTGATGGAATATATTCATTTTCGTATGGTGCTATGCAATAAGTTCGATTAATTTTTTGTTTTGCTTTATATCAGTTAGTTAAAAAGAACAAATAGTTCAATGTATTAAAATGTTTCAAGCGCCATGAATTTATTCTTGATCCCTTGAATTCTCAGTACCAACCCTAGATATGAGTTTTCAGACAAAACAAAGAAAAGAAAAAGACCCTATATGAGTTGGCGGGACAATGGACTTAACTGCCTTACTGGTGACTTGTCCCCATCTATAGAGCCAAATGGGACTTTTGGATAATTAGTTCAGACTCATCTGAATTGATGATAATAACAAAAGGATGTGATCCTCTTTATTCCACATCTCCAAACGTCCGTAGAATTTGGATTTGGGGTTTTCGATTGGAACACTACACAGCGTGATTTATGCAGTATTTGATTATGAAAATGGCTTTTGAAAGTCAAGACAAGATAAATAGACTACGCAATATCATTTCTAGTGTGCATGAATCATGATTGGTGAGAGATCCATATTCTTTTGTCTTTCGTGTTTAGAAACTCAAATTTTGATTTGTATTAGGTATTTTTCGGTGTCTATGATTGGTGAAGAGCAGCACATGTTTTTGTCTCATATTAGAAGCTCTGAATTTTGGCAAGTTTATATTTTGTTCCATTATAGGCGAAGGTTCCTTTTTTGGTCCGAAAGGTTTTGTTGAAGCCCTTACAAAATTATTGTCTCAAATCATTGAAAAAATCTTTAGTAGGGTCGTTGCATCTCTTATCTCTATGTTTTGTCGGTTATCTTTTTCTTAATCTTAACAATTATCTTCACAAGACTTTTTTTTTTTTTTTTGATCAAAGAAGAACTTCATTAATAATGAACTGCTTACAACGAGTTTTAGGCGACATCTCTTAACCAGAAATGGCCTCTAGACTTCACACTGGAACTCTATAGTGACTGACTCTAAACTGGCACTACAACTGTATGACAAAGACAAAAAGCACAGGAGCAGTGAATCCTTGACAGCTCACCTCTCGTCCAGCCAATAAGAACTCTAAACTGGACAACTCACTTGTGTCGACACTAAACTCACCAACCAGAGTCCTCTTGACCAGCTTTGAATCGACCAAGCCAACACTCATTGTGACCTAAACTCGACCAAAAGAATTGCCAGACATTCAGACCTGGGACTAAAGAAAACACCATCACCACCCTATTGGCAACACCATCCATCCACCACTGCTCCAAATCGCCATCGCTCCAACTCGATCCCAGACAGGAAGGACCCACTAGAAGGCCAAGGATGATTGTCTATAGCCAGACGTTTTCGCCACCGCTGCTGACCCAACTCCAGAACAGGAACTACCCCGAGACTGCGAAAGAGAAGATTGTCGCTGCCACATTCTTAGTAGTGCCTTATTACTGACTACACATCAACTGCCAAATAAAACAAAACTAATAGCATTAAAACAAAAAAACCCAGGCCCAAATACCACCAGGCCCAGGCCGGGCCCACACTCAGATTAAGGCCCAGTCCGCCACCGCCGAAACACTCGCCACCACTGGAAACTGACAGCCGCCAGCATCATACCATCTTCCCTTCCGCCGTAAACCAGATCAATATCGAACCAGCCATCACCCCTGAAGGAGCGGAGGACAGATCCCATCGTCCCGCCACCGGCAGCTCCGCCGCCACCGCCTTGACACCAACCTTCCATCATCCCCACTACGCAGGCAAGGCGCCCCACCCCACCCCACCCCAGACCCAACCCAAACCTTCCGAATCAGATCGAAGCAAACTGACTGGATCAAAAGCCCAAAGAAACCAGCGAAGCCGCCACCCGGTCATCACCGCCAAGAGACCTCCGAGCCCGCCACTCTAACGCAGAACCACCCCCCCGCCGTCCGCGCTCCTCCCTCGGATAGAGCAATACCGATCCTACTTGCCTGCCGCCAACGTCGATGTCGCCAAACGATCTGGTTTGCTCCGTCATCCCCCGCAATCTCTTCTCCGACTGGACCTCTCACAATCGGGTACATAGTCCCTTCTGTCCCGTCCGACGACGACGCCGGAGGGCGCGCCGCCGGACAGGCGCCGCTCACTTTCTGTTTTGCCTAGGGTTTCTCTCCCTAGCGGCGCTGTGTGAGTTAAATTCTCAAAGTTGGAATCATATATATCTTCACAAGACTTCCATTTTTAAGAAAGAAAACAAAAATAATCAGTCTTTAAATACTTATTAAATTGTCTGAGTACACCTGCTGAATAAAATTAGTTCCATTATTAAATTAGTGTAAATTAAAGTCATAGGCTTAGCCATGCAATTAATACAAAACTGAACTGCATTATTGTAATACTGAAGCAAACACAGATATTAAGGCATTTCTTCTTGTGCATCACAGCAAATTCATTTGGCCCAGTATATAACAAAATGAGTTTTGCAACACATCTCCAATAGCAAAATAAAATGTTACTTCCTATTTTCTTGCCCATGCATACGTACATATGCTTTACTAACATGAAGTTTAAGACTCAGAAATAAGATACAACATTTATCAAGTTCATTCATAGCCACAGCATACATAAGGGAAAAGGGTACATTCACAGTTCACTAGTTTCCACATACCTATACAACCTGCAAAGAACTATCTTGAACTTCATCTGAAACTCAGGTGCTAACACCTTCCAAAACACCCTTCAAGAATACAATTAAGGGAAAACCACAGAATAACACGACATACAGAACCCAACGTAGCAATAACTGATGATGATACCAAACCTGTCGCATAGTTACATCTACTTTTGGCCCTTCTTCCATAGAACACCAATCTTCTTCAACATGGTCACATTTTTCTTCTTTGGCGAGTCATCGTCCAAGTCTTCTGAATAAGGTGAACTCAGGGGATTGTAGTGGCTTTCAAGGGAACCTGTTCTCTCCACAAACTTCCCGTTGTTTCCTGTTGAAAGAATAGCAGCAGCCGCCTCAGCGGCCTTCCTCCACTGATCTGACTGCACCTTTAACCTCCTTAACTCAGCCTCCAATTCAGAATTTGCAGCCTGTGCTGCATCCAGCTGCTCAGTCGCTCGTGCTGCTCTCTGTGTACTTTTATCAGCTTCTTCAGTTAAATGGCCAACCTTTATTACAGCCTCTCGCTCTGCCTCCCCTTCAGCTGAAACAACAGCGTCGTCATTGACATTGTTCCTCTCCATTTCCTTGTTTTTAAGTTCAATCTTCAGCATTTCATTTTCCTCAGCGATGTTCTGCAATTCTGTCTCCTTATCCATCAAACTGGCCTTCAACTCTACCACTGCGGTTTCCGACCAAACTGGCCAAGGTCCAAACCCAGAAACCATAACCCAATGCCGCAACCGTTCTCCAATGCTCCCAATCATGCCGCAGAAAGAAACCCAAAGAAAAAGGAACACTATGCCTGGCCCTAGACCGACGCTAGACATGGTCGGACACTAGGTTTAGGTTATGGGCCTATGAGCTTAACTCAATGAGCTCAAAAAAAAAAAAAAATTTAAATATGAAAATGAACACATGTTTACTGACGTAACATTGTCAGCAAAATACTCCAATAAATAGATATGTACAGTTGCCTATGAATCATTTAGTGACAAAAGACTTCAATAAAAAAAATTTAATTAAAAAAAAATTAAGAAGCGATACATCCAGGGCCGGTCCTGAGAATTCAGAGACCTAGTGCGAAAATTTGACCGAGTTCTTATGTTCGTTGCATAATAACTTAAAGAAAATGAATGGGTATAATAAAATAGGAAAGTAAAAAAAACAAAAAAAGAAAAAAAGAAGAAAGGAAGATTAAAAAACAAAGCCCACGACTCGAACTGTACCAAAGGGAATGAAGGCGCGCGCGCATTTGCCATCCTACCAGCTGCACAAGACTTGCTTTTGTAGTCATTTTGGAAACTAAATTCAATATATTGACTAATACCTACATATACGTATTTGAAACTCGAAGTCGGAGGCCTCCAATTTTCGGAGGCCTTGTGCGGTGGCACACCTTGCACACCCTCAGGGCCACCCCTGGATACATCTTTGCTGATGAATTAGTTGTCGGCTTGTTGCTCAAAGACTCACATAAAAAATTAGAAAAGAAGACATTTTGTCAGCGACATTTTCACTAAAAAAAAAACAAATCCATAAAAAGCAAAATATAGATGGACAAACTTTTGGCCACGAAAGTTTGTGGCAGAAGTCATTAATTATGTTTTTACTATTTATACCGTTCTCATTTCGTTCGCATCGGTAAAAAAAAAAACAAAAATCCCAAATGGAAGAGAAAGATTAAAGGACACGCCTATCATCTCCTAATCTCTTTAGGGAAAACATCATAAATGGTGTATGAATTTTAGGCATTTCTATACTTTAGTGTACCAAGTTTCATAACTATCAGAATTGTGTGTCAAGTTTGCTCCAATCTTTCATTTTGGTGTACGCGGTTAAATTTTCCGTTATCTTTATAAAAATAAAAACTGACAAAACTAAAGAAAAGATAATTTTTTTTTTTTTTTTTGCAAAGATAACTGAAAATTTAACGGCGTACCCCAAAATGAAAGATTGAAGCAAACTTGATACATCATTCTGATAGTTATGAAAGTTGGTACACTAAAGTGTAGAAATGTCTAAAGTTCATACACCATTTGTGAAGATATCCCATCTCTTTATTGTCCTGAGCTTTCTAAGCTTTGGACCAAATAACGACATGTATCTATATCATATCCAACGGCCTAGAACAAATAGTTCTTTTTCGTTCTTCAGTTCTCCTTTCACACACACACACACGCTCTCTCGACTCTTGCAATTTGTTCTTCTAAAGCCATCAACGATTGCGGCTTTATTTCAATGCTTTATCAAGATTTGCTTCCAATTTGTTGTTCTAAAGTCATCAGCAATTATGCGCCGATCGTAGTTTTTGCTCTCGTGTTTTCTTCACTGATTTTGTTATCTTTCTTCCTTGTGGTCTTCCTTTCTCTCATACAGCCCACTGGGTTGTACAAATTGCGCCATGAATTTACCAGTCATCAACACCAATATATACAATAAGCAATTAATTGAAGTGGATTTTGTTGTAATTTGGTATGGAAAAAGATTTGATTTTCTGAAATCAATACAAAAATTCCATTAAATAGTGTCTTAGGTTGATCCCTAAAATTAGTTTCTCATAAGGGAATTGTTCCTACAGCAGTACCATCTCTATTTGGAAGAATCAAAATGTTGATAGGGTTGGGGGAACATGGAGCCTTTCTTGCGGACAAGCAATTTTTATTGAATTTTTCTTCGAAAATTTCTATCGACGATATTTGAATTGGTCTTCTTAGTTCAATGCAGAGAGTTTTTTGTCTTCTATAACCTTGTGAAATGACAAGATTGAGAAGAGAAGAGAATATAGAGTGATCTTGCATTAGAAGGTCTCAACTGCTAACTTCCCATTGTCTTTCGATTTGGCTACTCTTTTCGCTCGCTGTCTTCATCACAATCCCATACCTAATCATCCCAGACGAAACCAAACCACCTTCCATGGCTCTTGATTTATTTAAATTTCGATGGAGTTGGTGTTGTTTTCTTAAATTGAAACAAAAGGGACTTGTTTAATGGGTGGAGGATGAAGGATGAACAATTGGAACTAGAAGAGTGCGCAGCAGAGAGAGAAAAGAAAAAGAATATTGGCAATAGTAGAGGAAAAGTGAACTTTAGAAGCAAAATGAAAACCAAATTTATGGTAGACCATTAGATCTAACAATAGACACATATATTCATCTGCTGAAAAGTTTAGGTAGCTCAGGTAAAACACTAGCTTAAGAGAGGATCCTCTCCCAAAATTAAAAGGCTTAATTTCATCTCTAACTTCTTCAATTCTATACTCTCTTTTTTTTGGATAGTTCTATACTCTTCTATTAGTGACATCAAAAATTTCAAGTTTCTTCGTAGGTAATTTATAATCTTTCAATTTTATTTTTATTATTGGATTTTTCATATTTTGATCTTAGTTTCTCAATTGCTTAAAATAATAATTTTGACGGAATTTCGTATGGTGCTATGCAATAAGTTCGATTAATTTTTTATTTTATTTTTATATTAGTTAAAAAGCAATGTATTAAAATGTTTCGAGCGCCATGAATTTATTCTTGATCCCTTGAATTCTCATTACCAACCCTAGATATGAGTTTTCAGACAACAACAACAACAACAACAAAAAAGGAAGAGAGAAAGAAAAGAAAACGACCCTATATGAATTGGAGGGATAATGGACTCACTGGTGACTTGTCCCAATCTATAGGGCCTAATGGGCAAATGGGACTTTTGGATAATTAGTTCAAACTTATCTGAATTGAAGAGAATAACAAAAGGATATGATCCTCTTTATTCCACATCTCCAAACGTTCGTAGAATTTGGATTTGGGGTTTTCGATTGGTACACAGCGTGATTTATGCAGTATTTGATTATGAAAATGGCTTTTGAAAGTCAAGACAAGATAATTAGACTACGCAATATCATTTCTAGTGTGCATGAACCATGATTGGTAAGAGATCCATATTCTTTTGTCTTTCATGTTTAGAAACTCAAATTTTGATTTGTATTAGGTATTTTTAGGTGTCTATGATTGGTGAAGAGAAGCAAATGTTTTTGTCTCATATTAGAAGCTCTGAATTCTGGCAAGTTTATATTTTGTTCCATTATAGGCGAAGGTTCCTTTTTTGGTCTGAAAGGTTTTGTTGAAGCCCTTACAAAATTATTGTGTCTCAAATCATTGAAAAAATCTTTAGTAGGGTCGTTGCATCTCTTATCTCTATGTTTCGTCGGTTATCTTTTTCTTAATCTTAACAATTATCTTCACTAGACTTCCATTTTTAAGAAAGAAAACAAAAATAATCATTCTTTAAATACTTATTAAATTGTCTGAGTACACCTGCTGAATAAAATTAGTTCCATTATTAAATTAGGGTAAATTAAAGTCATAGGTTTAGCCATGCAATTCATACAATTTTGTAAAACTGAAGCAAACACAGATATTAAGGTATTTTTTCTTGTGGATGACAGCAAATTCATTTGGCCCAGTATATACCAAAATGAGTTTCTCAACACATCTCCAATAGCAAAATAAAAAGGTTATTATCACAAATGGTACATGAACTATACCTCAATCTTATCGATGATATTTGAACTTCAATTTTGATCACAACCAGTACCCGAACTTTTCGATTTCATTTTAAATGGTACCTAGAGCCACCTCCGATCACTATTCCGACTAAAAACTGCATGGGAGGCAATCATAGTGATGATTTTTGATGATTTCGATGGTTGCGAACATATATAGTAATGATTTTTTGGTAATAGACATGCCTTGAACTTGTTTTTTTGCTTTTTGTCTTTTTAGATTTGACTTTTTTGGCCGGAATAATGATCGAAGGTGGCCTTAGGTACCATTTAAAATGAAATCAAAAAGTTCAGGTACTAGTTGTAATCAAAATTGAAGTTCAGGTACCATCGATAAAATAGATGATAAGTTCAGACACCATTTGTGATAATAACCCAAAATAAAATATTACTTCCTATTTTCTTGCCCATGCATACGTACATACGCTTTACTAACATGGGAAAAAGATACAAACAGTACACAACCTATGGGCCACTAGTAACTTTCGTACCTCAACTTCAAAAACTATCACTTTAGTACCCAGGTTATCTAGCCCGACCCAACATTCATACATGCCGTCCACTTCGCCATTAACGGTGTTAACTTTGTAAGGGTAAATCTGTCATTCTACTGTTCATCTATCTTCTCCTTCACACCCTGGTACTGTTTAATTTTTTTTCCTTCTCTCTCTCCTCCTGCAAACCGACCCTCACATGGTACTGTTCATTTTTTTCTCTCCTGCAAACCGACCCCACCTTCCACAGTTCATCTCTCTTCTCCTTCACACCATGGTACTGTTCTTTTTTTTTTTTTTTTCCTTCTCTCTCTCCTCCTGCAAACCGACCCTCACATGGGTACTCTCTCTCTCTCTCCTCCTTCATAAACAATTCCCATGTTTTAAACTTTAAACAGATAGTGGGTGAGCAGTTTTATTTTTTAAGAGTGGGAGAGGCGTGCAGCAACTGTAGCATGCACATGGGAATTAAATCGACCTTCAAGATTCAAGGAGTTCAAGCCTTCAATCTGGATCGGAGTTCAAGCCTTCTCTTCAATCTGGAGTTCAAGCTTCAAGCCTTCAATCTGGAGTTCAAGCCTTCAAGTCTTGGTCGTTCGTTCGTTGAGGAAGCCGCGAAGAAGCAAAACAACAGCAGAGACGCGAAGAGAGAAAGAGAGAACTGAAGTCTGAAGAGATGCGGCTGTGGGGTTTGAGGTTTTAGTTGATAACAGCCCCGCGCCTCCTCCTCTCCAGCCCCACCTGCCGTGCAGCAGCCCCATAGCCGGCCAGATCAGCACACCAGGCCGAGTCGCTGCCCAACCTCGCCCAGCGCATCACCTAGCTCCCCGCCTGCACTCACAACACCTACTGCCCCCACATCAGCAGCCCCGCTCCCCGTGTCCCACGCCTGCGCAGCCCACCCGCGCCCCGCGCCTGTGCAGCCCGCCCAGCAGAAAATGAAGAGAGCTTGAGGAAGAAGAAGAAGAAGAAATCTAGTGAAATGACGAGAATACCCCTCAAAATTTGACAATTTACTAACTCCGTAACGGCCAACAGTGTTTTAGGTACTAAAGTTGGGTCGGGCTAGATAACCTGAGTACTAAAGTGATAGTTTTTGAAGTTGAGGTACGAAAGTTACTAGTGGCCCATAAGTTGGGTACTGTTTGTATCTTTTTCCCTACTAACATGAAGTTTAAGACTCAGAAATAAGATACAACATTTATCAAGTTCATTCATAGCCACAGCATACATAAGGGAAAAGGGTACATTCACAGTTCACTAGTTTCCACATACCTATACAACCTGCAAAGAACTATCTTGAACTTCATCTGAAACTCAGGTGCTAACACCTTCCAAAACACCCGTCAAGAATACAATTAAGGGAAAACCACAGAATAACACGACATACAGAACCCAACGTAGCAATAACTGATAATGATACCAAACCTGTCGCATAGTTACATCTACTTTTGGCCCTTCTTCCATAGAACACCAATCTTCTTCAACATGGTCACATTTTTCTTCTTTGGCGAGTCATCGTCCAAGTCTTCTGAATAAGGTGAACTCAGGGGATTGTAGTGGCTTTCAAGAGAACCTGTTCTCTCCACAAACTTCCCGTTGTTTCCTGTTGAAAGAATAGCAGCAGCCGCCTCAGCGGCCTTCCTCCACTGATCTGACTGCACCTTTAACCTCCTTAACTCAGCCTCCAATTCAGAATTTGCAGCCTGTGCTGCATCCAGCTGCTCAGTCGCTCGTGCTGCTCTCTGTGTACTTTTATCAGCTTCTTCAGTTAAATGGCCAACCTTTATTACAGCCTCTCGCTCTGCCTCCCCTTCAGCTGAAACAACAGCGTCGTCATTGACATTGTTCCTCTCCATTTCCTTGTTTTTAAGTTCAATCTTCAGCATTTCATTTTCCTCAGCGATGTTCTGCAATTCTGTCTCCTTATCCATCAAACTGGCCTTCAACTCTACCACTGCGGTTTCCGACTTCTTCAGCTCCGTTGCAAGTTCAGATTCCCCTTCACTTGATAGATTTTTCTCAATTTGCAAGCTCAACCTGTCATTTTCCTCCGATATACTCTGCAATTGATTTTCTTTATCCATCAGCTGAGTGCTCAAGTCTTCAACATGAGCCCTTGCTTGCTTCAGTTCTGATGCCAATTCAGCTTCCCTCTGACATGATTCAGATTTTGTAGATTCAACTTCATCATATGCACTTCTAATCTGCAGCGTGCTCTGAATATATTCTTCTTGGTACCTCATCTCAGCCGCTTCTAATGCAGACCTCAATTGACTCGCTTCATATTTCAAACAATTCAGCTCTTCTTTTAACTGTACTGTTTCTTCAGTTTGGTCATCTCCCTGAGAAAGTTTTGAAATATTGCCTGAAGAGTTTACCAATTGATTGCTGTTACTAATAGCAACTTCTGCCTGTAGTTTGCTCACAAGACTCTCCAGTGATTTAATGCGATCTTTAGACTGCTCCAACTCCAATGATAAAGTGTTGCAGTACTCTGACCCTTTGGTCCTATCCAATTGGAGCGATTCTATGGTTGCATTTGCCCTCTCCAATTGCATACGAGTACTGTCTATAAGTTCTACGGCCCTGGCTTCAGATTCTTTGCAATCACTTAGCTCAGTTTTCAATTTCTCAACCAGGGAGAGAGTTTCAGAAAGTTCCATTCTCAAGGTCTGGATCTCAGCGTCTGCTGACTCTGCATGCCTCCTCTGGGTGGCTTCAGAGTCCGCCACCATTTCCACCTGACCCTTTAGCTTCTGAATTTCATTAATGGCAGAAGCCAAGGCAGTGGAATCCATCGAACGCTGCTGTTGAACAGCCTGAAGTTCAGATTCCCATGCTCTATCTCGATCCTGAGAAAGTTGACGGAGCTCTTGAATACGAGCATCTTCAGAAGAAGAAATTTCCTGCAGTTGCTGTTCAGACTCTTCAAGCTTTGCAGACATTGCTAATAGCTGGTTCTTGGCTTCTTCAGCCTCCTTCTGGCATCGCCTCTTCGCTGACTCAGATGAGTTTAACTGGTCCTTTGCCCTCTTCAGATCCTCTTGCAACTGAGAAAGTTGTGATTCCAATTCTGACACTCTTTTTGGCAGCTTCCTCTGTAGCTCACATAATGGAAAGGGGAATCAAATGAGCAAGTAATCTCTAAAACAACTGAGCATAAAAGAAACCAAGAATGTCTGTATTAAAGAGAGGCTAGACGATTACAACAAACAGTGATGGGTGCAATTAACTATGGTTTGTGTGATAAGAAACATACTAGACAGCCTGCTATTCATAAGTTATCACAGAATACCTCGGATACTGGACTTCGTGGCGACCTGCGTTCAGTGACTTTTGGACTTCCTTTTGGGGTCCTAGTTGCCATATTCGGAGAGGATACTGAATCAGGATTTGATCCAGATGTCTTGGCAGTTTTAGGTGTTGCTGGAGATTTTCTTTGAGGCACTTCCAAAGAGCCACTTCTGTTCTCCAATAAGAAAGGCAGTTAAAAATAAAAAAGACATGCATGCAAGATTAAAAGAAAGGACAAGTTGCTGCTACTGACGGCAAAAACTGATCAAGAACAAGAGCTGAAGAGGAGAAAATAATGAAAGGATATTAACTGGCTAGAAGTACTTATATAACGGGGCTAAAGTAAGAAAGTGAACTAGTTTGATGCTAATTTTGTTTCAACATATCTGTACCCAATTAAGGACAATTTACACAAGCATTTGCCACTATCTCTTAGATATATTGGAAATTGACTCTCCTAGTTCACAGTTCAAGCATTTTTCAAAGCAATACTTTCTTTAGATTTGTTCTACTTCCTTTTAGATACAAAAAGAGCTATACAATTTAGGCAGGGGAAAATCGACAAGACTTATAAATCAAAATTTCAATTTACCTGAGGTCTGTAAATTTTCTTGTGAAGAAGAGAGTGAATTGAAGACTAATATAGATAACAGAAGACAACAGAATCAAACAAATAAATGGTAACCTTACTTTGCTTTTGGAGTCTGCATCTTCGTTTACTAGTTGGTGAAAGTGCTGTCCTTTCAAATCCAGTGACCCACAACACCTGCAGTATTTCAGAGAACTCTTTGTATGAGGAAGAAACATAAAACAAAATTTCATATATATAGATATGTATGAATTATGAAGCCCCATGAGTAGTAGGGTTCATAAAGCAAGGTCACCTTAGATCCGTATTTAGTACACCATTTAACTAACAAACAACACACCTGCCTTAAAAGAAAGTTTACAGAAACTACCACCACTACCACCAACCAAGCTCAACCATATTAAAAAGGAAAAGTATAGGAAAGCTGCATCTGCAAGATTCATTGAGTATCATGCAGCAAACTATGTCGCAACCTTTTTCAATTCCCTTTCTCCTTTTCCCTCCTTTTTACTCTGTGCCATACTATGTTGCAAACACATGATTTTTTTTTGGAATGAAAGCCAACAATGGGCCAACGCCAATTAGTAAATGACAAAAGTGACCAGACATAGGGTTGCTCTTGCTCATGACAAAAACAGGGTCTTTATGTGAATTATTAATTGGGTGTGGGCCGTGGGGCATTCAAACACACTTTTGTTTAGTTGATGAAACCCAAGTGTTCCTTAATTAACACTTTGCTAACTAAAAAAAACAAAAACATGATATTTCTTCAAAATGCATCAATACATAAGCAAATAAAATTTCAAGTGTTCTTCAATGTTCCCTTTTGCTATATTGGAAAATACCGCCGCACTTTGATAGATAATGAAAGACGAGCATCACAGAACAAATATATAATGAAATGCTTAGATCTACTGGATTTGTATGACAGATCTAAAGCAAATTTAGCAATTGAACAGCTTTACGAGAAACTGTGAAAACAGAGTCTTATGCCAAAAAAAAAAACTCTGTTTTGTTGAACCTTGAACCAAAACATGAAAAGAAAAGAACTTCAACTCTTCTTCTCCAGTAACACTCAAAACCAAAGGGTGCTTGGAAACCAAAAATCGCAAAGCAAGAGCCTTTCAGCTCAACCACCACATGCTTATTCAATATCAAGTTACCCAAAACTTCAAATTAGAACAACAAAAGGATCATATAAGGACCAAGCAAACCCAAAGGAACCCAGAAGCTGAAACTGATCACAAGCTACTTTAAACCCAGAAAGCATAACACATAGTGAACAGACAAAAAAAAAGGAGGTTGGTATAAAATGAGAAACACTCCAGAATGACAAGGAGGTCTTACCAGAAAGATCTAGACACAGAGCTCAGGCGGCTGTACCTCTGCTTTGCTAGTAGTAATAAACCTAGACCAATTGATATGGGGTACCGAGTTAAAGTTCACCTAATGTTTGTCAAACAGCTAGAGGACCTAAAGTTTTGAGCTCTGAGAAAGAAAAGAAAAAGGTGAGTGGGTTTTGTCTCTTGCTTGTGTTTTAGCATTGGGAGGGTTTGGTCTTGTATTGTAGGCTCTTGGGTTTCTTTCTTTCTATGCTCAATTCCCAAGTGAGTGAGTAAGAGAGTCCTTTCTCTTCCCAGGTCTTTGCTTTTGTCAGTGGTGAAGGGAAGTGAGAAACAGAGCAAAGCAATAGCTAAAATGGCTTTTATTATTATTCAGAGCATAAATGAGAGCTCCTTATTACTCAAAAGCCTATGTGACTCTCTCTGTCCCTGACGCTCCAAATCACATGGGGTATGGTGGTGGGTCTGTGTATGTGATTTCTACAGCTACCAAATTTTTTTTTTTTTTGGGTGAAGAATAGCAAGCTCAGTGTGCCCTGCTCTCATCCAAGTTCCAACATGCAAAAAAAAAAAAAATTGACGTGCTTTGATTATTTATTGTTTAGCTGCTGCTTATTAAACTAATCCCAATTAATCTGTTCCTGTTAGGCCTACCTTGGGGTCTTAATTTCCTTTGTTTTCGGTGCAATAGGAATCCTCATATGGTGGGTTAAGAAACTGCTGTCCACACAACACAGACAAAATGTGTTTTGAATCAATAACAGAATGATTAACGGAAACTCTTGTCCTCACTAACACTCTGGTATTCAATATGGTATTATGGTAGAAGGATTAACTTTATTTAATTTTCATATCAATATAAGAGTTCAACTATCGGTTTTTTCTTTTAAATGTTATGTTTTTTTCGATTGAGATACAAGTATGTGCAACGCATGCACTACCGCATACATAAACTTACTTCAAAAGTTTAATTATTTAGTAACACGAAAGACGATGTTCAATGCAATATATTAAGGAGATTGATGTAATCAATTAACTATATTTTTCCAACCCAAAGGAGAAAATTTTGTAAAGTTACTAATAATAACATGTCTATTTTATTCAAATTAAATCTCTTTTTTTTTTTTAGTCTGACATTAAAATTAAATCTCAGGTTAATACTTGAGATATCTGTAGCAGCCAATTTTTCACCCACATGAACAGCTAAACATTCACTCACACACATGTAAGATTGCCCAAACCAAAAGCCATTACAGGGCATTACTTACTTAAAATGACAAAGAGTTGAAGTTCTCTCTCAACTCCATGTTTTAAATTGGAAGTTCATTGAATGAAGCATCCGTCACACATCTACCTCTTACAGCTAGTTTGCACAATCTTAGGGCTTTGTTAATGCTTCTGTTTTGCTTCATTGATATTATACAGAGGCTTCTTTGCACCGACCAATGTGCAGATCCCAGTTTCGTTGATCCCCAGTTTTTTCCTTGAACCTTAACTGCCCCTTGACTAAGGACACAATACAGCGTCAATCTAACTGATATCTAACAATGGGAACTGATTGGACATAGCTTCACTACTGGGTCAACACTACTAGAAAAACCCCCCATCACACACAGATTTGGTTCACACAGATATTCACACGGAGAAGATTTTATGTGTAAAACACTGTAAACACACAGATATTTGTGTGTAAAACTATCTTCACACAGTTTTCCGTGTGAAATGAAAAGTAAAAGTGGGACCACAAAAATTCACACGGAAATCCGTGTGAAATTCACATAGATATCCGTATGAATTATGGTTACACACAGACTTCCGTGTGAAGTCTTATTTATTTTTTTAAAATTATTTTATTTGTGTCAGACATTCACACAGACTTCCGTATGAATTAGAGTTGATACAGAAAAAATCCGTGTGAATCTTATTTCTAAATAAAATAAAAACAATTTAACTATTTAAAATTTAATAAATATATTTATACACAGCACAAAAATTCTGAAAATATTTTGTTTCACACAGATATCCGTGTGAAGTTTTTTCGATAACTCTTAATATCCCAGTTCATTACTTTCTTTCCGTAATTTGGGTTATTCTTCTCCTCTACTCGAATCCAAGACGTCTCCTCCCTCTTGACAGAGGCTCTCTCTCTCTCTTCTCCACCTCCCTCTCTCTCATCTCCTCCACCCACACCTGCTTACTGCTCTCGCCCAACATCTCCAAGCTTTGCACGTTTCTCTCTTCTCCGCCTCCCTTTGGCTCATCTCCTCCCTCTTGTTTTGGTTTAAAGGAGGACAGAGAAACTAGATCTGTGTTTCTCTCTCCTCCGACACCCACTTCCGGTCACCACCGTCACTCACCTCCACCACCACGGACCTCACTGACCTCCGACGAGTCCAACGCAGCCTCGTTGCCATCCTGCAGAAACCCACGCGCCGATGCCTGGTAGGACAAGATCTGATTTGGGCACCCATAGAGCCTCGTCGGCCCAGAGTGATCGCCTCCTCCCAACCCACATCGCCTTCTCTCTTCTCTGTGCCGCCGTGCTCTTCCTCCGCCTCTGCCACCGCCCAGAATGATCACTCTGTTTTGCAGGATCTCTTTCCTTGTGCTTTGTGTTTTCATTTATATAACTGTTGTGGGTTTTCATTTTGATGACTGCAGGAGCTTTCAATCTGGCCAGATGAGCAAATAAAGGCTCTTGCTTTGAAATCGGATTCCCCAGATGTCTCTCAAGTCTGCTGCTTTTTAGGTAAAATTTAAGGTAATTCAGTCTTGTTCTTATCTCAGCCTATGGAATGTAGTACTGGCCTTGTGAAATGTTGTACTGCTCTTGTATGATTTAGTTTGGCTGCTGGTGCAGGTGGTGTTCGTTTTGGTTTGCTTATTTATGTTTTGGTGGTGCAGTTGTTCATTTCATATTCAATTCAAGGCCTCATATCGCAACAGTTGGTGGCTTTGCTCATATATTTAGATGGTGAAGTCAAAGTCATTTTCAGATTCGAATCAAGGACAGAATCCCAAACCAGAGAACTGAGAAATGGAATAGAAAAAAATAAATTAAAAGGACAATAATTTAAGGGACCAAAAAATAAATTTGTGAATAATTTAATAAAATTTAATAGATATATTTGGGACACACAGATTTTTTTTGGTGATGGGATAAAATTGCTGGAGTTGTAATTAAGGTGGGACCCATCAAAAGCATTCACACGGACTGATTAATCCGTATGAAAGTAGTATTAGCAACGCCAGCAATACGTACGGATTATTAATCCGTCGTTGTACCGTGTGTATTGGTGTTTTCACACGGATTTCCGTATGGAATACTGTGATTTCACACGGATTCTCATCCGTGTGTGATGGGGGGTTTTTCTAGTAGTGCAAGGTGATATCATCAAGCTTTCCCGTTAATCATGGCATGTGCTAGAAGCCCTTGACTTGGGTTTACAGGACAGTGGTAATGGTTGGTAAGATAATGAAGATAAAATAGGACACTTAGTAATGAGCTAGGGGCCTGGGATTCATGGGGTCCTCCCAAAACTGCACCTTTGAAACTAAGATGAGACAAAAAGAACAAATAGCACCATCAAAACAGAGACTCGAGGATGGCTTTGTCAAGCCTGAGCAGTTTTATTAGAAGCAATGTATGTGTCTATTAGAGGAAAAGTACCTTATGCAGGACCATCTATATATGTTTAGGTGTATAGTTTATGGCTACTCCATGCATTCATACCTTTTAAGTTGCGGTAAACTATATAATATGTCAAACTGTCCATAATGTGTCAGCGGCGCATTTCTGGATAGCTCAAGTATTTGGAGCTAGTGATTATACCATGGTACCAGAGCTTTATTGTAAGAGTTTCTCCATTTGATTTCGCCGATCTCTCTATTCTTAGTTTGTTGTCGATTAGCAAGGTGCAATAGAGTGGAGATGCACGTAATCTGTTTGTATTGCACGTGGGAAGTGTTGAGTTTTCAGCGTTGCTGTTCTATGGTTGGTCAGTTGAACAACAATGTACGGAATCAAAGTGGAGGATTCATTGCAGTGTGAAACACTAACCTCACAACTAATGTGAAACTCTTCTGTTGGATTATCCTACTGTATATAAAAGAGTAATCGCATTAAACCCGTTAACTGTGACATTCGTACAACATCATTAAAGATTTTTTTATATTTCTGAAAAGTAAATATGCTCTCTAATAATCTGAAGTGATAAGTTGGTAACACAATATGTTACACTTGTTTGCCTCTCTAGTCTCTACTTTGTGTGCAAAGAAAGCAAGTTAGTATTTGAATATATAGCTTATAATGCTTGATCATTTTCTAGGACGGCAAAGCAACTAGCAGAAGCAATACCCTTTTACAAGCAATGGAAAAACTCACACTCATTGCTGAAACTGAAAGTGCATTGGAAAGTATTCAATAGCTAATCAGTTGCTAGCTGTTGAACTGTGTTGTTTCACTCGTTCAAAACCTACTGGTCCACAACTACTAGAACATCAAAGATTGGCATCCAATTAATTAGTTGGAGCTACAATTTATATATAAACAAAAGAGAGAGATCTTTGTCTCCAGATTACACATTCTTTAAAATTGTTCGATCTAGAAAATAATGGCCTGCTTAACTTATTAACTGACATGCTTGCCTATGGTCCAGGGAATATGCATAATTATTAGGTCCATATTATTCACGCCATTTTCAAAGGTCTTGTTAAAGGACAATTTTAAGATTCGGGCGTGCTAAATATGATCATATGGGCCATTCTATTCATATGAAACCCTTTGTATAGAGCTTGTTCTAGCTAGCTAGCTAGCTTAGTAACATGGATGTTCAACAGCCACAAAGCTTATTCGGGTCCAAGTTCGAGTCCGTTTAATCCGGCTTATGTGGAACATAGATGAGTTTTCTTTGACAGAACTATTTGTAGAAGCACTTAATGTGTGCTTCTTCAAAAGTATTAAAACTTATTTGTATAACTAAAAAGAAAAAGAAAAAGACCTTTAAATTATGTGAAAAGACACTGAGCCAACAAAATAATTTTATGTGGACCTACTAATTTGATAATTTCACTATTAAATCTGCTTCTCAGTTAATTACTTCAATTACTCAACATATTGTTGCACACTCTAAATCTACAATTTTATTGAAAATGTGGAAAGCTGCTATTCCTCCTAAAATCAAGATTTTAATTTGCTTGGGAGTTAATCAAATAAAGGATAGTTATAGAGATAAGATTATTTCTAATTATCATTTTTTTTTTAAGAAAATATATAACTTCATTCATTTATCCATGGTCAGAAGGCACGTACATCAAATGTTGTCTTACACCAAAAACATAAATGGTATAAGCTACCAGACAAAGGACATGTGACCCTCACTGTTAACAGATTCGCTCACTTATTGAGCCTAACCACAAGAAAAAAAATCCTCCATACCAACTTCCCATGAAGTAGTAACGTAGCTGCCTAGAGACCTCAATTGGAGTACAACTAGAGAAACTAAGATGAAAGTAGTAGAAGACTAACTTCTAGTATTAGGCAAGGAAACCTGGAAAAGCTTAAAGCTTTCCTTTGCCCTTGTCGCTAGGGCTGGGATCAATACCAATAATTGCAGGGTAAGAGAGTCATAAAGCAGCGACATTCGGCTTCTTGCTAGGGCGATGATTCTTGCCCGACTTCTTCTTCAACATCACTAGAGTGACATCCATCCAGGTACAAAGGAGGTGAACCTTGAAGGTCGTAGGGTTGACCGGTCCGCAAATCAGAGGCTTTTCAATCAGAAAAGATTTGGAAAACCGACGAACAAGGCCGCCACCAATTCTCCTCAGATTAGGAGCACTACCTCCCTCTTCAAGGTCAAGGGAGGTAGCACAGCTAGCGGTGATAGCATCAATGGAGGTCATGTGGCTGAGTGAGGGTTGAGGGTGAGAGACGTAGAGGAGAAAGCTAGAAGAAGATGAGGCAAGGGCGCCGTAGAGAGCTAGGGTGAGAGAGAAAATCTCTCCTAGTTTCTAATTATCATATTGATAGATCTTGTCAGTTTTTTCATTCTAATATTAAAACAATTGCTCTTATACTAGACAGGCATGGCAAAGAACTTTTCCTTCTTTCTCTTTTGGGGATTGGAATTACTCTTTTATTGACTAGCTTGATCATTTATATCTTCTCTAAAAAGTAAAAACGGATTCCTTTTCTATTGCTCTTATCACTACTTATTGTATTTGGAAAGCTAGAAATGATGCTATCTTTAGAGATAAGCTGTCCTTACCTATCCAAATCTTTTATGCAGCTTTTACCATGTTTAATGCATGAGTTCAACAAATGTAATCCTAAACCCCCTCAGAAACATGCTTCTAAAACATGGTTCCTTAGAATTAAATTTTGATGTTTATGTATTTTAAAACAGTAGGAGTGCTGGAAGGTTTGTGTTTAGAAATACAGATGGAACTCCTGTGTTAGCAGCTTCAGTCTGGGAAGTAATGATATTCTTATTACAGAAGCGTTAGCTTTACAAGCAGGCCTGCATGCTACTGTTATTCATGGTTTTCTTCATCTTGAAGTAGATGGAGATTCTAAGTTTCTGATTGACAGCATCAGTGGTCAGTGACAGATACCTTGGAGGATCCTGCCTCTTATCCAAGATATTAACACTCTTGCTGCTATTTCGGATTCTGTCTCTTTTAAACATGTATATATAAAAAAATATATATATATATATATATATATAGGCTCGTTCCAAAGCGGACGTCCGCACTTTGCTAAAGTGCGGATGGCGACGCAGCAGCGGCATTCCAGGCAGGGACGACGGCTCGTAGCTCGGCGAAAGGAGACCGGAGGCTTGGCGGACGGTTTTGGGCAGCGTTCGAGGTCGGAGTTGCAGGTTTCTGGGCAGCGACCTCACCTGCAATTGTAGGTTTCTGGGTAGCGCTGCAACCACGTTGCCGGCAACTCCACCGACTGCAGACAGGTCCGTTCAACCCCTGGCGTCCGTCCAGCAAGCCCTGCCGCTCCCCTAGCTGAGCTGCAGCGTCGACGTTCGTACTTTAACAATAGTGCGGACGTCCTCTTTGGAACTGCTCCTTATATATATATATATAGGATTTTTCTCAGGTAAGGATGTCCTTAGTTTTTCTTATGGAACGGATTTACTGTTTTCACCCACTTTCCGATCACATTTTCACATCTTAACCGTTCAGTTTTTAGGTCCTAATGTATGGATCACCTCTGCAAAATTTCAGCCAATTTGGTGATCGTTAAGGCGTCCAAAACTGCAATTTACACGAATGAACCGAATCTGTCGAACCGGAACCGTTCGTTTACATTGTTGTAATTTGCAGTTTTGGATGCCTTAATGATCACCAATTTGGCTGAAATTTTGCAGAGGTGATCTATACATTAGGACCTAAAAACTGAACGGTTAAGATGTGAAAATTTGATCGGAAAGTGGGTGAAAACCGGAAATCCGTACCTAAGAAAAACTAAGGACGTCCTTAGTGTAGCTGGACTGTATAAATATATATATATATATATATATATATATATTCCTCTAAGGGATCCCTTTTTTTGGTCTTTTATAGGGATAGGCATTAGACCAACTTTTAGATCAGATTTTCACATCTTAACCGTTCAGTTTTTAGGTCCTAATGTATAGATCACTTCTGCAAATTTTCAGCCAAATTGGTGATCGTTAAGGCATTTACAAATGCAATTTACACGAACGGACCGAATCTGTTGAACCGGAACCGTTCGTGTTTATAATGGTAAATTGCAGTTTTGGATGACTTAACAATCATCGAATTGGCTGAAAATTTGTAGAAGTGATCTATACATTAGGACCTAAAAACTAAACGGTTAAGATGTGAAAATATGATCGAAAAGTTGGTATAATGTTTATCCCTATAAAAGACCAAAAAAATGGATCCCTCACTAGAAGGGCCCTAAATATAGCACCCATTACATGCATATATCCTAAGTTGGCCACCAAACAACACAAACATGCAAAAGTTTTCTGTAAAGCAAATTCAACTTAACAAAGTCACATAAGCAACTTAGAATCACAATCATGGAATTCGAAATCTTTATTTAAACATAGAATTGGGCTTAAACTTTGCTCTAAACGTTATTGTTAACTAGAAACAAGTTCCTACGAATTCAAACAAGGAAAACCAAAAGGTTACAAGGAAAAAGATCGAATTACACCGTAAGTGGAGATGGAGATGGAGATGGAGAGTTTGAACATTGGACTCTTGAATCTTGAAAGCAAGTCTTCAAGGTGGATGATGGAGGCTAAGTGTTCACGGCTCCTTCTTCTTCTTCCTTTCCTTGCTTGAAAACGCAGAACTTGCAACTAGAGAATGGAGAGAGGGAGAGAGCTATATGTGTGTGTGTGTGTGTGTGGGGAAAAGAATTTGGTTGTTCCAAAATAATTGTCAAAAGGGCTTTTTTGAGTCTTGCAACTCTTTCTTCGTAGGGTTCTCATAAAGTCTATCCCCAGCTAATACCGACAATCGAACATATCAAATCTTTCAATTGATGCAAGCATATGTTCTCGTCAGTACTAGCTAAAAGCGAGTTTCTATAATCCAATATAACACCTCAAAGGCCATTGTATAGATTTAGTGCACATTATATTTCGAAAGTGCTTCAAGTATATATGTTGACAAGAAAAACTGGAGTCTACTCTAAAGTTTAGTGTGTGTATATATACCTCTCAAAACGCTTCCAACAAAAAACAAAGTCCTTAAACTTCAATAATGGTTTGGTAGCTGGCATGGGGATCCTGGGATTCATTCATGAAAATTAAAATTACGAGAAAGATTATAAAAGCAAAGAGGTAGATCTACATGTCTGTCACTTTAATTTTGAATCAAAATAAGATGTAATTAACAATATTCTTACTACATACAACTGAACTTAAGCCAATCCAATCCAAAAGAAATGTAAACTAATTAATTACTGAAGCAAGATACAAACTGCATATATAATTCCTGGTATATAACCGCACAGCGTCAGCAACAAACAGATCCAAAACTCCACCTGCAATTTAAACGTATAAACAGGATGAAGCTTATATATAATTACCAGAAAGAAGAAGAAAACGCGAAGGACGTAGTTTGGGATTTTGGTTATTTACCCCACAGCCATAGCGGATGACGACGCCGAGTGGTGGAAGCAATATGGCGAGGAGGATTTCACAGCACGTCGCGCATGCGCCCATGATTACAAGCTCAGCAGTCTGCTCTGATCAGAGAGAGAGAGAGAGAGAGAGAAACTGGGCAAATTAGTTGTTGAACAGAACTCGGTTCCAGCAGAAATGGCATCGTTGGGACTAGAAGGCATGCACGTAGCTAGCATGCCAGTAATACAGGTGTCTTGTAGTCCGGCGACCATACATTTGTAAGGCCAGTGACACTTTGGTTTTCCTAGTTGTTGTTTTGGATAGAGCAAATGCAAGTATGCAACTCTCACCAAAAGAAACTACAACTCGGACAAAGGCCACCCAACAATCGGGGTTTCGTTTCGTCCAGCACAGAAGCGAAAATCTCTATGACTGTTGAATCACTTATGTCCGGTCTGGCATTAGAGAAAGGTTTGAATGAGGCTGTCAAAAAAATTTATTAGTCTGACTGTCTAATTAGAGATTGACATAAAGAGAAGAAACAAAAACGTACATGTGATATATTTTTATAAAAAATTAATTGATATATCTCTATTTATTTAAAACTTATTCATATGACGATAAGAGAGTGGTCAGTCAAATAAATCTGTTGATTAGACGGTTTGATTAAATCATACGACAGATGATAATTATAATTTTACACCTTTATTTGGCGCTTTGTCGATTTGCATCGTTTCATGTGTGACAATGGTGTTAGAGTTCATATACTTTTTGTTAAAAAAAAAAAGAAATGATATTCAAGTTTCTTACTAGCTAAACTATGATTGCATTTATTATATATCATACCCACCCAATTATCAATCTCCTCGTGTTATAGACATATCATCTTCAATTTAACCCAAGCCTATATAGTTCGAATTCTGGCTTAATATAGTTAGAAATCATTATATTACTTACTTATTAATATATTGTTATTATTACTATATTGATTTATTGCAACGAAGGTCCCTTACTTCACTGACAATCTAACATGAAAACAAGCTTCGCTTATACATACGCAATCGACACTTCGACAGTACTAGCTACAAAAAAAAGTGTAGCACATCCAAGTGATCCAACTTTTACAATAACCTAATCCAAAAAAGGATTTTGTAGCCATAAAGAATGGAATGCATGCGAGTAATTTGTCATTTATACGAATAAACTTGACTTGCAATTGCTAATAAAGAGCAATTAGTGCTCCAATCTTTTTTACCCTTTATAAATTGGGTTGATTTGAGTTGATGGACTTGGATCTAATTAACTTTGTTTTTGGTCGAATATTCTCGAGTAGATAAACGTGAATTCATATGGGGACGAAGATATGGCGAATCCGTACGGACTTATTAACATTAAAATTTGGCACCCAAAATTCAAGCAATTAGATGAGCAAGTTTCCAATCTTTGCATTGAAGTTGACGAAATTATAGGACAAAATTTTGGATTCTGAGTTTCTTATCTCTCTGATTTTTAAGCATCTGCACAAATGGTCTCTGTCTTCAAAACCAAAGAAGCCATGGTTGAAAGGTGCCTTATAGCAGCTTCTTTGGCAGCTTTGGTTTGCCACCCAAGTTCCACCATAAAATGCTTCAAACCCAAGCCAAGATCCCCAGAAGAAGACAACCTCAAAGACTCAAAACGACACTACTCGTCTCCACCAAAAGACCAAAAACGACTTTTCAAGGAAGAAGAAGTAGTAGTACTGCCTTCAAAACCCCAGAAAAACCTCCATACCTATCATGCAAGTAGTTCTTCTTCAGAACGTAAGAAGAAGAAGAAACCCATCAAGGCGTTTTCGGAGCTTGTTGAGAAAGACCGCCCATCAGTTGGGATTGTTGAGAGTATTGTGAGATCAGGATGGGTTAGTAGTGACGTAGGCCTCAAGATTGAGAAGGTGTTGAGGGTGAATCATAGTAAAAATGTGCTTCGAAGTTTCGAAGAGTACAGAGAAGACGTGAAAGCTACCCACAAAAAGGGTAGGATTTTAAAGAAGATAGAGCGATTGGTGGTTGATGGGAATGAGCTTCTGCAATTCCATGGTGCCACAGTTGCTTGCTCTCTAGGCATCAATGGGGACACTAGAATTTGTAAAATGAAATGCTGCCAAGTCTGCAGAATGATAACTTCAGGGTTTTCAGGCAATGATGGGACAATGTCGTTTTTCGGGACCAGCTGGAGGGCGCATCAGAAGGTGAACAGGGAGTGCTTGAAGAAAAGGGTGTGTGCAAGGAAGGCTATGGTGATATGTAGAGTGATTTCAGGTCGAATTGCTCATTTTCATGCACATGGACTCATGGATAATGATGGTGGTGAGTTTGATTCTGTGATGGCATGGACTGGGGATCAGTTTAGCGATTCAAGAGAGCTCTTGATTTTGAATTCGGAGGCTGTTCTTCCTTGCTTTGTGATCATATACAAGGTCGAAAAGCCTTCATGATTCAGAAGACGATTTTCAATCTGTTTTTATTAAAGACACCCTCGAGCAAAGATAGGTTTACATGCAATAATTCCCTGTCTTCATTTTCGGCTTATATAGACCTTGCGGTAATGAGTTAATGAGTTTCTGTTATCTTTACGAAGCAATGTATTACATTAGAGATGGAAACATTCGAGATCCGATAAAATGGTCAGAATACAGATTATCACTGAATCAAGCATGTCATACATAATCTTCTTTGAAATGAATGATTTACTGCCTAACCGAACACGTCAACACGGTGCAAACAGACGACTACCTAAAAGACAAAAATTAGGATTCCATCCTTCTTAAACTACGCGAACTTAAACAGGCAGGCAATAGTTTCTCTCATTTTGTATTTGTGGCTGGCTGGCAATGAGTGTATATCTGCATGTTGAATACCAACTGGCCATAGTGAGGGTCCAGTCTTCATGTCACAATCAGTATTCTTTTTTACCGTCAATGCCAAAGCCCTCTCAGCTGCTTATCTGCTACTCGATCACTAAACTCAAGATCTCGGCAGAACTTACATCGATTGAAACTGACATGATTGCCAATGATATTTACTTCAAAGCCTGATTGTTCTGCAATTTAGCATGCTTGAAATTTGAATCAGTTATCTCAGAAAGTTGGATATGAAAACAGAGTTGAATCTAATAAAGCTGATTCATTATCACATGTTTGATATCTAAGGTGGTTCTACCTTGCTAGCATTTGATGGAAGCAAGGTGGAACCTGATACACCCATTTTAAGAGTGCATCAAATTTGAAAGGACAATAATCAATCAATCATTCAATCCTCATTTAGCTCTGAAATCACTTACTACACAAATTCTGCATTAGACTAAATTTGGATACTTGAAGGAGTACACCATGTGCAAGTTAAAGAGAACATGATCCTTTATAGCATGAAAGCTAGATCAATATTAGAAAGTATACCATGTGGTTGAGGCGTTGAGTTCACCACATTTAAAAATCTAAACTAATCACAAGCTAATACTCAGGATCTCTTTATTTTTATTTTTTTATAATACCAATTGCCTACTTTGCATAATGAAATAAACTATTCTTTTTATCTCATGGGGCAATAATATTAATGGAAGTCAATGATACCCTGGAAGCTATAACATGACATATTCTGACAATCAATATAAGGAGACGAAGATCACCTGAGCTGCAATGATTATGTTTGAGATCACGAACCCAGGTTTCTTGAAGTCAGTTTGTCCCCATGCAAGGTAATCTTCCAGCAATCAACTTGAAATACAAAAACAGAAAACCTTTTTGGCACCACTGCATATATACCCCAAACAGAAGTATAAAATAAATCTATCAGCATCAACAATATTAATTAACAACATGAAAGGACAGTTATCAGTTATCACTCATCATTTTATACAAATATAAAAGAAACTTGACGGATAAACTTATTGATAATGTAGAAGAAACTCATGCAAGAGAAAGAAGTAAAACAATTACACTATATGAATAAACTCAGTCCAAGAGAACTTTTCTTTTGCAAGATGTAAAGCCACACCCCTACACAAAACTTAATGCAAAGAGCCATACTGCATTATGAACATACCCCAGCCTTTCCACCCCACAACATGCAGATGGGCATGCTTAACTCCTTACAAGGTTATATATCCAAGGGTTTTATCAGATACAGCCAAATTAAATAGCAGCAGAATTACCTCGGAATTGATCATCTTCTGTAATTATGCCAAATGTTTCTGCTGTTTCACGAATCATGATACCACTCACTCCAGTGTAGGAAGTTACTTTACAGTCAACAACTGCTGGAAAAAGAAACTATAGTGAGTATCAACATACTGAGAGAGAGAGAGAGAGAGAGAGAAAGAGAGAGAGAGAGAGAGCAAACAACTGCCTTAGTTAAGATTGTACAAGAAATCTAGAATCAGCCCAGACATTTCAAATAGCAGTCAACATTTCAATGAGCCATGGCAGAATATTCATATGGAAGATGATAAGTATTTATCTTGTGCTATTAAGAACATAAGAACAAAATAATCTTGCCCCAAGGGTTAGATTAAAGTTCTAAATATAATCTTCCTGTAACTTGATGGATCATAATTTCCACTATGGTGATGTTTGGACATGTTGACCTTTCAACTTAGATATGGCATAAAGGTCCTTTACATGTGGTGTCCAAATAAAGTACAAGCCTGATTAGAGGTGTGTAAACAAAAGTATGCATGAAGTTTACATCCTTGACAAGCGAAAAGCTTATAAAAGTATTCATTGGTACTCCTTTTTAAAGAAAAGAATGAAGCATATTTGACCTGAAATAATAGCACCATGTAGATCTGCACTAAGAAGAGACTGAGCCAGCTGTGTTTTCCTACATGATTGAATTAAATTATGGTGACATAACCAAACACTAAAAATTAAGCACAAATATGTAAATATACAAGATACTGACGAAGAACAAGACATTCTTACCCAGTAGTTTTAAGAAGTTGTGCTATATAGTCTTTCCACATCTCATGCATTGGCTTAAATTTATCATAGCTGCATCCAAAGATATATTTGTGAGCAAACCATTGAAAAATAAGACATACGGAATTGTATAAATCATATTATCACAGAATACATCTCTCCAGCAACTTAAAAGGAAATAGAGTACTACTCAGAGGTTAAAGAAGCGATTTCAGTTTGAACCTTTAGATTTTCGCTTGATCAAATTGCCTGAGCTATCGATATTTTTATTTATTCTTTGGACAGCAAAATACGCATTTACAATTTTACTACTCATAAATCAGCAAAACCACAGGAAAAAAAAAAAATCAAAAAAGTATATGCTGAGAAATTTTAAGCTCACCTATGGAGCTCCTGAGGCAAATCAAACAATCCATTCTTCTTTTGCTGTTTCATCGACATACGCTTCCTAGACCGCTTTGAATTACTCTGCAATGCCCTGGCACGGGAGCCAGAACCACCACGCCCTTGCACATAATTATCAAGGAGGATCCAATTGTCAATCCTCTTGCTTCTTGATCCTTGCATATACTTCAGAGCAGAGTCGCCACTCTGAAGAAGCTCATGCAATACATTATCGACTTTACTTTCTTTTCTACCAGAGACCTACATTTCAAAACAGAAATACTAAGCCTGCAAGTTAAAGCAGCTACCTTTTACTTCAATTCACAAAAATAACCGAGCAAGTACCTCAACATTACTAGCTGTGAGTAGATTCTCATGTATAGGCTGAGAGAGTTTTGAATATGTTGGACCGCTTTCGTCGATATCTTCATAAAATTTTAAGTAAACAAATTCATACAGTTACTGCTATTTTCTCAAACCAGATTAAAGTATCAAACATAAGCATAAATACACAAAACTGAAACAGTACCTTGTGAATTCACATAACCAGCAAAGGTGAAATTCCCTGTCAAAAAGTCACAAAACGAAGTAAAATTAATCAGAATCAACTAAAACACAATATCAAACCCCATAATTGCGGTGAAAAATGCAGAATTTAACCTTTCTTCGATGGAGTTGCGGATGATGCATTAGCTAAATTTGGTGAAGAATCAACGGCTGAAGAATTAGCAGTATGCGGTTTCTTTCCAGCTCCTTCGGTTTTCAATCTCTTTGTGTTCTTCGTTTGGTGTAAATCAAGTTCGGCTTGAGCAGCCTCGAACCTTCGCTCCAATGCCTGCAAAGTGCGCTGCCGTTGATCCTGAACCGCTGGCTCACCAGCCATGGCAGCTACACAAGAAAAGCAAAGCCTCTGGGGAATTTTATCGAACAGCTTCTGTGCATCAAAAACCAGAATCTTCAGCGGCGCGCGCGAAGAAGACGACGTTCAGTGTTGCAAAAACGCACCGTTTGGTTTAAGATTAGGGCTCTTATGAGTTTGCCACTGTTTATGACCAGTATTTACCGATCACCCTCGGACCATAATCAACAAGCACATCAAACAATTCCAAGTCATTGGCCAACTGCCAACACATCCACACTTCATAACCTAGCTTTCGAAATTGAACAAACAGTTCACCACTACCAAGGAAGCAGGGAATCTTTAAGCTGATCTTTTGCCTACACACCTAAACGAAATTTCGGCAATGGGTTTTCAATTTCACGACTTTAGCATGAATTGGTTAAAATCATATACACAGCATCGCAGACTAAAACCTAGAATTCTTGAACAAAAATCAACACTGATGCAAACCCAACTCATATATATTTCAAAATTACGAAGAGGGATAGTCCCTTAGAAGATTGATTACCAGTGATTGCATATCCTGTTAGCTTCACCAGATGCAAGAGCCATGGCGATTCAGATACCAAGCCTGCAATTCGGAAAACCTTGAAGACGAAGCAAATTAGGGAAGAAATCGAAGACAATTACTCAAAAGAAATAAGATTGAGGAGAAAAAGGAAATGAATTTAGGACACGTTTACGGGGGTAAAAAAATTCTTTCGTTTATTAATACATAAAGGAATTAAAATGGATGTAGGTTCCACTTCTTTATCAGAAATTCAGGAATCAATCATCTGGAATCAATACAAATTCATTTATTCTCCTATTCCATTTGTTTCTAATTCATGAATAATTTTCATTCTAATTAAATAAACGTGTCATTAGGGTTGAAAGATTACCCGAAAGCTAAAGGAAGCTTTTTGAGTTTGGTGAGAGTATTACGATTATGAAGAGAAGAAGAATGGAAGGGAAGGCAGACAATGCTTTGGTCTCACAACCTCTTTCCTTATTCATTTAATAATTTTTTTTACACCCTCCCTTTTGTTTTTTTTTTATTTTTACTATCTCATTTCAGCTTAATCGCTGTATCTCAAAAGAATCCTACATGACATCCAATGACAAATCTGCTGTGAATTCAAACGGTCAATAACATATTGCAGCCCTTTAGCACTATGTTTATAATCCAACAATCACACCAAGTCATCTATCGAAATACACTAAATTAATCCAGCTACGTTTATAATCTAACAATCACACTAAATCATCTATCGAAATACACTAAATCAATTCAGCATTTTCAGACCCAAACCACCAACATGGCATTACAACCCTTTTTTTAGGCACCTTTATAATTCAGCAATTATACTAAACCGATCCGCCGTTTGAACAGAAGAAGACCTGAAAGTTCCACATCTTGAACATTTATGTGAGAGAGAATCCACCGACATGCACTTAACCACTTGCTGAGTTGCTGTGATCCTCGGAGCGCAATCATAATGGAAAACGGTAAATGGAATTCTGGCCGTTCAATTAATTAACGAAAGCAAACGACTACTCAATCCGTCACTCACATTCTTTTCCAAACCACCTCATGGACTAATCACCGTTGGTATAAAGTAAAAATGAAGAAAACCAAGTAGTTGACTGAAGTCGACGGTGGGTATCCATTAGAAACGTACTCCTCAACGTTAATGAACGACACGTTATCACTGAGAATATAAAATGCAAAAGAACATTCCCACATCACATGGGCGCCCACCGTACGACACTGAACCGGCAATATCTGACGACACGCCGGCCGAACCGGTTGCCAGCCGTTTACTGCACGGCTCAGCAGTCGATGACGTGGACAGATCCAAACCGTCAATGCGCCTTCTTCACTAAGCAATGGGAAAGCTTTTTCCGCATAAAAATAAAAGAGCTCAGAGAGAGAGAGTGAGAGTGAGAGTGAGAGACCATCAATGGCGGAGAGCTAAAGGTTTCAGTTGAGCAGTCAATTCTGGGTGAAAAGTTAAATGATACGTATACGACTCAGATCAGAATCGACGGTTTCAGCTCCAGGAAAGTAAAAGATAAAAGAGCCGAGCAGGTGCGCTGTTGGCTTTTTCTTTTTCTGATGTAATGGTTTTCCGATTCGGTTTTTTTTTGAATGGTGGTCGGTTATTTATTCTTTATAGAAATCTGGATTAAACAAATCTTGCTTGAATGTCACGCTTGAAAAGTTAGCAGTTTTGACGTTATATATGCGTATATAAGCATATACCATTTTGTTAGTGCTGAGCTTCTTCTTCTTCTTCTTCTTCTTCACTACTAAACGGCGGCGTTTTACAGTGAAAATGGCGGAGGTGAGAGGATCGAACTCATTCCGTGACGAGATGGCCAGTCTATTGGGGGACGCAGGGATCCGATACGCCGCGGCCGATCCTATCGGAATCTCGACGCCGGTGTTTGCAGCACCGACGGCGGATTACGTCTCCGGCTACTCGCCGGAGCAATCGGAGAGTTTGAAGGATCAGGTTAAGGGATTTGCAATGGCTTGGGGGGAGATTCTACTGGATTTGGGGAGAGGATGTAAGGACATTGTGCAGCAGAGCTTTTTGACTGAGGACTCGTACATTGTGAGGAAGCTTGAGACGCCCTGCGCCAAAGCGTCGGCGAAGTTGAGGTACTTGAATGAGTTTTTGCCGGAGGATCGCGATCCGGCTTACGCTTGGCTGGTGATTCTCTTTGTTTTCATTCTTGCACTTACAGGTACATAGTGTTCTGCTACTTCTTATGGCTTTTTGAATTTTCATAGGTAGTGGATTATGCAGTTGTTCCTTAGATTGTTACTAATTTAGTAATTATCTTTCGTATGTATGTATGAAAAATTGCGTGTCAAAGCTTTTTCATCTGTTTAAAAATGTTTTGGTACGGGGAAGAGCTACACTGCTGATCTGCATACTTCTTATTTGTCATGGTTTTTTATTTCCTGATTTTGTTACTAGTTTTGGTTAGGGCTGGGGTTTTTTCTTGTGATAGTCTTATACTAAACCGTCAGGTTTTGTGTTCCTGTTGAGCTAGAATCTTTTTTTGAATATCCATCGAATGGCATTGTTTCTCTTGTGAGAGATCTTGTGATCATGCAGTCGGCACTGTTTGGATACTTAAAATAGCAAAAGTGGACTTTATTTGAAACTTAGTTAGTTCAATTGTAGGCAGACATACCCTTTATTGGTTCAAGAGAGACTGAAGGTCATGAAATTCGGTTTCAAAACAAAATTCTCTTTTTCCTTTCCAGAGCCTGTTTGAGACAATATGGGAAGTTTTTCTGTTTGCCTTCTTGACTTGTATTGATTATTTCTAGGTGCTGCAACTTGTCTCTGTTACATTAGCTTAAACCCTATGAGGATTTAGTAGTTGCCAAAATAAGTTCTTTGCAGTACCGTGCTGCCGAGAAACAGTATTCTTCTGAATATGGATGTGACTTTGTGAGTGGTGATGTTAGTTAGCATACCAACTTTAGTCAGGTCACAGCTGTACTAGTGTGGTGGCACTCAGTTGAGTGTTGATAGTTTTGGTATAATGAATAAACAAAAGCAAAAATCTTTAAAAAAATAAAGTATTCATATAGGAGAGTTATAGTTCTCTTCTACAGTTTTTTGATGGTGGTTTTAATTCTTGTTCCCAGTGTTGCAATTATGAATTGATTAAGACCCAGAATAGATTGATCTCTAGTCTGCTATGTTGTATATTTGATTGGTCCTCAACATTATAGTGTCATAGAAAGTTGTTCTACATTAGTCAATGTTTTCTAGTGAACTGAAGACTTTGTGAGTGACTTGAATTTGACTGCAATTTACATTCTCATTCCAAAATGGTAAGAGCTTGATATGGTTTGTAATAGATTGCCAAATGTGTGCAGCTATAAGTATAAATACCGAACATGACAGCTTGGTTCGACAAGTGAAGAGAGTGCAGATGCATCCTCCCAGTGCTACTCATGTACTACTTCCAGATGGAAGGCGATTGGCTTATCACGAGCAAGGTGTCCCAGCTAAAACAACTCGGATTTCACTGATTGCTCCTCATTCTTTTCTTTCATCACGACTTGCAGGTAACTAATGCTAAATGATTTGAGTGGTAATGATATTGGGACCAGAATCTATGCTCTTGATGAAAATCATAGGAACTTAACTCCAGTTATTTCGTTCCAAAACTTTCCCCTTTTTGAAGGTATACCGGGAATTAAAATATCATTGCTTGAAGAGTTTGGTATCCGCTTGATCACATATGATCTTCCTGGCTTTGGGGAGAGTGATCCTCATCCCAGCAGGAATCTTAACTCATCTGCAATGGATATCCTGTGTTTAGCCAATGCCATTGGTATTGAAGACAAGTTCTGGGTGCTGGGCCACTCAAGTGGAGCCATGCATGCTTGGGCTGCTCTTAGATACATTCCTGACAAAGTTGCAGGTATGCTGTATTAATGATTCCCTATAAATTTGTGATAGTAATTTAATTACTGTTTGGGTTCTGCACATGGTTAGCATTATCTTATTTAATTAACAACCCTTGGAGATCTGGACCTTATTCTATGTTCATCTATTGATTACCCAACTTTTACTCACTTCTTATTACATTTACTTGTTTTGGTAATAATCTATAGTACTCTTGCAGGTGCAGCTATGGTGGCCCCAATAATTAATCCCTATGAACCTGGCATGACTAAGGAAGAGATGAAAAGAACTTGGGAACCATGGGTTTTTAGAAGGAAAACAATGTACTTCTTAGCTCGTAGGTTTCCAAAGTTTCTAAACTCTTATTATCGCCGAAGCTTCCTATCAGGAAAGCATGACAGAATTGACAAGTGGTTATCTCTCTCACTGGGCAAGAGGGTAAGTTCATTAAAATTTGAAATTTCTTTGCCTTCTCTTTATAATGGTGAGAGAGAAGGAATCAACGCCAGCTTGAATACAGATTTATCTCCTTTTTTGGTAATGCATGATGATTACATGGGGAATCGTTTTGTGGGAGTCAAATTGCTTTTTCTTATAATATTTGAGTTAGCTTTTTATGACTATAATAGATGATTGTGCATGTTCAGTTGAGTGCACAAGATATCAACTTCCATGATCTTGACATGTGCAGGATGAAATTCTAATCGAAGGGCCAAAAATTGAAGAGCATTTGCAAAGGGATGTGGAGGAGTCGATCCGCCAGGATAGTACTAAACCCTTTATAGAGGAAGCTGTGCTACAAGTATCCAAGTGGGGTTTTAGTGTGGCAGATCTTCAGGTGCAGAAAAAGTGTCAACAGGGAGGAATTTTAACTTGGCTCAGGTCCTTCTACAGTGAGGCAGAATGTGAACTGACTGGATTTCTAGGCCAGATACACATATGGCAGGTTTGTGCATATATTTTCCTCATTATATCTATTTCAACGTTCAATTCTTTATCATTTCTTATGACATTTTCTTTGAGAACATGTACAATCTCTAGGTATAGAAATGCATATCCTCCAAAACAATGCCATCATTTAGTATATTTCTCGATAAACATCAGAGCATGTCCTAAAATCCGTAAAAGCCAACCACAGATATTATTGATTCATTCATAATGAATGGAAAAAAAGAAAAGAGAAAAAAATCCCTCTTGGCTGGAGCATTTTACGAATGATATATTTTTTTTATTATTATTGATGAACAGGGGATGGATGATCAGATAATCCCACCATCAGTAACTGACTATATTTCGCGGGTTTTACCCGGAGCTTATGTGCATAAGCTCCCAAATGAAGGCCACTTCTCCTACTTGTATTTCTGTGATGAATGCCATAGACAGATGTTTACTACTCTTTTCGGAAGCCCTCAAGGTCCAGTTAAGGAAGATGCTACTCCAACTCAAGTGGAAGGCAATTCTGAAGAGCTATCATCATCAAATGCTGATTTTCCCACGGAATGACAAGTTGTTTCTGCTAATTTTTTCAGGTTAAAATTTCTGATGTAAATACCACAGGTTGCTCCCCTGCTCAGTGGAGCATGAAAGATGAGAGTTCCACAGTTTCGGAGGATTAGCACTTTTGACAACAGCTACTTGAAGAAATGATGCTGCAATTTTCATGATCTTTTGTATGAAACTGTTTGACATCTCCAGGCAAAGCTTCAAGCTTTTGTGTGGCCAAAGAAAGGAAAACAAAGCTCTTTATAAAGATATATATGCCACAAATATCAATAATACTGGGTTCTAACCCGTTATTTACTCAAGCTACTCATCTCTACATGTTACATTTTCACTCTGCTAGTCTTTCAGTTTTAATGTTTATTCCAAAATAATCTTATGCCCTCAACCGGGACATGGTATAGTCAAATGCTGGCTTTGTAAGCTAGTGGTATGTGAATCAACAGCATTTACTTTTTTACTTGTGAGAACAAAATCTGATCGACAAGAATTGGGAACCTTTCAATATCAATACAAAAGAACTTATTCCTGCTCCGCAAATTCATGAAATCAAAAGTACAAGGCTTCTGCCGATACGTGGTCCAGCTATAGGATCCTCATAATATGAATTTGCTTCTACAGAAACTCCCCACTAATATACACCATAAATGGTCAATCTGAAACAGAGATGATATTCCTAAAACTCAAATGTTGAGAACCAAGCCTGAATCCCTTGGAGCCTTAGCACTAGCCAGTACCATCAAAATGCAGAGCCGCCGCCTCTGATTTTTCCAAGCAATGTATCTTTGGCTTCATTGATTTTAGAAGCAAGGTAATGGCTACCTCCTGCATCTGGATGGTTAGCAACCATCACCCTCCTATGGGCTTCCCTGACCTTGGTTATGGGAACACTCTCCCTGAGAAAAAAAAAAAAAAAAGACCAAATATATCAGGTATAGAGAACAAATGTAATATATCAGAATCACAGCTTGGGACTTGCTCTAAATGAGCAGGGCCCGCTGTAGAGAGGATGGCTCAGCTCATGTAAGGTAAAAAGACATTCAACTTCATACAAAGGAATCGGCTTCCAAGCTTAAGACACTTGCTCTAAATGAGCAGGGCCCGCTGTAGAGAGGATGGCTCAGCTCGTGTAAGGTAAAAAGACATTCAACTTCATACAAAGGAATCGGCTTCCAAGCTTAAGACAAGACTTTGGCTCATCTACTTAACAAGCTGAGCTCAAACTAACACAGTATCAGCTCCTAGTAAGTAGACATTGCCCCCAAAGAGAAGAACAGAGACTCACAAGTGTGGTGCACTGATAACTTCCTCATTTAGTTTTCCAGTTTTGAAAAGTTGTTAATTCCTGTCTCTAATGTGTTCTAAAACTACTCCAACGAAGAAAGCTTTCCAAAGAATCAGTGAAACATTTAATTGGTTTACATCTACATTCTTGGTTAGCTTTTAGGGTCACAGAGAAGAGCTCTAATACTGTAGCACCAAGCAATATTGTACGAATGGCCAAACAGCATTTTAAAACTCTATTTGAGCACAAGCTGAGCCAGTTATATGTTGGCAACTGACCTGTGCTCAAGGCTAAGCAGTGAGACACTCAGTTTAATGCCACCACTAAGGTTAGAAGACCAGGGAGATGAAGGGACCCAAAAAGAGCAATGATCCATTGCCTCTGCTGGAATCTACAACTGATCTAGGCTTAAATATAAAAATGATTTAATCATGTGGTCAATCCAATTAAATATCAGATGGGCCAGGCTCAAACCTACCAAAGATCAAATAGGGTAAACTTATGCATTTCTTGCAAACTAGATATGCAAGGCTGTAGAGTTGGGTATGAGAAACTCAGAGATCCAATAACAGACCCATATTTGCAGAAACATTAGTAATGGAACATTTATGTCATCACGCTGTAAAGTACATTAAACATGGCAGCTAGCATATTACCCTATCATCTATACCAACACACATTTTTAGTGACTTAAAGACTATGGATTCCTACATTAGACAAAATGCAATATGATACCTGACTCCAAGTATTAGAGCTGCTTCCCTCCGGGTCATAGTAGGTTGAAAACCACCTTCATAAAATTTACGCAGTCGAGCTGTAGGAGGTCTTGCTTTGAATGCTTGCCAAGCCTGAATGCCATATCTACCAGCATAAGCAGCAGCAGCAACAGCCGCTCCTCCTATCAACGCAGTTACCTAATGCAAATTCCATGCATAAGCTTCTATTATTGCTCGAAAAAAAAAGTCTAATTTGCACATATTTGCAGTCATCTCTTACTTGAACATTAAAAAAAAAAAAAACTATAGCTGTGAATTCAAATACAAATGGCTAAATGGATACAATAGTTCATCAATTTCATACAAATACAAGTTAACACAAAGAAAGTTTCTTTATAATCAGGACCCAGAGCCCATTAAGCCTCGAATCAATAAACTCCTCATTCATTAGGCACAAAGGAATGGAATTTCATCTCAATATATTATAAAGCTCCATTATTTTTTCTGGGAAAACAAAGTTGGGTCTAGCTAATAAACCCCTAAACCTGAATCCAGAATAGACGCTAAACCCTTTAGGATGCAAACAATGAATCCTTTCCCTAATAACCCTTTTGCATATCAGAACATTTAGATTGGGAGGGACATGGGATTCGTATACAGAAAGCGAAATAAACAAGGAAGATGAGGAGAATTGAAAAGGGTACTCACCATTTATGTTCTAGTTTGGAGGTTGAAGAAACAGTTGGATTGGCGACGCAAGGGTTTATGGTGTATCCCTCCGACTAATATCTGATGGGAAATTTTCTTTTCCGTAAAGCAAACTACGAAAACCCCGCCGACACCAAAACCCAGGTACTTTTTTTTTTTTTGAGAAGAAAAAACCCAAGTACTTGTAAAAGAAGGCAAGCGAAAAGTAGGTGTCGCAAACCATGTGGCGGTTTAGTTGAAACCCTTTTTTTTTTTTTTTCAAATATACCAAAATTAATAGACAATTATGATAATCGAATTCATAATCTTTTACTTATAAAACGTGGGTGTATGAATGCTATAATTAATTAGCAGGCCACCATAAACAAACTCAAGATCATCTAATTATGAAAGGAAGACTTATAATATCATTCTGGACCATCACGTGTACTATAGTCCAGGACCATGTAATAATTTCTCTTACTGTTAAAGAGCTTTGTTAGAGATATGACGTGAAGCATTTTCAAAGACAATTTAGAAATTGGGGATTGGTTTGCGCGAATAACACCATGTCAGTCTTGGACTTTTGTTTTTCTCCTATGGTATTCGCAAATGGTTCAGTTTGCCACCAAATTTCTTGCCTAAATTCTAATGTTCACTTTGGAAAGCACAAAGAATATGTCTAAGTACAAGTTTCGTAAATTTCTTTCAAATTTCATCACAAAAGGAATCAATAGTATCATTTAATCTACTCTTGTGACCACATCATAATCAAAGAAGCAAACATCATGGTATAAGTAGTGAAATCAATGCACAAGTGACAAAAATTAGAGACATTTTCACCGGAGGAATTATCATGTCACTTTATATGTTATAATTCAAAACAATAAAACCATACTCAAAACACCCGTATTTTTATACAAAGAAAAAAAAAGTTCCTACACAACTTGAGTTTACAGACATGGCAATTAAGGATTGGACGGTCAGATGAACTCTCGAGTTGAGAACATAAATTGTGGATTAGTAAAATAGAAAACCGATCACTAAGTCCGAAGTACCGTGTAGTATTGTCAAATGGTGATCCGACCAATAGAAACAATACAACTAGACAGATGTAATACATGATACCAAAAGGAAAAAAATGAATGGACCATCTGAAAATTAGTATTTACTATGTTTAGGCATGATTTAGATGATCTCGATAAAATTCAGACTTTCTTATACAATTTGGCCTTATTGTCTCATTAAGCTCTATTTTTGCTCTAGTTTAGACATGATTTAATGACGGATTGTTTGCTATACGTTCAGAGCTCGGAAGAGAACCTTTGAGCCCTTACAAGCAGATTACAAATCCTATCATATACCATGTACTGATCAATGTGCGTTGGATTGAGCACTTTGTTGTCATCTAAAACAAATCTTGATATATGTACAGTTTAGTGCGCCAGCGAAACCTTAATGATATACGACTCCCCTCTGGAAGCAAATTCCAAAGCCAATTTCTATTTGACCAGCAGATGGTAATTTTGCGGGTTTCGTATACAATTGATGTACAATGATTTGGCAACTGATCATTTGTAATCTTTGTAGCAGAAGCTTATATGACATTGTTAGACAGGCAACTAGGTATCCTGCAAGAGGTTCTGCCTGTTCTGATCATTGCCATCATTTTCAACATTGTCTCCAGCAATTCAAGCAACTGAAAAACACACTGAACTGACTGAAGCATTTATTTCCTGACCTACATAACATGTAGAATGGAGACCAAGTTTTATTCACCGGTGTTTGGATAAATTTACTTTTCTTCCACTCGTTCCAAGCAACATCGAGCAAAATTATTAGTTTTGAATGATGTTTGACATTCAGGGATGATAACGGAGATGGAACCCATAAGTTTGCTAATTCTATTTTCATTTGTTCTAGGAATCCTATCATTATTTGATGAAGAAAATCTCTATTAGTACGAAGTTATGATCTGTTATGGAAACTCTATTACTATGCGAAAAAGGATCCTGTACTCTAACAGTCTAATCTCAATAAATAGATCCATTCCAATGCTAAATCAATCTTGAAGAATTACCAAGCCTAGCTTGCTTCTCTCATCCCCTTGTATTGCTGCCAAAGTAACACGGTCAGGCGAGCTATCATCGGCTGTATCTCAAAGACATGACAAGCAGATCAGGTCAACCCACTTGGACACCTGCAAAAGGTGGCAACAAACCAAGTGGAAGTGGGGTCTCGTCAAGAGACATTGCATCCCATAAAACTCTAAAACTCAGAAAGGAAGGGCAGGACACCCAGGAAGAACTGCAGAGGAAGAAGAGGAACCTCCAGGAGGAGCTGAAAGAGATTGGGGGACAAATTTTGGATGAAGATGGAGATGTCACCACCTATGATGACGACGACGACGACGATCGCACAGAAGCACAAGAACTTTTGGCTGCTGCAGATGTTCTTGGAGGAAACCCATCAAGGCATAAAAGTGTGAGGAGATGGAATGATGATGTGGTGTTCAGAAATCAGAGCCGTGGTGAGACCAAGACTCCTAAGCGCTTCATCAATGACACAGTCAGGAATGATTTTCGCATCAAATTTCTGAATAAATACATGATCCCGTTCATGCATTGATATGTAAGGCAAGTAGGAAAAATTATTGCTTCAAGTTGGTGTATTTCTAGTAATTCAATGAACTTAATTGTAACCTGTTTTGGCAGGAACAGATTGTTTTCTGAATTCGAAAACCTACTCTTCTGGCAAGACCATTAACCACCTTTATCCCAACATCAAATAAACAATAACCAATAAATTAATATTTATTCACCAAGTCGAGAAATCAAGAAAAATCAGCAAGACTATCAGTTTTCTATGAATAGGGTTTAGGGTCCTGACATACATCACCATGCCAAACACCCAAATAACAGAAAAGTATTGTGTAACAGAAAATATAAATAAACAAATTTGAATAAATAACCATAACCTGCAGCAGCATGACAACCCCTGCAACCAATTTTAACCCACACCAATTCTTGAGGATTAACAAATTAAAGGAATAAGTAACCTTTATTTCTTTTTCGCTCATGAACTCACCAAGACTTCATGATACAGCTTTTCTTCCTGTATTCTCTGCTGGCTATAATCAACTTCCAACTTCAACACTGCTCACTTTTCTTTCTGTAGTGATTAAAGTTGTATCCACCTTTGGCGGACCAGAATGCCGCCTTGGTCTGGCTGGCGAGGCAGGGAAGGAGAGCCGTTTCTTAACAGACTCGGTATCCTTCTCAGTTATCCCATTCTTTTCTGCCGGACTCTGCAACCTGGACTTAGCTCTCGCAGATTTAGTTGGTACCATGTAACTTGGAAGTGATGGAGAACTGTCCATGCTCTCGTCATCCCTTACTGATGAGCCAGCAATGCTGTGCCTCCTAAACTGAACTGACTGCATGCTGGCCACACTCTTTGTGTCATCATCTGGGGTACGAATGCTACCCCTTGGGCTTGGTGATGGCTTCAATTTTCGAGCTACTTTTGTAGAAGCTGGCCTTGAAGGAGTTGAAGGTAAGTGGAATCCAGGGTGACTTGGCTTTTCACTGGCTGTAGGGGATTGCTTATCGGAATTGAGGAGGTATCGAGCATATGACTTATTGATTTCTCCGGGGGAAATGCTGCGAGTAATTACACTCTTAACAGATGAGTGATCGTCGTGGATGTCTTTATCTGTCATGCCACGACTCTCCCATGGCCGGGCAGCCATCCACCGTTCCAACCAGCTCCAACCCCAGGTTGGATTGCTTGGATCCATGAACATTGGGTTTACAGATTTTGCAGAACTCTTCCCGTTTTTCTGTGTAGTGAACCAAGGTTAAACCCAGAATAGGGTGCATTTAAGATTTAGGGAAGTTAACAATACACATGAACCCTTCATGTCACTTAACCATGCATGCATTGTCTAAGTTAGGTCCCTATAGGTCTCAAAATTTTACTACATTTATTAAATTACAGGGATTTTGTACACTTGCAATTACAAACCAACCAAGATGATAAGGAATTTATGAAAAAAGGAACCAAATTTATTCTTTCCCAATTCATTTGCCTAACTGTACCCTACAGACTTTAACATAATTCACTTAGCTGCACTTTTGAACCCTTTCATCTCATCTAATAATGCATACACTATATGGTAGGTACTTGCTAATAACCAAGCCTATGCCTTTTTACTCTAATTCTGGAAACTTCTGTGATAAAGTGGCAACCTAAAGCAAGGCCAAATGAACAAGGCTGGAGGAAATGATCCTGAATATTGCAGAATTGAAAGAGGGTTTGTGTAAAAATATTTGGTTCTTTTAAGGAATAACCAAACTCATAGCTAACCGAAAAGCATAGTAAATTAATAAATAATACATTAATGTCCCATATGACTTTTGCCACTACACCATAACTCGACACAGAAGATAATGCATAAGACCATAAGCTATCCACCTCCTTTCAGTTTATTTATGTCATGTGATATTATAGGATTAGGATTACCTGATGAGAGAAGGCATAAGCAAGGGCTCTTTCCCTTCTGATTGCTGCTTCATGCTTGCTTAATAGGTTTGCTTCAACTTGCTCCTTTGACTGTAAGCTATCATCCCATTCATCCCCAAGCTGTAACAATGTTCAAAACAAGTTAATAGCGTCAATGAAAAATTATATGGATACAAATACAAATATAGGCCTTTTTTACCTAGGGCCGAGTCAACAATGCAAGAACCAGACTTGCATTTACCACCAGCTGGAGGAAAATTTTGAATCCAAATTTTCTAGTTTGATTTGTAAAAGAAATTATGGAAATTGGGATAGAATCAATTAAAGGGGCTGGAATTTGTCCTCAAACCATAATTTCTAGTTTAGAAATTAGGAATTTCTAGTTTAGAAATTAAGATTGAATCAAACTAAGGAAGCTCCAATGGTTTCAATTACTATGGAAATCAGTTAAAATTTGGAACTTATTCCAATTAGTGGACTAATAGATATAAATTATAAAAAGCTAAGAGTAATAAAACACACCTGCAAAGTCTCTTTTGCATGTTTAAGTAGGAGTTGCCTTTGGAGAGCCTGGTTCTCCTCTAACATTCTGATCCTCCTGGAACGTATTTGAGCTTGCACACGAGATAGAGTCTGCATGCATTTGAGGGTATTTGTGGCTTGCCGTTTCACAACAGATCCCTCTATCAATGTTTTCAGCCTAACCAGCCCTCTTAAAGCCCTCAGTGCCCTTCTTGCCTGAAAAGTTCAGAAAACTACTCATGAAATATCTAAAATCTTCCTGCAAGGAGTATTTCTAGCAACCAAAATATTCTTATAAACACTGGCCTAAAAGATGTCAAAGACCAGAATATATATTTTTTGTATGGTAAATACCAGGTATCCTCGAAATGCTGTTTGAATCTTGATTGCTGCCGCTTCCTCCCTTGATTTTCCAGCATATCGATTAACTGTGGGCAATCTGACTACCTCAGGGGCAGCTTGAACCGGAGGAGGTGCAGGAACCTCTGGCTCAACTGTTGCAGTAGCGGTGATTGCAACAGGGTAAGCATAATTTTGCTGCTCATTCACCACATTGGTTAATTTCACCTCTTCTTGTGGAGGAAGAGGTGGCGATGTGGGCGGTGGTGCTAAAGAGGTAGACTCATATTCTGGCTGTTTTTGCTTCCCAAACCATTTCTTTTTAGACTTATCTGATCTCTGGAAAAAACAGTTGCTAGAATTATTAGGAACTTAAAAAATAAAAAACAATAAGACACTGTGCTAGCCAAATTGGATTATCTACAAACCTGTTCTTTCTTCTCTTTGGAATCAGGGCTGAGAGCTTTCTTTACTGAAGAAAACCAATTTCCTTTCCTCCCCATCTCCTTATCATTCCCCTGATGCACTCCTTTGGAAAAAAAAAAACCAATCTAAATTACAGAAATCACTTGCATAGATTTAGGATTACCATTTATAACTATCTAAAATTCATGGAAAAAAAAGTAAAGAACAACCCAAATCCCTCAAAATAAACACTTTTAACGATCAAATTAACCCCCATTAATACAAAATCTGGAGGAACAAGAAAAGGAGAGAATTTTTCCTAAAATTCATACTTTCTATAGTTTGAACAATCATAACCCTCATTGAAAAGACGATAGTAAATAAATTTCTAACCACATCAAACCAGAAACAAAAAAGCTAAACATTGACTGACCATGTATCAGAGAAGTTTTCTACCAAATTTGAAAATAAAACTCCAACAAACAAAATCTTCAGTCTCCACTACATTTTCCTACACTCTCTCAGCAAATCAATCAAGAAGGAAAATACTCCAAAGTTATTAAGTCCAGCAAGGAACTGGGTAGCTTTCAAATCAAAACATGGCAGAAGAGCCAGATGTCAAAAGTCTCATACTTTAGGCCAAATTTAGCAACCCAATTCAAAACTGTAGAAGAATTACAATGAAAACCCAACATTTTACGCCAACCATTGAGTGAAAACAATTCGGGGGTCTCAAAGAACTAACCTTTGAACAGAGTGTGGCAGATCTCAAATGGCCCTCTTCTGTTTTTTTCTTCCTCAGGAAACCAACAAAAGGGTTTCTTCAATTTAAGACTTGAAGAGGACTAGAAGCAACCTCTAATAATAGGCCCAACTCTCTCTCTCTCTCTTTCCCTTTGTAAAGGTAAAAGAAGGTAAAAAAAAAAAAAATCAGATCTTGACACACAAGAACATTTCAAGGCAAGCAATTTGGTAGCAATATGATATGAGGGGAAATGAAAACCCCAGCTGGGTTTTGCTAGTGTGACCCCCACCTTCTCGGGTTTCGCAAACAACTGGGTCCCACAGATTTAACAGAAGACTTTTCATCTTAGGTGGATGGATCAGATGCCTTCTCTGGCTGTCTCTGACACTCCCCTCCTACTCCTAAGCTCAACCTTTTACTGTAGCAGGTACAAAGTGTGGGTTACTGTTCCTGGCCTTGCGGTTACTGTTTATCCTCAAGTGTGATACAGTTACTGGTCTTGTGGTTACTGTTTGTCCTCTCACCGACCGTTACCACGTAAGTGACACCCCGCCATTTTAGCATCTTTGTGTAAGCTTACTACAAGTCATTTTTGTTGTTTTTCGTGGTCTGCTATCCACAGTTAATGTGTTGATTTTCCCTTTTTTTAACTCTAGTAGAAGTTTTTTATTTTGAGGAGAAATATAAAGTTCAGTAACTCAAAGTTTAAGAACGTATTTAGTGCGACTTCATGAACTAACTGTATCTCATCAAATTAAACTTTATTCTATAGTATTAAAGTGTTTTTTCTTTTTTTAGCGATACATATTCTGAATGAATATGATTTTTTATTTATTGTGAAATAACTACCAAAAAGTTGGATTTGTGCATGATTTTGTTCTCATTCGTCTTACCTAATTGTTTCTGATGATTATTGTATTCTTACATTCCTGTTTGGTAGTATTCCCCTCATTCTCTGCTTCATCTTCTCCTTTGATTATTTTTGTCCATTTATCATAAACCTAGGGCATGCATGCATGCATGAATCTAATGGGAAAAAATAAATCGAAAGTGATTCCAATATTCATGTATTAACCAGTTTTACGGGCACAGAAGATCATGAAGTTATGATTCAATATTATCAGTGAATGTAGTAAACTAGTCAAATACCAACAATGATCATACAAGGAATTTGTATTAATTAGAAAAATATAGCAGTAAAAACACAGGAAAATAAATAAATATTAAACCAATAGATGGGTAGGGACTCTCTCAAAAAAAAAAAAATAGATGGGTAGGGATACTCATTCAACTCGGTTTCTGAGGAACAGTCTGAAATTGAAACAGCTACCACAAATGAGTTGGTTTCGGTGTTTAAAACTCTCAACACGTCTATTATTGAAATAGACTCGGGATTGGACCCCAGATTTGCTGTGAAATAACTAATTTATTTGATTTTATACAGAGAAAGAGACCTGTTTGGTTAGCCACCCTGCCAACAATAGACATGGTCATCACCAATCCGTGAAGCTTCATAACGCGTTAATACACACAGTCAAATGCGTTGCATGTCAAATCACAATTGCAAAATGCCAAATGGGAGCTCAACATCAAACTTGTGAATGTCTACATATCATGTCTCCTTTTTTTTTTTTTTTTTTTTGGCCGTTAGAGAATGATGAGAATGGAAACCTTGTTCATAGAATAAGATTTTTGTAAATTTTTGTTAATTCTAAACCTTGTGTAAATAATTTATGTATTATACCATAATTATTTTCAGTTCTAAAGTGATAATTTTTCTTTTGACTAATATTAATCTAGCCTAATTATATCAACTTTAACAACCCTTTTTCACCACTTTGACTAACCTTGAAGGCAAAGCGATGCCTGTTTTATTCTTACATTAGGCTTCTGTTATTGCTGTTCCTAATTACAGGTTCAATCAGCTTGGTGGCTTCATAATGTGGTTGACTGATATATTATTGTTCCAAGTATTATTATTGTCATTAATTTTGAATATAAGCTAGCTAGCAAGCATCACACTTCCATAATACAAAAGACCAAAGAACTAGTAATAAAATCATGCAAAAAGCAGTAGGTTAGGGCCTGAGGGGGTGTTCATTTTTCAGCCCAATCCAACTGTTGTCCAGCAAATCAACCAAAGGCTGTTCAATTGTCTGTAATTGTGTTGGGCCTTACCATATTCTCTATTTTATAGAATTTTCTTTGAAAAGAGATTCGATTATTTTTCTCAAGAGCGGCTCCTAGTTGTAGAGGGACCGAAAATAGTGGTTCTAGTAGGACCTCTACATTTGATATTTTAGCCTCCAACTTTTTCAATTATTAATAGACTTTGTCAAATCATATGAAAAGATTTGAGAGAAAAATGGATAAGAAAAAACAAAAAACAAATACTCTTCTTAGCTCCCCAAATATAACATTCAATTAAATTTTTTTTTCTGGAATTTCCTTATATTGCCTATGTAGTTTTATATAATTTATCAAAAGCAATTAAGTAAAAATAATAATTATCATTTAATACAAAATTTACAACAATATGATATGAAATTTCTTTAAACTAAATTCATTTAATATTATGACATAGTTATTACTCGATATTCCAACCCAAAACCCTTGAAATCATTCTTTTAGCAAATTCAAAGGGATTCCAGCAACATATCAAAATCGAGAACTAACCCTCTGATTAATTTTGATAGATGAGAGACCTACTCATAAGAGAGTAATATAATATGATTTTGATTCATTCTTCTTCTCGTGATTGAAGATACAGATAAAAAGTAGAGTAATAGATTGTTACATCTCATGTTCAAGGGTGTTTTGGTAAAGATAAAGAGGCTTTTCAAGTATTATAAAAAGTAAATTAGAGGTGTACTAAGTATGAGAGCAAGTTCACCCGTTGGGTCACCGGGTCACCTACTATTCACTGTTTTTGTGTGTTTATTTCCACTCTCTCGGTCACGAAATACACTGTATCCGTGACCCAGGGCACGAAATACACTGTGCAGGTCACCATGGTAACCCAGAAAGTGACCAAGGACACGAAATACACTATGCTCGTGACTCAGAATGTGAAAATACACATAAAAGTAGTGAATAGTAGGTGACCCATGAGTGAACTTGCTATGAGAGGTCCAAACAGCAACTTTGAAGGTCAAACTAAAACCACCCGAACGAACATTCTAAAATAAATATTTGAATGCAACTCGCGAAGATGATCAAAATTGAAGGCCAAAAGAGGTTCCCTTGATGCGGGAGGATTCAATGTACAATTCTTACTCTGCTAATGACTAATGCTGGTACATTAAGAGAAAGACAATCACAAAAATACAAGAAACTTAATTAGTGCGTTTAAGAACACACGCAATTGTTAGAACAAATCACACACTAGTGTCAAAGTATTGTAAGAAAACTAATATAACATGCAAAAATCAAAGTTTTAATGGGAGAGGTGATAAACATGCAGGGATCAGAAATATCGATCTCCACTTACACTTGCAATAAATGCATTTCAATTCTTATCGCTGACAAAAGATGTCTAATTATAAAAGAACAGAGACAATAGATGAATGATCCTCTTTCTTCGCATGTTTCTATAAATTGGAACAAAAGTAACTTGTACAACATGAATTTAGTGATTTCATCTACATATCTGAATAACCAGAAGGTATCCATGATATCATATCTATATCAAAAATTTAGAAAATGAGAAGAAAATAAGAGAATTAATAAAATTATAAAAACTACTTGAAAAATAGAATCAAAAGATTGAATTTTTTTTTTTTGGGGTAATTGAATTTCCCTTTTCATTGATTGTTTGGTGTGACTTAATGAAGAGACCAAAGCATGATCTTTGAGCAGTCTTCTGGTGGGATTCCCTTTAGTTTTGTCTCATCTTCAAGAACCACTTGCTTTACAAATTTCATTGAATTCTGTTGAGAAAAAAAACAGCTAAGAAACATATATATCAAAAAGCAAAGAAGACATATATGCACATGCTCTCCATCATTTTTTCTCCTTCTAATGTTTAAGTAAAAGAGACATAATCTATTAAATTAGGTCAATGATATACACTTGCATAAATGTCGAAAAAAATTTGTTTAGATATCACACTCATTCTTATAATCAATCTTTTTAGACATTGATTAGCAGAAGGCTGTGAGCTTTCATAGCAATTCATCCATACACCTAATGTGTCTGCAATGATTTTAAAATGGTTGGAGGTTTGCCAAACCTCAACTAAACCGGCTTACTTATTCAATTCATAGAGCATAAATATTTTAACAACTTGGTGTGACAGGACCCAACTGCACCAGTGAAATAATTACCTAGGGTATATAAATGAACCAGTTTCTTATAGAATTTAGAAAAAAGAAAGAAAAAAACATCATGGCTCCCAAATTAGATATAAAGAAGTTTTATTTTTACAATAAAAGAGATTTTCGTCAAATAATTTTCAAGTTAGTTTAACAAAATATGACTCGAGACTGAACATGCGTGTATGATTATAAATTTGACCGTCATGCAATTTATCAAAATTATTGATTATCGTATGACTTTCATAACTAGTATGAAGATAAAACATTATTGATTATTTGGTTTCTTTTTTTTTTACAACAGATTATTTAGTTTCTTAAACAGCCATTTATATTGAACGCTTATTATAACTTTGATGTTATTGTTACCTGAGAGGTGCTTTGAAGTGATGAAGTGCGACCCCATCTTTCAGGGTCCCAAAGAATTGAGCTATTGAATGCAAAGCTTGAAATATGAATGCGAAGTCTATTAGTATCATCTGTTTGATCAGTATTGTTCATTTTCCTTAGGATATGCCATCCTATCACTTGTGAAGAATCACATACAGGTCCTTCAATGATCACTTTTTTCTTGTTTGCTGCTAGTAGCGCCATTGGCCATGTCCCAAACACCCTGCATACACAAATGAAGTCTTTCTTAGTAACACAAATGGAAAGCATCTCATCTACCAAAAAACACAAAGGAAAAGCAGTTTAATCAAATCAATTGCATTAATATCGTTTCTCATAATTACATCTCAAGATCATACAATTTAGTCATTCATATATGATGCTAATACAATTAAGCATAATTAGTCATACTAAGAGCGATGGAATTACTCGAAACATAAAATCGCTTCAATAAGCTCCTCATTTTGTCGGTTAAGTGTCCATCTGATATTAAGCTCTTCTAATGATAATGTACTTTTGATGGGATTCAAAGATCTATAAATTTCAACGAATATGACTATACAACAGGCATGGGTACTACCTCAGCATTGCAATAAATGTAGTTTTCTTGAAATACCTAATCATTTAGTTAATCTCGTCATATCACTTGAGTAATAAACTAGAGATTCAGTTGTTTGACTTTGGGCATTAGCAGGAGTCAAGCCATTGGATAAATTGCTCTTCCTCAATGATGTATATTTTGAAATTTATATAAGGAATTTTAAAAATCATCGACATATACGTGAACGACTATCAACCGTTGATACATTTGAGTTTTAAAAAATGTCATACGAATCAACTATCATAACTACACATTAAAGAACATTAATTGTTATGTCATAAGTAATAAGGACTCACTTTTTCCAGATATCATATATACATACTCATTTTTTCTTAGACGTTGCTCAAAACTTTGAAACTACTATCCCCCCATAGGTTCTCATGTCCAGATAAAAATGTTTGAAATTCTTTTCCAAAATGCCGAAAAATTAAGTAATGTTTGAGATATAGATGAACAGAAAAGGGAAGAGAGTTGGATTACATACTCAATTTCTCTGAGCTGATCAAAGAAGCCAAGATCATAAACATTGGAAAGCCCAGCAAAGTGAACAATCCCACTAAGCTTGTGCTGCTCAATGTGCTTAAGAGCAACATTCCTCTGATGATCCATTTCAGCCTCAGTATCTGTGAAGTTCTCTTTGAAAACCAAATGCCTATACAGAACACCTGTTTTCCTAAGCACTTCAGAAACCTCATTCGACTGGGTCTTCCCTTCCACCACAATCCACAACAATGGCTGAGGAACCAACTTTATGGTGTTTGCCAATCTTCTCAGAAACACACATTTTAGTGGGTTTTTGGTGCTTGTTGGTGTGACTATGATAATAAACCTTCTTGGTGTCAAATTGGGTTCTTTCACTTCTTCTTCTTCATCTTCTGACATCCTCCTTTCGGATTCGGAGTAGGTTTCTTCAGAATTTGGAGGGGAGGATGCTGCCATTGTCAAATTTTCTGCTATCAAACTTCTATTGAAATTTGTGACTTGTTGCGGCGGTTCTACTGGTTGAGGCGAAAACTCTATTTTCTTTGATGAATTCACAGCAGGTTTAGACAAGATGGAAGGTTTAAACGTTGGAGCAAAGCCTGTGAAGAATCCCATAACAAAACACAAAGCAAAATGGACAGCAGCTTTCTTCCATAGTTGAACCTTCTTTCTTGATCTCTCTGTTGTACCCATTTTCCGAAAACTAACACAGATCTATATGGTATCTGGTTACTGAATTTAGGTGGGTTTTGGTCATAGACAACAAGGAAAGTAGTGTATCAATGTAATATATAAGGTGGAGAGTCTATAAATGGAAGGTTATGAAAATGGTTGTTTATTACAAAAAGATGGGAGCTAACTTGGTGCAATATTGGTTTTGTTTTTGAGTTTGTGTTCTTTTTTGGTGAGGACTTGCTTCATGTAGTTGTTTCTTGAAGCAAAAGGATTAAGCAGAGAAATAGAAATGAGGGCTTGAGTCGCTTTCTCTGTACCAGAGAGTGGTTGGGATGGAACCCATCAACAAATTACTATCAAAGTTCAACAGGTTGTAGTTGGTATTTGTTGTAATTTGAAGTCTTCTAAATTCCATAAAGAAAGAAGCTAGGGATCAAAATGACTGGGATAATATGCAAGATTAACTTAATTATCGGATACTTAGAGCAACTCCAACAGCTTCCCTATAATTTTTGTATTATAGAGAAGCAAAAGTCAAACCTCTAACCTATTTTTCTTCTCCAACTCCAACAGATTCCCTAGTTTACTGTAATCTATAAAATCTCCATATTCTTCTTTAAAATTTTGGAGTTTGCTGTAAATATAGGGAATATGGTTTTCTCTCTCCTCACTTTCCCTAAAATAGAGATAGTTATAGGGAATCTGTTGGAGCAAAAGAGACTTATTTTTCCCTAAAGTAGAAAAAAATCAAAATATAGGGAATCTGTTGGAGTTGCTCTTATGGTAATTCAGAGTTAAGGCAAAGTTTATGGGCAATGTTGTTGAAGATCAAGAATCAAAATTGAAGGAACTTCCAAGCCACATGGGAACGAGTCAGCATTTTAAACTAATTTGTGTATAAACAATGAGAACAAAGTTTGATCGAATTTCTTAATCGTACTCATTTCAGTTTGGTGTGACCGGAAATCTTCATGGAAAATTATATGTTAGGATGATCGTTAGGAGTCACAAGGTCGATTAGGACAATGGAACTGACCTATGTAAAATGTGCTGTTATGAGTTAGCCACCTGGGTGGTATTTCTTACTTTTAGTCTGCAAAGTTCTCAATTTTAATAGTAAAATGTTCATTTATTGTGTCAATCCATATTGTGAATAACTTACAACTTAACAATGTTCAGAGCAATTAAATACAATGGTTTATCTCAATTTAAGTGATGTTAGTAATAAGTGTGACAATAGATTGTCGTGTCACTTTTTGTAAATGAAAGTTAATTCTTATCAAACACACAACTCCAAAAATAAATTATAATGATTTTACAATCAAATAGTTTGTTAATTACATTAAACTATAGTCACCGATTGACATAGAGGTTTTACATGATTCATTACTTGCTGAAATAAACAAAGCTCAGAACAAGCCCAAACATGAATGAAACTCTTGTTTGCAGCATTCATGCCATGTTTTAGACACCAACGGAAAGAAGAAAGAAATTCACCTGAACATCAAGAACAAGGGGAAGGATTGGACCTTGGTCAGTTTGTCAAGGGTGTTTCTTGATGTGGATTAATCGAAAAGCTTAATCATTCATTTGTAACAAGAATATTTCCTCTCCAGTCTCTTGTCAACATGCCATGATTAAATGTCCAAATCAATCACCAACATTCCTAACATTTGAATGCCATCAACAACAAAAATTCCAAACATTTGAAGCAACCAATAATTGACACTTCACCCCCATCATCATATTTTGATTCTAAAGCAATAACATCAATTCCCACAACACATTGACAAAAGAGTTCAAACCAATCAATGTCTTATGAAGACCCTAAACCATAAACCCTAAACCCAATAGTTAAAAAGCTTCCAACTTTTTTTGGTCAATAACAAAAGCTAATTCAGATGAACCTTTATCACATAACCGGCAGCTGAAACGACCACGTTTTCGACTCTGCCGCGCCACTCTGCTCTGTGAAAGAAAAACCCACCCTAAAACCCAGAAGGGTTTTGACCGTGATGAAAATATTCAAAGCCTCAAAACCATTGACCTTCAACTACAGTCAGCCACCTTCAACCCTTTTACCCCACTTCAAAAACGAACTCTTTGGCAATGACTACATAACCTCCTTGTGTAGACAGAAGCTTTACAGAGAAGCCCTTCAAGCATTTGACTTTCTAGACAAGAACACCAATTTCAAAGTGTTTCCCAGCACTTATGCTAATTTGGTTTCCGCTTGCTCATTTTTAAGGTCTATAGAACATGGTAGGAGAATCCATCATCATATTTTGGGGTCCAATTGTGAGCAAGACGTTGTTCTTCAGAATCACATTCTTAACATGTATGGGAAATGTGGGTCGTTTTGGGATGCAGGGAAGGTATTTGATGAAATGCCTGAGAGAAATGTGGTGTCTTGGACTTCACTGATTGCTGGATATTCACAGAATAGGCAAGAGGTTAAAGCAGTTGAGTTGTATTTCCAAATGCTTCGATCGGGTTGTAAGCCTGATCAGTTTACTTTCGGAAGCATAGTGAAAGCGTGCTCGGGTTTGGGGAATGTGTGGTTGGGGAGACAACTCCATGCCCATGTTGTGAAATCAGAAACTGGTTCACACCCTATTGCACAAAATGCGCTTACTTCAATGTACACAAAGTTTGGTCTGATTGCAGATGCATTTGATGTGTTCACGCGTGTTGCGATGAAGGATTTGATTTCTTGGGGTTCAATCATTGCAGGGTTTTCGCAACTTGGTTATGAGAAAGAAGCTTTGGCTCATTTTAAGGAAATGCTGTGTCAGGGTGCTCACACGCCGAATGAGTTTATATTTGGAAGTGCTTTTAGTGCGTGTAGCGGTCTTGTTCAACCGGAATATGGAAGGCAGATACATGGGATGTGCATAAAGTTTGGTTTAGGGAGAGACAATTTTGCTGGATGCTCCCTTTGTGACATGTATGCAAAGTGTGGACATTTAGAGTCTGCAAGAACTGTATTTTGTCACATAGACCGACCTGATTTGGTGTCCTGGAATGCAATGATCTCGGGGTGTTCTAGTGTTGGAGATGCCAATGAAGCGGTATCGTTCTTTTCTAGGATGCAGCATATGAGACTAATCCCCGATGAAGTTAGTGTTCTCTCTGTACTTTCTGCTTGCACGAGCTCTCCAACACTTTCTCAGGGTAGACAGGTTCACTCCTACATTATCAAGGCAGCTTTTGATTTCACTGTCGCTGTGTGTAATGCTTTGCTAACAATGTATGCAAAGTGTTCAAATCTCGATGATGCATTTGTTGTGTTTGAAAATATGAGAAATCATACTGATTCTGTTTCTTGGAATGCCATTATTACAGCGTGCATGCAGCACAACCAAGCTGGAGAAGTTTTCAGATTATTGAAGCTAATGCTTAGTTCTGAAATTAGGCCTGATTATATTACTTTAAGTAATGTAATTGGAGCATGTGCAGATATAGCATCTCTGGAAGTTGGGAATCAAATTCATTGCTTTACTGTGAAAAGTGGGTTTGTACTTGGTGTTACTGTCAGCAATGGATTGGTTGACATGTATACAAAGTGTGGATCGCTTGAAAGTGCCAGAAAGCTCTTTAGTTTGATGGAGAATCCAGATGTTGTGTCATGGAGTAGTTTGATTATGGGTTATGCTCAGTTCGGATGTGGAGAGGAAGCTCTTGAGCTGTTTAAAACAATGAAAGCATTGGGTGTAAAACCAAATGAAGTTACAATGGTGGGGGTCCTTACAGCTTGCAGTCATATTGGACTGGTTGAAGAAGGGCGGCAATTGTATAAAACCATGGAATCTGAACATGGTATTGTGCCGACAAGAGAGCATTGTTCTTGTATGGTTGACTTACTTGCTCGTGCCGGATGCTTACATGAAGCGGAGGAGTTCATCAAGAAAATGACATTTGAACCCGACATTGTGGTGTGGAAGACTCTACTAGCTGCCTGCAAAACCTGTGGGAACACTGAAATAGGAAAACAGGCAGCAGAGAATGTACTAAAACTAGATCCTTCCAATTCTGCTGCACTTGTGTTACTTTGCAACATCAATGCTTCTTCTGGCAGATGGGATGAAGTTGCCAGGTTGAGGAATATGATGCGAGAAAGTGGCGTAAAGAAAGTTCCAGGTCAGAGCTGGATTGAAGTCAAGGATAGGATCCATGTATTTTTAGTTGAAGATAGTTCGCACCCTGAGAGGGGTCGAATATATGCAATGCTAGAGGAGTTGTGGTTGCAGATGTTGGATGATGGTTGTGATCCACTTCAGCCATAAGCTTGAGTGCCAGAGCTGAAGTTATATCTGGCTGTTCAGAAACAAAGGAAGACAAAGCCAGGTCTGTTGCATCAGAGTAAGGAAAGAACATATCTTCTTCAAGGACTTTGCAGAAGCCCCAAGAATGATCACAAATCAAGAAGATACAGAAAGGTTGCGCCTGGTTTTTGACCCAATGAAGAAGGGTTCGACTCGAATTATTGCCATGAATACGAGGGTAAACTGGTAAAGTGCTCACTGAAGTTATGAAGTATGAAGGCCTGAGCCTTTTTAAAACAAGGTGGGACTGTTAGTTCTGCCTGGTTAGTTGATCTCGCTTGTTTTGTACTAACAAGCTACATAGATGGGTGAATGTGATGGCACATTTTGGAATTCCAGTCAGGCTCAATTCCTTGACATTTTCATGGCAATGGCCTAACTATTGCCAGCAACATGTCCGATTTTCAACTAGACCATAAAGCAGTTCTCAGTTCTGGACTACAGATAAATGGGAGCAATTTAAAGGGAAAAAAATCAATCCCATTTACGAGGTTTAAAGCAGGGCAGGAGGAACTTAAATCATAAGCAGCTTGTTAATGCCTAGGCTGAAAACAGAACTCTGCGGCGTCCAATCTTCTTTTCCTGTAATTTTTGTAATTCTTGAATTGTATATGTTAATCCTCATGTTACAACATCGACCATAGCTCGTTCTCATCCTCAACTCTCAAATAGACAATAACCACATTATCCGTATCTTTCATCAACAATAGAATGATGTTGCTTCATGGACTTCCAAATCGAACTAAATGCAAAATCTAGATCACTCAATTATAGTGAAGAGTCCTATTTCAGAACTATTTCAACTAAAGACAACTCCCTAGATGGAACCAACTCGATTCATTCTTGCTCATCTTTTGGTTCATCATCTATGTTTGTCTTGGTTTTTTTTGCCTTCTTCTTTGTCCACTTCTTTTTTACTTCATCTTTCGGTCCGGCTAATACCGATCCTCCTCTTCCAGGTCTGTGCTTTCTCCACTTCTTTTTGGGCAAGACCATGATCCAAGATGGAACCTCACAACCTGATGATGCCATAACATTAGCTATATTCCGCAAAAATGGAATATCTTCATCTGTGTAGAACGTAATAGCTTCTCCACTCCTTCCCGCTCTTCCACAACGACCTTCACAGAAAAAATACAAACTTTGTCAATGATCATAAAGTCATTCTCCATAAACAATTTTCAGAAGAAGAGTGAACAACATACCAATCCGGTGAATGTAGGCAGCCGAAGAATCTGGAAAATCATAATTAATAACACAGTTGATGCCTTTGAAATCCATACCCCGGGCAATAACATCAGTGGCAATCAAAACCCATGTTTTTCCAGATCTGAAGTCGTCAACAGCATTTTCTCGCTGTAGTGAATTAAAAAATTAGCATATAGCACGCGGTAATTACGGTAATTACTGTTCACAGTTCACGTATATAAAAATAATAAAATAGGCAATGGGCAACACTATACGGTAATAGATGACTAAACTCTACATGGGACCAGATACTAGTAACGGGATCCAAGTCCACCCTCTGATGCATAATCAGGTTTGACATCATTTAAGAGTTTTGTTTCTTTTATATCATACTTCTGTTGAGTGGGATTGTTTGCAAGTTACAGATGGGCGAGCATACATTGAATAATAACATCAAGACAAGTTGGCTGAAAACAATGGAAATATAATTACCTCTGCTTGCGACATATCAGAATGGATCGCACCAACTCTTATGTTCTCACATAACAGCTCTCCATAGAGTTCCTTCGCTCGCTCTTTGCTTTGTACAAAGATCAACACTGGTGGATTTAGACTCTAGTAACAAGACAAAAGAATAACAAATTGGTCAAACTGGTCCAGCTAATGTCCAGAGAGGTTGAACTAAAATATAAATGCCAATAACCTACCTCACATGATATTTTTTTTAATAAAAAGAGACAATTGGTGCAAGTAGATTAAGTAATATATGGTTACTGATGCAAAACCTTCCTACGTTTGACATTCTCAAGACCCATTAACATTCAAACTTTGCCTGTCTTGTGCTCTCACTATCATCTATGTATTCAGGGAAGGACCTAAACTAGAAAATGACCTTTTTTAAAATAAAAAGAGACAATTGGTGCAAGTAGATTAAGTAATATATGGTTGCTGATGCAAAACCTTCCTACGTTTGACATTCATATGGATTTTTTTTATATTAAAAAGAGACAATTGGTGCAAGTAGATTAAGTAATATATGGTTGCTGATGCAAAACCTTCCTACGTTTGACATTCTCAAGACCCATTAACATTCAAACTTTGCCTGTCTTGTGCTCTCACTATCATCTATGTATTCAGGGAAGGACCTAAACTAGAAAATGACCTTTATGAGGTCAAAAAAAGGCCTCTGGGATACTGTTTGATAACTAATGAGGATTTGTATGGAGAAAAAAAATTATGACACAAATGGATTGGTCAAGTAGTGACTCCTAAGAAAGGGTAAAATATACCACTGTTTTCAATATGAAATGTGTCTCTATAACCACATTGATGGCTCCTATGGAGATGTGAGAAAAAGAAGCTTTCTTGCTAGGGAAACAAGGGATGGCACAAACTATATGGAGCATACCTCTGTAAAGCTCTGTCGAAGTGCTAGAAATTTCCCTTGTTCACTTCCAGCATATACCAATTTTTGCTTAATAGTCTCAGAAGCAGTATTTCTGCATGGATTAAAAAGCTTTAAAAAGTAAATCATTACGCTTGTGAAACCACTCTATGATTACCACAAGATAAATTCATACTTACTTCCTGCCAATGATAACTCGAACAGCATCATGCATTATAGTACGTGCAAGCTCCTCAACAAAATCAGGTAAAGTAGCACTAAACAAAGAGCGAACTATTGAAGGGTTTGAGCATGCTTTCACCACAGAATCAATCTGCTTTAACAGGCCAAGCTCAAAGAGCTTATCAGACTCATCCAAGACAAGATATTCCACCCTGCAAGATACAGACCCATGAGAAGTGATATCAGTCTAACTCACCATTTAACATACGTAGTCAGTTCCTATTTAATAGGCTTGAATCAGATGTTACAAAGGTCTAAATTTAGTAATTCAAAGACTAACTAGAGTCTTGCTATTTATTTTAGAGCCATTTGCACATTTCCTTGCCCATTAAGGATCTTTGCACCAGATATTATCATTAGCTCACATAAATTTGTTTCCGGTACCAGCATCTTTGAATTTTACGAAGATCAAAAAATTCATCAACCCCACCTGCTTAAATTAAGCTTCTTTTTTCGAATAGCCATCCGTAGCCGTTGTGGAGTAGATATGAGTACATCACAAGGGTCTTTTGAAAAATCAGCACTTCTAACAAGCTCTTTAGTCATCAACTTAATGTAAAATTTATTTCCTTTTGCCAACTTTTTGCACTCTCTGGTTGTCTGAGCAGCTAATTCACGTGTAGGACAAAGAATCACAGCTCGAATGCCACCCTTAGACGCTTGCTGGAAATATGGCAAACTTTTCATCAGAGAAACTCAGGGGATCAAGATTTGCAGAAACAGTTGAATGTGTGAACAATACCTTAAGTTTCATAAGCATGGGAACCACAAAAGCAAGGGTTTTTCCAGACCCAGTTGGAGCACAAGCAAAGCATTCCCGGCCCTGATTAAGAACAATGAAAAAAAAACACAGTCAGCATAAACAGTGACTATGATCAGAACATGTTTCAACACATTTTGCTGAAACCTGTCCTCATAACAATTCATCATCTATTCAAAACAAAGTAAAATCCTCAACAGCAGAAATAAGAGATCATACAGATAAGAGGACTGGAATAGCCTGCCTTTGGATTGGTGTTGGCTCTTCAAATCCAAGCTCGGCCAAATTACGAAGTAAATACTCTTCACATCCAAATCTGAAAACAATCGTAAACACATTTTTCATTTCCACTTGTATTCAGATTTAATAGCACTTAAATTTCAAGCTCATAAACGAGATGAAACAAGAAAATGTACGCAGCATTCACAACAGATACCTGCAGGGTGCAGATGCATATCATACCTTGAGCTTAACTCCGAAAAATTCTCAAGAGGGGATGGGATATTATTCCCCGACACATGCACATTATACTTCTTTCGAATTATCGAATCCCGCTGATACATAAAAAGCAAAAAAATGCCATCAACTTTAAGCACAATGAACCACTGAAACACACAGAACAAGATCAATGTAGAAACAAGAAGCACCTCAAGTTGTCTATTTAATTTCTTCTTCTGCTTGGCGCGTTCATTCACAGGCTTCTCTTTATCTTTCTTAGCTGCCTTTGCTGATTTTGACGTCTTATAAAGACTGATTCCATCCCCAGACTCTTTTTTTTTTTTTCACCCCAAAAAAAAAATCATAAGCAAAAATCTTAGAGCTTCAATAGCATACATATCCAATACAAAAGCTCATTGCTTACCTGAACCCTCCGTCTTCCTCTTCCTCTTCTTCACAGAAACTGCAACTACTGGCTCTTCCTCCTCCTCCTCCTCTTCTTCTGGTTCAGGTTGTGCAAGGCTCGAAGCGTTTATCTCTTTCTTTTTGGCCTGAATCAAATTCTTCAATGTATAAGTTCATAATCAAATTTAGCAAAGTTACATACTTTTCGAAGCAGAGAAGAATGGGTACCTCGAATCGGGAAAAGTCAGTGGCGAACTTTCTCCGGTTGAAGTGAATGCCGCCGAACAAAAATGAAGCGCCTTCCGCCATCTCCGATTGGCTAACAGGCGGCGAGTCGGAGACGTTGAAGCTATAAAGGGTTCTGTTGAAGTTTAGATTTTGGGGGTTTATCACTCGCTAAAACCCTTTTACCCTCCGGAGGCCAGTCCCAGTTTTTTAGGTCAATTACAAAAGACGTCCTTTAACTTTTGGGGGAACTGATATGTTGCCCCTGGTTTCTCATAATTTACATCCAGCCCACTTTAGATATTGGTTTCTCGGCCAAAAGGCCCAATTTTTTAGCTCAAATTTCAACCTTTTAGTTTATCCTATTTTTCACAATCTGATCTCTAAACCATCTTGGTTGAACACATGCATGTCTCAATGACTTTTAAGCAACATTGTGTGATATGACCAAACTCCAAAAAGTGATGTAGATTTTGAAATCGATGGTTGAGTGGATTTCAAATAACAGTATGGGACATAGGTTTAAACAGGAAAACCTGAAATGGGTTCGATGAGGCAGGCAAAACGAGGAGAGGTTGCAAATGGTTATTGCTGGTTTTGGTTATTTTTTCAAAGGATGTGTAGTCATGCACACAGGACTTTCCCTTCCGAGAAAACCCAAAATGACAGTGACAACCAGCAATGGAAAATGCACGATGCATCTGATTCAAGGAATTTATTATAGGAACCCTTCAGCTGAATTTCTAAATTGTTTTGAGTCATGGAAAAAATACCAATTCGTAAACATTTTGTCTGAACGAGAAATCACTTCAACACATGCACACCAAAATTTTACTTCTTACAACAATACATCATCCATGGACAGAATCTTGGAAGATAAGACATGAAAATCATTGGAACTTCATGCATCACCACTTACACTAGTCATCAAGCCCATAGTCCTCTCCAAAGTACTTATCTACTAGACTATTTGCCATAATTCTCAAGTCTTCATTTTCATGAAACTGGAACCTTTCCATCGCTTCAATACCATTCTCTTTCTCAACAAGCTTTGGCCCCTCACCATTCGGCATCCCTCTCAAAACCTGCACAGACAAATAATGTAAAAACTGCAGTTTCACTTGCTTCCAATTACACATAAACCGAGTTTCAGATACATTATATTATAGTTCACCACAAAAGGTCAGTGTTTACTCACCAGTTCCATGAACTGTAGTCCTACTCTTGCAGCTTCAGTATCAACAGAACTAACCAAATCAATGAAACCAGGAAGGCATCCTCTAACAACAAGTGAAACCAAGTGCTCCAGAATCAGACTTGGCTTTCCATCACCTTCTGTTGGTGTAATAGGGGAAACACAGAGGTTGCCTAGTACATATGCTACTTCTTTTCGAATATCAAATGGTGCTGTGGAAAGAAGGCGTATCAGCAATGGCACTGCCTCACTTGAGTATATCAACTGCTTGTGTTCTATAGAACCAGCAGCTATATTAGACAGCACCCAAGCAGCTTCCTACATAACCATTTAACTAGGAATAAGTATGCGTGTGATTAAGGTCCACCTCATCACATAAAGAAATGTTTATTTACCTTTTTTAGGACCCTGTGTTCACTCCTCAAACATTTCACCAAGACCTCTATGATGTTACCTGAAAACGTGATATATTATACAAATGAATGAGTTTACATAATTATGTGATCAAAGAATAGTTTTCCATCAAAGAGGCACAAGTGATTCACTAGCCTGTGATTTCGTTCCCAGGGGCAATAATAGCATGGGTTGTCTGTGAATCACCAGCTATAAGATTACCTAAACTCCTTAGCACCTAGGTAGAAACCATTCTGTCAGTAAATACAATCAATATCCCAAAACGAAAATATAAAACATGTTAGAAACAGGTACTCCACCCAAATTATATGCAATCTCCACATGAACGCACCATCCTAAGAACCATTATATCATAATTCACTAACCTAAACATGGCAAACCCAACAGTTACATGAGCTCAGAAAATAGAACACGATATGTAAGAGCACACAATTTTAGCTCATTCACGGCGGCATGCCACACTTGTCTATATTCTCTTGTGAAAGACAACGTAAGATTAGCTGTTCACTTTGATTTAGAGATCCCATTTTCATAATCTACCACCAGCTAAAAAAAATCGTGCAGCATCTCAGAGGTCGGTCAAGCACATAGAATCTGTTTCTTTTGGGTTGAGGGAGAGAATATTGGTGCTTCATAATCAGAAATTTTGGAGACTGGAGAAAGTACAGCCAAAAAGAAGAAAAGGAAAGTGGCCAATGAAAAATGGGACTAGCAGCAATTAATCAAATATGACTTCAAATTATAAACCATTTTCAATCTTTATACAGATACATATTGATTGTTCCGCACCCATTATTCAAACATAGACAAGGGTCAAATATGAGCTCATCTATTCAGTTACATTTATTTCACATTACCGGAATAAGCAACTGTAAACTGTTGGATGTCGCTAATCTTTCCACAAGCAGTTGAAGGACATCACTCTTCACTAGCATACTGGTAGCAATATTTGAAAGGGCTGAGAGATACACAACCACCCATGCAACTTCAGTTGCTAACTCATCATCTCTGAATTTAACAAGGAGTTTAATATAGACAATTCATCATAAGAGAAGGCAATCCAGAAGTTTAATGGTCAATAAAAGATGATGCCAGAGCTATATACAGTGTAAGCAAAATTATTAAACTCTTACTTACGCCTTTCTCAGGTGCCGTATAATTGCATCCAATACTCCTTCAACTCTAATGAGCTCATTTGCAGCCTTTGGATTGGGTCCCTGCATTTTTAGTAAACCAATGAGGTTGTAACTAAAATCTGAAAATACCCATTGATGGCAGTACATTATCTAGAACTGACAACCATGGCGGTGAAAATTACCAACAATGGAAAAATGGACAAAGAAGAAATAGAATGAAAGAAAATAAAGGCCAAAAAAAAGTGAAAAAAGCAGCAGCAAGATAGCATTAATCGAGCTCATAATAGTTACTCAGGAAAATGGGGCAAAGAGGCCATAGGAACCAGAAGAATGAATTTCTAGAGAATACGTGCATGTGTTTTAAGACCTGCTGATTGATTTTGATACCTTGATTAGGTTTGACAGCGCCCAAGCAGCTGTCCTCACAGTTGAACCCTTGTCTGGAAGCATCATTCTTGCAAGAGGTGGTAAGGCACCCTGAGAAAGCAAAACATTTCTCAGCTCTTCTCCTTCACCAGCGACGTTTCCGATTGCCCATGCACATTGCTCAGCAACAGGCGCGGAGCTCTTTTCTGCAAAATAAGTACAACTATAGATGCGATATCAAAAGCAGCCACCTGATCTTAGGCATCTCAAACATCCATCCCTCTATGCTTAAACTTTGGAGTGAAATTTTAAAGGTAAGGTGGTACCTTACAGTCCCTTAAGTGCATTTTGTACTCATAAGCCAATTAAAATAATAAAATGAAAATCTAAGAAGAATGAGCAGGCGAGCCATTCACCTCCAAGATAAGCAATAAGTAGTGGTAAAGCTGGCAACAAAGCTTTTGTTTCCTCAGGTTTCCCTGCTGCTATGTTTGTAAGGCACCAAGCTGCCTCAAGTAACTGCAAAATATCAAGAAAAAATGAAATGGTCAGAATACTCCTGTCAGTCCTCCTTAAGTAGTTTGCTAATTTCTGCCAAAGATGCTCTAGAAGATCTCTGATACTTTAGTGCAAAACTCCATAGTTGTATCTTATTGGATTTTAGAAACCAACAGAGCATAATGCAAGATGCAAGATGAATCAGAACTTTTGAAATACTACTAATTAATAATATAACCTAGCAGAAAGTAATCAAACTCCCTTCCTTCCCTTTGTGTTGAACTAAAAAATGGCATAAAACATAGAATTACATAGTAAACTCAAATGAAACCATATCACATGAAAATGTCTCAACCTGCTCATCTGGAGAGCCAAATGAGAGGCACTGCACTAGTAAAGGCACTGCACCAGCTTTAAGAGCGGCATCAACAGGAGGGAATTCTGATCTAGACAGTAAGCGCCTGAGTTCACGCAGGGCGCTCACCCTCTTTTGCCAAGCACCTTTCCCCCTACAAAAACAATGAAGATGGTGTCAAATGGATTTTAAGAAGTCACTGAGCAGCTCCATGTTCTCACATCTTTTGTTTGGCTAATTGCTGGTTGTCGCCCTTTCCAATTCATAACATGCCATATTCATTAAGAGAAATTAAGATTCACTTACTGATGTGCAGCTGCAGACTTCAACTCTTCCACTGCTGCAGATGTTTGAGCCTCTAAGATTGGCTGCTCTTCATCGATAATCATTTCACTGTCAAGAGGATCAACACTGTCACCATTAGTCCCCACTCTACACAAGCGCTTTGCACGAACCAACGATTCTCTTCTTTCTTTTCCCACTGTAATTGCATTCTGCCGTCTCCGCTGTCCCGCAACACTCCCAACTAAAAATCCCACATAATCAGCATTGTACACATAATAGTTCAATACATATAAAGCTCAAAACTTGGTGTGACCTAACAAACTGAAACTAGTCTTATAGGCTATTGGCAGCTCTCCCACATATAAAACACGCAGAAATAAATGAAACTAACTCTCTCTTTATCTCTAAATCAACAAGAAATAGTGGGGAAAGTTATATAATCAAAGTACTTAAAGTTCCTAATTTCTTAAATTGGTTTCTGAATATCAAAATCTCCATTAAACTGCGCCAATTCAAGACATGGCTTACTTGAAGAGAACCCACATATCACAAAACCTATAAAGTATACAGCAAAAAGCTAAAGATCATATCTTTCTCTTTCCCTAATTTTCTCAGCAACCGAAGAAAGCTAAGCAGCAATGATTAGAGCAAGGCAATAAGTGACGTACCTGAGGATTTGATAGGGTCTCTTCTGTGAGAAGCCGTAGTATCATCGGCCATTGTAGAGAGAGCTAAAGGTTGAGTCTTGGAGAATGGGGAGAGGGTTTTGAATGTCAAGAAAATTGATAGAGGGCTGAAGGAGGTATTGTGCCGCGCCGTGGTGTGATGGGGCTGATGTGGAGTTCTACTTCCACCTTCAAAAGTCCTTGCATTTTATATTCAATTAAATGAATCCAAAAAAAAAAAACCATTTCATTTTGGCATTTTAGAAAAAAACAAAATTATTCTATCCAAAAACAAAAATATTAAAAGAGCATAGCCGACTCATGCCTAACTTCATTGGCCAAGACGTCCTTCATGATGCTGCTATTATGAGATTCAAATTTGCTCGCCACTTTTATTTTGTGGTGATATCATCACTCTATTAATACTTGTCACATCATATAGAATTAATTGAATACTTAAAATATAATTTTTTAATAAAACATCATGATAAACTATAATTATGTTTTATAACACATGACAGTTTTGTATTGAGTGGTGGTATCACCACCAAAATATTGGTAGTGAGCAAATTTGAATCTTTTTGTAAGTCTAGAGCTGTTTTTTTTTTAATAGAAGTTGATTGATATTCAAGAAATCAACAGCAAAGTTGGCCATAGCTTACAAACTGACATAAGAATACCGGCAAGAAAATCCGATAAAACATATCTAAGCTAATGCAAACTAATTAAAAACATTGGGAAGCTCACATTTAAGTAAGCCTATCCAAGAGTAACAGATCTTCGCCTCCTACGAAAAAATAATTCAACTAGCCCTCACTTGCCAGACACGCAATTGTGGTACAAGCGAGAGACTAGAAACGTCATAGAAGACCCATAGAAACTTAATCACCCTTGTACAAGCTTAGAACCCATTTTGAACAATTAAACAATAGCTAACTCCTTCCCATTTGAGATGGAGTTTAAATCCTCACCTATAATAATACCTTATTTTTCCTCATTTACCGGATTTCGCTTAGCTCGGCGCCTAGGAGGATGACCCTTCTTCTTTGGAGCTGGCCCCACAGAAATCGGAACCTCCACCAACTCACCCAAATGAAATTCCCAAGGAATGATCGCTAAACTAGGCTTAAATGGTTTCTTGCGTACACCCAATTTGGTGTGAGCAAAAGACCCAGCATCCTGCCCAAAACCAGATCCAATAAAACTCAGCCCAGCAGAAATAGGGCCAGGAGTAACCAACCCATCAGTCCCAGTAGCCAAACCCAACCCATGCCCAGTCAAATCCTCAATCAACCCTACTAGGTTTCCCACTGATTTTTCTGGAGTCATCGTTGCACCTTCTGCAGCAGCCCGTAACGTCGTTCCAGCCAATACCCCCTTCGACGCAGCAGCTTTCGGCCTCCCCTCCGACAGCCCAGAGGACATCACCAACCCGATGTCTGCAGGCATAGAGGCTGGCGACCTCGCCGCCGAACCCAGCACCGCCCGACTCGTCTGCTCTGGGCCCGACACCACTAATGGTTTCGATCACAAAGTCTACCACCATGACCGAACAAGCCACATGCCGAACAGAGGCCATGACATTTTTCATATTGTAGCTCCACCAACACCGAGACAGCCGACCAAAATTCAAAGATCCTTCGCACCCGGATCCTCCGCCGGATGTCCTGCACCACATGAATCCGTTGAACCGAATCCTTCCTCTCCACCGCCCCTTGATCAACCCGAACGAATCCTCCCAATGCTTTGCAGATCAAGGCTAAAGCTTTCTCATTGCGCATAGCAGTGCGTAATCCTTTCACCACCACCTAAACCTCAAGGAGGTGCAGCGACGCCGCCTCAAGGGTAGAGATGTCGTCGTAGTTGGCTAACAGCAGCATTGAATTATTATAGAACCATGGGTCCCCAGCAAGAATCTGATTCTTCACCTCCCTTTCCTTGAATTGGAAGACGAAGACATCATCTTCCTCCTGCCGGATCAACACTCTCTCCTTCAAACCCCAAACATTAGAGATCGCCGTCGAGAACGACGGGATCATCACCACCTTCTTCGATAGAAGCCGGCCACAGAGATAAAAAAAAACGAGTCATGGATAGCATCCTCTCCTCCATCAAGGCTCACAATGTTTGCCTTTGACAGTGTAGAAGGAGCCATCGCTCTCTCCTCAGCCATCAAGTCGCAAATCTCGATCAATTGAATGGCTAGGGTAGAGAAACCCTAGCAGAGCAAAGCCGACTTTTTTGATTTGAGCACCTGTAAGTCTAGAGCTGTTGACACAACTATTTCATAGTTCTTTTCCGTTTTTTTTTTTTTGCTTTCTTTTATGGGGTTTTTGACCCAGTTGTACCAAAAATATATATATTGCATATAGTTCGCTTTTGCTTTTTCCGTTTTTTTTTTTTTTTTTTGCTTTCTCTCTGTATCTCTCTATCTCGAGTTGAAACCCTAACATAGGGTTTCGTGCAATTCGGAGGCAATCGACCGAGGTCTGACTCTGGTCTAAGCCAATCAAGGCTGCTTCTAGGTGTCATTCTCGGTTTATGGAGAGGGCGAGAGCGCGACAGCAGTTGAGTGTCGAGTTGGGATTGGGATTTGGCTGATTGGTGGATCTGGGTTGACTTTTGTAGATCGGAGGCCGGTGAGGACGTTGCCAACGCGTTTTGAAGCAATAGCGTCAGAGATAAGCGTCTTTCGGAGATAGAAGCAAATTGCAAATCAGCGTCGAGAAAGGCAAAGTTCGTGTTCATGCCGGATTCGACTGGGACTTAGAGGGTTTCATTTGTGGTGCACCATGGGCAAATGGAAAGGTCGGCCACTGAAGGTGTTTGTTGCAGTGGTGATGCTCCTGCCATCTGCAGCGTTTGGTGCAATGGCTGCAAGAGGCAGAGGAAAGAGCCATGTTTTAATTAAGCTTTGGTATTGGGCTTGGAGGCTTGGAGGCTTGAGTATGGGTTTGGGCTGATTGGGCCCAAGTCAAGGGCTTGCAAGGAGGGTGTCTTGCTGCCACCCTCACTTATTACTTATTGACTTGAGCTGGTCTCACCCAGAAATTAGACCTTCTTAGGTATTTCGGGCTGACATATTGGTCTTCAAGTTCTAGTCTATTCAGATCATCTTTTACAGGAGTTGGTAACTATCTTGAATGTGACTGGTGCAAGCCTAGTGTGTGTAGGGATAGCTTCTATGAGCTTTTCGAGATGTTCATATCATTCATTCGTACCACAATTGTCTTTAGGCAGGTGAGGGTTAGATGATAAATTTTTCCTTAAGAGGCGAGGCTATTTTAGTATGTATTAGCCTTGTTTTTAACCAAGCTTTTACTGGATATTGGTCTTCTAGTGCTAGTCTAATCGGATCATGACTTTACGGGATTGGTAACTATCTTGAATGTGACTAGTGCAAGCCTAGTATGTGTAGGGATAACTTCTAGGAGCTTTCCGAGATGTTTCTATTCTTTAATTGTCAAAACAAGCATACTCGTATTTATTAAGACATGTTACAAAATTTGAGGCTCCCAAAAATTAAAGGCTCTGTGCGGCTGCACACTTGTAGTTTACTAAACGAGCGGTCAAGTGAATGAAGCCTTCAATTTAGTGGCTTTCTTTTTGTTACTTCGAAAATACGGAGTTGCTTTAGCTTTAGTCACTCGAATTTTCGATATTACTAAGAGACTTCAATCCTTATTTCTTATCCCCCTAGGCCTACTTATTTAGGGGCTCGTTAAAACCCAGATCTGTCGGTCCTCCATTCATTTGATCGAAAGTGTAAATAACGAGGCCACATTCACAACCTTATCCCTTCTGTCCCTATGTTATGGTGTAGGTTCATGAGTAGTGACTTGTCCTCATTGGTAAACATGGTTGTTTGGGTTTGCAGAAGTCTACCAAAAAATTGAAGGCTTTGCGCGGCTGCACCACCTATGCAGCCCCAAAGCCGACCTATATTAGAAATTCTCAAAGCAAATATTTACTTGTTGGACAATAGAATTAAAGGCTTTGTACGGCTGCACCAACTATGCAGCCCCAAAGCAAGCCTATATTAGAAATTCTCAAAGCAAATCTTTGCTCATTGGACAAAAGAACTTAAAAATAAGTAAAGGCGTGTTTGGTAATGTTTTGTGAAACAGTCTTTCATTTTTTAGATATTAAAACCAATGTAAAACGTGTTTGGTAGGTTTTGTTTTTAATCCTGCATAGAAAGTATTGTCACCTACCTACTAGCGACTACGACTGTCAGTGGGTGATGTCGGTTTGGGTTCGTGTTGGGTCAAGGTATTTGTCGTCACAAAAGATAAACTCAAATCTAACTCATTTAATAATCGTGTCGAAAATTTAAACTCAAACTCAACTATTTATCAAATAAATTACCCATTTCAACCCGCTTAACCTATTTAATAAATAGGTTGTGTCATGTTGACAAAATGACTTATTTAAGAGTTAACAGTGTAACCCATTTAACTACAAAAATGTATAAATTAATTAAATTCACTAGAAATTTTATAATGTTAAAGGTGAAATGGTAACCCTAGTTTAAAGTGAGAAACAAACTTATTCGACCATTATATACATAAAATATTACTTTTTTTACATGGGTCGTCTGCACGGGTTATATAAAATATATAACCCGACTCATTTAATAACTGGTTATACGGGTTCATTTCGTGTTGGTGGGTTAACCCATGACCGACCCGCTTTTTAATCATACGGGTTCAATCAGCAATATTTCATGCGGGTTTCAAGTTGTATTGTTGGGGCTTGTCGAAATTGACAGCCTTACCAATGACCTCAGCTCACGGCCCACTAGCGATTTCACTCACCAAATTCACCAATGACCTCAATGATTAACTCACAACCTCAAAGATCAAACGACAACCTTTACAGCCGATAGCCGCAACGACCGACCCGCTACTGAGCTCAAACCGGACAAGAGACTTCATCGACCGACCTACCGGTGACCTTACCCATCGAACACAACATCATCGGCAGAATAATAACCTCAGCGACCTTACCTATAGACCGGTGACCTTAATGACAAGAGGATGATCTCAAAATAAAACGGCGAACTCACTGACGACCTCACTGGCTGACGGATGACATTTAACGATCAAATTGCAACCTCATCAACTGACGACCAAAAAGTAACCTCGATGATAGACCCATCAACGACCTCAATGATTGACCAAACGGTCCAAACAAACGATGACCTCACCAACTGACTGACAACCCACCTCAACAAGCGGATGACGACCTCACTAATAGTTGTAAGCTTAACACAATTGTTGCTTCATTTTTAATCTGTTTTTTTTTTCTTTTTCTCATTATTTTTATTGTGTTTTGGATGTATTTGTACCAAATACATTTTTAGTGCTTTAAAAAAAAATTTGTTTTCTAATTATATTACCAGATGCGTTGTGAGATCTTGAAAATGCCAAATTTAATTTCTCATTTTCGTTTTGTAAAACAATTTTTAACAAAAACACATTCTAAAAACCATTATCCAAAGAGACATATTCTTTTAACTTAAGAAATGAGTTTACTTGGAAGTCTTGCCGGAACTCTTGAAAATGAATCCAAACCAAAGTGGAAGATGACTCCTCTCTTTATTGTAAAGTGAAAAATGACTCAAATATTATAGATCACAATTTCTCTATCCATTACCACATTAAAAAAACATTGAAAAATATCAAGCAATTAACTTTTTCTTTGGAATCAAAAAAAAAATCAAAATGTTTAGCTTTGTTCAACCCTTTTAAAAATCAATAACGTGATATGACATTATTCCATGTAGTTCAAGATTTAACCTTGTGGTATGTCTAGGTTACTCTCTCTAAGAGGTAGGTGGAGGTCGTGGCCTCCTGGCGGCGGTTCTGCAAATTGGGTTAGAGGAGATGGGGTATCCTTCTCATCTAGTTGCTGGGGGATTGAGGATGGCGGGGTTCCCCATCGTCAGATTCTCAAAATTGGGGGCAATGAAGAGCTTCTGTCTCAAGTGGCTTTTCACGGCAACGGCAATGGTTTCGGGTCTTTCTTGACCCGAGATGTTTGGGAAGGTTTGGCTTGTCGGGTTGCGGAGTGGAGCACCGGGGGGAGGTTTGCCTCCTCGTGATTTGGTTTTGTGCCAGGCGGTTGGGTGGTGACGGTGGCTGATGACTAGTCGCCGTACAAGGAGGCTTGTGCAGCCGGGATAACAGATGCAGCGCTGATCCGTGCTGGAGCGGGGTTGGCTGTGCTGGGAGAGGCGACGATGGCTACGACCAGCGGTGGATGACCTCCCCGTCGTCGACTAGTGGCAGTCTGGTGTGCTGCCGTACTTGATTTGGGTGGCCTTAGCAGGTCCAGCTAGGCTTGGAACCCTTATGGGCCTAGTGCTAGGGTTTTCCATTCTTTTGGGCTTCTGATTGGTATATGGGATAGTTGGGCTGCTTGGCTGTATTTTTTTACTTTTAATTATTTTATGTAAGAATGTATTCTTCTATGGCGAATGAATTCGTAGGTTCTCTCTGAGATTTGTCGCTAAAAATACTCAGAATGTCTCAGAGAGACTTATAAGGTAGATTTTGTAGGTTCTCTATGATTTTCTAGGACATTTTAGGGTAGATTTTGGCTAAACTTCATGATCTTTAAAAAAGTTGAATTATTTAGGTAATGACTCTTTTGACAGTCCCACATGGATGAGTCATTATGTGAAATTTCACTGATCAATGCAATGAGTTGACAATTCTCTAAAAAAAAAAAAAAAATCAATAACGTGATGAAAAGAAAATTCTGCTTTAGAGCTGTACTCTCCTTATAATTCCCAGACTCTTGTGTTGTTCATTGAATCGCCCGTCAACGTCTCACATTTCCGTCTCATTTCTCAACTCTCTATCAGCTCAGAAACTGCAACCCATCTCATCTCAACAACTTAGATCGATCTGCTCCCATCCTATTCTGAAGTACAGAACTTCCACAATTTAATCCCACTATCCCAAAACCCAGAATTCTCTCCCACATCTATGGCACCCCACAAAGCTGTGACGCTGACCCACGTCCGGTACCAGAAGGGCGACCCATTGGGACACTTCCTCGCCTGGGTTTCCCTCATCCCAGTCTTCATCTCCTTAGGCGGCTTCATCTCCCACTTCATCTTCCGCCGTGAGCTCCAAGGCATGTTCTTCGCCATCGGCCTCATAATCTCTCAACTCATCAACGAAGTCATCAAGGATTTGTTCCAGCAAGCTCGCCCCGCCACCTGTGCCCTCCTCGAAATGTGTGACTCCCATGGATGGCCTTCAAGTCACTCCCAGTACATGTTCTTCTTCGCTGTTTACTTTACCCTTTTGACCCAGAAAGGAATTGGGCTGTGGGATACCAAGCACAAGTTTGCTGTGAATTTCTTGCCGTGGTGCTTGGCTTTGCTGACTATGTATTCCAGGGTTTATTTGGGGTATCATACTGTGGCTCAGGTTTTTGCTGGGTCTGCTTTGGGGATTTTTCTTGGGGGTTTGTGGTTTTGGGTTGTGAATTCTGTGTTCATATGTTACTTTCCGGCGATTGAGGAAAGTGCGTTTGGGAGGTTCTTTTATGTTAAGGATACTTCTCATATACCCAATGTGTTGAAGTTTGAGTACGACAATGCGAGGAAAGCTAGGAGCGAAAAGGCTGCCAAGTCTAATTGATTGTTGAAGACTTAACTAGGTATGTGGGATTCTATGCATTGGCCTTGTTTTGCATTTTCAATTCTTGAATTGAGATATTGAATGTTGGGTTATGATTGGTCCTAGTGTGGGGCTTAAGCTGAAATTTTGTTTTGTTTTGAGTAAATTTTGTTGCTTTGGAAACTGTTTTGGTTGCCTTTGATGTAAAGAAATGTGCTTTAGGTTTATTGAGCGTTGAGTTGAATATATTAGAGAATAGATCTTAGAGACGGTAAAGGGAACACGGGTTCTAGAGTTGGATTGTGATTATGAACATAGCTTGGCTTCTCTGACCTTGTTGCTTGAAGGGTATGCTGTGAATTGTTCGAGTGCACACTTGGTTTCTTCTAGTGTTGATCAAACTCAAGTGAGTTTTGAGAGATGTTGTTAGAGTGATTTGAGGAAGTTTTTGGAAACACAACCACTTTAGGGACTTTATTAGATGCATGGTATCCTAGTCTTGTTTTTCTTGGTTTTAAGAATCTTAGGGGACCTTTACATAGTGTTTGTATATGGGACAATGCATTATGTGTTTTTGTTTTGTCTTTTTCTATAGATGATGACAACACATTCTGTTCTATTGCATGCAGAACCTAGGCGATCACTACATAAGCTTCACAGAACACATTTTTTGACATTTGATATATGTTACTGTAATATATATTCATGCCCTCTATTACCCTGAAGCTTTGATGCGTATTAACCAGCAAAGCTGACATGACAAGTATATATAGTACACTTGTTCATAATAATCGTGGGAATTGAAAGAGCATTTCTATTGTTCTCTGCTGATGAGGCATGGTGGTGCAGCACCAAATAGTGAAGTGCCAGGAATGGAATTAAAGAGAGGTAGAGATGGGACTTAGGAGAAACAGTAATAAACAAGAGATGTAATTCATTGGCATGCATAAACTGGAACAGAATGGTGACTAGTTATAGAGGCCACCACGATTCAGATTTAAAGCAAGGTGGTATAGCATAATTATGAGGCATGCTGGCATGGGTTGGGGGATAAGAAATTAGGTTAAGTCAGGTTGAAGTGCTGAACTCTCACCTCCTGATGATGCTTCTGTGCTTTTCTCAGCATCTAAATTCTCATTCCCCCATGTGTGATCATTTTTAAGGTGTTGACTTTGTTGTTGTTCCTTTTTGTGGGACCGAAATCTTCTGTCCCCATTTCCCTATCCCCACCCTGTCCCTTCATTCTGATTGGTTAACAAAGATTAAAAAATTAATATAAAGATTAAAAAATTAAACAAAAGTTTAAGATAATAATTTTTTAATCTATATCAACCAATCAGTGGCGAGGGACACCTATCCCCAACTCATTTGGGGACAGAGGATTTCCTGCCCTTTTTGTGTGTAGGGGTTGGGAAACAGTCGAGAGTGCCTTTTATCAATTGCTTTGAAAGTTTCTCTTCCTGGATTTGGAACTGCTAGAAGTTTTAGTCTATTATTTCTTTGTGGAGGATGGTTCACTTGTTCATGAGATCATAATTCTTTTGGTATTCACAAATAGTATCATAATATATCCCTGTTCTTTTTCCAGATCAGTAGCTCAAGATTTCCAGCCCAGTATAGGATGCTTATTTGCATGGAATGAGACGATTAAACATCTATCATATGGTTTGCATATCTTTAAGAAAACCCTTGTACCAAGAAAGCAGAAGCAAGTTGGACGGCAATTGGATTTTAGAAGCTCTTCTATTTTAGAAAAGAGAGTATTTCTAGGGTGCTGGAGAGAATTGTTGTTATATGCGATTATAGATTCAGGCCTTCTATACCTGTATGTGGAATCTCTGTTTTATTTGTTTGCTAATGACTTGGAGGATTTTATTATTATTATTTCCACACATGAAATGGAAGAAATTGGATGCATAAATTATTCATCGTTTCAAGAATCGCTGGCTGCAAAAGCTGCTGACTCTTCTCCTGTGCTCATATTTGCGTGCCTTTTGCATAAATCTTTTACAGAGCCAGTATAGATTCGATTAAGTGGTTTTTTTTTTTTTGAAATTAGTAGTTAAATTCATTAAATCAACCGCCAAAAGCTAGAGTATATAAAAACTTACATAAGAAAACTGGCGAGAAAATCCGAACTAATTTACCTAAGCTAAAGCAAATTATTAAAAATCAATGGGATGCTCACATTTAAGCAAGCCTATACAAGAATGAAAAAACCTCACCTCTTATTGAAAAGAAATCATTCAACTAGCTCTCACTTGCTAATTACGCAATTGTAGTACAAGTAAGAAAGTTTTTCAAAACTCACATAGGCTTAAGACCCTAATAAAACATCAGAGCCCAAAAACATGCCCAACTGGCCTCGACCTGAGCTCAAGCCTATAGACCAAAACCCAAGTCAGATCTTGACTAGCAGGAGGGCTCCCCTGCATCTCCACCACCATTATCAAACCCCAGGGTAGTGCCCATATACTAGGCCCAAGCCCAAACCTGAGAGTCCAAGCCCAAGCCCAAGCATGAGCATGGTTAGTAGCAAGCCCAAGCCCAGATTCTGGGGCCCAAGTGCAACAACTCGGCGTTTGCACCTGTGCCAGCATCACCGTCACCCCCTCAGGAGGACGGCCTCCCTGGTCGGTAGAGTGACATATGATGAAAGGGGTAGGAGGGAAAAAGAAAAAACCGACTTTTCCGTAAAATGGTGTTCCAGCTTACCTACATTTTCATAATAATTTTACGGAAAAATAAGTGCTAAACAGTCGCCTAGTCACCATTCTACTATGTTATTAATTAATTATACTACTAAGTGTAATTTTTTATTTTAACTGCAGTTATTTATATTCAGTATGATAAAATTAAATTAAAATAAACGTCCGCTTAAGCACCCACATAAACTTTTATGCGCTAGGTCATTTTCCACCACTTACCTACCGCATAGCGATTTTTAGAGCATAGGTCTTCATATTTAAATTTGACAAAAATCTTTTAGTAAATCCATTAGAGATGCTCTAATTGGTCAACTCTATTAGTCTCTCATCAAATGAATTTGTAACTCGATTTGGGATGAGATCACATACCTAATCAGCTTATGAGTTGGTGAGTTTCTTTTTGATAAGTCATCACTTTATGATTGAATCGCATTTTTGAAGTCTATCAAAGAAAAAATTAGTGAGCTTATTTTTTATGACTCGTCACTTTCTCATTGAATGGATGAATTTCATTATTTGAATTTTATCAAATAAAAAAAAGTCAACAAATGACCCAACAAATACTCAAACCCGCGACCGTTTCACATTAGTATCATAAGCTTTCCCAGTTCTTTTTCCAGCTAAGTAGCTCAAGATTTGCATCCTAGTATGAGTATCGGACATTTATTTGCATGAATGGGACAACTAGACATCTGTCATTGGTTTGCGTCTCTTTAAGAAAGCACTTGTAGTCTTGTACCAGAAGGCAGAAGCGAGCTAGCCGGACAGCAATGCATCCTGTATTAGAAATGAGAGCATTTCTAGGGTGCTGGAGAGGGATTGTTATAGACTAATAGACCTGTACATGTGGTTATAGATTCAGATCCTTTTATCCCTGTATGTGGAAACTGTGTTTTATGTGTCTGCTAATACCTAATGACGGACTATTATTTTATTACACATGAAATAGAAGATATTGCATGCATAAGTTATTCATCGTTTCAAGAATCGGTGGCTATTGTGCTTAGAAGATATTGCTTACTCTTCTATTGTGCTTATACTTACACGTCCTTTCTTTGGCTGATCGATCTCCAACAATATTTCATTTATGATTGCAATATATAGGAGGAAGTAAGAATACATGCATTCACCAAAGTTGGCATTGTTTAGTTAGTTTATTTATTTATTTTTTTTGTTTTTGACTTTGTCAATGAGAATCCAAAGGCTTTCTAGGTCCAACATAAACCCATTCGGTGCATGTGAAATGCTCAAACTGTGCATTGCAGCACAGTGTCTGGCCACTTTGACAGCTTCGGGGTTCGAACTTGGGTTGGGGAGCACACCCAACTAGGCAAAAACCAATAGACCACTTGCAGTGGTTGGTTTAGTTAGTTTCTTATGATCATTGAATTTGAATTAATTAAGAAAATGCATGACTAGAAGTATGGAAGAACCATCTTTGTTTTGTTTCCACGATCAAGACACCAGTTCCGATATCCATGATAATCAAGGAGCAAAACCCTGCTAATAAAAGCCAGTGAAGGCCAAGTCCCAAAAGTTGACAAACTCAATGAGCACCAACTTTGGCGGTACATTTGTTCTCCTACACTAAGTTTTTTTTTTTTTTTTTTAAATGAAATGCACACTCTCTATTATACAATCGACACTCTATGTTTTCTTTCTTAGTATCTTAACATCACATTTTTACAATCCACACTCCATGTTTCATTTTTTAGTATATTTAATTTTGTATTTTTGTAGTGTGGATTGTAAAATGAGAAGTGTGGATTTCACTCTCCAAACAAAAATTTGGTAAGCAGTTTAACTCTTCAAAGGTCTTCAAAATATTGTGGTCTAGGCATGAGTTGGGTACGAAGCCTCTCACACACAAACATGGGCCTAGGCTAGGTTTCCTGTGGGTTTGGGCTTTCGTTTTGGGCCCAAATTTTGTTAGGTTTAATTTATATTGTCTTTTATTTTCTTAAGAGAAAATATTTCAAACAGTACTCGAACTAAGGCCGACTCCTAACTTCAGTACCCGACTATACAAAACTATCACTTTGGTACCCCAAGTTTGAAGCTCGACCCAAGAATGGTACACGCCGTCCATCACAGCGTTAAGTCTTTGCTACATGACAAACCATGAGGGCCCTTAAAATATGCCACGTGGTTAGCTAGTTAACACCGTGATGGACGGTGTGTACCATTCTTAGGTCGGACTTCAAACTTGGGGTACCAAAGTGATAGTTTTGCATAGTCGGGTTCTAAAGTTAAGAATGAGCCTTAGTTCGGGTACTGTTTGTAACATTTTCTCTTTTCTTAATAGATGCGGCTCAAAGACGGCAATAAGTTCCTATCGTTATGTGATAGGGCGACGTGAGTTCTGTCTCAGTTTGTGCACCTTGTGTGCTTTGTCTACTCTAGCTAGGCGGCGAGTTCCTTGCCTCATCAAATCGTCGCACTATCCTAGTGATAGGATGAAATTAAGTGTCGACGATCTCAATTTCGATAGGCAATATAATAGGAAAGCTGCACTACTTGCACTGTTGCTTTAGGTTCGAGTTGTGTCAGCGTTTTGTCAAAGCAAATAAAGTAACCAGTAGATTACTCTTTGCTAGTTGGTACATGTTAGAATACATCGATTTTATGGCGACTCCTGATATTATTTTGAGACGTTCTCTTGATGCTTATTGTACTATGGGGTTTAGGCTCTATTTCTCCTCTTTGTATTCTGCAGTTTGCCAGTTTCATTAATCAAGACTTAAGAGCAGTTGCAACGATACAAAATAAAGAAATTGAGAAAATCACAGGTACAAAATCACACTCCAATGATCATAAACAGGTACAAAATCACAGTTTTTTTTTTTGTCAACAACATTCATGTTCAACACCTTGACTGGAGAAAATAAAGAAATTGAGGAAAATATATAAGCTCGAACAATTATTTCAGTATTGTGAGAACAAATACTGATTTTACTTGTATGAACTAATGAAGGATAGCCCATTTCTATGCAAAATTACAAGCTTAAAGAAATATTTCCATAGAAAGAAAGGACAATTGAATGGTCATATGCACCTCCCAATATCGAAATTGGAGAAAATGCATCGTTACATGCGATAGATTAAGAACTTACCATTGGTAATTCTCTCGTCTTTCTCTGTGATCTTCACTGCTCTTCAGAATTATTTGTCTTCTCCAAAGTCTTCCAGCATTCTTAAGAGTCAAAGTGAAATAAGAGTGGTAAATAAGTCAGTAATTATTAATGTGTCAGTCAACTCAATACCACACTCCACGATCAAAGTGAAAAGAATAAAAACATAATTCAGTAAACCTAAAACAAATGCAAAATCTAAACCAGAATGAAGATCAGAGTAAATTAATAATGAATCAAGATCCAATGTAATGTATTTAATATATAATATGTATACAAGGACCCTGTTTTCAAAGTTTCTTTCAAACTATACAATCTTATACATGTAATTTGAGTTAGTAGAGTTGAGAAACAAAGCAGTCGTCATGAACAAGAAGTTTTGTGTGTAGTGCGCGCTGTCTTTTTTCACCAATCTATTATCATGAAGAATGGTAACAAACAAATAATAATGTAAAAATGAAAAGAAAATGCAAAATTTGGTTGATGAGCTGATGTGGGGAAATCATTTCCATTAAAAGATTGGGAAAGCAAATGAATTATATTATAGATGTTACCAAACAAATTTTAACAAGAAAAAGAAAATTAAGTCTATGGCACAGCTAGCGACATACCTCTTATGAAGAAAGTAGTAATGCTGTTCATCATTGAGTTGGAATTGTTTCCTGCTGAGGAATTCAGAAGCAAAGGTGGAAAATGGAAAGAGGGGGCAGTCCTTCACATAAACGTGATTCAATGAAGGACAGTTGATTTCAATAGTATCACTATCACTGTCACTGCACAGCACAGGAAGATCCACCAAAACTAAGTTCTTCAATTTTGGAAGAACGATCTTCTTGTTGTTCATTGTTTCCTTGCTTGCTTTAATTAATACTCCTTCAAAGCTAGGGCAACTCTCTACAAAAAGATCTTCCAATTGAAAAAGACATTGAGCTACATCATATGTGAAAATATATCGCAGAGACTTGCATTTCTGAATGAACAAACTTTTAAGTGTCTGGAACATTGTAGGTGGAGCTGGAACATTACATATGCTTCTTACTGCCTCCAGATTCAACAACTTCATCTCTCTTAAATTTGATTGTTCTGCCTCAAACCCTTCACATCCTAACACATATTTCATGCTAGCCATAGCATGACATATTAGTTTCTCCAGATTTGGTAGTCTCTGTAACAATTTTGATGGTAAAAGTACATTCCCCAAATAACAACAACCAGAGACACATAATACCTTCAAATTGATTAGAGACCCAGGTAGTAATTCACCAACACATAACTCCTTCAGGCAATCCAGTCTATACAGGTGCAACTCCTCCAAGTTCTCGAACACAGGTTTATTTGGAACCCATGTTATCGTGTTCATCAACTCTTGCAACTTCTTACAAGGACCACTTACAGAGAGATGCTTCAGTCCATGTAACATCCCATGGTCATGTTCCTCAAGAATGTTATTCAAATCCCTGCAGTCTTCATACTCTAGCTTCTCCGATTTCTTTGTCACCACGTTGACAAACCAATAAGGTAAGGTATTGATGGGTTTGTCAAGAATCAAAGATCTTAAATTATGACCATAATGAGACTGGCTAGGTACCATTCTTCTGCCTCTGCTGATACATATATCAAAGTACACCCAATTTGGATCCAACTCAACAGTTTTAGGGATGCATTCTGCATCAGATATGCAAACCGTCAATATGTTCAAGTATGATAAGCCAGTTATCTCATCAAAGTCAATATTAGTTCCTTCTTCTCCCTTAACTTTACTCCCCCAATACCAAAATCCACAGTACAGCATGTACAGTTCTTCCAATCTACGTAACTTTGATATAACTTCAGATGGAATTGTGACAATAGCTCCAAACCGGGAACTATCAAAACTGACATCCAACTTCCTTAGATTGGTCAAACGTCCTATTTCTCTCGACAATTCTTTGAGAGGATATTCTTTCATACTAAGAATCTCAAGCTTCTTAAGCTGTCCAAGTACGGAAATATCAATTATTTTCTCGCAGAAATCTAAATACAAAGCTTGGAGGTTGGTTAAGAGACTAAATGATTGGGGTAGTAGAAAAATACTAGTGTCACTGAGATCTAAGACCCTTAATGCACTCGGACATGAGAAAAAGGGTTCTGGGATCTCATTTAAATCAACATTATGCCTTACTGATAAAATTTGAAGTTTTGGACATACCAACTCTTCGGGTAGCTTGCGGATTTCATTCCACATCAGTGAGATTGCAGAGTAGCCATTCTGTGTATTGATCTTTGGCCAATTCTTTAGTTCACAACCAGCTTTGACAAAAAAATGTTGGCCGTCTTCAGAGAACGAAATTAGTATGGCCATATCCCGAATGACATCATGCATCCTAACCTGTTCGTCATATTTACCCGCCAAAAGCAAGCTAGAAGCTTTAAGGTACTTGACCTCTGAATAAGCAGTGGCTCTGGCTTCTTGCAATGTGTTGCAATGTTGAAATAATCCTTTCCCGAACCCATACCCCAGCAAGTCCTCAATTGGGATATCATAATCCTCTGGGAATAGGCAGCAAAGTAAGAAGCATGATCTGGCATCATCAGATCTCAAGTAATCATAGCTTAATTTTATACATTTCAACACAACTCTCCCATCTTCAGGGTGGACAGGTTGAGAAGCCTTCAGTCGTCGAGCTGCTTCCTTCCATTCATCCAAATCTTTATCTCCAAGTGCCCTCGCAACTGCTATCAACGCAACTGGTAGACCAGCACATTCTCTTGCTACCTTCCTTGCAATATCATAGAAATTAGTCGAATTTTCAAAAGACTTTCTTGCTTTCTTCACAAACAATTTCCAAGAATCTTCTTCTGATAAGATATTGAGAGGGATGCTTGACTGGCTCTCCATGGAATGACAGACATTAAATCTCCTTGTGGTGAGAAGGACTTTGGAATTGCGTCTTTGGAGCTGGCCATAGCTAGGAATTCCTATTCTTGACAAGTCTATCATCTCCCAAATGTCGTCCAAGATTATAAGGATCTTATTTCTACTAATTATCTCCTTCTGTAATATACGAGCTCTTCCAACTTCTGTCTCCCCCTCTAATTTCAATTCCAACAGATCTGCCAATGTGCCTTGAATTTTTCTGAAGTCAGGGCTTTGGGATACAACGGCCATAATAACATGATCAAAAAGCCCAGTATTGCAGGCTTGTGCACCGACATGTTCCACCATGGTCGTCTTTCCGATACCTCCCATTCCATAGACTCCTACGACAGTGACCTCATCATCTTGTAGCGCCTTCATAACCTTATCCATGGCTTGTGTTGTTGCTTCATATGCTTCAAAATCTCCCTTGGTCATTGTAAACTCAATTTCACTAGGTTGTATTTTACTGCACATAGATTCCACAATGGCTGCAACAAGTTCTCTTTCAGTTCTGCAAGGAAGAATTAAGGGTCATATAATCAGGTAAACTAATAATATTAATAATAAACCAAAACCACAAGTAAGATTCTTACTTATAATTCTGTGTATACCAACCAGAGAAATTGGCCACTTTCTTCAAAGCATCTCTCCATTGCTGCACCTCTTCTCTGTGTCGCCCAGAGATTTCATGCTTCGTGAAAGCCTCCTCAAAACTCCTCTTCTGATATCGTACATCAGAGGGATCGACGTGATAAAAAAGTGGCAGAATTCTATTATTGTCTTTCATGCATTGACATATCTTTGTAAGTTCCACCAAACACCATGGAGAAGAAGCATAGTTTAGTGAGAGAACTACAATTGCAAACCTTGATTCTTCAATTGCCGTAAGGAGAGTAGGAGAAATAACATCCCCTACTTCAAGGTCTTGGTCATCCATGAATGTTTTAATTCCACTCCTATTTTGCAGTCGATTGTATAATTCGAATGTAATACCCTTGCGAGTATCTTTACCCCTAAAACTTAAAAACACATCATACTTCCAACGAGGAGCTGACGAAGGAATTGATGCTGCACATGCTAGTTGGGAGCTTGAGGCCATTGAAAACCACAAAAAAAGAAAACAATGTCTCAATGACAAGCAAGGGACGAACAATAGAAAGGAAAGAAGAAACAGCAAAATAAAACTTAGGTATAAAAGATAACAAGAAGATATAGAGAAGTTCAGGAACTGAGGGATATAATGAATGAAAAGAGACAGAGGTATCTGATCGAGGACGTTGTAGGGGAGGAGACTTTTGCAGATTCAGACAAAACTACTGGCAGATTCCTCTCGTTGCCAACTAATTGTATATTTAGGACCATTTGGTGGAGACTAAAGGCGGAATGAGGATTTGAATGGGAAGGGGGTTCCAAAACATTATAGTAGTATACACAATCGCAATGTTGGAATTCAACAACAAAGTACTAAATTCAAAATTTTTTATTTTTGTCTTTTTAATGATTACAAACTTGTTAATTATAGGAATTATTCTCATCTTCAAATCAAACAAAATTATATTTTAAAACACCTCCTAAACCTGAAAGGAGATTTAAAAACTCCTGGAAATTATAAATGTACTGTGGAATAAATATATGATGTCGATCGATTTTCCCCAAAGCGTATGCTTGGATTTTTATTATAAATGGACTAATTTTTTTCATTTATTGGTCTACTTGTTTTAGTTTGATAATTAATTACTTTACTATCAAACCAACAAAAGAAAGTAATTACAGACTTCAATAAAGAAAAGATCAATCCATTAAAATTTTGTTTCGTAATATTATAATTCATTTATTTTTTACACTCATAATTTGATTTGGTTACAAGATTTTTTTTTGGGGGGGGGGGGGGGGTCGGGGTCCCAATGCTTCAATATATTAAGCTTACTTTTCAATTTTATAGCCCTAATTTATTGGAAATTATTCTATGCACCGACGTGCAAATGACCTAACATTTATAAGATGATTTCAACCATTGATATTTATAATTAATATTTTTATTAATAACCTAAGAGTGTATTTAACATAATCTAACTATCCATTTATGTCGGTGCATTGAATCCTCCCTACTAATTTATATATTAAATTATTAATTCAAATGACTAAATTTAGTTTACTCTCTTGAGGTTTGGGTCCAACTTCATGTCCGTCTTTTTTGTTTTAATTTAATCAAGAACACCCGTAAACTTCTTAATTTCATCAGTGAATCCAATTTCACTCGCTTCGTCTAAATTGAAAGTTATTTAACGACGATAGCACCCACTTTAAGCTGACTCGTTAACTGCATGGATTGTAAAGTTAACAATTTAACCCCTAAAGGCCCCATCGTTGTTAGTTAACGTCCAATTTAGACAGAGTGAGTGAAATTGGACACGATTGATGAAATTAGAAAATTTATGGGTATTTTATATTAAATTGAAACCACATGGACTAATATGAGGTTTGACCCAAATTTCATTTGGAGTAAATTGAATTTAGTTTTAATTCAAACATACCAAAATTGTAGGGCGGTCCGGACCATTTCGGACCTATAAATGGGTCCGCCCCTCTAAGCTTGAAGTAATAGAATTCTATTCTGCTTTGTCATGCTGGAAATTATTCTATGCACCGACGGTGTAAGTGACTCAACTCTTATCAATAATCTCAACCCTTAATATTTATTATCAACTTTATTTTTAATAAACAAAAAGTGTATTTAATGTAATCTAACCATTCATTTATGTTGGTGCAAATGTACGGCGGTGCTCTGAATAATCTCTCTTGTCATTTGCTCAATCACGGCAAAGTCCAACATTAATTAATTGACACCACCCCAACGTTGAGAGATTCCGTCTCCATTATTAATCGTAATCTCTTTAGTAGGAACATTGGCTTGGTTTCCAATTGAAGACTTCATATCATTAATTGCCATATAGAGAATTATATGTGTAAATTCCAGGCTGTTAGAGTTCTACTACGTAAATCCACAGTTCTGGTCATTGGTATTGGGAACATCTCTAATGACAGAATTTAATTGACACATCTGTGGAATATTTCTCAAGAACTATGTAATCCAAATTAACTGGTGATAGAAATTTCATTCACATGACTAACCATTAGAGCAACTCCAACAGCTTCCCTATAATTTTTGTATTATAGGGAAGCAAAAGTCAAAGCTTTAGCTATTTTTTCTTCTCTAACTCCAATAGATTCCTTATTTTGCAGCAATCTCTAAAATCTCCATAATTCTTCCTTAAATTTTGGAGTTTGCTGTAAATATAGGGAATTTGGTTTTCTCTCTCCTCACTTTCCCTAAAATAGAGATAGTTATAGGGAATCTGTTGGAGCAAAAGAGGCTTATTTTTCTCTAAAATAGAGAAAAATCAAAATATAGGGAATCTGTTGGAGTTGCTCTTATGAGTGAACTACATGCTGAAATGAGTTCTTTTGGTTTTAGCAACATGACAAATCTATTTATCTTTGTGGTTTTTTTTAAGAGGATCTATGTATTTTTGTTATCCCCACGGAATAAAAATTAATCGAAAACACCACCGCTCACGGTTAGTCGGTTACAATTCTCATATGAACTTAGCACTCGGACATTAGAAGTTATGACAAAATGGGGGAGGATTCAGTGCACCGACATAAATGAATGGTTAGATTATATTAAATATATTCTTAAGTTATTAATTATAAATATTAAGGGTTGAGATCATCTTTTAAGTGTTGGGTCATTTGCACTGTCGGTGCATAGAATAATTTCCATGAAAAAATTTAGTACACTATAGAAGAACGGAAAACATAGTGATAAAACAATCAATTCAGACAAAGGGGGTTTTGGACAAACAGTCATGTCACTTGAATCACTAGAATAAGTATCTTGAATCACTACAAGAATTGCATAGTAATGTTAGTTGAATGAACCAACTCTGCTAGCTATTACTGTAAAATGACCTTACATCCTCAATACGTATATTGATTTGCGCATGAATCAACAAATTGTAAGTCGAACTCACAACCTCCCACTTACGGAGAGAAGACTTATGCCACCAAACAAAATGGTACTGGGCTTGATCCCTTTGTTTTTGAATTTGCTTTGTCTCAATTTTTCCTTTTGTTTTTGGATCATTTTAACCATTATATATCAAATTATAGATTTTTAGAGTTTAATAAAGGAAAATCAATTTTAAGTATTTTAAAAATTCAAACCTTTTTTTGATGAAAATAGGTAAGCCTATTATATAGATTCAGCAAGCAGTACACAAATGAAAAAACCCCTATGGGGTCGACAGAAAGAATCATCCCTTAGAAAACCCTAAAACCTATTCTAATATAAGAATAAGACCCAGGAAACCCCAGTACATCCACCTTTTAGGAAATTCATGCATCATTATTCCAAACAAATATCAAAATCCTCTAAAGAAAATAAGTAAATTAAAATACGGTTAAATATTGTTTACTCCATAAACTTTCAGGTAAAAAACAGTTCAGTCCCTTCATTTGTAATTTCACACGTTTACTCCATCATCTCTCAATTTTAGACCAATAGGTCTATTCTGTTACTCTCCGTCAAAAAGCTCCGTTAACTAGATGACGTGGCAATCCATACCCCATTAAAATATCTATTATACCCTCAGAATTTAATTTATTCTTTCTCTTTTATTTTATTTTTTTCTTCTGTTTATCTCTTCTCCCCTCCATCCTCGTGCCACTGCCACCACCACCTCTACGGTCTCCACTACCATCACTACCCATGTTGCAGGCAAAAGTTGCTACGACACCCTTTCACCGCCACTATCACCCACACTTCCTTTACCCCCTCCCCACCCATTCTTACTTTTCTCTCTTTCTACCAAAACCCATATATAAACTCTCGTAATCCATCCCCACAACTCTCTCCAATCTCCATCTCCGACCTCCCTCAATTGGCAACACACAATACACAAAGCATAATTCATCACCGCAGAACAATACACAAAACAAAATTACCAGCAGGAAGCTCGGTTCAAAATTGAATTGGATCTACTTTTTTCTATCTACTAACAACACCCACAAAGATCAAACCAATTTGAACTCTCAAACATCAATCCCAAATGCAAATCTGGAAATTTTGAGTCATCAAGATCACCCAAATTATTAGGGAGAGAGAGAGCGAGAGTTGTTTCAGGTACCCAAATTGTTGGGGCACCCAATCCCCGACGTTCCTCACTACTACCATCATTAGCACCACCACTCCACCAATCTTGCTGTCCTTGCTAGAACAACAATCCTATGAAGGTGGAGACTTGAGCCAAAGAAGGGCTGAGTCAAGATCAACGTCTGACTCAACACCGCCGAATATCCAGGTAAGTGCACCACCTCCGAACCCTCAAAACCCAGAATTTTTTCATCCCCACCGCCATTGCTCTGCCACCCAAAACCATATCCGAAATGAAAATCCCCTATTTCTCCAATGGCGACCTGCAAAACCCCACTCCATACTTCAAATTAAACTTCCAAAATCAACGAACAAAAATTCTAATTCTAGAATTGATCAAACAACCCAACTTCTAACCAAGATCGAAGAACTCGCCGGTGATATTGCTGCAAATAGGGAAGCAAAACGCCGCTGTATTTCTAGATCCGATCTGAGCACAAGCCATCAAGTCCCAGCCGGCTGGGTTTCAATATGGGTTTTTGATCAAGAAGATCGATATGGGTCTCGATCTTAGAGTGCTTCTGCAAACCAAGTCTACAAATTCCTAAAATCTGGCATCTATGTTCTTCGTCTCACCAATTCAAAGCTATCGGCGTCGAGTAGTTGGAGGTCAAGCTTGAAGAAGGTGGGATCGATAGGAATTCGGATTCAGATGGGGTGAAGGAGAAGTTGGGAGGGGAGGTGGAGGATGGAGTTGTGGTTTAGGATCCACCCAATCCCATCGGTGGTGGAAGAGGAAGAAGGGAGAGAAAAGCAGAAGGGAAAAGAGAGAGAGAGAGAGGGAGAGAGAGGGAAAAAAAGAATTAATTAAAAAAAAGAATTGAGGGGTATATGAGATATTTTGACGTGGAAGAGATAACCACAACAGTGACTTAACCGAGAAATTGGACGGAGTGGACCTATTGGTCCAAAATTGAGAGATGAGGGAGTACAAGTGTGAAATTAAAAAGGGAGGGATTGAACTATTTTTTCCCTGAAAATTCAGGGAGTAAACAATATTTAACCCATTAAAATAAATCATCAGAGAATTTGATCTTTGCAACCTATAAATAAAATTAAATATCATTGGAAGGAAAGTGTGAAGACTCCCTTTCCATGACTACTTCCTTCTCCAAACCATCCACCTCAGAAATTTCAGTGACAATGGTAGTCTCTGCAGCTCCAACTTCACTAGCATTGTCAACTTGGCTCTTCCACTTTCTAGGTTTTTTCACTTACACCTCCATCTCTATTGTCTGCTGGTTTGGGTTTGTTCTTACTTCCATGAGGGCGCCCAAACTTCTTCTTCTTAAGAGACACTATGATTTTGGCATTCTTATGTTGCGGCATCAGAGTAATATTCTCATCCACCTGCAACTCAGGAACCAGGAGCCATATACCTCTTACCTGACTTGGTAAGCTAAAGCCCGCTTTGCGTTTCATACCCACAAGTACAGTATTTGAACCAAGGTCCACCATGGAGTACATGGTTTCACTTAGCTTTGCGATCAAACTTGAATAGGAAGTGGCAGAGCCGGCCTTGAGATTTCCGGGGCTCTAGGCGAAAAAAAAAATTGGGGCTCCCTACCAATATAAACCCATTTTCAATTGAAATACTGCCATACAAATGATACAATACCATTATCATAATATATTAAACTCAATTTCAATTGACAGTCAGCAAATTAAAACAATTTTCTTTAATCTCAACTATAAAATTAGAGTCAGTCAACTAGTCCAGTTGGTTGTTTGCTTAATTCATTGTTTTGCAGTCTCATACTACTAGGACTAGCACAAACAAATAACTCGAGATTAAAAGGAGAACGAGAGACTTAATTACCTCTCCCACCCAAACAGAAACTTAACATAAAATTATCATCACCCAAATACAAAATTGAAGAACTTGTCCCCTTCTACCCAACTGAAAAAGAACTCGTCTCCTGCTACAGATAATCAGATAAAACAAGACTTCAATGATAGATCAAGAACTCACAACAGGCTTCCATTTCTACCCAACTAAAGAAGAACTAGTCTCCTTCTACCTCCTCAACAGGAGAAAGAGTCGAACAGGCATGGTATTGGAGCAAGATAGACTTAATTATCTGGACAAGTTTCGTTTGAGAAGTGAGAACGAGAGAGATTCAACAGTAGAGAAGAACAAACGTCACGTACAGAGCTACAGGCGTACAACGATGAAACAATAAAAGACATTCCAGATATATTTTTTATTTTTTTACATATACATATATATATATATATATATATATATATATATATTAATAGGAGTTATATTTTTTTGGGGCCCTTGAAACCGGGGGCCCTAGGCCTGTGCCTGTTGGGCCTATGCCCAGGGCCGGCTCTGGGAAGTGGTCCCCTACATCTTGAATCGTAAGCCCAGATTTGGTGCGCTAGATGGAGGGAATGGTGCCCTTGAAGCCATGAAACCTAGCATTTGGTCCAAGCAAATGACCAACCATATACCAATGGTTGTCCTGCAGCGTTGCCGTCCCTGCCGAACCAAGAGACCACATGCGGAGTCATTGGAGACAGCCATGAGATTAGCAAAGGAATTTGCCATGAGATTCTAGGTTAGATTTGAGGAGTTTTGTCAAAGAAAAATTCTGTGAGAAACCCTAGTAGAGAGAGAGAGATGGCTAGGTCTTGAATATTAAATATTTTAAAAATCCAACCTTAAAAATTATTTACTTAATTAATACTGATATCAAGTTATCAACGTCTTTGTCAAGTCATTAAATTAATATAAATGAAATTTTAAGTCTTTATAAACAATCTGTATGAACCAATTTGGACATCATAAAATGATTTGGAGCCAATTAATGACATCATTAGTGTGATGGATTGAAGAAAATTTCTTAGGTAGGTATTTGCTCTATATTTGATGAAAGAATGAATCAGACTCTTAAGTAATTTACAAACTCCACTTAATTGATTAACACAATAATTAAGTAATTTACCAACTTGTAATTGGTCTTAAAAGAACAAATATTACTAATTTATCAAATTGCCATCTAATTAGGGTAATTAGTGATTCTGCCAGCAAAACCAAAATCCAATTAGAGATTAACTCGAGTGTAATTACCTTATAATTGCTGCTGGCTTAAATTTACTAAACTAAGACGAAAGAGTCAAGCCCCACTGTACCACTGTCCCTCTCTCTCTCTCTCTCTCTCTCTCTCTCTCTCTCTGTGATTCCCAATCACATTGAAAATTAGGCCTGGGCATATGTCGGGCCGGGTCGGTTCAAGGCCCAAACCGAATCCGACCCGAAGTGATCGGTTGTGGAATTTTTAGGACCGAAACCGGATCTAGAACGTCATGGGCCGAATTTTCGGTTGGGCCGACTATTCGGGTCGGCCCGGTTCGGTTTCTGGTTGGACCGTTTTAGAGTTTTTGGCCCATTTTTGTGGACCAATTCATCAATATTCTAGTTTCCCAGCTTTTGTAAGACCACTTTTGGGGCCATTTTGAAGGCCTAATTCTAAACACCTAAACTTTCAACAGAAATCAAACATTCAAAAATCAGAGTGCAGCAACCTAGTTAATAAAGACTAAAAGTGCAGCAACCTAATAGTTCAATACCAGTACTACTTAAGTACTTAGTTACAGACCAGTGAGACCACTATAAATCCATCAGCCATGCTAATAAGTAATAACAGTCCACCATCAGTTTCAAACTCAGTCTCAATAAAAGTACATCACCAACAACAAACAAAAGTCTATGATTTACGCAAATAAAAATGCAGTTACTTAAAGTCTTCAACAAGCAGCTTCTTTCACCATCACACAGTCTCTTCGGGTAGATCACCAACATTCGTTACACCAGAATCTGCATCATATTCATAATATGAAATTTCAAGTTTTCAACAAATTCAACAAGCTTTCAAGAACAAAACAGAAGTAATTACCTGCTTCCATCTTTTCCAGCTCGGCGTACTGCTCCATTTCAACCCTAGTAGGCTCCTTGAACAGTGGCTTACTTGTACCCCTCAACCAATCACTTGAACAAACAAGAGCCTCAACCATTTTAGGGGTCAAACTTGACCTAAATGGATCAAGAATCCTCTTTCCAAGACTAAAGGCGCTTTCACTAGCTACTGTTGATGCAGGTACAGCCATAACATCTCTTGCTATCTGCGACAGAATGGGAAATCTAACACAATTCTCCTTCCACCAATCCAACACTTGAAAGCTTGGGTTTGAAGGATCCTCTGATGGCTCCAGCAGGTACTTATCAACTTCATTCTTGATCTCGACAACATCTTTTTCTTGCCTAAGCTTCATGAATTCATTCATGCTTGCAGCATAGCTGTCCTCTTCAACCAAACTTGCATTTCCAGCATCAAACTTTGGTTGAGTTGCAGAGAAAGACGCTTGTGCCGCCTCCGGATCATTTTCTGCATACTCAAGGAAAAGCTGCATAAACATGCTCTTGACTTCATTCACCATCGAAGCCACTAAGGACTCATCTTGCTGCAGTTTTGGAAAAAAATATTCCAAGTACAGCAACTTGTACCTACGAAACAAAAATCGTGCAATTAGACAATTAGTTATGAAACATAACTCCATAGACTAAAGTGCAGCAACATATCAATGCATTTAAAAAAAAGTGCAGGAGCAATTTAATACTAAAATAAAAACAGAACCTTGGATCCAACACCACAGCTATCAAAAGAATCTTGTTCAACTCTTCAAGCCTCCCCCAATATTTGTCGAACTTCTTTTTCATTGAATTCCCAATGCTCAAAAGCAAAGAATCATCACCTTGTAAAAACAAAAATCGTGCAATTAGTTATGCTACTTTATAAAAACAGAAAATTTGACAACTAACAAAACAGAAATAAATCATGTATTTTACCTTGGATACACTTGTCCAACTCTCCGATGATGGTGCACATCCAAAGCAATGGCTGGTTTGCGGTAACAACTTGTGTCCCACTAAACTTGAGAGTTGCATCATAAAATATCTTCAAAAATTTGACTAGCCGTGCAGCCTTCTCCCAATCAAGACCAATTGGAGGTCCAGCTCTTTTCTTCCCACCAACCCTCTCATTGAAATAGGATTCAAACTGTGAATCCTCATCCTCCAACCTTAGAAAAGCTTTCCGGTACTTTATAGCTATCTCTAGCATGAAATAAGTTGAGTTCCATCTAGTGCACACATCTAAAGGCACTATCCCACCCTTATGCTCAACTTTTTCTTGAGCTGCACACTTTCGAAACTTTTCCAACCTAGCTGGACTTGACCTAATGTACTTCACGCAGTTCCGAATCCCCTCAATTGAGGAATCTAACTCCTCCATTCCATCCTTAACAATTAAGTTAAGGATGTGGCAGCAGCACCTCAAATGTAAAAACTGCCCACTCAAGAGCAATTCTTTCCAATTTCCTATCTTTTCTTTCATGTAGTCTAAAGCCACTTGATTAGGTGAAGCATTATCGACGACAATACAGAAAACTTTCTCTATTCCCCACCCAATTAGACAAGTCTCAACTAGCTGCCCTATTGTCTTGCCCTTATGGTTCGGTATCACACAAAAATTAAGGATTCTTTTGTGTAGAACCCATTCATCATCAATAAAGTGAGATGTGAGGACCATATAGTTGATATTTTGGACTGAAGTCCAAGTATCAGTGGTTAGGGATACTCTCTGACCATAAGTGGCTAAAATATTTTTGATCCTAGTCTTCTCCGATTGATAGAGATCCCAAATATCTCTAGCAATTGACCTACGGGACAGCAACTTAAACTGTGGCTGACAACTCTTCATGAAATCAATGAATCCCTGCCCTTCAACAAAACTAAAGGGCAGTTCATCCCTAATTACCATCCTAGCACAAGCAAGCCTCGCCACATCATTATCAAAAGATCGTGCAATTAACTTCCCACCATTATCTACCGAATCAAACACTAAATTTTTCTGTTTTTTAGCTGGAATGTAAAGGGGACACTTCTTACATTGATATAACATATGAGTTCTCATCGAACTCGTGCCATTAGACTTCGTGTGGCAGTAGTAAGTCTGCGGACAGTAGTTGCATTTGGCCCTCGGCTTCACCATCTTCGAACCATCAGGATTCAGCAGCTGAGTGAAGTGCTCCCATGCAATGCTTTTGTTCTTCCTCTTCGTAGTAGACTGAACCGGAGGCACATCTGAAGAAGGGGTTGCAGTGCCAGTAGAAGGTAGAAGCGCAGGGGGAACTGTGGCACTAGATGAAGTCGTATTAGCAGCAATAGTGCCAATGCTGCTCCTAGTTACTTCAGTCCCGACAAACGGTGGTTGACCTTCAATCGATTCATCCATCATCGACAATTCTGCAAGTAAATCAGTAGATTAGTTCCAAATCAAACAAATGAAGACCATTCAGTATCTCTTATTCAATGTTATGCTAAATTATATCCCGAATTGCACAATATTCTTTTCCAGACAGTTTACCCAGAATCCCCATATTACAGTGATTACTGATTACTCCTCATATCCTAATCCCAAAAGCCCTAATCTGAGAATCAAAGCAACATGCCAACATATGCAAACGTGATAGAAATCCCTAACAACAAAGCTCGAAATCCATAAATAGATCCATAAATCCCTAAAATCAAAACCCAACAAACATAAAATTGAAAGAAACATAAAAAAAAAAAATCTTTTCTTATTGTGAGTGAAATCTTTGACTCACGGAGAGGCTGAGAGAGTGGCGGAAGACAGGCTGCGAGCGGAGAGACTAGAGAGTGGCGGAAGACACTGACGTAGATCGGAGCTTTAGGGTTTGAGGGTGAGTTTGAGAGTGAGAGGATGAGAGCAGCAGATCTCTAACTCTCTAAGAGAGAGTTAGAGAGGCTGCGAGCGCCGAGCGGAGAGACTAGAGAGTGGGCGGCACCGCGGCAGATCGAAGACTTTAGGGTTTGAGAGTGAAAGGATGAGAGCGGTAGATCACTACATCGGCTCTTAGAGAGTTACAGTGGGCTGAGTGGCCGAGTGGGGAAAATGGGGATCGATCCCTTTAGGGTTTTGACGGTTTTCTTTAAATATGGATGATCAGGTGCGAAAGGGTGTAGGGAAATCCAGTCATACAAACCAATGAAATGAAGACAGATATAAAAAATATAAATAAATATAAATAATATATTCCTTCGGTTCGGTCCGGTTTTATGCGGTCGGTCCACCATATAAAACCGATACCGACCGGTTCTTATCCGGTTCGGTCCGGTTCTGTAAATTTTCGGTTATAATACCTTCGGTTCGGTTACCGAACCGGAAAAACCGGTCCGGTTCGGTCGGTTTTCACCCTTAGTTCGGTTTTTTGCCCACTCCTATTGAAAATTTGAATAGAGTGGTGACTGGAACAGAAAGAGAAGCCCCAGAAGATTCAAAAATGGGAAAACCCAGTTAATATTCCCAACTATGCAAACCCTGAAACCGGGAACCACGTGTGTACCATTACCTAACCAAGAACCAACTCACATTTCAAGCAGAGCCTCCATTTTGATCTCTCTCTCTCTCTCCTCTCTTAGTTCCCAGTGAGTCACTCACCGAGTCACAATGTGGCCGGCTCTCCTCGCCGCAGCAGTAGCCGCCTCCACCGGACTCCTCGCCAAAAACCACCTCTTCAAGCCCGCCGCCGAGATCACAGACTCCGATCCGCAGAACGACGCCGTCTCGGACGATGCGACGCCGCAGCGCTCCGTCGCTTCTGTTTCTCGGTCTCCGATGCTGCCGTGGGAGAGCGACTGCGAGGATCAAATGAAGGAGGGGATCTTTAGGTTTTCGAGCGACGGCGGGAGCGGGAAGAAGAAGAAGAAGAAGACCAGGTTTCGGTTGAAGAAGAAAGATGTGGTGGAGGAGCAGAAGAAGAAGAGTGGGAGGAGAGCTGGTGTTTGCTTGAAGAAGAGGAAGACTGTAGCTTCCAAATGTGGATCGTCTTCTGATTCCAAAGGTTTGATCTCTAAATTGTGATTCTGAAAGTTATGAGGAATTATGCTCAGTGTGTTTCTTTTATGGTGTTTATTGCTTTTCGATTCGATATTACTTTTGTGTTTGATCATTACTGCTTGAAATTCTTGATTAGGTTGTGTAAACTTTGTGGAACTTGGATCTGATTAGGCATTCAAGAGCCAAATTATTGGCCCCATTATATTCCCAATTGAATTTTAAACAAGTAGGGTCAAGTACTAATTTTTGAGGAAAAGTTCTCTTTTGGAAAAGAGTTTTTGTTGTTTCGTAGATTTTTTTTTTTAATAAAGAAAATACTATGAATCATATGTCATGAGTCCATGAGCTAACCTTGGAAGGATCTTGTATAGAATATTATGGTTTGGTAAGGAAGATTTCTGGGGCCAAGTTTATTACAAGGGATTTAGTGTTTCATTTGGCATAAGAATCTCCTTTTGCTGAAGGATTTAGTGGACCCTGATGGTTTCTTTGCTATAAAAGCATATTTAAAAAAATCCAATTCTCCTTGATTTTTAATATTCTAATCTTCCAAAGATATTTTGGGTTGAAGAGGAAAAGGCAACATTGTTTGTGCCTTTGTGGTATTCTAGTTTAAGTATGCTGGTATTCAATTACATATTACTGCTATCTTGAGATGATTACATTGCAAGGGTATCAGAGAGTTGAGATCTAAAGAATGCTGATAAGTTTTTTTTAAAGACTTAAAAAATCCTTTTTAAGTTCGCTGTTAATTGGAAGTCTAATTACAGTCTACGAAAGCATTTGATCTCCATCATTGTGCTGTTTAAATCAGACACATATTGTAGATACATAATGGCATGTTTTGAGAGTAGTTCAGAAATTTTAGTCTTCTATAAGCTTTTCCAGTGGTTTTCTTCTTTAGGTGACTATTGTCTTGGTATAGCAATCCCCTTCATAAAATTGATTATGTTTACCTTTTGTTGCACTCCTCAGATACTAGCTCATTGTTTAGTTGGGGACTTAACATTGGGATCATGTACATGATGACTGCTGGAAAAGCGGAAATCAATAAGCTGAACACTACCATGGATGAGACTGCAAAAGTTGTGCAGGAGTTAAAATCTGAGCTAAATAAAAGAAAAGCATCACAGAGTCAGCAAGTTTCTTGTTCTGAAAGTGAAGCCAATACACAAGTTCAGAGCCCTAGTTGCAAGTGTACTCAGACAGAACTCAAGAAGTCAAGTGCAGAAAACAGTGAACCTAATTATATGAGAGCTTCCAGTTTTCATATATTTGATGATGGCGAATGTCCAAGTAGTGTTCTTACAGAGGATCAGGAGCCTGAGCCAGAGGTGATGGACATGGATCAATTGGAAGCAGAACTTGAGTCTGAACTGCAAAAACTTCCATGGTGCTCCACAGAAGCTCCTCATCAAGAGGGATTCAGAAATCTGGGAAAGGTCAGTCTTTAATTCTTTATAGTCTATTACATCCTCTTTGAAATTGTTGAATATGTGCCTTTATGCTGTTGCTGTCATCTACAGCTAACAATTAGTACTTATAAAATTGTGGACAAGAATTCGGCAGTCCCTGAATCATGCATGTTGGGCGGTGATCAAAACTGATCACCACTAGGGTTATAAGTACACCCTGGATCTACCAAAGAGTTACAACCATATGTTGTACTCAAAACCTACTCCTCATGTGCCTTGATTGTGTATAACAGTATTGTGCTTTTGCTCGTTTCTTTGATAAAATGAAATGGTGAAAATCATGTTCTGCATGACTTATTTTCCTTACAAAAATGCTTGCTTCCATTTTAGGATATTGTCTCTGAAGTCTCAGCACAAAAATTTCAGGGACAAGCAGCTCAAGGTATTGATATCGAGCAATTTCAAGGAGTATTACCAGCTGAACTAGACCAGAAGTTATGCCATGTGCTCATCGAACAGCAGGAAAGCCAAATTGTGGAGCTGGAATCCGAACTGCAGTCGGCCCAATCCAAACTCCAAGAAAAAGAAACTGAACTTCGAGCATTGAAGGACTGTGTTAAACGCCTAACTCAGTTATCCCTTTCAACTGTCTCAGGCAGGACTTCACCTCCTTTTAAGACCTTTCTCATTTTCCTTGCATTAATTCTCTACTCTACTTGGTTCCAGAACTAACATAAAGCTTTGTTTCCCAGATGATGAAAATGAGGCTCACAATGAACAAGAGCAGATAACTGGTTGGAATTACAACACGGAGAGATCTGAGTCAATAAAACCAGTGGTTGGGATGAAAAGACCTATAGATTCTGAATCCTGATGATACAGCCAAGGGGTATGGTAGTAATTTACCAATTTACTAGACTATTATAGATATATATAGGAAGTTAGCCGGCAATTTTAATGTCATGGGTGTGCTATACCGATCCAAATCAAGCAACCCTACATTACCTGTGTACAAACATGTGCAAATTTCCCTTGTAAACAAAACTGGCAGTTTGCCTTTCTTGCGTTCTGCTCTGCCCATGTAATATTAAACTCTGCTAGTCGCTATTATAATGCTTAGTGTCTAGAGCTCGACACTATTTACCAAGTTGAAGAACCCCAACTCCCACATTGACTTGCTTGCCCTGCCCTGCTTCTTTTCTCAGTGCCTCTGAAACTTAAGTTGACCTTTTGTTTTCTTGCTTGGTCTGTAAGGGGTCATAATTCAGTAGCAAATCAAATTGCTATTATTGCACTGAGAAGTGTAGGTTGGTGTGAAATGTGTAGGGCAAAGATTGGAAAAATAGGAGTGAGACTGATAGGAACGAGAAACTTCTTCTCGTGGGGTGGTGGATGGGTCTCTGGCTTTGCGGAGAGACAGGATGATAGGAATGTGGAGCCATTTTAAGGAGTTGCGTGTTGGAGAATTTGGTTTTCGTTTTCCTACGTCAAAGATGAATTTTTGTTTACGGCTATAGGGTCTCTATCACTAAAAGAATAGTGGGGAGATTACGCGTCTACGTCATGATTAGTACTTTTATTTTGGACTAATGACGATTAGTGCCTTGAAGGAGTTATGGAATTTGGCCTAATGACATCTCTTCCCTTTTGTTTAAGATAGCGTTTCAGGGTTGTACCGGGTCATTGGGTAACTTTTGTTGTAAATACAATTTCTGGAACGATGTAAGAATTGAACTGCTCGGATATTGGCCCTGCCGGAAATGCTAGCGACAAACAGTTGGCAACGAGCATGTAGATGATTCTCAAAGCGTTGATGTATGTAGGTTATCGTGAATTATGTATATATCTACGGTTCGAAATTGCTCATGCGCTTGCAAATGATTGTCCTGAACAATTTGCGTTATATTAGAACGATCAAACCTCTTATTTTACTTAATTATAACTCCATTTCTTATCCTCCCCACACAATGCCAAGGGCACAGTTCTAAACACTTTTAGCACAGGCAAACTTCAGAGATGGATACTGCTTGGTTGTATAGCCAAATTAGTCTCTGAATTGTCAATTCCATATTAGGTTGGGGTGTTTATGCATGTGCTTGCATTGTTTAGTCAATTGGAAGGTTTATCGGTACAACCACACATAAAATTATTAATCTATCCCATAATTGCTCATGTCACACTAGATGTTACACACACAACCCACATTGTTTTTTTCCTTCCCTTTTTAAGTTTTAACCTACTTACATGATCAAGGGAAAGACCAACTGCACTAGTAATGACTAATGAGTATTTCATTGAAAAGAAGGCATGCATCAATCCCCATCCTGGTTCAAAAGTCAAAACAAAACCCCACAATTTATGAAGATCTGACGGTTAAGATTGCATCAAGATTTTCTTACAAAATGCAGGCGATTATTACAGTTACAAGGCTATATTTTATTGCATACGCTACAAATAGTGTCCCAAAAGTTAAATGCAAAAAATATAAAACTGACCTCTGAGTCCAAACAGAACCCTACACTACACCACCTCTGAAAAATAGCCAAAATGTTTACGGTCCGATTCACCATCCGTGCAACCAAAACAGGATAAAATAATTTTCACACCAAAAAAGAAAAATAGAAGAAGAAACCAAAAACTGAAGCCAAAACAGAGCAAAGAGCTTCAGAGTCACCCATTTCAGAGCAAGAGAGCTTCTTTCAATCTTGAGCTTGACAGATAGAGAGGGGGAGAGGGAGAGAGAGAGAGAGAGGCTTGGTGGGTGGAAATGAAGCTACCCGCGAAGCCCATATCGAGTCCGGGTCGGAGCGACAAGTTCCCGCCGCCGTTGATGAGGTTTCTGAGGAGCAATGTCGGGAGCAAAAGCCGAGGTCGGTTACGTGCGAGTCCGATGTTCGTGAGGAAGAAGAACACGACCGCCGTCGAAACACAAGAGCCGTCGTCGCCGAAAGTGACCTGCATGGGCCAGGTTCGGGTCAGGCGGTCGTCCTCCGCGGCTTGTTCGCGACCCGGACGGGGAAGAAGTGCCGGAGCTCCGACCCGGAAACGGTTCGGGTGGATCCAAAACGCCGTGTTCTGCAGCGATTTTCCCGGGAAAATCAAGCCCAAGTCTTGCAGACACCTCTGGCGGAAATGGGTTCCGTTTTTTCAAGTTGGGTTTTGCACCAGAGTTCAAATCGAAAAAGACCCACCAAAAGTTGAGACCCAATTTGGGGAAGCAACTGATGGGTTTTGTTCAGGTGATGATGAAGAAGAAGAAGAAGAACCAGAATTTGAAAGAAAAGCCAAGGCTTTTGCTGCTTCTAGCTTTTCGCCACCCAAGAACGCTTTGCTCTTAACTCGATGCAGATCTGCGCCGTACAGGTCGTCTTCTTTGGCTAGTAGATTTTGGGGCTCACCAGACAGAGCTAAAGAAGAAACAGGGGAAGAAGAAGAACAGAGCAAAACAGGGGAAGCAGAACAGAGCATCGAGCCCCAAAACAGAGAAAATGGCAGCGAAAATAAGAGACCCACATCGGAAAGAGAGTCCATTTCGGAACAAGAATCGAGAACTGAGCAACAAAATGAAGAAAAGATGCAATTTTTCAAGGGATTGGAAAACTCAATCAGAGAAAGAATGGCCAAATCTGCGAGCATTGAATATTCGAATGAAGTGGAGTTTGGATCAGATTCTGCTCGGCCTATGATTCTCACAAGGTGTAAGTCAGAACCAGCAAGAACAGCAGCAGAGAAGCTCGACCCAGATTCGTTGATTCATTCCCACCGATTGTTTGTGATTAATTAGTTTTCAATTTCCTTTTTTTTTTATTTGATGTTAGTATCTGACTGAACAGTGAATATAGTTTTCAATTTTTCGGTGCAAGTTTTTCGCATCTGGGGCTGTACGAGGGAATCTCCATGGCCTCCAACTCTTATCAGTTTGGTTATATAAAAAAATGTACACCGGAAGCTGAAGATAAAAGAGAAGCCTAAAACAAATCTCTGCATTTGTTTCAGCTACGAGTCATCGCCATCAAAACAACCTCATGTGCAGCTTTTTATTTATTGCAGACTTTAGTGCCATTCATTATAGAACTAGTTTTTCTGTGTCTTGGAGTTATCAAGGAACACTTTCCATGGATTCGTTTGGGTGTTTCTGCTTTTTGGCCATATGGGACTTGGATTAGTATAATGCACCATTGGATACTCTGACCAATCTTTTTCATTTGCATGAAGGGTTGAAGCCAATATGATATTAGGGTTTGAGGAGACCCCATTTCTTGATTTCTTCATGTAACATGCATGTTACTTGGTGGTGGTGTTGTCTTATTGGATACTGCATCATAAATTTGGATCAAAGAGGAACTCCAATTCAATGTGACACTTTTATTTTTTATGGTGGATTTCAAATATTGTGAAAGTATATACAAAAATTTGTACTTTGAAAGGGTCTTACATAATGTCTTAGGTACACTTAAGAATACTCTTTTTTATAGTAATTTCATGACTCGCATGTGAAAGTCTCACACGGACATATGAGATTATACTATATTTGAGCGAACACAAGAATTAACTTTTCAATCATAAACTCAACAAAACAAGCTCATTTGACAATCACCTATTTGGAGTGGTGGATCCATGAAGTGGTGAAGGGTCAGCTAATTCTCAATTTTTTTCCCCTTGTCATAATCAGTTAACGGTCTCAAATACACAACTAAATTTCCTAAAGCCTAAAGACAACCATGCGTTGTATATGAGTTGAAGTTTTCTCAAAAGTTTATGTATCTCACTCTCCGAATACCATGAAGTGGTGCAAGTGAAACTTCGACTTTTAAAAGCTGGGTGCTCATTAGAAGCTCTATGTTAGACACTTGGACCTTTGCTTGGCGACGTGTAATTTACAAAAAATAGGTCGGAATACAAAAACAATCTAATATTAGTTCAAGTTAAAGTGTTAAACGGTTATTTGTGAATTTACCTAGATGTAGCTTACCACATTGATAAATCCAATAATCAATAATGGTATCGAGAAGTCTTTTTGTAACATTTTCATATAAATGAAGAGGAACCTTCCTTCTTTTGACTAAACACATGGGAGAGAATACCAAAATCTTATATTGCTATATCATTCTGCGGTATATGCTTCCAAATATTGCTTCAGATTGTCGCAGACTTTATTGGACCTAAATACACAATTCATAGAACATTGGATTCATAAAGCCCAATAAACCAAGATGTTCGTTTGTAATTTTCTTGGTGATGGGGACTTCTCAATAGATTATTTTACCAGCATAGTCAACTATGAAATATTTCATTTGCAGGAATTCAAAATAATTTTTTTTCTTAAAAAAAAAAAAAAAACACTCTAAAGATGTAAGGTAATTGTCATCAAGCTCCTCCGAACCAACCTGATTCTTTTTGAGGTTCTCCTTGAGTTTCCTTCTACACGTATCAAGTCCGTATCCATTTTCATATACTCGATGCATTTTGTGAGGTTCTAAAAGTTCCTTCTTGTCATTTCATAGAGGTGTTGATATGTTTTGCACTTTTGCTTCCATGGCCGGTGGTGGATCGTCTTTCACTTGGTTTTAGTGTCCATCTTCCTGAGTTGGAAACTTTGGCTAGTCCTGATCATTAGTCGGTCACTGGAGCTTGGTGGTGGCTCTCCTTCCAATGTCTAGGTCCTAGACATGGTGCTGCTTGGTTGGAGTTACTGATTCCGACTGGTGATGGTTTGGACTTGTGCACGCTGCACATGTGTGATGGTGGTACAAAACGTAAGTGATTGTTGTTGGCGGGGGTTGCGCTTCCGAGTGGAGCTAGTTTGGTTAGTTGTTGGATGAACTAGTTTAGTAATTTAATTTTAATTTTGTCTTTTTATAAGAATTTTAATTAAAAAGATAGAGAAAAAATATGGAGTGTAAAATGAGGAATGTGAATTTCACTTTCCTTAAGTGACAGTTACTAAATATGCAACACATAATGAAATGCCCATCCTCTCCGACCATGACATAGCTGTTGTTGATGTAGGACTTGGACCCAACAAGACGCCCCACGACATACTAATACACTACTAAGCTAACTTTTATGATCATGTGGTCTTCATAAACACACAAATCTATTATACTTGAAATAATCTAGCCATAAAATGTGGTCTACATTTGGCACCACAACTAATTAACCTCACAGAATTAGTGATTGACTGTGTCTAATGTCTATTCTCTTGTGACTTGCTAAAAATACTAAACATATCATGCCTAATTTTCTGGAAATAAATTTTAGAAATTGGAAAACACTTTCCTATAAATTGAGGAAAATTGGGATATCCTCACTCGCATCACTTGAAATAAGATTGCCAAATTGTTGGAGGTCTGATTCTACTACCAATAACAACAGATCTCCCCTCGAAGTTTTTCAAAGATGGCAAAATCCGTTTGCTCTACCACAGTTGTTCTCGTGGTTGCTTTCCTTCTGATTGCTTCATTTGGTGAGGAAACCAACATTATTTATCAAATTTCAATTGATCCCTAGTGTTGCTATTCATTTTTCATATTTTTGGATATGCATATGTTGGTCTTGATTTTTAATCGAATATTTGTAATTATTACACATCTAAGGTTTCGTCTAATGTTGGTTCTTCTTAACTAGATAAGAGCATATTTAGCAATGTTAGCTATATTTTAGTCAAATTTTAACTAAAGTAGCTAAAAAGTTATTCTGGCTAGCCACTTTTAAAATATGTCTGCATCAGTTCTCTCTATTTTAGCTAGTTTTGAATTTATATTATTTTTTTAATGAAGATTAAATAGTTTAAATGTATTTTTCAATTATATAAAATAATCCAAAAGGAATGTTTTAAATTATAGAGAGCCTCACCTCACTCTCTATATTTAAGAGAGTCTTTAATAAATTCCTACTATAGGTTAGTAGGGCGAGGTGGGCGTTGTCCTGGTTTGTGCACCCTAAGTGCCGTGTCTGGCCTAGGACGGCAGCGAGTTCCTTGCATCGTCAAATGATCGCAGCCTCCTAGTGGCAGAATGAAACCAACTGACTCCGAAGTTATTTTTCGGTGACAACGTAGTGGGAAAGTTGGTCGTATTAGTATATTATGGCTCCGTGTGAGCATATATTTTCTTTCCGGTATGTCGCCAAAATTGTAAAGCAAATGGAGTAGCCAGTTGTGCACTCTTTGCTAATTGGTGTGTGTTAGAATACCTAAGATTAGTAGAGACTCCTGATATTATTTCGGGATGTTCTCATCAGGCTTATTGTAATATGGGGTTTAGGCACTATGTCCCCCCCCCCCTTGTATTCTATGGTTTCATTAATGGTTATGGTTTAAGAGCAGCCGTTTTGGTCCTACCTCAAAAAAAAAAAAAAAGCCTCATCTCACTCTCTATATTTAAGTGCGAGATAATTTAAATTAAAAGTGGAGAGTCACTTACGAGTCTGGTGCATATTAAATCGATAAAAAAAACTAAATATACTCTCCAAAATATATAAGGAGCCAAGAAAGAGAATATGCTAAAAAGAGCATACAATAACTATACAAGTCAAATTCCTCTTTTGTAAGAAATGTCAGTTGGGAGGGTTGAATGGGTATTAGAATAGCTGTGCCGTCCCCATCCCTGACCTAGTTCCTCCAAATATTGAGGATTTTTCATCCCCGTAACTGTTGGGGGATCATGAAATTAAAACCAAAACATCATAGCGGGTGAGTTGGAATTATGTTTTTTGAGTGGTGTATAACCAACAACTACACATACCTGAATGACTACAACGCTGTAGAATTGGAATTATTTCAGTCTTTCCAGTCATTATTCTTTACTTAGAATTCAAATTTAATTACATGAGCTATGTTTAATTGCAGATATGACAGTTTGTTTGCTCATAACTAAAGATTCCTTGACAGGAGTAACTATGGATCATATTGCAAATTAGTGCTAATTTTTTCTTGAATATTACAGAAACTTGATAACAAGTATGACATTGATAATGTTCAAAATGAATGCGTACCAACAAAGAAAATACTTATGTTACATTATTGTGATAGGTCATTGATTTATTATTATCTTTCAGCAACGACAATGGTTGAAGGAAAAAGCAAAAGCTGTAAGAAGGCGAGCGAATCCTTTACAACCCCATGCAACAATCACCCAGAATGCGATAAAAAAATGCAGAGAAGTGGAGAAAGCACAGTCAGGTGGTCTTTGCCGAAAAGAAGGGGAAGTGAAAAAGTGTTTCTGCTATATGTGCTAAAATTTTGGCTGAATCTTCACATCTAGCCTTTTAATTTCAGTTTCTAATGTAAATACTGTGCTTTGCGACTGAAACTACAAGAACTAAGGGCATCTCCAAGAGACTACTTATTTCAAAATAAATTTAATATTTAGTTAATTTTAGGCTAAAATTATATTCTAACATAATACTTAAACAAAAGTTAAATTTAACTTTTGCTAAATTCTCTAGCTAAATACAAGCTATATTTAGCTAGAGATGGAGAGAATTTAACTAAAACATAAATTTAGTTTGAGATTTAGGTATTCTGCTGGAGCATAACTCAATAGCTAACTAGTTATATTTCACTTTTAGCTACTTTTAGCTAGGAAAATAAGTATCACTGTTGGAGATGCTTATAACTTTGGAAATGTGACACCCAAGTTTTTTTTATTTTTATTTTTATTAATATATTTTTTGTGGAGAATAAACGATAGTTTTATTATCAAGCTGGTACTATTTCAAGAAACTTGTTACGTAGCGACTCAATTAAAATGATTTCCCCACATATAACACTAGATTTACGTTAGCTTGACCACTCAATAACACAATTTTTTTTTTACCGAGTACAAAATATAATAAAAATCATATTAACCCTCTATTCCAAATTTAACTAAGATGTCATATAAATCTTAAAAAGAACCATATCAGCAATGTCCATAAGGTTTATTTATTTTAAAATAAAATCAAAGTAAATTAGCATGCGAATCCTAGGAACCAAGGAGAAACTGTAGCCACCGTTGCAGTTGAAGCAACCACCATCATCAAAATCCTCACCATGTAGCTCATGCATTGTAGCGTAAAGAACCGGACAAATATAAATTGGTAGAACCATGACTGATGAGTCAACTCGGTCAAGTACTGCAACTTTTCTTAGGCGCAACGACCTTGAAACCCCGTAGTAGTAACTATCATTATATCCAATATTAGATCGACAAACAAACACTCGGTTGGAAGCGAATCTAGAGAAGGAATCATATCAACGGCCAACGTTAGCCACCAACAGAGTTGGAACAGGAGGGTCGTCGGGAGAAGGAGAAATATTTTGCTAGCGAACGGAGAAGTGCAGTGCCTTGCAACGCCGAAGAAATATTCTAACGCAGAATGTCGACGGAGAGGTGACTGGCTACATTGAGCAACCCTAGCCTATTCACAGTTTGACACCATCAAAATACAGACTTCTGTTATCTGAACTAATCGATGTTCCCACAAAAAAGTGAAAGCAGCAGAGTGCAAAAATCTATTGTGAAAGTATTGTTGTGTCATCCAAGTTTAGAACGCTGGAATTGCATAAATTCAATTTATAAAAATATAGTGTACATATACACACATGTATCCTATTGTGAAAGTATTGTTGTGTCATCCAAGTTTGGAATATGCTGGAATTGTACAAATTCAATTTATGCGCATAAAATAGCGTAAGTATATACCAACATGTATTGATACAAATTCACATAATATAGAGGTATTAAAATTAATTACGAGTTCATGGTTTGAACTTTGAAGGCTATGGCTAGACGTGGCAAACGGGCCACTAAGCACGAACACGGTCTGGGCCTGACACGCTTAAAAGCGGCCCGGCACTGCCCAAGCCCGTTAGTGGCCCGGCACGTTAGAATAACGGGTCGGGCTGGGCCTAAAAATATTGGTCCGGCCAGGCCCGAGCCCATAATGGGCCCGACACTGCCCGAGCACGACATATTGTGGGCCGGCCCGTTACAAACACAAAATTTCATTTAAAAAAAAAAAAAATATTAAAAACCTACAATGATGAGATTTGAATATGAGACATTTTTATTTAAAATCTCATGATAATTCCACCAATGTTTTCTTTTATGTTGTCAAAATAATGAAACAAAACATTATATCCTTATTTTGACATAAGTATTTTTTCTAAATATTAAATATATGTTTATTAATAAAGACTAATCTCATAATAATACAACTATAGAATGAAGGAAAAAATAATAGATACTAAATCTTCATTATATTAATAAAGATTAATCTCACACTAATATACTAAAAACAATATATTTTGAGTTTTTTTTTTCTTTCTTTCTTATAGTGGAATATAAAAAATTATTAGAAATGTAATCTTAAAAAGCTAAGATTAAGAAAAACGTTGTAGAACTTAATTTATTTTAATTTTCTAAATAGTTAAATAAAATTAATTTTTATTTGTTCAAATTAAGATTTTAAAATCGTGCTTTATAGTGGGTAGGCACGAGCACGGCCGATTATTGACCTGGCACGAGCATGGCCCGACACGATATGGGCTCGGGCCGGGCTTAATGTTTAAGTAAATGGGCCGGCCCAAGCAAGGCACGAAGCACGACTAGGTCCGCTTAAAATGGGCCGGGCCGGCCCGTTTGCCACCTCTAGGCTATGGCTAAGGCCATCTGCAGTAGGAGGGCCAAACTGGGCTTTGTAGCCCTTTTGACAAAGTTTTAGACTCCAGCAAGGAAAAGCCTAACGGTGTGAAGCTAGTCTAAAGGGGGATGGGGAGGGTTGAATGTAACCCCAAATGTGACTCTTGGGCTCTGATGGGATCCACAGCCAAAAATTTGAATGTTGTCAGCTTGATTTGAAAAAAGCTCATATTATACTTCCGTTGCAATCGATGGTGCATAATTATGCTATCAGTTAAGTGAAGAGTTGTGGCTAGCTAGTTGTTGTTTTTTTTTTTTTTTTTTTGGGCAAAATACTATTTAGTCCCTGAAGTGTGGCTTCATCCTCGTTTCAGTCCCTGCCTTTTTAATTTAATCCTAAATGTCCCTGAACTCAGAATTTTCAGTCCAATTGGTCCATTCCCTTCATTTCCTCCGGTTGCTCGATGATGTGTCAGTTATTGGTTTGCCAGCTCAACGCCACGTAAGACACTGATTTTGTAAAGTGACGAGAATGCCCCTGCTTCAGTTTATTCCAAAATTTCCTCTCTTCTTTCTTATCTTCATTCTCTCTCTATTGAGGTCATCGATACAAGGAAAGGGGTTGAAACTCTTTATCTCATTATCAATCATCTAAATTCGATTAAAACCCTTTGTATGCATTTCTCGAAATTTGATTCAAATTTTTGAAAATTAGTCAAAGTAAAAGACGATGGCTAACGTTCCGGTAGGTTTCTGGTTCCACCCAACTGACGATGAGCTCATCCGATACTACCTGTATATGAAGAACAAGGTGAGCGAGGGTGACGATGACTCTGAAGCGGTGGGGACTCTGAAGTGGCGGCAACGGTGGTGCCGGAGTTTGACCTCTACGGTGAGACCGAGCCCTGGAACATTTGGGTAGCTCACGGTGGAGCGGATCTGTATGACCAGGATTTGTTCTTCTTAAAAAAGCTGAAGATGGTGAATCCCCATGGCAAGCGAATCAATCGAAACATTGGGACAGGGACTTGGAGCAAAGGCGAACCGTCTAGGCCCATTTTCGTCGAGGAGAAGAACAAGAAGAACAAAACCCCAATTGGTTGAAAGAGGAAGTTCCGATACAAAGACAAGCTCTCCGACCAGCTCGGCTACTAGTACATGCAAGAGTATAGTCTCAACAGCATCAAATCCACTGATTAAGTCATTTGCCGACTCTGGGAGAACAACAGATCTGGAGGCAAGATCAGAGGAAATAGGGATTTGCTGGCCATATCGGTGGAGGCCTCCATGGAAGCTTCTGGTTCGATTCCGGTGGGGTTTAGGTTCCACCCTACCAATCAAGAGCTGATCTATTACTAATTCGACAAACCTGACGATCCACCGGTAACCTCTCCGTCGTCCTGTGATGCCTGAAAGTAGTCCATGCGCTGTTGCGGTGAACACCCAGAAATTTTCTCTGGGCACCCACTACCTCTGCCTCTTTCATCAACAATCACTACAAGACCCCATCTTCCCATCCTCTCTTCTCCGACTAACACCGGTCATCCCACCGCCGTACCATCACCCCTCCTTATATCGATGACCTGGATAGAGGGATAAAGAATATAAGAAAGAAGAGAGAATTTTTGAAGAACTGAAGTAGGGGTATTCTCGTTACTTTACAAAATCAGTGTCTTACGTGGCGCTGAGCTGGCAAACCAATAACTGACACGTCATCGAGCAACCGGAGGAAATGGAGGGAATGGACTAATTGGACTAAAAATTCTGAGTTCAGGGACATTTGAGATTAAATTAAAAAGGCAGGGACTGAAATGAGGACGAAGCCATACTTCAGGGACTAAACAGTATTTTGCCCTTTTTTTTTAGAGAAGAGAAATTTCATTCAATCACCGAAACCATACATTTGGAGGGGACATAGACCAAACCCCCAAGAGAAGACAGTTACAAGTACCATGAGCTGATATGGGCTCAACTATAACTGCAATACGCCAATTTTCAAGGCTACTTAGACTAAATTAACCCGAGATTCTCAATAAAATCTCATAATCAATAGCATACGAGACTACGTCCTATTCAACACCGTGTCTAAAAAAAGCCAAGACCACGTGCAAGGATCGCATGTCAGAATATTGACAATAAGAATAAACCGAATATAAACCTAATCGTCCCCAGGTATGACACCATAACCATGGCACCACAAAATAAACCAACCCCAGCTCAAAAGAGTAAGGACTTATTAACCCTAACCAAAAAACCCTAACAAACACTCAAACCCCAATAAAGAATATACACCAGCCGCCGCCCTCTCCTTCCTTTCCCCAAAGCTCTGACATCAGCCTAAGAGTAATCATCAGAAAACCAAGAATTGCCCAACTGATCTTCTCATCTCCAGGCCACCAACCCCTCCACTCACCTAGCCATCAACCCTTTGCCAAAGGGCTTGACAATCACCAACATAACACTGTCCCCATCCATGGTCAATTGACCATCAACACTAATCACTGCTCCACTAGCCATATCCACCATGCATCAAATCAGACAAGCCCAGCTGCTGAATCTTAGTCTCCCCGTCCACCATCGTGCTCCGTAATCCCCGCCGTCACCATAAGGAAGTGACGCGCTCCAAGCAAGCGCGCAATTTAACCCTGAAATATCGTTAGTAGTATAAGCAAATAGGGATCGTTCTATTCCGGGGATTGAGGGTACACCTGTCATTGTCAAACAATTAAACAATTAAAATTAAAACAAAGTATAATATTCGCAAATATATTCACAACTATAAACATTATTTACGAAAAAAGGGGGGATTTTGTTTTTGGTTTTTTCGAAAATAAAACTAAGTTAACAAAATAATTAAAATGCAAAAACATAAAAATACAAATGGAATGAGAGAACAAAGATTAAAACTAAAACTATGATTAAAATCGATTCAAACCCTAATATTGTTCATCTAAGTCATGAGAAAGGAGTTGATCATGTGAAACATTTGAAAGCAAATGAATTCCCATTTTTTTACTTTTCAATGCTAATTAACCTAAGCGAAAGCACCTAGATTAATCCTATCAAACATGCAATCAAACCCTAGAAAGCTAGTCAATCATGTCATGTTTAACGCATTACACATAGAGAAAGGCTATCAACTCAAGTGTACAACTTAGTATGGAAAAGTCCACCTAATTGCAATCCTCTTTAATTAAATTCGGTCTTTGCATAAAACCTTTACTACTTTGATTCAAGTTTACACAAAACGAAAAGTCGATTTCATGTTCTTAAACCTAGCACCAATTATATCAAAACCCTAAGTGTTTGCAACCACATAAGATTAAAATACAAAAGTTTTCTATCATGCAAATTTAATTAAACAAACCCACATAAGCAACATAAAAATCAACATATAGAAATCACAACTTTATCTCAAAACATATAAACGGGCTTTAAACTTTGCCCTTAACATTATTTGTTAACTAGAATTCATAGTCTTACAAAATCAAACAAAGAAAACAAGAGAAAGGATATAATACACCTTGAAAGATGAATGATAAAACCTTGAGACGAAGAACTTGAAGATCCTTGAAAGCAAACAATCTTCTAGGGACGACACAAGGGTGGATGGCGGTTAGGAAATTGATGTATTGCATGGCTTCTCTTTCTCTTGGCTTGAAAATGAAGAACAAGAAAACTAGAGAATGAAGAAATATGGAGAGGAAATGGAGAGACAAGGAGATGAAATGGATGAAGGAATTGGTTTTAGAATTAGAGGAGAAGGTGTTTATATAGGGAAGAAAAAGAAGAGTGAAATGATGAGTGGAAGAAAAATAATGAAAGTGGAGTATGAAAGTGATTTGTAAAATATGGAAAAGAAAGAGAAATGATGAAATGAAAGCAAAGCATGAAGGTGCAGCAACATGGAAGTGATGATGATCTATTAAAGAGATTGTAGAAAAAATATATCCAAGGAAAAAGAGAAAAGCATCTAGCTTTCTTCATGTGGGTGGGAAACATGAATATGTGGTGTTGAGCTGTTTTCAGGTCAGTTTCTTCCCCTTTATTCCTTCAATTATTTCTCCAACAAGACTTCATTATATGCCTTCGACTTCTTCATATGAAATGTTCCACTATGAGTGTAGATCATCCTGAAAAATTTTCAGAGCTTCAATCCATGTGGTTGGGCCGGAAATGCTGCTGGACCTCTTACAGGTCCAGTTTTCCGGTTTTGCTTCTGTAGAAAATTGGGCTGATTGTTTGAAGGCCTTCCACTCATATTTTTCTCTGGCACTCTTCATAAGAAATGATCATTTGGGTGTCTAGAATGGATCTGGAAGGTTTCAGCTCATTTGAAGTTCATTTGGTCAGGCGGTCGGTCCTTCTTCTTTGCTTGGCTTGGTTTCTCCTAGCCGGAGTAGGAATATGTGTAAAATTGATCTTTTAGTACATTTCCATTTTTCTCCATCATTTCCAGGTAATTATGGACCTAATGCTCATTTCACCTCCATTTACTCCAATGTACCTAAAAATAGAAATTGAATTAAAAATCGATTCAGTTAAGGAATTAACTAAGCAAAATGTGAGGAATTAACTATTAAAATATCACATTAAAATGCTCCTATCAGGAAGCAAAAGAGATGCTGCACAACACCACTCCAAAGAAACTACATCCCCTCCCGGCTGCAGCCACCATACTCCGACTAGGCAGAGCCTTCGTCGGCGCTGGGGCGCCACCGGACGAGAGAAACCACTGCATGAAGAAACCCAAAGTTTTTACTCCTACTTTCTTGTAGCTAAAACCTGATCAATAGGTTATCAAATGGTGTTTAATAAAAAAAATAAAAAAGTTTGTTAGCTAGCTAGTCGTTTTTCTTATTATTTTTTTATTAGTAACTGGCAGTTTTGTGTTATCAAGATAAAACAGTCAATTTTTTTTTATTCTACCTATATATACATACATTCTATCTCTTTAATTTATCACATTTTCTACCTCCTTTACCACTTCTACTTATTCGAAAACATGTCCACTCCTTCCACATAAATACCTCATCCAAAATATGCACCTTAAAAAACATAATGTAAAACCATAAAATATTGGAAACTCTACCTTACTGAAAATGGTTCATAAGTATTCCGTTAACTTGGAGTAAAATCTCGTATATATATAATTCATTAGTGGAGATGGCCTAACGTATTCAGTAAGGAAGTAGACCTAATTAATGGATGATATACGAGATTTAGCTCCAAGTTTAGAGGCAGTTTCATGTGCCCTAAAATTTTGTAATACTGCAAAACATTGTCTTTTAGTTCTTGTCACCTACAAGTCTACAACTTTGGTTTAAAGTTTAAACTTTAAAGTTGAGTCACCATGCATGTCTTCCCTTTCCTTCAATCTTACTTGAGGATAGTTCCTAGTTATTAAGGTGGTGTACTCTTTTCTCTTTTTAATTCAATCACTTTTATGATAAAGATTTTAATAATTTCATATTTTTTAGGGTTTGCATTTTTCACATTCGATTTATGAGTCTCATTGAATTTGTAAATGTATAGCATCATGTGATAAAATAATAGGAGATTCGGTAACTTGGATTTGTAACTTTTATAATTGTCGATTTATTCTTTTTGGTGTTGTAATGAAGAATTAATTGTGACGTATAACATAAGAAACGAGGGTAGACGAGAGAGAGGTGAGACACCACCCTACTCTGTCGCAAGTATTGGACCGCCACAAGCTAGAACTAGTTGCCATCGAGAAACCTCTCTTGTGAGAGTCCAAGAGAAAAACATCTTACAAAAGTTTTTACATAAGTTCATTATTTCAATTATATTCGACTTATGAATCTTATTGAAAGTTATAAATGAAATTTACTCCTAAATTAAAAAGAAAAACTACAGCTTCATGTGATACAATGATTAGCAATTAGGCAACCTAGGTTCATAAATTTTATTTTTGCCACTTTATCCTTTGTTGTTATAATGAAGAATTATGGAGTGTGACATGGTTAACGTCAAAGCTTTTTTGCAGTGCTGTATTATTTCTAATGATCCCATGCCACAACAACTAGTCTTCCCTTTATCCACCTTAGGTGATCAATAATGCTTCTTGATATTTCCGTTTTTTTTTCCTCTCGCAAAGTTCCTGATGTTTCTTAATGACGATAATTTTTCAAACAACACAATGAAAGGACAAGAACTTACATGTTATATGTGCGGCACATATAACATGTAAGTTCTTGTCCTTACATAATGTGCCTTATATTTTGTAATGTGTTTTTCGATCATATGCACATCCTTAAAAACAATTTTATATAAGAACATAAGGAGTCATTTTAATGAGGACCACTTTAATGATGATTAGTTAAAAACTTTCTAATCAATGGTTTGAGAGACCTACTTTTCAATTACATTACGATAAATCATTCATTAATTTGTGTATATATTTAACGTTCTTAGGCTCTCGCTAATAATTATGCATATATGGCTTGATAGTTTCATTTGACCAAATTATTATCCTTTCTTTGTTTTCCTTCATTTTTTGAGAGACAAAAAATACAATTAATTAGAAAAAAGCCAACCCATGCATTGTCTTCAACCTGTACTTGTCCAAAAGCTATGAGTGAGGTTGATAGATCATTTGGTCACAAGATAGATTTTTATTTTTTTATTTTTAAGAAGGTGGTCACTCTAATATAATAGCAAATGTAGGTAATATAAAATAATGATTCACCCAAAGAGGCTACGTCAGAATTGAACCATTGTCTAGGAATCAAAACGACCCTAACGTAATATCAAAACGACCCATATATTGATAGCTGAGCCCATGTATCGGACGGCTGAGACAGGATGTGCATTTCCATCGTACGGCTTACATTGCTGTGCACTAGCACCCGCCGTGCACTGAAGAATTTTCGAATATCACCATGAGATAAGCTTCGAGAACCAAATAACCAAACAATACTATGGCTAAAAACCGAACAATTCAAGTAGCCTCAATTATTTTTAAACAAAAAGTGAACGACCTTATTTAGAAGAGCTACCCCACCCCCCACCTTTTCTGCCGACTCTAACACCATTAGAGCATCCATCTTAACGTCCACCTCCACCGTAGAAGTTTTAAATTTCTTCTTAGGTTTCTTGGCGTCCAAGTTCAACTTTCGGGAAGCCACCTTTAGGCTTGTTCTTGCTATCCAAAGAACATCACCAGATGGATAGAAATACTGGTAAAACGTGTAAATCTCACAAACTCTTCTCTCCACACACACAAAAAAAAAGGTGATGTAGGCGATCTCTCTTACTAGATGAAAAGTAATGTAATAATCAATTTAGGCCAAAGAAAAAATATACTGGTTGATTCTCTTTTCCTTGTCAAGAGGGTCAAAATAATCTCAAGGTTTTTAAGAGGGTAGACACTCATAAATGACATTCAACATCTTACTACTAGAGTACTAGTTTCACAAATCTTTTCTTCTTCTAATATGGTGGCCGATCATTTTGTAAGTATAGCTCAAAGCATCTCTCAAAATTGTGTTTGATGTAATAATTTTCCTTCTTATGCTCAGTCTTAATTACATTTTAATACATTTTTGTGTAAGATCTCATACTACACTAATGGAGTTAGGCTTAGTTTGGGATTGTTGTGCTGTGTGAGGAAGCACTTCCGAACTTATTGTGAGAGGAAGTACTTCCGAACTTGCTGTGAGAAGAAGCAGCTGAGTGTTTGGTAAATTGTTTTTAAAAGTGCTAAGAGAACAAAAAATAATTTCTAAGTGTTTGGTAAGTTGCAAGACAAAAATGCTTTGGCTGGGTAGAATTACCAAAATGGTCATACATGTTAATACACTAGGCACATTACTCATCTCATCATCTAATTTTTGTACTGTACTATTAAAATCAAACCAAGCAGCAACCTTGTTAATTAACTCAAGGGCTTGTGAGACATTCTTCCCATGAACTCTGCAATTTCTACTTTGCCATAAAAACCTAGCAATCACTGCAAACCATTCTAGCTCCCAATTTTTAGCAACAGTTGCAACATGATTAAAAAGCTCCATGAAATTTCGTTATTTCCAGACTTTGCAGACATCCACCAAGAAAGTATTTTTCCACACATCAATAGCTACTTTATAGTCCCACAAACAATTAATAGCAGTCTCTTCCCTGAAACCACAACTCCCACAACTTGCACTAGACCCAATCTTTCGATAGAACAAGACATGTGAGCCCCGGAAAATTTATCGAGCTTAATTGAGATCATTTGATAATTATTTATTTATGATATTGAAAATTATTAATGGTGCTCGGAAATATTTTTCAGAATTTTTAACTGGGAGAAATTCTTGATTTAAGGGTTTGAGAGTAATGTACACGACACAATGAATCCGTGAGAATTTTTTGAGAAATTTTCGGATTCCTGAGCTAATTTTTAAGAATTTTGGAAGTTTTGAGGATTAAAGAAATTATTAAAGGAAAATAGAAAGTCAGGAGGAGCGATCTAAGCCGTTCACTTTCTCCACCGATTGATCTTGGCCGTTAGATGTTGTTTAAAAGGGGATGGACCAAATCAGATCTATCTGAAGGCTGGGGAAGGGATCAGAGCCTCTGACTGGTGACACGACCCGACGACCTGACAACCCGAAAACGAGATTCAGCTGGAACTCCTCCATCTAGCCATATCCTGGCAGCACACCACAGGCGTTCGACTCCTCTTCTCAGCGCTAACACGTCTATGGTGATGGATCGTCCATGCAAGGATCTTGGAGAGAGATTCAAAGCTTGGAAGCTTGAAGCTTTTCTGGCAACTCCGGTCACCGTTGTTGATGCTTGAGATATAGAAATTGATCTTCTCTTCACGCTTTACATGATAGTACGCCTAATTTTTGATTTCGCATGATTTATGATCGAATGGGATTTTTGGTTATTTTCGGTGCCGATGGAGCTCAATGTGCACGGCAGTTTTCTGGGCTTCGTGGTTTGATTTCGACGTTGATGATCATCCTTAAGCAAGAAACCGGGCTTGGTAGTGCTCAATTTCAGAATCTATGTAGTGGAGTGCAAACCCGAGTGGAATTGGAGGGTAGCAGGGTGTTGGCTTCGAAGTTAGAAAACATCTTGTTCAATGATCGTGTTCGAAGCTACACACATAAACAATAATCGTTATTAACACAGTAAATGTAAATTTCATTCTCATACTCCATGTGTATTGAGATTGTTTTTCTTGGTGCAGAAATGGAATGGGTTGTGGATGTATGCTTATTGTTGGCTCTGTTGTATTTCGATCGATTAGAAAAGGACGAGGATAAAATAGGTAGTTGGCTTAACTTCATTAAATCTTCAGTGTTTTCAGCTGCGTTCCGCAAAAGCCATTTTCAAAAACTACTAAAAGTAGCTTCTGATTTCCTGCTACCCAGAGAAGTGCTTCCGCCCAAAAGCAACAATTTTGAAGTTTACCAAATAACCTCACTTTCCTCCAGAAGCGCTTTTGGACCAAAAGCAGGTTCCAAAAGCAATCCCAAACTAAGCCTTATACTTTGAAATTTTTTTTAGCCGAAATATGAGATAATAAGTATGCATTACAATTGGTTTTGAACTTTTCTTTATAATAGTGAAAAAAAGAATTTCATATCCCCGCTTGCAACTTTACTCTACCCAATTACTTACATGTTCGTTAGTCTCTTTGAACTAGATTATTGGATGCACATCTTGCTTTTTATTTCCATTGTATTCCTTCTCTCAACACTTCTTGTTCTTATGAGCAGTGGCGGAACCACATGGAAGGCTGTCTGGGCTGTAGCCTAGACAAAATTTGGTCCAAAAACTCTCAAGTATATGTATATTTCCCTTCAATCCATACTAGCCCCCAAAAAAAAATTATATGCAACTACTCGACTAACTCGAGCCCTCAAGTCCTCTGGTCCTCGTCTCCTTGACAGCAGTGCGGCTCCAGTTGGACACGAGCTCGATGATCTGGTCATCTTTGATTGATGGACTCCCTCGATGAGGCGATGATTGCCTTGACCTTCTGCTAGACATGACCGATTAGAATATCTATTCCTGCTGCATATATTTGCTTGGTACCAATCTAGCTTTTGTCAAAGCTTATGAAATTGCGAGAGTATATTATATAGTAGTGATAGTAGTAGTGGACTAGTGGAGGAGGAGAAAAACCTAGCTAAAAGAAGAAAGTGGGGGAGAAGCAATTTCTGAGATAGAAGAGGACGAGGAAGAAAGAGCAGGAGGTCGGGAGTAGGAGTGGGAGAGTAGCAGTGGTAGTTTGTCTTAGAAAATTGTAAGATGGAGTGATATATATATATATATATATATATATATATATTTATGATAATCAATTGTAAGATGTTGTGTTGTGTGTGTGTTCCCAAGTTGGGGTTTGATATCTAGTGGGCTTGGAGAAATGTGTTTGTAATTGAGCCAACAATTGGTGGGGGACTCGTTGTACATGTCTCAATACGCATCGCCATGTGATCAGCATACGATACTTATTACCCTAAGCCCTCTTTCTACTTACACAACTAATATCAAAATTTTATCCATCAATTGTTGGTTGCCACAGTAGCCCTCTCCCCTATCCCTGCGTGTTTTAGCTTTCAAAACTACTCCTATGTTTCAGGGCAATTAGTATAAGCTGGGGGGAGACGAATCAGTTAGTTTTTTAGAAGATCCTGACTTGGCGTGCTGATTTGGGAAAATCTCATGAATCTATTCTAAATTCCGATTTGTGCGTTTCGATGGAGGTCAGTGGCTGACTTGCTGGCGATTGCAGGCTTGCCGATAGCATTGATAATGATTATGTGATTGCTGAGTTTGAAGTGAGTGGGTATTAGAGGGCACGATTTAGTTAGTTTATTGATGTTTTACAATAAATGTATATTGTAGTTATAATTTACGGAGTTTGGTTTTATGTCCCTTCCGTTAAATGTTTTGATTGAAAATAATAAATATCTAAAGATAAGCCTCCCACTGGGTTTCAAACCTAAAAAAAAAAAAATAGTGTATTTCTAATTAGCCTAGACGACTTTTGTATCCTGGATCAGTCACTGCCTATGAGAAAGAACAAAAACACATGATTAAATATAATAATTTGACAAATATTTCAGAAGTATTCAAGTAGGGCGATATACGTAACTATCGCATTCATCAACCGGCTACTACATAACAAATTATCGATCAAAATCGCTTCTTTTAGCTACACATTTAAACAAAATGCATAATATTATTAATATGTAGTTTTGATGACAAAAAGAAGCAGAACTAAAGCCAAATAAGAGTACTAAAATGCAAAGTCCAGCCAAGGAGGGCTAAATGAGGTGTCCCCGCATTCAATTATACACACATGCATTTGTCCCAGAACAAATTAAAATTGAAAAGGAAAAAAGAATAGAAAAGAAAGAAAAAACTTAATACTAAAAAGGCTGAAAATTTAATATAAATTGTATATGTGGTGTTTGCAATATACAGGTAACACTTGCACAGAACATTAATGTCCAGCACATCCATATGGATCTGTACCTGAAAAAACTTATTGCTGTGCAAGATTGCGACGGTTTCACTAGTGAAAAAAGCTGAAGAGCATGCCTAATCTATCTTTGCCTCGCTTCTTCCGTGAGTCCCTTCTTCTCTTTATATAAAACCTCATTTGGGTTCTGAGTTTCTGACGCACGACTCAGCTTAATATTAGGTCCTTATTCTTGGCATGCCATGGAGCTCATGAAGTACTCTACCTTCATCACCATCTTTCTTCTCTTCCTGCTTACCACACCTTACTTTGCAAGAGGTACGTACTTAACTATGTATCGATCGATCACCCTTTCTTTTCCTAAAATTCTGTGCTGTCAAACTAATTGGCTTCTGGGTCATTTAAGGTGGAGAAATATCAGAGACGGTGGATAGTACTACTGAGGTTTATGAAATCGATTACAGAGGTCCAGAGACTCACTCATCAATTCCCCCGCCTGGTCACTTACATGGGAAGAAGAAGCCTTTGCCTAATGTGATCCACAAAGAAAGCGTCATTGGGAGTCCCAAATCTAAGAGGTTCAGGGGTGGCAATTATAACACGGGAAGAAAGGTAATTAAGATAAAAATTATATTGATATATACAGGCTTTGTAAGAAGTTGGGGTATGCTTGCTGAGAGTACTAGGGCATTAGTTGAGACTATGCACATACTACTACTACATATCCAGAACGTTGAGCATTAATGTTTTCTTCATCGACATGTTTTAGTTTTGATCCTTTCTTTATTGTTGTATATTGATTTTGAATTAGATGCTCTAATTACTTTGACGATGCTTACTATTACTTTATTTTTGAGTTCTCAGTCATGTATGAGCCCACCTTTTTAATTTTGGACTCATTTGTTCTAATTTGCTTTGCAGACGAAGACAATAAATGGATGATCGATACTGGCTATGTTAAAGTTTCGCCGATTAATGGTTCCATTTTAGTATAGAAATATGAAGAACATGTTCTGAGATTCATCATGAATTAATAGATATGATGGAATAACAATCTTTAATTTGTTATTTATGTTCTATGTATATCTTAGTACATTCATCATGAATTAATAGATATGATGGAATAACAATCTTTAATTTGTTATTTATGTTCCATGTATATCTTAGTACCGTCTTGTGCCTAGTGGAATTAATCTTCAGTTATGCTCTGCTATAGTTGCTAATCATCTTTAGGGTAAAACTATGGTATGTTAACATTTCTCATACATCAACTATATTAATATTTCTCATACATCAACTATCTTCAATCTTGCTTTGTTTTCTTTTTATTCTTCTTGTGCCTAATAGAATTTCCAAAAGTTCTATTGTGCTCTAGATCAAGTATTGAAATTCCTGAAACTTGAGTAATTAGATTACTAATTAATGCTTTTGGTGTGTCTCATTCATTGAACTAATTTAAGTGTTCACAGTTCAAAATTTTCAAAAAATACGAAATGCTATAAAACATCTCGTGAAATCTCATACTTATTACATAAATGAACACTAAGTTGAGCTGGGGTTTGGGGGAGATGTAAGCATGTGTGCCACACGTGTAATGTGGCAGTGAGCTTTGCAGCGTTTCTTCATGTTAGTGATGAACTGATGATGAAGATGATGATGTCCACACCATATTAAACAGTTAGAGGTCGCAAGGGGAACCAATGGACTTCCTCTCTTGCTGGTTCTTCTCCATAATAATGCTTCCCAATTTGATCTACCGACTTAAACAGTTGGACAATAAATAGCTGAATCGAGTGTCACACCAAGCACTTCAGCTCAATTGTTTTTAATTATAAATTACTAATTAGGAGTACTTTGCCTAATCAAGCTGTTGGAAAATTAGTTTTCTTACAATTTCAAAGGAGAAAAAATGCAGGAGTTCAAATTTTGAGAATTCTGTTACAGCTGTTGGTATTTGATAACCCAATGGGGCATAGTTTTAGTTTCATTACAGTTTTGGTTTTGGATTATTCTATTCAATTTTTTTAATAATATCTTCGTCTTTTTTATATAAATATATACTTATCTTCTAAGAATCTAAGATAATATATGAAGCATTAGTAATTGTAATATGAATAAGTTGCGACAGATGGGTGTATATACACTTACAGCTCCAAGTGAGGTGCAAATAGCTGCGCTCTATGGATATTGTAGTCACATGATTTCGTATTTAACGACAAAAAAACCGTACATAATGCTCATAAGTAAGAAATAAGGGCAAAAATAAATCCAAGGGGATAAAAGATTTCTATTTCCCATATCTTATTCCTTGTATTTTTTTTTTTAAATAAATCCAGTACGGCTGCCCTCAAGTCTAAATCATTAGGCCTCCTCGTTTGGTTAACAGAAGGGAAATCAATTCCCTTATCTTTCCCATGGGGAAGGGAAATTAAAATTCGTATCAAGTTTTCTTTCATCTGTTTGGTTTATTCAGGAAAGACCATTTGATTTCCCCCCGGTGTTTGGTTGGTGCAGGAAAGGAAAGTAAAAATATATCAATGTTTCAATAATACTCTTGTATTTTAAGATAAAAACAACATGATAAAAATTCAAAAGTACACCAATTTTTATATGCAAGGCAGCAAGAGAGGGCACTGTTGTCCAAAACTTTTGTAATAAATGCTGGAAAATAGGAAGGGAAAATCAGTCCCATGGGGTCGGAGTGGAATGATTTCCCCCCCCCCCCCTCTATCAAGAAAGTATTTTCAGAGTTTGTGGTTACCAAACAAATGAAAGTAATGACTTTTCTTTCCTGAGTCCTCAATTATGTGAACCAAACGGGGCCTTAATGAAACCGCAAAATACATGGAGGGAACGTTACCTAAACATCAAGAAAAACATCCTAAATAATAACCGGAGTCTCAACTAAGCATGTGTATTATAACAAACACTAATTAGTGAAAAGTGTTATACTTGCTACTTCATTTGCTTTACAATTATGGTGACACACTGAAAAGATTCTACTCACACAGAATCATAATTTACTAATACAATAAGCTTTCTCACTAATACAATCAGTTTTCTCCTTATAAATTTTTATATAGACATAAATCTTTTTTCTACTTTAAAACCTCTGATCCAAGAAACAAATAAAGGCCTTAGATTATCAATCTTGAATAAAACTTCATATGCATGTTGATTTTTTTTTTTTTTTTTAAGGAAGGTAGGGGATAAAGTTCCCCTAACCTAGATATTATTATTAATGGGTGCATAATCAAAATGTCTCGGAGGGGACATGTAGCCTGAATTTCGGGTTACATTAGACACAATACAATGATTTTTATAGAGAAAATGTCATGAATAATAGCAAGAGTCTTATCTAAGCAACCCATCAACATAATTAAAATTAATTAGCAAGATATGCTAACCTGTTGGCAACACAAGGTAAATGTGTCACAAAACGCCGGAGACGGTCCATCCCGACATTTGACGGCTCAACAGCAAGCAAGGATGGCAACCCTATAATGAGTGAGATAAGCCACGAGAATGGACCCGCATCACCATCTATAAGTCGTGCCTGCAGTGGCCTTGCCGGATCTCCCCCGCACTCCGCCACCATCGAGGATGGGTAGGCCATCCCTCCTAGTACAACAGCTCGAATCAGAAAAACCATAAAACCTCCACCTTGTTGCACAGGCCTGTGGTGCGCCTCTGCCGATCACCGCTCCCTTCAAACTCCCACGTTTTGGGCCACACCCGTTAAAGAAAATCTTAATTCGAACATATTTGCAATCCACAGCTCGTCGATTGGATTAAATTCCAACTCGATCGCTTAACAACTCTGGACAGCACTTCTGATCCTAAAGATGGTATCGGATAGGAAACCCATCAAGGATGGGGGAGGATTCTGTAGCAGCCACGCCAAAGTCGACGGCATACTTCTGATCGAGCTGACTTCATAAATTGCTTCTCTATCCCCGCGTAGATTTCTAAATAGTATGTCGTATTTAAGTATTTAACAATGAACAATCGTAAATTATAGTAAGAAATAAGAAATGAAGATTCCATTTTCCCATCTCTTTTTCCTTTGTTACTTTTCTTGGGAAATGAAGCCTCTCTTTCTATTTTCCTATCGTCTCAAAATTCTCAATGGCAGCTAAAAAAGAGAGGATACGTACACGTGGCGGGATCCAAAGAGGGTACTAGATATAAAGTTTGCGGCACAGGACCATCTCCTGTACCCCCCCCCAAAACGCGGTTTGACGTGGCAGAGACCGCGTCGACACACCTCCAAAGGACTCCAACACGAATCCAAAACAACCAAACCTCTCTCGCTTTTCTCTCCTCTTTTCAATTCTTCCATTTTTAGGGTTTCCGATTTCGAATTCCGATTTCGATCAACCATGGCGGGCAACGGGGAGAGCAATGTCCAGGAGGAATCGAGCCCTCTTCTGAGCCAGCAATTCCAGGAGCCTGAGAAGCCGGCCAAGGCCGCGCCGGCGGCACAGACCGACGAGAAGTCTCCCGTTCAGATGGGCCAGGTCAACGGCGGCGGTAATGGATGCGGGTGGACCGCCGATGGGCTGCCGTTGACTCACGGCAGCGTGGTGGCCGGTGAGCCCATGGGCCGGAGCCAGTGGGACTCGGACCTTCTCGCCTGTCTTGGCCGCAACGATGAGTTCTGTAGCAGCGATCTTGAAGTTTGTGAGTTTTTTGTTTTTCTCTTTTAGCTTTGGATTTTATTGGATCTTGGAGAAAATGACTATCTTGATTGCATTTTGGTATTGATAAATTAGCTCAGTTGGTAGCTTAATTGGAGCAAATGACTATCTGTGAGATAAGAATGCTTTGCAATTTGGCCGGATATCGGTTAATCTAGACTTTTCAGTTGCAATATTGTTTGGATTGGATATCTCTGCGTTATCCTTCTTGATACAAAGGATGGAATTTTGGGATTCGTCTGGAAAAATTATTCATTTTGTAAATACTGTAATTCTGTAAAGGACGAAATGTTTTTTTTTTTTGTATAATATTCTATATTGTGGCGCATTCACTATTGGTTGGATCGCAAACTTTTTTACTCAATTCATCGTTTTGGAAGATTTGAAATTGATTGTCTTCGAGTCTGAAGGGTACTGTGACTCTGTACTCTAGAAGATTGTTGGATTGTGGTTTACCAGTGTAAAAACAATATACGTTTGTGTGATGACTAGATTTTAGAAAGTGTGTGATTAAAGAAATGACCTGTTTATTCTAGCTTTTGCTTGTATAGAAACATGAAGTCGTAATGCAACAAAACCTCCTAGTCCAGGACTTTTCTATAATGGCACAAGATGATATGAAAATTGTGTACCTGGAATAGGAGTTGGATAGCTTGGTGGCTAATACTGGAAAATCAGTGTTTTTAGATCATAAGATCAGATTTTTTTGTAGTTATTCTTGTTCAGTTGTCATTACTACATGTTATCTACAATTTTCTTACTAATTGTCATGACATCTTTCTAGGCCTTCTTGGAAGTGTGGCTCCTTGTGTGTTGTATGGAACCAATGCCGAGAGACTTTCTTCTTCTACGGGGAGCTCGTTTGCATCTCACTGTTTGACTTACTCTGGTCTATATTTAATTGGAAATGCCTTCTTTGGTTGGAACTGCCTGGCACCATGGTTTGCAGCTCGTAACCGTACTGCTATGCGCCACAAGTTCAACCTCCAGGCAAGTTATATTTTCCCTTTTGTGTGTGTGTTTATATTCTTATAATGGAGGTTGCCCTGTATAACCTTGGCAAAGCCCATAATGTCTTCATCTGGCTCTTTTCCTTCACTTGCATAAATTATTTGAGGGGAACATCAAAGAGGAAACATTCTGAATGTGTGTGGATTTGGTTTTTGGTGACGAACAGGGTGGCTGTGAAGCATTTCAAAGCTCATGTGGGTGCTGCGGATCAATGGGAGATGAGGATCAGGAACAGTGTGAGGCCTTCTGTGATGTTGGGACTCATTTGTTCTGCCATTCATGTGCCCTTTGCCAGGAAGGTCGCGAGGTCCGTCGCAGGTTGCCTCATCCCGGTTTTAATGCTCAACCCGTTCTGGTTATGATTCCTCCTGGAGAGCAAGGCATGTGCCGAGAAGCTTGAGAGTGCCTTCCCAGGCATGAGACTCCCCACTGTATATCCAAGTGTGCTTCAAAATCTAGAACTATGTTAACAGTGCATCCAGTTCTCTGAACTGCATCTTTCTACTTGGTTTTTCTCAATCAAGTATAAATAACATGAAGATGAAACCATAGACGTTTGTGTGGTGTGCTATATTTACATGTAGTATTTAATATCTGTGAAATGTTATTGAAAGTGGAGAACCTCAGTCGGCTGCCTGGCTGTGAATTTGTTTACTCAACAAATACTTATTTTCCCATTGTCCCTTTCAAGAATTATATCTTAGTATTGTTACATTAAATAATCATTTTACCCTTTTGCTATTGGTTGGAAGCTGATAAGGTGATAGCTTTTTGGAACTATGTTTTATGAAAGTTGGCATGCTTAACATATTCTGCTGAACAGTATACATGTAAAGGTTCATACGTGTGCTCTGGGGCACAAGTCATTCACAATGATGACACTAAAGATGTCATGCATTTGTGAAGTTCCATTGCAAGGGAGACTGGGTATCAGATTAGTTGCCCGGTTACGACCCCCCCCCTCCTCCATCCTTCGCCGTTGTTCCAACTCATTGGAGCAGCTCAGAAACATTCAGCAATAATTCTTAAGATAGATTTGCAAATCTGGTTTGTCATTTTAAATGACATTGAACTCATCCTCAGTCTATTCAAATTGCGGAGTTTATTTGATTGCACCAGAGTAGGCCCAATTGCAACTGATAAAGCATGAATTTTCAAGAGATTGAAGTTTCCAGAGTGATAGATTTCAGTCCTTGATTATTTCCTACACCACCTTGATTGGTGTTGTTCATCGTTTCTTTTGCTGGCAGAATGAGCACACCTTCTTATTGCAGTCGGCACAGCGCGAGCCAATCATGCAATCTGCAATAATAACTTGCGTTGCAATTTTCTCCTACTTGCAACCCACTCTATCACAGCCTCTACTAACTTAGATGGATTTGCTGATCTCGTTTTTCATTTTAAATGACATTGAACTCATGCTCAATCTATTATATATTTAGTCTAAAAAGTGAATTATTGTAGTTTTTGTTTATTGGAGGACTAAGAGATGGCCAGACTTCAATGCATGAAGTTTCCAGATATTATCTCCGAACAACCTCGAGATGCGTTGGTGGTTGCTGCATTTACCCTTTCTGTTCACAATGGTGGAGATATGTCAGAAGCAGTGGACATAACCAGGACTATCACTAAACCACATGACGGTAGCTTTCATGAATTATTAGAACCGAAGAGTTAGACTCTGAAGCATATAACAAAGAGGTTAAGGATCTTGAGGCATCTTTTAGGCTGGCACTCGATCATATGACTGATCAGCAAATTGTCTCAGAGGCCATGGCAGCGTACCCACAAGCACTGTTTCCTGATCTGGTCAGTGCAACCTTTCTCCCTTCCTGTTTGTGTGTACATCGTCGTCTTTGCATTTCATCTTAGTTTAAGGAGAACATGTAAAGGGCAAGTCTTATTTTATTCGATCTCAATTTGCTGCAGGTATTTATACCATGGGGATTATCTTTGAGGGTCTCCCAGATTTTCAGCTGTGTAAAAGTGGGTGGGAAGCTGGGATTTGTGGCAAAGCAAGGCAGCAAGATTGACTACGAGTCATTAGCTCAGGGCAGCCTGCCAGATGTTCGGCATATTTTTGCAAGATTCGTGTTTGATACCATCTATCCTCTTTAGACTAGATCTTGATCATTCTCGTATATGAAATGCTTGATTGTGAGAAAATTTTGTAACATCAATCATAATATATACAAGGGAAATCAGTTTTTTGTTTTTGTTTTTTGTTTTGTTTATTATTATACCTACAAGATTCTGTTGCAAGAGACTCGAATCATTCAATAGGATCTCAACAAAATGAAAATAAGCCGACGTTACTCACAAAGATGGAGAGCAGTGAGAAAAATGTAGAATTCCTCTTTTCTTTTTCTGGTTCAGTAGCCTTCAGATGACCAGATGCAACCACAGAGAAGATGTCCCGGAGCGAAAATGGGGAGGGGAAGCTAACACATGAACACCAACATCAGTCCCAGTGAACCGAAACTAGCGAAAACATTCGCAACGCAATCATGATAAACACTACGGTTCCAATCCATAGCAACCAACACGTCTTGCAATTGTGATCAAGCTAAAATTAGGATGGGAATTACAAGCTCAAGACTTCATTCTGAAAATAGGAAAATGCACTCACTTTTGAGAAAGTCTCCGACTCTCCATTTCTTCTACTACGTAACGGCTTCGTTAAACTTGAACAGCACCACAAATCGAAGCCGTAGAACTCAAATGTCGATGATGATCACATGGAGTTGGAAAGCTCTGGCCCTTGGTTGAATGAAGAAGCCGTCACCTCTTTCACCGAATCTTTCTTAAAAAGCCATAGTAATCGATCATTAGCATTGTTGTTGTCGTCTTATTGATCATTTAAGTGCTTAACATGTTGAAACCTTGGGTAGCAAGGCGATAAGAGAATTACGACAAGCCACAGAAAACATTGTGACAGAAGCTTCAACTTTAGCTCGTCTCCAAATACTTATAGGCTTATACTCATGCAATGCAAGTGTTATTAGTGAAAGAAAAGAAGAATATGGACGTTTCTTATCCCCCAATTAATATTTACTTCTTTAAATTTACCCCGTATTTTTTAAAGAAATTGCAAGCCAGGCCCAATCAACCCTAAAACAGAACCGCCTCACCACTCATTCCCCTATATATTCTCCTCGGATCACGACCAAGAATAAAGCAAGAAAAAACAACTACTAGATCGCTCTCTCTCTCTCTCTCTCTCTCTCTCTCTCTCTCTCTCTGTGTCTCGCTCGCGACAATGGAGGTCATTGAGCTGCACCACAAGACGTTCGCAATGAAGCTCTCACTTTTGAATTCACCTCTTCATTACCTTCTTCTATCCATACCGTGTACATTTCTCCCTAGTTTAGTTTGTTCTCGGTGAAACCAAATTTCAGTTTTCTTTCTAAAATCTATAATTAGAACAACATTTCAGTTTTTGTTTTCGTTCAACATTTCTACCTAGACTGAAGTGTGTTGACGTTGCTATGTGCAGGCGTGCAGCACCAAAATTGTCAGATTCCTTTTCCATGGTGGAAGCAGCTTTAGCAAAGCATGGAATTTCCTACGGACTCAACCTGCTCAAATTCTTACCCATTGAATTTGTTAATATGAATAGCTCTGCTGTTGTTATCTTATCAGTGGTTTATTTTCGAATTATGCATGGACTTCAGGTTAATTAGGCGTTATATTATTGTCCAAACAACCACAAGGACAACGGATCCAGATATCATATACCGGGCTCGGGATTTCATTTTACTTCTGTCCAGAACTGAAGTTCCACCATCTACGGTACATATTTGTTTTCTTTCTTTCAATGTAATTATATATGGTTACTAGGCCACAATACTTGTGTCTTAATCAAAACTCAGGTTCAGTTTATGTGTTTCTTTTACAATTCTTTCCGATTTGAGTGCACAACATGTTGAAAATCATGGGAATGGAGTGTATAGAATTGAAAATGTGAAGAATATCCAAGTCTGGGAATGGAATGCTAAATTTCGCACTACTCTAGCAGATCAAAAGGCATCTTTCTCATGGTGTACGTGTTGCACAATTTGGTGGTTTAATATGGTTGAGCAATGCTATACATGCCAGTTTAATAAGTACTAGAAGAATTAATGACCCATGCATGGTAGCTTTGCTTGTTATATTAATTTTGAGCAAGGTGTCAATTTTCTTGTTGATTACTGCAGTTCTTAATTTGTTAGGGCAATAGCATTTTCAGGGTGAATAGTTCTCACATATGCTTTTACCTTTTCGTTTCAATATTCATCATCTTATTGTAAACCTCTGAATTTTTGTTTGTATTGCACTTTCCTTTTACTTGCAGACTGCAAGTTTTTATTAATTTGAGCTACTTAGTATGGTGTTTCTGATTTCAGTGCATAACATTTGTGTTTCAGCCCAAGAAGGTGGGCTGTGAGCAATACATGGGATCAAGGAGGTAGGTACAATATTACATTTTAATTAAAATTATGAATGTGATAACTTACATATGAGTGCATACAAATTTATCGGGTAATGTTTATGTTTTTGTTAACCTTTACTAGTAGCATTGTATGCAATTTGGTTAAACCATTAGAGCTGGGTGACTTTAGTAAAACAGGAATTAATAGTTGGGGATAACATATGTAATATATAAGCCTTCATGTGGGCCCTCTGGTGCATGGCTACCATGTGAAAATCCAAGACCCCTCTCTGAAATTGATAATGGAAATGTTGTAAAAGCTCGATCAGTTTTCATCTTGTCTAATCTCTACCTTCTTTTTTTTTTTCTTTCGCAGAAGCGATTTGCTAAACAGAGGAACAGATTCCTGCAAAATTTAACAGTGAGTAAAATGATTTAAATTGTGCCTAGCTCACTGATCTTCCAACTCAAAAGAAACAAGGAATATATAGATAATTACTAAGCAGATTTTTTGTCTTCACACACATTCTAATAGTACTTACAGTGCTCAATCAGTTCTTTCTGCTAACAACGTACATATTTGGGATGCGTGCAGGACCTTGCAAACCTGTTAGAGTTGTAATCTGTATGTTTGCGTAAGGTTTACAGAATTCCTTTGTGATTCCGATATATGTTATACACTGTACATATTTTCTTATTCTGGTCACGAACCTATTGACGAGACAAATACTATGAAGTTAGTGATTTTTAATATTTCCAGTAAATGGATCAACAGGGAAACTCTGTTACTGTTGCGGGGACTTCACTACTTAGGCATGTAAAGGTGGCAAGAAAGGCTGTGGAGAGGTGCTTTGTTGAAAATGTGAATCATGCAACTCTTGTCAGGTACTTAAAAATGGGGAAAGAGGAGATTGAAGTGGAGGGAAAGCTTCAGGCTTTGTGTAACTGAATTATTTTACATTATCGACTGGATCGTCGTATAACATTAGTCCCAATTAGGCCAGCCCCTATCATGCAACTCTTTGTCAAGCGCTGAAGAGTACGTGATGCATGATGGGCTCCAGGTACAGAACAAGCTTGAGAAGCTTTGTTTATCTGAACAGTAATATGAGGTGTGGGTTTCTCTGGCTTGTTTAAAACAAAGAATTCTACTATGGAAATGAAATTAATCCGTGGACCTAAAGATATAACACTGATTCTCACTAGTCACTAGTTACTACTTCCCACGCGAGACCCAAAACAGAAGGCCGAAACACCTAAACTAGATAATGAAGATGAAGAAGCAGCAGAATGGTCAGGTCGGTGAAAATGAAATAGTCTTGGGCATTAACAACCTATGCCAGTCCACTTCATCACACTAGCTAGTCCACCGTTAATTCACCATCTACCACCTACCACCTACCAACCTAGCTACTTTCAAAATTCTTGCTGAGCTTTTATGCACAAAGTTGGTTCGAGATCGAGTACGTCAATATCATTCAATTCGAGATCAGATCGAGTCAAATAATGGGCCTAATACACAGCAAATTTGTAATGCATAGTATAGAACATAAGTGGAATATAAAAACCTTCATAATTTCTAATATTGGTTATATTGTAGGATGTACAATGGGACACTGGCTGCATCAATCCCTAGCGTGCAGCTCTTATCAAGAATTATAAACTGATTCTTCAAAACTAAAAAATTGCGATCGGATTATATATAAGCCTTAGGATTTATATATGTTTATGAATTGAAAGATACTTTGTGTATGGTACTCTTCTCCATAGATTTTTAGCACTGATCTATATATGGAATCATGCATGTTAACACAAGAAGTGTGCTTAGAAGTATAAGTATGGTTATCAACTAATCGTTATGGTAAGTTTTTTCTACTGTTATTTTATGTCCACAAGGTTCGTACGTGCTTGAAATGGGAAGCAATAATAGTATAGAACCTTATTCCATTTATGAATGCCTGCAAAAGTATTACTGAACTTAACCTCTTGCCGACAGCTAGCTATCTGAGAATTGTCAGAGCTATCTGTTACTAAAAGCAAAGATCCTGAAATATGTACCCTAGCTATGTTATAGTCACAGGCACTGCAAGAGCAGTAGTTCAAAATCTAACTTTTGTCTCAAAATATTTTTGATCTCCATCATATATATCTCTTTTTATATTTTATTTATTTATTTATTTTGAATTCATCATCATATATATACACACACACACATAATTTTCTTTTTCTGCAACAAAGTACTGAACTTAACCTCTTGCCCAAAGCTAGCTAGCTGAGAATTGTCAGAGATAGCTGCTACTAAAAGCACAGATATATCCTAGCTCTAACTTAGTCACAGGCTTACAGCTACGGCAAGCAGCGGTTCAAATTCTAACTTTTGGCTGAAAATATTTTTGATCTCCTTCATATATTGATATATACCTCTCTCTTTTAATTTTTCTTTTTTTTGGATACCATCGTATATATCTCTGTGAAATAACATTTTGCACCTTTTCCTCTCACTCAATTTTTACTTTTTCCTTAGTAAAGAAATCTCGCTTGGCACATTGTTGGTTCAAATTAACGCACTACTCAAGTGTATTTAAAGACAATGTCTTACTCAATACTACGTGATCACCAGCTCTAAAAATTTATCTCTTCTCAAATCGTATAGATAACGTATGAAAAAATGAATCGATTATTTCAAATAAAAGTATAAGTCGACGTACACACACAATATCAAGTGTTCGTATCTTTAATTTGAGGTAACAAAAATACATGTGATTGAGACCAAAATTGCTCTCATATCCGTCCCAAAAGTATGCAACTTGAATTTTAAGCCAATATATCAATATACATTGTGAGACAAGAATTGTAATAAGAAACTTAAAACTTATGGCAAAATTAATAGTTTAGGTTTTAACCAACAAGACCAGCAGATGATCGCGATCAAGCTAGGGTTTTGACTTCTTGTACATATAGTAATTAATTAATTCAGTAATAAGATAAATAATAAAAAAAGGCAATGTAATGAAAGTTTCTTTTGCAGCTCGTTGTAATTAGTAGCTAGTAATAGTACTACTAGTTAGGACTGGGACCAATATATATTGGTCAAATAGATAATCAAGTGCAGCTGTTTTCATCTGTTAGAAAGAGTTATGAAAGACTTAAGACCTATTTCCCTTTTTATGTAAATGGGCAAGCAGTCAAGGACAAGAAGAGAAGCAAATGAGGGGTCTGAGATCGACTTTGCTTTATTTCAGTAATGAGGCTTTATGAATAAGAAACAAATATTGGTTATTGTCCATGGTCCACTTTCAGCTTCGCCAATCATGAAACATTCTAGAGCTATATCAAGTAGAAGCCTTATTATAGTTTTCAAAACTGGTCTCCATCTCCAACCTATATAAGCTAGCAAAAATATTTACCTTGGGCACCGATCTCTACACCAAAAAGCACATTCGAATTCATAACCACGTACCTTACTGTATTTTCTATAATATGCAGAACTAACCGTGCATTGATCTCGGTCTATTGGAACTACAGTTTGTATCTCAATTGATTTTGCAAGAGATCGATAGTACTCTTGAGAACGAGTAGTAAAGAACAAACTTCTTTGTAATGCTACATATTGTTAAAGAAGATGTAAATGACTATAAAAGTAGCCATGAAAACAGCCCAAACCATATGCAAAATTAATAACCATAACTAAGCAGTCATAAATATTCATAGGCTTCATGTCATAAAGCATGAATAACCAGTCAACGTACATAATAACCATAACTAAGCAATGATAGTTGATCATATATAGGTTCATGTCATATTGTCATAAGCATGCATGACCATTTAGATTACAAAATAACCATAACTAACTGAGAGAATAGGTAATTAAAAGAAACAGTAGATCTTCAGATTCTGATTCTTCAAGACCCCAAACGGCCATAACCCCATCTGCATCAAAAGAGAAACCCCACAAATATAAGCTCAACATGCATATAATTAAAGAAGCGTCCAGTAAAATGTTTCTGTTAAACCTCTTGATGGAAATCTATGAGACTATGACGATGACGAGGAAAACTCTTAAGTAGAGTAAACTGTGATATATATATATATATATATATATTTGCCAAAAATCAATTGATATTGTTTAAAAGCCAACAAAACAAGGAAAGCCCCATTTTCATCATCGAAACAACGTTTTTCAGAAATACATGTGCATACATACGATGCTTTAGAAACTTGTAAATTAATGATCAATATATTTACGTAATGTTCTAACCAGAGAAATAGCTAGCCACGTACCTTGACGATCGAGATTAGGCGACGCCACCGCCTCTGGCGTATGGGTAACCCCTACGCGCATCGCGAGCCATTCTGGTGGCAATGGAGTCATCAGTGTCAGTGTCTGATATGGGAGGTTCAACGTGGCCGATCTCGCCACCCACGTCAGCAGGTCCAAGGTGCTGTTGCTGTGCTGCCTGTGCATTTTCAGGGTTTGCCGGAGGATCACCCACAGGGGTACCTTGGTGAACGACGCCTACCCACTCTTCTTGTTCTTCAGCAGCAGCAACAGCCGCAGCCGCAGCCTGAGCGGCAGCCAAAGTGGCAGCAGCCTCAGCTGCAGCACGAGCAGCAGCGGTACGACTCCGTGTGCGACTGGCAATGGAGTCAGGTGGGGGAGCATACCCTTGATTTGCCATAATCGATCTTTGAGCTATCAACTGGTTTGAGTAATAAGAGGGCAAAAGGCCAATGAAACTTAGCTAGCTATCGATCTCTCTGAGCTATCAACTGGTTTGAGTAATAAGAGAGAAAAGGCCAATGATCGAAACTCAGCTACTTAGCTAGGGTTTATATACTAGTATATATAGTACTAGGCAGCTAGGTCAGTTCAATTGTTCAATAATATTAATAATATTGGTGAGGACATATATGCAGGGGAAGAAGACACTTCGGTTCTTTGAAGTGGTTTTCTTTTTCAACTCTCTTAAAAAAGTGGTCCAGAGAATTAAATCGCGATCTGTAATTGTGGAAAGATCATAATTCAGTTCTATCTGCGTTCAGGTTTCCTTAAAAAGGAAAAGTGGGTATTTGACGAAATGGAGCACAGCAGTGGACAGTGAGATCACGTGGTAGCTATCTCTCTCTCTCTTCTGTCAATTCGATATTTCTAAACGAATTATTGAAATGAGATGGTTTGTTTGCGCTCCAATTTTAATTTGTTCTGTGTACAGCAACCCTTCCATTTTCAGTTTTCACATCCACTACTACTGCTATTTTATTTAACTATTGTTATGCGTAGGGATTTAAATCTTTTTGAAATTGCTAAAATTTTATAGTTTGAGTTCACCAATTTTGAGCGAAATTTACAATTCTTTTAAGAGTTAATTTTTACACACCAATAGTTTTTGATATTTCAATTGATAATTGAAATTTTCGTAAATTATAATATCAAAATTTCGAACCTTTTGTGCATGCATTGATCGCTATGCTACAATATGTCTGAGTAAGTATATAGTGTGCCCTGGTAAGTGGTAAACCCAAGACTACTAAAATGATTGAATATAATTAAACCAGTGTTTGCCATGTCAAGTAGGATCGAGGTCACTAATTGAATTTGGTTACATTTTTGTAATTGCTTTTATTAACGAAAGTGAATATGGAGATAGTTTGCAACCACACGTCCACCAAGTCCACAACCAAAACTTGTCAATGCTAGCTACTGTATCAATTCGATCTTTATTGGTTTCTATAAATTGCTATCAATGAACTGCTACTAGAGACTGATATGCGCGCATCATAAATAGTATTCCATGTAGAGATCACATATCATATAAGTCTATGCACGTACGTCTTTTTAATTAACATAGATATTTAATTACTAAGGGCCGGTGAAGAATTATGGTCAGAACAGTTACTTCTCCTTTGTTATGATTATGGCGTCAGTTTTTCAGCAGGACCAAGTGTAAAATTGAAGTTATTTTGTGCAAGGATACTTGAAAATAATCAAGAGGCGTAGCCTTGGTACTAATAATTTTGATTTCGATTGTATAAAGCGGTTTCAACTTCCAATCTAATTGGGTTGTTGTTGTTCTTTATCTAGAGGTTGTAATATCTAGATCCCATCGATGCATACATAAAATCAACGTTGATTTGATACATACGTAGGTAAAAAGACAATGTATGAATTGTGTGAGCAAGTCTTTCTTTGGTACATATGTTGAAGTATGAATAAGACATATACAAATCATGTTTGTTGATCATTTATCTTCATGGTGATAATTAGGGTGGTTAGACCTTTTCATATAGTAGATTACTTCGTATGTGCTCGGCCCTTTCAATCTCTTAGGTATTCATGAGAGATTAGTAGTCGTGAAATCATAACTACCAACACCGAATTATGTACCTTATTTATGTGATTTTATGTTTAAATCACAATATAAGCAGTAATTCTTACTGGCTAATTAATGTGTGAAATTGACAAATTATGTAAGTGCGAGTATTGCTTAATGCATGTCTTCTGAGTTGGAAAAAGAAGAAGAAGGAAAAGAGTCACTCGAGAAACTGAGATTGGTCAAATGTTTGTGAGGGTTTTGTGATTTATATCGATCAACTAGCAGAAAGAACAAGGAAAGTCGGAGTCATATTTGACTAAAGGGCAGAAGGCAAAGAAAGTTTGATCCTACTAGAAAAACTAGGTAATTTATTACTAATTGGCATCATATGTGAAATTATGGTATGTTCGATTATATTAGGAACATGTGGTTTTCACATTACCTTGACGGTGTAGAGTTAAGATTTTTCGATCACCAACTTTTTATGTCCGGCCATAAGTGATCGAAAGTGTCACATTTGATATGAAATAATTGATTTGTGAAAACATTCGACCCTAATTGACGGATTGAAGATACATGATTGACAAACCTTATTTATCTGAATACATGCATCAGTGTATATATGTACATCAAAGATGCTAAGACTCCCGCAAATGATAGCAAGTTGCTAATTCCCACCCCCAAATTTCAATCTTCAAACTGCACAATTAGGAATTTAATAATATGAGAAATAAAATTATGATAATGTTTTAAGGAAGTAATTATATACATAAGAAAGTTGGTGGAATTTGATCAGTTTTGTACAACATGCAGTAAAATACTTGAGAGCTAGGTACATATAATTTTGAAGTAAGAAGTAATTAGAACCACATTGAAGAGCTGTACCAACCAAGTCGACTTCCAGTCTTCAACCATTATTCCACTAGTAAACACACTTCACTGGAAAACAAGCAACAAGTAATTAGAACCACATTGAAGAGCTGTACCAATCAACCATTATTCCACTAGTAAACACACTTCACTGGAAATTTTCATAAATTACCTGCAGGAAGATTTAAGAGCTACACCAACCAGCCATGTGCTATATATTAATCTTCAATTCTTTAAATCTTTGTGGTACTGTAATATTTTTTTATTTTTTTAATTTTTTTTTATGACATCTTTGTGGTGTAAATTCGAGTTGCTTTATTTTGCAATTATCATAATTAGCCTTCTTAATTAAAGGTGATTTATAAAATTTTCTAGTATTTCAAGGTTATTTTCGTAAATAACAAACCCTATTCTCTTATAAAAATTTTCTTAACCGTTTAAGAAAAAACACAAATTATTTTTGGAGAAATTGCAAGTTCTGGGCCTTTCCCAAGGCCCAAACAGCCCACCTACGGATGTATATAAATCCCCCTCACACTCACACGGCGGTGAAGAAAAATAAGCCGAAACAAAAGCGCAGAGAGAGAGAGAGAGAGAGAGAGCTCTGAGAGTGACGATGGAGATCGGCGCCGGTCACAAATCGAAGATGCCGTGCCCAAACTCCGAGCACATGGAGTCGGAAAAGTCTGAAGTGACCTCCTTCACCGAGTCATTCTCCAAATACCACAGTTGAGTCACGTACTACGTAATTCGACGATCATAGCTAATTAACTTTCCTTAAAGACTTACACAAGTTAGTAAATTGTTTTGTGCAGTACCAAAGTTGAAAGATGCTTGGCCGGAGGTGGAATCGGCTTTACAAGAGCATGGAATTTCTTACACACTCAATCTGGTATGCATAAGAAATTTGTTCTTTCTACACCTACCTAGCTAGCTTTGTTAATTCTACTCGATCTGGTTTACATTACATTACATTAATCAGTGGTTTATGTCAAATTATGACAGGCTGAGCTTTACATGACTGTCTCAACCACCCCAAGGACCAAAGATCCAGACATCATTCACAGGGCTAGGGAGATTATTGTGCTTCTGTCCAAAACTACTACTCCGACATATGTGGTACAATTCAATTCACACATCCTTTTATTCTATAATTTGTGTTTTTATTTTTGTTTCTCTCACTCTAATTCTTTGGCAATAGCCTGTAAATAATGTTTTGCATCTTTATTTAAAATATCATGCGTCTATGTTTACAGGCATTTCTTTTACAATTGATTTTAGGGATTCGAGTGCATAACATGTTCAACTCATCCAAATCTAGCGTATAGTATTAAAAATGCAGAATAATTACAGTTTTATTTAACAACAGAATATAAACCTTCTCACCTGCAGTTCTAGGTATTTAGTGACAAATTGCAAAAGCCAGTATGTGTTGCAATTGGTTTTCTATTGACAACAGCCAGCTTTTGGTAGCTTGTTTTATCGACATTATATTTATTCCCCAAACCTGTAGATATTTACACTGTTTTGAATAAGGTGTTTATTCTCGTTCATTGACTGCAATCTTTAATCTAAGAAGGCAACAGCATATAAGCAGTATTTTCAAGGTGAATAGTAATCACACCTGTATTTGTTTTTGGTTGATTCAACACATTAATTTAAGCATTTGAAATAAGAAATTATGTTTATGTTGCTCTCTAGCTGTACCAAACTGCACATTTTTCTTTTTCTGATTAGAGTGCATAACGTTTTTATTTCAGGTAATTGATATATTGAATGGCGATATGCATCATGACCACATCAAAACTGGGTATCAAGAAGGTGGGCTTGCTGCAATACATGGGATCAAGAAGGTGGGTATTGCATTCTTCTTAGCTCTGCTGTCTTTGAAATTTTTTGCTGAACTTAATAAAGTAACATTTAAGCCTTTCCTCTAGTTGTGCAATCGTGATGCCTTTCAATTTTTAAAATGTAATTAGTTTGGTGATTCATAAGGTTTAGAGTTGAGTTATCGTTTAGTGAAACAGGTTAGAAAGGAAATAACATGAGCTATATGAGCCTTCACATAGTTGCTCTGCTGCATAACTACTCTTCTTCTCTCCGTAATAGAAGCTCTCTCATCTTCTAATCTCTAGCTGCTTCTTCTTTCTTTCTTTTTTTCTTTTCAGGAGCGATTTGATAAACGGAGGATCAGATTCTTTGAAAACGTAAAGGTACATAAAGTCCTATATTATGTCTTGCGATCTTCTAGACAAATGGAATAAAGAATGAAAGGATAAATAGGCATTCCTTATCTTCACTTTTTAGTAGGTACTTATCATGGTTAATTCTCTCTGCTAACAATATAATTTGGATGCAGGACCTTGCATGCCTGATGAGTTGTCATCTGTATGTTAACGTAAGGTTACAATTCCTGTGTGATTCTGATACATTATACATTGTGCACTTATTTTTCTTGTCTATACGATGAATATAATTTTTTTTAACATGTGCCAATGAACAGGGAAACACTGTGACTGCTGCGGGAACTTCACTTGAGCATGTAAAGCTGGTCAGAATGGTCGTTGAAAGGTGTTATGTTGAAAATGTGAATCCAGCAACTATTGTCAGTCGCTTAAAAATGAGGAAAGATATGCTTAATGTGGAGAGAAGGCTTCAAGCTTTGTTGATGTGAATTGTTGTTATTTACGGGATTGTTATAAAAGATTAGCCTAATTAGTCAAAGTTAGTTTAAACTAACAATAAGATCAAACATATAACTATTAGCAGCGGCCATGTTGCTGGATTGATTGATGTAATGTAGTAGATTGCAATGCTTGTGGAAGGGTTGCTATTGTGATTGAAAGAACATAATGTAGTAATGATTTGAGTTTTATAACTTCTAATATATGAAGGTTTTATTTGACAATATCTTTTCTTCTGGTTAAGAAGTTGCCGGCTGCGTTGCACTCAAACTCCTCATGAGAACATAATTCATTGGGAAAAGGCAAACCAGGAACATGTTGTTCCAGCATGCCTTCCCTATGGCAGAACAGAAGAGAGCCTAAAGCTCTTGATGCCAACCTCAGAAGTCAGAAACTCGGCTTTCCGCATAATCCCTGATAAATATAATCTGCTGCCTTCTTTGTTTTTGACTAACATCAATTCAGGGGCTGTTGAATCACTTGAGCTTGGGTGTTTTAACATCAATTCAGGGGCTGTTGAATCACTTGAGCTTGATTCATTTGGTATTGCAATTATCCCGTCAAGTTTGGTACGTAAAGATCAGAAGATGAAGTTTTACAAAATAACAGCAAAGGCTGAATTACTTCAGTTTCAATTAGAATTTCTTGCTTGCCTAGACATCTAATTGCATTCCAATTGCATCTGCTTTCTACTTCAGGTGAGTACATATGCTTTGTTTGTCAAGGATGTGCTTGAAGTTGTATCTGATGCGGTCATTGTGCATGAAGCTGCAGCGTCTTGCATATACAGGCTAACCAAGGTACTTTTTTGTGCAAATGAAAACAGTAGTCAAGGTTTGCATTGTTTGTGACTAGTTTGTCTGGCTGTTAATGAATGTATACTTATTATCCCTGTTTTCCTTATTAGTAGCAATGTAGCATACACTTTGTTTGAAAGAGATGTGATAAAAGCTATACTTATCTGAACATTATGAATGGAGTTAATCTATTGAGATAATTTCGGAAAAACTTTCTTTCTTCCTTACTGTAACATGTCAGATAGATGCTGTTGAAATTATAAGTGCTACAAATGATTGATGAACAAATTAACAGTTTGTAACTGTATCTGGTTCTGTGAAAAAACAGGGTTTCTTGGACAACGAAAACGCTGCAACTTCCATAGATGACATTGAAGATTACTCTGACTTTGAAAGACCTGTAGAATCTGATAAGCGCTCAAGAAGAAGTTCTGGTAACCAGAAGTTCCGTTCTCAGAAAAGTAAGACCGATGATGAGTGGGAGCCGGAGCTCCCAATGGATTACTCAACAAATACTTATTTTCCCATTGCCCCTTTCAAGAATTATATCTTAGTATTGTTACATTAAATAATCATTTTACCCTTTTGCTATTGGTTGGAAGCTGATAAGGTGATAGCTTTTTGGAACTATGTTTTATGAAAGTAGGCATGCTTAACATATTCTGCTGAACAGTATACATGTAAAGGTAGATACGTGTGCTCTGGGGCACAAGTCATTCACAATGATGACACTAAAGATGTCATGCATTTGTGAAGTTCCATTGCAAGGGAGACTAGGTATCAGATTAGTTGCCCGGTTACGACCCCCCGCCGTTGTTCCAACTCATTGGAGCAGCTCAGAAACATTCAGCAATAATTCTTAAGATAGATTTGCAAATCTGGTTTGTCATTTTAAATGACATTGAACTCATCCTCAGTCTATTCAAATTGCGGAGTTTATTTGATTGCACCAGAGTAGGCCCAATTGAAACTGATAAAGCATGAATTTTCAAGAGATTGAAGTTTCCAGAGTGATAGATTTCAGTCCTTGATTATTTCCTACACCACCTTGATTGGTGTTGTTCATCGTTTCTTTTGCTGGCAGAATGAGCACACCTTATTGCAGTCGGCACAGCGCGAGCCAATCATGCAATCTGCAATAATAACTTGCGGCAATGCCAGCGTTGCAATTTTCTCCTACGCAAAACCCACTCTATCACAGCCTCTACTAATTTAGATGGATTTGCTGATCTCGTTTTTCATTTTAATTGACATTGAACTCATGCTCAATCTATTATATATTTAGTCTAAAAAGTGAATTATTGTAGTTTTTGTTTATTGGAGGACTAAGAGATGGCCAGACTTCAATGCATGAAGTTTCCAGATATTATCTCCGAACAACCTCGAGATGCGTTGGTGGTTGCTGCATTTACCCTTTCTGTTCACAATGGTGGAGATATGTCAGAAGCAGTGGACATAACCAGGACTATCACTAAACCACATGACGGTAGCTTTCATGAATTATTAGAACCGAAGAGTTTGGACTCTGAAGCATATAACAAAGAGGTTAAGGATCTTGAGGCATCTTTTAGGCTGGCACTCGATCATATGACTGATCAGCAAATTGTCTCAGAGGCCATGGCAGCGTACCCACAAGCACTGTTTCCTGATCTGGTCAGTGCAACCTTTCTCCCTTCCTGTTTGTGTGTACATCGTCGTCTTTGCATTTCATCTTAGTTTAAGGAGAACATGTAAAGGGCAAGTCTTATTTTATTCGATCTCAATTTGCTGCAGGTATTTATACCATGGGGATTATCTTTGAGGGTCTCCCAGATTTTCAGCTGTGTAAAAGTGGGTGGGAAGCTGGGATTTGTGGCAAAGCAAGGCAGCAAGATTGACTACGAGTCATTAGCTCAGGGCAGCCTGCCAGATGTTCGGCATATTTTTGCAAGATTCGTGTTTGATACCATCTATCCTCTTTAGACTAGATCTTGATCATTCTCGTATATGAAATGCTTGATTGTGAGAAAATTTTGTAACATCAATCATAATATATACAAGGGAAATCAGTTTTTTGTTTTTGTTTTTTGTTTTGTTTATTATTATACCTACAAGATTCTGTTGCAAGAGACTCGAATCATTCAATAGGATCTCAACAAAATGAAAATAAGCCGACGTTACTCACAAAGATGGAGAGCAGTGAGAAAAATGTAGAATTCCTCTTTTCTTTTTCTGGTTCAGTAGCCTTCAGATGACCAGATGCAACCACAGAGAAGATGTCCAGGAGCGAAAATGGGGAGGGGAAGCTAACACATGAACACCAACATCAGTCCCAGACTCCCAGTGAACCGAAACTAGCGAAAACATTCGCAACGCAATCATGATAAACACTACGGTTCCAATCCATAGCAACCAACACGTCTTGCAATTGTGATCAAGCTAAAATTAGGATGGGAATTACAAGCTCAAGACTTCATTCTGAAAATAGGAAAATGCACTCACTTTTGAGGAAGTCTCCGACTCTCCATTTCTTCTACTACGTAACGGCTTCGTTAAACTTGAACAGCACCACAAATCGAAGCCGTAGAACTCAAATGTCGATGATGATCACATGGAGTTGGAAAGCTCTGGCCCTTGGTTGAATTGTAATACCCCGTAGATTCAAATTATTTTTCGAGGAAATTTTAGTATTGATTTCGTGGTCATGGGAGGAAGTACGAAGCTTTGAGGAGTTGTAAAATTAGTTCGAACGATTTTATTTTCGAAAACGAACGTTATTTAGGGGGTCTCAAAAAGTGACTTTTTATACGTTCAAAATTTGGGAAAACTTCCTTCATGAAAGTCGTAGAGCTCGTTGATACGATCGCGTGCATATGTGGAACACAAAAATCGCAGTTCGTATGCAAAAGTTATAAGCGAAATATGAAAGTTACTGTTTAGGGTGGATTGGTATAAATTTGAAAAGTTACTGTAGCCGGGAACTTTTCTTTCTTTTCTCTCTCCTTCCCCCGTGCTCTCTCTGTCTCTCTTCTGCAAACTCTCTCTTTCTCTCTTCTGCAACTCTCTCTTCCTCCACCTCTAGGCCACCAAATGGCGAGCTGCGAGTGTCAATAGACTCGTCTCTTCCTTCTTAACACGCATGTAGGAGTTGTTTACGGCGGTTTGGCCGGAAATATGGAGATCGAAGCCAATTTTTTACTGTAGCAATCGGTCAACGCCGATTTCCGGCCACCTCCGGTCATAAACCCAGGTCCATTAGAAGCGCCTTGAGCTACTCTTCATGCTTGCTAAGTTTCATAACCCAGATCAAAGCATGGAGGAAGAAAGCATAATTGGAAAATTTCACTGTACTTCGGTGTGCTTAATTGTTCGGCCACTTCAAGGTATTTTTTGACTTTGTCATGTAAGAAGTAATTAACATGAACATGTATATATTGCACTCAATTTAAGAACACACCAATACAAGTAATGTCTAAAAAGTAAAGCACATAACACTAACCTGAAAAAGACATGTTGATCTTCTCCTCTGAACAATCTGATGAAGGCAATCTCACTAATGGGGCAGAGAACTTGAATGCTTGTATATAATTGTTAGAGCAGAGATCAAGGTCTATAAATAGGCATTGAGGATTAGGTGCCTCCCATAAAGGTTTCCTAATCCTTTTACATTTAGGCCAATCTTATTCTTGTTCCATATGCAATTAGGTATACCTCATTAGCAAAGTAACCTCTTAAATCAGTACTGATAGCAATAGGAAATCCAACACCGAACCGATTAACACTAGGAATGTCTATTTTGCTTGTTCTGTAAGTATGCAGCTTATTTATTGTAATACTTGACGAATATTGATAGTCCACATTAAGTCTTACAATCTCCCACTTGGACTATCAATGTTCAAACAATAATAAAAGCTGCTGCATCAGTTATAGCAAAAATGAAGTGTGCACAGAGACATACTTAGCATCATCAAATTCATTCCAACACTCAGTCATTCTGTAATCCATTATATTGAACCACAGGAAATCTAATGCTTAACCAAGCATTAGCACCCTGCAATCACAATGTAATATTTCACAGAACACAGGAGCACAATTGCATATGAAACTCAGATTTTCTTACGAAATGCAGTGCAAGAAAATGATCCAGAACATAGATTCTGAAAATTAAGGAATCTGTAAATTTAGTGCTTTCAATCAAGCTCAACACAAATTTCATCAGTATATTGAACATTTCTGCAAATAAGGCTAATGAAAGAATCAATCATACTCGAGTAAAACATCACAAATGCAGAACTTTCAATAATACTTCTTGAGTCAGAAATTTGCAGATTTCAAAATACTGAAATAGGAACTTGAAAATCAATGTTTTTAATAAATTTGAATGAAGTCTACAGCAATGAAATCAAATAATGCAAGAAAAATTAATTCTAAATCCTCCCACTAATCTAAAGCATCAAAAACTTAATAAGATTCCCATATGAGTTTGAAACAAACCAACTGCCTTAACTTCTAGCCTCCTTGTTTGGGATCCTCTTCCTTAGAAATCCCTTTCTTCATAAGCCAGTCTTTGAAACCCTTGCAATCCTTTTTGACATGTCCAGGCTTTCGGCAGAAAAAGCATTTTACAGAACCATTCTTAAAATTTTCAGAGTTGCTAGACCCTTGAGAAACTTTAGAAGATGAGGCACCTGATTGGTTTGATCTATAGTTGAATTTCTTCTTAAACTGAGGCTTGCTGACAAGGTTAATTCCAATGCTCTTTCCCTTCTTAATTCTATCCTCTTCTTGGACACATATTGAAATCAGTTCATTTACACTCCAACTCTCCTTCTGTGTATTGTAATTTGACTGCATCTGACTATATTGTTGAGGTAGAGAATTCAAAAGCAAGTGTACCAAGAAGGTGTCTTCAATACTGACATTTAGGACCTTGAGTTTTGCAGCTATATCAATACCCTTCATTATATATTCTCTAATGCTTCCAACTCCATCAAACTTCATGGTAATGAGAGTATTCATCAAGTTTCCAATTTCAGCTTTATCTGACACTTTGAATTTTTCTTCTACATTTTTAAAGTATTCCCTAGCATACTCAGACTCAGGTATACTACCTCTCACAGCTTCTGTCATAGATTTCTTCATGATTACTAGGGTCAATCTGTTGTGTTTGTGCCATTGATGGTACCTATCCTTCACATCCTTGCTGGTAGTAGGTGTTGGTTCAGCTGGTGGATCTTCCTTAAGGACATGGCCATAATCTATCATCCCTACATTTAAGCTCTATATCCTGCTTCCATCTTTTAAAGTTTGATCCATTTAAGCTCTCAATTTGATGAAATCCTAAAGGGAGGTTAATGGCTGTAGCAAAAACATTAAAAGGTTCCAGATTTAGTAGGAAATTAATAGATTTGAATTCATGGCATTAAACTGAAGTGCCCTCAAATAATACATAAGGTGTCTGTCTTACCTAGAGTGGCAAAAGACATATAGACACTAACTGAATCATATAAGCAGAAAATCAAAACTCAACAATAGGTTGTTTAGAACATGTCAACACCTAGGGTGGCAAGAAGACAGTTCAGTTCACCTTCTGAAGGCAAGTTTTAAAGCCTGTTATATGCTGACATCAATCTCAGGAGCCATAATCATTTAAACCTCCTATGGGGAGCAAGGATTCCAGCTTCTAAAACTAATGTCACAAGATGTTGATCCAATACTGAGGTTTAATTAAAGTTTTTAACATGGGATTGCTATTGACAATACTATATGTGAAAAATTTAACTAAACTGGATCAAGAGAATATATGAAGTTTGTGTCTTGAGTTTTGTTAGAGCATGTTCTCAAGAAATTTAATATACTGAATAGGGAGATAAACATAAAGCAGTGAAAGCAGTGAACACACAAAACTTGGATGCAGAAGCACGTACGAGAAATCCAAAACACATAATTAATCAAGTGGAATATATATATAAAACAATGAGCTGGGAACACTCAAACGTACAATTCTAATCAATCATAGTAACCACATATATGCCAACAAGGCTAAGGAACAGAAGGCAAAACATATTTGAATTGATATAAGATTGATTCACTTCAACTTTGTCTTTTCCAATACGAAAACTACTTTATTTGCTAGGATACAAAAATTTATTTGCTTCTTGTTTGATAAAGAGAGACCGACCAAAAGAACATTATGAAGTTTTACAAATTTTAGTAGTGAGACAAATAGTGAACAATGATTACGAGGAGAAGTAGACACAAACCAATCAATCACAGAATACTGAGATAGAGGATAAGTACTCTATTACTGGCTAATGAACAAGAATACTCAAAACACACAAAACCAATTAATCACAGCAGTCAATTATATGCCTCAACAATACCAAGGAGCAGAAAATAACGTAGAACATATATGAATCGGGTTATTAGATCAATTTTCCTTCAAAATTTGTTTTGCAGCAGTTCGAAAGCATACCAGGATATTGTGCTTACTTCTTGATGATGAAACGAGACCAATCCAAAACCCGTATAACAGCTTTTAGGGCTGTCCGATCACGATTCCGATCATAGTTCAAGAAAATTTAGGCCGAAAAAACCATGATCGAGATCGCCATCGAAGAACCCTAGAAATTTGGAAATCAAATTTGGGGCCAGCCGTTAATTTGAGTAACGATTAGTTTAGGCTAAAGGCTGTCTTCAGAAGCGGGTCTTGGTTTTGTCTCCAAGTGAGTTCTAGGCTTTGATAATGAAGCGAAGCCCAACCAAAACTTTATACAAGAAACAGATTTTTTTTTTTTTTTTTGAAAACAAATATATTTTCTGTTTTGGGTTCTTAATTGAGCACAATGGCTCTGATACCAATTGTAAGAAGTAATTAACATGAACATGTATATATTGCACTCAATTTAAGAACACACCAATACAAGTAATGTCTAAAAAGTAAAGCACATAACACTAACCTGAAAAAGACATGTTGATCTTCTCCTCTGAACAATCTGATGAAGGCAATCTCACTAATGGGGCAGAGAACTTGAATGCTTGTATATAATTGTTAGTGCAGAGATCAAGGTCTATAAATAGGCATTGAGGATTAGGTGCCTCCCATAAAGGTTTCCTAATCCTTTTACATTTAGGCCAACCTTATTCTTGTTCCATATGCAATTAGGTATACCTCATTAGCAAAGTAACCTCTTAAATCAGTACTGATAGCAATAGGAAATCCAACACCGAACCGATTAACACTAGGAATGTCTATTTTGCTTGTTCTGTAAGTATGCAGCTTATTTATTGTAATACTTGACGAATATTGATAGTCCACATTAAGTCTTACATGTCACAGTTGAGAAAGTTATTGGAAATGTTGAGATGATGTTGTGGATGAAATTTGGTGGCTGGAGGAGGAGTTGGCCGCCGCATGAACAGTGTTGCCGCATGAACAGTGCGATGGTGAATAGTGCGGGTATGAACAGTGATTAAAATTCTGTTTTTATTTAGTTAGTTAAATCACATAAATATTGTAGAGCTTGTTTGTGAAGTTTGGTAATTTTTGGAGGATCTTGGAATTAATTATGAATTCCTGAAGTTTAGGGTTTCGATTATCGAATTACGAGGATCCGACCGTTGGATCATCGTTTAATTTCGATCTGACCGTTGGATCGTCGTTTAATTTTTGTTTGTGAGTTGTTGGCTAAGTTAAGATCATGTTTGATTAGGTGATTGACGGTCTTCCTTGGTGAGCGGTTTTGGTGTGTATTGTGAAATTGAAGACGCAGCGGGATTAGAGGTGAGTAAACCTCACATGTTACATATTACGAAACGAGTACTTTTAATTACTTTATTTTGTCGTGATTGTGTGAAAATATTTATGGATTAAATATTTGTTTTTAAATCATATGGACTTGATCAACTACGGTCCATAGGTAAGTAAAATGTTTTAATTATACAAAATGAATTTCACGATTTTTATGCTTGAATTATAGTTGGTATTAGTGATTATTCCTAAGCGAATGATTACGTATATATATATTTACGTGGATATATATGGAATGGTGTGACATTGAGGTGTGTGTGGAATTACGATAACTTGGTTATGATATGATATTGTCTTTGAAATTGCCATGATTATTTATGATAATGCTAACCGATAAATGTGTGTGATAATCATGCTGGCCTTCTGAGTTGATTAGAGGGTAGAATTGTAGTGCTCTGAGGACAGGGAGAGTCCGAAGAACGCCGGTTAAATAATAACCGAGATGTAGTGCTCTGAGGACAGGGGGAAAGTCCGAAGAACGCCGGTTAAATAATAACCGAGATGTAGTGCTCTGAGGACAAGGGAAAAGTCCGAAGAACGCCGGTTAAATATTAACCGAGATGTATATCGTTTACTTAAACCTTGGCTGAGGTGACAGGTAACGATGTAGTTAGAAACTCTAACGTAGGGTCAAGTTGGACCAAAGTGGTGCTATGTGGGTTGGGTGTCTGTACGACCAGTGTGGTGTATTGTGATTTGAGGATTGTGGAAATGTATTTCTTGTGGTTTTCTATGAGTGGTTTAACGTCTCTTTGCAGACGTAATACTGTTGAATTTTTACTGAAATTGTAAGAATCGTAATTTAATAAATCAACAGTTCCTTCTTGTTTACTCATACGGGCTGTCATGGCTTACCGGGTTTGGTGTTGTTGCAATCCCGGTACACTATTCAAATTGTATAGCGGGTAGTCCTGCAGGTCAGGAGAATCGAGAAGGTGATCAGGCTGCTTAGAATAGTGGGATTGGAGTTACAGCTTTATTGTGAGGTTGTTATGCTCATTGAGCTTACATTTAAATTTGGAGAGAGTGTGTTGTAATATTAAACTCTTGAGGATTTGGTTTATGTATTAGTGAGTGAGGCGAGGTGTGTTTATCTCTGAGAAAAAAATTCAGAACGTTTATTTGATTAAGTTGTTTATTTCACGTTTCGGATTTGAATTTATTATTCAAAATTCGGGGCGTGACATGAATGAAGAAGCCGTCACCTCTTTCACCGAGTCTTTCATAAAAAGCCATAGTAATCGATCATTAGCATTGTTGTTGTCGTCTTATTGATCATTTAAGTGCTTAACATGTTGAAACCTTGGGTAGCAAGGCGATAAGAGAATTACGACAAGCCACAGAAAACATTGTGACAGAAGCTTCAACTTTAGCTCGTCTCCAAATACTTATAGGCTACTCATGCAATGCAAGTGTTATTAGTGAAAGAAAAGAAGAATATGGACGTTTCTTATCCCCCAATTAATATTTACTTCTTTAAATTTACCCCGTATTTTTTAAAGAAATTGCAAGCCAGGCCCAATCAACCCTAAAACAGAACCGCCTCACCACTCATTCCCCTATATATTCTCCTCGGATAGCGACCAAGAATAAAGCAAGAAAAAACAACTACTAGATCGATCGCTCTCTCTCTCTCTCTCTCTCTCTGTGTGTCTCGCTCGCGACAATGGAGGTCATTGAGCTGCACCACAAGACGTTCGCAATGAAGCTCTCACTTTTGAATTCACCTCCTTCATTACCTTCTTCTATCCATACCGTGTACATTTCTCCCTAGTTTAGTTTGTTCTCGGTGAAACCAAATTTCAGTTTTCTTTCTAAAATCTATAATTAGAACAACATTTCAGTTTTTGTTTTCGTTCAACATTTCTACCTAGACTGAAGTGTGTTGACGTTGCTATGTGCAGGCGTGCAGCACCAAAATTGTCAGATTCCTTTTCCATGGTGGAAGCAGCTTTAGCAAAGCATGGAATTTCCTACGGACTCAACCTGCTCAAATTCTTACCCATTGAATTTGTTAATATGAATAGCTCTGCTGTTGTTATCTTATCAGTGGTTTATTTTCGAATTATGCATGGACTTCAGGTTAATTAGGCGTTATATTATTGTCCAAACAACCACAAGGACAACGGATCCAGATATCATATACCGGGCTCGGGATTTCATTTTACTTCTGTCCAGAACTGAAGTTCCACCATCTACGGTACATATTTGTTTTCTTTCTTTCAATGTAATTATATATGGTTACTAGGCCACAATACTTGTGTCTTAATCAAAACTCAGGTTCAGTTTATGTGTTTCTTTTACAATTCTTTCCGATTTGAGTGCACAACATGTTGAAAATCATGGGAATGGAGTGTATAGAATTGAAAATGTGAAGAATATCCAAGTCTGGGAATGGAATGCTAAATTTCGCACTACTCTAGCAGATCAAAAGGCATCTTTCTCATGGTGTACGTGTTGCACAATTTGGTGGTTTAATATGGTTGAGCAATGCTATACATGCCAGTTTAATAAGTACTAGAAGAATTAATGACCCATGCATGGTAGCTTTGCTTGTTATATTAATTTTGAGCAAGGTGTCAATTTTCTTGTTGATTACTGCAGTTCTTAATTTGTTAGGGCAATAGCATTTTCAGGGTGAATAGTTCTCACATATGCTTTTACCTTTTCGTTTCAATATTCATCATCTTATTGTAAACCTCTGAATTTTTGTTTGTATTGCACTTTCCTTTTACTTGCAGACTGCAAGTTTTTATTAATTTGAGCTACTTAGTATGGTGTACGTTTCTGATTTCAGTGCATAACATTTGTGTTTCAGCCCAAGAAGGTGGGCTGTGAGCAATACATGGGATCAAGGAGGTAGGTACAATATTACATTTTAATTAAAATTATGAATGTGATAACTTACATATGAGTGCATACAAATTTATCGGGTAATGTTTATGTTTTTGTTAACCTTTACTAGTAGCATTGTATGCAATTTGGTTAAACCATTAGAGCTGGGTGACTTTAGTAAAACAGGAATTAATAGTTGGGGATAACATATGTAATATATAAGCCTTCATGTGGGCCCTCTGGTGCATGGCTACCATGTGAAAATCCAAGACCTCTCTGAAATTGATAATGGAAATGTTGTAAAAGCTCGATCAGTTTTCATCTTGTCTAATCTCTACCTTCTTTTTTTTTTCTTTCGCAGAAGCGATTTGCTAAACAGAGGAACAGATTCCTGCAAAATTTAACAGTGAGTAAAATGATTTAAATTGTGCCTAGCTCACTGATCTTCCAACTCAAAAGAAACAAGGAATATATAGATAATTACTAAGCAGATTTTTTGTCTTCACACACATTCTAATAGTACTTACAGTGCTCAATCAGTTCTTTCTGCTAACAACGTACATATTTGGGATGCGTGCAGGACCTTGCAAACCTGTTAGAGTTGTAATCTGTATGTTTGCGTAAGGTTTACAGAATTCCTTTGTGATTCCGATATATGTTATACACTGTACATATTTTCTTATTCTGGTCACGAACCTATTGACGAGACAAATACTATGAAGTTAGTGATTTTTAATATTTCCAGTAAATGGATCAACAGGGAAACTCTGTTACTGTTGCGGGGACTTCACTACTTAGGCATGTAAAGGTGGCAAGAAAGGCTGTGGAGAGGTGCTTTGTTGAAAATGTGAATCATGCAACTCTTGTCAGGTACTTAAAAATGGGGAAAGAGGAGATTGAAGTGGAGGGAAAGCTTCAGGCTTTGTGTAACTGAATTATTTTACATTATCGACTGGATCGTCGTATAACATTAGTCCCAATTAGGCCAGCCCCTATCATGCAACTCTTTGTCAAGCGCTGAAGAGTACGTGATGCATGATGGGCTCCAGGTACAGAACAAGCTTGAGAAGCTTTGTTTATCTGAACAGTAATATGAGGTGTGGGTTTCTCTGGCTTGTTTAAAACAAAGAATTCTACTATGGAAATGAAATTAATCCGTGGACCTAAAGATATAACACTGATTCTCACTAGTCACTAGTTACTACTTCCCACGCGAGACCCAAAACAGAAGGCCGAAACACCTAAACTAGATAATGAAGATGAAGAAGCAGCAGAATGGTCAGGTCGGTGAAAATGAAATAGTCTTGGGCATTAACAACCTATGCCAGTCCACTTCATCACACTAGCTAGTCCACCGTTAATTCACCATCTACCACCTACCAACCTAGCTACTTTCAAAATTCTTGCTGAGCTTTTATGCACAAAGTTGGTTCGAGATCGAGTACGTCAATATCATTCAATTCGAGATCAGATCGAGTCAAATAATGGGCCTAATACACAGCAAATTTGTAATGCATGGTATAGAACATAAGTGGAATATAAAAACCTTCATAATTTCTAATATTGGTTATATTGTAGGATGTACAATGGGACACTGGCTGCATCAATCCCTAGCGTGCAGCTCTTATCAAGAATTATAAACTGATTCTTCAAAACTAAAAAATTGCGATCGGATTATATATAAGCCTTAGGATTTATATATGTTTATGAATTGAAAGATACTTTGTGTATGGTACTCTTCTCCATAGATTTTTAGCACTGATCTATATATGGAATCATGCATGTTAACACAAGAAGTGTGCTTAGAAGTATAAGTATGGTTATCAACTAATCGTTATGGTAAGTTTTTTCTACTGTTATTTTATTTCCACAAGGTTCGTACGTGCTTGAAATGGGAAGCAATAATAGTATAGAGCCTTATTCCATTTATGAATGCCTGCAAAAGTATTACTGAACTTAACCTCTTGCCGACAGCTAGCTATCTGAGAATTGTCAGAGCTATCTGTTACTAAAAGCAAAGATCCTGAAATATGTACCCTAGCTATGTTATAGTCACAGGCACTGCAAGAGCAGTAGTTCAAAATCTAACTTTTGTCTCAAAATATTTTTGATCTCCATCATATATATCTCTTTTTATATTTTATTTATTTATTTATTTTGAATTCATCATCATATATATACACACACACACATAATTTTCTTTTTCTGCAACAAAGTACTGAACTTAACCTCTTGCCCAAAGCTAGCTAGCTGAGAATTGTCAGAGATAGCTGCTACTAAAAGCACAGATATATCCTAGCTCTTACTTAGTCACAGGCTTACAGCTACGGCAAGCAGCGGTTCAAATTCTAACTTTTGGCTGAAAATATTTTTGATCTCCTTCATATATTGATATATACCTCTCTCTTTTAATTTTTCTTTTTTTTGGATACCATCGTATATATCTCTGTGAAATAACATTTTGCACCTTTTCCTCTCACTCAATTTTTACTTTTTCCTTAGTAAAGAAATCTCGCTTGGCACATTGTTGGTTCAAATTAACGCACTAGTCAAGTGTATTTAAAGACAATGTCTTACTCAATACTACGTGATCACCAGCTCTAAAAATTTATCTCTTCTCAAATCGTATAGATAACGTATGAAAAAATGAATCGATTATTTCAAATAAAAGTATAAGTCGACGTACACACACAATATCAAGTGTTCGTATCTTTAATTTGAGGTAACAAAAATACATGTGATTGAGACCAAAATTGCTCTCATATCCGTCCCAAAAGTATGCAACTTGAATTTTAAGCCAATATATCAATATACATTGTGAGACAAGAATTGTAATAAGAAACTTAAAACTTATGGCAAAATTAATAGTTTAGGTTTTAACCAACAAGACCAGCAGATGATCGCGATCAAGCTAGGGTTTTGACTTCTTGTACATATAGTAATTAATTAATTCAGTAATAAGATAAATAATAAAAAAAGGCAATGTAATGAAAGTTTCTTTTGCAGCTCGTTGTAATTAGTAGCTAGTAAAAGTACTACTAGTTAGGACTGGGACCAATATATATTGGTCACATAGATAATCAAGTGCAGCTGTTTTCATCTGTTAGAAAGAGTTATGAAAGACTTAAGACCTATTTCCCTTTTTATGTAAATGGGCAAGCAGTCAAGGACAAGAAGAGAAGCAAATGAGGGGTCTGAGATCGACTTTGCTTTATTTCAGTAATGAGGCTTTATGAATAAGAAACAAATATTGGTTATTGTCCATGGTCCACTTTCAGCTTCGCCAATCATGAAACATTCTAGAGCTATATCAAGTAGAAGCCTTATTATAGTTTTCAAAACTGGTCTCCATCTCCAACCTATATAAGCTAGCAAAAATATTTACCTTGGGCACCGATCTCTACACCAAAAAGCACATTCGAATTCATAACCACGTACCTTACTGTATTTTCTATAATATGCAGAACTAACCGTGCATTGATCTCGGTCTATTGGAACTACAGTTTGTATCTCAATTGATTTTGCAAGAGATCGATAGTACTCTTGAGAACGAGTAGTAAAGAACAAACTTCTTTGTAATGCTACATATTGTTAAAGAAGATGTAAATGACTATAAAAGTAGCCATGAAAACAGCCCAAACCATATGCAAAATTAATAACCATAACTAAGCAGTCATAAATATTCATAGGCTTCATGTCATAAAGCATGAATAACCAGTCAACGTACATAATAACCATAACTAAGCAATGATAGTTGATCATATATAGGTTCATGTCATATTGTCATAAGCATGCATGACCATTTAGATTACAAAATAACCATAACTAACTGAGAGAATAGGTAATTAAAAGAAACAGTAGATCTTCAGATTCTGATTCTTCAAGACCCCAAACGGCCATAACCCCATCTGCATCAAAAGAGAAACCCCACAAATATAAGCTCAACATGCATATAATTAAAGAAGCGTCCAGTAAAATGTTTCTGTTAAACCTCTTGATGGAAATCTATGAGACTATGACGATGACGAGGAAAACTCTTAAGTAGAGTAAACTGTGATATATATATATATATTTGCCAAAAATCAATTGATATTGTTTAAAAGCCAACAAAACAAGGAAAGCCCCATTTTCATCATCGAAACAACGTTTTTCAAAAATACATGTGCATACATACGATGCTTTAGAAACTTGTAAATTAATGATCAATATATTTACGTAATGTTCTAACCAGAGAAATAGCTAGCCACGTACCTTGACGATCGAGATTAGGCGACGCCACCGCCTCTGGCGTATGGGTAACCCCTACGCGCATCGCGAGCCATTCTGGTGGCAATGGAGTCATCAGTGTCAGTGTCTGATATGGGAGGTTCAACGTGGCCGATCTCGCCACCCACGTCAGCAGGTCCAAGGTGCTGTTGCTGTGCTGCCTGTGCATTTTCAGGGTTTGCCGGAGGATCACCCACAGGGGTACCTTGGTGAACGACGCCTACCCACTCTTCTTGTTCTTCAGCAGCAGCAACAGCCGCAGCCGCAGCCTGAGCGGCAGCCAAAGTGGCAGCAGCCTCAGCTGCAGCACGAGCAGCAGCGGTACGACTCCGTGTGCGACTGGCAATGGAGTCAGGTGGGGGAGCATACCCTTGATTTGCCATAATCGATCTTTGAGCTATCAACTGGTTTGAGTAATAAGAGGGCAAAAGGCCAATGAAACTTAGCTAGCTATCGATCTCTCTGAGCTATCAACTGGTTTGAGTAATAAGAGAGAAAAAGGCCAATGATCGAAACTCAGCTACTTAGCTAGGGTTTATATACTAGTATATATAGTACTAGGCAGCTAGGTCAGTTCAATTGTTCAATAATATTAATAATATTGGTGAGGACATATATGCAGGGGAAGAAGACACTTCGGTTCTTTGAAGTGGTTTTCTTTTTCAACTCTCTTAAAAAAGTGGTCCAGAGAATTAAATCGCGATCTGTAATTGTGGAAAGATCATAATTCAGTTCTATCTGCGTTCAGGTTTCCTTAAAAAGGAAAAGTGGGTATTTGACGAAATGGAGCACAGCAGTGGACAGTGAGATCACGTGGTAGCTATCTCTCTCTCTCTTCTGTCAATTCGATATTTCTAAACGAATTATTGAAATGAGATGGTTTGTTTGCGCTCCAATTTTAATTTGTTCTGTGTACAGCAACCCTTCCATTTTCAGTTTTCACATCCACTACTACTGCTATTTTATTTAACTATTGTTATGCGTAGGGATTTAAATCTTTTTGAAATTGCTAAAATTTTATAGTTTGAGTTCACCAATTTTGAGCGAAATTTACAATTCTTTTAAGAGTTAATTTTTACACACCAATAGTTTTTGATATTTCAATTGATAATTGAAATTTTCGTAAATTATAATATCAAAATTTCGAACCTTTTGTGCATGCATTGATCGCTATGCTACAATATGTCTGAGTAAGTATATAGTGTGCCCTGGTAAGTGGTAAACCCAAGACTACTAAAATGATTGAATATAATTAAACCAGTGTTTGCCATGTCAAGTAGGATCGAGGTCACTAATTGAATTTGGTTACATTTTTGTAATTGCTTTTATTAACGAAAGTGAATATGGAGATAGTTTGCAACCACACGTCCACCAAGTCCACAACCAAAACTTGTCAATGCTAGCTACTGTATCAATTCGATCTTTATTGGTTTCTATAAATTGCTATCAATGAACTGCTACTAGAGACTGATATGCGCGCATCATAAATAGTATTCCATGTAGAGATCACATATCATATAAGTCTATGCACGTACGTCTTTTTAATTAACATAGATATTTAATTACTAAGGGCCGGTGAAGAATTATGGTCAGAACAGTTACTTCTCCTTTGTTATGATTATGGCGTCAGTTTTTCAGCAGGACCAAGTGTAAAATTGAAGTTATTTTGTGCAAGGATACTTGAAAATAATCAAGAGGCGTAGCCTTGGTACTAATAATTTTGATTTCGATTGTATAAAGCGGTTTCAACTTCCAATCTAATTGGGTTGTTGTTGTTCTTTATCTAGAGGTTGTAATATCTAGATCCCATCGATGCATACATAAAATCAACGTTGATTTGATACATACGTAGGTAAAAAGACAATGTATGAATTGTGTGAGCAAGTCTTTCTTTGGTACATATGTTGAAGTATGAATAAGACATATACAAATCATGTTTGTTGATCATTTATCTTCATGGTGATAATTAGGGTGGTTAGACCTTTTCATATAGTAGATTACTTCGTATGTGCTCGGCCCTTTCAATCTCTTAGGTATTCATGAGAGATTAGTAGTCGTGAAATCATAACTACCAACACCGAATTATGTACCTTATTTATGTGATTTTATGTTTAAATCACAATATAAGCAGTAATTCTTACTGGCTAATTAATGTGTGAAATTGACAAATTATGTAAGTGCGAGTATTGCTTAATGCATGTCTTCTGAGTTGGAAAAAGAAGAAGAAGGAAAAGAGTCACTCGAGAAACTGAGATTGGTCAAATGTTTGTGAGGGTTTTGTGATTTATATCGATCAACTAGCAGAAAGAACAAGGAAAGTCGGAGTCATATTTGACTAAAGGGCAGAAGGCAAAGAAAGTTTGATCCTACTAGAAAAACTAGGTAATTTATTACTAATTGGCATCATATGTGAAATTATGGTATGTTCGATTATATTAGGAACATGTGGTTTTCACATTACCTTGACGGTGTAGAGTTAAGATTTTTCGATCACCAACTTTTTATGTCCGGCCATAAGTGATCGAAAGTGTCACATTTGATATGAAATAATTGATTTGTGAAAACATTCGACCCTAATTGACGGATTGAAGATATATGATTGACAAACCTTATTTATCTGAATACATGCATCAGTGTATATATGTACATCAAAGATGCTAAGACTCCCGCAAATGATAGCAAGTTGCTAATTCCCACCCCCAAATTTCAATCTTCAAACTGCACAATTAGGAATTTAATAATATGAGAAATAAAATTATGATAATGTTTTAAGGAAGTAATTATATACATAAGAAAGTTGGTGGATTTTGATCAGTTTTGTACAACATGCAGTAAAATACTTGAGAGCTAGGTACATATAATTTTGAAGTAAGAAGTAATTAGAACCACATTGAAGAGCTGTACCAACCAAGTCGACTTCCAGTCTTCAACCATTATTCCACTAGTAAACACACTTCACTGGAAACAAGCAACAAGTAATTAGAACCACATTGAAGAGCTGTACCAATCAACCATTATTCCACTAGTAAACACACTTCACTGGAAATTTTCATAAATTACCTGCAGGAAGATTTAAGAGCTACACCAACCAGCCATGTGCTATATATTAATCTTCAATTCTTTAAATCTTTGTGGTACTGTAATATTTTTTTAATTTTTTTTTATGACATCTTTGTGGTGTAAATTCGAGTTGCTTTATTTTGCAATTATCATAATTAGCCTTCTTAATTAAAGGTGATTTATAAAATTTTCTAGTATTTCAAGGTTATTTTCGTAAATAACAAACCCTATTCTCTTATAAAAATTTTCTTAACCGTTTAAGAAAAAACACAAATTATTTTTGGAGAAATTGCAAGTTCTGGGCCTTTCCCAAGGCCCAAACAGCCCACCTACGGATGTATATAAATCCCCCTCACACTCACACGGCGGTGAAGAAAAATAAGCCGAAACAAAAGCGCAGAGAGAGAGAGAGAGAGAGAGAGCTCTGAGAGTGACGATGGAGATCGGCGCCGGTCACAAATCGAAGATGCCGTGCCCAAACTCCGAGCACATGGAGTCGGAAAAGTCTGAAGTGACCTCCTTCACCGAGTCATTCTCCAAATACCACAGTTGAGTCACGTACTACGTAATTCGACGATCATAGCTAATTAACTTTCCTTAAAGACTTACACAAGTTAGTAAATTGTTTTGTGCAGTACCAAAGTTGAAAGATGCTTGGCCGGAGGTGGAATCGGCTTTACAAGAGCATGGAATTTCTTACACACTCAATCTGGTATGCATAAGAAATTTGTTCTTTCTACACCTACCTAGCTAGCTTTGTTAATTCTACTCGATCTGGTTTACATTACATTACATTAATCAGTGGTTTATGTCAAATTATGACAGGCTGAGCTTTACATGACTGTCTCAACCACCCCAAGGACCAAAGATCCAGACATCATTCACAGGGCTAGGGAGATTATTGTGCTTCTGTCCAAAACTACTACTCCGACATATGTGGTACAATTCAATTCACACATCCTTTCATTCTATAATTAGCGTTTTTATTTTTGTTTCTCTCACTCTAATTCTTTGGCAATAGCCTGTAAATAATGTTTTGCATCTTTATTTAAAATATCATGCGTCTATGTTTACAGGCATTTCTTTTACAATTGATTTTAGGGATTCGAGTGCATAACATGTTCAAGTCATCCAAATCTAGCGTATAGAATTAAAAATGCAGAATAATTACAGTTTTATTTAACAACAGAATATAAACCTTCTCACCTGCAGTTCTAGGTATTTAGTGAACAAATTGAAAAGCCAGTATGTGTTGCAATTGGTTTTCTATTGACAACAGCCAGCTTTTGGTAGCTTGTTTTACCGACATTATATTTATTCCCCAAACCTGTAGATATTTACATTGTTTTGAATAAGGTGTTTATTCTCGTTCATTGACTGCAATCTTTAATCTAAGAAGGCAACAGCATATAAGCAGTATTTTCAAGGTGAATAGTAATCACACCTGTATTTGTTTTTGGTTGATTCAACACATTAATTTAAGCATTTGAAATAAGAAATTATGTTTATGTTGCTCTCTTGCATAGCAAACTGCACATTTTTCTTTTTCTGATTAGAGTGCATAACGTTTTTATTTCAGGTAATTGATATATTGAATGGCGATATGCATCATGACCACATCAAAACTGGGTATCAAGAAGGTGGGCTTGCTGCAATACATGGGATCAAGAAGGTGGGTATTGCATTCTTCTTAGCTCTGCTGTCTTTGAAATTTTTTGCTGAACTTAATAAAGTAACATTTAAGCCTTTCCTCTAATTGTGCATTCGTGATGCCTTTCAATTTTTAAAATGTAATTAGTTTGGTGATTTATAAGGTTTAGAGTTGAGTTATCGTTTAGTGAAACAGGTTAGAATGGAAATAACATGAGCTATATAAGCCTTCACATAGTTGCTCTGCTGCATAACTACTCTTCTTCTCTCCGTAATAGAAGCTCTCTCATCTTCTAATCTCTAGCTACTTTTTTTTCCTTTCTTTTTTTATTTTCAGGAGCGATTTGATAAACGGAGGATCAGATTCTTTGAAAACGTAAAGGTACATAAAGTCCTATATTATGTCTTGCGATCTTCTAGACAAATGGAATAAAGAATGAAAGGATAAATAGGCATTCCTTATCTTCACTTTTTAGTAGGTACTTACCATGGTTAATTCTCTCTGCTAACAATATAATTTGGATGCAGGACCTTGCATGCCTGATGAGTTGTCATCTGTATGTTAACGTAAGGTTACAATTCCTGTGTGATTCTGATACATTATACATTGTGCACTTATTTTTCTTGTCTATACGATGAATATAATTTTTTTTAACATGTGCCAATGAACAGGGAAACACTGTGACTGCCGCGGGAACTTCACTTGAGCATGTAAAGCTGGTCAGGATGGTCGTTGAAAGGTGTTATGTTGAAAATGTGAATCCTGCAACTATTGTCAGTCGCTTAAAAATGAGGAAAGATATGCTTAATGTGGAGAGAAGGCTTCAAGCTTTGTTGATGTGAATTGTTGTTATTTACGGGATTGTTATAAAAGATTAGCCTAATTAGTCAAAGTTAGTTTAAACTAACAATAAGATCAAACATATAACTATTAGCAGCGGCCTTGTTGCTGGATTGATTGATGTAATGTAGTGGATTGCAATGCATGTGGAAGGGTTGTTATTGTGATTGAAAGAACATAATGTAGTAATGAGTTGAGTTTTATAACTTCTAATATATGAAGGTTTTATTTGACAATATCTTCTCTTCTGGTTAAGAAGTTGCCGGCTACGTTGCACTCAAACTCCTCATAAGAACATAAATTCATTGGGAAAAGGCAAACCAGGAACTGAACATGTTGTTCCAGCATGCCTTCCCTATGGCAGAACAGAAGAGAGCCTAAAGCTCTTGATGCCAACCTCAGAAGTCAGAAACTCGGCTTTCCGCATAATCCCTGATAAATATAATCTGCTGCCTTCTTTGTTTTTGACTAACTGATATGATAATTTTACAAAAAAAGTAACAAAAAATAAAAAAATGACTACTTGTAGAATTGATAGTGTGAAGTCTTTTGATAGTTTGACATCCATCCGTTTTGGATTCAAGCATTGGCAAGCTCAGTGGCAGCAGGAGCGGCGCTGCCAGTAGTTGGTCTGAAATAGAACAATTATGCCCCATAAATATGAAGTCTTGAAAGCATAAGATCAGGATATAACATAGAAGAGACACGGCAAAAAATGAAGGGATCGAAAGCTTACACGCCCATGAAAACTTTGCAGGCATCATAGATACCCCATTGGCTTCCGGTAAGGGTTCCGATCATGACTATACGAAGAGGAAGACCCCGGGTGAAAAGACCCCACACTCCTAGATTCTTCACAGCCTGCAACATACATCAATTAAAATTGGCACATTAACAAAAGATGACCAAGTACAACTATGAGGCTACTTAATGCTTATATATATGAGCATTAACTGGACTCACATCACTAACAGTTGCCCCCTAGGCATTGTTGAGGAAAGACACCAAGTTATCAGCAGGGTGTGAAACAACATCACAGAACACACCAGCCACATATCCACACGCAAAGCTCACTCCGAGCTGCAAGGGTGTGTTGCACTGCTCTTTCGGTGTTGGGATCACATGCTTGTAAGTGAGCTCGACAAATTTCTCGAAAGTTGAAAATTTCATCATTGTATCTGTACAAAACTCACCAAGTAATTGTTATCAGCAATAACTCCAGAAGATAATGAATCTTAACAAGCATGATCATGTTATGTTGCTAGACTGTGACGGATAGAGAAGCATAACTTACAAGGAATTTGGCGTCCCCAAAGAGGAATAATCCCTTTGTACAACCTGTAAGGCAATCAAAGCAGTAATTATCAAACCAAAGTTCTTGCATTCCATATATATTAATTACTACATACAACAAGCTAGTGCCAATTCTGAGTAACATTATATATTCATATAATACCCGAGAGCGCCTTCGGATTTGATAAACTTTGGTAGCCCATCTGTCAAACCTCTGGCGAACGGCAAAGAACTCGTAGAGGCCGTACTTGCCGGCACCCTGAGCACTGTAACCAATCAAAGTGGGCGCCCAAGCCCTAAAGAAACCTCTAATTCCTTGCTCCATGAACATAACTCCAAATACAGAGATAAGGCTTTTGTATTTTGCCGGGTCAATCTACGTCATCATCAACACAATTTCAATATCCACCTGGTGAAGAAAGAATCTCTACTTGGCTACGCCATTTCTAATTTGTTCACCAAATGATACGTTTAGTTTGGAAAAAGAACTTCTAAACTTGAGTGATTATTACAATGACATTTTCCAAAAATTTGGATTGATCCACACTAAAATTACTTATTTAGAACCATTGGCGATTCCGTTAAGCGCCTTGGCTACATCCAATTGACTCCGGATCAACTTGACAGGATCACATTTCTTGTTGATTCTCTTTTCCATATCAAGCTGATTTTGCTTAAGATTCTCCATCAGCTTCGAAATCGTATCCTCCTTCATTTGGTGGACTTGAACCTGCAAAACTTTTACCTCTGATGAGTTGATGTAACATTTCCCGGCCAATCAAGAACACCAATATCAGCCAGGCAATTTTCTCCATCGCTCTGAATTTCAGCTAGCTTCTTGATTAATTTCTGGCTAGAATAGACAACGGTCTAGGTCCGAAGACTAACAGACATACTCTACTTATATATACTACAGATACTTCGCGATCAACAAGTATTTTTTAGTCTGGAACTCCGAATTAGTGAGCAACAAGTTTCTTAATCAACAAGCTGTGTAATAGGGACACAAGCTGGATTGCACATTTGCACCAGAGCAACTTGTACCGGAGATTTTGAAAAAACTACGCACAGACGTCAGCATGTGTACTTGTATATTTAAAACAAATATCCGAGCACGAGAATTCCATCAGCTGCTACATGGCCTTTCTTGAACTTTTTGAATGTAGCTATATAAACTGCACAAGTAGATTTTTGTTTTGGTTTTGGCTTGTGAAAAATAGATCCTGGAGACACTTGTTTGACAGATAATTGTGAGTTTGTGACCTTATTATATGAAATGTGAAATTAATGTTAAACAATGTCATCTTGTGAGTTTGTAACCTTATTAAGCAATGTCATCATGTTAGACAATTGTGAGTTTGTGACCTTATGATGAAATGTGTGTTTATATACCCTATATGAAGGACACCTGTATACATTTATTTTGTGTACTATCTTGTTAGATTATAGGCAGCACAATTATGCAGGAAAGTTTTGTTTGTTAACAGGTTCTGCCCAAGCCTTTCTTGAAGTATAATGGGATTATGCAGTGGTGCTTTGGAGTCATGGAGGAAGATGCGGGCATATTTTGTCAATGTTTTTTCACTGCTGAGGTTGAGGGAGTACAGAGCATTCCACACCAATAATCTCAAGTCACATGAGTTGCAGTGCTGAAATTTGGTTGTGCAAGACACTCAACAGATCATCTGACAAGAAACATTCGAGCTGACGGCATTACTTTTCTAGCTTGAAAGTTTACTAGAGAACTTATGGGTACTTATACATTACAAGGGGTCATTCGAGCGTATCTAAATAGGTACTACGTTTACATATAGATCCCTACGTTGTTACATTCCATTTAGGATATTGGCTGCCATTACAACTCACAAGAAACTATAGGGCAGTGGTAGTGGCAATCGACATGGCTCCTCGCTTATTTATTAGATGCATGTCATCAAAATCTGTGTCGCAAGAGCGACCACAACTACTCCAATTCCAGATTTGGACTCGGAGACTTGCTATCCGGTACCATGATGGTGCTAAATTTTTTTTTTTTTTACTTTGTCAAGGAGAATCCAAAAGCTTTCTAGACCCAAGATAAACCCTTTCAGCGTGTGTGAAATGCTCCAACTGTGCATTGCAGCACAATTCATGGCCACTTTGATAGTTTCGGAGTTCGAACCTAGGTTGGGGAGCACACCCAACTATGCAAGAACCAGTAGGCCACTTGCAGTGGTTATGATGGTGCTGAATTTGAATTATAAGACACATTTACAAAAACTAGGCATATCAACTTGAAGCACTACACTAATGATATCTATTTATTCAGTGATGATCACACGATCACCAGGCGATCAAAAAATTTGTAGTCACCGATCCTTGAATTTAATTTGAATGGTTGAGATTAAAACACCTAAAATTGATTCTTTTAATCTTAACACTTGATATCAAATACAATTGTGAGTGGCCACACAATCCTTGATTGAATCACATTTGTGACCGTGTGAACATTACTATCTATCTTTATTTAGGATCCTTGGCCCATAAGTCCATTTCTAGGAAAGAAAAAACTTCCCATCACCTAAAACAAAACAAATAAGCTTCTTCATGAGCATTTAACCCAAAAAAAAAAATGTGAAATGACGATTTTGTAATAACATCAGTTATCTAATTACAAAATTGCCACCTCTTCTTTCATGAGACTCTCTCTCTCTCTCTCTCTCTCTCTCTCAGATGATAAGAGTCGTTAGTTGTCATGAGTCTCATGACTTGTAACACCCCAACCCGAATTTTTCGAAATGAATTTGGATTAATGGTGAATTGGAATATTGGACCCAAAAACCATATTGTTCAACAATATATCAAAATGAAATTAAATCACATCATCATATAGATCTTGTTGTCTAGATTGAACTTGGTACCTGAGTCAATTGAAAAGTTCAGGAAACCTTTGAAACGACCAAACCCCCCACCGCCTCGATTTCATCGTAATGGTGATCTCATAAACAGAGGGTGAGCAATAGGATCACATCATCGAACAATAAATCCGATTACAGAACATCGAAACCTGTGAAGAGAGGAGAGATAGACAGAGGGTGAGTAATAGGATCACATCATCGAACAATAAATCCGATTACAGAACATCGAAACCTGTGAAGAGAGGAGAGAGGGAGAGAGAGTTCTAGATAGAACGAGAGAATTTTTCTCTGCTCCATCTCCCCTAGCTGGTCTAAACTTATATAGACTTAAATTCAACGGTCAAGATGATGTTGTGATAAACAACGATCCAGATTCAATCACTTAAATTTCCTTTATTTCAAATAAATTTTCTTAATTCTCAAATTAAAAAAAAATCATAATAAATAGCTTAAGTATCTGAAAAATTTCACGTAAACTTCCACAGACTCGTCTCAATACGAACTTTAATACCAGCTTACCAAGTCCTCAAATTGGACATTACTAGTCATCAAAATTTGAGAAATTTTGTCATACACATCTTTAATAATTACCGAGATAATAAAATTAATCTCAAGAATTATTTTCCCGGAGCTCACATAAATTACCTAATTATATAGTTTGTGTCACAAATTTACAAGGTATTACATGACTGACCTTTGCTTTCTTCTGTAACTAGTTTGCAAGGATTACTATATATGTTTGAAGTGAATAGTCCTTGCAATTATCAAGACGTGCTTCCATAGCGACTAGAATAAAGAGAAACAAATAGACATCAACAGCCATACCCAAAAATCACCTCATCATACATGATAGGCGACATATTAGGTGCGTAAGCGCTAGAACAGCCGATATGATAGAGGGATCCAAGCAGCTGACCACAATATAAAGATCCGATATAGAATTTGATAATATTAGGAAGTGATTGAGATGGCCTTCTTAGAGACCGATTACATCACCAAGTTATGTTTCTTTTATGCTATGAACTCTACTCTTACTAATACATATACAAACCACAAAAGGAGCTAACGTCTACCAACTATTTTAAGTTTACTAAATAGGGATTGAGTAGCTATTGACCGATGTAATAGATCGAGAAGCAAATTCAATTTTACATGTACGATAATGCATTGCATGTAAAATATGGAATGCAAAACATAAATTAAAAGAACAATTAATTTCTTTCGATACTTATTATTCAAGATGAAGTACATAGAGAATTCAACAACATCAATTATGAAATTCCCATGAAATTCCCATGGATAGCAATCATAATCACTTGTATCATAGTTCAAACTGCACACCTCAATGTTCCTTAACTTTCACAAACAAATTCCTGATCTGCATTACTTGTTTACTACTAGACTCTTTTGGTTGTATTCATGAAACCTGTGAACTATACTATTCCATTTGACATTGCAGTCCAATCTTGTATTCCTAGGAAATATGTTTTTTGAAAAAACAAATTCATAGCGCAATCCATAGGGGATACCAAACCACCAAAGTCATGCTTCTCTGTTTTACAATGAATGTTGACAGTGGTAGCTCCACCCGTAACTACATCATTAGTGATGTTAACATTCACTTGTGCATTAGTAGCAGCATCACTTATAGTTAGGAACAGTGCATGCATGATTGACAATAATACATTTCTTGCCATCACGGTCTCACGTACAGTAGAATCCTTACCACGGTCTCACGTTTTATAGTTCATGATTTGGCTCACATTTAAATGTGTTTAATTTCACTTTTAGCAAAGTTAAATTTCCATATTAAATATGATCTAGCAAATTAAATTACACTTTTAAAAAGTTTACTTTATTTTGATTTGTAAGACACTTTTACAAAAATAGGCGTATCAACTTGAAGCACTACGTCGATGATACCTATTTATTCAGAACGATCACAACGATCATCCGACGATCAAAAATTTTATGGTCACCGATTCTTAAAAATTACTGCCCTCACCCACTCACTGAATCCCATTATACTAACCTATTAACTATCAACTTTCACAAAACGCAAGCATATTTTATCAGTTTTTTTTTTTTTTTTTTTTATCAAATGCTGAGGTCGAGGGAGTACAGAGCATTCCGCACAAAGTCGGATCACTTGTTGGCATTTCAGCGTGCACGGCATATTTCATCATCGGAATTGGTGGGATCCTCAAATAAGCGAACAGTCTATACAAAGGCACCTGAAGCGGGATAAAGCTGACAACACAGCCGGACTGCCCGGAATTGCCAAGGTGATGACCCTCCAATTTCACCCGCCAAACAGGCTGACCAGCCGCCACAGCACGTCATCCTCTTTTGGCAACTGCAACCTGTCACTTTACCATATATTTCGCATCAACTCTGACCTAAGTTTTTCCCTCTGTCTACTAGCATCCCAAACATATTCCACAGTGCACAATCTCCTCAATATTCCTGAAAACTCGAACCAAAGCATAGACAACCCTAATAGATTTGGCAAAGTAACTCTTTCTAAGTTCTGACTAATTGATTAAGAAAGGAAAGTCAAGTACAGACAGTAAATTTAAGAGATAAAAACTGTCTTAGGAACAGCATTCTCACTCCCTGGTCGCTATGCTGATACAGGGTTACTTCCAATTACTAAGTTCAATTCCATCTAGTATTAAGGGAAATGAAAGAACAACTTCTCAACATGAGTTCAACATGGATAGCTGCAATCTTTCTTCCATTTACTCCCCTGGAGCAGAGACACCTTGCTTCAGCCTCTCCTTCTTCAGCTTCTTCTTGGACACCGGCTTCTTCTTTTTTGGAGGAATAGTTCTCTGAGCATACACATAAAGTGCATAGTTTCCAACAAGAAAAGTCACCAGTAACCCAACAACAACAAGCAAAACAATCAATCCAGGGTTGAACCCTTTTGTCCCCTGCATAACCAACACGGTAAGTTATATTTTCACACCAATAATCAGATGGATGAAAAACAAAAGTTGCTGCAACCCCAAGCTATATTTCCCTTATGCATCCGTAACAATCTTTTTTCTTCTTCTTTCATTAATTGCAAACTGATTATACTACAACACTACTATGGTTACAAGGCTTAGAAATTACACATGCAAAGCCATTTAGCTGTCTTGCCATTAGTTGAAAAAGCAAAAAGAGAACAGCATCCAAAGGAAAAGAACCAACTGAGGAACAACCATTTAAAAGCATGAACCTGCATCCAAAAAGGTCTCAATCTACATAACAAGCCTGCACTAACTGCTTAAATGTGACAAACGAACAAATAAGTTGCATAAGATTTATTTGAAAGGAAAACTAGCGAGTTAACTGGTGTTCCATATTTTCCATGTTATTCGACAAGTCAGATTTGAACAGAGCCAATACCAATCTTGGCTTAGGAAATGCAGGTAACGAAATACATATCAGATTGACTAGAAAGCATCCGTGCACAAACTTCACACTGATACGTAAAGTGAATCCTAAAGTCTGAGAAATCTTTGTACTTGAAAAATCAACCAAACTAAATACACTTCTCTTTTTTGGGGTAAGCTGAACATAGCTCAAAGGATATGGTAGAATCCCGAATTCACAAGCACTGACAATCAGCTGAAAGGAAGAACTCAGGCATGCCAGGGACGAAATCCAAACTCACTCTCATCCTGACCCACTATGTCAGTTTAGCGAGATAAAGGAGTTAATGGTTAACCCACCAAGACAACATACTGATGTCACCCCAAATTCACAAATGAATATATGACGGACTGCATTAGAAAACTATCTCACAATCAACATAACACCGATTTCGGCATAAATCTACAAATAGACTCACGCACATAGGTTCCACCAAATTACATGCATTTCAAGCTCAAATAATCACAATCAAAATCTAAATACAAGCCCCATAACTACCGAAATCATGAAGATAACCCACACAAGATGAAATAAATACGCCAGAATTCTTAATCATGCATTGAGCTCATATATAATGACAAAAACAGGGGGATCAAAGTACTTTAAAGAAGATTAAGAAAAAATTATCAAAAATAAATAAAAAAATCAATTGCATCTTGAATCTTCAACCAATTCACAGATCACGAAAATTAATTTTTCGAGGAAACAATTTCGACCAGATCAACCAAACACAAACCGATACACGTAAAATTCCAATAGATTTATCCATGCATGCAAGACATTGACGAACAGAAACCCGCATCCAGCTAAAAATCAGAAATCTAAAATTTCCGATTCACGACTACAACATCTGAAATCAGAGAGCAAATTGAAGGCGGTGGATCATACCGCGGCGTCGAAAGAGGGAGGGACCTTGTCCGAGAAGTCGTCCGCCATGGCTGTCGCTCTGAGCCTGAGATTTGAGAGATCCGGGTCGCTGCGTCAACTGGACCAGAGTGAAGATTGGAGAACAACAATTAAGAGCCAGATCTAGTCACACTAGTAACGTATAAATATGAATCGGATATAACTTTGGGCCCTATCACCTGCCACAGATGGATTTGACTTGAGTATTACATATATGGGCTTTTATATCTCGTTACGGAATTGACTCGTTATGGGCTTGGGTTTGACATTGAGCTCCACTGTGAAGGTTTCTGGGTATAACAGAACAACTCTATACTTGAACCAATTTGGGAGGATAGGAGTTCTATCAAGTTGGGAAATAGTAACCTGTACTATTGTTATATGCAGCTTTGTTTTAGAGAAGACAATTTTTAATCTCATTTCGTAAACATGCTGAGTGATAGACTGATTTATAAGGTTTCAAGCTAAAGTGTAGCGTGGGCTTATAATTAAGTAAGACATTAAAATGATTGGGTGTATGAGATATCTAGTTGTTATTGTTGAGTAGGTTTCAATCTCATTTGTCTTGTTTACACAAATCTTGTTATTGTAGGTTTCAATCTCATGGAGGTTGTGAATTCATATAAAGTCTGTTTAAGCTAGTTATCAAAATCCCCAATTTTTTTTTTGTAAGAGTTAAAGGGAAAGTTAACTGGGGGTTTGAATGAAAAATTAAAAATTGATGGAAGAGTGATGTATCAATTGTATTGACCCTTAAATTAATTAGACAGAGAATACATATTTAATGAAATTTACGTAAATTCACAATCTCCTCACTGTAGAGGAGTCGGATTTTAGTCTCATACATCTTGTTAAAAAAATCTTCTGCACACAATAACTTTTTTTTTACTTCTTGTCAAAACCTGAACCAAATCATGTTTACCAAGACATTCATAATACCATTGAAATTCTCTCCAATCATATATCAAACTCAAAATATTCTTTAGCGTTAAGGAGGCCAAACAAGACTAGGAGAATAGTATAGCCACATGGGTTGCCATGACCTAAATAAACATGGCTGCCCCATTGATTTCTCAACTCTTAGCATCAAAGTGGTTATAACGCTAAGTACGAAGGCCTTGATAATGGTTTTCTTTTTCCAAGTATGCCCAATAGTTAAGTAGCTGTCCATTCTAAAAAAATAAATAAATAAATAAATAAAGTAGCTGTCATGTACCAATTGACATTTGATTTTTCCTTACCTAATAGGCTAATATTGTGCCAATGTGTAATGTATATTAATCATTTTTCATGTATTTTAGCTCATTACTTGTTGTGGAGACAAGATATTCTCAACTGCGCATGTTTTGTGAACCTTACAAAGCTACATTGGTCCCGTGCCAGAAGAAAACGGTCGTTTAGATATGGTCGGTACAAGGCACACTACACTATATCGATGATTCTGGACTTTGCAAGAATATATCAGTTTTTTAATGGTAATTGATTATCCAATAGGAAAATGCCACCTCAGCAAATTAGTTTTGCCAATTGTGATTCTCATGTCCCAAAAAAAGTTCCACTCTTAGAAAGGAAATATGAAATTTTGATGTGAATCGGATTTCAAATTGGACACATCCACATATCAGAAAGACATATAGATCAAGCTGTAAAGAATAGCTGATTAGCCTAAATTCTAACCACGCAACTCAGCTTTTTTTTATTTTTTATAAGCTATTGTGAGACTGGATAATATCAATATCTTCCATAACACCTCATAGTCAACAGTAAGAAAAACAGCATCTTGTCTGAAAAATATCAAATCACATGTAAGGATAAAGAATCACTTGTCAATAATATATTGACATCAATGACAAAAGTGTACGACTACGTACTCTTCATCCTGTAAAGATAACTCATTGAAATATCCATACATTTTTCTAAATCAAAGTGTGAAATAAGTTGGAAATTTTGCCATTCGTTTTCTTTCAAACCTGATCTCCATTATTTTGACATTTGAGCCGACTAATTAAACTTCTACAAATTGTTTTTCACCGTCAAGTTTGATGTCTATAGTTAAAGAGCTCCACAGAGAGTTTGTTGATATTTAGGTACAAGTGTACAACTACAACTACGACTACGACTATGCAGCCTCTTTTTTTTTTATCGAGGGCATGGAGCCATGGACTTTAAGAACATTAATAGAGGGACGTAGAAGGAGTTTAGCCATTCATTTGTTATGTGATACCGACGACATGGTGTGCTGGATCTGGGCCCATTGACCAGGGAGCCTAACATGGAGCACTTTAGGAAAACTTGTCTTCAATGTCCTGTACTCTAACTAGTTGAGAAGTTGATTTTAAGGTCATTGAAGATCTTCATGAATATACTATAGTACTAGTTGAAGTTAGAAATTCTTTCTTTATGTCTGGATAAGTTCATAGAAGTTCTAATAATGCAAGGTTTTGTATGTCTTGGATATCATCAACAAGATTTCTTTCAGTAAGTTTTTATTCCAATGATTAAACAGCATTCGTATGATATATATTTTGCACTATAAAATCTATTTCCATAATACCTTGTGAGCCGGGTAAATTGATCATCTTTTATTATTTTCAAGAACAATGTGCGCGACTGATCAATTATGAACCGTTAATGGGTGTGAGTTTAGTTTTTTTTTTTTTTTTTTTTATCACCGACAGTGGCTAAACCTAAAACTCTAAATCCTAGTCATATCTATGAACATGTTTTATCCTTTGAACTTTCAAAGTTAACCTTCCCTTTATTCCCAAATGTTCTTTTACCATTTTTTTCTCTCCTTAAAGTAATGGGAAAGGCTGAAGGAAAGTATAAAGGTGAAGCTGCATTTTATGAACTACTTTCTCGAATATCATTTTGGAGTAACATCATGCTAGGTATATGGATAAGATTACATGGGTGAATACTAAATATTGCAACAGCCCTATTGCAAAAGTGATCTAATAGACGTTCATGATTGAGTTCAGAGTAAATGATAAGAAAATACCCGATTGCAGAGAGATTAAAAGGTTAACGCCAGCTCTTCGATGAAATTACAACTTTGTTGAAAGGAAAAATCATCCCACTTCAATTATATATGATCATTTCTTGCCGTTACACCCACCTCCACCAATAACAAACAAATCAGAGAAGTTTCCAAAAAGGTTAATGATAAATATGCATATTTTTTCTTCCTATGGTACAATACTTTACCAAAACGCTACTCATACATGTCTGCTTTTGAGAACTGAGATTGCTTGTGAAAGAAACCAGTTGCCCACGATTCCATCTCCCACCAATCAAAGAAAGAAAATGACCCCCACCCATTTCTTTATGGCCATCGTCTTCTCCATCAAAATAAGACCCACTTTTACTAGTACAATGGAGATGGAGTATAATGTATGATTAATAATTTAAATTAACAGGGAAAACTTTGCTGCGTAAGCTAACCTCGGATGTTATTGTGTGATACATACAGAATCAAATGAAATGAATCTAGACGTTTGATCAGACGATATGATCGACACCGAGACCGTTGAAGCTGTTTTCGGAGGAGGAGGTGGAGATGGTGATCATGCCATTGCAATCAGAAACACTGTCCTGCAAGCTCAACAAGAGATGTGAAGTGCTAAAAGTTGCGGTGGGTTTTGTTTTTGGGACAATTGGGACTTCGGCTTCACCCACTAGCATTTGCACCACAGCTCTCATTGTAGGTCTAACATTTGGGTCAGGCTGAGAGCAAGCGAGTCCAACTAGTAGCACTTTCCTCATTTCAGCCTCGTCGAATTGAGCCTCTAGCCTTGGATCAGCTGCCGTTAACAGCCTTTCATCTCTGTGCAAGCTCCAAACCCACTCAACCAGATTGCTACAAGCAGCCGTTTTCCCTACTCCACTGACTTCCTTCTCAATTGGCCTCCTCCCACTAGCCACCTCAAGCACCACTGCTCCATAACTAAACACATCCGTTTTTTCAGTAGCTCTGCCCGTTAACAAGTACTCTGGCGCCAAATACCCCATTGTCCCAGCCGCTGCCGTGGCGTCCGGGGACTTGTCATGCTCAATTTGCCTAGCCAACCCGAAATCCCCTAACCGCGCATTGAACCCTTCATCCAGCATTATGTTGCTGGCCTTAACATCCCTATGGATCACCTGATTCTCACATTCCTGATGCAAATAGGCCAATGCCGAAGCAACCCCTAATAGAATCTTTCGCCTATGAGGCCACGGCAATGGCATTCTCGCCTCAAACAATGCCTTGTCAAGACTACCATTAGGCATCAAGTCATAGACTAACAAAATCTCACCCTTCTCATGGCACCAACCTTGAAGCCTAACAAGATTTCGATGCCTAAGAGTTCCGATAATAGACAACTCGGACAAAAACTCGTTCTTCCCCTGAGAACTATGACTACATCTCTTCACTGCAACAATGTCACCCGTCTCTGATAATATCCCCTTATAAACAATCCCAAATGCACCATGCCCAATAACCCGATTCGCATTGAAGCACTTCGTAGCTGCCTTGAGCTCCCTATAACTAAACTCCTTGGGCATTTTAATCACATCCGAAGCAAAACTAGACTCTGATTTCTTAACATGTCTAATCTTCTTGTTGTAAACCCAAACAAAAACACCGGCAAACAGAGCCAAAACGAAAGCCCCAGCTGTGACCACACCAGCAACAGCTCCCGGACCTTGCTTGCAAAGCTGGTTATGGCAAGAAGACTTACTGTTCTTCTGTGTAGTACTGGTACTAGAAGCTGAAGCCGACCCAGTTGGAGGCAAAGAAGGCGGTGGAGATTTGACTGAGTTGGCAGTTGGGTTCATCAGAGTAGTCGTCGGAGGGGGCGGTGCAGCTGAGCCGGTTGAGAGAATTGAATCGAAAGACGAGCTGAAGCTCCACCAGTCAACGCTGTGGGTTTCGGTGCTTCCCTGGGTCGACCCGGAAAACCCGACATACATGAAGTCGTTGACGAACTGATCAAGATCGAGAGGGAAGGAGAGAAGCGGGTCTCTGGGTTTGAGATTCGAATACGAAACGGATATGTTGAAGACCCGACTCGACCCGCCGAATTCGATCCAGCAATTCACGAGGTCCCCGCTCTTGAGATCAATATCCGCAGCGCCAAGATCGCCGACTTGTGAGGAAACCATGGAGTTGAGATCCAGGCCCACGTGGTTGCTATTAATGTCCTTGAACTCCACGTCCATGAGCGTGTCGAACTCCACCGCCACGAAGCTCGACCCGGAACCCGAACCCGGGTCGTCCAAGCTCTGGAGCCCCAAGAACCCGCCGGCGTCTCCGACAACCTCATCGTCCGGCGAGATGATAAAAGCCAGCCCGCCACCGATCGAGGAGGGGTTCAAATTGCTGACGGAGAACGTGAAGAATGTGGAGAAGCTAGCCGGAAACGGAGTGGAGGGTTGCTTGAAGCGGACGGGCTTCGAGTACAGCACTCTGCCGGCGCCGGAGTTGGGGACGGCGAGGTCGCGAGTGAGACGCACGCTGCCATTGTTCAAGTGGGCGTCGCCGAGGAGCTTGAGGCTGCTGAGGGTGAGGGTTCCGAAGTCGAATTCGGTTACGGCTGACGTAATGAGGAAGTTGGAAAAGCAGAGGTAAAGGTGGAGTACAGTAGTAAAGATGACGGAGCGAATCCGTTGGGACATTGTCAGTAGTGGCGAAGAAGACGAAGACCCATTTAGTGGTGGGTACGTTCTGGAGAGTTGAAGAAGAAGAAGAAGAAGAAGAAGATGAGAATGTAATCACGAGAGTGTGTGTAAGGGGTGGGTTGTATTTGTTTTGGCTTAAAACAGAAGAAGGCGGAGGGGAAGAGACAAGGAATAGAGTAGAGGGTGGGATACAGAATCCAAAGGTGACAGGTGGGTCGGCATTGCGCCACGTGTCCTGTCCTAACGGTTATTTTTTTTCAGTGGTATGGAAAAGCCAGCTTTCTTTTACTTTTCCTTGCTTGGGTTCACAGTCTCATGCACACTGTGTCTATAGTCTCTTCTCGCACGTGGCTAACAGGCTATAACGATAACGACTAACGCGTGTTTCTCACGCTCCTTTTGATCTGTACCTTTTGCTTTAGATTAATGTGGCTGCTAATTGTCAATTAGTGATGTTAATCAGAGGGAATTAATTAGGGTTGTGGAGCGAGATTGGTGTGGACGACGGTGGTGGTTGGAAACTGATACTCATGGTAGTTCACCATTACGGCGATAGTGAAGGGTTGTACTCTATCAAGTAAAAGCTTGAATGCTAATGAATGGGATTGGGATGGAATATATGTTGAATCTACATATGATCTTTTAGGTATGAGCAAGTAGATTTTCTTAACCACGTTATTAGCTCGGTTTGTTTAACACCTCTAATGAAGGCAACAGGCTTAAGTATCATCCCACGTTATTAGCTTATTTTACAAGTATTTTACTTATTTGTCAAATTTTTACTTGTATATACACATCTTTGTCTATTAAATTTGCCCCACTAACCTGTATAATCCCTAACTTCGAGTTTTTCTTCAATCTAAAGTTTGATCAGTGCTTTCTAGGCCAGTGATGAGGAATTGAGGATAATGGAAATGCCAATTTTTTCCTTGCTCATGAATATAACAGTGAGGACATAAATTATTGCCGCTAATGATATAATGTAGTTAAGCACCAGAAGCACATCCACCTCACGCCACCTTGCTTTTGCTTCCACATAAGCACAAGTATCAATCATCACCCAGCACGCTTTTACACTTATTGCGTGGCTTTCAGGGTTGCTCCATAATTCCATTCCCTTCCAACTCCAAAGTTGCACCAACTCGGTAAGGAATGGAATCCCATCCATCTCTTTGTTACAGCAATTGGTGGTTGACTTAGATAATGCCCTAAACCCTACAACTTGTCATATCATTTAGATGAAATATCAAACTCATAATAACAGTGGTAGGAATTCATGGATCAAATACATACTCCGTACAAATGTAAACTGTCCTACTAAATTTTTACCATATTTTTAAAAATACTTGAAAACACTTATCCATGCATTTGTTATTCTAGCTAATTCTAAATATTCGTAAACATCTTATATATAGGAGCAACCGAGCAACTCATCCCCATTCCAACTTTTCCCTACCGATTCTCCCCTCTGTCCAAGTCTAATAAACTCACACTAATAATTCTTTGGTCAATTTATTAACTCCTAAATACTGTCCAATCATAAACATCCGATCGCACAGATTTTAGGTTTCGAATACGTAACTATCATCTGCCATCGGAATGATTTGCAAGTTGAGTGATATATATACTTGGGTACTTGGGTTGGAGTGGCGTTTGTTTATGTATATGTGTACGGGGACCCATAGTTTGGTGGAGATGAATGAGATATCTAATCATTTTGATATATTCTGGTTCCATTGGAAGGTCCGGGTGAGCTGATATCAGTGGGGGCTTGAGGACCATTGAAGTTTGGCAGCTACAGCCTTTAGTCTTCTCTGAGTTTGAGTGCCTTTCACAGTTTCACTGCATCTGTTCTCGTGCCTGACATAGTCGTCTAGCTTGCTCCTTCCTCTTGTTTTTGTTTATTGCGTGCGTATAAGAAAACCGTGCTGGTTTCTCAGTTCAGGCATGTGCTCGGTCATGTGCAGATGAAGAAATTTCTGGGAGTAAACAACAATTTAACATGCAGGAAGCATCAAAGTTTGTAGTTTTCTCAGAGTGTAAAACCAATGATGCATGCATGGAGGAATGTCATTCGGTAAGATATTTCTCTTGTTTCGGTATCTCACTGTTATATTCTAGTTAAATCACAACCGTATATAATTTGGAGAGAATCTTGTGCATTTTGTCTGATCAACTATTCTAATGATTTTTTTCTTTGGACAAACAACTATTCTAGTGGTTTGTCTCTACAAGAAGATAACGTGTTTGGCAATTCTTTTTTAGTTCTTACTTTATTTCCTCTAATGTAGTACACGCAATTGATGGCTTTTGCATCCCTAACAATTTTTAAGAAAAATAACGTAGATGTAATAGTAAGTTAATAAGCTTAACGAAAGAAGGAAAAAATGGAAATTCTTGTATCCTATAACAACTAAGAGCCTTTTCAAAAAAAAAAAAAAAAAAAAAAAGAACAAGCTAATATCATCTAATTTTTTATTTAATAATAAACATATAGAAAATAAAATTAAAACTTGCTTAAATGTTTAGTTAAGAGTTACAATGTCGTTTGGTTAGTGGAATTTGAGTATTGAGAAAAGAAATTCATTCCTTTCTTCTGTTTGAGATGTAAAAGGAAACAAGACAGAAGAAAAAATATGGGTGAGATAGTGGTTCCTTCCATACAAGGGATTTGTTTTACTTCATTTTTTTCTTGCATTTACGACTCACTTCCCATTATTTATTGTATTGATTTTTTACTATTCTTCTGTTCCTTCTTTTTTCATGATGTTATCAATCATGAACTTTGTATCAATTAGTTCTTATTCTATCAATAAAGTTTGACATCATTTACCTCCAAAAAAAAAAATTATAATTGCTTTCCTGATAATTTTTTTTTATATTAGAAAACAACGGAATTGAAAGTTAATTGAAAATTTAATTTCTCATCCCATTGGTAAGATAAATGAATTATTTTTCTTTCCGTGAACCAAGCGTGCACTATGCCAAAATGTGCTTCAGACGACGTAAATTTTGTTTTATGTCGTCTGAGTTTTTTAGAGGACATAATTTTTTTGTTGTTGTCTAAATATAGACTAAAACCATACTCGTTCAATTTGAAAAAAATGTGAGCATTCAGACGACACAATTGTGTAGTTGTAAAAGATGATGATTTCCTATCTCAAAGATCGTTTCATTTTTAAAATATGGTTAGATACAGACAACACTTATATGTTGTTGTAAAATATGGGGATATTTCAAATCTAACCCTAAGAGAATATTTGGAATTCCCTCCAAAGAGTTCTAGTCATTTCCTTCTCAAAATGTCGAGACCCTAGCTGACTAGTCAATGGGGGTGATACTCAGACAACACAATTGTGTTGTGTGAAGAAGGTGAGTTTCACTTTTTTTTTCCAAGTCGTTTTTGGCATTACTACACATTTACTCCTTCCCATCTCGGCTCACTCTTTCAGCCACATAAAATCCCCATTTTCTCTCTCCACCTCTCGTTTGCTTCCCCGAAACCCAAAATCCCTAGAATCTCTCAATTTGGAAATTTTGTTCAGATCCAGTCCCCGGAACAGTGAAATCAGTTGGAATAACACCATTAGTGAAATCAGAGGACTGAAAAGGAGCTTGAGACTGGCCTGTGAAATCAGTCCTCTGTATTCGTGTCTATCTCTTAGAAGCCAATCTTTTCTTAGGGGAGATCTCTTCCGCTCCCTCACTTCTCCCCCACTTCCCACCACCGATTATCCCCACCCATCATCTCCGCTGTCTAATTCCGCCACCCTCACGCCATCCCCGCCGTCCAATTTGAGGGGGACGAATGTTGAAAAGGTTTTGTTATGAGTTGTGAGTTAGGAGTGAGTGGATTGAGTTTTGAGGGAGTGAGCGAATTGCAAATAATGTTTAGTGGTGGTGGCTCTTGTGTCTCGAATCACCTACGGCCGTGAGACCGTGACCTCCGCCGCCGCCACCAACCCCAACTTGGTTTTGGGTTCGTCTTTGGCTTTGGATTGGGTACTCGAATCACTGGGCTACGAGTACGATGCTCTCTTAAATCCTTGTCTGGTCGTAGAATCTCGTCCTTTCGCTCTATCATTCATTCCAAGTCTCCTCCCGACATTCCTACACTCTCCCACTGTTTCAGGTACTTAATTACTCCTCCATCCCTTTCCACTATTTCTGTTCCCATTCAACCTTTGCTATTATTTATTCTGATCTTTCTTCGATATATATAGTCTATCAAATAATGAAATTGACAACTTGTTTAGAGGTAAGACTAGTATTTGTTAAGACTTGTGGGGCAGCAAGTAACCCAGAATGGGTTATCATCTTTCTAGTCTTATTGATTCAATGGAGAGATACAATGTAGGGATCTGTGTTAATCAATTGATTCAGTTGTGCTTATCATGGTTTGGTTTTGATTTTTAATCCTTCAGATACACACACATGCAATGTATGTAAATATTTTGTATGTGGTCAAACCTCTGATTCCTTTTCTTTTGCAAATCCAACGAGAAGATGAATGCGAGCTTCCCTCCGACGTATTGTCCTCAGTGGCAGGTTTCTTTCTTTCCACCTGTTTCCCTGTTTCATTTGTTCACCATATAGCTTTTGGGATTTGCCATATACTTTACTACATAAAATCCGTCATTTTGTGATTAAAGCTATATACATAACTACATAGATATAGATTATGAACAACAACCAATCCCACGATCTTCTGTGATTTAGATTTTGTCAACTGATAAGTGTGTTATAAGAGTCTACCTTTTGCCTGAAGTTGGGAAGCTGATAATTGTCAGCTTTTGATTATCTGTGGGGGAATTTTGGTTTGTGGTTTTGAATTGATTTGATTTGCAGAGGGAGCTACAGTCGTCAATTTTGTTCTGCTGGAGAAACAACAAATATATCAGCTATTATAGTGATGGGATTAGATTGTGGTCAAGTACGTTTCCTTTCAGAAGAGGAATTTGATTTGTTACTTAGCCAAAAGTCCATTATGCATGTGCTTATCCTTTAAGGACGATTAGAACAATCTTATCCACTTCCTTCACTATGGAGTTCTTACTGGGATGAATGCATATATACTTTCGGTATAGTGAGATACTCTAATCTAATTAATTGTTGTGTTTATCGTTTTCTAATCGAAATTTTTATGAAATACATCATTGATTGATTGATAAGTTGAATACTGCTTGGCATATTTTCAATAGCTCAGCTAGCATTTAGAAGTGCATAAAGATTTCTTTCTTTAATACCATCTGTATTCTGTAGGTATGGTTCCAACATACGGCATCGGATTGTAGAAGATAAGTTGATGAGGCAGAAGGCTCAGCTCTTACTTGATGAGGCTGCTTCCTAGTCCCTCCTGTGTTACCTCTTTGGAAAAGGTAATCTACCTCTTATCCCTATTGTCTTATGATATATGATGTCCTTCACACACATACACAAAGATACACATTGTGAGCGATGACTTCTAATGTGAGAGCTCTTCTTTTCTGTGTAGGGACCAAAGAGATCCCTAAAGAGCTCATCTTGGTAATTCATTTTCCCTAAAGATCTAAAGCATATTGATTCTTTGGCATTATTGCAGGTATGTGTGTCTTGACTGGCTGTGATTTCCTTCGATCTGTTCCTGGAATTGGGATTGGTAAAGCTTATGCCTTGGTTTCTAAGTATAGGGTAATTTTTGTTTTATTATAAACTTTTGCTTATTTAGAAGCATTATTCAGACGACATAATTTTTTGATACTATATTGCCATACATTAGTTTTGGCATTTGACAGGATCAAATTTCTATATTGAATAAAGAGAATGGCTCATTGAAACAAAATCTGGACACAACTATTGCATCTCTAAATGCCTCTAGAATTGAAAACTACAAAGCGGCAGCAAATGGGACCAACTTGCACAAGGTAGTGGCTTATATATGAAGTTAATTAAGTTGCATCAGTTAACATCAATTCCACTCAATATGTGCTGCAAGCTTGCTATTGTTTAAATTCTTCTTCAAGTCGCGTCAAACTTCTTGATGAGATATCTACTATCATATCTACATGGGTTTGTAGTTAGAAAAGTATGTCACTAAGACACTGTGTACTAGTTTTGCTGGTTTGAACCAACATTTTAGCTATCTGGCAATGTCATGGTAGAATCCCTAGCACTTGAATGTTTTTATTTATTTATTTATTTATTTTTTAGCATGTCTTGATCCTGCATCAACTAAGTGAGCATGCACCTTTTTATATTTATTTTTTATTAATCAATAAGAGACAATGCTTGAGCTATGTTAGTTAACTAAGTAAGCTTGGATTGTTCAGGGAAGTAGTAATCAGTCACCCAACCGACAACAAAGATTGACAGGTCATGCAAAAACCAGCTACTCTGGACACCAGAAACAAAATGGTGTTGTCTATACACAAAATGGGAATGGGATAAGCAATGGGATTGCGCATCTTTCAAACATGCAGGGGAATGAAAGGGTAATGCACATTGTTTTCTGTTTTATCTTTTAGCTTTGAAAAATATATATATATATATATATATATATATATATCTCACTGTCCCACATTGTATGTTTAGTAGATTTAGGATCAGAGCTTTTCTAGTTGTGATTCTGCTATAATTTTCATCTAAACAGAATTTTATGGTCTATAAGAATGAACTTTTTTTTTTTTCCAAGAAAACCTTAGTATCCTGCATATGTCAATTATGTTCTAGTTTAGCTAAGGCGCACTGTTTGATTTTGTTGACAATCTTTTTCGGTTTGGTTGTAGCTGGAAGATTGTTCTTGTAATTGGAACTGTATGCTTTAATGTTTACTGCCCTTTTGCATTGATTTGTTGTTTTGGCTGAGCTTATCTGGGTTTTCATTAAAGATTCTAATTGGGTCTTCAACTAGAAATCATGGGTTATTTGCATATTAGTCTAACGTTTAGATTTGGGAATTGAAGATGCTTTGTCAATTCCATATCAACTTCTCACTACTCTGTCGATTTCATATCAGCTTACAACTACATTGTATCTGCAGGAGCATCTACAATTCAGTATCATCTCTTTATCAGCATATATTGCAGGATTGGGGTCCTAAGGGAAATTGGAAAAAGGTGGTTTGATGCTCTTCTGTTGTTGTTAAAAGTACTAAGAGCCACTCCAATTGTTAGCTACAATGCATGGTGCATTAAACTAGCTAGAATTCTGCTGGTGATATATACATCCCACAATAACTACGCTTAACTTTTCAGCTTTCACCGATTTTAAGCGCAGTTAAGCTCAGTTATTGTGGGATGTATAACATAAGTTCAAATATCAATCAAGGATCAGGTTTATTTTTTGTATGTCTAAGGACTTGATGAACTGCTTTGCTGTTGCCTTGTTTGTTTTGATGAAAATGTTGTTTAGTTGATTTTTGAATATTACATTTTAGAACTTAATTTCTTCACTGTGCTTCAGTTATGGTGATGAAAAAGTTTTCTGGTATTTTTATTTGACTATATTTCATAACATTGCTGGAAGAAACTAAGGAAATGCTAATTTTCTTCCAAAAGTGTTACAGAGGAAAAGTCTTTCCTGTTCAAGAAACCATAAAAACTTTTTTCAACTAGGATACCTTTCCACCACTATATTTTTTTTTTCCCTTTCTTTCAGAGAGCAGATTATTTGGGAAAAGCATGGCTTGAAGCTATCCAACAGTGAATGTACCCTGTTAATGGGTATTAGTTTGGGATTCACCCACAAAAATGAGTATGTTTGCTTGCGTGTGTGTGGTTCAGAAAGCGAGAGAGTACATATCTAATAACCATCAAGTTTTGATTGCTTTGAACAGAGGATATCATTACTAATAAACATCAAGTTTTAATTGCTTTGAACACAGGATAATTATATATGGTATTTGAATGCTTGGTTTACTGGAAGTGTACATGCATATGGTTTTCTTAATTTAGTTTGTAGAGGCATAATTCTTCCCCATTAGCTGTCACCAATAATTCATGATATACTACAACCTTTATGCAAAAACTAAACTTATTGTTTGGAAACAAACATAACCATTGCATGCATACGTTATTCGTTTCAGTCAAGTCTAACTTCTTGTTGATTTACTAATCGCCTCGGCAACTCAAGAAACTGCTCTTGCTTCCACCACGGTTAGGTCTATTTCCATCACCTTGACCGACCTGGATGCGCTTGATTGTCCCATTTGCTATGAATCCTTGACCATCCCCGTCTTTCAGGTCTCTTCTTTTATAATCATTTCTCATTCTAGTTTTGAAATTTTGGGTTGACTGCTTGTTTATTATTATAGTTCCTGTTATTTTGATTGCCAATTGGTTTCTGAATTTAAAGCAGGTTGCATTTCATATAATTAATGCTTATAAGTTGATAGGTATTTCTTGTGATAGATTGTGGGGCATCCTAGTTATTGTTGTTAATTAAGTTGAGGTTGTAGGTTTGTGGGTTTATGGAAATGGATATTTCCATTTGTTTTTCTGCACAGTTAAATGCAACCCTTCACCAGTTGGCATGATTCTTTAATAAACTGAGCAGAAGGTCTACATTTGAGCACAAAGTTAGGATCTCTGTATTGTTGTGGTTTCTGAGTTTCAATCGGATTCTAGTACTTGTCAGTGGTCACTTTAAATTGCTTGGATTCTTTTCCAATAACGTTGAAATCTTCTGTTGTCAATATGTATATTTCTAGACCTTCCTGTTTTCAAGTGGTCTTCAGTTCTTCAACTTTTCAAAAATACATGCTTATATGATCTCACTAGATAGTTATATGGCCTTAATTTGGCTTCTGCCTAGCTATTCCATGGGGAGTCAGGCCTAGGATCTAATCATGTTAGTAATTCTCATTTGGTATAAGCAACAAGTAATTCATATCGTATGCAAAAGTTCAAAGTGGCCTCATTTATGTCGTTATCTTTTGGTTCATAACCATAATAACCTATATATTGATGGCCGATTTTGCTGTACTAGATTACTATTAATACAATATCCGCTTAGACTATGGTAGTCAAACTTCTCTCTTAATTGATAAAATGATATTAAATAGAAGGTATGGTTTGAAGTCATTGAGGACTATCACTATTAGGTATCCAAAATGGTAATAAGAACATTAAAACTGACAGAGTTTTGGTTAGGGACTATCAATATACCCCATCTTTAGTCATGAAAGTTAACATCACACTTTTTGTTGCAGTTCTCTGGTTTGGAGGTCTAGCGCAAAACACAAGCCCCAAAGAGTTGGAAAGGTTGATTTTTTCTGAATCCAGCATGTTATCTCTTTCGTTTGCTTGTACTTAATTTATTAAAATTTATAAATATTCCTTGTGTCAATCAAATGCATGTTTTGTGTTGGTTTGGCAACAGGAGCATCTGCTCGAAGATGAGGATATTGTTTAGATTATCAAAAAGGTGTGATTTGGCAGGAACTCAGAAATATGTGCAACCTTAGCATCAAGATATCGTTTGTAGGTTTAGCTTTTGAGACACACAAGCTTGTACTTTGCAGAGTATGCAACACTCTTTTTGTCTGTTCTTTTAGTCGTAAGGGTAGGTAATGTTTAAGGTAGCTTGTTAAGTGATATCAAGGAATCTTACTGCACCTTTTTGTTATCAAAGCTATTCTTGGTACGTAGTATGTTCTTTGTGAATGAATATCATCTACTATGAGATTGGAAGATTGCGCATATACGAAAGGAACTTGATGCTATAAAATGTTTTCTGTGCCAGATATAGAAGGAAGCTAAGAAGTTTGCTTATTAGAATGGAGCAAAGGTGGTTGTTGTTTATGGTGGAGCGCCAATGGGTCAGCAGGTTTGTGTCTCTGCAAGCTCACTGGCCATTCTGTTTTCTGTGACCACTTCTATGATTCGGGTGATTCCATTCATGATCAGATTGTGAAACTACCACACCTAGCTAGTTCCTTTATTAACTTGTGTCTAGTAGAAATTTTTCATTCATTAAGCATTTGAACTTGTCTGCAGATCCAAATTAGTAGATATGCGTTATTTTGAACTGATGTTCATGATTATGTTTGTGTACATGAGACAATGGTGGATTAATGGAAATTGCAAGGAATGATTTTGGATGTGGATTTTATGGTTTCATGAATGGGCAATTTTAATTTCCAAAATGCATGCATACCAATTGTAACAGAGGACTACTAATATATGTTATCTCAAATTGCAAGCTACAACAAAAGCACACTAATGTGTGGTTGCAGCTGCACAAAAGCAACACAAAAACCAATTAGAAGTCTATTGTCTTTTTGGCAGTGGGACGACAGAAAATTGTAGTCTAAATGGCAAAACAACAACATAAGTTAGATGGAATTGTTGGCTAAAGAGTATAACAACAACAAATAAGTGTGGTTGGACTTGATCACAGACAATATAAAACACGTACTATTAGTGGTCTTTTTTATATTCAGACCACAAATATTTGTCGTCTTAATAACCTCAAACGACAGTAAATTGTCGTTGTAATGAGACTGACATAACAGAAATAATATGATATCTATTGTCTAAACCATTTCCCAACATCACATAAGTATAATTTCAAAACCTTTCACATAACACTTAAATGTCATATAAACCTACCCTAGAACGACACTTAATTGTCCTCTGATGCACTTTACGACCACAGATAATTGTTGTTTAAAGTCAATTTGCAAAACATTTAATTGTTGTTGTATGCTAGAAGACACAATAGTATTTACAAAAGTCTGTGGTTGTTTTGTTTATCAGACAATACAAAAATGTTGTTTGAATGCTTTTAAAGATACAGATCACAATGTTCCCAAAATGCAAAACTCATCAGACAACACAAGACTTTTATTTTTTTATGTCGTCTGATGCCCCCAAGAGACGACACCGTACTAGACGACATATTTTTGTTCGTTCAGACGACAGAACAGTTCTGTCGTCTGAAAGCCTTTTTGGCATAGTGGTGGCTGCGTGTTGTTTCGCAGATTTGAGAGGTTTGAAAATGGAACTTTTTATCATTTTCTGTGTTTGGTAAGCACAAGAATATGAACAAGTTTTCCGGACGAAGGGAAAAAGTGGAGGGATCAAATGATTAATTTTCTCTCACTCTTTCCTTACATTAACTTGTCATTATTTTATTTCATTAATTTTACAAATTCTCTAGCAATTTTTGTAACAAGTTCTCAAGTGCTTCCAAACACCAAAAAGGAAAATTTATGGGAATTTTTGTTTCCTATCCCATGAAAAAGATAAACGAAATTTTTTCCTTTTCGTGAACCAAACAAGGTTTAACTAAAAACTTTAGTCTCTTGGTGGATTTATGGCAATGTTTGTAGCTGGTGAGAGGTATTCTGTTGGGTTTAAATATAGTTCCCCTTTTGCGTTGTGGATTAATTTGAGTTGTACATTACTTGATTTTGAGTGAGATTTAGCGGTTCATGGCCAAACGACTACATTTCTTACCTTTAGATGAATGCTAATTGACTCCTGAAAGTTCAAAGGATGGAAATGATGTTAATTACATTTCTACCACTGAAAATAGATGAATAATTTTTAAGGTTAAGTAATATATATGTTTATTTCGCCTGAGGATCGTCCATTGGTGGTGCTCTTCGGATAGGTTCCGGACAGCTCGGGTTTGGGTTTTTTTGGCCGCATCTTAACCGGGGGTGTGGTGTGCTGATCCAGACAAGCGGGATTTCGAACGACGTGAGGAGTGCTTGAGCTGTGGCAGCCTGTGGTGAGGCGGTTTGGGCTGAAGCTGTGAGAGGTCGCGGCGGTGTAGATCGAAATGGCATGGATCGTGGCAGAGCGGGTCAAGCAACTACTGTGGCTTGTGGCATACGACATGTCGTCACGAGCGCTTGAATGGTGGTCTACGACATGTCGTCGAGGATAGTGGGCTGGGGCCAGACCAGCTTAATGGGATCTGGAGTTGGACTATACCTTTGGATGATTCTTGGGCCTGCTATTTTGGGAACCTAAGCACTATTGTGCACCCAATGTCTCTTTAGCATCTCTGGAGTAATACCGAAAGATGATATCCGCTATCTCTACGTATTTGAATGTACAATGAGTATGACTATATGTACGTACCACTTGTGGGTACTACTACTAGCTTCTTTCTGTCTATAAATGACAATAGAAGGGTATATAACGGCCTATTCTGGCTTATGATAAATATATTGTTCCGCCCGAGTGGCATTACTAAAAAAAAAAGAAGTAACATATATGTTTGTATCATAACATTAACTGACCATAATTTTCTTATTAAGTTATCTTTTTTTTATTTAAAAAAAATTCTTTAACCTACTCCACCCTTACATATGTCAATGAAAAAATATAAAGTGTCTTAACCACAGTTCGCTTATTCAGTTAGTGAGCAGATACACATTACTATAGAAAACATATATTATGTAATTTGTTTTTCATTAATAATAACATGTAACATATCTCTAACGATGGGTCTATTCATACCTCCAAATTTTCTTTTTAGACCTCTTTTAGTTTTAAAATTTTTCAAAATCCAATTTTACCTTTTCCAAAAAAAAAAAAAAACTCATGATAGCACTTCTTTGTCTCTGTCGCAATGGAGGGGATGAGGAGGTCATTAATGGCTTCTTTCTGCTCATTGGTCCAGAGAGACAGAGGCAGGTGGTGTAGGTGGATAAGAAAGCACCCTACTATAAATAATGTTGCTTTTCTTTATCATCAATATGCTGATTTTATTGTTAAAGTATTACCACTAAAAGGATTTTCGATCAACGAAATGGGGAGCCAGAACATTAAGATTTTTTTTTGCTTGTTGGCGGGGTTCAAGTCACCAAGCTTAGAAATTGAGTTCAAGATTGGTGTGATCATGAGGTGAAAGGGAGGGAAAAAGAGATTCATTTTGATATAATCTGAGGCGATGAATTCTCTATAGCAGCATAGTTTGTTAGATTCATCATCCTACTCCACATCACTACATTGACCAAGGTAAAAGCAACGGATTTTCTGGTTATTCGACCTTAAACATACTAATGTAAATTATATAATAATTCTTCAAACTAATGATCTATGTTTGTGAAGACCCGAAATTTCAGTTAAATATTTTGTAATTCAATATTTGTTCAGTTATATGAATTATGAATTGTGGGCATGATTCGTATGTCGTTGTGTGAGGAATTTGGTTTCGAATGATTTTATTTTCGAAATGAACGTTATTTAGGGGGGTCACTAAAATAGACTTTTTATATGTAAGGAATTTGAGGAAACTTCCCTCACGAAAGTTGTAGATTTCATCGATACGAGTGTGTGCATATGCGGAACGCAAGAATCGGAGTTTGTATGAAGAAATTAACGCGTTTGGAAATGTTTCCATTTTGGGTATATATATAAATGGAAAGTTTTCAAATTTAGGGTTTCCATTTCTGTCGCCCGCACCGTTCATCTTCTTCGTTTTCTCTCTCCCGAGCATGAGCCGAAAACAAAGCAAACCATTTCTGGCTTCATTCTCCCTACTCCGGCCACCAAATCACACCAAACTTATTCCCACGCCTTCGCCTCGACCTTGTGCAGCTGCCAGTGGAACGGCTTGTAGAGGTGGTGAGATCGGAAGCTTGTTTCCATTTTCGGCTGTTTTGAGTGCGAAGTGAATTTCTCGAGTTCTAGGCCACCAAACTTGAGGTTCTTAGCTTGTTGAACTCATCTCAACCCCCTGATCAATCCCCAAGAAGGACAGCACCTGAAGTGATCGGTTTCATGCTCGTCGGAGGCCTTGCCGTTTTCTACAGATTTTCCGGCCAAACCGAAACGTTTTGGTAATTTTCGATCACTTCCACTAGTTTTCTAACTTCGCGCTAGTTATGAAAGTTTCTCAAAATGATGAAACGAAGAGGAGTAGCCTGACCCCAACGCAGTTGGCGGTGGTCGGTGGCTGCTCTGCCTCTAACTCCGGCGGCCTTTTCCTGCCACTTTCGGGGGTCCCAAGGGTAGTTTCTGCTCATTTTTATGTTCTACATGTTGATACAATATTTTCGATATGCAGCATGTGAATTTTGGAGATGGTATGATTAAGTTATGAATTTTACAATTTCGATCGACTTCGATCGTTCGATTTGTGATTTGTGAAGATCGGACCGTCCGTTAGACTTGTAGTTTGTTATATTGATCGTAGGACTGTCCCGATGACCTTGTGTGGTTACGGGTGAAGATCCGACCGCTGGATCTTCATGTAAGTGCATTTTATGTATTGTGCGCTAAGTTAAATATCGTCTTTGGTTAGGTGTTTGACGGGTTGAGTTGGCGGACGATTGTGAATCATAATTTGAGCTGTTACGAAGATGCAGCGGGAATTTAGAGGTGAGTAAATCTCACGGGGTTCATTTACGAACCGAATTTCATTATTTTCATTTAATTGCTATCTGTGAAAAATGGTTTTAAGAAAATGAGTTTTAAATATATAAAAAATGAATTTCACGGTTTTATGACGTGTGAATTATAGTTGGTATTAGTGGTCATCCCTGAGTGGATGATTATGATTACGTGTATATATATATATCTACGTGATTTTATATGAAATGGTGTGACATTGAGGTGTGAAAGTGTGATAACTTGGGTTATGATATGTTATTGGTTTTGCGATTTGCCATGATATATTATGTTAAATGACATTGAATGAATGAATAATGATGGTGATTGTTTTAGATTATTATTTAAAACACGTGATGGTTTTAGAATTACAATTTATATGGTAATTGGCTATTGGATTGTGAGAACGCGCATGTTAGAATAGTTATAACATTTGGGTCTGAGGGACCTTTAAATGTTCGATCTATGGATCATATGCCACTGTAGGGAATGTGGTGATTATATCGTAAAGGTGAACCTAGGCCAAGGTGACACGTTACGATTCAGCTAGAGTTCTAGTTTGTCTGCCATTGTGTGACATGAAAGAAGCGAGTTGGGTTACTCGTGATCATGAACACGGGTTGGAGAGTTTGTCTGCCATTGTGTGACATGAAAGTAGCGAGTTGGGTTACTTGTGATCATGACACGAGCTAGAGGTTATGAGGTGTTGAGTGGTGAGACTTTATTGAAATGGATTTGAAATTGTTAATGAATGTTTGTTTTGTGTTGAAAATGTTGTGATTAATTTGTGACTTCGTGCTTTGTTTAAATTTACTCACGAGCTTTGCAAAAAGCTTACCAGGTTTTGTGTTTGCAATCCCTGTACACTATTCAAACGGTGTAGCGGATAACCCTGCAGGTCAAGAGTATCAGGGTGGGGATCGAGTGGAGTAGGGCATCGGTGATAAGTGCTGCACTTAACCTATTTTGGTGTGGTTGTAGACTCTTTCGGACTTAACATTTTATTTATGTTGGTTTGTGAGATGTTGGTTAAGAAAAAAATTCAGGACGTTATCTGTATTGGTTATTATTCATGTTTCAGATTTGAATTTGTTATTCAAAATTCGGGCGTGACAATATTGGTTTAAGAACCTACTGAAATTGAAGAAGACCAGAATTTTTGAATACACGTGTAGATCCTCTTTTGAAAGAGGATGATTTTCATAATGATGTTCTAATGGAATTTGATGTTATGAGATTCATCTATGGTTGAAACTGATTATTGAAATTTTGGTTTAATGTTTCTTTGGATAATGGTTCAGCTTGATACATGGTGAAAAGATGAGGTGCAGATAAAAATATAAGGGACAAAATTGGAAGTTTATAAGAAAAAAATTAGTGAGGAGGTCTAAAGACAAAATTTGGAGGTCCAACTAGAATCACTCTATCTCTAATTAATTAGAATCAGAAAAAAAAAAAATTGTTGGAGGCTATGGTTCGGTGACTTAATTAAATTGTAGCATCTTTGCTAGCTATTTTTCTTGGTAGCGCAAAATGCTCTCCATAACCTACTGAGAGGTAGTACCAAATCCACTGAGGCCTAGTAGTCAACTAAATCTAGACTTCTCCTTTTATACCTATGAATTAATTGTTTGGACCAAACTTGTGTTGAAGAACCTGTCAAAATCAATTTATACAATCCATTTTTTTGTTTTGTTTTTGAAAAGGGGTTTGGAATCCAGTCTAGTTGGGAAGCTCAACTCCACACCTGATTCCATTTATTATATTAAAATTTTTCAACCGGGGGGGGGGGAATAAAACCTGAACCCCGTGCTATATAGTAACAATGACAATAATCCTCGTAGAGTACATCCTGAATAATAGCAGGAGTCTCATCTAACCAAACATCATCTAATCCAGAAACACTAGCAAAGTGTGCAAGTCTATGTGCAACACTATTTGCTTCACGGTAGATATGTCGAGTTCTAATTGATTGAAAAGCAGTCATGTACTCGTTACAATCATCTAAAACTCGACTTACCTCCGATAAGTTCTCCTCCTCCCTATTGAGAGCAGCAATCAAAAGGGCAGAGTCGCTTTCAATGTCAATTTCTGTCCAACCCTTTCTTTATTAGTCAATGGAATTGTAATTGCACGCACACAAAAGAAGTTGGGTTACCAACAAACTACGAAGACCAAAAAGAAAAAAGAAAACAAAAAGAACAGAACAGAAGTTGGTAACTTAATTATTTACCAATACAAAAACACTGGTACGTCATCTCTTTCACATAACTAACTGCGGTTCACATAGCGGCAATCCTTTCTGATCTCTCCTTGGTCTCCAGTAAGTGGATTGTTCTCCGACAAAAGAATTGCAGCTCTCGAAAACTGCTCGTAGAAGTATCCATTATCGGAAGCCATTTTCTCCACAAAAGGCAATGTCTCTGGGTCAGAACTCAGTTGTTGATCGATTATGAGCAAACCCTTGTGGTTCAAGACGTTCTTGTAGTACATGTTATCCAGAATCATGGGTGTTTCGCGGTCGAATCTTGAATACTGCACTGCTTCCGGGTCAGGAATTGGATTCGGGCAGCGAACTTTGAGGTACGCAGCATGGTCGGGATCCAAAGTTGGATCAACAGTAGGGTAGAGTCTGTGCACAAGGTTCAGGCAGTGAACTCGACCCACGGAGTGAGCTCCTGCATGAAGAAAAGTGACATGGAGAAATGTGATTGGTATATATGGTACAAATAATTCCTTTGATTATAAATGTCATCAACAATTAGCTAGGCTGATACGAATTCTATTACCCTCGTACGTACCTAAAAGGGCAACCGTGCCTTCAACATCGATGCCAATCGATTGAAATCGAGAGAGCACTAAGGAGATGGAATCATTGTGATTAGGTATAGACTCATCCACCACTCTTGCATGACTCTCCTTGCTGTCTCTCCTTCCCGTTTTCATTTCAATCCGAGGCCCTCCTAACTGCAACCAAGTATATTTAACATATTTGAACCAATATTAATTAGTATTAATCTTGTAAGGTTTTAATAAGGTTGATATATAGAAAAAAGAATGCAGTCAGACCATGACAATGCCATCTCTTGCAGAAAGAGTTATAACATCAGCGCAAGAAACTGTAAGAGGACATTCCTTCTCTAGGGCCTGTTTGATGGTGTTCACGTACTTAAAATTTCTCATCCCAAAGCTCCGATCCGACGCTTTCTCTGACTCCATCCCGTCTGCCGCCTCTAACAACAGAGACGCATCACATCCCTGCATGCAGCCCGGGCACATAATTCAAAACAAATTTTACTGCGAGTTGTACTTACTTAACTAATTAATTATGGTATACAAAGGCACAAAATATATAGCTTGATCAATTAATACCTCAACAATGCAATCGTGGAAGAGATTTCTGATCCAGGAGACGGCGGTATTTCCATGTTCCTCGTAAAGGTTAGTGACCTCTTGCTTGATGATTTCTTCAGCATTAGGGCAACTCTGGGAATAATAGTTCTGTTGCAGCTCACTTATACCTGTATATATTTGAACCAACCAAATAATTACCGTTACCGTTTTTGTATGCATTTCTTCGTGATAGCGTACTATTGTTAGATATTCTGAATGTGCAGATCGAAGTACTATATGATCATTAGTTCAGAACTTCAGATTCAGAAAGTATTTGGTAAACGACAATTTATCAGTGCATATACGATTTGAGAAGCTAAGCAGAGAGACGCTGAACTCGGTGACATAGAAATAGTACTGATTATAAGTCAGGAAAGAGTTACATACCAACTTGAAATTGCAAGAGCAACAGAAATAACGTGATCATGAAGCTTAAAACCAAAGAGTGCTGCTTATATTTATAGGAAGCCATTTATCTTTCTTAAGCTTCAAGTTCTTCTTCGGCTTCTTGGATAAACTATCAACTATGACCTTTATATAGGATCCCAAGCTGCCTTAGAAGGATTCAGAGCCTCTCCACCGAGCCATTTTCTTTGACCTTTTGCCAGAATATCCACGCGCGAGAGTTGAGCCACTCAAAAATTATATTAAATGTTTGCTTATCTGGAATATGATTACCAATAACAAATAATATGTCAATGGTCAGTGAACATATAATTATAATACCACTTAATTCATTTGTGAGTTGGAACGGTCCTATAAATCCGAATTATTTATATTCAAGAAAGTATTCAATGCACCGATGTGCACTTGCACTAATAGAAATTGACGGTTGGATAACATTAAATACATTTTTTATTATTCAAAAAAAAAAAATTGTCTATAAATATCAACTACTCAGATTTGTTAGAATTGTTGGTTCACTTACGTAGCTGGTGCGTAGAAGAATTTTTCATATTTTGATTGTTCAAATTCTGTTAGGCAAATATCTGTATCAGGTACCAATAACGTATCATATGTGAAACAAAATTATGGTCAATGAAAGCAATACCACTTGTTCTACTGCATCAGATCTGTTCGTCCAATTATAGAACACAAATGCAAAGGACGTACATGATTCTGCTTTTATGTCTACGGTCGAAGGAAGATGTTGGATGAGATTACAGGAAGTAGCGGAGAGGTGAAGAAAATTAATAATGTTCACCCCTTGATCTTTAGAGCACACAGAAGAGGCTCCTTTCGGTAGAACAGACTATGCGTTTTCTGGAGATTAAGAGACATAAACCTCACTTACTAAGCAGTCCGTAATCTTTTAGCGAACATCATTTTACATTTCTAATTAGATACATTATTGTAATGAGCATTCTCTGTGTACATAGTCTGGCCTGCAATTAGTGACCAATGGATTGGGTTTTGACTTGTTAGTTATTAAGTTTTGGTGAAATATGCTTTATTGCTATTTAACACATTATTGCTTAAATTTTTTGAACACACACATACATGTTTTTAGCATATTAAATCCAGAAATGAATAACTCTTGACATCACACAATTTCCGTTCAATAATAGATAATGCACGAGAATGGACGGTTGAAGAACGCATATTTTTCTTTTGGGGTAATAGCTAATATATAGATCGAGTAGCTTGTAAGATACGTGGAGAATCTGACGATATATCAAACACTTGAAAACGGGCGTGCTACAGATAAAGCCTTACGAATAAAATAACAAGAAGAAGATTACCAGAGTTGCAGAAGATTTGGCTGAGGCGTGTAAATGCAAAGTCCTTAAAGCTGATTTTGAACCATCTAAAGAAGCACTATGATGCATACAGTGCAGAAATTTTGTCTCTGGTGATCTCAAGGGTTCAACTACCAAACCGTAGCAAAATATAAATTGAAGCAATAGAAAATGTCCAGCAAAAGAAAGGAAAAGAAGGATTTCGAGTATTGCGTATAGGAAAACTGAGATAATGGAGGAATCATGCTGGGTTGCTATATCTGATTTTGTAACAACTCGCCAATTTAAGTATCATATGCAGAATTATGACAGGTAACTCATGGACTTTGATATATACATTTGAACCAGGTGAAAAATGAAGCAGTATATTTCATGGACTTTACTCCTCTTACGTAAAGCTATTTATGAATATACCGACTTTAGTTTTCAGTGCATGCACTTACATATATGCGAGAGTGCAAGTTTAGGGTTTAGTGGTGCCAAATTTGATTATTAGTAGCTTTTAAGATGAGGAAGCTGAGTAACCAGCCAGATATGAAATATGAAAGAAATATAAATGAATTTATAAGTCCTCATGTTGTAATCACACTGAAGGTTAATATTAGCCTCTAAATTTGGGTTGGCGATCAATCATCAGATGCTATAGTGGCCACTAAATCAGGGATTAGGTTCAAACGCCACTTAATATTTCTTAGCCACTAAATCACGTTTCATGATCATGATGGATAGTTGGAAAATAATCTTCCAATGGAAAGCTTACATAGGATTAACAAAAGCAGAAGTTGTAGGTGGGAGACGGCGATCGTTTATGGATAGTGATCGATTTTTTCTTTTCTATTCCATTGATGATCCAGTTGCCCACCAATTCTTTCAGATAAGTAATTGACTTTCTATTTTATTTTTATTTTTGAAATGATGGTTGGTGCAGCCGCCCTCAGACCTTAATTGACTTTCTATTTGAGTGGTTAAGAATATTACTGCAAGGGTTATGCCCGGTCTGACGGCACGCCTTCGCCGCATCGTCGTCGGACGGGCCAAAGAGGACTTTGTGTTCAGTAGTGAGTTGTCCCGGAGAAAGCTTGGTCGGAGTAGAGGCTGCATGGTGATGGCTTTGCGATCCTGTTTGCTCCAAGGTTGCGTCGGGGATGGGCAGCGGTGGTTGGAGGCGGGGCTGCTGGCGATATACCCCAGTTTGAAGTGTGGATGGGCTGGTGGGGGGTCAGCGAGGCTGGGATCTACCGAATTTGGAGCTAATCGGACGTCTCCGATCTGGTTTGGTTCGAGGGGATCCGATTTGGAGAGGGGAGTGGGTGGGAGCCGCGGCGCATCTAGCTAGCTAACTGGGGAAGATGGAGGGTCGGCCTGCGTTTGCCCGGTGCAAACTAGGTGACGACGGAGGCGCTGCAGGCGGTGGGATGACGCGGCAGCAACAGGAGGGATGGTGGTGCCGTGAGCTGTGCAGTCTGCAACTTAGGCTTGGGCTAGCTTGATGGAGTTTGGGCCTGGGCTTTGGTTTTGGGCCTAGGTTGCTTCTATTTTTCTTTTATGTTATATTGTTTTTTACATCTAGTATTTTGTGGCTTCTTGCTATAAATAAATCCCTACCGCTATTTGGTAGGGCTAAGTGGGCTTTGTCTCGGTATGCACACTCAATGTGTTTTGTCTGCTCTAGGTTGGCGGCGAGTTCTTTGCTTCGTCAAATGGGCGCTGCCACCTAGTGGCAGGGTGAGACTAAGTGTCGTCAGATTTCTCTTTCGGCGGCAACATAGGAGGAAAGTTGTACTAAAGATGGTAATTATGCTATGTTGTAATCGGGTTACATATCGAGTTATCTTTCAGCTATGTCACTGTTATGTTAAAGCAAATGGAGTAGCTAATTGTGCACTCTTTGCTAGTTGGTGCTTTTTAGAATACATGTCTTATGTAGACATTCCTGATATTATTTTAGGACATACTCTAGATGCGTATTGTAATCAGGGGTATAGGCTTAATGTCCCCCCTTGTATTCGACAGTTTCATTAATCAAGGCTTGAGGGCAGCCGCACCAGCCCTTTATTAAAAAAAAAAAGAAAAGAGATAATCAGTAACTATATATAATGGATGACGTGAAAATACTTGGATGAAACATTTTTCTGGAAAACAGGGATTGATAGGCACGTTTCAATCTTTACTGGGCAGAAACCAAAAATCCAAACAGAACACATGATTTTTGGTTACGCAGTGAAAACCTCAAATATGAGATTAAAAACACTGCGGGACTTTTACTCTTGAGAACCCAAAATAAAGACAATTTATTTATGATGAATGATATGTCCTTTACAAACTCAAGTAGCACTAGCTCAGCTACAATCACTAGAAATTACTAATGAGAAGTTTGTCTTCAATTTTGAACTCCTTCTTCACTTGAACGATCTCCAACTATTGCTCCTCTTGCGTCACAGCCTCTCTACTGATCTCAAAAGAACCAATGCACTTGAGAAAATGAACAAGAACACTTAAGCATGGAACAAGTGTCTTGGACTTCTATGAAACTTGATCTTAAGCCAGCAAGACTCTCCCATAAATCTTGCGTCTCTCCTCCCTCCAAAAGAACGCACACTTTGATAATATATTGAGGAGATAACAAATCCTCAATCATGACTCAACTCTAATACGACTCCTAATAGGAAAGAACTTTCAATAAGAGATATCCAATAAATCCTAAAACAATCAGGACTTTAACACTACAATTTTAACAGTTGAAAATATCTTTGAAACACAATAACTTAAAGCCTAAAAGATACTTCCCCAAAATCGACCTTCCTAAATCATAGGACTAACTCGGATGACTTCTTTAGAGCATTGTATAGGGATGCCAACACACACACACACAAGAAACTTGTACCTACACGACGAAAGAAATCACATTAACTAGTGATATAACAATTGAGATAATAAGCTAATAAAATAAAATAAGAAAACTACCAATAATAAAACATACATACAAATGCCCAACATCCAACTAGTGATATAAAAATTGAGATAATAATCTAATAAAATAAAATAAAAAACTACCAATAATAAAACATACATACAAATGCCAACATCCAAGAGCTACTGAATTGTATACAGCTTGCTTGGGTTTGCAACTTCGATGGAGGTTATGGTGCTCTTCTTGAATTAGCTAAAAGTCCTAAAACTTATTTTTGCTTTTTGTTCTTTTATTTAATATGTTATTTTTCAATGTCATCAACTAGCGCATTTAGTGGCTGGGATCCAGATCCATTTCTTGGCACTAAGCCACTAACTGTACTTACTATCCTTGACTTTAGATCTGGGCCGTAATAATAAAATCCAATGTCTCAAAACATGACAACTCAGCAAAAAACATTAAATACTCATAAAATATTAGTTTTGAAGAGAAATGGCGTTAAACTTGATGAAGGGAATTGACGGAGCAGCTCCCTTTCCTCTTCCTCACAAACTCTCTCACAGTCATTCAATGAATAAAACAAAAAACAAAACAAAAAACTGTTTTAGGGAAACAAAAATTGAGAGAAAATTGATGTATGTTCTCATTGATAATAGAGGCCTCTTTATATAAAGGATTACAATGCAAAGAATCTGAATTATACAAGGAAAGGTAATCATACAATGAATGGATATCTCTAAGATATTCTCCGAGATTCTCTCTAATTAAAACTCTATTACCACTAGGTCAAGTAACCTAGAGTTTGGGTCAGACACACAAATAGGGATTTACTTGAACACTCCCCCTTGTGCGCCCAAATGCGGTGCTTCTCTCGTTGCCTCGCTAAAAACCTTGCCGAGTAACAAAAACCCAATGGGACAAAAATAACCTCGGTCGAAGGGGAAAAAGAACACAACACACCCTTCAAGTTTCGAGACCATACATGTAGACATCTCCCCCTGATCTCTGCATCTCCCCCTGATGACTACAGTCATGGGAGTTCGGATAACTTCCGCAAACGATGCTACCAACATATTTCTCGAAAGTGGAATTTAGGCAAAGACTTAGTGAGCATGCCTGTCGCACTGTCCTCAAATTGAACCTAGTTCACTTTAATCTTGAGGAGAGTATGCTGTTGCTGATTATGCTTGGTGTTGTCGCTTTGGATGTAGCCTTGCTTCATTTGTTCAAAACAAGCAGCATTATCCAAAATGCTCGTAGGCTCATCTGTGGTAGACTTCAAACCACAACTGTTCGAATATGCGTAACTATGGATCCAATCCATATACATTCATGAACCACTTCGTGAAGAGTAATAATCTCTGCATTGTTTGAAGATATAGCGACTAGGATCTATTCTGTAGACCTCCAAGATATCACGGTCTTTACCCATGGTGAATAATTAACCAGTTTGGGAATGACCTTTGTGTGGGTCAGAGAGATACACAACATCAGCAAAACCTTCCAAAACACTTTTGTCGTTTTGGGATAGGGATAGTGGATGCAGGCCAGTGTTGGTGGCGTTCCTGGGTGTGTGATGGGTCTGAATCTATCATCTCTCTGTAGGGATAAAGTATGCCCATATCAGTCGTACATCTCTAGTATCGAAAAATATCTTTTACACCAATCCAATGGAGTCGCGTTGGCGCAGAACTATACCTTAGCTAACAAGTTCACTGCAAATGAGATGTCCGGTTTTGTGCATTGAGCTAAGTACAATAATGCGTCTATTGTACTCAAGTAAGGCACTTCTGCCTCTAGCACATCTTCATCATCATCCTTCAAACGAAGAGGATTATTTTCAGGATCAAGACTACAGACGATCATGGGGGTGCTTGAAGGCTTGACATTGTCAAAATGCCTAAGCATCTATCAACACGATGCTCAAGTTCCAAACCGAGACATAATCGTGTCTCCCAAAATTCTTCATCTTAAAATCAGATTTCAAGTGTTCAGCGATTTCCCTTAACTCTTTAAGGGCTTCCAATGAAGATTATGTCCAACATGAATCGTGATAGAACCCGAAACTTGTTATGAAAAGGCATGTGCATATCCTTTCCAAATCAAGTAGTCACTTTAGTGAGCGTTTCAACCTCTTTGTAAAACGCGCTCCGTGGTCTAGAGCCACTTGACTTGGGTAAATGAAGTTCACCATGAACCTTCATGTATATTCCGTATCTAAATCCCCATAGAGATACGTAGTGACCACATTTGTAAGCTGCAGGTTCAGTTATTCGGAAACTACCAAATCCCCATAGAGATACGTAGTAGTGACCACATTTGTAAGCTGCATGTTTAGTTATTTGGAAACTACCAAACTGACAAGGTAGTGGAGTGCAATACATCCATTACTAGAGAATATGTCTCATCGTAGTCGATTCCAGGGAGTTTTGTGAAAAGCCTTGCGCCATAAGGCGAGATTGCCATCTCTTTTTCTCATCACTCTTTCTAACGAAGATCCATTAGCCAATAGGTTTTATGTTAGGAGGTGTTGGCATCACTGGCTCAGAAACCTTCCTCTTCGTTAGAAAATCTAACTTAACCTGGATCGCTTTTCCATTTAGGCCAGATTTCTCGACGTTGTCATTCATTCATGAACGGAGCGTGGTTCGATATCATCGGACTCAACAAACTCATGCTCAACAAAATGCGTGACTACATTATCAATTATGATGGAGTTTCTATCCCACGTCTCATGTACACCAGTGTAAGTTTCATAGAGCTCTATATTCTCAGGAATAGGTTCTTACGTTGAGACGTCCCCCAACAATAACCATAATCCTGAAGATACTCATGAGACGGATTTTGAGTGTCGATGATCCAAGGATTGGTTTGTGCCAAAGTATCCTTCGAACCCACGGGCCTCCCATGCATCCTAGCTGGGGCCATGGCCTGTAACGCCAAAGTGCCACTTTCTTTGGTGTTGGCGCCATGCCTACCTCAGTGTAGGATGGCGCTACGTCCTATCGTAAGGACGTCCATCATTGCAGGCATGTTTGCAGCATATATGTGTGATCTCGTCACTTTAGTAGGGATCGAGATGAGACATAGTGGGGACAGACCACGACAATTTCTATCGTTCCTGCTAAACATCTATGTTCTTATCTCCCCCTAACGACTGGAAGACTGTCTCATCAAAGTGACATCCGTAAATCCAGCGGTAAGGAGATCGCCTAGCAAGGGCATTAAGTGGCGGACGATTGTTGGAATCTCAAATCCAACACAGTTGCCCATTTGTCTGTAAGGCACATTATAGAGCACTATGGCTGCACAATTGGCACATAAATGACACGCTTAAATTTGCGTAAGTACAATACTTGTACCCAGTCACTAGCTATAACGCAAAGGTAGATTGAGTGGCAGTGGGTCGTAGATGAATTAGCATAGCTGCATGAGATATTGCATCACCCCAAGCGGATATAAGGAGATTGGTGCACATTACTAATGTCCTGACTGCCATCATAGTCGTTTCAGTGAGACCATTTGGGTGTGTACATGGGAATATGATGTCCAACATCAGTTCCATTGCAATAACCATCGAAAGTCTTCGATATAAACTCTCTAGCATAGTCAAATCCAATTGACTGAATATGATGATTTGGGGAGTGAGCCCGTTGTCATATGATATGTGCTAGGAGTGTAGCATAAGCAGCATTATAAGTGGACAATGACACAATAAGTGACCAGCGTGTTTGCGTATTAACCAACCTCATGAGATATTTAAACGTCCACAAGTTGGTTGAATTAGTCCATAGAATCCCCATGGGTTCTATGTAAGAACAAAATGAGTATTTACATATCCTTTGCATAGGACGGTCTCAGTCTTAATTTCCCTAAGGAAACGAGCTTTGTAAAACGAGCGAGAGGCTTTATAAGCAACCAATGAGGATTTTGGTTGGGCCTGAGCATCTGGAACGCTATTTGAAGCAAATTTGGTGATTACAGTATCACCTAGGGCGCCATCCATGGCGTCATGGATAGGGACTGTGCTAGCCCTAGGCTGGTGATGGACTGCGGCGGTGCCAAAGGCAGCAGCGGCGGTTACACTTAGTCCAGGAATCAACTTTTGATTCATGCTTCATTTCTCTCGAAATAATGGATGTCCATGTGAAGTCTTTAGTAGACACATCATCACAACTAGGATGACCTATCCTGTCGTGATAAAGTCATTATGTGTCTAAATCCAAGAGATCTTCTCTCATAACTTTATTGGATTTAATAGCTTGAATAGTGACATAGGGTCCACTAGAGAGACACATAAACTTCTCTAAGATGCGCATTTTTTCGTAATCATTAGAGGTATTACAAAGGAGCTTATTTCCGTTCTCTACATGCGTTTTCGCATGGAATCCGTTGGCTATTCATAGGTGCGATTTGCCCTAGAAGCATAGAGAGTTTCTGTGACTGTAATCAAGGTGCCATTTGGCAAGGTGAACTTGGGCTATTCCATGTCCTTGAGCAAATGTAAAACAATGGTAGTCGTCTAACTTCTTTCGATAATTCCAAAAAAAATGTGACTAGTTGAGTAGAGAGATGTCGGTGGAGCAAGGCTCGCTTAAGTACCACTAATCTCATAACCTTCCTAGACATCACACTTACTTTCAGTGAGCCTACTTTGAAGAAAGACTAAACCATTGGCATTTACTACAAAAATATATGGCAATTGCCTATTAGATCTCTTCGAAAAATAAAGACTTAAACAGAATTGACGATCTATTGATCCCAGCCAGATTTGTAGTCTTCAACCATTCAGTCTAGATCATCTTCTTGATCTTCTTGTTCCACATCGTGAGCTTCTCTTGCTTCACAATATGCTTTGTAGGCGGTGACAATTTCTTCACGAGCTCTACAAATGTATGCCCAATGATCGGATACTCCACATCGAGAACATACATCTCTTCGCTCAGACTCCATTGATTGGGGCGCTTTAAAAACGTCATTTAGATGGCTCTTAGTGTTGGTGGCACTACCAACATGGCTAGAGGCTTTCCCTCCCTCTCTCTTTCCATGTATACCTCTTTGGTTCCGTTTTAGCCTATTTTGGCGGTTACCTTCCCAAGTAGAACGATTATATGGACCAGAACGTTCAGAAGTATCCCAAAGATTAGGGTTTCGCTCTTGGCGCCCTCTCTTAGAGGTGCTACTATAGTTGGATTCCAGAATATGCTCTGTTTCCATGGATCTCGAATTATAGTTCTTCACAAGGATGTTGTCATGCTTTTCAGCAACATTTATAGCTCCAATAAGCTTATGAAACCTTGTGATCCGTCCTGTAGTAACATCGATTCTATAGTTCTTAGCAACCATCAATGCAGAGACGGGGAAGGTAGAGAGAGTCTTCTCAATCAAAATCGCATCTGTGATCTCTTTACCATAGAATTCCATTAAGGATTTAATGTGAAGTGCTTCTGAGTTATAGCAAGAACTGACTTGACATCACAGAAGCGGAGGCTATGTCATCTCGCTTCTAGGTCAGGAAGCAAGGAGTCACGGACGTTGCCAAATCTTTCTTCGAGTGGGACCCACAGGCTTCTGGGGTCTTTTTCATTCATACACTCGTACTGGGTCAAATCATCTATATGACGAGTCATTAGGCTGATGGCTTTCGCCTTATTTTCCTCTAAGGATGCTCTATTTGCTTCCAAAGCTTGAGCTTGCTCAACAGTTAGCACGTCTTGCCCAGGCTTTAGAATCGTATCCACGATTCCATCGGCCTTGAGATGCTGGCGGACATCACGAACCCACCTGTGATATTCAGAGCCAGTTGTTCCCAATGGAGCAAAGTCCAATTTGTTCAAGTTACTCATCCTAAAAGAGAACAAGAAATTAGGGTTAGTTTCAGAGCGAAAAAGGCTACCACGAAAACAAATAAAATTTTTTAGCGTAGTCGCTTCCAAGAAATTCGGAATTTCCGAGCGTAGTCGCTTCTAAGAAATTCGATTCCAAGAGGGGTTGGATTAGATCGAAACAATGATGTTTGCTGTCGATCGTTTTATCTCAACAAACTCTAAGTTTGGAGGACTCTACAAGCTCCAAGCTTGAAGTGAGCACAAACCCCCACAGTTCGGCTGAATTTGGTCTCCCATGTGATAAAGAAAGGGGGGTAGAAGAATGGATGTTGCAAATCCCTGAAAAAGAAGAGAAATTAACTGTAAAAACTCTAAAAAAAGGGAACTTTTAGAAAAAAAAATACCTCGAAATAGGTCGCCGGAAAAGTTGGCCTGAAAAAGTGGTCAGAAAACTGCCAGAAAGTCTCTGGAAAAATGGTTGACCGGCGTTGACTGGAGGCTGACATGGCACTGATGCTGACGTGTCATGATGGGGTGGAGCTTTCGATGTTGCCGACGTGGCAGGCTATTATGGCTGTGGTGCTGACGTGGCAGAGGCTATGAGTTAGTGGGCCAGCTGACTTTTGGCTTCTGGGCTTGTTCCTTTCTTCTTCTGGGCTGGGCCTTCCTTTCTTCCTCTTTCTTTTGGCTGGTTCGGGGATTAAGTGGACGGTTCCGGGAAAAAATTTTCAGGTTCCCTAATTGCGGGATCGATACGCTACTTCTATAAAAATTTGGTAGCAATTGGAAGTTTGGAAGGTGGTGAACTGGTGAAATATTTGCTGCGGGTGGTTTGGAGCTTCCAGTGGCCAGTTCGATAGGTTTCTGGCCGGTTCTTGGGGTGGCGTCACCGGTTCTGGACTCCTGGGATGAAGGGCTTCAAGGTGGGCGGCCTGGTCCGAAAGGGTTTCAAGGTTTTGTATTCGGATTTATGGTTTTAGCTATTTGTTTTAGGGTTAGGGTTTTGTGAGCCCCCGAAAAATTTTGTTTAATTTTTAGAAGGTAATTTTTTGTCAATAAGATTTTCGCAAGGTGATTTATGTGAAGAAATCGATTTCGGAGATTGTTTTGGTGTCGAGCCACCCATTGGGCCTTATAATTCAAGGTTGGGCCAAGATTCTTTCTTTTGGGCCTAGAAGGTTACTAAAGTTCATTGAAGCAAAAAGATCGTCGAAGCAAATTTGAAAGGAAGACGAATTGAGTTGTAGACATGTAGTGACGATTTTAGTTTTTAATTTTTACGAAATCGAGTTTCGGGACTAGGATGAAGCAGAGAAAATAATTTAGGGAGTTTCCGATGAAGAACGAATGAAAGAAAAAGCTACGAGCCCAAAACCCGGAAGTGATCAACTTGGAGAATTCCGTAATTTGTCGCAGGGGTAAAATCGTCGTTTCACACTCTTTAGTATAAATAGAAAAGGGGAACCATTGAGAAAACCCTAAACTCACTCTTCCCTCCCTCTCGGCCGCATCCCCTCTCTCTCCACGATCTCTCTCTCTCTCGTCCTCCCACTGACAATGCCGGAAAACCCCCATCTCCGGCCACCACTTTGCAAAACTGCCACCACCCATCAATGCTGCACCAAGCTGCGACCCAAACCCACGGCAAATCGAAACCATGCATTGACCCCGACCTCTCTCTTCCGCTCTCCTTCTCTCTGCCACCACCGGAGACTTCAGCTCCAGCCACCATCTCCTCACATCGCCTCCACCAGTTGACACAACACCTAAACCCGAGCCTTAACATCCACATGCATCGCCTCCAGCCTCCGCACAGGTTACTCAAAGCTGCGACACCACTGCTCGTTGGCTTTCCTTGGTTTCCTACCATCAGCTCGCCACACCACCATTACTTCTCGACTTAGAACTCGCCGGACGTCTAAACCTTGAATCCCTGTTGACTGCCGATGCCGGAGAGTGCCGTACACATCTTGTTCCAGAGTCTTAGCTTCTGCTAAGATCGATTTGTTTCCTCCGATCAAAATTGAGCTACGACGCCTCCAAGGATGGAATCAGGGCTTCACGATCTATCAAAGCCCTAGGACTCGACCTCTAGTTCCAACTAGAGCCACTGCAGGCACTTCAAGGGCTGCCACAGGCGCGTGGGCCACTATAGCTCCGCTACTCACGGTCGCGGGATCTTCAGGACTTCTCAGTTAGGTAATTTCATGATTCTCTTTAGCTGCAGCTTCTAGTTTGAGTAGGGTGAGCCCTAATAACCTATTGTTTAATTTTGGGGTATGAGGTTCGTGGAATCTGCGTTTTGGAGTTTCAGAGGAGGAGAATGCTGGGTCAGTTTCAATTGAAACTAGAAGAGGTAAGGACCATGTGCATATTCTGTATGGGATAAGAAATTGGTTGAAGATTAATTTTGATCCTATTTTGTGTACTAGGGAATCTGGAGGATTAGTGGAGGTAAGGTGCAGCTTCGACAATTTGGCTTCTAAGTTGGAAAAGAATGATGGTAAGGGTGTTGGGTATCTTGAACATATATTGTCGTGATCTAATTGTAAATGTTGAAATTGTGGTTTCATTGAATACATGAATTGAACTTTGGTTTGCAATACTGGAATGATTAGTGTTTCTGAGAGTTGTTAGTTTTGTTGGGAAGTTGACGTAGTAATGATTTGAGTATGAAATTGCTTGTGTATTGAGAAGCTTGGCTGTATTAATTAAAGTGGTGAATCTGTTATCTGGAAATATCATATTGCAAGGTGGGCAAAAGATGATTGATTTGGTTTAGTTATGTAGAGAAGTTGATAATTGAAATAAGTCAAAATCTAGATTAACGTACTCTAAAGCTATCATATCCCGAAATGAAATTAAGGAACGAAATTGTTCGGGAATGATAACCACTATTTGTTTACTTAAGTTTTAAAGATTAAGTAAAAATGTCAACTCGGTTGACTCGAATTACATTAAGGAAAGAAGTACGGTCACCATATCCCGAATGAGCTTACTATGTTAAGTGAATTGTTTGGGAATGGAAATTGTGATTTGTTTTTCTAAAGTAAAAAGGGTAAAGAAGTGAAGTCAATGTGCTAAGTATAATCACCATATCCCAAATGGTTCAAATGCAATACCATTCGGATTATTTGGGAATGGATAGTAGATTTTTATATTAAAGGATAATTCACTAAACTTTAAGGAAATTAAGTGATTGCCTTGGTGCTCGATTGATTAAGTTAATAACGTCAAGTTACTTATTGGTTTAATTTTATTATAAAGGACTCGAGCGTATACACATGTAATTGGAAGAAGTATCGAGGCTCGGAAGCGAAGCTAAGTTTGGGCAAGCACTCTAATTCCAGGTAGGTTGAGCAGTCCCTTCCTTGTTAGAGGCTTTTCTATGTGTGGAATGCACTAGTAAAATATTATGTTACTGGTAAATATGTTTTTGGTTGTTCATTAGTTGATGCCTCGTGATACCTGTGTTTTCATCACTGATACTTGTTGATTACGAAAACCGAGGCTAGACTTGTATGTTGACATATTGTACCCCATTGTATGTTTGTACTTGTGACCTGAGAGTGAATGGGACCTAGACACGTAGATTCCTAGGGATCCCACGGTGTCGATAACCGTGAACCTCCGGAGGGGGTCATGCTCCTATGTTTGTCGAGGAAGAGTGAGTACAGATAATGAACCAGTCATAGGAGACTCAGGGCCAGGAAATGGACAATTTTGCTACTTGTAGTCACAAAGACTACAGAGTAGTTGGCCGGTTCTCTAAGGATGACGAACCAAATCAGTCACCAATTTGTTTTATTTTAACTGGCAGGTAAGTATCTCGGAGCTCCAAGCTGTGTGAAACATACTGCATATGTTTTATAAAAGAGATAAATGTTTGTGGTTGCCTATTTTAAAAGTATTTTCGATAAACGTGCATGTTAATGCTCAAGTCCGGCGGTAGCTGATTCTTCGTTTTAACGCTGGTCCGGTGGGCGGACCGCTACCCTGAGGATTTGATGACCTCCGCTTGCTGCAACACGAGAGACAGGGCGTCAGAAGAAGACCGCGTTGGGTGGTCTTCACTTCTCCGATGCCTAAGTCAGTCACTGTATATAGGCAGCATAACAATAAATGGGTAGTGAATGCGTAATTAATGAAGAGAGAGGAGAGAACCTTTTCTAGGTGAGGAGAAGGTTGATCTTCTTCTTGTTTTCGATGTGGGACTGATGTGCTTCGATACCCAGCGTCTGGAGCCTCTGATGCTACCTTGACGCGGCGCGTGGCGGCACGTTAGCTGTGATCTGGGGGCGATCCCGGGCTCGGGCGGTAGCCCGCCTGGCTGTGTCTTCGCAGGTCACCCACTTGGTGAGATTCGGTACCTCTGGCGGTACAATGAGCGTGGCTCATTATAGCTAATTATGCTTGCAAACGTACATGTAGGTACAAGTCCCCCAAGTCCCCAGTCAAGGAGGGCAATCTTGGTTGGGGAGTTGATCGGCGGTGTGAAGCGTTATCCCCGCTTAGACTTGAAAAAAGCATAATTAGTGTCAGTGCGTTGTCAACCATGGACTTACTGAGCGAACGCTTTATACCCTTTCGGGTGGGCCCTTGCTAGGCCCGCCAGGGAGTCCCCCACTCCCTAGCCAAGACGGACCTCCGGATGGTCGGCAAATTGTTTGTTGAGGGGAAGCTGCGCGGAGCAGAGGGTGTTGGGTAGCGAGCCCAATCTTAGTACCCAAGTGACAGGGGTTAACGTACCTGATCAGGGTCATCGTAGACTGTTGACAAGTCCCCGTGTCCCGTAGGGACGATCTGACCGTAACGCCGCGTGGCGGTCGTTGTCAGAGGGATTCGTCGGTGATGGATACCCCCGCTAGTTGTAGCAGGAAACAACGTCGCGTAGACGTGTTTTGCTGTAGCTATTGAGCGGAGTTGTGCTCAGCAAAGCACGGGGTTTGCAAGATGGAGGGAGCTCTGCCGGTAGTATTGCTTGTAGCAGAGGCTGCCTGTTGCAAGTTGATGAGTGGAAGTTCCGCTAACGGGGATTCGCTCAGCGGAGACTTCGACAGTAGTTGGGTGCTAAGGGAGAACTCGCGCTGGCCGGGTTTCGCCCAGTGGACCCCAACAGTCGGAAAGTGACGAGAAGCTCAGCTAGCGGGGTTTCGCTCAGGAATTTCGACACTTGGAGAGTGACACGGGAAAAGTTCTTCTGGCGGGGTTTCGCTCAGCGGACTTCGACACTTGGACAGTGACAAGTGAGAAGTTCCGCTAGAGGGGTTTCGTTCAGCGGAGTTCGACACTTGGAAACTGACAAGTGAGAAGTTCCGCTAGTGGGGTTTCGCTCAGCAGAGTTCGACACTTGGAAAGTGACAAGTGAGAAGTTCTGTTAGCGGGGTTTCGTTCAGCGGAGTTCGACACTTGGAAAGTGACAAGTGAGAAGTTCCGCTAGCGGGGTTTCGCTCAGCGGAGTTCGACACTTGGAAAATGACAAGTGAGAAGTTCCGCTAGCGGGGTTTCGCTCAGCGGATACCGCCAACGATTGGCGCCTTCTTCCCAAAAGTGGTGGCTTCCACTAGACGCTTCGTCTGATGGCGGTTGACACGTGGCGAAACCCTAGAGGGTTAGCGTGCGGAGGCGTGTCAACTCCGTCTAGCCGTCTCCTCTCCATTAATGCTAAGTAATGATGGACTTTGTAACTGAGGCGACGCCTCGGCTAATCCGGAGAGTAATTGGACTCGTGGGACACGTGTATGGCTGACATTTGATGTCGTTTTTCAATGGACGGCGTAGAACTGTTTGACGTTGACATAAAAAGGGGGGGAAGTAAGCAAGATTTGCCACTTTGCTCTACTTTGCTCTAAACTTTGAACTATACTCGTCGTCTTCAAGCTCTCTGCATCTGAGATCGGAGAAGAAGGCTGAGGCGATATCGTTGAGTCATCATTCGTGGAGAAACCGACGAACTCCGGCCTTGAAGACAAGTGCTCAAACTCTTACCAGAGACTCCATCATTGAGGTTGGTACTCTGATCTGTATCCATGTTTCATTGGTTGTCTACCATGGCGAGTTTATGGGTTTTGGGTATTTCTGTGATATGTTCTTCGTTGACGTGCTGTGAGGGTGTGAGAGTGGGTTTGTTTATGGGTTGCTGTGTTTGACGGAGTTGGGGCTTTTAGGGATTTGTTAGATGGTCGAATTTGGGTTTGAGTGTTTGTTCTTGTTTTGGAATTTTCTGGGTAACTGTTCTTGACGTTCTTGGGCACTAGCTGATATAGGGATAGGTTAGATCTTGTGTGAGCTAACTGATTTGGGTTTAAGGGTTTTGGGATGGTCGACATCATAGAGATTTCGAGCAGTGAGGATTCCGGATCTGAAGTGTCATTCAGCACGGCGAATAGAAATTTTATTGACTCGTTGCATCCGTCTGCCTGTGCAGGAACCTCACTGCCAGAACCGCTAGAGATTGAGCCGCTACAGACCATACCGTGGGACATAGCTATGGGTCGTGCACCGCGTCCAGAGAGTTCAAGGGCGGGGGAGGCTGCCGCTGCCCACAATATGCACGAAGAGCGTTTAGAAAGCAATAGTGTGGCCAGTGGTTCCGCTGGGGGGGAGATGTAGTGGGAGAGGATACTGAGTCGGCGTGGGTGTTCGAGGACGGCACCCCTGTTGATGAGGCGGGAGGTAGGATGACTGCTGTTGCCGTCAACCGGCTGAAGCGGATGTTCCGGTTGCCCGGCGTGGTGAAGCTGCGTCCCCCGACGGTGGAGGAGAAGGCCTCAATCTTGCGAGCAGGCCATGCCGCCGTGCACGAGGCTATATTCCGCGAGGGAATAACCTTTCCGTTTGATGCTGGCGCTGAACTCGCTATGGCGGTTGTCAGGTTGCGAGGGACCGACTGTGGCGGAGGTGCTGCACTTCTACGAACTGGTGTACGTGAAACGCCAAGGTTGCAGAGGGCAGGTAAACCTGAGTCGCTGCCAAGGAGCGCCGAAGTTGATCGAGAACTTGAGGGATTCCATGTCCTACTGGCGGGGTACCTTTTGCGTTGCGACGACGGGGTGGGAGTACCAAGCTGGGTCCAACGAGGGGGAGCCGACGTTTAGAATTAAGTCGGAGTTTCAGCCCATCCGAGGTCGTTTGTCGTTTCGGTTAAACATGACTGGCGGGGGTTTTTTTTTTTTTACACAGCCTTGTACTCTGTACTGATAATGACCTTTTTGTGCAGCGGGGTTGCGGTACAACCTGACTCGTGAGGAAGAGTGCCGCGTGGCATGCATCAGGGGTTGCTGGCGGAATCGTAACTTGCTGGACTTCCGTCTCCTTACAGGCTGGGAGTTGTTGGTCGACCAACAACTGACTCATGCCGTTGGTAAGTACTCTCCGCTATAGCACACCCTTTGTGAGATTGTCCCATGCTGATCGGTTTGTTGTTTTTTTTTTTTTTGTAGAAACTCCGCCGGGGAACAAAGCTAGCCGTGACGCCTTCGCGAAAGCCATGGACAGCGCTGGAATCGACAATTTCCTGGAATCCATGTACTCTTCTGGGCTGGCTGCTCAGAAGACGGTGGTGGACCCGTAGACGCTGGCGCTAAGCCCGTCTGAGGTTCCAGTGGTGCTACCCATGCCGCACGACTCCCATCTTGGCGGTGATGGGCTGCCTGCTGTCCAGGCGGCGACTGGTGCGGTAAGGGAGACCTTGCCACAGAAAGAGAGGGCGCCGGCCACTCTGTGTGGGGTGCAGAAGAAAGCAGCTCTCCCAGTGGAAGGTGTCACTATGGCAGGATTAGAGCCGCCGACGAGGGGTTCAAGGCATGCCGTCGCTGGAGGCACGAGGGTGCTTCAGCGAAAACGCCGTCAACCCGACTCCTCCGGGGAATAGGAGGATGCAGTGGAGATAACTGGGGCCCGCGAGCAGCCGAAGAAGGCAAGGCAGGCTTCGCCCGAGGCTGCTGCTGAAGTGGCGAAAGCGGCGGGTACGAGCGACCTGGACTCATTTTCCGCTTACGCCAAGTTCCTGAATGACGGTGAATGGGAGTTCCTGTATCACCTCTGCGAGCGATTGGGGTTCGGCGTCCTGGAGGGGATTATATGGTCGACGGCCGTCAACCAATCGCCCTTTAGGCACATCTCCGTCGGGCTGACAGAAACGGCGCTGACAGAAACTACGAAGGCCAGTGCCCTAGCCAACGTGGAAATTCTGCAGCAGAAGGGCGCCATCGACTGGGCGCCCCTGGTCAAACAAGTACTGCCCCTGCTACCGCCCCTGGTCATGTTGAAGGTGCCTACTCGGGTAGTGGGGAGAGTGGCGGACTCCCAGAGGGCGACTCTCAGCGGACTCCTACCCAGTCCGAGGTGTCTCGTGCTAGGTTCCTGGCGGCCCACACCCGGACGGATGGCACAATAGAGACCAGGGTCCGACCAAACCAGCCGCTCACATCCGCCGCAGGCAGCCGGTGGAGATGCTGAAGGTAGCGGTGCCAACCCCGCCAACCCCTGAAACAGGAGTAGAAAAAATTTTGTAGCCGCTGAGGCGTGAACATTTGATGTAATTATCTTTTGGGATATATATGAAATTTCGGAACCTAGGTTCCTATCTTTTTTTTTTTTTTTTGTGTTTGTGATGATGTGTGTACCGCTAGAGGTTTTGACAGTTTTGCTTTTGTCAATGAATGAAACATTAAAGGAATTAAAATTGGTCCAAGTGCACAATGTAGCGGACGTGGTCCGCTGAATGGTGTTGCTAGTTGCCCCTAGTGCAAGACTTGGGAATACAATGGTTTGAGTAATTCCTCATTTCATTGATAGCTGCCTGAACAGCGTTTACAAAAGCGGGGTCGTGCCCATTGGGTAGCTTCCCTTAGCTAAATATTGAACAAAAATTTAGCAAAGTCAAGATGCTCTTGGGCAGCGGCATGACTATTTGTAGTAATACCGAAGGTGTTTGGTATTCCAAGGGTGAGTCGTTGTGACGCCATCCTTGTCCATTAAGTAGAACGTGCATGGGCTAACGACTTCTACAATTATGTATGGACCTTCCCAAGTTGGGCGGAGTTTTGTTGGTGGTGGTATGACTTCCTTCATTACCCAGTCCCCCAATTGGAGGTTGCGGGCTTTGACCCTGGCGTTGTAGAAACGCGATACCCGCTACTTGTTCTGGAGATTGTGCAAATGGGTTGCGTCTCGTTTTTCCTCTAGGAGATCCCTGTCGAGGTTGATGCCGTCGCTGTTGGTCTCGGGGCAGTAGCCTTCGACCCTAGCGGTTGGTTGGGTTACCTCGATAGGCAGGACAGCCTCAGTTCCGAACATCATACAAAAGGGGGTTTCACCTGTGGCGGAAGTTGGGGTTGTTCTGATGGCCCATAGGACTTCTGGGAGTTTTTCCGCCCACAAACCCTTGGCCTTATCGAGCTTCTTCTGTAACAGCTTCTTGATTATCTTGTTTGCCGCTTCGACCTGGCCGTTGGTTTGGGGGTGGGCGACTGATGCAAAACGCATCTTGGTGCCCAAGTTGGCGGTGAAAGAGATGAGTTCCTTGTTATTGAACTGTGTGCCGTTGTCTGTGATGATTGTATGCGGAACACCGTAGCGATAGTAGATGTTCTTCCAGATGAAGTGAATTACCTTGGCGGTAATTATTTCTGTTAGGGGCTCCGCCTCTATCCACTTGCTGTTGTAGTCGATGGTGACAATGATGTATTTGAACTGACCTTTGGAGGTTTGGAATTTTCCCATCAAGTCTAGGCCCCACGTTGAGTGAATCCAGGGACCGATGATAACCGACAGTGGTTCCGCTGGGGCATGTGGAAGATCAGCATATTGTTGGCATTTGTTACAAGATTTTGATATCCGCCGGGCGTCATCACCGAGGGTAGGCCAAAGGTAGCCTTGTCTTGTGCGATTAGCCAGGGATCTGGAGCCGGAATGGTTTCCACATTCTCCGCCATGTATTGTTGCCAGCACGACCTTTCCCTCCTCTGGGGTTAGGCAGCGGAGGTTAGGGTGAGTGAATCCCTGGAGGTAAAGTTTTCCGTTCTGGATGTTGTAGCGGGTTGCTCTCTGCTGGAGCTATCGCGCTTTTATCTTGTCCTCTGGCAATGTCCCGTTGCGCTTGTACTGAATAATTTCATCCATCCAGCTAGGATTGGCCTCAATGTTGAAGATCACCACCAAGGTTTTTGTGATACTTGGCTTGTCCAGACACTCTACCCTTGTGTCCGTTGGAGTTTGGTGTGGCTGGGCGGTTGCCAGTCTTGCCAGTGAATCAGCCTTGGCGTTCTTTTCCCTGGGGATCTGTGTGATGGTGTGGAACTTGAATTTTTTTAGCAGTGTCTTGACGTACCCTAAGTATGCCGCTAACTGCTGGTTCTTAGCCTGAAAATTGTCGTTGACCTGGTTAACGACCAGCTGAGAGTCGCTGAAGATGTTAACGTTGTCGGCCCCTGAATTAATGGCGAGGAGTAGGCCGGCAATGAGTGCTTCATACTCCGCCATGTTTTTAGAAACTTTGAAGTTGAATTTCAATGCATACTCCTCGTTCAGCCCCCCAGGACCTGTCAAGATGACTCCGGCGCCGCTGGCCTTGGGACAGGTGGAGCCGTCCACATGCAGGTTCCAATCTGACTGTCGGGGAGATTGTTCCTCAGGTACCACCATCTCCATTCCTGGTTGTGCTCCGACCTTGGATTCGGGTTGTCGTTCGGTGAGCTCAGCGATAAAGTCTGCCACCGCCTGGCCCTTCATGGCAGTTCTTGGTTTGTAGTCGATGTCAAATTCGCTGAGCTCAATGGCCCACTTGCTGAGGCGCCCCGAATGTTCAGGGTTCTGCATTACTTGTCTCAACGGTTGATTGGTTAACACATGGATTGTGTGGGCTTGGAAGTATTGGTGGAGGCGTCTAGCGGCAACGATTAATGCTAGAGCGAGTTGTTCCAAGGGAGGGAACCTGGTTTCCGCTCCTTTCATGCCTCGACCGACATAGAATACTGGGAGTTCGGCTTGGTTCTCCCGCCGAATGATGGCGCAGCTTACCGCTGATTGTGATACCGCCATGTATATGTATAGTGTCTCGCCTTGCATAGGAATGGAAAGTAGTGGAACTGCCGCCAGGTACTCCTTCAGGCCCTGGAACGCTGCCTGGCACTCTGGGTTTCAATCGATGACTTTCTTGTGGGTTGTTTTAAGGACTTTGAAAAATGGGGCGCACCTGTCGGTCAGTCTGGAGATGAATCTAGACAGGGCGGTTAGCTTGCCCTGGAGGCATTGGACGTGTACTTTCCATTATGGGTCCTTGAGGTCGAGGATGGCTTGCACCTTGTCAGGGTTAGCCTCGATGCCCCAATCACTGACAATATACCCCAGGAATTTGCTGGCGGTGACGCCAAAGAAGCATTTTTCTGGGTTGAGGCGCATACTGTAGGCTAAAAGGATGGTTATTATGATTTTTAGGTTTGCCACATGTCCGCTGGCCTTTATACTCTTGACTAACATGTCATCTACGTAGACCTCGATTATCTTGCCCAGATATTCAGCGAACATGGCGTTCATCAGTCGCTGATAAGTTGCTCCTGCGTTCTTCAGACCGAAAGGCATCACATTGTAACAATACAGGCCTTTGTCGGTGGTGAAGTTGGTGCACTCCTGGTCGTCGGGATGCATCCTGATCTGATTGTAGCCGGAGAAAGCGTCCATCATGCTGAGGAGATCGTGTCCAGCGGTTGCATCAACCAGTTGATCAATGCAGGGTAGTGGGAAACTGTCTTTCGGGCATGCTTTGTTAAGATTTTTGAAGTCGACACACATTCGCCACTTGCCGCTAGGCTTTTTGACCATAACTAGGTTGGAGATCCACTGGGGATAGATGACCTGGCGGATGAACCCAATACCCTGTAGCTTGGCAACCTCTTCTCCTATAGCACGGTATTTGTCTTCTTTGAAGGCTTTGCGCTTCTGCTTGATAGGGTAGAAGGATGGTTTGATGCTCAACTTGTGCGTGATGATTTCAGGGGAGATACTTGGCATGTCTGCATATGACCAGGCGAAGACCGTAGCGTTGTCCCGTAGGAATTGAGTTAGTTCCGCCGTCAGCTTTGGGTCTAATTGAGCGCCTATGCGAACTATCCGCTCAGGGTGCTCGTCAGAGATGCTGGCAACCCTCAATAATGTTTCTGGGTTGACTGGCTCATTCTTTACGTACTTTTTTTCATCATCCCTGGGGTCCTCAAAGATATTTGGTGGCGGTACCAGACTCCCTATCGCTAGGATCTCATGGCAGCGGGTTGATCGTGCTAAAGTAGTCTAATAACATTCGCGTGCCAACTGCTGACTTCCCCTGACACATCCTGTGCCGTTGGATGTGGGGAACTTCATGAGCAGCATGTATCCGGCGATGATGCACTTTAGTTTATTGAGTGCCGGCCGGCCAATGATGGCGTTATATGAGCTGAAACAGTCGACAATTATGAACTCCGTATGTATTTCAGCCATACATGGACTAGTACCGATAACTAGTCGCATATAGTCAGAACCCAGCGGTTGCGTGACGTCACCGGAGAAGCTGAGCAGTGAATCATGATCTTGGAGTAATTTTATGTTCCTCTTAAGGTCGTTGTAACAGCCACTGAATATGACATTGACAGCAGATCCGCTTTCAACGAGGATTCTTCCCACTAACATTTTGCCGAGGATGGCGTCGATCAAGAAATGATCGTCATGAGGCAGATGCACTCCGCGTTCCTCCTCCTCTGAGAAGGTAATAGGTTCCCAACCAGACTTTGGGAGCTTGGCGGATCTTTCGTAGCTGATGTTACAGACTTCCTTTGGGTGATTAGCCCGTGCATAACGCTTTCTAGCTCTGTGAGACATGTTGGTGATTGGAGGGTCTCCGTCGATGGTGTTGATGCGGCCCATGGGATCAATGTCGGCAATCACAGGTGGCGGTTGGCTCACCTTGAATTGCTCCAGCCTGCCATCACGGTACAAGGTCTCAATGGCCGTTTTGAGAGCGTTGCAGCTGTTGGTATTGTGACCACTGTCCTCGTGGTATTTGCACCACCTGCGGGTGTTTCTAGGCTTTCCTGTTTTTGGGTATCTTCTCGAGGGCGGCGGGGAGATCTGATCTTTGCACTGATTGTATATTTCTTCATACGAGGCCGTGAAGACTGTAAATACTGCATACCGCTGAGAAGACTCCGTATGTTTGTTGCGGTTGTCCCCATGGGATGGGCGGTTTCCCTTGTAGTGTTGGTCCTTCTGTCGCTTGTTTTGGTACTGGCCCTGTTGCCACTCCCTCTTTTTGTCACTTGGCGGTGTGTTGGAAGTTTTGTTAGCGGTCCCCTGCTGACTGGATGAGGGTTGCGTCGATTTTGCTAGTGCTGCTGGTGGCGGTGGGGTTTCTCCATATGTGATGAATTTTGCTTGGGCATAAATGACCGCCTCACTCATGAGGTAGTCGTATACCGCATTTGGGTGATTGTAATTGAGGTGATAGAGGAATGGCCCTTTGAGGAGTCCCTGCTTAAAAGCCGCCGAAGCCATTGTTTTATCAAGATCACGGCATTGAGATGCTGCCGCCCGCCACCTTGTGACGAATGCCTTCATTGTTTCTTCTGTACCCTGCTTGACGTTGAACAGTTGGCTTGTATTGTGGTGCCCGGCGGACAGTAGGATGAACCGAGAAAGGAAAGCGTGTGACAATGCCTGGAATGAGCCAATGGATCCTGGCGGGCATTCGAAGAACCAATTCATTGCCTCATTGTCCAGCGTTTCGCTGAACAAGTGGCACAGGGTAGCGTCATCGAATCCCTTATTGTTGGTGACCTTCTTGAAGGTGTCCATGTGGACGAAGGGATCAGTCGTACCGCTGTAATGTGACATTTTTGGATTCTTTGCGTACGCCGGTCTGACGGCCAGCAAAATTGCAGCGGTAAATGGTCCTGGCTTGGACGCGAAAAGTGGATTTGAAATTGGCGCTGGGGTGCCTGATTCCGCCCGGATTAACCTTTGTTCCAACTGCTGCATCCTTTCCAGTATTTGAGCGGTTGCATCGCCGGCGGGGCCTAGCCGGGTACTCCGCTGAACTGATCATCGCCTAGGAGCGGGTGGATTTCCCTCTGTTCTTGCCCTAGGTCTCGAACGGTGAGTGTGCAGTGATGACTCTGCCTCCTGTTCCAACATTAGCTGGGGTACAGGGGGCGGCCCCATTCCCGCTAGCTCTGGTGGGTGCAGCGGGACCTGCATATGCACGACTGGGGCTGGTACCAATGCTCCTGTACCAGGTCGGCTGTGCCTGGTGCTCCGTGACTGCTCGCTTCTTGCCGGGTTGGCGGTTGCTTCCAGCGTTCTCTTTAGCTCGTCAAAGCGCGACACAATCGTGGCCACCTGCTTTTGGGCCTCGGCCTTTTCTTTGCGTTCTTGTTCGCGCTCTCTGTTTGCCTTGTGAAGATCCTCCAGTGCAAGCTCATATAGAGAGACGAGGTCTTGGCCTGGCGGTCGGCTGCTGCTTGGGTTTGTCTCACCGCCGGGGTTTACCGGGGTGGTGAATAATGTGCGGTTAATGCCTACCGCTGGGTTGGTGGGTTGGGGAATGGCCGACTGGTCTGCCTGCTCTTCAGCATTTCCCCCGCTACCGTTAGTCATGGTGATTGTGGCGGGATGATCTTTTGTTCAAGATTTCCCACAGACGGCACCAATGTTAATGTTCAAGTCCGGCGGTAGCCTATTCTTCATTTTAACGCGGGTCCGGTGGGCGGACCGCTACCCTGAGGATTTGATGACCTCCGCTTGCTGCAACACGAGAGACAGGGCGTCAGAGGGAGACTGCTTTCAGCGGTCTTCACTTCTCCGATGCCTAAGTCAGTCACTGTATATAGGCAGCATAACAATAAATGGGTAGTGAATGCGTAATTAATGAGGAGAGAGGAGATAACCTTTTATAGGTGAGGAGAATGTTGATCTTTTTCTTGTTTTCGATGTGGGACTGATGTGCTTCGATACCCAGCGTCTGGAGCCTCTGATGCTACCTTGACGCAGCGCGTGGCGACGCGTTAGCTGTGATCTGGGGGCTATCCCGGGCTCAGGCGGTAGCCCGCCTGGCTGTGTCTCCGCAGGTCACCCACTTGGTGAGATTCGGTACCTCTGGTGGTACAATGAGCGTGGCTCATTATAGCTAATTATGCTTGCAAATGTACATGTAGGTACAGTGCACAATATTATGTAGTAAATATTTTCAAGTATATTATCTTTCAAACCTAGCATGGTTGGGTCGGCCCCTATTGGGCATGCGAGGACGAAAGCTCACCCCTACAATAGTGTGCAGGTTTCGAGCATGTGGTCGGGAAGTGTACTTGGGAGGCACATGGTCCGGCTTGGCGCACTTCTCTTTGACTCTGTTAAAAGGAGGTTTTGGTCCCTTGTTGGGAATTAAAATCACTTGTTTGGTTACTTTTTATTTATTTATTTCCTACTCGTTTACCAAAAATTCCAGGAGACCCGTAACCATGGGGCGCGTCTCTCATACCTGTATTTACTTTGTAATTTGTTGTTTTTCCCAAATTGGGCTTCGATTGCAAGGCCAAAACTCTTAGCCCATTTCAAATTCCGCTTTTGAAAGTGTGTTGTTTGGTTGCTAGAACGACTTGTCGAAGAAAGTGTTTTGTAAACCAACAGTTTGAACCCAAAAGGCCTTGCGATTTCGGGTTGATGAGTTATCGGGATGTCATTCGTGACATGACGGTTTCTCATTGGCTCGGGGTAGCGGCGCTGTGGGACCTCTCTCTCGGGTCACCACAGGTTTCGTGCTGATAACGTGTTTTAGGGAAACGAAAATTGAGAGAAAATTATTGTGTGTTCTCATTGATAATAGGGGTTTCTTTATATAGAGGATTACAATGCATAGAATTTGAATTGTACAAGGAAAGGTAATCATACAATGAATGAATATCTCTAACATATTCTCTGAGATTCTTTCTAATTAAAACCCTATTACCATTAGGTTAAGTAACCTAGAGTTTGGGCCAGACACACAAATAAGGATTTACTTGAACAAAAACAACAATCTCATTTTCCAGCAGAAGCATCCATGTATGTCTCCACCCGACCACCTGTCTCTTTCCATTCGTAAGAAACAACCAAAGAGCCATAATCTACAATTATGATTAATTGGATTTCAAATGCCTTCACTATCTCTAGTGTGAAGTTGATCGATCATTCAATGAATCAATGTTGGATTTCTTCTGCTATCGGTTGATCTAGAAGTCTATATATCATTTCCTTTTGCTGCAAAGAGCCCATAGATGTAAATCAACACCTTTGTACCAATCCTCAAGGTGTTGGAAATGGCTGGTCTCTCCAATTGGGAATAAAATCAAGATAAGTATAGATAGGGTTAACGATTTGCAGGGAAAGAAGAGAGATGATTTGGATTATGGCAAGGGATCCATATGGATTTTGATTGCATGATTTGCATCTACTTGAGAGATTTTGGGTAAATTTCATTTTACCTCCATGATCTTTACACCCCAAATTATTTGTGCCCCTACACTTTTAATTTCATCATGCGTGTTCCTGTACTTATCAATCTCAATCAATCTTTTCATTTCTTGAAATTTTTTGCCAACTATTGTGTGATGTATTTGAAATTGTAGTTACATACAATATAATTTTGCATGCTATATTAGTGAACCGTCATCATACAAGAGAGTTCATTAGAGCCAAATTTTCAATTTACAAAGTAATTGACAAAAAATGAATTATTGGACATGATTGATTAAATTGAAGAGGATAATGGTACATGTGATTAAATTAAAAGTGCAGGGCTACAATTGATTTAATATGTAAATGTTAGAGAGTTAAAATGGAATTAGCTTTGAGATTTTTATATAGAGTTTTTCTATTGGAACCTCCAAATTTACTCACTTGACCTCCTATGCTTTTTACACCTCCTATCAAATTTTCTAATACTAAATTTAGGCTTAGTTTGGGATTGTTGTGCTGTGAGAGGAAGCACTTCCGAACTTGGTGTGAGAAGAAATAGCTAAGGTGTTTGGTAAACTGTTTTTAAAAGTGTTGTGAGAAAGAAAAGCAATTTCTAGATGTTTGGAGAGTTGCAAGGCAAAAGTGTTTTGCCTGGGTATAATTACCAAAATGGTCATACATGTTAAGATATGCTACTAAAATACATAATTTTGTTTTTTGATTATGTAACCATACCAAATAAAAAAAATTCTCATGTATTATCCTTAGGCAAAATTCACAAATGGTCACTCAATTATGACTCATTTGACACTTTGGTCACTGAAGCTTCAAATATATCATTTTGGTCACTCAACTATTACACTCTCAATCACTTTAGTCACTTTGTTAATTTTTTTCATTAAAAAAAAACTCTTTGGGTGACTAAAGTGATTGAGAGTGTAATAGTTCAATGACCAAAGTGATATATTTGAAACTTCAGTGATCAAAGTGTCGAATGAGTCATAGTTGAGTGACCATTTGTGGAATTCTCCCTTATCCTTATACCCTTGCTTGGATCGATTAAAAGATTTACTTTAAACTTTTCAATATGCATATTATGTTTTACGTACTATTACACAAAATAGCAAGCTGGCCTCTCATTTGGTATGGACTATGAACTCAGGAGAGTGTAGGAACCTTTGCAAATGTGCTGTGAGATGAGGAAGTGTTGAATTACTTCTATTTCGCTGCCATTATATTCCATCTTGGTTCCATGTTGTTGTTGTATTTATCTACTCATTTGTCATCTTTTTACTAATGATTGCCGGCGCCAACATATTAAGCTGAAAATCATGCATGGGAGTATAGACATCAAGATAGGGATTCCCAATTCCATTCCTAGCTGCATGATAAGCTCCAGTTTTGGTCCAAAGCTGCATGATTACCAAGAACCTTAATTAATTAGAGTGTCCTTCCCAAACTAATTCATCCATCATTAGAAAACCCAAAGCTTGGAATGCCACAGCTTTGCAATTCCAATTCATCTGCTATAATATGAAACAAGCATCAAAACAAACAAACAAAACAAACTGTGATTCAAAACTGTTATTGTGATTGTCAATTACAAATCTACAATCATAAATTTGCTTCTATGAAAAGCCAATAATCTTTAGCAACAGTTGCAACAGGATTAGAAGTCTCTTCCCTAAAACCACAACTCCCACAGCATGCACTAGACCCAATCTTTCGATAGAACAAGGCTACAGCACAAGGAAGGAAGCCACAACATGCTCTCCACATAAAGATTTTCACTTTATTTGGATGCTTTAATGAGTTTAATCCCCACAATGCTTTCCAGACCCCCCTTTGGGAAATCACCAATTTGTTTCCACCTCCACCTAAACAATTTCATATCTGATAGAATTTCAATTTCCATCCAAATACCAAGACAGATGCAATTCAATTCCCATCAAAACAGGCAAAACAAATGCAATATAAATATACAATACAATTCAATTTCAATCAGTAACTAACGTCCAAAACAACTTGATCAATTCCATAACTTAGAAATCAAACTGGAAAGCAACCAAGAATTTCTGCTCTGCTTTTGAGGAAGAGAGCAACCAAGAGTTCAAGGCTATTCGAACACTTGAGAGATTGATTGAAAACCCAGAAAGTAAAAACCCAGACAGATTGATCAACTATTCGACTACAGTCCGTCACCAAGTTACCGTCAAGGAGAGCGAGGGCCATTGAAGCCTCGACGGTCAAAGAGAGAGATTGAGAGGGAAAAAATGGCAGCGCCCTCTCTCAATTTCTTCTGAAGAGTATGAATCATGCTTAAGTATTTGACGGCAAAGGGAGGAGGAGGAGAAGAGTGTGATGGTTTTGCCTCGCACAGAATACATATGAAGAAAAATGACTGGGTTTAGTGTAAATTTTAGAAAATGATGAGGACAAAATCAGGAATTTGATCAATTTCATTAGAGAAAATTTTAAGAACAGTACATGAAGTATAGGTCGTTCCGAAGTTTGATATATTTGGTTTCAAAGAATTAACTTTGATACATGAAGTTCCAATCCCGACCCACTTTTAGTACATGACGTCAATAACACCGATAAACCTATGAAATTATTCAATTTTCAAAGGGTAATTTTGGGTTTTTACCTCTCTCTCTCTCGGACACCCATTTCTGGGTATCTTTCTTCTTCTTATTCCTTCTTCTTCCTCTCTCCCTCCCTCTCTCAGACACCCATTTCTGGGTATCTTTCTCCTTCCTTCTTCTTCCTCCTTTTTCTCCTTCTTCTTCTTCTTCTTCTTATTCCTTCTTCTTCCTCTCTCCCTCCCCAATTTGATTTGGATACCCACATTATTTAATTTTTTCCTCCTCCTTATTCTTCTTTTCTTCTTCCTTCTTCCTTCTCCCTTCTCCTCCTCCTTCTTCTTCCTTCCTTCCTCCCTCCCTCCCTCTTTGATATCAAGTTTTATTTGGACACCAAATCTAATTTTCTTCTCCTTCTCCTTCTTCTTCTTCATTCTTCTTCCTCCCTCCCTCCCCGATTTGATTTGGACACCCAAAATCTGGGTACCCAAATATGATTTTCTTCTTCTCCTCCTTCTTCCCTCTTCTTTTTCTTCTATTCATTCCTTCTTCCCTTTTCTTCCTCCTCCTTCTTCTTCCTTCTCCTCCTTCTTCCCTCTTCTTCTTCTTCTACAATTTTTTTTGTTAATTCATGAAGAGACGAATTTGCCCTTACAAATTTGACTAAAATCAGATTGACTAACGGGGGCCGTAACGGCATACAGTGATTTTGGGTCGGGATTGTAACGTCATGTACCAAAGTTAATTCTTTGAAACCAAATACACCAAACTTCGGAATGGCCTATACTTCATGTGCTATTCTTAAAAATTTTCCATTTCAATAAAGAAGCACTGTTCACTCTGTGTTTTCTAGAGAACAAGCTTTCAAAAGCTAGCACTTGGTTGCTTCTCACTTTCAGCTTCTGGGAGAATCTATTTGGACCAAAAACAACTTCTAGAGAATTTACCAAACACCATATCATAAGTCCAAAAGCAGCTCCAAAAGCAATGCCAAACTAAGCTTTACTCACTAAATCTCACTGAATTTCCTCAAATAACCTCACTCATATAATTTGCAAACAAACTATTATCTTTAAAATAAAAACTTAATTGATTTAATGAATTAATTACTTTATAAATCTTAATTACATATCCATTCCTTAATCAAACAGCATAAAAAAATTTCAATAAAAAAATTAAACACAAGGTATTGAGTTTTAAAAATTAATTTCTAATCAACAAGCAAATAACATGAACTATTTTGTGGGTTTTTTTTAAAGTTTTTTTTTTCTGTTTTAGCTCTGCAAAAAAATATGAAGATTAATCAATTTTTTAAATGTTTATTTTATGTCATGATTAAGAGTGAAGCATAATTTGTTTTTAAAAAATTGCTAGCTCATTTTTTGTTTTTTTGTAAATATAATGGATAGCCTTAGATTTAGGTCATAATAAGATTTGTTTTGTTTTTCCTCACCAATATGCGTTCAACATGTATGTCATATATTTTTATGTCACATAATCATAGTTTTAACTCTTATTAAATACACACACACAGAGCAAGGATCAGGGGCGGACATCCATGAAGGAGGAAATATGCGGACTAAATATGTGGCAGGCGTTCATTGGTTTAAAGAAATTCAACGAGCTGAGCTTAGTTTTCAAAGTGCATATGCAGGTCCCACTACATCATCTTCTCCATCTCTCTTGAAGCTAGGATCCAGAACAAGTCCGACTCGGGCCAGATACAGGTCCTCCCTTTTTGAATCTCAATCTTCTGTCTCAAAATCAGGGTTATATGGGCCTCAGTTTCTCAGATACATAGTTTTCTTTTTTCTGGGCATCAATTTCTTTCACTTCCTGTAGGGACATGCGCTGCAGGGACAAGCGCATGTCCTGTTGCAAATTTCTTCATCGAATCCCCCGAATTTGCATTTTGGCTCAAAGTTTCCAACAAGGGATTAAGCACTAGCTTGAAATCTTCAGGGTTTGACGCACTGTTAGGGCTCGGCAACAATTGAGCGTTCTTGTCTTCTTCTATTCCGAACATGGTGATTTATTGCTTGGTGATGATTAGAGCAATTTTGTGAGAGAATGATGTTAGCTTTGCTGTAACAACTACGAAACTGGTCTTGGGCAAGGTCTCCTCTATAGAGTGCAATTACATTCACTATGTTGGTGCCAGTACCCAAAGACAAATTGAGGAACTCGTAGTTGGTTTGGTTGTTGGAACTTAGAAGACAAAGAGAGGAGTGTGTTGAGGTTTTGTTTTACTTTGTAGTTGGTAGTGACATTAGATGTTTGAAGATTAGAGAAGATGAGAGGGTAGAAGGGTATGAGATTATGAGAATGGTGGAGGGGAGGAGTGAATGTGAATTTGGAGTGGAGCTTCAGACGGCGGTGGTTGGTGGGTTTCTTTGGGGAATGAGAGATTTGCTTGAAGTGCTATGGTGATATATATGAATAGTTCAAAATTTACAGTTTCTAATCAATCTATTTCTGTTTATGGAGATTGGAGAGGATCAGGAATCAAGAGCAAGTTTCATGCGTTTAGAAAATTAGATCGAAGAGTTATAGATAGAGAAGGAGTGTTGACTAATTGGACTAGGTGAGACTTGAGAGACAGAGAAGATGATGTGGGTGGGACCCGCATCAGAAATTAAGTTGATTGGTGGCTGACACATATTTCGTCCGTACCTTTCTAATTTTACGGACGTCCTCGAACCTTGCTCTCTCTCTCTCTCTCTCTCTCTCTCTCTCTCTCTATATATATATATATATATATATATATATGCTTTAATGAGTATGTAGTGAAATTGGAAAATTAAAATAGATAAGGAAAATAATAAAGAATGTAATATAATATTATTGAATTGGAAAGTCGGTAGAAAATCAATGTAATATTTTTTTGATATAATTATTGTCCTTAATAATCATTTTATAGTAAGTTATATATGTTATTTAATAATTCATAATAGAGTGAGGTCAAGTGAGCAAATTTGGAGGTCCCAATAGCAACACTCTTTTATATATTGGCAAACATCTGAAGGAGGTGAGCAAGAGATAGGTGAGATGCCTCTTTTTGTGTCTGCATGTCTGTAGCCATGAATTAGAGTATAAATCCAAAAGATAACTGAAGAAAGATAAAAGTGTTAAAGTAAAATGACAATTAGAATTAGTCTACTCATTTCATTTCATAGTCCCTTTATATAGGGATAGAATTACAACGGAAATATTGATTATATTAATCATACTAAATGCTGATTGATCCGTAATTGCGCTGATTGATGGTAATCACTGATTGCTTGATTCCATCTCCGTCAGTTGCTTTGACGAAGGCACACAATATGTTTTTCCTTTAACACTCCCCCTTGTGCCAAGTCAAAGACGAAATGGTGCATGAGTTGTTGCCTTACTAAAACCTTGCCAAGTAACAATAAAAACCCTGTGGGACAAAAAATACACTTTGGTCTAAGGAAAAGAGCACAACGCACCTTTTACATTTGAGGATGACATGTGTGTGTTAGACTCCCCCTAACGTCTACACCTCCTCTTGATCCTTACATTAATCAAGGGAGCTTGGAAAGTCTTCACATTCCTATGTTTTTCACATGTTTCTCAAATATGGTCTTAGACATAATTTGGAGAACAAATCTGCCACATTCTCCTCAGACTTTACTTGATTCACTTGAATCTTGAGGAGAGCCTGTTGTTGCTGATTGTAGAACAAATTTGACGATATGTGTTTTGTGTTATCACCCTTAATATAACCTAGCTTCATCTGTTCGATGCAAGCTGCATTGTCTTCTTAAATGCAAGTAGGCTCTTCAGTGGTAGAACCCAAACCACTAGTCCCTCGAATATGTGTAATGATAGTTCTTAACCATACACACTCACAAACCGCCTCATGTAGAGCAATGATCTCTGAGTGGTTCGAGGAGGTAGCCACAAGGGTTTGCTTGGTTGATCTCCAAGATATCGCCTTGTTCCCAATGGTAAATACATAACCAGTTTGGGAACAACCTTTATGTGGGTCAGAGAGGTACCCAGCATCAGCAAAACCAACCAATACGTCATTGGGTGTTTCGGTGTAGTGAGTGGCGCTTTCGCCATCAACATTTCCTTTAGGGATTGCAATTCCATCTGCGGTCCCTGTTGTCTCTCTGTAAGGAAAGAACAGTCCCAAGTCAATGGTTCCTTTTAGGTATCGAAAAATGTTGTTGATACAATTCCAGTGACACTGAGTTGGCACTGAGCTAAATCTAGCTAACAAGTTCACTGAGAATGCATTGTCTGGTCGAGTACATTGGGCTAAGTACAATAATGCGCCTATTGCACTTAGATAGGGAATTTCAGCTCCCAACACCTCTTCGTCATCTTCCTTTGGACGAAACAGATCTTTCTTTGCATCCAAGCTTCGACCAATCATGGGAGTGCTAGCAGGATGCGCTTTGTCCATGTTAAATTGGCTGACTTTTGGACATACGCAGACTGGTGGAATAGTATTCCACAAACTCGGTGTTCTAGTTCCAGGCCTAGACAAAATCGAGTTTTCCCAAGATCCTTCATCTCAAATTTGGATTTCAAATAGCTCACGGTTTCTCTTATTTCATCAAGAGTACCTATTATGTTCATATCATCGACATATGCTGCTACAATTGCAAATTCTTAACTTGTTTTCTTTATGAATACGCATGGGCATAATTCATCGTTCTTATATCCCTTCCCAATCAAGTAGTCACTTAGACGGGAATACCACATCCGCCTGGATTGTTTCAATCCGTAAAGTGAGCGTTTCAACTTAATTGCAAACGCACTCCGTGGTTTAGAGTCACTTGACTTGGGTAATGAAAGGCCATCAGGCACTTTCATATATATCTTTGAATCTAGATCCCCATAGAGATATGTACGTAGTAACCACATCCATGAGCTGCATTTCCAGTCCTTCGAAAATTACTAAGCTAACTAAGTAGCGAAACATTATAACGTCCATTAAGGGAGAGTATGTATCCTCGTAGTCAATTACAGAGCGTTGTGAGAAACCTTGCGCCACAAGGCGAGCCTTGTAGCTCAAGACTTCATTCTTCTCATTACGCTTTCTGACAAAGACCCATTTATGTCCTACAGGCTTTACAATTGGTGGGGTTAGCACTACTGGACCAAATACATGTCTCTTTGTTAAAGAATCTAATTCTGCCTGGATTTTTTCTTTCCATTTAGGCCAATCTGCTCTTTGTTGACATTTTGCAACAGAGCGTGGTTCGATATCATCGTGCTCTATGATTCCTTGAGCAACAGTATATATCATCAATGTGTATGGAAGATCTTTCTATCAACTCATACACACTCTCATAATCCTTTGAGATTTCTTTGTTCTCTGGAATCATTTTAAACATCGGAGCGTCCTCCAGTATTGATTCATGGACATAACTATAATCAGAGACAATCTCATGAGAGGGATTCTATACATTGATGATTGGTTTGTGCCTTACTGGCCCTCTTCTTCCTTGGGTAAGTGTCAATCGAACCAAGTGGCCTCCCCCTCTTCCTTTGGGGAGCCACGGCCTCAACCACACTTCCACTAAGTTTGGTTGCAGTGCCTCTATCTGCAGCACCGTGCCCCTTGTTGGGGACTTCTAACCTTGCAGGCATATTTGCAACTGGTATATGTGATCTCGTCACTTTTGCGATATCAGTAAACGCATCAGGCATCAAATCTGCTACGTTCTGAAGATCGATTATTCTTTTCACTTTGTGAAGTGCGGGGATCAAAATGAGACAGAGTGGGGACAAACCACGACAAAGGCATATTTGCAACTGGTATATGTGATCTCGTCAGTTTTGCGATATCAGTAAACGCATCAGGCATCAAATCTGCTACGTTCTGAAGATCGATTATTCTTTTCACTTTGTGAAGTGCGGGGATCAAAATGAGACAGAGTGGGGACAAACCACGACAATTCATGTTGTTCCCTTGGAAAATCCTTTTTCCTATCTCCCCCTAACGACGGGAAGACTGTCTCATCAAAGTGACAATCCGCAAATCTAGCGGTAAAGAGATCGCCTGTCAAGGGTTCCAAATAGCGGATAATTGGTGGTGATTCGTATCCAACATAAATACTTAATCGTCCCTGAGGACCCATTTTAGTGCGTTGTGGGGGCGCAATAGGCACATATATTGCTCAACCAAATATGCGTAAGTGTGAAATGTCAGGCTCATATCAAGTTACCAACTGGTATGCAGAAAATGATTGGCTAGCAGTGGGTCTGAAATGAATGAGTAAAGCTGCGTGCAATATTGCATAACCCTATGCAGATATAGGCAGGTTGGTTCGCATAACCAATGCCCTAACCACCATCTGTAGCCTTTTGATGGTGGCTTCTGCTAGACCATTTTGTATATGTACATGGGGTACAGGATGCTCTACATCGATCCCGATAGACATGTAATAATCATCAAATGCTTTTGATGTAAACTCTCCAGCTTTATCAAGCCTTATCGACTTGATAAGGTGATCAAGGTGGTGAGCCCTTAAACATATAATCTGTGCTGGGAGTTTTGCAAATGCAGCATTTCTTGTGGACAATAAAACTACATGTGACCAGATTGTCGAAGCATCCACCAGAACCATAAAGTACTTGAATGGTCTGCATTCTGGATAGATAGATCCACAGATATCTCTTTGCATCCTTTGTAAGAATGGAATGTTTTGTTTTGTATCTTTAGCATAGGAAGGTCTCAATCCTGTTTTTGCTAAAGAGCAGGCTTTGCGTAACGAGTGATGTGCCTTTGAAATAGTCAATGAGGCATAATGGGAGGGAGGTAGTGCTGCTGGTACTTCAGAATGCAATGGCTGCATTTGAGCAGTACTAAGACCGACACTTTGCAGTGTGGCAGACTTTTCTCCCATTTAATTTTTCACTCGAAAGAAGGGATGTCCATATGAGTTCTTTAAAATACGGATTATTATGTCACGACCGGGGTGCCCTAGGCGGTCATGCCAAAGCCTGTATGAGTCAATGTCCCACATTTCATTATTGGTGACAGCATATGATTCAATGATCCGAATCGTAGTGAGGTACAGTCCACTAGATTGACTCATAAGTTTCTCTAAAATGCGTTTCCTTCCACATTCATTAGAGCTAATATCAAGGTATTCAGTTTCATTCTCACAGTGTGTTTCTACTGGTTAACCGTTGGCACAAATAGCTTTGAAACTTAACAATGTTCGATTAGCTCTTGGTGCATATAGAGCGTCTGTGACTTGAAATGTTGTGCCATTAGGCAGCACAAATTTGGCAGTTCCTCGCCCTTTTATTACTTGTGGTGATCCAATCATCGTAGTCACAGAGGAATTATAGGCTATTAATTCAATGAATAATTTCCTATGTCTTAATATTGTGTGGGTAGTCCCACTATCAACTAAGCACTCAAGTTCTCCTTCATTCATTCCTACAAATAAATGGGAGGTATTTAGAAAATATAACTCATATTCTTTAGAGTATTTCTATTTATGTAGAATGGTATTTTTTTCATTCTAATAAATTTTCCTTTTTCTAGATGTATTGCTTTACATCTTTATAGTGCTATTTCGAACCATGCATGTAGTAAATAAAATCGAATAAATTCAATACTTCAGAATAAAATCTGAAATTTATTAGTAAGCCAACGATAATCCAATCAAGGTCTTGTTCAGAAATCTAATTTATCAACTCTTTCGTGTTTGACAGTAGTAGACCAATTCCAATCTCAATTTTACTTTTACACGTTATTAGCACGCTCAGAGCAAATAGCCAATAGAAAAATATTAGTTTCGAAAGAAAAAACCCAAACCCTAGATGATAAAAAAAACTTTTCTTCTGCTGATACCAAAAAAAAAAAAATCTTCTTCTCTCCCCGGCCGAGCATCAGCACACCCTCCTCCCTGCCAACCCCGCCTGGGCAGCCTCTAGCCCTGCACCTGCAATAGAGGGCTCCTCGCACACAGCCCAACCCCGCCCAGCACGCTGCCAGCCTCCGATAGGCTAATTGCACATAGCCCAGCCTTCGCACGCGCACACCATCTCCCTCCCTTGCTAGCACAGCAGGCCACCACCAGCCTGCGCCGCCCCTCGCAGGCCCAGCCTAACCCAGCCCCGCAGCCACTTGATTCCAGCCCACCAGGCCCGCACTACAGACCTCCACTCCCACTGCTAGCCATAAGCACCCACCTGCAAACCAGACAAAGGAAGAAGAAGGACACATGAAGGAGAAAAAGAAAGAGAAACAAAAACAAAAGGGAAAAAAGGTAACCCAGCCCAATTCAAAAAAAAAGGGTCAACAGGCCTGTGGCCCAAAGAACAAAAAAAGGCTGGTCCGGCCCAAAAGTAACGATCCGACCTAAAAGAAAAAAAGAAAATAGGCCACTTCTGAAAAGAAAGAGGTAGCGGCCCAGTTTTTTCTTAAGCACAAAAATATCGCTACGCACGCCTGCATCAACAAGCCCGTGCGCTAGGATTGTTTTATTTTCTCGAAACCAAGTATGTTCTCTTTTATTTATTTTCATACTATGGTATATTTCATTATTTATAATTAGAACTTTTGAGCATGTTTAGTTAGATAATTTTGATCCTTTTTAAGCATATTTTGTTATTTATGTTTTACATAATTATGTTTAACCATGTTTTAATTATGCTATAGTTTATACTTTATTTTGAACATGCCATATATATCTTGTTATATATTATTTATGCAATTTTGAGCATGTTTTGTGCATATTATTTACGCCTATATAATTATTCCTAAGTATGCCTTTATATTATGCTATCGTTTGTATTTTATTTTACTCATGATATATTATTGCTATTATTATGTGTAACATATATTTTGGTATATATTTGTGAATTTGAGCATGCCATGTAGTTTATTTTTATATATGCTATGTTTAAATGTGCTATGGTTATTTTTAGAATGCAACATATACAATCCGCTTTTCCATGATAATGAAAATTCATGCGCATTATACACACACACTTACTGTGATAAAGTATTTTCACATAGCATCGAAAAACAATGTGACCATTATGAATCTTGGTCTTGAAATCTAATTCATATGTTTGGAAAATAATTCACGTGGATGTCTTTATGACTGCGTAATTTATATCTTCCCTCTTGTTTATGTAGATGGCTGATCCAACTCTACCCAATTTAACATTTTGGACTCAAAAGGACTTGAGTACCACCGTTGGGTTTCTGATGTAGAAAGTGCCTTTGTGGCAAAAGACTACACTGCACCATTTCCGACCCCAAAGATGATGAACTATCTAATAACGTGGAAGCAAATGCCTTAATATTTCTGATGAGGCATATTGATACTAGCCTTGAGAATACCTACAGCTGAAGACACCCAAAGAACTGTGGAATGCCCTTAAGGGATGTTTTGGGAATATTCATGAAACTTTATTCCTTGAACTGACCGTTCAGTGGAATAAAATCCGCTTACTTGACTACAAAAGGGTAAATGACTTCAACAAAGACATGTTGCACCTCAAGGCACATCTCAATTTCTGTGGAAGGAAACTCACAGAAAATGATATGATCCAGATGACTCTTTCCATTTTTCCTACTTCAGCAATTATACTAGCGAACCAGTATAGGCTGGAGTATGACAACAAAAGAATCACAACCTTCAATAAGCTGATCAACCAACTGCAAGTGGCTGAGAGGCATGATGAGGTTATTTTGAGCAACAATGCCAGGCCCATCGGGACAAAGAAAATTCCCGAGACTAATTATGGCAAAGTGAAAGGTGGAAAGAACCTCAATGCAAAGGGGGTTAGATGTGCTGATCCCTACCCACGTGGCAATAATGCACCACGTGGCAAGGAACATAGGGGGTCGTGATATGAGCTGTGGAGGCCCTCCCAATGTATGGCGCAGAGATGGTGGTGCTGGTCCTAGTGGTCATGGAAACAAGGTGCAAAGGGCACCCAAGAGGCCTGCAGTCAAATAGGATAGAGTTGGCAATGAACCATGCTATAGGTGTGGAGTCATTGGGTATTGGTACAAGAACTGCCAAGCAAGCAACATAGCTGCAGCCACTTACAAGAGGTATATGGAGTCTAAAGAACAAGAAACTCACTATATGGAAGAAGGAGACCATGACCCAAATGTCAACCACACAATTACTAGGGATGGCAAAATTCCCCAACGGGGCGGAGCTCCATTGGATACCCGCCCCTAATAGGGGGAGAATGCGGGGACAAATGGGGAATGGGGATAGGGATCCCCAATCCCCGCTATCTAAGATTAGGGATGGGGTAGGGATGGTATTGTGATCCTCATCCCCAAACCCGCCCCAATAATATATATATATATATATTTAACTTATATATTTTTTAATTTTTTTTATAATATAAATCACAAATATATGCATTTACTATTTTACTTTAATGACTACACTTTTACTTTAATGGTGTTTTGACTTTTGCACTCACTGAATTATGATTTATGAATTTAATCATATTTTAAATTTATTTGTTCTAAATTTTGATTTTAAAAAATGCAATATGAGAAAAAATTATTTTATTTATTAAATTCTTATTGGGGATTTGGGGCGGGTTTGGAGGCTTAGTCCCCAATGGGGATGGGGACGAGGATCCCCAATATATTTTTATTGGGGATTGGGGCGGGGATAGGGATAGAAAATGACTCTGGGGATGGGGATGGTATTGTGATCCCCATCCCCAACCTGCCCCATTACCATCCCTAACAATTAGAGACTTCAATGACAACAAGGAACTTGTTCAGTCAATGGATGGACTAGATTTTGACTAATCTGTTTTATTTATTTTCCAAAAACAGATGTGAAAGCATAATGCCTCATTTTTAATTAGACTATTGCTTGGTCTTAAAGTTTCTTTCAATAATGGTTTGATGAATTAGAACAAGACCTTGATTTGATTATCGTTGGCTTATTAATAAATTTCAAATTTTATTCTGAAGCACTGAATTTATTCAAATTTATTTACTATAAATATTTATATGGTTCGAAATAGCACTATAAAGATGTAAAACAATACATCTAGAGAAAAAATTATTAGAATGAAAAGATTATCATTCTACTAAAATAGAAATACTCTAAAGAATATGAGATATATTTAAAGTCAAAGACGCTCTATATGCACCAAGAGCTAATCGAACCTTGTTAAGTTTCAAAGATGTTCGTGTCAACCGTTATCATGTAAAAACACATGCAATGTGAGAATGGAACTGAATACATTTATATTACCTCTAATCAATGTGGAAGGAAACGCATTTTAGAGAAACTTAATTATAAGTCAATCTAGTGGACTGTACCTCACTACGATTTAGATTATTGAATCCTATGCGATCACTAACAATGAAATGTGGACTGTACCTCACTACGATTTGGATCATTGAATCCTATGCTGTCACCAACAATGAAATGTGGGACACTGACTCATACAAGCTTTGGCACGACCGCCTAGGGCACCCCGATCGTGACATGATGATCCGTATTTCAAAGAACTCATACGGACATCCCTTCTTTCAAGTGAAAAATAAAATGGGAGAAAAATCCGCCACACTGCAAGGTGTCAGTCCTAGTACTGCTCAAATGCAGTCATTGCCTTCTGAAGTACCAGAAACACTACCTCCATCCCATTATGCCTCGTTGACTATTTCAAAGGCACATCACCCATTTTACAAAGCCTGCTGTTTAGCAAAAACAAGATTAAGACCTTCCTATGCTAATTAAAGACACAAAACAAAACTTTCCATTCTTACAAAGGATACAAGGAGATATCTGTGGACCTATCCATCCAGAATGCGGACCATTCAAGTACTTTATGGTTTTGGTGGATGCTTCAACACGCTGGTCACATGTCATTTTATTGTCCACAAGAAATGCGGCATTTGCAAAACTCCTAGCACAGATTATACGCTTAAGGGCTCACCACCCTGATCACCCTATTAAGTCTATAAGGCTTGATAACGATGGAGAGTTTACATCAAAAGCATTTGATGATTATTGCATGTCTATTGGGATCGATGTAGAGCATCTTGTACCCCATGTGCATACACAAAATGGTCTCTCAGAAGCCACCATTAAAAGGCTACAGATGGTGGCTAGGGCATTGGTTATGTGCACCAACCTACCTATATTTGCCTGGGGTTATGCAATATTGCACGCAGCTTTACTTATTTGTTTCAGACTCACTGCTAGCCAACCATTTTCTACGTATCAGTTGGTAACTGGATATGAGCTTGACATTTCACACTTACGCATATTTGGTTGCACAGTATATGTGCCTATGGCGCCCCCACAGTGCACCAAAATGGGTCCCAAAGACGATTAAGTATTTATGTTGGATACGAATTCTCATCCGCTACTTGGAACCATTGACAGGCGATCTCTTTACCGCTAGATTTTCGGATTATCACTTTTATGAGATAGTCTTCCCATCGTTAGGGGGAGATAGGAAAAAGGATTTTCCAAGGGAACGACAGGAATTGTCGTGGTTTGTCCTCACTCTGTCTCATTTTGATCTCCGCACTTCACAAAGTGAAAGTGAAGTGAAAATAATAATCGATGTTCAAAACGTAGCGGATTCGATGCCTGATGCGTTTACTGATATCGCAAAAGTGACTAGATTACACATACCATCTGTAAATGTGCATGCATGGTTAGAAGCCCCCAACAAGGGGCACGGTGCCCCAGATAGAGGTTTTACAACTACACTTAGTGGAGGTGTGGTTGAGGCAGTGGCTCCCCAAAGGAAGAGGGGGAGGCCACTTAGTTCGATTGACACTCACCCAAGGAAGAAGAGGGCGAGTAAAGCACAAACCGATCCATTAATCATCAATGTAGAGAATCCCTCTTATGAGATTGTCTCTGATTATAGTTATGTCCATGAATCAATACTCGAGGACGCTCTGATGTTTGAAATGATTCTAGAGAACAAAAAAATCTCAATGGATTATGAGAGTGCGTATGAGTTGATAGAAAGATCTTCCGTACACATTGATAATTTATTTGGATACACTGTTGCTCAAGAAATCATAGAGCACGATGATATCGAACCACGCACTGTTGCAAAATGTCAACAAAGAGTAGATTGGCCTAAATGGAAAGAAGCAATCCAGGCAGAATTAGACAAAGAGACAGGTATTTGGTCCGGTAGTGCTAACCCTACCAAGTGTAATGCCTGTAGGACATAAATGGGTCTTCGTCAGAAAGCGTAATGAGAAGAATGAAGTCCTAAGGTACAAGGCTTGCCTTGTGGCACAAGGTTTCTCACAACGCCCTGGAATTGACTATTAGGAGACATACACTCCGGTAATGGACTTTATAACGTTCCATTACTTAGTTAGCTTAGTAGTTTCTGAATGACTGGAAATGCAGCACATAAATGTGGTTACTGCATATCTCTATGGGGATCTTGATTTAGAGATATATATATGAAAGCGCCTAATGGTCTTACATTACCTAAGTCAAGTGACTCTAAACCACGGAGTGCGTTTGCAATTAGGTTGAAACGCTCACTTTACGGATTAAAACAATCCGGGCGGATGTGATATACCCGTCTAAGTGACTACTTGATTGGAAAGGAATATAAGAACGATGAATTATGCCCCTGCGTATTCATAAAGAAAACAAGTTCTTGATTTGCAATTGTAGCTGTATATGTCAATGATATGAACATAATAGGTACTCTTGATGAAATAAGGGAAACCGCGAGTTACTTGAAATCCGAATTTGAGATGAAGGATCTTGGGAAAACTCAATTCTGTCTAGGCCTTGAAGTAGAACACCGAGTTTGTGGAATACTAATCCACCCGTTTGCGTATGTCCAAAACTCAGGCAATTTAACATGGATAAAGCGTATCTTGCTAGCACTCCCATGATCGGTCGAAGTTTGGATGCAAGGAAAGATCCATTTCGTCCAAAGGAAGATGACGAAGAGGTGTTAGGAGCTGAAATTCTCTATCTAAGTGCAATAAGAGCATTATTGTACTTAGCCCAATGTACTCGACCAGACATTGCATTCTCAGTGAACTTGTTAGCTAGATTTAGCTCAGCGCCAACGCAGCGTCACTGGAATTGTATCAAGAACATTTTTCGATACCTAAAAGGAACCATTGACTTGGGACTGTTCTTTCCCTACAGAGAGACAAGAGGGACCGCAGATGGAACTATAATCCCTAAAGGAAATGTTGATGGCGAAAGCGCAACTCACTACATCGAAACGCCAAATGACATTTTGGTTGGTTTTGCTGATGCTGGGTACCTCTCTGAGCCACATAAAGGTCATTCCAAAACTGGTGATGTATTTACCATTAGGAACACGACGATATCTTGGAGATCAACCAGGAAAACCCTTGTGGCTACCTCCTCGAACCACTCAGAGATCATTGCTCTACATGAGGTGGTTCGTGAGTGTATATGGTTAAGAGTTATCATTACACATATTCGAGGGACTAGTGGTTTGAGTTCTACCATTGAAAAACCGACTTGCATTTATGAAGATAATGCAGCTTGCATCGAACATATGAAGCTAGGATATATCAAGGGTGATAATACAAAACACATATCGCCAAAGTTTTTCTACAATCAGCAACAATAGGCCCTCATCAAGATTCAAGTGAATCAAGTAAGGTCTGAGGAGAATGTGGCAGATTTGTTCACCAAATCATTGCCTAAGGCCACATTTGAGAAACATGTGAAAAACATAGGAATGAGAAGACTTTACAAACTCTCTTGATTAATGTTAGGATCAGGGGGGAGTGTAGACATCAGGGGGAGTCTAACACACACATGTGATCCTCAAATGTAGAAGGTGCGTTGTGCTCTTTTCCTTCGACCAAGGTGTATTTTTTGTCCCACAAGGTTTTTATTGTTACTTGGCAAGGTTTTTAGTGAGGCAACAACTCATGCACCATTTTGTCTTTGACTTGGCACAAGGGGGAGTGTTAAAGGAAAAGCACATTATGTGCATTGGTCAAAGAAACAGACGAAAAGGGAATCAAGGAATTGCAGTCACATCACAGTCAGTATTTACTATCATTATTGTAATTGATGTTAATCGATATTTTCATTGTAATTTCATCCATATATAAAGGGGCTATGAAATGAAATGAGCAGACCAATTTCAATCTCAATTTTACTTTTACAAATATATTGAATTACCATCACTTTCTAATAGTACAAGCCAAATGTGATCACTGATTAATTTTTTATAAACCGGCCGGTCCATGAATAAAGAAATTTTTATCCGTTAAAACTAAATAAATGTCATTTTACAATTTGAGTGGTAAACTTTATTGTTCTTGAAATAATGTGATCCTCTATTAATTAGCTTCTTATATATGCAAAAATATGCCATGCTTTAGATGATTGAAAGTTCATTTTGAGTTTGAAATTTAATATTATTTACATAGACATATAAGTTAGATGGAAGTGTACTTATCTTTATAAGTTCACCCGTTGGGTCACCGAATCAGTTATTATTCACTACTTTTTAGTGTTTATTTCCACCCTTTGGGTCACCGGATCAGCTTGCAGGTCACGAAATTGATCCAGAAATTAACCCAGGTCAGTTTGGAAAATGTGCATAAAAAACGGTAAATAATAAGTGACCCGGTGACCGAACGGATAGACTTGCTCTTAGAAGTTCAACACCAATAGTGATCGGAATCCTTTGTTCCGAGATCAAAACAATAACCAGAACAAAAACCAAGTGCTGTAGCCTTTACCTTTGCAGTTGTTTATTTATAATCTGCGCAATTTCATTTTAACTGACAGTGAAAAAGACATTTTTACAGTTGAAAATCTGCCGGTAAAACAAATATTTGAACCTCCCTCTTATCTATACTTTACAGTTTACATTAAGATTCCTGTTGAATTTCAGAAGCAACAGTTCTGGCCCAGGACTTCAGATGCTTCTTCATGTCAGCAGCAGAGGACACTCTGGTTGGCAACCTTAGATTCAGCAGCGGCGAATCAGGCCTCTTTATAAGCCACGCCTCCGATAAATATGGCCTCTCAACTTCAACATCCTCATCAACACCACCATCATCACCCTTAGTTGCAACTACCTCAACATCGTCATCATTATCACTAGAGTTCTGTATCCTTTTGTTGTTACTATGAACTCCAACTCCAAGTCTCTGCAATCCAGGTACTAAGCTCATCATTCGTGGGTTTAAGTTCTCTTTCTCGAAAGTGAAGCCCAGGTCCATTAACCCCTTTAGTTCTTCAAGTTCTAGCTCCCCCAAGCTTCTCATGCTCATGGATTTCTCGAGCTTCCTTGTTAATATGCCAGAGCTTCTGTTTTTTCGAGGACTTCTCTGATCCTTTGATATTGGGGATGATGACTGAGAGCGAATCAACATCAATCTGTTCGCCACAATATCTAATCTTGTTGGTCTTTTCCTCTCATAATCCTAGTCATTGTTTACAGAAACATTAATTAGCTATGCACACCAAGGTGAAAATTCCTCACAGAGAGTAAATTGAAACTATGCTAAGAGTACCAACTGGTAAATAACATTTACCTGTGGAGTACTAATTTCTGCTGAATCTGGTGTACCCGGTGATGGGTTTTCCGGTTCTAACATGGTTGAGAAATTTGAGGAGACTTCTTCATCTGCAACTGCTAAGGAGACCAAGCCGGATGATGGGTACGTGAAAGAACTATTTGCGATGGAGTCTTGAGGTGTTTCAGTGGATTCGGGGCCAAGTAATGAAATGGGTTCTGGGAAAAGAATGGTTTGGTGAAACCAGAGACTATCTATGGCTCCTAGCAGACACAAGTAATTATTAGACATATTGAACAGAGAAAGTGAAGGGGAGGACAGGAGTTTGCAGAAGAAATCAAAGTTGTTTGTATATAGTGGGGATTCGTGGCTGTAATGAAAGAGCAAAATCAAGAACAGTAAGAGCCAATGAGGGTGCGAAAGTGGTCGAACCTGGAACACTTAACGAGGGATGTGGTCAGGAGTCATGGACTGTTAACTCCACATATTTAACAAGCAAGAAGACAACGTACTTTAGTACCAATAATCTATTGAAATCAGTATAAAATAAAAATTTCATGGCCATGTCTATTGTCAAACCACATGGAGCCCACAAATGGTGGGATCCGAGGACTGGAAAGCATATCCTTGTGACTAGATGTGCTGCTACCCGGAAGCTCGATTCAATTATTGCTTCCGATTCTTGTCGTATTCGTTTTAGTTCACCCTTCTATCGTTTCAGGAAAGGTGCAGGTGTAGTTGGTCGAGGTTGGCAAGTTTGAGATACAATTATTGCAAGAAGGATCGTCAGCTCCTAATTACTATCCATAAACAATATGACTTTACTGTATAATTTGAACAATGATTACAATCACAAGTTTTACAATCATGTATTATAATTTGGTAATTGGGTTTCCAGTTTTATAATTTTGGTCTATGTGTTTTACAATTTTTGTGATTTTAATCATGCTCCTAATTTGATGTCATAATGAAATCACTGTTATTGGAATATGTAAACATGTTCATTTTAATTCTACCGTGAAGAAAATGACAAAATTACAAAGATTGTAAAAACGAATATTATAATTGTGTTTAAGGAAAACTAAAATTATGAGAGAATTGAGTCGTGCTTTCATTGATAATAGGGGGCCTCTTTATATAGAAGATTATAAGACATAGAATCAGAGTTGTACAAGTAAAGATAATCGTACAATTAATCGGATATCTATGAATATCTCTAATTCAAAACCCTATTGTGAGTACTTGAGCTTAATTGAAGTGCATTCATAGTTCTAAACACTAATTTCTTCATGAGTGAACATCTCATTCACTTTGCATCTCTAGAACTCGCTTCATATCTTTCAAAACTCTTTGTCTCAATTTTACATCTTGGAAACGAATTAGGCAATTATGAATCCACCATGGCCAAATGAGTATGTCCCGAAAGATTGGATATCCTTATATTGCCATTTTGAGTCTTTGTGTAATTAGCCTTTCAATTCTTCACAACATAAATGTTTGTCCCTTTAACTTAAACACTTACCTTACCCTTTCAAGTTTACTTAATGAGCAATACGATATTGTTTATGTCATTATACTAAAAGAAACAAGTTTAGGGGTACTCAGAAAAGAATAAGTGTGGAGGTATTCTGTGTTTTGCAATTTTACTTTATATTACTGAAAGAAAAAAAAAATTTGTATAAAAAAAATTGAAAAGAAAGCAAAAAGAGGAGAAACAAAAGAAAATCTCAAAAGAATGTCATTTCAATTCAATAATTAGTTTTTGTTTAAGTTTGGGGGAGTGGTGAGAAAGTGAAAATTTTGAGCATCTTTAGTTTGGCATATTCTGTAACGTTTTCAAAAATAATTTTCTAAAAATGATTTTTAAAAACAAAATGAAATAAACGAGATTGTATTTTTCAAATTTGAAAATGTGTTTGGTAGTTTATTGCAAAAAAAAAATTCTCCATATTTTCTACTAAGTGAAGAAAAAAGTGAAAATGCAGAATTGTTGTTTTCAGTTTCTCCGAGTAAAAGTTGAAAAAAAAATATTTTTCATTTTTCATGTTTTGAAAAATAGGTCGCTGAAAGCATTTTCACCATATTTACATTTTCAAAAATGAAAACACAGACATGAAAACGTTGCCGAACACCACCTTAAGTTCTCAATCTCAAAAGGATTGTTGCTTATTAAGTTGCTTGAAAATTGTTATTCCATTCCATTTCATTTTTTTAACCCCTCACCTTGAGCCTCATTACTTCCAATAAAATCCCTTTTCCATCCAAGATGTGTTTTTGTTGATAAGTGGAGATAAAATTGAAGAGCAAGCTTATGGCGGGAATTGCATGAAATTGTTTTGAGTGTAGATTAGTTAACCCTTAAACACTTGTGTGAAAAATAGAGTGAATATCTTGTGAGTTTATGGTTAACATGGTTTGACATGTATTCTCAATTTTGGTACGTTGAAATGACAAATTAGAGACATGTTACACATTTCAAAACGCAAGCATTTGATCCAATATCCATGATTCAAAATGCAAGCATTTGATCCAATAGCCATGATCCATGAAGTTTGAAGACCTAACTTGATTTTCATGCCCTATCTATATTGTGTTCTTTGAGGAAATTGTTGGAAGGATTAGGTAGTTGTTGTAGTGTTGGATTAGTTTAATTTGCTTGAGGACAAGCAAAGTTCAAGTTTGGGGGTATTTGTTGGATCATAATTCATATACATATTTGTGCCCTAAAACATGAAAATTACTTGTTCTAAAGTCCAATTTAATGTTGACTAATCAAATTCCATTATTCCTCTAATCTTGTACTTTTACTTAACCTTTGTGGTTATTTATATATATTTATTATGTTTTCCTTATTATGCTAGGAAATGATGGAGAACCATGGAAATGCACTAAAAAGTCAACCTTAGCACATTTTCCTACTCCGGCTAGAAGAAAGCAAGCTAGACAAGGAATGAGGGGCGGAAACCTGACCAAACGAACTTCAAATCAGTTGAAACTTTTCAGATCCATTTTAGACATCCTAAGGATCATTTCTTATGAAGAGTGCATGAGCTAGTTCGGATTGTAAAGCCTTCAAAAGATTGGTCCAATTTTCTGACTAAAAGACTAAAACCGTAAAACTGGACCTGTATGGATTCGGGCAGTATTTCTGGCCAAAACACTGTGAACTAAGCTCTGAAATTTTACCAAAATGATCTACACTTATCAAGGAATATTTAGTATGAAGAAGTCGAAGGCCAATTCCGAAGTCTCAGTGGATATTCAATTGAAGGAAGAAAGGAAAAGAAAGTCCACCATCATCACCCAAAAATCTTCCATGTTTTAGGGTGTAATAATCATGTTCTCTCCATATTACCCAAACCCACTCCACACTCTTCATTTTCATGCTTCCCTTGCATAATAAAGAGCTGCTCCTCTCTTCTCCTTTAGCCATATTTTTCTACTCTACACTCTAATAGCTCATCATCACTTCCCTCTTTTTACTCCATCTCTTCCATACTTTTCCCCCTTATTTTTAGGATCTATTACCACTCTCATACTCCACCTCCATACTTATTAAAATGCTTGAGTTGCTCCTTTTGCTTCCATTCATCATTTTACTTCTCTCTCTCTTCTCTATATAAGCATCCATTCATCACACTCTTAAGGCATCGCCCATTCCACCCCATTACATCTTCTTTCTCTCTTCATCTCCTTCATAAAACCTTCATATCCACCTCCCAAAATTCAAACTCATACTATCCATACTACTCTATCTCCTCCATCACCACCACCATTTCTTATCCTCTACCTCCATTAACACCACCACTACTACATCATTTCTCCACTCTCTTTTCTATCATCATTTTCTCCATCTACTCCACCTATTCACACAATACACAATACAAGCTTCACTTTCTTTTATCATCAACTCCTCAAGAGCAAGAAGAAGAGGGAATCACCACCACCAAGACGCACTACTAGAATTTACCCAATGAGTGACAAACCACTTTTGTCACCCATTCTTAAAATTTCGTCACCCAAAATTATGAGTGACTAAAAAAGTTCGTCACCAATTTCGTCACCTATAGTGCGAGACCTATTCTTTTGAGTGACGAAATGCTAAGTTCGTCACCAAAATAAGTTTAGGTGACGAAATAAGCTTGTCACCCAATCATTCATATTCTGTCACCCATTCCTTTTCAAATCTTGTCATTTTTTTTATTTTTGCGCCAAATTTTGTTTTTACCGCCAAATTTGAACTTATTGGTGACGAAAATAGTTCGTCACTATTTAAATCATTTTTAAAATTTGGCGCCAAAATTCATTTTACCCGCTAAATGCAATATGCTTAGTGACAAATTAATTTCGTGTCTATTTATAATTTATTAATTTTTAGTTTTGAGATTGGGTGACCAACAGACGTTTTGTGACTAATTTATAATATGAAGATTAATTTTAAATCAATAGCTATAATTAGCAATACTTTACTATAACAAGCTAGTAATACGTAGCAATGCTAGCATAAATATATTGGTATGCTTATATCAGCCAGTACTTTACAAAGTAACTTGAAAGTTATAGATCAAGTGCTGGATGCATTTGACATCTCCAGGCATAATTTTTACATTGAAAATGTATCCAGGGATAATTTTTACATTGAAAATGTACCCTGCCAATAGCTAATTAATAAGGATATCAAAGACCCAAAAACCTGCCAAAGCCCTAAACAAAGAGATCTATATGCATCTGGAAGTATCATGGCTTCATTTGTACATCCAAAATATAAGTTGCAAAAAACTACCTGAGGATATCAAGACCTAAATCACATCCAAATCCTCATCCTCATCATTCTCCACATCCTCATCATTTTCCTCATCCATATTACCCTCCTCAACACCCTCTTCATCCACATCATGTGTACAAGGTTGTCTCTCACCCTCAAGAGAAACAAGTCGCTCTTCCAATAAAACAATATACCTCATAAGTTGAGCATTTGTTGGGTTAGAAGTGGATCCAGTGACTGAAGGACAAAATGTGTCCTTTTTAAGACCATAACCCACACCTCGAATTGTCTTACCCTTCATAGTCCCAAGCTCTTTAGCCAAGATATCTAATTGCACAGGGATAGGCACTATAACATCCTCAAATGGGGTACCCTCAGAATCAGCCAACTGTTGCTTGGTTTTGATGAACTCTCCAGTCAGCTTTTTCTGCACATAATGAAAAATTTATTAGACATTTAATCTATGATGTTAGTTTTGTTTCAATATACTAAAATTATAACATATAACTCTTACCCCCGTCTTTTCTGCTTCTTTATTGATCCAAACACCACCATTGTTGCCTCTATGTTGATGCATGAGACACCAGTTCTCAATAAAGGTCACGTTTTTACCCTTCTACATTTGGCCATAATAAAGCAATTCAAAGCTAATATAATGGTATATGAGAAAAAGTGTAGTATGTATATACTCTATAAGAACTGCACAAAAATAGTTCGCCATTTGTACTAAAGCTCCTCATCCTATTTCTATATTGTTTTATATGTCAACAAGATTGAACAAACTAATGGATAAGCTTTCGAAGCAAATGAAACAAATTACTTCGACAAATATATCTAATAATGGAATTCAGCAACTAAATTTAAACAATACCAGATACTTACCTGTTCTTCGGCTTCCATATGTTTCGTGAAAGGGCGTGAACCACCACAGTGATTATATATTTTCTTGTTCCTATTAATAGTATTGATCCTACAACGGTTCTGCATGTGAGTGTAAAGTACCAATCATTAGAATATCATTTCATTCTTAAAATTCACCTGACATTAGTCTTCTTGACCTTTTAAACCTTTGGTCCTAGCAGAAAATACATTTGAATAACATACACTATGCAAGCAACTTCAACAATACAAACCAGCATACATATTAATACCTGATAAGCTTGATCCGTGTACAAATTATCACACAGCCACTCCCAATCACTTATGTCCCTATCACCAAACACTTTCTCAGTTGGGGGGGGGGGGGGGGTGAGCCCTTGCATAATCAATGTCATCAGCATATTTTTTGAAGTGCTTGTGCAATTTGCCCTTCTATGATCTGAATGTGTTATTCATCTTGTTTTCAACAAATTTTGTAATGCCAGGTTCCTCCAGATTAACATCAAATTTATGCTAAAATTACAAAAAATCAAGAATAGCTTAGTTTAATAAAATAATTGTAAATGTAACAGTATAATCAATTCCAAATTAAGTAAATTATATCACTCACCAACAACCCCTTTGTGATTTCATCTTTATCTTCCAGTGTAACCTCCTTCCATTTTTTGACATGAAGTGGGGCTAAAGAACGTGTTTGAGACCCAATTTCTGAAACAAACCTGGAATTAGCTTGGACACCATTTGGAGCTTTTGATCCTCGTTCATCTGAATCAGAATCCTCTCATTAGCAGCAGTGACAATATCATGAGTTCCTATCCCTTTTGTAACGCCACATGTCTTTTTCCCTTTAGAGGACATGTCATGATCAGCACCTAATGGTATTGTTAAGAAAATAAAGTTTATTAAGAAGATCATACAATGAATAAGACCTATATTCGAATTCATATATCCAAAATATGAATCATGGCTCATAGACAAGCTATGTAGATTTTTTATTTATATTATAAATGTGTTGTTAGTGTTATCACAATCCAAGTAACTTACTTTCACTAGAACGTAATGGTGGTTGTGGTTGCCGCTGCTGTGATGCCTCAAGTTGCTGCAACTGTGGTGGTTGTGGCTGTCTCTTTGCTGGTTGTTATGGCTGTCTCTTTGCTGGGGCTTGTGGCTGTCTATTTCCTGGCTGTTGTGGCTGCCTCTTCTGTTGTTGCAAGGGATGCTCTAGTTGCAACTCTGTTGTAACATTTTTGGCAGATGGCTTATTCCCAGTCTTCTTCATCAATAATGATTTTGCTTTCAACATCCTGCGACAAATTAATAAATTATCATATCCTTGCTGTAATAATTCATAATGCAAAACTGAACTGTCATAATAAAGAATGAAGATAATATGTACAAGACAAAAATAGAACAAAAACATAAATTTGACTGAAACTCATAAATAACCTGAAAGTAGAATTTGGCATACAACAATATTCAAAAAGTTTAAACCTCCCCTAACATCTTAGTCTAAGTCACTATCAACATCAATCTGAACATTGTTTTCCTCATCCTCATATTGCAATTCCTCTATCAGACCAAAGAAAGGGAAAACAAAAGGAAAGTGTAATTTTGACTTTTGAGAGCTTAAGCTTACAACAACAACAAGAATAGAGACAACACATATCACTAACAAGTTGCCACTCTTAATGCTAAAATGCCACCACAGTACATAACTTGTGCTAATTATTGTAACATAAAAGTATATAATGTTCTAAATCAAAAGGAGACTTTTACAATTAATTGCTTAAAAGGCCTATATCTCTTCACCGTTAACACCTAATACTTATTAATTGCTTAATTTATGTGGATAGAAATAGAATAGAAGTTATAGAGCACACTCACCTTTTATTCCATCCCTGCAAAAAAAAATAAACAAACAACAATTAATATCTTCATCATAAGCTATTTTGGTTACCTACATGTTGTCACTATAACATGCACCATCAGTTCAGTATTCATTAATACATGCATGGAGAGAGAAGTTGATCAACTTACAAGGTAGTGAACAAAGTGTCTTCACTCCTTTTTCCTGATCTCTGCCTTCTAAACATAAAATATGAAAGCTTAAAGTTATTTAGATTAACAAACTAATAACATTAACAACTGCCCTGAAAAATTAAATCGTTCCATATGTCTTTCTTTTCTTTCTTTCTTTAAAAAAGAAAGAAAAAAGGTCTAGCAAATCAAGACAAGAACAAGAAGCGAATCAGACTAAAAATCTCAAACCCCTAAACATAGACTTCTATGAAAGGCACGTTGTGTTCAAAATATATTGAAAACCAGTAAACAAAAACATATAAACAATTGTAACAAAAAAAAAACATATAAACAATGACATTGACCAAATGGATTTGATCACACATAACATACATTCAAATGCAGTTTCCAGCCTTTGATTATATCATGAAAGGTAGACACGCTCCCATGTTTGGCTTTTAAAGTTATTAGTTATTACTTGATGCTTTCAATTCATAATTAATCTGCTTTTTGTCAAATAGGTTATAGACTAAGTTCTAAATACACTGCCATATAAGAATGCTAAAAGAAGAGCTACTACACACAAGAACTACAAATCTATGTACCTGTGGTCCCCGAGCTTTAGACGCGATGTAGCCAAAGAACCAGTGAAACCCACACCAAGAACTGGGGAACCTATTTCAAAGACAAATAGAAACCACATCAAATCCCAAATTGCATTCAAATGTAACCATTTTTGGTTACAGATAGCACCTAGTGAGCCCCGATTCCGCAATAGAGTGTATAGAAAGTCGAACTTCTCCAATAAGCAACATAATTTTAATACCAATAACAACAACCTCACAATAACCTCATCAATCTCAGAACATTCTCTTCAGCATTATTTCAGAACAATGAACAAGTCAAATGTCGAGTTTTACAGCTAATGCTAACTGATTAATCTCTACTCTCTTTCGACTATATTCAGCTGAAATAGATTAAACATAACAAACTGAAGGGAAAAAAATGCCGGTATTTTTGTTGGAAATAATTAACAATCCGAATTGGGTCCAAGAAAAAGAAAGTAAGGGAGAAGAAATGGAACATACCCTGATGGAATTTGGCCTCCTGTGGAAGTTGAGAGATAATGTAGAGCATGTGTAGAGCCGAAATGAGTTGGAGTTGTGAGTGCATTGTGAGATAGAGGAAAGGGATTGGAATTTGGAAGTAGTAGTAACAATTGAAGAAGGGAAAGAAGAGGGTTTGGTGGTGGTGCAATGAGAGACTCAAATCCGAAGCGAAGAGGAGGCCAATCCCCGTCGCTATCCTCGTCTTCGACCACAAACCTCAGTCCACGCGTCACCGGCCGGCGGACCTCCTCAACGACGTCGTCGTCCTCCAAATCGTTCTTGATCTCCACCAATCGTCATCCGAATCGTCCTTAATCTCGATTCAATCAGAGTCATTGTCAGAGACTCGGTGCTTCCGGTAGGCGAATGACTCGATTGCCGCCGGTGTCGGGGTGCGCGACTTCTTGAGGACGCAGGAGGGCTTGAAGGAGGAGGAGTGCTCCTCCCACTCATCGTCGGAGATTTCGAAATGGTCGAGGCTGCGCTTCATGTCATCAAATTGGGGCTGACAATCAGAATCAGAGAAGCAATGGATTTGAGTGGAGAGTGAGAGAGAGAGAGAGAGCAGGAAGGAGAGGAAGGAATGAGAGCTCCATTCTAATGCTAATACGACTGAGAGCGAACAAGATTGATTTCTCAATGCCATTAATGAAAATTGAAGACCCATTAACAAATATAAAGAAAATTTCACATTTCACACATAGGAGAGAAATTGAGATTTAGAGTTTATGGGTTGAAAGTCACTAACCTGGAATTCAAGAATTATGACTGAGAGCGTGAGATTGATTTTTGGGTCTCGGTGGCGTGATTGTTCTGGCTAGTTTGAGAGCGTGAGTTTATGCCATTTTACTTTTTTTTTTTCCTTTCATAAGTGAGGAGATTCCAAGGCAATTTATTGTTTTTTTATTGAAACGTCACGTTTCGGCCAGTCCGAATGGAGGTAAACTTCCATCCCAGGCCCAAAAGTTTTATTCAAGAGGCTTTGGCTCTTTTTCTTTCCCGCGCTTTGGCTTTAGGAGAATGGGACAGTCTCCAAATAAAAAAAACTGATTAGTGTCGAAAACTTTCGTCACTAACTGTAGGCCCTCTGTCACAATAATTGGGGAGCATTGTTGGATTGAATGACAAAAGTATGGGTGACGGAATTAGAAATTTTGTGACCCATTCTTAAAATAGGTCACAAATTTACGGTTTGTCACCTATAATTTTGTGACTCATTGGGTAAATTCTAGTAGTGACGTAAGCTTGAGGACCATCCGACACACCACTAAGCCAACTCTATCCCTTTTACTCTAGTTTATATTTTGGTGTTTAATTTGATTATGAAGTTAATATATGTAATTATGAGTGAGTAGTACTTTGTTGGGGCTAGGGTTGAAAGCCCTAGCCAATCTTGTATGAATTAATGTTTTAATTTACATTTGAAGTTATTTGTGATTTTCATCTTCATGTGTTAATTCAAGAAGTGAATGCATTCATTCAAACTTAACTACTTTGAATGTGTTGTGTTTGTCATCTCATGAAAACATGTTTAGAGAGTAGTTAACCTTGAGCATTGATAGTATGATAGCATCCTCTAAGTGCATGTGAAGTAGGGGTCATCATGGGCCGGGTTAGGGCCAGCCCAACCCTAAATTTTAGGGCTTAAGGTAGGGCAAGGCCGGGCTTTGACCAAGTCAACAAAATTTAGGGCTGGGCCGAAGCTTCAAAATGTAAGCCCTTACCCGCTCTTAAGGCCCATTCCTCAAGGGTTGAAAGGGTCGGGCCTGGCCAGCCCTTTTAGATAGGTTCGGGTCGGGCTTACTTGAAAGTAAACTCAAACTGGAGGGAAAAAAATAATTTTTCAATATATGCAATTAAATAGAAATCTTTAAAACTTAAGAAAGTAGTCTACTGTCTAGTGATATCAATTTCATCAACTGAAACTGAAACTTTCAATTATTTCTTTAAAAGCAATGAGAAGAATAGAGATACGAAGAGCAGTCTGATGATATCAATCACTTCTTCAAAAACAAAAAATTACAAAATAAATCATTCTTGAGGACTTGAAGATTCCTGCAATTATGTCAATGAATAACTTCCACCATGCTCTATTATACTCAGAATTTCATGCAATTATGAATAAAGATTCCTAATTGATCAGTACTCAATTCAATTTATATGAGAATATGCAAATTTACATTGATTGAACTCACAGGAAACTTCCCTTGTTCGACAGATTCTGGTGATTCATGTCCATAGAGGGAGAACAAGCTACCATAGATCCATTGCTCTTCCCTTCCCCTTCACCACCCAACAGTGGTGGAGACATCAGACTACAAAATTATCAACTGCAGTGCTCAATGAAAACAAAAATAACCAAATTAACAGATGATGAAAATCAATATTCAAACCAAAACATGTTAACAACACAAAATGGCGAATCTACATGAAAATCAAATCCACAGAGCAATATAACCAGACTTTAAGGAATTCTGATAGATTGGACATCATGTATTTTTCTCATCAAGATTGGCCCAACAAAATAATTGAGAGCACGAATAAAGGTTTTTTGAGTAGACAAAGTTTCTGCTAAAACAAACAAAAACTTGAAGAAAAACAATTCAATTTTTAGCACATAAAAAAGCTCTGGCCACTAGATCTATGATGATGAAAAAAAGAAAACCCATCTTGGGCCATTAGGAACTAAGACTACAAGTATAATCAATAATACAGACAACATGTAATTGTAAAGAATTTGACCACAAACCACCATAGTCTAATAATCAAGTGTGTGTCGGAAACAAAGTCCTCACCTTCAGCGATACGACGATGACCGACAACCTCCTCCCGGAGATGCATAGCGTCGACACCGTGCTCGTCTCTCTAGGCCTAGACAAGCAAGTTGCAGTCACTACCACGCTCGTTCTCGTCGTCGGCCGAAGACGAAGCTGTTGAGACAAGCACTCTCCGCTCGAGACGGAGCGGTCCACCAAGCTGAAACGTTCATTGGGAAGGAAGAGAGCGTTTTCTGAGAGAGGCGGCTGCGGTTGAATTGATGTTTGAAGACTCGATGCTAGTGTCTAGGGTTTGCCCTCTTGGAGACTTGAGTTGGACTTGGATAGTTGGATTCTTGGCATTGGGCTTCATACCTACTAATAAGTTTGGGCCTCAAAAGGGACAGACTCAATTTCAAAGACCTATTCTCTAGTATAACATATACAAATAATTCTCCATACTTATATAGTTTTATACAGATGTATAGAAAATCACAAAAATAAAATATAAGTTTTAAGGCTGGGTTAGGGCCGGGATTTAAGGGTAGGGTCGGGCCTAGCCCTTACTGGCTCAATCGGGCCCGGCAGTAAGGTAGGGTTGGGCTTCATTTGTATGACCCATACCCTACCCTATTTGAGAAAGGGTCGGGTCGGTCCTCCCTAATGGAAGGGTTGGGCTGAGCGGGCTTTGGGCCCGAGGGCCATATGATGAGGCCTAATGTGAAGGTTGTGAGTTAAAATCACCTAGATCTAGGATTGATTTGCTAGCATGATTATCTAAACTCATAGCTTTATGCATCTAAGAACAATGACTAAGAACAATGAATTGAGACTTAACCGGTAATAGGATTTGTTTTTAGGTAGTTAATTCTAGACTTATCTAGTTGGAATTGATAACATTAAAAGAGTTTAAGATTTTGTAGTCTTATCTGGATGCAAAGAGGGTAATTGGAAAATTATAATAGCATCACTTGTATTTGAACTTCAATACTTGCAAGGGAGGTTAGTGGTAGACAATCCAACCCCTAACTTCATCCATTATATTACTAGTTTAGTTTACATTTGAGCATTTATTTTAATTTGGTTCACCACTCTATCCAACAAAAAATTTCACTACCACCACAATGCACATACTCACCATGAGCCTAGATTTCCTTGTGAATTTAGGTTTGTGATTGTACATTTGCATATTCTAGCTCTCTTTAGGTTAACACCCTAGCTAGTGAAATGAATCAAATCCTCGTGGGTTCGACAATCTTTCTTAAATCCCTATACTATTACTTGTACCCCTTATACTTGAGGAGTTGAGGGTGGCTATTTAGCTAACATAGTGACACTTAACTAACATTGTGCATGATAGGAGCATTTTATGTGACATGTATATGGTTAATCCCTATATTAATCTTTGTTAGTTTATTCTATTTTCTCTTTATTTATTATTTAGTTTTGTATTTATTAAGTTTTTCAGAGCAAATATACAAAAAAGAAGATAATATTGAGAAAAGATGCACAAATAAGGAAAAACTTGAAGTCCTGGCCAAGCAGAAGACCTTGATGGATCGAGAAGCCCAATCCATGGAAATCCATGGAGATACCATAACAAATTATGAAGATATTCGCAGAAATATTGATGATGACATGGTCAATTGTCATTGGACAAAGTGATGTGGAGAAATCCTAATTCAATCAGAGAATTAAGAAGATGGATTTCTCTACACTTCAAGGACTCTCAAACCAAAAAGGAATGACAGAGGACTCAATAGCAATATAAAAAGGTTATAAAAGATTCTTACGCGTGAGAATCAAGTAAGAAAATTGAGCAGAAGAAAGCATATCAGTCGTTCACTAACCAATCAGCGGATCCCGACGACCAGTCGTTCTGACAATTTTTCAACTTGATTTTTAGGGTTTTTCTGTCTTACTTTGCTCATGAATTCTTTTATGCTTCCAATTCAAACCATGCGCAACTAAATTCTTAGTAGTTAGGGTATGTTGAAGCCCCAATCATGATTGTATGCCATGCTATGACATCTAGTTAGTTTTTGTTTAATCAATGGATGAGAACTTAATTACTATTTTTACATTGATGATTTCTTTATGTGCTTTCTTTGGTGGCCAACTTAGATTGAATGTTTAGGATTCTACTGCTATGAATGATCATTGCCTTTTCCTTTTAAGAAGGTTCCATTGAAAGTTCTAGAGTAGTAAATCGTTTATAAGGCGAGTGATTAGGTTCCTAAATTAATTGAGACGCATCGTACTCATGATGTCTTGTGATGTCTTGTTTTTTAATCTTAATGATTTCTATGTGTTAAATCTAGAGTTCCGTCAACTTAGGTTGCATTTTAGGAAATAAGTTAGGTGTAGAGCGTCTCTCGCATAGCCTACAAGTAAGGAAAAACAATAGGTTAATTCAGGCGTTGGGTTAACTTGAGCATCTTCATCCTTAGGTAAATAAGAATAGGTTAAACATGGGTTGCATACTTGATTGATTGGTGGTGGATACATTCCCTGACTTCTGCTTCTCTATTGATTCTCAACGTTAAACAATTTCATTATTTGTTATTTACTTTTAATTGTTTTCACAAACTTCACAATCAATTCTTAAACTCGGAAAGTCTTACAATTAGTTCCATAAGTCCTCTACGGGAGACCCTACTTCCTTATTCTACAATTGACATTCAAATTGGTAGTAGGAAAATTGTTGGCATAAAAATAACCGATCAGTGCAACATATGCAGTGGCACTTAATTGTAAATTTCTCATTATGCTACCTCAATTTCCATTGTAATTCTTATGAAAGTTTTATGTAATATGCCTCATCTAGTATTAGTTATAACCAACTCACGATCATCATGAACTAAGAGAAGCTCCAGCGGTTCTGTCAAAATTTACTGAGAGGGTTCAATGATTATTCTTAACATCTAAGACAACCATATTACTGAGAATGCGGAGAAAGTAGATGAAGATGATTTGCAAAATTTTACATACTTCTCGAATATATTATCCTAATTTTTCAACAAGGAGTTCCCCTTTTTTCAATCATATTGTAACACAAGAAAAGAGTGGAAAAAAAAAACAAATAAAAAGTTCAGATATATTCTAATAATGTGTTTGACAATTGTTATGTTCCGTACCTAGATTTACCGAATTACTGGTCATTTGGATGGTAAACAATTGAAATATTTGCTTTTACTTTCATTTCGAATATTTAGGGGGAACTCCAAAATTAACCTTTTCTTCGGTTCATTTTTTAAGGAAACTTTCTTCACGAAATATATAAAGCACGTTAGACCAAGTCCATAGATATGAGACACAAAAAAATTGAAATTCGTATGTAAAGTACAGTTTACATATCGAAGTCGAATTATTTCGTTGGAGTTTTGTCTGAAACTTTCATAAGGGCAAAATTGATATTTTCTATCTTGAGTTTATAAGGAGGGGAACCCTAGCAGTTTGAGACACCCCTCTTTCCTTTAGACCGTACATAGATGGAGATAGAGAGAGACCTGGTTCTTCGCCGTCGGGTCGCCCTAGACTACTGTACTAGTCATAGTTGGAGCCCTAGGTTTTCGGCCTCACCTTCCACTAATAGGCACCCAGCGTAGCAAATCGAGGTAAAAAAAAGCCTCGACAGGCTGTGTACCTCGACCTTAAACGAGATCCCTCCTCCAGCCACCTCAGCTAGCGCCACCACTCAATTTTTGAAGCCCTCAACATACTTGTTCCAACCATATCAACCTCGTGCACCAATTAAGCTTCAGGAGGACGAACAATTGAAATTTCAGGAATCCGAACAAGGTAAATTCTGACTCTCTTGATTGAAATTGGACTTTGTGATAGTTGTAAAAGTTGCTAGGCTTGTTGAAATGAACATTTTGGCATAAGTATTGATCCCCGATTTGGGGTTGATGGAGTGGAAATGAGGCCCATATGTCGATGGTGGTGCGTGCCACCTTTTCTAGCCTTGTGTTTTAGCTCGTTAAGTTGAACTTAACCTTACGAACATGTTAATATGATGTTTGTAGTCATTGGTAAATGTTTGGTAAGTGATAGGATTTGAGTAGTTTTGAGATTTTCGGATATCAGTTTGTGATAATCCGACTGTTTAATTGTTATGACTTTTTGTTAGATTGTTAGAATTAGTGAGTTGAAGAAATCCTAGAAGTTTTAACCGATTTCGATGTGATTTCATTTCAGATTTTCGAGAATTTTGATGAATTATTAAGTTAAGTTTCGTTTGAATTCGAATGCAATTAAATCTTAATTTATTTCCAACGAGAATGTTGGATTTGAACATTAATTTTTTTTTTTTTTTGAAAAGGACTTATGCGGCTGCCCTCAAACCTTGATTAATGAAATTGCAGAATACAGGGGGGGGACGTAAAACCTGAACCCTATATTACAATAAGCATAAAGAGAACATCTTGAAATAATACCAAGACTCTCCACAAAATCTATGTATTCTAACAAGCATCAATTAGCGAGGAGTGCACGAATGGCTACTCCATTTGCTTTGACATAGCGGTGACATACCGGAAAGATAACTCTAGCACGAAGAAGCATCATTACAAATAACATTGCTTTCCCACTATGTTGAACATTAATTTTGAATTTACGATTTCTTTGAAGTTCATTTTACATATGACTTATGATTTCCAATAAAGAATTTGGATTTTGTTTAAATTTATTATTTATGATTTCTGGAAAATCTTGGATTTGGGCTTGAGTTGATTGATGATAAATGTTTGTTGGTAATGAAAAATTTCAAAGATGATTTTGACTAACCAATGAATGCGGACCGGAGTGAGAGCTGACCAGAAATGATCAAGAGGTCTCCTTTACTCGTTGATTGATGTTTGACCGTTGACTCGATGAGAAGGGGGATACCTGTAAAAAATCTCTGATGCCTAAGTCAATACATTTCTCAGTCGAGTGTAATGAAATAAGTCAGAATGAGATGTCTTACATGGTCGTCGTTCCCCCTATTTATAGGTGTGGTAGGAATTGGGTTTTAAGTCGTGAATACTACTGTCTTTATGCCTATACTTATTATCAAGGTTTATGACAGTCATCATTGTCGTGCTTTATGGTCGTAAAGATTACTGCACTTATCACTGTAATCATTGTTGTGCTTTGTGGTCATCATCATTGTTGCATTGACGGTCGTAATTATCACTGTATTCATGGTTGAAATCATTCTTGTGTTCATGGAAGGGTTAATTGTCATGAGTGCAGATCTGAATTTGTTGACCAACCCCACAATACTTAGGATTGAATTTCGATTATGATTTGTGAATTTTTGGTTTATTGTTGAATTATTGATTTTATGATCATTGATGGAGTTGTTTTATGTTTGTAACTTTATAATTATTTTGGTTGGATGCGTATGTAATTGGAGACACTAGGAGAGAGGCATGCATGGACTAGTGATCTCAACCTTTGGCACCAGAAGAGAAGAGACTTACTACTAGCCATAGCTGGAGATGAGGCACCAGAAGAGAGGGGATGGACTGGTGGCCGAAAGGTTATTGATCTGAAATATGTATGTTACGATTGTACGTTGTGATTTGAGATATTAATGATTGTGTGTAAATTTTTGTCTCGCACTTAATGGTCATCGATGGGTACTATGAGTAATATAATTTAGTATCTTTCCATGACCGCATATCGAGTACTAATAGTGTGCTGCTCGTAGTGGCCACTAGGTGAATGCTACCAGGGGCGGGGCCATAATTTTTTTTCAGGTAAGGCAAGACAATGGTAAGAGGGGAATAGAGGAAAATTAGAGGGAAGCTATAGATTCTGGAGGCAAGATTTTGCCCTGGTTTGCCATGTTTTTGCCCAATTTCTGCCATTTTCTTCCTCAATTCGCCTTGTTTTCTTCCCCAAATCACCTTGTTTTGCCTTGATTTTGCCCAATTTCTACAATTTTCACATACCTTGCCTACACCAATTCAATGTAAACTAAAAAACCCAGTCTAGGCAACTGCCTAATCTGGGCTCTATGTGAATCCGCCCCTGAATGCTACTATAGAAATGATCACAGTGTCTATTTGGTGAGAGCTATGGATGATGTAGGATGCTTTTACCGATTCCCGATTGTTAAATAGACTTCTCTGAATTTCATTATTTGGCTTATAGTGCTGTGATCCACATGTATTTGAGTTGGAGTATGGTTATTATTATGGAGAGCATGTATGCTTCAGAAGTTGAGGTTGGAATTAAGTGATTAGAAGGGTTTAGTTTGTTCTGCAGGTTTTGAGTAGTTTACTTTTAGGAGAAATTTTGTTAATTTTCAGTAGAATTTCCCTTCAAATGGGCTCCCACAGGAACGAGTCCTGTCAATCGTTTGAGAATTCTCTTAAGATGAAGGTTCAAATTTGTCAAATATTATTGCTCACGTCAATCCTCAGATTTGTATTTGACATACTTGCTTTGGCATTTCCAATGGAAGTCCTCCCAGCTACAAGAGCGAGTCCACCTGTTTGAGCAAGGAAAAATCAGATGACACTACTAAAGTTGTCTCCTAGCTAAAGTCGCAGATCACAAAGGTGTCCATGTGAAGGTGAGCCCAACCCAAAATTAGGCTGAAGATCAGTCTAAGTATACCCAGCCATACCAGGTTATTTCGAGGGGAGAGGGAAAAAAAATAAAAAATCTGCTTTGATTCCGCCACTAGTGTTCGTCCTTCAGTTACAGTCGCTTCCCGGCCTTCAGTCTTCGTGCTCTTCTCTCTTCGAACACGGGACAATGAGAATTGGAGGCCTCCCAAAGTCCCAAGTACCTGGCATATAAAGGTATGAAGATTTTCATCTCTTCATCTTGAAAGCTCAAAACCCATATATTTTGAATATGATTTCTCTTCTTTTGCAGCTTTAGAGTTTGTCGCCCAGTTGGCCGTTGAGGACGGCCAATATGACGAGTCGTCTAAAAAGAGCGGGCGAAGATGGCCTTGAGATTTCGAAGCTAGGGCAACAATAAATTTAGCCCACCCCATATTTAGATCCCAAATACGTCACTGGGTGTCGCTATATAATTTTGTACCGCATAGACAATATTGATCATTACCCAAGTAGCAGAAGGCATTCCATGAATGAATTATGAACTGCTCATGAAGTATGCTTGGATTTGAAGTCCTAAACTATTTTTGTATACACAGCAATGCAAGTAATGATTCTCAATTTATAAACAAACGGGGCAATAGAAGCACGCAGCCATCACATCTATACTATGATGCATTTGCCCTGTAATTGGGCGCATAGTGGCCATCAGAGAGTCTGCAGAGAAACTGACCTTCAGCCATTAACCCTCCCATAAACTCAGGGCTTCGTGATTCCACTACTGCTCATGTCCCATAATCACTATTTCTTCTGTGACCCCTTGATGAGGAGCTTTCTTCTAATTCTACTGTCTGGTCCTTGTTATCCCATCTGTTAGAAAAATCGGCATTTTCACCTCGTCTGGAAGTGCTTGGTCTCATATAAGAAGAAATGCTGTGCCTCACAGAGCTCCATTCCATGGAAAAAGACGTGCGTGCAGATTGTGATTCTTGTTCTTCCCTCTTCCTTCTCCGCCTCACATCACTGTGCCATTGCTTTAGAATGCCAGCCATGTTATCTTCTAGTATCTTACCCTTGAATTGTGAACCCATCTGTGTGTACATATAGACAAGAAGTCAGATATCAACCAAATTTGGTCCTTAAATTTCATTGATTGAAAATCAAAAGTTTTTCTGGTCAGAGTAATATGTATAGCTATGACCAACAGTTCAGATATATTTCACCTGTGTTACAAGTGCATACAGAGGAAGAGTAATGTAGCTGCAGAGGACTTGGGTGGTCACCCTGAGAAATCAAAATGGATTTAGGGTCAGTAATGCGAACAAGGCGTGCTCAATAATCTGTAACATATTTGTCATCTTTAAGTAACTTTATAGTAATTAGAATGCAAAGTTTTTGGTAGTCTTACGCTAAGAAAACTCTTGTAACAATGATCACGGTGTGCTCGTGGTAGCATGATCCTACTCCAAATTGGGCCTAAGAAAAACCACAAGAAGGATGCTCTTATGACAGCTATGAAAAATTTTACATATTGAACTTCACCAAAATCTGGAGGATGGGAAAGAAAAACTTACTGTAACCCAAACGAAGAAGGCAAGCTCAAATGCATTCTACAAGGTCCAAAACAGTAATGTTAGTTACACAGCATATTTTATAAATTAAAATTCAAAATTTTCTCCTTCTGATATAGAGTGCGTACCAGGAACAAAGTGTAATGTAAAAGCACCAAGACAAATCTTGGTTTCCCGAACCAGAATAGATTATCGTCTACTCGAACAAGAGGTGTTCCAATGATTACATTGTTCTGTTCTTTAATTTGAAGCGCCATCTTTGCAACAATGTATTCAAGTTTGGTTCCTAGGACCAGAACGACCTAGAAAAGAAAAGTTAATGACTATCTGGAAACACGGGTATCCATATATGCTCGTCTAAACATACAACAATGTACTTACCAAGAGTGGAACATAGGATAGCCAAAGATATACGTGCCAACCTGGTTAGAGTTGATGCAAATATCATGAATTAATATTTATCAATCTTAACACAAGCTAAAGGAAGTCATCAACAAGAAGCAATAAGAATTCTTACCATACACATCCACCAGCATAAAAATGGCTACTACAAACCACATTGCAGGGCTGGGGAAACAAAAAAGAGGCCACATTAATTTTCCAAACAGTAATGATTGGGATGAAAGATGTAAAACTGTGTAACTTTCCATGATAATTACAAAGACAATTCATAAAGACTAAAAAACCTTATGCCAACCAATGTCTTGAAATCTTCCTCCAAGGATCGCTGTATGTATTTTTGAAAATCAAAGTTGTTGTGCCTGCTTGATAGATGAGCCTGCAGAAAGATTCATTGATTAGAGGCTTAATTGATTCTGTTGCGACTTTTCTCATCAAACCATACACAAAATTGGCTTCGTGTAGTTAAGTTCCTTACCGATATAAAACCGTGTCTCATGGTGAAGTAGTCAACTTTTGCTACGGAATTATAGAATTGCCTGAAAAAGCATTTCTGCTCCAATTCACAGTTATCCAAAACCAAGTCATTAGAAATGTACTAGCTAGCAGATAGATTTAGGCAAGTAAAACTCCAGCTTCAAGATGATAAAAGGTACTCACCAGCCATAGATGAAGTGAAGTCTCTGTGCACGAATTCATGTGCCTTTTTCCAAATGTTGTTTGTCTTGTAAGTCTGAATCGATTGGGGTCTGCAAACGAATGTGGATAAGTTACTAAAAGTATATAGCTCAGTTTATTATTGCCCATCTTGAATCTTAATGACTTTAAGGTCAGGAACTCAGGATCAACTTATAACTACTGTAACTCCCACCAAAAAAAGAAAGAAAAAAAAAGGGCAACAGAAACACATATACTCTGCTTTTTTTCTTTTTTAAAAACATATACTCTGCCTTAAGGTGCATAGTGTCTAGACGTTCTGCATACTTTTCTGGGATACGTTTTGTCATATGGCTGACATATTTAGATTGAAGACATTCCCACAAGTTAAAGGTAGAAAAATGAGAACTTCGAGAATATGTCCGATACAAAATTTGGTTTACTTTCTTGTATACATTCCATATTTCAAAAGCTAACTAGGTACACAAACAAAGACTGATAGAGATATTCGTAGAAAAGCTCAGAAATGGACATTTTGAACCAGTCACAGTCAAAGATACGTACCCCCAAAGTATTGGTACAACGGTTTAAAGAAAAGTAATAAACATTGCCAAAGTAATCATTTGAAGCCGAAAGCTTATTTGCAAGACCTTCCAACTCCAGGTGGCTCAGGCCCCCAGTATTCAAAAGACAGAGACTTTACAGCCATTTGAGGTATATTTAAATTGAGGGCCTTATATAATGTTTGAGATATAATAACATGCAGCAGTCTTTCTAAGACATCTATTTTTTAGACCCAGTCGCCTCACCCTAGAAAAAGAAATGTCTGTTAATAAAACCAGATTTAGAATCCGACACCAATTCCTTCCCTTCCACTTATTGCATGATGTATAATGATTCTTTGGAATTTGATGGAGTTTGGCGCAACTCTTATTTACACTTTATGCTGTTATACCAAACTGCTTTTATAAAGGAAACAAACTACAGTTTTTGGACTTGAGGAAACTAGACTAACCCAGATATTGTTTTCTTATAAAGATGGTCCACAAAGAATGAACTGTAAGCAATACGAACAAGAATTCATCCAAACTCACTATGCTTTGTGATGGTGGAAATTGGAAGGAAAATGAAAAATGGAGGAGGGTCTTTGAATTGGCAGCAAAAACTTAATTAGTTGCAAGCCTTGTCCTAACGAAATACATACCATTGGCAACTTGGTACTCCATCGTTCGTGTTTCTTCCTCCCATGCTTCCCAGCGCCTCATCTGTATATTCAAGACGAAGATATTTAGTATCCAGAAGTTATTTGAATGATCAAAATTACATTTAAAGCTTATAATAACTTTGCAATGACTAATGAAAATTACCTTAGCCCTGCCCAAAGCCATGGTTAGAACACTATACACAATATGCATAACCGCAAGCGCAAAGATCAGCAAGTGCAGCTGATGAAGTGCGTTTTTCGTCACCAACGAAACCTTTTCCTGCAAATTAGTCTCATCTGAATCAGCAATCAACCTTATAAAACATCAACAAAATCAACTGATTATGAAGTACATACATCACCGCAATAATCTTCAACAGCTGCTGCCTCCTCCTCGGCGAGTATCCTCTGCGTTTGCCTGAGCATTTGGTCAAACGTGACATGTACCCCAGAAGAATTAAGGTTTCTTGCAAATTTGTTCACATAGTGCTCAACGGTTTTCACTTCTGTCTCATTCACGGCTTTACGACAGGGAAGCATTATATCTCCTATCTTTGCAGGTATACAAATTTTCGCTATCCTATCTTGGGTCACCGCCAATAAAAGTGACACAAATCCCAGAAGCATTAACTCTGCAATAAAAGCAAGCACAACAATATAAACCCAATACAAGTACAATCAAATAGATTACAATATCGGGTCTAGTTCTAAAATCTAAACTTCTATATAAGCTGTACCTGCTTTGAGCTTCTCCACCGCATCAGTTAAGGCGGTTTTTCGATGGTTTTTGAGCCACTGCACGAACAAGAATCAATCGTTCAATATCACGAAATGACAAAGCTAGAAAATTTTATGTTACAAAAACAGAATACTACTTACTGTCACAAGGAGGTGGATTAAGTGTTCAATCAAGATGGAGACAGAGATGAAGAAGAAGCAAACAGTGGCAAGAGCCCATGTCGGTGTGTATTCCAAAGTGGTGCCTTCAACGGCTACTGCCATGACGCTGTCGTAATGAGTACGGCCTTGTCCTCTTCTTCTTCTTCTGATTAATGGAAGACGATGAGAATGATAATGTCTTAAGAATTTGTGGTTGAGATGATCGAATATGGCTTTTTGAAATGAAGCAAGCAAGCTTTGAAAACTTGATATGGTTTTTCTCTCCGATTCACACGTCGGGTTAGATTAATTTCGCTACAGAATTAATGTTATGGGAGCCATGGCGAGGACTATATAAGAAATTAGATTAATAATATCTAGAAAAGTCCATGTTCAGGGCTATTGATGTCTTGTCAAACGTCAAATATGTAATGGAACAGGGGCATTCAATTCAAAGAAGTCCAGTTTCATTTTAATGCCGGCCACCTTCACATTGAGTTCTTGATGTGCTTCCCTCCCGCTCTTTCGAACTCTCACGAGTCACGAGACCCACCGCGTGGATTATTGATCTTTATGACTTTGTAAGCATCGGTCAATTCTGATGATTCACACTGAAAATCTTATATATTTTAAAAATAATAAAATAAGCATATACAACAAAAGAAAAAAATGTTGTTCTCCTACTTTCACGACTAGTTAATATATAAATAAATAAATAATTTCTTTATATACAGATTAAGATGGTTCGCGTTGGGTTCAACTAAAGACAAGTCAATTTATCAACTTTGTCAATCTATGGTGAAGTCAGGTTAATTCTGCTAATTCAAAAATAGGAAGTCTAATGATTTTTTATAGTGGCAACTCTTTTAGGTATATATATAGTGGCACTTTCTTCCAAATGAAATTACTAATGCTTTTGTAGTGACAGCAATTTCATTTGTAAATTGACAAGCTCTTCGAGGCTATTCTAAGACTTTCTTGAAAAGCTATAGTTTCACCAATCAAAATCACTTGTCTTGTTCAAAAATGTTTGGTTTCATGTTCTATTTCACTCTCCGATTGGGGTTCTTTTCACTCTTCCCTCATGGTACTACTTCACTATCGGTCACCATTGCCCCATGTAAATAGATCAGAATTCAGAGTCTCTTGTTATGAAATCAACGTCAACATATGATCGACTTTGCTCGCACAGAACCATCACAATTGAGTTTGCAAACTTTCATCCTAATTCTTAAACTCAATAAAGCCTCTCACTTACAAATGAGAATTTGCGTCACTAGATTAAATGGTCATAAACAATACTTAAGAATATTTATTCGTTTATACAAATCATTTTTTCCTTTAATTAGTTTTATTATTATTATATAACAACTGAGAAATGGTATTGGATTCCTTATTGTTCATAACTAAACGTCCATAAGTCAAATTGAAGACCTCTTACTTCCAAAGAAAAAGTTTGTGTCACTCGACTTAATAGTATTGGCTTCCTTATATAGGTTGTTAAGAAAGAAAGAAAAATTGCTAATATATAATCATAGTCACCTAAGAAATAGTTGTAAGGGATGGTGATGGATAAGTTGATCTCTGATTCTCAGCAATATTTACCAAAACTGGAATATAACAACTTAAAACTTATGTAGCACATTTTGGATACCACCTACATCCATCTTATGTGACAGTTAATGTAGCACAAAACCAAACCTATTAGAGAATCTCATTCTCATTATATTACATAAATGTCGCTACATCAACTGCCATATAAAATGAGATATAAGTAGAAGTAGTACCCAAAAATATAGTTTGCCTCACATTATTGAAACTGAAAACCTAATATATACTCTAATTAAAAGTCTATTTGAATCATCTGTCTTAGTGCGAGTAAAGTGGAGACAGCAAAATAAAAATTTAAAAGGGAAAAAAAAGAAAAAAAATAAGTGGAGATCGATTGCATTAACTAAAAACCTAAAAATATTTCTCCATAAGATGACACTCACATTGCTATCATCCACTTGTCAACGGAGGGATCCAAACTCCAACTGCATTATTGTACTGCAACTTTGATCTCCATTGCTTTCAGAAAACATATCCTAATATGAGCTGCTTGCATCTAGTTTCAGATCGAGATCTTATCGATTTCCTTAATTGCCCACTTACTCTACTAAGAGTTTTGTACTCTCATTTACCTAATCTAACATCTATTGACAGTATTGCCCTCATTTTAATTAATAAACTACACTCATCTCTCTCTCAGACTCTCCCTCTCCCCTCCCTTCTTCGATCTATTCTCTCTCTCCCAACTCATCTCAGACTCCCCCCCCCCTCTCTCTCTCTCTCTCTCTTCCTTCCCGGTTGAGTCAACTCAGCGACCACCGTCAGCCTCGAAAATAGGCGTCCTCTATTCCAGTTCGATTGAAGAGCAGAAGCAAGCGGCGATGGAGATTAGGCTCCTTGCCAAAAACAAATCAGAAAACTGCCTCAAAAACGCGGAATACAGAGCGATTCGGCCTTTGATTTCACTCGTCTTCGTTCAACATCTGTGATGCCGACCTCCATATAAATTGACGTCTGCGACTCCGATCTCCTCCCCAATGACATCGTTTACTTCGGGTATATCGTCCTCTTAACCACGTCGACGAGCTTCCTGTTGTCGACAATAGCGTTGTGCACTCTTCCTGCCGTGGGCAGAAACCAGACAAACAGAGGTACGTTGTCGCGCCAGGTTCCGGATCTGCAACCGGAAAGAAGAGAGAATAAGACCTAGGTGCCCAAATCAAATTTTTTTTTCATTGTTTGTTTTGATGAACTTTTTCATGTGTTGGCATCAGATCGACTAATATATTGTTGTATATGTGTTGGCATCTGACTACAATTCAACTCTAACATTTTACTTCTTCTGAGGTGGTATCCAAAAGTATGTGAAAATATGTAAAAATAATGTATATTGTTGTATATGTGTTGGTAATAATATGATTATTAGGAGGCATTAACACGATTATTTGGGGGTAATAATACGATTATTGGGGGTCAATAATATGATTATTGGGGGACAATAATATGATTACTGAGTATTATTAGGGGCAATAAAATCAGACGCCGGAATCCAGCTACCGATTGCCTGATTCTGGTCACCGGTTGTCTGATTCTGGTCACCGGAGTCCCGCGAGGTCTCCGATGACCTCTCTCTAAGTGACAAAGAAGGTGAGGGCAAAATTGTCCTAAAAATAAATAAAAAGTAATAAAAAAATACCTAATTCGGTAAGTGGGTAAAATATTTATAAAATATTGTGTAAGTGGACAATCTCTTAGAGTGTTTGGGTAAGTGAGGTTAATTAACCAAAAAATTGTGTAAATGGTCATTATTAGATAAATAGGGGTATTGCCCGTTTGCCCACTTAATTAGGTAAGATTTGAACCCAAAAGTCAGCATATGATGCATTAGGCACTGGTTTAGAAAAGACTACCCTTATGAGTTTTTTCCCCTAAAAATTGTGTGACTGGGCAAAATACCAACTTAGTTGATTGATTGGGCAAAATACCTCATGATTTTGGGCAAACGGGCAAAACCCATTTTCATTATAGGGTATATGATCGATTATACCAAGCACTATGCAGTCCTCAAAGAATCAAAGGGATATGGGTGTTCTTCATTATTATTTCCACGCGCTAAAATACAGTTGTACAGTGTTTTGACACTATGTCAAGCATTATCATCTCTATTCAAGAATTTGTTCCATACCATATTTGTTTAATATTTTGACTTGGTAAGGGGATCTGGAAAATGGTACATACTTTACGTACGTATCATTTTGACCTAATCAAAATATTAACGTGATTATTAGTATGTTTCTGGCTCAAAACCAATCCCACTTGTAATTAACTAGTCGATCTGAAAATTAGACAGAAACAAATGTGGGAATAATTAGTTGATTTAGTTTCAAGTTCTTCTCATGGATGTTATGTACATACAGACTACTACGGTTTTACTTAATTTGTCTTTCCGTATATAGCACCTAATAATAACCGTACGTTAAGGGTAAGAGCGGACTGGAGACTAGTTCCAGAAATTTGCCAGGGTCTTTGACTCTTTGTTGGTGTTCTCACCACTTGGTTTTATTAAGAGCTAAATATAAACAAGGGAAAAAGTCACAAACAATACTCCAATTTTAGGTTATTCGACACTTTAATATCTTAATTTTCAAAACTATTACTTTAGTATCTCAACTTATTTTAACTGATTAACTTTAGTACTACTGTGCATAACCACGTCAACTGAACTATTTTTACAAGGGTATTTTCGTCTTACCCTCTTGCTCTTACAATTGCTGATTTTTTTTTTTTAACAATTCTTAGGTTCACCCTTAGGGTGAATGAGCATATTCACCCCTGCTGTTGATTAACATATTTTTACTTAATAAATTTATAATTCAACGGTCTATATCTTAAATTATCATTTAAAAATCATCTCTGTAAAAAATCAATAAAATCGGAAATTATTTAATTATCTAATTGAATCAAACAAATGGATGGTTCTAACAACACTTAGTACTGCTATAATGAACCGTCTATGTATTTCATATAAATGAATAACTAAAAGGTCTTCAATTTGATTGATTTTTTATAGAGCTAATTTTTATATTACGTTATACAACATGAATGGTTGGATTAGAAAATTATAAAATTATTATGCGTTAATCGCAAAAAATGGTGAATTTGCTCATTCACCTGGGGTGAACCTAAGAATTGTTCATTTTGTTTCCTCATCCTATTTATTTGCCCCTCCTCTCTTTCTCTCTCTCAATTTCTCCATGATCAAAACTCTCTCTCTCTCTGTGTGTACAGTTCCTCCATCAAACAAAACTTGGCTCTCTCTCTCACTCTCTGACATTCCGCCATAAACAAAACTCTCTTTCTCTCTGCAATTCCGCCATCAACAAAAGGACAAGATCTAAACCTTCAATTATTCAATTCTATTCAATATATATAGATATCAAACTCTCTCTTTCTCTATGAGCAATTCCTCGGTCGACAAAATCTAAACCTTCAATTGTTCAATTTCATTCATGGATATGTAGATTCAAATCAAATGATACCCAATAATACTCAAGTTGCAAATTATTCAATAAATATAGTACAGTGAGGACTTTGATGGTTTGGATATGATATAATCAGAGGGGTAGTGTTGAATTGAATTATGAATTGTGTGTGTGTGTGAGAGAGAGAGAGAGAGAGAGAGAGAGAGAGAGAGGTGTTTCGAATACCTCAAACCCATGTAATAATCCATTAGAGTTTGCCGAAAATAAAAAATCCCTAGAAAGAAGGAAGATTCTCTCTGTGTTGGATGTCGATAGAGAAAGAGAGAGCCGGAACAAAGAAAATTCAGGAAAATATAAAAATCATTTTTTTTAGTTTAATAAATGTTATTTTACAAAATTATCCCTGAAAAAAAAAACGCAGTTATGTTTTCTAACGGTGTTATTGACTAAAGGTACCAATGTGAAAGGTGGATAAAAAGTTGAGGTACCAAAGTAAAAGTTTTTAAAATTGAGGTACTAAAGTGTCGAATGACTTAAAGTTTGAATACTATTTGTGACAATTTCCCTATAAACAAAGCTTTGATTACAAACATGGGGTGGTTTTATTCAAATGTTTTGGACGATATAAATAAGTTAGTATTAAATTTCTCCAATAATATTTCTATTCACATTGTGCATGAAGTCTCGAGTTTGAATCGTTTGTCTCAGAATAAAAAAAAAATATATATCTTGAAAATGGCCAACCTGTTTGGTAGAGATTGTAGCAATGCCTGGATCGCTCTGCAATACCTAGTTGCGGCAGCTTCATGATCGAGGGGTGTGAAACTTTCCAAAATGTTTGTCCCTTGCCCAGTGGAGGAGCGACAAGTAACAATCTTATAAAATTATAAATTTGTTTTAGAGAATCAGAAATTGAGAGAAATTCGCTGTGTATTCTCATTGATAATAGGGGTCTCTTTATATAGAGGATTACAATGCATAGAGTTAGAATCATACAAGGAAAGATAATCTCTAGATTCTTCTAATTGAACCCTATTACCACTAGGTCAAGTAACCTAGAGTTTGGATCAAACACAAATAGAGATATCCTTAAACAAAATTATAATTAAAATTTTTCTACAATTTTTCCGTTATTCGAAAAGTAATGATAGTTAACTTATTGGAGCCTTAAAGAGAGTCTTCAGTACGTGGTTATGCAAACAAATTGCTCAAATTCCACATAAAGATGAAGATGATAATTAGAAAGAAGAAAAAGAAAAACTATGCATCATGACAAATTTTCAAACAAATTCAAAAAGAAAATGTTTGTGTTTCACAATGCCACCTTATAGTTGACTTCCAATATTGTTAGACTACAACCAGTGTTGGAAAGTATTCTCGAAATTAATGATTTTTAGAGAATTGGAAGAAAGTAATGATAGACTTCTTGTGTACCCTTCGAGCTATTGGTGAGCATGATTTTTGAAAGAAATTGTGGAAAGTGAAGATTCCTAATTTGGTGAAGATTCACATGTGAAAAGTATGCCATATATAACATTCTTCCATCAATGGAGAGACTCATCTCTAAAATGATGGCTTTAGGCCTCGTTTGTTTCACGGATTTGAGGACTTGGGAAATGAAAGTTATTCCTTTCCTTTGTTTGGTAACCACAAAGTCTGGAAATGTTTTCCTGACATAGGGGAAAGTTGGGGGTAAACTCATTTCACTCAAACTTCATGGCATTGAGTTTCCCATCCCATTTCCCAGCATTAATTGCAATAATTTTGGACAATAATACCTCAGCATTAATTGCTTGAGTACTCTTGGTGGTGTTGAAAATTCATTCTAGGTTGTTTTTATTTTAAAATAAAAGGGTATTATTGAAACATTGATATATTTTTATTTTCCTTTCCTGCACCAATCAAACATCGGAAGGGAAATCAAATAGTCTTTCCTGGATGTTTTCACTGCTTTGCCAAACACAGGAAATGAAATCTGACAGGAACTTTAGTTTCCTTTCCCCACATGAAAGACAAGGGAATTGATTTCCCTTCCGTGAACCAAACGAGGCCTTAGAGTCATAGGTATGTATTTTGTCATTTTGTGTGATGGTCCAACTGAGACTACATTACATATTGCTTGTGATTACTCCTTTACAAGGCAGATTTTTCAAAGTAGGGGTGTGTTGGCTCAAGTATGTCTAAGTTCTTATGTAATCTCTTGTGATTTGTTGCATTGGTTAAGTTTATGTGTCCATGACCTTTCGTTATTGAATTTGGGTGAATTTATCTATCTGTTGTGGGGGATTATGAAGGAGAGAAAAAGCAGAGTTTGGGAAAATAAAAGGTGTCATGTTGTTGATGTGTTTCTTAAGTATACTACAAGATCGCATGAGTTTCATTTTCATAACACCAGACCGGTTACTCAAAGGAATGGAAGCTCTAAAATTGCTTGATGGAAAGCTCCCTCCTCTAGCTTATTGAAAATAAATGTGGATGGTTCATTTCACCATATCTCATGATTGGGAAGTGCTGGGTTTGTGGAATTGTGGTGCGTGATGAATATGGTAGTATGGTTGCTAGAGGAGGGCAGCCTTTGGTTGGTTTAATTTCGCCAGAACATGTAGAAGTTTTGGCATGCAAGATGGCAATTGACTTTGCCTTAGGCCAGAGTTTGTTACCTGCTATGATAGAGACTGATTTTGAGACAGTGCAACGACAATTTTGTAGCTCTGAATGGATTAATACTTCCTTTTTGGGTCGTATCTATGAAGATCTGAGTTCCAAATTAGCATCAAATCCCAATTTTTAGATTACTCACACAAGAAGAAATGCTAACAAGGTAGCACATCTAATGGCTGCTCATGCTAGCTCTCTAGTGCATGAATGCTTTATTTTTCTCTTCCTTTCTTCTTAGCTGCTATTGCAGATGAACGTTATCATATGTAATTTTCCAAATTCTTAATAAACGCTGACCTCTTCTACCTCAAAAAATGATTATTAGAGCAATTTTAACAAATTTTCTAAATAGTTCACCGGTTGGGAGGGAAAAAGAAAAAGAAAAAAGAAGGGAAAAAAAACCATTATTTTGTGTGTTATTTTCCGCTGATAGTGATAAAAAGACATTTGTGGCAACCACATACATTGAGGGCATTTGGTCTAGTGGTATGATTCTCGCTTAGGGTGCGAGAGGTCCCGAGTTCAATTCTCGGAATGCCCCTTCCTTCATAATTTTTTTTATCACCTCTTCACTTCTGGGCTGGCCCAAGGTGGGTTTTAGGATCTATAGCTATCACCCTGCGCTGTTCCAGCTGCTATGGATTGGACAACTGATTACTGGGCTTTTGATATTTCATTTTTTACCATTTTCTTTTACAATAACCAGTGTATTTATTGGACAAATCTTCATGGTTGCTTCTATCACCCTCTTCTTCGTGTGATCACCCACTTAAAATTCTAATGCTCATTTGATTTATCGACTTATTTAGCAGGAGTACTTTGTTTCTTGGTATGCTTTTGGTAGATGAGCTACCAACAATACAGCGAACTATTAGACAATAGTATACAACAATAAAAAATTGTCACTTTCTCTCGAAGGGGGAAAAAAAAAAATTAGTGTGATCAATCGATCCATGCACCCATGATCGATCAACTTAGGATGGTAGTGAGATGGACTGGGGTTAAGAATGCTATATATATTGCTGCTACCATTCCAATCTGAATGAATAAAATAGAACCCGTTGATTATTCAGACACCGAATAAATTGAGAAGATAAACTATCTATATATTAATTTGGCAACTTCTCTGTTGTTTATGCAAGAAAAATTGCTACTATCGAAATATTGACTCTTTTCTTTTCCTTTTTAGGTTGCCGAACTCTATCTAATTCATATAAACAATACTATTCATTTTCAGGTCAATTTACTGACTCTTTTTTTTTCATTCCAAAAAAAAAAAAAGCAATACATAAATTCCAAATTTAGGTACAAGATTTTATTTTCTTGTCTGATTAAGCTTGTACGTTGTGGCTAGACTCACCAAAAGTCGTTCGCTCTTTGTTGCTTCTTAGAAGTTCTTATTTAAGCAAGAAAATAGGTCTCAGCAAGAATATTCCCTTCCAAACAGGAAAGTTTGGAAGATGTTGAGTATGTATTAAGTATTAACAACGTTATATTATAATGTAGATATTTTAACAATTAGAACCCACAACATACAGTAGATTGGGGGTATTAACAATTTACCACATCACGGAGGCCGGCATTGTTCCAATCAAGGACCGGATTGAAGGATTAAAAGGGTTAAGGACCGGATAATCCTTCAAAGGAAAAAGGGGTTACTTAACAGTAGCTTCGTGTTATGTGAATCAGTCTAAGGAGCTGTGCACGTCTTTACCCGTGCTTGTGAATTTCAAATCATCTTCTTAATCTTGATAGAATACTGGTCTTCCTAGAACATTCGATTGACAAGTAGCTTATTATACCATTCTATAGATGATCTTAATTTTTTGTTTTCTTGTATCTTGGGATAAGTTCAATTTTTTTATAATTAACAAAATAAAATAAGACTACAAATATTGCGCTGTCAATGAACATATATCGTCTAATTTTTTATTTAATTATAATAAAAAAGAAACATGAATTACTTTATCACACTCTTAATAACCAACAAATATTAAGCTACTTTCATACGTTGGAGAGATTGTTTCTTATTTTGTATCTAAAAACAGCAAGAGTAACCTACCGTCATTGCATTTTTAAACAATGATTACACTATCATATCCCTAATAAAAGAATTAAATTTAATCTTAAACGCAAAAATATGCCAAAACAAATTAATTGCACTCAAGTAAAGACTAAACCAATTTATTACACGTTCTAAATTCTAAATAGATACAACCAAACAATGATTGAGACAACTTTTCAAAACCCTATAGCCGTCGCTAGCGGCTGTCAGCCATGGAAGACTTCATTGCTTCTTTCTCAATAATCACCTTGGCACTTAAGCATATAAGTATATAATGTGTCTCAGCCCAGCAGTCGTCTCCTTCTACAGTTTGATTAGGTTTGAAACCTTGTCTCGATGGTGGTTGTTGGACCTGATTCGTTGCAGGTGAGCAAGAAAGGTTTTGCTTTCGGTTATGGGACCCTTTTCTTCTTTGGGATCCGCATACCTTTACTTGGTGGTGGTGCAACTTCTAGCCGGTTGCTTCACACTTGGTTATGGTTTTAGCTTGAGTGGATTGGATCTGATTTTAGTTAGATTGGATCTAAAGACCTTGGTGTTGAATCCGAATAGGGGATGAATACTCTTGTCAGATTATGTTGTGGCAGTCAGTGGCACGATGCTAGTGTTAGTGTGTGGCGGCGAAGTCATGGCTCAACTTGAAACCTGTCTGAGGGAGATGGCAGAGAAGAAGGGTGGCGGCGCTACAAGTCTGCTTCCCCACATTGAATTATGGGTTTCAAGGGTTTAGGTGCCTATAGTACTTGGGCCGCTCAGTGTCCTTAGGAGGCCCAAGAGTACAAATGACTTTTGGGCTCTATCACGGGCCCATTATTTCTCTAATTTATGGGTTTGGGCTGAAGGCCCATCTATTGGCTAGTATTGTAAGTTTGGTTTTCAATCTATGCTAGTGGGAGCTCTTCTATGAGACTTTGTAAATGTGCTTATCTCCATTGTACCACAGTTACGTGTTTGGCGCATGTAGACAAGTAGCCTAGATTGCCTACAAGGCGAAGTGTCTTTTGTTTTAGTATAGACTACTCGGTGCTCATATTGTTTTATTAGAGTAGTCGTTTATGTACTATTCTAATCCATGTTTAGGGTCATAATTAATGCTATAAATCATTCAGTTCAAAAACAAAAAAAACATTAACATTTTTTTTAACTATTAATGTCACTACTTACCAATTGATCCTTTTTTTTTCTTTCTTTCTTTGAAATGCCATTCGATCCCTATTTGCCACTCTTGAGTCTTGAGCAATGGTAGTTAATCCCTTATTACAAAATGCATCCACTTGTAGGGCTGGGCATTTAAGCCCGAAAACTCGTAAACCCGGACCGGCTTGTCAAAGCCCCACCCGTACGGGCCGAGTCCTATTTTTTTTCTTTTTTCAAAACGGTTCGGGCCAGGCCATGACTTGCAAACAAACGGTTAGGGCCGGGCCTTGACTTTCAAAGTTGAGAAGGCCCGTCCGACTCGTTTTACCTGAAATAGACACTTGTTTATATATCATTAGCCATATGATAAGGCTCAAAACCCTTATCATAGGGTCGAACTCACTGGATTATTCAATTAGGGTATTCAGTTATTCACTCTTCAACTCCAAAGGGTCCTCGATATTGTCCTTGGGCCCTTGGTTCACACATCTTCTTCTTCAGTCTTCAGCCGCTGCAACCCTAATTGAGCCACCTCCGCCTTATCAGAGTTCCGACCGTCGAGACTGTGCTGCTCTCCCTCCCCGGATAGCAGAGACTGCTCTCTTTCTCCGATTGGCGAGACTAACTTCTTCTTCTTCTTCTTCTTCTTCTTTAGTCTTCAGCCGCTGTAACCCTAATTGAGCCACCTCCACCTTATCTGATTTTCGGTGGCCGAGACTGCGTTGCTCTCTCTCCCTGGCTCGCCGAGATTGCTCTCTCTCTCCGAATGCCGAGACTAACTTCATCTGCTCTTGCTGGGACTAACATCATCTGTTCATCATCCATCGATTTTTTTTATTTTTTTCACGGCAAGCCTTCAACACAAACAGTATCCCTCTTTCTCGCGGTAACTAACTTCACCATCCATCGATTTTTTCAACCATTGCTAAGATCTGAAGCTCACCAATTCCGGATCTGAACCATTGTTGAATCGTATGCTTTAAAATTTCGATTTTTAGTAACTGCAAATGTGCTTGTGGTTTTCTGGTGACTACAATAGCATGGTTTGTGCAATGTTCTAGTGCTTGTGCTGGAAACATTAACTGAAAATGTGCTTGTAATTGTGAAATCTAATCAAAGTAAAGTGGTGTTCTTGTGAAACAGGTATTTGAGCCCGGAAGCCCAGACCAAAATGAAACGGGCCAGTCCCTGTTGGTGTCAAAACGGGCTTCAGACCCGAACTGTAAAAAACTAGCCTGGCTAGGGCCCAGTAAAATTTTAGCTGGACCCGGGCCGTGCCCAGCCCTATCCACTTGTGTCATTATTATGTGAAGTTTGTGATATTATTTCAATATACTTTGAAAAGTTGTGAGGAGTGTATGAATAAAAGTTTCTTAAACTTATTTTTTTACAAAAAAAAAAATCAATAATTTATTGATAATTTCACCATTTGGTTTTGTTTCAATACATAGGTCATTCAACAATCTTATACTAGAGACACCCTAGAACTCTGCTAGGGCCTGTGGAAGTAGCACGACTCTTGGAGTCGTGATATAAACCTGCTCCATTCGATCATAAAGATATTGACTCAAGCCTCGGTCTCTGTGTATTGGCTATTACAGTTCTTGATGGTAGAGCGGCTTTTGAAAAGAGGTTTGGCGCTGGTGTGGCCGTGTCGGCTAGCCAAAGGATTTTTGGAACTACAAAGGAGGGCGGTGGCGGTTGTTCAGTGGAGTTAGATCTGGGTAGAAGGTTGGGTAGAAGGTTGCAAAGTGTGGATCCAATCTTACTCCGGCTGCATCATCCAACTCCGACGCAAATGCTACTTATTTGTGGGTTGGCGTTTAGTGGAGCTTTCGTTGGTTTTAGGGAAAACGGTGGTCTCTAGCGTCAGAAAAGTGGGCGAGGTGGTGCAAGTTACAAATCATCGAGTGGTGGTGAAGTGCGGGTCGGTCAAATTCTTTTTCAGATTCTCTCTCAGCTTGTTCTGGCTTATCAGTGTCATAGGATGGTCTAGTGACAAAGAAAATTTAGCGGTGGTGAGATGCAATAGGGTAGCTGCTAGATTGCCGCAGCTTTTCTGAGGAGCTGACACTAGTTTGGTTAGATCGACTTCGGCTACTAGGCAACTCCCCCTTCAGCTTGGGCTAGGATTTGTATTTTAGATTTGGGCCTGGGCCTTTTAGGGTAGGTTAGAGCAGTTTGGGTTTACCAACTCTTGGTTCCAGATTTGGGATCCCGGTTAATTTTTTTTATAAAATTTGGGATCTAGAACGCTTTCTGTTTTGGTACCTAATCTCTTATTTTTATTGGGATCCAGGAACTGCAAGGATTATTGGGCTTAGGTTGTCAGCGAGTCTACTGATGGATTCTACAAAAAAAAAAATTATTGTTAGTTTCTTATTAGTTTACTCCCCCTCTGAGCTTCACTGAATAGATGGAGTGGTATTTCTTGTAGTGGTGTCTCTTTCTGACAGCCCCACTGTGGCGGGGATCAATGTATAATATTGTTTTTTTTTCCATATTGAAAAAAAATGACTGACTTCCTTCTAATAATTTTTATTTTATTTTTTAACAAGATCACACAGTTTCTCAAAAACTTCCTAGGCCTAGAGACTAATCTTTGCCGGGGGGATCATGTCAGAACACTTCCTCCCCCTAGTCACCAAGAATAGATTGAGATTTAACTTCAATCAGTGTCAGTGAAATTAGAACCCGGGTGTGGGGGTTCCACACCTGAAGGCTCTTACCAACTCGACCGCATGTGGTTGTAAAAAAAAAAAAAAAAAGTTTATAAAATGAAATGTAATTTTCTCTTTGTCAAAAACTTTAAAAACAACTAATAAGAGCTTTTTTGTCAACTAGAATAATAGTAGTTTCCAAAATGGAAAGAATACCAATAGGCAACGACGTAAGTCTATAACTAAAATAACGTAACTCGAGTTAGTCTTATAGTCTGCCTTGCCATAGTTTTATGATAAGAATAAAGCCACAAGTACATGAACTGCTGCACCACATTAGTATCACTATTCGTCGACACAAAGTATTGTTTTTTTTCAAATTAATTTCTAAACTAACATGTCTTTTAAGTCTTGAAAAGTATGAAATGTAATTATAAGGCTCCACCAAAACTTTGGGAGAACCTATTTACCATGCAGATTCTTAGATCCTTTTCCTCCCGGTAAATATATATTTCTTAACCACATAGTACCTACTACCTATGCAGTATGCACCCTAGTGAAAATTCTTGTATATAATAGTTACCCCTAGTTGTTGCGAGAGCAACTCTTTGTGACAAAGATTATTTCGTAATGCATGCATTAATTCTAAATTCTTTATTGAATATGGTTGAGTAGACTCTCCGGCCAAAACCAAATACAAGATCAAGTTGGCTTAAAATTTAACTGTTAATTAATTATAAATATTATATATAATATACATGAAGCATATTTTGCACAAAATTATAGTTGTTGTGTATATTTGATATATTCTAGAGAATTTCAAGGCGTATGATAATTGCTGTGGCGGCCAAATAGTTAGAAACAATGCTTGTAGCTTTTTCACAAGTTTTATAATGTGAAATGGGAAATTAGGGAAATAAAATACCATTGACACCAAGCAAATCAAATTTTTAGCTACGTAAAACAAGCACGATATTTTATAGGGAGGAATACACATGCGATATTTGGTCAGGTTGAAAACAACAGTTTGGTACTTGAATGTACACGCTAGCTAGCTCTAAAATTCTTCAAATGCCTCTGGCTCTGTTGAAAAACTGGGAAGAAGATCACTGAAATTACTATATAAAAAATGGAGGATTTGTCAATAGGTGTAGGATTGCGAGATTAAATTACTAGTTGAAAAGGAAGAGTTGCATTTTTTATATCATCTCATATGGAAATGAGGTTTAGCGGGAGACTGGGTAATCAGCCAATGGCACTGGACCAGATAATTATGGCACTGGATGAGATCATTAGCCGTCAACTTCACAATTACCAGGTCAGTCAATCCTAAACACAAGTTTCTTGATTTTGCAGGTCATCAAGTTCCCACTCATCACGCTGCCCCGTTTTCCAAGCAAAGTTTTTGTTCACTTTTAGCCTTTTAGGTCCCTTCTGATTTTGATCCTTCCAATTAATTTTGATATCGTTTATTTTCAAGTTCAGTTACAGCCGACGGGTTCATATTCGTATTAACCCAAACTGATTTGTATGAGTATGTCTGAATTCTGTCTTATCCACATACATATTGAGTTAATTTCATGATTCGAACCATTAGCTTTTAATTTAAACAAAAAACATATATAGTTCTAATTGTATCAAACAAAACAATGATTAGGATAGAAATAAACATTCTCATGACTAACCTTTGACTTGTTTTATGCAATGGCATGATTGCTTGAACTCCATTTTAATTGATTTGTTGTGGTGATGAGTTTTAAAGGGTATTTGATCTTGAAAATAACTAGTTTGAATTATGAAGCTACAACGCGCAATGAATCTAAAGGGCAGAATATTTTTCTTCACCTTTTTGCACAGTTTTCACTGTTACTGAGTCAGTGAGACATTGAATATGGTCTAAGCTTTAGTTTGATCAGGCGGCTTTTGAAATTTCAGCCTCAACCTTTGTTTGGTTTCATGCTTGCACATTTTATTTTGTGATATGTGATATGGTCATAAAGACGTCACTGTGGGGATTTCCGTTTGATTTTTTTAGTATATCAAACTTCAAAGCCTCAAGCTTTAACCTGAAACATGGTCTATAACAATTTTGAGTTGAGCATTAGTGTTATGTATTTTTTAGATTAACATTAATGTGAGATAAGCGAATAATACATATTAATATACCCCCATTACGTATGTAGATACAAAACATTCAGCATCAAAATTTGCAAATGAGAATCTAGTATTTTGAATTCATAACCCCATTATCAAGGTAGAAAAGAATGAAGAAAACAATATAATTTATTAATGTATTATACTAACTAAAATTATTAAGACAAATATATGAGGATCTGTTCCTTGGGGCTAGGCCTGGCAACGTGCGGGTATAGTGCGGGTTCTTAACGGCTGACCCGGTAAGAACCGGTTAGCTTAATGGGTTTTGCAGGCCAAACCCAGCGGGTTTGTGGGTTTTCCGTTGGAACCCGTTAAGACCCGTAAGCATTTTTTTTTTTAAACTTTTTATCAAAGCAAATAAAACCAATTAATGACTGTATATAACCCCTCATTTGCCATTTTCTCTATATGAACTTTTTTGGTTTTCTATTTTGAAATTTTTTATTTTCTATCTTTTTAGATTTTTTTTCCTTTTCTTTTTTGACAAAAAATAATTCACAAATCACAATTATACAACTATCCAACGGTCGGACCCTCACAGATCACCTAGAGGATCATCTTTACCGATTTAAACGAAGATCCAACGGTCGGATCACCTAGAGGATCATCTTTACAGATTTATATGATGATCCAACGGTCAGATCCTCACGGATCACCTAGATGATCATCTTTACTGATTTATACTATGATCCAACGGTTAGATCCTCATGGATCACCTAGATGATCATCTTTACCGATTTATAAGATGATCCAACGGTTAGATCCTCATGGATCACCTAGATGATCATCTTTACCGATTTATACTATGATCCAACGGTCAAATCCTCACGGATCGCCCTTAGGTTCATCCTTTCAAAATTATACTAAGATCCAACGGTCAGATCGTCCCGGATCGCCCTTAGAATCATCCTCACAAAATTATATGACGATCCAACGGTCAGATCCTCACGGATAGCCTTTTGAATCATCTTTGCACAATTATATGAAGATCCAACGGTTAGATCGTCCCAGATCGCCTTTAGAATCATCCTCACAAAATTATACGACGATCCAACGGTCGAATCCTTGCGGATCTCCTTTTGAATCGTCTTTTCACAATTATACGAAGATCCAACTGTTGGATCCTCATGGGGAATAAGAAAAATTATAAAAATGCCCTGGTTGAAAAAAAAGAAAAAAAGAAAGGGAACCCATATGGGTGATGGGAAATGGGTTTTTGGAATGGATTTTGAGTTAACGGGTTTAGCCCGCAAAACCCGTTAATTTGCTGGTTTTTTTGGTGTGGGCTTTTTTTAGTTCGGATTAATAAACGAGCGGGTTTGTACGGGTTTTTAACGTGCGGGTATAATGCGGGTTTGCGGGTTACGGGTTTCAATGCCAAGCTTACTTGGAGCATATGCTCAAGTGGAGTAACTCCAAATTTGAAATAATGGAGACTAGCAATACCTACGCCATTCTTATACGTCCAAATACATCCTGGACTAGCTACAAACATTACCTAGTCAGCATTCTGTGTCCTTTAATTATCACATGGAAATTGAAAGGAGAACGGTTAAAATATTGACGAGTTATGGTTTCATCTAGAACTGGCCCCCTCTTCCATGGACTTTGCGTGCTCCATCTATAAGGCCACGGTTCTGAAACGGCATTTCTCTTTAAAAAAAACTACAACTTGCGTGGCTATGCATAATTAATTTAAGGATAAATTGCTCACCAGAATCCGATCATGATGTGTTGATATTCACATGGAACCAACTAAACCAAGCTTGCTTCGCAGCAACAGCATTTTCAGAATTTTATAAAAAAAAAAAAAACAGCATTTTCAGAATTTTAATGTTTTTCTCTGTGGAATAAATATTTCTTTATTATATCGATCTGATTTATGATGGTGGACGGTCAAAGATAATCTGCTTAGTCCAATACCAAATTCATAGTATTTTTTAGTACTACAGAACCCCCCATCTCTGATCCATGACTGAATCAGCTCTTCCTTCAAAACTTTCATCTTCCGACCAGTCTTTTTCCTTAACAGGTTAATCCTAGTCAAAGTCTCTGATTCCTCTTACTTCAATTCTTAAATCCCTCCTCATTGAGTACCAAGTCTTCTCCTTTTGGTTCTCTCTGTAAAGACGTACAGTGTATCATATAATACTACTATATATATAACGGGTTTGTATATCCCTTAATGGGTAGAAGTTCATTATAGGCTTAGAATTGCTTAGTGTTACAGCACTAACCAAAACACAAACACCTGGTGGTTGCTTAGCAGTTACTGTGCAGTAACAATTTTGGTAGTAATTAAGCATGGCAACAGCTACAAAGGAACGATCTTTGGAGCAAACGCCGACGTGGGCCGTTGCCGTTGTTTGTTTCTTTTTGGTTTTGGTCTCCATCATCATCGAGCATATCCTTCATTTGATCGGAAAGGTGCGTACGCGGACCTTCACTTGCTCAAAGTACAAGTAATTCTTAGATGGTTTATGAATCTGAAATGGTTTTTGCACTATGCAGTGGTTGGAAAGGAAGAATAAACGAGCTCTCTGTGAAGCACTGGAAAAAATCAAAGCAGGTTTGGAGTGTTATATATAGTCTACCAAGTGTTTGTATTTTGGTCTGAAGAGAAAGTTGATTACATTTATGCATCTGTTTTCTTGTAGAGCTTATGTTATTGGGGTTCCTCTCGCTGCTGCTAACAGTAGGACAAGGGCCCATTTCGGACATTTGCATATCAAAGTCTGTTGGGGCCACTTGGCATCCATGTAGTAAGCAGCAAGAGACAGTCACTGCAGAGGAGGATGGAGAGAGCACTAGTCCAGAATCAGATGATGACAGCGGCCGTAGAAGGCTACTATCGGCGGTTCTCTCGAGTTCCGGTGAGAGTGCCCGACGTGTTTTGGCCGCAGCCGGATATGACAAATGCGGTGCCCAGGTACGTTGAATTGTTCTGCTTGTTGCTACGGATTTAGATAAATAATAAAATAGGATCAAGTAGTCTGTTCTTTAATTGTATAGCATTATACGTAACAATCTTACCGTACTTGGATTGTCCGGCAAAACTATCTTAATAAAAAAAGAGCTTTTTGACTCAAGTATAGAACTATAGATATTCAGATGGAATGAAAAATTCAGGCAAATTTGGATGGTAAATGTAGAGAAGAACCAGCTAGTAAGAAATTTATAGTAATTTTGTGCAGGGAAAAGTTCCGTTTGTGTCATTTTATGGGATTCACCAGCTTCATATACTCATCTTCGTGCTAGCCGTTTCCCACGTGCTTTACTGCATAATAACACTGGTTTTGGGCCGAGCAAAGGTACGTACCAACCGAAATTCCTCCATGTACGTTTTTCTCTCTGTCTCACCGTGTTTCTCAGATTAATTACTTCAAAATTTTTGTCGGATGGTTGCAACTTGCAGATGAGGAGATGGAAAAAATGGGAATTGGAAACCAGGACAGTAGACTACCAGTTCTCACACGGTATGTTTAATCCACACGTAACTTGACCAGCCTCCATCAGCTAATTCTGACCTTCTTTTTTACTATTTACCACTTAATTTACTGTCATTGTTATATGAATCAAAGGGCTCAAGGCAAATTGTGCTTAATTTGTATTGTGCAGACCCAGAAAGATTCAGATTTGCCAGAGACACATCGTTTGGGCGAAGGCACTTGAGCTTTTGGAGCCAGTCAACCATTTTGTTATGGATTGTAAGTACTCAAATGCGCATTATTACAGTCACATAAACTTCATGGATGATGATGATGATGGTCAAGAAGGTACTAATTAATCTTGAACAAAATTGTAGGTTTGCTTCTTCAGACAGTTTGTCAGATCAGTGCCTAAGGTCGATTACCTGACGCTACGCAACGGGTTTATCTTTGTAAGCATTCTCGATCTATGCACTAGGTTTTAGCAGAACATAGATGCCAGTCGGTAAATGTGGTTTAATTTCTGCTTGAAAACGTACTAATGCTGTGTTTCCTTCTGCTGCAGGCACATTTGGCACCTCAGAGTCAAACCAAGTTTGATTTCCAGAAGTACATTAACAGATCACTTGAAGAGGATTTCAAGGTCGTGGTGGGGATCAGGTGCGTCATTCGAACTAATTATTCAAGTTAATGATGAGGAAGTTAGACTAGAATGCTTTCTTTTACCGGAAGAAATATTTACACCAATTTGGAACTTGGAATTGGTGTATATAGCTCATGTGACGTGTATCAAAAGATCTTGCATTATTTTCAAAGTAAACAATCCTAGCCTGACGCTAATTAACTATTTCTTTCACACTTGCAGCCCTCCGATCTGGTTATTCGCTGTATTGTTCCTGCTATCTAACACCCACGGTAAGCCCTCATTTTACTTCTCTTTTATGAATGCAAGGCAGTAATTACCAGATTTTACTTCCTAATCTGCTGCTCAGTAAAGATTTAATTTGATCATCTCCTACAACCCTTCATTTATATCTCACACAATATACTATATATGATTCCATAATAATTCGCATTTTTTTAATTGTGTTTTTGTTTCTATGCAGGCTCACGTTCATATCTCTATCTACCCTTTATTCCACTAGTCGTAAGCAAGCATTAGCACCATCTAATTCATTTTCTTTGAAACATTCCTAGGTCCTACAAAAAGATGGATTTCTAATAATCCATTTCTTTTGCAGATGATCTTATTAGTAGGGACAAAGCTACAGGTTATAATAACCAAGATGGGACTTAAAATTCAAGAGAGGGGAGAAGTGGTTAAGGGGACCCCGCTTGTGGAGCCTGGTGACCATCTCTTCTGGTTCAACAACCCACGTCTTATTCTTCACATCATCCATTTTGTTCTCTTTCAGGTTCGAATATATTCATCCCAACTATACAGTACACTGGAAATTATTCTCATCTCCGGTTGAATAGATCTATGTGTCTATCTTTTTCGTCACATGACCTAGTAGCACATAATGAGAGAAATAAACCATACCAGCTGTCAATTTACTAACACAGCTTTGTTTTCTATGTTTTATCCTCACAGAATGCTTTTCAACTTGCTTTCTTTGCGTGGACTTGGGTAAACTCACATCAAATTGTCACTCTCATTAGCCAAGATGGTTTTACCTTCATCTTGCAAAAATCTCAAAGTTGATCATTTCTCTTCTCTTCTTTTACAGTATGAATTTGGGTTGAAGTCTTGCTTCCATGACAAGTTGGAAGATGTAGTCTTAAGAATAACTATGGGGTTAGTTATTTTTCTAACTTTATAGCTTAATTACAAAGACATTATTGATTATGAAGGACTTTATTTACTGAGTCAATTTATTTATGTGATTTGAGCAGGGTCATCATACAAATACTATGCAGCTATGTAACTCTTCCTCTTTATGCCTTGGTAACACAGGTCAGACTGATTTTTACTCAATACTTTGTTTCTTGCACAGTAAGAAATGTGAACTAAAGAAATTCACACTTTATATGCAGATGGGTTCAACTATGAAGCCTACAATTTTTAATGATAGAGTGGCAAATGCTATAAGGAAGTGGCACCATGCAGCAAAGAAGCATGTAAAACAGAGCAAGCATTCAGTTCCAACCAGTGCACCCGGCACTCCATTACATGGCATGTCCCCTGTTCATCTTCTGCGGCATTATCAATCCGAACAGGACGTGGAAAGTATGCATACATTGCCAAGGATGTCGTACTTTGAAAGTGAAGGTCCAAACGAGTCCCCATCTCGCCACGACAATGATGATGTACCGTGGTCTAACCAGGGTCAGGAGGAAGAGATTAGTGCTCACTATCAACCTAACTCGGTGAACAATCCTCTACCTGGTCATAGTAATCGAATTCAACACGAAATCCAAATTCACACAAGGGATTTCTCATTTGAGAAAAATGCTAGCCGACCAGCTGCAACACAACAATGACCATGAAAGCCTAATAAGCTTTGCAATGGGAGATGGGAGACTGTAAATGATGACAGACTGCAGTATACATTAATAGTTGTAAACTAGGAACGTAAAGCTTGATATTCATTAGAATAAACATTCATTTTATAGGGTTTTTAGCTGGTGTCAATTTCTCATAAAAGAGCAAGTCAAATAACCAACTAAGACGTGCAAATAAACCGTGGATGAGATTCAAGAAAATAAAGTGAAAAAAATGCATGTATAAAGTTTCCCAATCCAAGTTGGGCAGGGTTGTCAACTGGACATGCATATTGATCATAAGCTGCAGTCACACCAGATCACACCTCATGAAGGCAAAGAAAACGTGATCAACAGCTCCAGTCACTCTGTTATAGCTTCTTCTAGAAAATCATAGCAATTATGTTATTCCTTCTAGAATTATGTAAATGATTCTCTCCGAATCTTTAGGAATTAAGTTACAGATATTATATATATATATATATATATATATAAATATACGATCAGTTGTAACAAATTTTTAATGGAATGAAAACTATCTCTTTTCAATTCTCTCTGGTTTTCTTCAATACAAACATATTTTCTTACTGTTATTATTATTATTATTATTATTTGAGTAAAAACCACAAAGCTTTATTGAATTTAGGGTTTAATCAAATTGTAAAGCATCCAGAATAATTGTTGGAGCTCGATCAATCCATACCTGATTGGTATTGGATTCATAACCAAAAGCAGCTAATGTATGTGCCACTATATTGGCAGTTCTGGGAGCAAACAAGAAAAACATATCTTTAACAAGTTTACTACCACGATGTATATCAGCAAGTAGGTTGGCATTCTCATTTAACTCAGAATCATTTGCACCAACTTCTTGGATGGCAATCTAGCAGTCGCTTTCCACATAGACATTCTCTAATATGAGTTGCAGCAGTAAGTCAAATCCAGCTCTAATGGCTAACAGCTCCACCTGCTTTGGAGACGACACATATTGAAGGGACTGAGAAAAGCCAGCAACAAAAAGAGCCATCCTCTCTTCTTATAACTCCACCTATACATCCAACATGCTTAGAGGGTAGGAAAGCTCCATCAACATTAATTTTAAGCTTTTGAGTTGGCGGCGGAGTCCAATATTTACTAGGCTTAGCTGCTTGACTTTCCATTTGCATTTGTTGCACTTGTAAAAATTCATGATACCAAGTCAACGAACCAACCACAATGGCCTATGCCGTTTGAGTGGTATCATTCCACAACTTCTTGTTCCTGTTCTTCCGAAGAGCCCAAATTAGCCTATCCCAATTTCTGTTGTCAAGATGCTTCCCTTGAGTTAACATTCAGTCTTTGAAATTGCAAGGCATGCTGCTTTGAAGTGGGATAGCTGCTACATTAAGAGCTTCTTTAGCAACAGGGCAGTAGCGAAAGACATGATTGTTTGCTCACACTCTTCCTTACATAACAAACAATTACCCGGAACAGTGTGGCCCTTATTTATTTTTATTTTTTTGAGAAAGAGATAATTTCATTAATTTATCAATGGCCAGAAAGCATGTACATCATATGTTGTCTTACACCAAATGAAAACCTAGATGGTCTAAGTTACCAAGTACATGACAGGTAACCCTCATTGTGAACAAAGTGAGCACAATAAAAGACCTAGCCATATGAGGGCAAATCTAACACTACCTAAATCCTCGCTAGAGTAGCCCTAATCGCTTAAAGACCTCAATTGGTGTACAATTAGAGAAACTAAACTTAAGTAGCAATAGACTTGAAGCGTCACATGCTAGTACCAAGAAACAGAAATCTTAGAGCTTCCCGTTGCCCTAACTATAGGGCTACCCTCCTGAACAACATCAGCAGTAGGGTAAGTGAGATGCAAATGAGCCACACCCACCTTCTTTTGAACCTGGAAACCCTTGTCGACCACCCAAGTGCGAAGGTTGAAAGTAGATGGGTCAACAAGTCGGCATATCAGAGATTTTACGAGGAGCAAAGCCTGGGAAGAATGATGAACATGGCCACCCCCAACCTTGCTAAGATCAAGAGCACCATCACCCTCAGCTATCGCAAGGGATGCAACAAAACTCGGGGTCACAGCTTCAAGGGAAGCCATAGGATCGACGAGAAGAATCGAAGAAGCTAGGGTTGAGAGAAAAAAGCTCTCCTAGGATTTTTTTTTTTTTTTGTACTTTGGTTTTTCCTTTTTTTTTAGGTAAAGAAGATATCATTAATGGTAAAACACAAGCCAGAATGGCACAGATATATAGTTCCTACCAGGGATTAGGTACCATTACACTGGAAACATTTCCGCTCCTTTATTCAGGAGCCTATCAGAATAACAATATTCTATCTAGGAATGATAGCAAAGAAAAGTTTCCGAAGCCAATGCCCTCAATTGCGGTACATCAAGAAACTCTTCCTCTTTGGATGCAGAATATCAACATTCTGTAGGCCAAACAGTTAAGAGAAAAATAGTGTAATTAGACAAAAGCTAATAACATAGAGTTGGCCTTAAGGCCAACAACCCCAGCCCAAATTAGAAAGCCCAAGAGCATCCAAAGGAGTAGTCCACCTTCAGAGCACAACATGCCAGCCTGGTCTTTAGCACATCCTCTTTAGACCACATGTCGTACACCACAAGCCCAACGGCGCCACCCAACCCGCTCTGCTCCTACCGGTGTCGACCTGCCCTGCTCTGACCCGTGCCCCCCAGATCTACACTTCGATCCAAACCTGCCATAGCACACGCCAGCCTGAAGCACTCTGGTCCACCGCCGCACTCTTTTCCTACCATCGAAGTAGAACCCAAGACGTCTGTCTTGAACTACACAATCACTTCGCCGGTCGACATGCAACCAGGAAACATAAGAAGAGGCTTCCTGCTAGCGCAACCATCCATGGAAACCCTCACAAGCTCTTTGAATCAAATACCTATCCGGCAGCAGACCCCCAGAGGAAGGCAAGGCCGAAGGCCTGCACTAGTCGGGCGTCGCCTGACAAGGTCGAATACTCACGGTAAGGAAAAAACCGGTTTTGGGTGTGTAGGGTTTCTCTCGAGAAAGTGAGAGATATCTTAGTTTTCAATTCCTTAATTTTATTCTCACAGCTCACTTTGGCTTTTCCTTAATTTCAAAGAAAGATTAAAATGTCTTTAAGCCTTTTTGTACTGTTATTGTAACGCCCCAAGCTGCACCTCACCAGCTTAAGCTCGTCACAGTGCCGCAAGCCTCTAAAACATAAACCGATCGCTCGAATTACATTCTAGAGAACCGCTAGGCATATTGTTTGAAAACTTTTTGCAAAACACAGCGGAAGCTACCGATATTTTTGAGGTGAAAAACTTGAGTTGCTGAAATCTATTTCACTCATCCAGTACTTGGATAAGGATCACACGAGGTATGAATTTCAATGAAAGAGAATTCAACAAAAATTGACACGATGCTAAATAACCACAAGTTCCGAAACACGGAGTTTGAGAAATAGAATCTAAAACAGCATCCAAATAATGATTTACCGAACTTGTTCCGCACACCCAGCTCCGTCCGCTACTGTCCAGTCATCAGTGCACAATACCTGCATCCATACTGTTGTAGGGGGTGAGTTTTCGTCCTCGCTGCTCAACAGGAACTCTACCTCAAATAGACTCAAAACCAATAAACAAATATTTGGGCTGCCCAGTATGAAGACATATTTAATCCAAATATTTAAAAGAACGACAAACTTTAATGTTTTTCAACTTGAAAACCGATGCATGATGCTTAAATAAATACGGCGTCAAAACCAAGTTTTACCTGATGGCCAGTCCCATAGACCCACTACACGACCTTACCTCACTTTAATTTATCACCAGGTAAGCGTAGCGAGAGCGTCCGCTACCTAGCTACACACACGGATCGGGTCGTCATTGCGATCGCTCACCGTCTGACCGGTGTAACTAACCCTCCGGAGATTTTGGGGATCGAACCCAAGGAAGTCAGAGCCACCCTTCGCTCTCAAGCCATCATATTTCTCACATGGTTTGGTTAGTATGCATTGCATTTGAACATGACCAAACCATACCAACTAACGTGCATCATTTAATAACAATATAAGAAAATCGCTAACCGAGGAGAGTCCTGAATCCCCTACCTGGATTCCGATGCTTTCTCTCACATACTCCGAGAGTCGCGAACCTTCCGTTCCTTGGGTAACTGGAGTCCTAGATTCTGACATTTCGATGGTTAATATCTCATTGAGCAATAATAAATCGTCTAAACCAACCAACTTTTCTTGGTTTGACCAGACCAATTTTGACCATTGTTGAAATAAATCAAACATTGACTTAAATCCAAACACTTTAGGTGCATCCGTATTTACTAAGGCCACCCAAGATGTTATTTTTACTTCTTGACTTACTACCCTGTCACACAAGGCGTGTCCAAACTACTAAGGACACCCAGAGCCATAACTTGACCTCTTTTCCCTCAATCACACCTATTATCACTTCTTTTCTAACTGGTAAACAAGTCCACAATTACAATACCAAAACAGATACATTGATCATCCAAACTGAGTTCTCAATTCAAGCATAAAATCCAAACACCCAGAATAAAATAACTTTAACAATGTCAAACTCATATCCGGTCCATTTCAATTCCAAGCACAGCACCACAATTCAATCAATTCATACCAAGACACAAACATCCCATTCTGCACACGAAATCAAACCGCACAATTCCAGGTTTGCTTTTCTAGTTTAACTTTGCTAGTTTCTGGTGTAGTAACATAAACTTTGTTTTCCAAAGCTTGCTGCCGAAACTGGGTTGGTGATGAATTGATGATTTCTCGTGCCACAACCCAGAAAGCTTCACAATATCTTCTCTACAAGTGTAGTCACGACTGAAACCAAGTCCAAAAATTCCAGAATTTGCCGCCGTGCATGGCTACTTCGACTAGGCCGAAGGCACCCAAAACATCAATCCACCAAAACTCCACCAAAATAAAAAACTAATCATACACAGACGCAGAAATCGTCAAGAGGATTTCGTTTCGTACCTCAGACAACCCAGAAGGTGGTTGGAGTCACCGGAAACGTCAGGAATTGCAGGAAAAGCTTCACACCTTCCGAGCTTCGAATCTTCCTTCACGATCTGTGCATGGGTGATCCATCACCATAGGCATGTCGGTGATGAAGAGACAAGGAGAATGTCGCTGGCCCGCCATCGTCTCGTCGGCGGATGGTGGAGAACTGCCCGGGTCGTGGCTTCAGGTCGTCGAGAAGCAGAAACTGGTCGAGAGCTCTGATGGGTTCTCGATCATTCTGAGGCGTCCATCTGATCTCGCCCAACTTATAGCATTTTCACAATTGCTTTTGAGTGGCCCTGATGAAGCGGTGGAGGATTTGTGCGGACTAGATTGCACCGAGCTAATTTTCCCTTTTTCTGTAAATATTTTCCTTAAGTCCAAAACTTTCAAAATTCACCATAAATAGCTTGGAAGTCTGAAAAATCCCTGAAAATTTCCACGAACTCGTCGTGTCGTGCACTTCATTATCCAACTCCTAAATTGAGGATTTCACTTTATGAAAATTTCTGAAAATTCCCTAGAGCGCGTGGATAATTATCGAGATTGATAAATAAATTATTGAACTTCACTTAAACTCGATAAACTTTTCCGGGGCTCACAGTTATTATTAGTTATATACTTGTAACAGAAAGAATGACATATAAGAAAATGATGATATCAAAGCTTTGAGCTGACGTCAATATCCGCATAATCAATATTCCATGAAGACTAGAACAGACAAGACATAATTTTAGCTCAGTGGTTATAGCACCCACTACCTAAGATCCAGGTCATGGGTTCGAGTCACTATGGGGGTAGGAGTGAAATCATTTTATTATCTTTTAGAAAGATAAAAAAAAATAAAAAAACATAATTTATATATATATATATATATATATATATAAGGAAATGGTGTGAGAGCTACCTTAGCGCCTCTTACCCGAATTTATTAATAATGAAGGAAAAAAAAGATACATAGCAAGGGGGACTATACCAAACCTTGCCGAGAGAAAATACAAAATTGCAAAGTAAAGAAGATAATTCCCAAAGAGTTGGAAGTACATAAGATCATTGAGAAGCGGGGGACTAAGCCAAGACCGCTTCCAAAACAAAATAAACTAAAAGATTAAAAAAAAAAAGAGGCACTCCTTATCTTTTCTACTTTTTCCACCTATAAAAACAAGGCAACCCTTCCACTATGAAAAACGATAATTTGGAAAACCTGAATAATCAACTTGTAGAAACCTGTGGAGCTCACTAGGAGGATTATCATACCAAGTAAATGTTGCATTTGAGATTCCCAGATTTGCCATCTTGTTAGCTACAACATTACATTCTCTAAAAATATGACTACATCGAAAATTTAGAGAGAGAATTGCACCAATGAACTCTTAAATTCCATAGAAGAGAAGCAAGCTACCACACTAATAGAATCACTTTCCAACCATAAATAGAAACACCCTCTAGCAAAGGCAATTTCGATAGCCAAAATAACAGCATAAAGTTCAGAATAGAAGGAAGAATTCCAGCCAAGTGACTGACAAAAACTCCCTAAAAAACCACGTAAGGCATCGCGAAACACAACCCACAAGCTGTCGGACCTGGATTGCCTTTCACCAAACCGTCAGTGTTTACTTTGACCCAAAGAAAAATTGGCCATTTCAAAAAAACATGGTGAACTTTGAGACGCTTACCATGTTTAGGAGCAACTCCAAGAGAAGACAATAATTGGGCATCCAGAACATCCTTATAGTGACCAGGAGCGAACAAACTAATTTGATGAATTCATGCCATAATTGAACAACACATAGTAGAAAAGATAGGGAGACGATTATCAAACCTTAGCCTATTCTGAGCCTTCCATATTGCCATAAAGGTAAACACGCCAGCTGATAACCACAAATTAAAGAGCTGAGAGGAGAAAGGCTTTTGACAATAGCTTCCCCAAAAGTCCAACAGAGAGTGGCTTCTCATAATCTCATTGGATCAAAGGTTAAGAATCTCAAGGAAATGAAGAACACTGAGATAGAAGTTACAGATACTATGAGCTAGAAACTTAGACGAATCTCAAGAAACAGAATCTAGGGGCGGGAAATTTATGACCGTCTAATTGATTAGGTGGTAGTATTCGCAGCTGCAGTAGAATGAGCGACCTTTGTCGTAACCATTGTGATTCTCCCTGCACTGTAAAAGTTTAATATTATGGTTTTTGGTCTCACCCAAATGGATTACTTTGGCAGGCTGGGTTGGACCTATTTTGGTTTCTTAATAGGGCCTCCCTTAGAGCAAGTCCACCCGTAGTCAAGAAATGTCAAGGTCGAGAAGTCAAGAATTCGACCGGTCAAGTTACTATTCACTGCCACTAGATATGGGTTTGCACCCATTGTTTTTTGCCCGGCCAACACTGTTCATCTTTTCACTGTTCATACTACTGTTCACCCAAAATTCACTGTTCACCGTGGGCATCACTGTTTTAAATGCACTGTTCACTTTTTAAATGTTCATCGGTTTTTAAAAAAAATTCCAAAAATGTTTTTTTTTTTAAATGAAGCCGTAGGATTGCCCATTTAATTGAAATGAAGGGCTGAGATTTCATGACCTTTGGATCAGAATTCAAACCATATATATACATGTTAATTGTAAGCCGTACGATTGCATCTTTAATTGAAATGGAGGGCTGAGATTTCTTGACCGTTGGGATCAGAATTCAAAGCCTCCAACGGGTCTCTTCCACGTGCGCTGCAGCTGCCGGCCCAATGCATGTCGCTACGCGACAAGCGCGTTGCTTCAGTCGTTCAGCAGTTGCGGCGCCACGCGTCAAGCAGCTATCCCTCACTTACCAAGCAGGCGCGTCTCCTTCTCCCCTGTTTTGCTGACGTCGCCCACGTTCCCTTGCAGCCTTCCTTCTCCCCGAGCTCGCCTCTTTCTTGCCTGGGCATGAAAATAGTCATTCCCATGACTATTTTCTTGGCTGTAGTCAGGAAGGAGTGAGTTTTGCCCGGGCAAGCTTCCACCGGTGGAAGGGAGGATTTTGCAAAGAAAGTCACCACATCAGCTTTTTCATGACTATAACCAGTCAAGGGCAAACCAGTGCACTTTCTCTTAGATCTCAAGTTACGCGAAAACTCTTTTCACCCATAAACCTTAAATATGAAAATCCGGCTAAACCCGTTACTGATACCCGACCCATACCACTACGACAGAATCTAAATTAAATGCATGTTAAGAATTTTAAGGTCTCTTGTATTTCTTATTTCTAATGGAATGCATGGATTGATTAGTTACTTCTGCAAGAGTAAATCATCAAATTGTATCAATTTTGTAAATTCTACTTCTTACGTTCTTTAATTTTCACCAGTTTAAAGCATTGTTCATTTATGTTAATCTTCCCACAGAGCTAGCTGTCAGCTACGTACTACTGCCGTTAATAATATATATCCTATTCAAAATTCATTATGTCAAAATGACAAAGACTTGATGAATGATGAGGGATTGCTTGCAAACTTTGATGAGCACATGAACTACTGGGAAACTTTTTAAAATACAAAACAAACTTGTTCCACTTTTGCCTTCATATCATAATCCTTCTCGTGCAATACTTGTTATATTTGGTCTTATAATTGAATTATTTTCTGTCCATCATACGCAGCATAGCTGCATAGGTAAGTAGAAATTGAAAATAACCCTTCAACTCAAACTTACTTTTCTGTCTATCATAATTGAACAACTGGGAACTTTTTCAAATACAAAACAAACTTGTTCCACTTTTGCCTTCATATCATTCTAGTGCAACACATGTTATTTGGTCTTATAATTGAATTATTTTCTGTCTATCATATGCAGCATAGGTAATATATATTTTCTGCAAGGCTTCAACGGGTAACTAGAATATGAAAGGAACCATCTTTACATAGAGAGTCCAAATGATTCGGTGTATTACCAGAAGTGCATCAATTATTGCTCAGAAGTGTGGCAAATATTACTTGTGAACCCAGCTATTATTATTTACTAGCGCATGAGGGTATAGTTCAGGCATGAAGTATCTGTGGAAGCCAGGGCCGGTCCTGAGATTCTAACGGCCTGAGGCGAAGAATTAAAATGTGGCCTTCTATATATATATATATATATATATTACGCCAAATAACAGTATAAAATCATGTATTTTGAATAAAAGTAAATATGAAATCAATAACAATACAAAAGTATATGAATATTTATTCCTTGCATAAAATTCTGAATTACAAAACTAGTTAAACATAATATTTTTTTTATGGCTGGAACCCAGTGGGAGGCTAGGCCATCACGCCTTTAAATTTACAAAACATCACTTAAATCTTGCTCTTCTTGCACTTTTAGATGCAAAAGTACAAATAATGTTGTCCTAATCAAGTTTATTTCCCATATTTTTTTCAATAGATAGCATAGATAAACTATTCGATTTTTCTTGTTGTTCTTTTTCTTTTCTCTTCTGAGCTCCAGACTTGTGTTTTCTAATGGGAGGCATCTTAACAATAAAGAATCGATCTTGTTTGATGTGAGAAATTTTCTATGCATACACAATCAATATATAGGGTTTAATTTGGGTTAGTTTTCCATATGGAGAAGGAAAAGGAATAGTTATTCATGTGGAAGAAGGAAAGGAAAAGTTTATATGGAAAAGAAAAAGGCAAAAAAAAAAAAAGGGGGTGCTAGGCCAACGGGTCCAAGAAAAATTATTTTCCCATAATTGATTGAAAAAAGGACAAAAAGGAAAAGAAAAAAAAAACTGAAAGGGCGGCTGGGAAGTGGGAAATGAGTGGCCCCTTAATTGATTGAAAAAATTTAAAAAGAGAAGTGCAGAACGGGATTCGAACCTTGGTGGACAAGGGTACAGTCTAGCTTCCCTTCCGCTGGAGCAACGCGCGGCTATGTGTTTATTACAACAAATAGTAATATATATATTATCTTTAATTTACATGTAGAAACTCCAAATTTCAGAGGCCCCCGAGAGCCGGTGGCCTGAGGCGGCTGCCTCAGGCGGCAGCCCTCAGGGCCGGCCCTGGTGGAAGCTAATTTCGGCCGGTACAACTGGTGGGGATGGTGATGCACCTCGTGATGGTTAGTAGTACGCACTCTGCACTTGACATCCAAGACATGGCTCTCCTCAGTGGCAATGATTTCATATTCAAATGTTATCAGTATAACATAGGGTAGACCACCCCGCTGGGGGATTCCAGAGCCATCGAGAGCAAGTTGGACTTTTTGACCTCCTAGATGGAGAAAACTCCATTCAGCTATGTTCCCAAAATCACAAGGCAACAGTGGCCACAGGGGCAGAGGTTGCATACGTTTGGAAGAATCACATTCCTGCGACAAGTGGACAACTTGCATCTGGAGAAATTCTACCACTCGGGCACCAGTAGTAGTTATTAGAAAAATAATAAGAAACTTCATCTTACGCTACTTAATGATTAAATTAATCGCTGTTGTAGAGAATTATAATTGTGTGTTTATTATTGATAATAGGAGCCCTTATATAGGGAGTTACAAAGTACATAAAAGGTAATAGGATCCGAATACATTAAATACTTAGAACCTTCTCTTATTACAACTCTAAACCCTAGTTTGTAGATGCACACATTATGTCGACATCATTCAACACTCCCCCTTGTGCCGCTCAAACTTGGTGATGACGCTTTGATCGTTGCCTCACTAAAAACCTTGCCAGATAACAAAAACCCTGTGGGACAAAAAAAAACCTTGGTCGAATGACAAAAAGAGCACAACACGTTATTCACTATTCGAGATTGAACATGTAGACATCATACCTCCCCCTGATGCCAATATCTCCCCCTGTTTGCTACAATCATGGGAGTTCAGATAACTTTCTTAATCCGATACTCTTCACATGTTTCTCGAAGGTGGATTTAGGTAACGACTTAGTAAATAAGT